>NC_054598.1:9013018-10249268 GCF_004785595.1 Juglans microcarpa x Juglans regia | reverse complement strand
GAATTGTTTATTATATTTTAAACGAAAATTTAAAAAAATTATAATGATAAGATGAGATGAGATGGATTGAGAATATTAATTCTGTGTCCAAACGGAGCCTTAATGGCCGTTCCGGCCCATTCGAAGTCAGATTAAGTATATATATATTGCAAATCTTTGTATTAATTGTTCACTTGTCACAAAATCTTCTAAAATCTTTAAACATGTTTTTACGTAAATAAGATGCTATTTATATGATCATCACGTATTCTAGCTCTTTTGCGAAATTTGCCTAGCTAGAATTAATTAAATAAGCAAAAAAATAAAGGGTGGTTTTATTGCACTGATGAGTAGTAGTATTGTACATATATATAAATGCCCACGCCACCCTAACCCTGCATGCAGCAATATGCATGCAGTACTGATTGGAATATCACAACATGATCAGAATGAATTAATATTAGTCAAAGGATCGATGTTCTTAATTGGTTAACAGGATATATTCTTAATTAATTAATAATGGCCAAGATCCTTTAAATCAATTGACAACACCTTGATTTTTCACTAAGAGAATTAAAGATCGAATCCTCATTTTCCATGTATTAAAAAAAAAATTATGAGAACCAACCAAGATTTGTAATCTGTCCATCTCATTTTAACTCACTATCCAAACAACACTTTCATCATCTGAGATAAGTTCATCTTTTCAAAAGAAAATGACGAGAATTTGAAATATACATTAAAAAAAAAAAAAATCCACAAGATGCAGGAGTTTTATTTCAAAGCACTCTTACTTTATTTGAGATGATTGAAGTTCCCGGGCAATTGATCATCCAACTTCGAATCTGCTTCTTGAAAGGGAAAAAAAAAAAAAAAAAAACTAAAAAGGGAAAAAAATCCAAAAAATGGTAACTGTGCCTCTAGTCTATTATGGTTTCAAATTGCCCTTTTGATCTTTGAACTAAATAGTACTTTAATATTATTATGATTCCCACGTGCAGATGTAAAAAGCTCACCCACATCTTCATGAAAGTAGTCTTGATAAGCTTTCAAAAGGTATCTCATTTTACTTCCATTTTCAGATTTTCTTGCACGAATAAAGTCATCTGCATCTAAAGTTAGCTTTTTGCAAAAGAGGCATCTTTGGACTTCTTTCCATTGGCATGCATTCGCCCCCACTTTAGGAATTGTCAATTTTTATGACTTGTCTACATTAAAGCTCCGTTTTTTATAACAAAATAAAGGATCCAAACAGTAACAACATAGCTTGGAAAGTGTTTCTAGAATCGAAAGAAAATATTTTTAACCCTTTTTTTTCCTTTCCTATCCCATCTGTTATCTGCCCAAAATGCAGGCAACCATGAACAAACCAAGGTTTGTGATTCCTCTTGAATATGTGTACAGTATTTTGAATACATCGCAATCCAGCCGCCACGTGTGGGTCAATGAAACGCCTCGTCATGGTGCTGATGCTATTGCTTCAGAATTCTCTGAAGAGCATTGATTCTCTGATTCACCAATCCTGATACAAGCATGATTTATCAGAGAGATCCGTATTCACAACCAACCAACTAAGCTTGATTCTGCATCTCAACGTGTAATGTAACTGTTGTATTTAAGAAATGACGAGGATAATTACTAACTCGTTGCCAGTGGGGGCCCCATTTGAAAATATATTAACATAAATGAATAGCAACAGAGATCCTCAAATACAGAGAGAGAGAGAGAGAGAGAAAGAGAGAGACCTCAAAAATCAGATATCGTTAATGAGCTGCTCTGTTCTGTTCTGCCCTGGGATTTTCAGAATCTGCCGTAGGCCCATCGTAGCATTATACATCCTGGAGAGTTTCAGATATTATCTGTCTCTCTCTCTCTCTCTCCGTCCTTTTCTCCGGCTAATCCATTCATAGGAACTAACAGGCACCATCTCCCTCCGACGATTACAAACTGGGGGTTTGACTTTGCGTGACAGTGCTCAGTTTCTCCGACATCAATGTCAGTTCGAAAAAAATGGTTCGGTTTTATTAACGAGATGTTGAGAGTCAAATCCTCTCCTTAAAAAAGGATTCTTTCTGTTATATTGCGGAAGTCGAGGCAGTCTGGGAGATTCTCTACGGATCATACGCGTTGAAGACATTATTGGGGGAAAAGTGTTCGTGTTTGGCCTGGTGGAAGATGTTTCCTTCCTTTTTTTTAAGGAGGTAAAATGATTTTCCTGGATAGCGTATGGAAAAGGAAGCGAGGAATATGGATGCGAAATTATATGCGATAACTAAGGACAGAATTCCATTAATTAGGTACCGTTTGTTGCTCATCTCTCTTTTATCAACTAGAATTAATGGCAGAGAGGGTTCACCTTCCCCTCCTTTCCCCAGTAGTGAGTTGACCTTTTTATCAGGATTTCCTAGATAAAACTAAATAAGCTCTGCTGGCTACATACGTGGAGACTCTTTGTTCCCCTTCTTCTCGCAGTCTTCGGCTTTAATATATTATCCAGTTTAATTAAACCATGGAATGCCGCTTTCTCGGCTTCTCTACCACTTAAGATCTCTCTCTCTCTCTCTCTCTCTCTCTCTGCCTATTTGCGATATGAGAGAATTACTTAGTCCTCACATAGCGTCTTTCTTTGTCCCTGATTTGTTGCCTTGATGGTATTATTTAGTTTTTTTTTTCCTGATTTTCGAGCTGTCTTGTTTCTGGTGCAGTGAGAAATTTAGAAAGTTTGTCTTTTCAGATGTGATAAAGAGAGAGGGTTTGTTCGATTGTTCCTCATAGCGCTGATCGTAAAGGTATCAAATTTCTTTTTCTTGTTCCTATTTGTTTGACCATTTTTTTTTCAGTTCTTTGGGTCTGCGTTTTGAGTGGGATCCGACTCAGATCTCTGATATTCTGCCATTTTGGTTTTTCTTGTTCTTTCACATGGGATTCAAGTGAAAGTCCATCTGGGATTCATTGTTAGCTTTTGGATGTCTTCTCTGTTTTTGTTTATTATAATGGCTTGTGTTCATCAAAGCTAACAGACAAAACGAAGGTACGAATTTCGTAAAACGAAGTTCAAACTCGTATTTATTTATTTACTTTGAATTGGTTTATCATTTATGGAACCTTTCTAAAAGTTTTAACTTTTTCTCGTATTTTGAGAACAGGTTGCAGATTCCACAAAACGGGTCGAAAGTTTGCCCTTTTTCGTCCATACAAAAATTATTAAAAAAATGAAAACCGTTTAGACGAAAGTCTTTTATTTATTTTTTTATTTTTTGGGTTCATCGAGTCATTTACTTGTAACCTATGACTGTGCAACACTTCTCGTTGCATTTTACTGGAGACATGTTTCTTGTGTTAGTAAAAGCAGTAGTTTCATTGAGGCGTGTTTGCTTTTTATTAAACTCAATATTGTTTAACGTTATTTTGTTGGAAACTCGGAAGTTGCACGTTTTTTCTGTTCACTTACTACCTTGGCTGCTCAATTGAAAATTGGCTATTCTAGATTGACATCCTTAATATAGCATAAGGCAATGTAGGAACCTATGATTTCTTCTTTTCGTGTAAGGTTATATCTTTTCTCTTTCATAATTTGAGAGTAGCAGCAAACCATTTTTTTTGTTGCCCGAAATTCTAGAAGAGTCATGTTATTATTGCTGTTCTGTTTCTGACCCTTTGCTTTATATTCTTGGAATTATCTTTCTGTTGGATTGCTAGTATTCCCACTATTCTCCACTTGCCGAGACTACTGTAATCAGTTGATTCAGAGCATATGAAAACAATATTTGGCTGTAGTTTGTTACATTGCAGTGAATCAGTGAGGTCTTGGTGAACATTTTGTCAATTAGTTTCTTTATTTTTTAATTTCTTAATGAACAAGGTTTTCTTACTCAGTTTGGCTTGCATTTTGATGTGCAGGGCGGTTCAGTTGCTTTCACCTATCCGAATTGTTGTAAGCTCAAAATCTCACGCACAATTGCTTCAGAATTTTCACCCATCTTTCGCAGTACCTGTAAACATGAAACTTGGTAATAACATAGCTTTCTGTCTCTTTTAATTCTGTTCTTTTATTTAACTCCTGCATCTGGTGTATTCTTTTTCTCTTCTCCACCTTACAATTGGCTGTTCTACTTTGTGTAAGAGTCGGGCGAGTGGAGATTGTCTCAGCTAAAGGGTAGCATAAACAAGTTTGGTTTAGGCTTGGAAGTGTGTTTCTTTAGTGCACTTTTTTTTTTTTTTTTTAATTTAGTAGAGAATTAATAATCCTTAATATGGCCGTAAGACTAGTTCTGTCTGATGTATCAGTTGTTAGGCTAAAGCCCCTGTGGGCTTACTTTTCTATTTTCAGTTATTAGTCTTTCAGAAATCTCATCTACCAACTACATTTTCAAACTACCAATAGTTACTAAATTCATGCTTTATGCACGTGAGTTGTTCAGTCTGAAACAAGGCCTGAGTGATAGATAGATCTTCCTGGTTTCATTTTCACTAGCATTCCAAATTTTAATTTACGTGCAGATAGTGAACCAGTGTTCTGCCATTCAACTCTTGGCCATAAGCCTGATTCTAAACCTTTTGACTACAATGACATTGCTCTGGATTCTGCTATGAAGTCTCAAAACCTAATCATGACAGAAAATCCGAGTCTCTTGTGTGACTTAAAGGGCGATGAGAAGGATGCAGTGCCATTCTCAAATGCTACAAATGACGGAGATGGTTGGACTGCCATAAAGTTTGATTGTTCTATGAGCATGGATGATATAAACAATGAAAATAAAGACGAGGTCAAAGATTTTGTTGCATCACATAATCAATATTCCCAAAAAACAGAATCATTTGACAAGGACTTGCATTTTGTTATGGACAAAGGTGTTATGGAATGTGAACTGCCAGAGTTGACAGTTTGCTACAAAGGGAGTACTTACCATGTTGTCAAAGACATCTGCGTTGCTGAAGGCGTGCCTTCCCGCGAGAAGATCATGTTTGAGAGTGGTAGAGATAAGAAAACTGTGTGCATTGTTCTGCCGCCTGACAAGGATCAAAACAAAGAATTGGCAAAAGAAAAAGAAGATATTGATATTTCTGGTCCAGATGGATTAAATTTTTCAGCAGAAAATGATTCTGACAAGGATTCTACTAGTCAATACGATTCCAAGGACTCGATGCAGACAGGGGAAGATGCCACTGGTAGTATTCTGACTGATGCCTCCAAAAAGATGTTTTTCCCTGGAAATATGCTTCCAATGGTGGTGAGCGGCGTGTGTGCTTCCCAATTTGATTGTTTGAATAATGACAGCAATAAAGTTGAACAACAGCCCTTTCAGGTATGCACCTCTTAGTCAAAATCATAGTGTGATATAAGAAATCATCTTATAATTAAGGGTTGATTCCCAATGTTCCATCATTGCATGGGATCCACTATCTTGGCAGGGTTTTTCATGTTATAGTGTTAGTAAGAAATAGTTTCCTGTTGTTTTTTATTCAACTGGGAACCATCCCACTTGCATGAGACTATTACTGGAGTATCTGAGTTTTTCAGGGGCATAGAATGGTTTCCATAATTACCGTACATCTAAAGAATCTCTTCTCAGAAGAAAAAAAAGTGTAGAAAAAAAAAAAAACTTGATTTTAATGATCAGAAGGTGACCGGTTGAAGCTCCAATTGTTGAGTCTCCAACTATAGCAATACAAATTGTTCATGGTAATGGTCACATGGCGATGTGTGTAGCACTAGAATGACCTTTGGCTGGAAGTTTCAAATTCAGTTTGGTATTGGGTAAAATCATGTTTATGCTTGAGAGAGGTTTGGTATTTGAGGATAAATTGTAGATTCCAATGGTTTAAATGCAGGTCTATGGTGAAAGACCAATCTTGGCAAGTCCTGCTTTGGTCTCTGCAGTCGAAGAATCAAACAATAGCAGTGGGAATAAGGTATCGGCGAGCTCAACTTTGGTTTATGCAGTGGAAGAATCAAACTATAGGAGTGTGGATCCAAAGATTGCAAGCCCTGATTTTGTTTCTTCAGCTGAAGAATCAAACAATAGCACTGGGGATCAAATGTTGGCAAGCCCTACTCTTGTTCCTGCCACTGAATTATCAAACAGTAGTAGTACTGTCAATGAGTTATTTTACAATAGCAAGGTGGAAAGTGGTAGCATCACTTTCAATTTTGACTCTTTAGAACCTTCAGCTAGTGGCAGACTTGAGGGTCTTGAAAATGGTGACACTGAATGTCATGAAACTCAAAAAACGTCAAAGGTTGAAAACGGCTTTTCTGATGCTCATACAGTTTCAAGGCGGCATCAACATGCTCTAGGAGAGACAAGTTTTTCTGCAGTAGGTCGTGGAGAGGAAAGTTGCTCTGCAGCAGGTACTCTATCGAGTCTTATAAATTACTCTGGTCCAATGGGATATTCTGGTAGTATCTCTCTTCGGTCAGATAGCAGCACAACCAGCACGCGATCCTTTGCCTTTCCCATGTAATTTACCGCAAACTTATTCCTTTTCCTGTCTTTATATATCCAAGTTTATCACTGATATATGCAAATTGGTTGATCATGTCTACAGATTACAGTCTGAATGGAATAGCAGTCCAGTTAGAATGGCAAAAGCTGACCGGAGGCATTTTCGGAAGCATAGATGTTGGAGGCAGGGCCTTCTTTGCTGTAAATTCTGAATGAGTCTTTTCTATGCATAGGGTTAGGATCTGGTTTTATACATCACAAAAAAAATTTTAATTTATTGAATATGAAAAATATATACTTCCTTTTCTCTCTTGTGGTGTCTACATGTGAAGTAGTGTCTTAGTGTCATGCAGGCAAGTTCATGAGGTGTAGCAATGTCTTATAATTTTCTGCTTATCTGCACCTATATACATTTTCTCCAGTATAGAAGCAAGTCTTTATTTTTATTTTTTGTTTCCTAATGTTTATACTCACTCCAAGCATTTCGTTTATCAACAGACCTGAGTTCGATTTCCAGCGATGAAAACATATGTTTGCATACCAAAAAAGAAAAGTAGCTCGTATATCAACTCTCTGATATGTAAACAGGGAAAATGTTCTATATATAATTGTTCTGAAAAAGGCCTCCTTATTGAGGATCAATTTATCATTTTGTAAAGCTGGCTGCACTGAAGGGTTAATTGCCAAAATCCAACTGGTCTTGCTATTTCGAAACACAATTCGATCGGCTAAGTTTTCCATGTTTATATGCGTAGATAGCTATTATGGCCAACCTTTTCCAAAACTATCGAGGGAATGGAATGGAGGGCCTCTGAAATCATCATTATTAGACTGTTCATCAATGGACAGATTAATCTTAGAAACGTTTAATTTCCATGTACTATTTTAGCCACGTAGCTTGTAAAAACAAGAGTATATATAGTTTACCAAGGATTAATCAAATTACATATAAAATTCGAATGAAGTCTTCTCCTAGCACTTTTTAAAAAGTGACAGAGGAGAAGTTTGTTAGTCTATCCTCCTTCGGGGAAGTAGGGAGGAGGAGTCTCTGCTCACTACGATGGCCGGAGAAAGGGAGAATGGAGGATTTAGAAGAGATCTGGGGATAGATTGAAGCTGAGTGAAGAAGAAATAAAGTCGATAGAGATACACTCAAGTGAACAGGAAGTCTGGAAGGAAAAGGGGAAGAGAAGTGTGGTAGGGAAAATCTGCTTTGAGAGATCAGTAAGAAAGGAAGTTATAAGATCAACAATGGAGAAAATTTGGAGAGTAAGTAAGCTGATGGTTTTTCATGAGATGGGAGCTAACTGTTTCGTGATTACTTTTTATGAATTGGGAAGATAAGAACAGGGTGCTCGATGGGTGCCCTTGGTTATTTGATAACTACCTATTTGTTCTAAAATCCTTTGATGGATCAACTCAGATTCACCGAATGGATTTCACTCGAGAGAACTTTAGGTTTCAAATGCATAATCTCCCACTGGGCACTATGAACAGATAGTTGGGTGAACAAATTGGTGGCTCGATTGGGAAGGCATTTGAGGTGGACGTCCAGGGTAATAATATGGCATGGGGTCGATGTTTAAGGGTCAAAGCGGAGTGTGGATGAAGGCTCTATAAGAACCATGACATTCAATGGAAAGGGGATGTAGATTCTGTTCAAATATGAGAAGTTACCTAAACTATGCTTTTGGTGTGGATGTATATTGCATGATAAGTAGGGTTGTTTGGGAGGAGATCTTGGAAATGAAACTACTACACAATTTGGAACATGGCTTAGAGCTCCTCAAGTAAATCGAAGAAAAATAGATGGGGGAGAGAAACAAAGTGAAAATAATAGAAAGAATGATGGGAAGACATGTGAGGAAGGGAGGGTGAAAAAGAGTAGGAGGGAGGGAGATGGTAGGAGAAGTGATGAAGGGAGAGGTTCTGGTTAGAAGACAAGATCCCATTAGCAATGCTGATAATCCCACTGAAATTACAAGAATGGGAGAGGAGGAAGATGCAGAACTAACCATCACAGATCAATGTATGCAAGTTAATCTAAGGAGCATCAGAATGGCCAAGAAGGGGAATACTAGCAACTGGAAGAGAAGAGCCCGTGGGAGACCCCCTGAGGTGAGTCTACTGCTCTTGTGAAATTGCAAAAAAGAGTCGTTGTTAGTGAAGTGAAGGATGATATGTGGTTAGGGAGTAAGAAAAATGCAAAGAATGGGGTGAAGTAGTGGTCAATAAAACAGAAGATTCCATGGCAGAGGTTGTCATGCAGCTCTGCCAGTCATTATGAATCTCCTAGGTTGGAATTGTCGAGGGCTTGGGAACCCTCGGACAATTCAGGACCTTCACCATTTGGGGAAGGAGAAGAAGCCCAGAGTAGTGTTTCTCATTGAAATTCTAATAAAAGCAGCAAGAGTTGAGAAATTGAAGATAAGGTTGGGTATGGAGGGGTGTTTGGTGATCAATGCAATTAGCAAGAGAGGTGGCCTAGCTTTGTTTTGAGAGAATGAAAATGAGGTAGAAGTTCAGAGTTTCTCACTGTGGCATATAAGTGCAAAAGTTAATTAAGGGAGAGATGGAGCCTAGTGGTTCACAAGCTTTCTGTGGGCATCCTGAAGCAAACAAGAGATGGCAATCATGGGAATTACTGACAAAACTAAAACCAACATGAGATAGCATCGTGTGTAGCTGGTAATTTTAATGAAGTGTTGTCCCATGATGAGAAAGTGGGGAGGGTGGGGGGGGGGGGGGGGGGAAGAGCGGAAAAGTTAATCATTCAGTTTCATGAGGCCTTAGGAGAAAATAGTTTGTATGATGTTGGTTTTATGGGAAATCCATTCACATGGAGTAATAAACACTCAGACCATACTTTTACAAAAGAGAGACTCGACAGATTCGTGGCAAACAATGAGTGGATCGAAGTGGTAGGTTTAACTACACGAAGCTCAAATCATAAACCAATGGCGTTATCTGTGATTAAGGAAAATAGGAAGCAGACTAAGAGGTAGCACTCCTTTAAAGTTGAGGCCAGTTGGATAAGGGAAGAAGATTGTGAAAAAATGAAAAAAGAAGTGTGGTCTGCAAAGAGTTATTTTGTGAAGCCTATGAGACAGATGCAAAACTTGCTGAATGTATGCAGTGGCCAATTGATAAGAAGCTTCAGAAGGAAGGACAGAGAGAGAAGCCATAATATTGAGCAGCTAACTGATAGAATAAAAGAGCTACAAGATGTTGAGGGTCCTTGTAATACTGAAGAGTTTAAGAAGCTACAACAAGAAGTGGGGGTTTTATTAGAGCAGGAGGATACAAGGTGGAAACAAAGGGCAAAGAGGAACTGGTATTCATTGGGGGATAAAAACAAGAAGTTCTTCCATGCGTGTGTTAATCATAAAAGAAAGAAGAACCAAATCCTCACAGTGATGGATTTAAACTCAGATATGAAAGTTGAAAATGAGGAGATTGTTGAGGCTCTCAAACAACATTATGTCAAGATATACAGAATAGAAGCTCCCACAAGTAGACAAATAACAGACGGTGTGCAACCTATTGAAGCTCGAGTTACAATCAACATGAATGATGAATTGGAAAAAAGTTTCTCCAGGGAAGAGATGGAGGCAGCACTAAAGCAAATGGGAGCCTTGAAATCTCCTGGTCCTGATGGGTATGGAGCATGCTTTTATCAATCCTTTTGGAGCTAAGTGGATGACAATGTGTGTGAGGCAGTTTTAAGCTTTTTGAATAAGGGTGAATTAGAGAAATCTGTAAATTTTACCCATGTGGCTTTGATCTCAAAGGTCCCAAAACCAAAAAAAGTAAGTGACTATGGACCAATAAGTTTATGTAATGTCTTGTATAAGCTTATAGCCAAGACTCTTGCAAACAGATTCCAGTTAGTGCTAAATGACATCATTTCAAAGAACCAGGGTGTTTTTATACTAGGGAGGCTGATATCAGATAATGTAATAGCAGCTTATGAGATTTTGCATTCAATGAAAACGAGGTCCAAGAGTAGAATGGGGAGTATGGCATTGAAATTGGACATCTCAAAAGCCTATGATAGAGTTGAATGGGTTTACCTGGAAGTAATAATGACGAAGATGGGATTTTTTGAAAGGTAGATAAAGTTGATCATGGATTGTATAACCTCAGTAATATATGCAGTGTTGGTGAATGAGAGACTTGGTGAGGTCATTTATTCTTCGATAGGTTTAAGATAGGGGAGGGATCAAAGTTACACGCCTTCTCTTTCTTTTATGTGCTAAAGGCCTTAGTAGCCTAATAAATGAGGCAAAAGCAAAAAGAGAGATAAGAGGTGTGGCAGTTGTAAAGGGAGGGATCAAAGTTACACACCTTCTGTTTGTTGATGATTGCATAATTTTTGGGAGATCCAACGGGAGTGAGTGATAGAAGGTAAGGCACATATTGAAGGTGTATGAAAAGGCTTCTAGACAATGTATGAACTTGCAAAAAACAACTATTATGTTCAACTCAAGAGCTAGAATTGCTCACAAGAATCCAATAGTGCAAGATTTAGGAGTAAGGGTGCAAAGCAATTATGAGAAGTATCTAGGCTTACCTACAATGGTTGGAAGGTCTCGTTACAACACCTTTAGAGGGATTAAAGATAGAATTTGGCACAAGATTAACAACTAGAAAAACCAGTTTCTATCCCAACTAGTAAAGAGATTTTGCTCAAAGTTGTTATCCAATCTATACCCACTTATCATATGAGTGTGTTCAGATTGCCAAAAAGATAATGCGAAGAGATATCAGGTGTAATGGCTAGATTTTGGTTGGGATACAAAAATAATGACAAAAAGATACAATAGACTAGTTGGGGGAAGATGAGGTATGCAAAAGTTGTTGGGGTACTGGGCTTTAGAGAGCTAGAGAGTTTCAACACAACTCTTCTAGCAAAACAATGTTGAAGAGTGTTAACTAAGCCTGATTCTATTGCTGCCATGACTATCAAAGATAAGTACTTCAAGAATACTAATGTACTTGATGCAAAGCTGAGGAGTGGCCCTTCAATGATTTGGAGAAGTTTGTGGGGATCTCTAAATCTGTTAAAGGAAGGACTTGTCTGGAGAGTTGGGAATGATTTCAGTATTAAAATCTAGGAGGATAAATGACTTCCAAGTCAGTTCTCTCATCGAATTCAAATCCCCTATCAAAAATCTCAATGCTGAGGCAAGAGTGGTGGAACTGATTGATAGAGATTGTGGAAGGTGGAATGCTGAAATGGTGAAGGCAACTTTCAATGAGGAAGAGGCTGAGATAGTATGCAGTATCTCACTTAGTAAACATGTTTAAATGATAAAAGAATATGAGCCTACACCAAGAATGGCTTGTTCAATGTTAAAAGTGGCTACCATCTAGAACTGAGCAGAGGAAAAAAGTTAAAGGGGAACCCTCAGATGGAAAGACGTTTAAAGAAGGATGGATCAGAGTTTTGTGGGAGTTGGATGTTTTAGGGTTGGTGAAGACCTTCTTATGGAAAGCTATAAGAAGAAACCTATACTAGAGGATAGTGGTGAAGACCTTCTTAACAATTGCCTACCAACAAGAAGAAACCTATACTAGAGGAAAGTGGTGGATAATCCTTACTATCCCATATGCATGAGGGAGGAAGAGATAGTGTGTCATGCACTCTGGTGTTGCTCAGTTGCTATAGATGTATGGGTAGAAAGGGAGAGCCCAGTGCAGAAGTGGAAATCGAATGAGGTGGATGTGAATATAGTATGGTTGAAAATGGTTGAAACTCCCAAAGGAAAGTGTAGAAGTAGCAGCTTCTTTATGAGACATATATGGCTAAGAAGAACTAGATATATCTTTGAGGAGAAATTCATTAGTCCTGGAGTGCTTTTTGATCAGGCTAGAACCAAGGTTATAGAATTTCAACAAGCTTAGGACAACCAAAGAAAGATATCAGAATCCACCATAGTAGAGAGGCACATGATTCAGTGGAAAGCTCCAAGAGAAGGTTTTGTGAATGTGAATTTGAATGCTGCATTTAATTCAAATCAGAGAAAGATGGGGTAGGTGTGGTCATCAGAGATGAAGAATGAGAGGTGCAAGTCCCACTACGTATGCCAAAGAAGCAGGTAAGTTCAGATGTAGTAGCTAAGATTACAGATCTGTGGATGGCCCTGGAGTTGTGTGCAGAGCTAAATGTGGAAATGGCAATCTTTAAAGGGGATGCATTGGGAGTTGTTAAGGCTGTCAACAGTGCAGAAGACAATTGGGAGTGGCATGGGCAGTTAGTCAAAGATATAAAAGGAATTATTTGTAAAAAGTCTAGCTAGATAGTTCAACATACATATAGAGAAGGGAATAAGGTAGCTCATTTTCTAACAAAATTTGCTTATGATGAAAGTGAAGAACAAGTGCGGATAGAAGATGGCCCAGAGGGTTATTTTAGTTTTGTTATACAGTATAAGTTGTGTATTGATTAACTTTTGATAAAGAAAAACTCTACTCAGCCTCCGGTTCTTGGATCACACTCCACACTCCTAATGTGGCAAATCCGGTTCCTTACCGGTTCATTGATTTCTTTAGGATTTTGACTTATCTCTGCTACTCACACTTCTCCCCTTCTCCCTCTCTCCATCACCCCGAAAATGAGCACCCCAGCCACTTCTCCCTACTCTTCTCCCTACTCTTCTCCCATTCTCCATCATTCTGAAAATGAGCCCTACCCTCACCCCAGCCAACGACGCCACTAATCCCAGTCAATGAAGCTCCTCAGCAGGCTGACGCCCCTCACCCCAACTACAGTTCTCTCTCCCTCAACCCAAATCTGCCTCCAGATGTCACCGGCCAAGCTAGATCTCCCGCATGGACACCAAGTCACCAACCCAGATTGCATGGTAACATTATTTTTCCAAAAAAGTTGATTTTTGGTTGATCTCATGTATTTTTTTTTTGCACATACGAAGGTGCAAAAGCTGTAAGGAAGCCATGGGTGTGTTCATGTAAGGAAGCTTGCTTCTTTTTTTTTTTTTTTTAAGGTGGGGGCCAAAAGCAAGAGGAAGTCATTCTTGAAGCAGAGTTCTGATGGAGGTCTTGGAAAAAAAGATGACTTTTGATTGAAGATTTACAAAGGAGGCGACAATGGATCCACATCCTAGGGGGTTTTCGAGTTCCACTGATGCAATCCAATCTTTTTCGATTCTTTCTAATCAAAACCCTGTTTCTGGACCTAGATTCATTCACAACAATTTCTAGTATCAAATCATTCCACAAAATGAAGAACAAAAGATTTATCTGTTCATAAGCCAGCAATTAGAAAGAACAAAGGATTACAATTTCTAGAAATTGCGACTGGTTGTGTTGATTTATCTGGTTGATTTCTTTTTGTGATTTCTTGTATACAACTAATTTGCAAAAAAAATTACACAAGGCCAAAAAAAATTTGCAGGTCCCAATCTAAATGGAGCTGGCTGAATCCCATCCAAATTCAATTTACCTACCAATTTTTCTTCCACTGATTTGATTTCATTGGTAGTTGCCAAATATTGAGTTTTTCAGTATTTTCTCTCTAAGATTTCTGAAGAAGTGAAGAAAGTCACTTATGCTGGAGTGCGAAAGTTGCGTAAACAGTGGGCAGTTGTGTAGCAAAACTCTTTGATAAATACAAACATATGATTTGATTTAAAAAAAAAAAAAAGATTAATCAAATTGCGCCATGTCCCATGCTGACTGAGATAATTCGATCCCGGCCTAAAGCTAGGAAGCTAGCTTCTTCTCCCCTCAGTACTACTTTGATATTTACAATAGGAAAGATGTACTTGATCAATTCTATATGTTCCATGTTAAAACTATAATTAATAAAACCTCAAAAACAAAACATTGTACCTAACCAGAAAACATGGTGTTATGTCATATATATATATATATATATATTGCCCCTAATTGGAAATGTGAAGCTGATAACATATAACGCTCACTTTCAAAGAACACTCGCGCGAAATACTAGGGATCATATAATTAACACTAGACTACTAGTACTTAAATAATTATTAAATGGTAGGGTGCCTACGTACATGAACTGGCCCTGCTTGCCCTTTAAATATTATATATATATATATATGGAAATTATAGTAGATTGGGTAAATTATTATAAAATATTTTCATAAATAAGGTCATCAAAGAAATATTGATCGAGCCGTACGTTGTTCGTCCTTAATTAATTGACATAATTAAATAGACAGAAACATGAGAGATCGAGGGCCCCCGGCCAGTACTATTGTAATATTTACCTGGTCATGATAAATTAAAACCAACGTACGTAACGACGATGCTAGCCTTCTGAAAAAAAAGGGGATTTCCATGGCATAAATGTACAATGCGTGCGGGTTTCCTCCCCGCCCTGATCTCAGCTCTTTGCTTATAAATCAAACCCCTAATTTCCTGGAGCCTTCGGCTGGGCATGCATGCAGGGCTATATATATATATATAATTATTAGATATTAAGTTATGAGTACTACCAGAGTACGTCTGCAGGGCGCTGCTAAAATATATAGAATCAATTGCACTCCCTTAAAAAATAAGGTCTTTCATGCATTTATAAGCCTCCAAGCTGCTAACGCATGTACGTGTAAGTAATGAAGCTGATACTACTTATGACTACGCTCTGTGTAGTACTACTTGTCCCGATCTCCGCTTTGTTTACACCATCTGCTTCTCTGCAATCCAGGCCCAACCATCTTATGAAAAGGGTACTACGCAATCTCTCTCTCTCTCTCTCTCTCTCTCTCTCATGTTAAAAATCTGATCACTGCTTTGCATTACGTACTAGCAGCGAATGACCAACTTCAGCATTCTCTGCGGCCACTGCCAAGGAAGCTCAGACTCTCTGAGGTAATTACTCTAATGATCGATCATGAGTGATTGTCATAACATTTTTAGGAACATTTCATCTGTGAATGCATGCATCTTAACTTAAATATATGCTCTCTTATTTTCCTGAGCAACAGGCCGTAAAAGAACATGGAAGTCACGATTTACAATCACACAATATTAATAGACAATTAGAAGGATACGTTATTACAGGTAATCATCTTCTACTTCTTCTCATTGAAAACCAATTAACTAGCGAAAGTTTTCTTTTTTATATCTCTAATCCAACAGCTAGCAGCATATCATTCCAATGGCAAATACGTTATGTAAAGTCAGAAACCTTCGCCTCAAGCTATCCCATTTTTCTATTTGCAAAAGGATATGTTCTTGTGTTTATTCTGATCATGATCTGGTGCATGCTCGATCCCTATTCATGGATCTTTCGTACAGAAATCAAATTGACATTTAGGTACATTTGATAAGCGAGATAATTAACATGAAAATTTCTCAAAACTTCCATTTCAAATATCAGTACTCAAACACAAAACACATTTCAGATTCAATTTTTCAACTATTTTCATCTAAGAACCCTTTTTCTCATCATCTACATATCACACTTGATTTTTTTTTTTTTTTTTATTCTTGCTAAACTAAAGGAATTATTTTACTCATCATCTATACACCACATATTTGGTAAGGAGAAAAATAAAAATACAAAAATTATGTACGTATAGTACTGTGTGGTGTAAGGATGATGAGTAGAATTTTTCTTTCATCTAATCATTACCTATCATTACAAGTTTTATAAATTTTACAACAAAACACAAAAATCAATATAATTTTTTCAAACTTCAAAATAAAGATAATATTAAAAAATTATATTCAAACAAGTATTTAACTTTATAATATTTTTATTCATAAACTTTTTCTTTCTCACTTATCAAAATTTAATAAAATATCTTGACTAAGTTATTTCACTACTATTTACAAGATTCTAAAATACTTCGAGAGCGAACTAAACACAAATCATATAATATATATATATAGATATAATATTTTGTCCTAAACAGCTTGCTTTAGAGAAAGATTTGATTGTTTCAATGTTGACATACCAAGAAAGTAGCTAGGTTTAAGTAGTTTTTTCTTATATATAGAAAATAATGTGAGAAGTTGATCCTCAGGTAAGTCGTACGCCGGTAAAGAGGAAGTTGAAGTGCATGGGCAGGAATATTGGGTGGAGGGGGCAGAGTCAGACACGTCACAAATTTTCACTACGGATTATTCCCCTGTAAGAAAACGACGTCCTACACATAACAAGTCGATGCCGGTTGGTCCATGAAACGTGCAGGCAGCACTGAGCAGACCATGCATGCATATTTATATAGTACTATTTCATTCCCGGTCGATCGAGCTAAAGAAATTAATTATGAATATTGTCTTCTACTATACTCCCTGCGGCCGACATTACGGAGCGAAACCCTAGGATTTGTTAGAAACTGAGGACCCTACGTATACGTACGTAGGTTTAAGTTCTCTGATCATGATCTGTCTTGCTAGAATATCAAATGTGGGTCACAGACGTACATGGCCAACATATACAATTAAGAGTACGGACGTTTCAAGATCGATCGAGATCATGTACTAAACCATGTTAATTAATCATGTATTTGGAGGAATTACAACAAATTAAGTTTCTAGGCTTGATCTTGTTAGTAAACGATCGAAGTTTTCTATTTTTGTGTACTACTCGCGGTAAAGCCTACGTATATATAGACGTTGTCGCGCCAGCCTGCAGGCATGCATGCAGTACATAAATATTACATCGTATCATTAAATTAAGTATTGTTCATATATATAAATATCGTTAGTTTCTAATTAAGATATATATGACATTTTATCACTAATAAAATCGGGGTACATATTTCAAGAACCGTAAAATTATATCAATATAGGAATATGATCAATGTTGACTCCAACAACTAATCTCCGTACGTGATTAGAGTTGTAAATGAATCAGTCTGTTCGATAGTCCGCTCGATATTCGTTCGGTTAAACTTGAATCAAACTTGACTAGTGAAAAAAAAAGGACTTGTTCTTGAAAACAGATACCCACTCGATTTGTAAATGACACCTACCTGACAAAACTTGACTCGACTCGACTCGGCTAAGGCTTGTTAAGGCCTACTCGTTTATACTCGAGTCGACTCATTAGCTCGACTCGATTAGAAATCATTCATATATTGATAAATATATACATAAAATACATATACCTATGTATATATACATATATATATGTATTAGCTAATAATATAAGTATACCACTTTTATAATTAAATATATAATATGTAATCTAATTACTTATGTCCATATAGTAAATATATTTTATAGGTATATTTTATAGTTTGTATAATAATTAGTCGATAAAATTTAATAATTTCATATGCTAGTATGTGGGAACCATATATGAAATAGATATATACTATCATATTAAGTGTATGTATTAATAATATACGTAGGCGTATAATATATTGTAATTTTGGATAAATATCAACTAGTTAGATATTAATTATTTATAAATTTTTAAAATTTTATAATTAAATAGAGGTTCTACTTGTTAGTTGAATAAATTCAATATTAGATCTTTTATTTTTTTATTTAATTTATTAATTATTAAATTTTATTCAAAAAATAAAAAAATAAACAATTCAAGCTCGAGCTCGAGCTCAAGTTGAGAGTTAAGCTTATCCCGTCGAGCTCGAACAAAGAATTAAAAAAATGTCGAGCTTGGACTCAAGCTCAAGCTCGAGTATTTTGAGTTGAGCCGAGCTCAACAAGCCAAAGAACGACTTGGCTCGGCTCGGCTTGATTACAGTCCTACCTTGTACGTGCTAGCTACCATGCATTTATCAATGTTAGTAAACGACTATATGTTAAGGGGATTTTTGTAAGCCCCACTACAAGCCTACGAGGGACCTCGGGAAAATGAGGGAGAGCTCAACCTAGCCAACGACCCTCCTTTAAGAGATGTTACTAGGTCTCTGCGGAATACACAGCCCGTAAGCAAAGTCAACCCGTGAAGCAACCCTCACGTGGGAAACACGAATGATAGGGATGAATGAGACTCACTGTCCTGACACACCCCAGTAACGCTTAGCCCTCGAGAACCTGTACAGGCATGTGAGTGAGAAATGCGGAAGACCCTCGATCTCCTGACAGAAAGTATGTAAAGACTCAGTAATAATCATTCGCAGGCTAAAGTCTAATTAGGGAGTCACGCCACATTAATGGCGCCGCTCCCTAAACACTATATCACATTAATGGAGCCATCCTAGGAGCCATTATGAGCAAATAATAGTCGAAATGACATGAGCCCCCTAAGGTAAGGTACAAGATGTCTCTACTCAAAAACCTCGTATAAAAGCCGACCCCCAAGTATGAGAAACTCTCTCCGATCTCTCGCACTCAAGCATGAACTACTAAGGAGATATACTGACTTAGGCATCAAAGACTCCTCGACCTCCACCAAGGCCCCCCTCTCTTTGTTTTCACGAGTGTGCATGAATAAGGACCTAAGATCCAAGTTCATGGAACCTGACCCAAAGGCGTACGAAACACGACGTCAACAGTGGCGCTGTCTGTGGGATCCCTATAGACTTCACGTGTCCTTCACATGTCCGTGACAACCCGTTCTTAGACAAGTCTGGGGCAAGAAGAAGCACCATCGGCAGGCATGGAAGCAAGGCTCGCAGCAATGGAGCAGCTGGTGGGAAAACTAACTACTGAGGTAGAGACCCTTCGGAAGGAAAAAGAGATGCTCAAGGTGGACACCAACAAACCAGAAAACGATGCAGAGCCAAGCAATAGTGAGCACGCAGAATCCAGAAATGCAGGAGGGGGAGGTGACATGGAGGAAGAAAGAAGAAACATGCAAAACGAGTTACATAACCACAAAGGGAAATACGAAGAGATGGCAAAAAATATGGGCACGTCGTCATCAGTGATCAACTACTCACTAGCATGGGCCTACCCTATAATGCGGAAGTGATGGTCGTGCCGCTGCCACCTAAGTTCTGAGTTCCCCTTATGAATATGTACGACGGGACCAGAGACCCCCTTGAACACCTGGAGACCTTCAAAACCTACATGACTCTGCATGGTTTCCCATGAAAGGTGGCTTGTAACAACTTCGGGGAGTTGGTCCATCTATTCCTTACACAGTTTATGGCAAGCAGAAGAATGAGATGCTTCATAGTGTATTTCCTGACCATCAAGCAAGGGGAAAACAAAGGTCTAAAAGCATACTTATACAGGTTCAACAAGGAGCACATGACGACAGATGATATTGCACTTACCATCAGTCTAATACTCATAACACATAAGATTGCATTTCCTTGAAAGAGGAAAGAGAGCAAATTGAACAAGCAAGACTATAGTATCCTCCTGGCTGGAGATCAGAGCGGGAATGGAGGAGAAGATCATGAAAAAGAAGTACAAAATGGGCCAACAGACCAAGAGAGAAGGCCGAAGGGAAGCCCAAGACAAAGGGTAGTCGAGCGGAGACCATAGCACGGTTGCCCCAGCATGCCGCCTCAAGTAGGTCCCCCGTTGGGCGAAATCAAAATCATCGCGAGAGGGTTTGCTAGCAGGGGTGCAACATCATCCGGTCGAAATGTGGATGTTAGGCAAGCATGATACCAAGAGGTGTATTCAGCCGAGTATCGTCCCGCCAAACACAGGAAAGGTGAGCAGACCCCCTTCATCTCCTTCAGAGAGGAAGAAAGGAGGAGGTCCTTAATCCTCACGATGACGCCTTGGTGGTGACTATGCTAGTCGCCAATTTTACCACTAAGAGGATTCTCGTCAACACTGGCAGCTCCACCGATATCCTCTTCTGGGAAGCCTTCACCCGAATGGAGATTGATAACGCCTGACTTCGGCCAGCTCCTATGCCACTGAAAGGTTTCTTAGGGGACATGGTCCAGCCAATAGGCACCATCGCCCTGTCTGTCTTAGCAGGCAGAGCCCCTTGTACGACCTCGACCATGGTTGACTTCTTAGTGGTCAAAACCCCCTCATTGTACAACGCCATACTTGGCAGACCTACTCTCAACAGCCTGAAGGCGGTAACGTCTACTTATCACTTAAAGATGAAATTCTCGACCCTCCAGGGAGTAGGAAAAATTTGAAGAGAGCAAATCCTGGCGTGAGAGTGTTACATGTAGGAATTGAAGCCAATGGATGGTAGGGTGCATGTAGTCCACTGCCCGGACGGTGACCACATCCTTCTACCCCTGCCCAAACACGCCAGACGAACAGAGAAATCCAAGATGAACAGACTCTCAGGAAGGTGGACCAAATGAACCTCTAGAATTAATCCCCCTAGACCCAAGCTGCCTAGAAGCTACAACAAGGATTTGCAGTGGAATGGCGCTCGAAATAAGGCACGCCATGCAATAGCACCAAGATACCTTTGCCTGGAATCATGGGGATATGCTTGGGATCAACTCAAAGATTATGCAACACCACCTGAGTGTGGACCCAGAAGCCAAGGGGATCAGACAGAAATGTTGAAACTTTAGTGCCTAGAAGAATGCAACCATCGTCGTCGAAGTCGACCGATTACTCATGGCAAGTTTCATACAAGAGGCACATTACCCGAACTGGCTATCCAGCATGGTGCTGGTGAAAAAATAAAACGACAAATGGAGAATGTGTGTCAACTTCACCGACTTGAGTAAAGCCTACCCGAAAGACAGCTTCCCGCTACCCCGCATTGATCTGATCGCCGACTCTACGGCGAGCCATTGCATGTTGAGCTTTATGGACGTCTACTTCAGGTACAACCAAATCCACATGAACCCCGACAAAGAGGAAAAGATCTCATTCATCACTAATAAGGGATTGTACTACTACTCGGTCATGCAGTTCGGGTTAAAAAACGTAGGGGCCACCTATCTGCGGCTGTTCAACCACATGTTCAACAATCAGATAGGAATGAATATGGAGGTCTACATGAACGATTTGCTAGTCAAAAGTTAGGCTCCCGAACAACACCTCACCGACCTACATGAAGCCTTTGTAGTATTGTGCATGTACTAGTGAAGCTCAACCCCCCGAGTGTGCCTTCGTAGTGGGCTCCAGGAAGTTCCTGGGCTTCATGGTTTTAGAACAGGGAATCAAAACTAACCCGGAGAAAGTGGAGGCTATACTCCATATGGCCCTACCTCAGAACATCAACAAAATGCAAAAACTCGTTGATCGGGTGGCGGCCCTCAATAGATTCATATTGAAGTTCATTGACAAGTGTCTACTGTTCTTCAAGGTATTACAAAAGTTGTGAACATGGGATGACGAGTGCGACCAGGCATTCGAGGCTCTCAAAAAGTACCTCATCGGCCCTCCACTCTTCAGCCAACCTAGATGTGGAGAGACACTAATCATGTATTTGTCAATCTCCCCATATGCGACTTCATCGGCCCTGGTGATAGACAAAGAGGGGAGCCAAAAGCCCATGTATTATAGGGTTGTACAAAAAACCTACCAATCGACTAGGACCAACTCAGGCCGGCCTCCGGAGTTCAGAACCAGCCAAAACCAGCAGGGAACCGGTCGGCCGTCAGTGGTAAATTAAGTAAACTGGCATCGACCGGTTCGGTCCTGGTTTGAACCGGCCAAAAACCGATAAACCAACAGACGTCAGTAGCCTTTTATATATATATATATATATATACACCATTATTAATTTGTCATTTCACTTAAATAAATGAAACGACGTCGTTCTGCTTCTTAAGTTTAGAAAAAAAAAATAAAGGGAATGGCGACGCCGTTTCTACTAAGGCTTACCCTGGTGAAACTTCCACAAATTCCCGCCTATTGTCGGGCAAGGTCAAAGAAGGAACCTCCGAAGGGATTGGGAGGGTCCCCTGGGCCGAGTAACATCGGCCATTAAGGGTCAGCCTGAACATGTTGAAGGGCCTCAGCATCGTCTGCCTCTCGCGGAGAACAATAAGAAGAAGATGAGGCTTTGGGAGACGGGGAGGGCCTACCTCCCCTTCCAAGGATGGCTTTGGTTGCCGAACAAGCACAAGAACAAAAGACTGCCTCGGCAGGGGGGCAATGGAGCTGAGTCAAAGCTACTTTTAGCGAAAACCTCCCCCTCTTCCTTGAATGCCTACAAACTTGAAGAATGGTCGATTGCATCGATATAGTCCGAAAACACATATTGGCCGGGGGTGCCAAGTATCGTCGGAGGCTACTCTCATCCAATAAGGCCTTGAAGAAAACATCATCCAGGTGCGCCTTCACCTAGGCTCTGACATTCTCGATCTAACTCATCTCCTCGAGAGTGGCCAACAGCCGAAAGCTTTTGTCCTCGCCCACAACTCCTCAGATGGCGCGAACGGGATAGTCGCGGCAATTGACCTGGCCGATCGAGAACTCCCACCCTTTGCCCGATAGGAAAAAGAAACGTCATGTCCACCCTTTCACCCGATTGTACTGCGGCTCTAGACGAGTTAGTGCATGGATGGACCGGAAGATGCACTTGTTGTTGTTTTTTCTCAAAAGGTTGTGGGTGAGAAGGAACTCTCAAGCGGTCTGGTCAGGATGTTCTGAACGCACCTCCTCCAGCACCCACTGCCAGATGACACAACAATACACCAAAATCCTCCATGTGTTTGGATGGAGTGTTGGAGCCAAGCATAAGTGGTCTAGCACATTGCGAAGGGCAGTCGAAGGCTACTAGAGAACATGCTTGGATATAGGGCTACCTTCGAGGAGTAGCCTTCTGAGTCCACCGCTCCTTCTTGAGTCTCTGACACTTTGAACTCCATGATGTCGGGCACCTTAAAAGCAAACTTCAAAGACTCCAACTCACTTGGAGGCACCACCGACATCCAGGAAAACTCATCAAACCGTTTGGATTCGGTACGGACCTCGAGAGGGTATAAACCCCCGAGAGCATAAGAGGAATCAGAGGATTTACATACTTGAAGACCTTGGGGCAGCACGGGAATGGTTCTTGGGAGCCATGGGAATGGAAAAACAAAGGAAGGAGAAGTAAGAAATACGCGGAATAAGGGAAGAAAAGAGAGCTCAGGAACACATGGGATTCTGAAGAGGAAAACGATGGCAAGGAATGCGAGTAGGTGCCAGATGATGAAGGTATTGAGGTTTAAATAGACCTCAATGATGGTTGGGATCCCAAATTGTGGGAGCACACGCACTCCACAAGGCCAGCAAAACTAGCATGAATCTCGCAATGTGTACTGTACGATGCAATGTGAAGAGAAAGAGTCGCCTAACACCATCAATGCTAGGAGAATTGAACGGATGCAATTAAGTGCCAAATCTAACTGTCAATAAGCGTGCCACTAAATTCGGGAGAGGAACCGTCGAGTGTGTAGGTATAAGGACCTAAGACCCGAGTTGCTAGAACTCACTCAAAGGTGTACGAAACACGACGTTAACATATATAATTAATTAACTTTGTGATATTAGAGAGATTAGCTAACGATTGATCAACCTAAAGGGTTTCTATGGTTCACCAATAACCATAACTTGACTGCTGCCAACCATTTTAAAACGGA
Organism: Juglans microcarpa x Juglans regia; assembly: GCF_004785595.1. Lineage (NCBI taxonomy): Eukaryota > Viridiplantae > Streptophyta > Magnoliopsida > Fagales > Juglandaceae > Juglans > Juglans microcarpa x Juglans regia. The sequence continues at coordinate 10,225,417 of NC_054598.1, read as the reverse complement.
GATTTGCATTCCTTTATTAACCATATAAAAAAAAGATAATTAGAAGATACAACTCCAAGAATTATGTGAGTTTGAATTGAGTGTAGTCTTTATATTCGTTTATTAATCGTCGATGAGATGATAAGAATGACATTGGTAATGAAGTAACTGGCAGCTAGGACATCAAATCTAGAGTTGTGGCTAATAATGAGTTGACATTGGGCCAAAGCTAACAAAATGCTAACAATAGACCGAAAGATTAAGCTGATAATGGGCTATATATAACTTTGGTCAACTATATGACCAAAATTTGTGAGATATAAAGGTAGTGAAAAAAATTTTAAAAAATAGTCAGTATGACGTTAGCCAAAAGCTCCACCACGATAGCAAATAATATATAATAGAAAAGGATGAAAGAGAAGAGAGAAGAAGAGAGAATTTAAAGGTTACATTTTTTCTAATTTCAATTGTGATAGAATACAATGTATTAATCTCTATTTATAAAAAAATTACATGGAAATGATACAAGATAAATATATTTGAAAATCAAATCTCTTAATTTAATAATTATGAAAATCAAATAAGTTAATTTGATAATTATGAAAGCAAATATAACTCTGGATTTATCTCCATCGATGTGTATCAAACAATTGTTGGTTAAACTTTTATCGAATTGAATTTTATGTTCACGTACAACTCATTTAGCATTCGAACGAGATCGAGCTTGTTCACGAGCTGACTCATCCTCATATAAATAATTTATTTATATTAAGTATATAACTTTATGTATAAAAATTTTGACAAACAAGTTTTTACTTTTTGCCAATATATTTTATAAAGCTTATATATAGATATATCAGTGATTGTATTTATAAGAATTAAGTAACATGTCTATTTTAGTATTATGAACATGGTTTCCTTTAATCTCTTTAAATATTAAAATTATACTCGTTATAAATATAGAGATAATATTATATGACATGATAATATGAAAATATTCAAGTTTATATAGGTCAGGCGGAGCTTTATAAATGTCGTGTCATTTAACAATCAATTATAATATTTTTTTTTTTAAGAATAATAATAATTTTTCAAGCAATCTTATTTATTTGAAGAATTTTATGAATTAGTTACTGTTCACTCTCACGTCGTATACCTATAATTTTGTTATAATGTGTGGTTTTGTGAAGATATTTTTTATAGAATATAGGAATATTTTTTATAAGATGTGAGGTGTAGAGTAGTAAATAATAACTAATAAAAAGAGTTTTTCTATTTATTTAGAGCACCATTTACACACCACCGCCAAGACCAAACAAAACCTTCTCTCTAAGACCACACAAAACGCTGTCGTCGAAGAGCCGCTTTCCATTAATATGAAGAATTCAATGAGCCAGAAGTAAAGAATCAAGGAGATTCAAAGAGTCTCAGGCGGAGGAGAGCCATGGAAGACATATGGAAGAGAGCCAAGATCTTCGCAGAAGAAGCGGCGAAGAAATCCCAGACTATTACCAACTCCGTCTCCATCTCCGACCTGGTCTCCGAGACCGCCAAGAAATCCAAGGAGCTCGCTGCCGAGGCCTCCAAGAAGGCCGATCAGATCAAGACTGCCGCGCTCAAGCAGGCTGATCAGATCCAGATCAAATCCCTCTCACTCTCCCTACCGGACATCATCCCCACCCAGCTCTCCTCGCTCTCCGTCGCCAGTTCATCAGCCCCCACCGCGTACACCCAGTCGGAGCTCCAAAAGTTCGGGGTCACCGACGATCTGCGTGAGTTCGTTAAAGGACTCACCGCTATTACATTCCGGAATTTCCCAATGCAAGGTAATCCGTGAATTCCATTTTGATTTTGTACTTTTCTTTCTTTTCGTTTGGATTTTGTATGGGATGTTTCATTTCGTAATCGATGAATTGGTTGGAATTGGTGTTGAAGATGCAGAAGAAGCAGAGGCGTCTGATGTGGCTACGACAGCTTCGAACGTGAGGAAAGATCTGTCGGAGTGGCAGGAGAAGCATGCCACTGTGGTTCTCACTACTGTCAAGGTGTATTATATGGTCGAGAATGCGTGGTTATTTGTTCTTGGTTTTCAGATTGACAATTGGCTTTGGGGTTTCGAAGTACTTCTAATTTCAGCAGACATTTCTTTGCGCATTTTCTTCTGGGGATTTTCGATACTGGTCTGAGTTGTTGTGGGATGCTGATACTTGGCAAAGAATACGGGGACGCTATTTTAACCACTTTCTAACGTTTTTCATTGCTTAACTCAAATTTTGCGTTATTAGTTTCGTACTTGATATTTTTTTTCGGTTTTCTTTGTTTTGAATTCCATCTTGATTGTTTATAGTAAACATATGTAAGAATGTTAATTTTGAATGTACTATTAAATTGCATGTGACGGGCGTGCACGTTGTGTCTCTGGAAAAGAATACGAGGAATCTGTTACTACTTCTCTACGTTCTCCGTAATGCTTTTAGATGGTCAATGGGTCATTATCATGTATGCTGCTCGCGTTAGAACTTGTCCCTCTGTCTGGAAGGACAAAATCCATGAACCTGTCCTTGTATCTGAGGCTCAATGGCTAGAGATGCCTAGCGTGAGCGGAGGCAAATCTGGTTTTGTGACTATTACTTTGATATAACATTGGTGGCGCCTGTGGATAAAATTTTCATTAAAAATAAAAGTAAAACGACAGTATGTTAGTCTAAGATGAAGCAGACATCCATCAGACATTTGCTCATGAAATCATGGATTTCTTGGTATCACATTGTTACTTTTCTTTTTGTTGTCCTTTGACTCGAAGTTTTACTTCTCCAAATAAATGCTAAAATTGTACTTTACTCCTGTGGTTTTCAGCCATTGTCCTTAATAGAAACAATGTGCATGATTTCTTATCTTTAATTTAGTGCTTTTAGAATGTATTTAGGCATTTTCTTATGTATACTCCCTGTGTACATGGGCTATGCTTATTTTCATTCATATCAATGAAACTTACTTCTTACTTATCAAAACTAAATAAATGCTAAAATTGTATTGAGACAGATGTTTGTTATTTTGAATGGTTTTTTTGGAAGAGATTTGTTGTCCTCAAGTTTAGCACTGAGTTTTCTGCTGGCTATGAGATGCCACGTAGTATGTATTGTAAAAGCAGAACTTGTAGAGCTGTTGTAATAAATTTTCTTTTACAGGAAATTTCAAGATTAAGATATGAGTTATGCCCACGTGTTATGAGAGAAAGAAGATTCTGGAGAATATATTTCACACTTGTGAGCAGCCATGTGGCTCCGTAAGTAGCACTTATTTGAGTGAAAGTACTTTTTTTTTATGGACTCTTGCGAGATTTTACATGCTGCATTGGGCTCTGTTGAGATCCCACATTTGTTATAAATTTGTTAATGTTGCTGTGTGTGCTGAGATATAATGTTAACCCGTGGAAAAGTTTTCATTTACTATGCAATAATGTTACATGAGATATGGGAAGAGAATCATTTTTTCAATTAAGAAAAATTTTCACACTAGTGAGGAATAGATCAAAGTACAATGGAATTCTACTTTGGACGCTTCTGCCACAATCCAGCTGCTGTTTTTAACACTTCTGGAATAATTAAAGAACTTTGATAACCTGCTATATATTTGCTTCCTGTGCAACTTATACCTCAATTTTCATGTTTGAGTTACATCAAGAATTTAATATTGAACACGACATCTATATCACAAGAACTTAAAACACTATATAAGCAAGAGGAGTTTTAACACCTTAACCTCCTGAACAATGATGTCTACATGCGCATAAGATTCAGAAGGTATACTGATGATACAATCTATATGTGATAGTATTGAGGAATTGACAAGAGTACCATTGTCTAGTATGCTGCTTTTAGATGTTCCACATGAATCTGTTATCCATAGTATAAATTTTAAAATGTTAATGTTTATGTACTTATAAAAAAAACTTTTCAATGTTTATTTGACAAAATCACAATTTTTCAAAATAAGTCAAATCTACTTTCTACTTGTGATTATTCTTGTGCCACCAAAATCCTATCAGGACTCAGCCAGTTTGGTTTTGATGTGAAGATACTTTGTTTGGGTAATTTGTGTAAAGTAGTTTTTAATAATTTTAATAATATATTTTTTTCATAAACTCTCCATTTCTGAAGTGGCAAAACTGAGGCATGGATGTTTCTCTTTTTGTTTTTTTTTGTTTTTTTTTTGTTTTTTTTTTTTTTTTTTTTTTCTTTGTAATGGTGATATAACTTGATACTTTCTCTCGATGCTACTTACAAAAGGAAAACAGCACATACTTTCTCTCAATGCTACTTTCAAAATGAAAACAGCTCATACTTTCTCTCAATGCTTACAAGCTAACTATCAGGTATGAGAAGCAATACATGGAGGATTTGAAGCTCAAAGCAGCAGAGGATGTTAAAGATGATAAGGTAAAGAAAACTTCTGAAGAATATGAGAAAGCAGAAGGGATTGAGAACTCCTCTAAGGGTAAAACTTCCAAGTCATCATCAGCTGAGCAGGACTTGGACACGTTTCTTCTGGGAGATCTTGAAGACAGTGATGGGGGTCCAGGTATGTTCCATTTTTTTCAGTTGCTGTATTCTCATATTCAAAGCCTCGTTCCAAATTAATATATCCCTTCCTCCATTTATTTCATGGTTTAGAATATGCAATATTTTAAACAACTGGTCCTTGGAACATCGAGCTAGATACATTCTATGTCTTCTGAATGTGCATTTTGGCACATTGGCGTACCACTCTCTGGAGCTTGGCATGCTGCATTCTGCTGGAATTGCTTATGGTTTATGGTTCTCCACCTGATCAATCATCCATAATGGTATCGATTGTTAAAAAAAAAAAAAAAACCAGAATGGTGGAATAGGTCTTCCAGTCCTTTTTTCTCAATATCATCTATCATTTCAAGAAACAATGAGGTAGCATAATAGAAAGACAGAACTAGAATCACATTGGCGTTGGGTAGGTGAGTTCATTTGTTGAAGTTCGGTTCCTTAATTTTTTAAATGCTTGGTAAAATAGTTGCACACATTTAAAAAATTAAAATAAAATACTATGAGCTGATTCTGTTGTTGACACCTAGAACTCCATGTTACTTATCACTTTGATTGCTGAGATGTTTGGCTTTGAAGCATGGCTAGTTTTGACCTATGTCCAATATATTCGTAGTGAAATTGTGGACTTTGTGTACACGAATAAGCAATCAAATGTTATTGAACTTGTGAACAATTTGGTGTATATTGAAACTCTGCTTTGTTTATAAGTAAAAATCCTGTTAAATTAAAAGGACATCAAGTATATGGAACTCACAACTCATGATTAATTTAGAAGCAACCATGAACTAGACTGGCAGATAATCTGTTCATCATCTTTAATGTTTCCTTCGTGCCCTCTACCTTCAGTTTGTTGATTATCTTACATGGTCTTTCAGATGAGGGTGAGGAAGGGAGCTTTGACGATGATTTTGACAAAATTGGAAATTCGGTAAATTTTACTGCTTTCGCGATTCTCTGTTCTCTATTACGTATTTTAATTTATTGCCTTGTGCTTCACCTTGAATTTTAATTCTTTCAAATATAGAAAAAGGAAAAAGAAAAGCTTCCTACTTAATATGACAACCAAAACTGAGATAAAAGAACTTAATTGCCGAATAACCGTTGACTATTTAGCTGCACCAAATGATTGTTACCTTGGATTTGTTGGAAAGTTATTTGATATGAAATGGGCAATTTACAGGACGTTGAAGATGAGAAGCTTGTGAAGAAATAGACAGTTGCAAAAGGTTAGAGCACTGCCAGTTGTAGGGGAAATATGCAGTAAGTGGCAAGAGTTTTTCTGTAACTAATAATAACGCCTGGTGAAGGGAAAGGAATTGAGGATGAGCAGTAGCTGCTAAATGTCAAATTTCATGTCGCGACTTCTTGGGAGGTGCAGTGGCTATATGGTTGGGCAGATTTGAATTACAAGTTATCTGTGTTCATTTATTTGTTTTAGTGCAATATAGATGGTGGCAAGCTAGTGCAAAAATTTGGGGACGCTGGACCTTTACTTGCCTTGTACAGATTATTTAAATCCGTTGATTCATGTATGGTTCTTTTAATGTTAAAAATCCACTTATATGTAAGTGTATTTGGTTTTTATGAGCATCTCAGCTGGAACAGTCAGTTCTTGGCTGCTTTACTGAGATTGTTATGCTATCACCTTGTTTGGCACCCTTTCAAATCTATCCAGTATCCCCATGTTTTTACTGTTTATTCAGGTGGAAGAGGAAGAGAAACTTTGGAGTTTATGCCACAGACATGCCAAGAAATGGATTTTCATACTGCTTTCATTGTTCTTTATTTGCTTAATTAAGGTCAAATAAACAAATAAAAATATATATTTGTTTGTAGAAAAATGATGGATTTTTCACTTCTTTAAAGACTCATTTGGTGACATGTCAGGAGGATGTTCATTAGAATGGCTTATGACCAGGAATTTCTCAACAAGATTAATCTATTTTAGTTGGATAAATGCTATTTTTCATGTAAATGGTTTTATAAGAAAATCACAAAATACATCAATTTATGTGACTTGACATAATCAATTTAAGATGAAGAATAATATTGTTTTTTATTTGATATTAAAAAAATTAGTTATTATTAAAGCAAATTAGAGAATTATATTTGAATTTACAAATCAAAGAGAGGTTTTAGAAAATCGAAATAAAACATCCACACACCAAAAAGAAAAAAGAACGAAATACGAAGGGTGTAAATGCACCACTAAACCCCATCAGATTCTCCATCATCCGATGTCTATGGCTCTTGCCTTCCTCCTAAACCCCAAGTACTCGATCAAAGCCTACACCTTTCCTCTATGTGTTTCCTTAATCCCCAACATATCCTCCTCCCTCTTCTCCTCGCTTTGCAGGGGCCACCAGTTCTCATCACCCCCCGGTGACCCTCCAGTTCCAAAGAAAGTCCCATTCACAGTAACGGCTCATGGGAGGACATGGCAGGATCCTTATCATTGGATGTCCGACACCAACGATCATGATCTCTCCGAGTACCTCAGCCGAGAAAACTCTTACGCTGAATCTTTCATGGCTGACACCCTCCATCTGCAACGCAAACTGTTTTGTGAGATGACAAGCAGAATGCCCACTACCATTTCCACTCCTCCTGAGCGATGGGGACCCTGGTTTGTTCATTTTCCACCTACCCATTTCGTCTTTTTGGAGAAGTTTTGCCACTTTATTTCCCCATTTTTTCTTTTGGCGAATTTTGTGTTTGAGCGCGTGCGCTTCTCTGTTTGTTTTTGTAATGAGTGGTAATATGTAGGTATTATTTTGACTTGGTAGGGATGCTTATTGATGCTTCATGGTGTAGAGAATTAAGAACTTCGGATTGTCATGGTCGAGTCCCTAGCGCATGGGTATCAATTGGCCAGCAAAGTTAATTTGTATCATGTTAGTATGTGGGTTGAATTCCTTGGAAAGCATTAAATAAACTTTGCGTCCTTCCAACCTATGATAATTAGGACTTGAGCATTTGTGCAATTAGGATTTGCATTCCTAGTGAGCTCCATAAGGAGAATGCGAGACTGATGAAGATGGTAGATTAACGCCGCTTTCAATAAGATGCAGTTAGTTTTTTTATGTTTCTGCTTCAATGGAGTGATTATTCTTTTGACTTCTTTTTTTTTTTTTTTTTTTGTCCATTTGCATTTGAGCAGGTTGTATTACCAATACATTCCAGAGGGAAAGGAATACCCAGTTCTGTGTAGGAAGTTAGATACTGAGAGAAGTGGCTGGGTGAATACTTTTCTTCACTATGCACGAAGAGGATTTGAAAGCGAGGAATGTTTGTTAGACTGGAATCAAATTGCAGAACAATATGGCAAGCTTCTCTTAACTCTTTAGTGAGAGGAGCACTAAAATTTTCTTTCTCATGGATATTTGGAAATTCGGCTTCCTTTTCATGTACTTAAATTTTGTAGTCTACTTATTAAAAAAAATGTACTAATATTTTAAGTCTAACTTTCTAGCTAGAGTTATTCAAACTTTGAGATATGCCTTTCAGTCGCTTAGCCCCACATGCATGGTTCATTTAATCTGTTTGTGTTAAGGCAGCTGACATGATTAATGTCTCATTGTGTGTGTGTGTGTGTGTGTGCACGTGCGCACGCTTGTGTGCATGTATGTGTTCCTTTTTTTTTAAAAAAAAAAATGCTAAAATGTAAATTATATTGGTGTTCAACATTGCAGGTTACGTGCATGTGGGTACATGTCGAATTTCACCAGACCACAATTTTCTTGCATACACTCTTGATATTACTGGCCATGAACGATTCATGCTTCAAATTAAGGACCTTAGAAGTGGATGCGTTATTTCAAAATTAGCAGTTGATGGGGTTGTCAGCTTGGCATGGGCTCAAGATGGAAATACTCTGTTTTATACGGTATCAGATGATAATCAACGACCTTACAGGCAAGGAGGCTATCTTGGATCCTTTTTTATTGGGGTCAAGATAGTTTCTCACCTTTTTTTTTTTTTTTTTTTTTTCTGTCAGGGTTCTCTGCAGAAAACTAGGATTTCATGATATGGAAGATGTCCCAGTATTTACAGAAAGTGATTCCAGCTATTGTGTGGACATAACAAGCACAAAAGATGGCAAGTTCATAACTGTGAATTCAAACTCAAGGACTTCATCCGAGGAAGGAAATTGCATACTTAATTTTTGTTTTCCTTTTTGAGCATCTAAATCGAGATTATTCTCATATGATGAGACTCATGTCTTGTTTTATTTATGACAGATTTATTTAATAGATGCTGCAAACCCGCTAGATGGTTTGTGCAGAATTCGTGAGCGTGTTCATGGTGTACAGTATTTTGTGGAACATCACTATGGTTTATTCTATGTTCTTACAAATGCTCCTTTGACTGAGAATAAGGACTTTTCTGATGGAAACTATTACCTGGCAACAAGCCGAGTTGAAGATATACAGTTAGCAAATTGGCAGGTGAGGTTTACTGACCATGATATCTATATTTTCTAATTTACTGTTCAATTGCCTCTATATATTATCTGTCTACCTTCACCATCTTTGACGTACTTATTTTTTTCCTTTTAGAATGTCATAGTTCCAGGTGAAGATATTAGCATACAGGATATGGACATTTTTCATGGACATCTGGTGCTTTCTATCAATAGGAAGGGTTCTCCTACATTTTGTTCCATCAAATTACCTATTAATGTTGGTTATAAGGTATTTATGTTTGTTCTTATTACATTATTCTTCACCAGTAGAAATGTGAAAAGTAAAGATTAACATTATTTTATCTGGGTTTTGCCTTATATACTCTACTTTTGAAGGCTATTTTGTTACAGTCAACATCTCCCTGAATGAGAGAGAGAGAGAGAGAGAATAAATTTGAAAGATGAAACGTATAAAGAATTAGTATGTTACTAAACTGTTATCTTTCACACTGCATCTTTTCATGTAGGTCTACTTCCATTTTTACCAAAAACCTGCAAGTAGAAATCTTTGTTGCAGAACAAAACAAATATAAGATAGCTGAGAAAAAAAGAAGGAAATGAAAATAACTTCTAGGAAATTACTTGGAAAAAAAATAAGATAGGAAATTGTAAATGTTAGAGAAAAAAAATAAATTTTCCACCAACTGGGCAGAATTCATCATGCAGAGCAATCTTATGTCAGTAACGGGAATTTCTGCATTTACTAATGATGATCAACATAACCACTGAGCTATTAATACCTTCACTACTGTTCTGATGATAAGTATTTTAGCAAGCCATGCAATGTGTTTTACATCTTATTCTTGCTATAAAAACAACAGATACGTCACACAGATCTGCCCATGCTAATGATAAATTAGTGCTCTCACTCACCATCAATATATAGGTACATAAGGGGAGAACCAAAGAATATGTAGTGGATTAGAAAGTGTAAAATTTGCATCCTTGTAGCTGTGTTAGTAATTGTAGTCAATATACTTAGTCATCGGCACACTGGATCAATACAAATCAATACAAATGCTTGACTTTTCCCTTCTCTCGGTGTTTCTAGTTTCCATTTCAGATTGTATCATGGCTGGTTCGATTTTAACATGTACATTCTCTTACAAAAACATAAAATAATAAAACTATCTTTTGCTTCTTTCATATACGAAAGTATTTTCTCTCATTTTATATTCACCTTGAATTGGTTTGCAGGAACAAGTGGAGATTGAGAATCTTAATCCATGGTATTTCCCTTTACCTGCAAATCCATGCAGTGTCATTCCAGGTTCAAACCATGACTTCATGAGCTCAGTGTATCGCGTGGTGGTTTCTTCACTAGTGGTATGACTTCTAATAAGCATAGTTATGAAATTATCATACTCTCTCTATATATATAGTGATTCGCTGTATAGAAAGGTTAGTAGAATATTTATAGTACTTCAAGCTGGCCATTTGGGTGATCATGTGCATGGAAACAATTTCCTTTTAGAATTCAAGAGAAAATAACCCCCAGGCCACTTTCCTCAAGTAAATATGGGTTTATACTGATTGCTGCATCACTTTCTTTTTCTGATCTAGTCACTTTCATCTCTACTACAGATGAAATTCTGTGTTCTAGAACTTAAACAGTTTATTCGAGTGTAGGTTGCATTCTGGATCACCATTTGTATATGTAGAAATGATCTTTTTCGGGTCTAGTTTGACGACAAGAGAGCTGAGAATCTTCTTCAGATCTTTGAATATGGTTATAAATCTTTGTTTACTGTTTTGTGCTGTGTTTAAATTGCAATTTAAATTAAGAAATAAAAAACAATTTCTTTACAAAACTTTGATTGGTAAACTGTCGGAGTTCAATGGATCTGACACAGTCTGCTTCAATATTCTACGACTCATCCCCACACCCAAATATGTGTATGATGTACATATGTATGTATGAGAAATGGTCAAATGTTTTGTGCATTTTGTCAATTAAGTAGGAAAGCTTGTGGATTTATAATTCTACCACTTTCAATTCTTTTAAAATTCTTTTACTTATCAAAAAAATAATTCTACCACTTTCTGATGCTTTTGGACTAGATAATTCTACAATTTTTTTTATGCTTTCGGGTTAGGCATTATATATATATAAATATATATTATTGGAATGGAGGAAAATAGTACATGTGTGTATTTTCTTCTGGAAAATGATGGGATGGAAATAGAAATAAAAAGGAAACTAAAGGTTACAACCTGTCTTCTACACTGTACAGTTGCAAATGTGAATGAGTATGTGCTCCTTGTTTTTGACATGTAAAATCCCTTCTTTTGGAATACACAGATGCCCGATATGATTGTTGATTACGACATGTCAAGACATCTATACTCAATTGTGCAGCAAGATGAAGTGAGAAATGTTTCTGGTAATTTACCAGCTTACATGCTCGATACAGTTTCTTCACAGAAGTATGAAGAAAATATCCAGAATTTTGAATCACAAAGATGGAAGGACTTTTCCAGTACATACCATTGTGAAAGGAAGGAAGTTGTTTCCTGTGATGGTGTCAGGATTCCTCTGACCATCCTGTACTCTCAAAAATCCTGGCAGAAGGGCCTGTCTCCTGGAGTTTTACATGGCTATGGAGCATATGGGGAAACTTTAGAAAAAAGCTGGTGTGCAGACCACATGAGTTTACTTGATCGTGGTTGGGTGTTGGCATTTGCTGATGTGAGGTTGGTGCATTAAGTTTTTTCCACTTCACATTGATCGCTGCGGCATATGTTTGAGTGCTATTTAGACTTAAATTGTGAGATTGAATATTTCTCACATGAGATGCCACTCGATAGCTGCCTTTGCTGAAATCAGGTGTGTGACATTGCTTCTCTTTATATGCATTTGTTTGATGCAAGAAGTTTTGTATGGGCAGGGGTGGTGGTGGTGGTGATTCTTCCTGGCACAAGTCTGGCAGTGGTTTACACAAAAAGAATTCTGTGTATGACTTTGGATCATGTGCCAAATACTTGGTTGATGAGGGTTATGTTCACAGAGATCGGCTTGGTGCTATTGGATACAGTGCAGGATGTTTAGTTGTAGGGGCAACTATCAATATGTACCCAACTCTCTTTTGTGCTGCTATTTTGAAGGTTAGACATTTAAGCGAAATATTTTACCATGCATTTGTTAGTGTTCTTATCCAGCGAAGTGAAGTGTTGTATTTTATGTCAATTTTACTCTTTAGTTTCTTATGCTCTGTAAGATTAATGAGATGTAAAGAATGCTAACTTCCAAAGTTTAAATTAATTAGTTTTTGAATAATATATATTAGTTTTTGAATAACATATAAGTTGATGATCTGTTGTGCTAATTTGTCTGCAAAAGTGAGAAGCAACCGTTGCTGTGTTATTACGTAGCATTTCTTTAACATAGTTGCTTTGGTGATTCATGGTATTTTGTACATTGGAATCATTAGTTTTTCTTCTTGTTAAATTTTTGGTACTGATGTTTGGTAAAATTTTCTTACAGGTTCCATTTCTTGATATATGCAACACATTGTTGGATCCTAATTTGCCTCTCACCTTACTGGATTATGAAGAATTTGGGAATCCTCGGATTCAGTCCCAATTTGAGTCTATTTTGAGTTACTCTCCTTATGATAACATTACTCGTGACGCTTGTTATCCTTCAATGCTCATTACAGCATCATTTAATGACTCGAGGCAAATTTATATCTGCTTTTTGTTATCAATAATTATATGCATGCTTATGTGTGTACGTAAATCTTCTCCCTTCTTTATGCATGCATTCTTGATTTTTCATTCTCAGGGTGGGAGTTTGGGAAGCTGCAAAATGGGTGGCTCAAGTACGAGAAAGTACATGTTCTGAATGTTCTCGTGCAGTCATTCTGAAGACTAATATGACTGGAGGACATTTTGGTGAAGGTGGACGCTATGGTCAATGCGAGGAAACGGCTTACGATTATGCTTTCCTGATGAAAGTTCTATCCAATGCATAAACAAGATGTGCTTTGTGGAAAAGCCGTCTAATCCAATTGGAGAAATTATGCAAAAGTCCGGGTTCTTCTTTATATCACCATATGAATGAACAAGATTCTGGCTCCTTGGATACTGATGAGTGAACAACGAAAAGACTTCTCTCTGTACAAGGTAGACTTCTTCTCCATGCTTATTAATTTATATGGTTTTAAATTCTTTATCCTGTAATTTTTGTTCTTTCTTTGTATCATGCAGGTTTAAATAATTTTGTTCTGTTTTGATTTCAGGTGTCGAACCCCCTCATCCATACTGGCACTGCACTTCAATTTTCATGTTGAAATTCAAATGGTTCAAAATAATTAAAGAGCATTCGTTGTGGGGGACTAATGGTACTCGAACATCATTAATTTTGCTCAGAAAAAATATGCTGAAGTTGCTTTCTCCTTTTTTCACAATTTTATTTAGTATAAGGGTTGCATCCTTTATTGTCTTACATAATTAAGTGAAATTTTACCTTATTTATTGATTGCTTCTATGGATTGAATCATTTATTCAAATAAAATGCTTATATTTTAATTCCTCACAGTAATCTTGATGGCATCTGATTTCGTTCGTATTGCACCATATTTTTTTTCTTCTTCCAGAAAGAATGAAATGCATAGCAACCTCACTAATTTTTACCATTTCCTTGTTTTCAACCAACAATGTACTGGAAAAATGGCTAGCAGATGGCTCCATTTTGACACATTATATTGCTTATGTTACAATGAGAGTAAAGGGGTTGGCATCACTCGAATCGATTCATAGAAGGAAGTCCCGAAGAAGTTTATAATTCATGGAACAATCTGGACAAGTCCCATGAAATAGTGTTAAAACCCAACATAAGTGAAGACACAGCTTGTATGTACAATAACCAGGAGATATCATAAAACAGTAGAAAATTAACTAGTAGAATCTAGGAGACTCATGGAATACCCATGCTGATTTCATGTCTTCAGCCGCTTTTGAGCTTGATCCGAGTCCTCTCTGCTGCTGCCTGCATCTCTTAGATGTGCCATTTCTTGATGGCTAGAAGGGGGGTTCTCGTGATCCTGGAAAATCAAAGAATGATTACGTTACAGACAGTTCTTTGTAACAACAAACTGTTGCATCTTGACAGCCAAAACTTGGCTTTGAAAAATGCCACTGAGAACAGAAATAACAAGTCCAGTTGCACGAGAAGCATGGAATACTAGAAATTTTGGTTGAGTCATGCTACATCTTACCGACAAACTGCATGGAATGTGCACGGACAAAGGCAAACAGATTAATTTTATTTTGCCTTTGTCCATGCCCATTCTGTGCATCTGTCCGTATACTGTAATTCCGGCAAAGGAAGGGATGACATTGAACCATTAACCCTTGTTTAACCAACTCTCCAGATAAAAACTAATTGCCTGATTCATACCTTTGGAATGGAAATTCCAGAAGTCATGCCTCTGTTTGCTCGCTTCCCAAGATCAATCTGCACTGAGACGCTGGCATGTGACAGATCCACCCGTGCACTCTGCAGTGCTTGTGTCAAATTGTTCAGCAGCCTGGCCAGCATGAAAACCAATCTATTATCAGCTTATACTTTAGCACCCAAACCTATTAAAAGGCTTTGAGCAAAATGATGTAAGCATATGCCATCAGAACCAGATAATGTGTTAGGTAAGCCATAAAATATTTTTAAAATAGGAAAAATAATAAAAAAGTCTTGCTCGCCCAGCAGGATCTTAGCTCTAATCTGTCAGCCACGACTAGCCAAATTCTGTGCTGGGCCAAATACTAAGAGCAGTCTATGAATCTCCTAACAGAAATAAACAGAATTATGATGATTTCAAAAATACTCAGAGAGAGAACTAAGAAATGATTGGATACCGAAGAAAGGACTGTATAAAAACTTCTACATTTTATCTGATACATTTAGTCTGATATCATTGGATATAGAAGAAATTATTCAACAAGAAGCAGCAGTAATGGAAACAAGACACAATCCTAAGCCTTCCAACGATTTCATTGAAAGTTAGAAATGAATAACTTTTGAAAAAAGATGAAAGCATTGCCAAAACAGCATAATTGCAAATCTGATAATACGAGAACAATGCAATAAAAACAACCAAAACATCATTCTATGGAAATGGGCCTGAAAAACATTTATCGACGTTCCATCTTTGACTTATATACCATATTGAGAAAACAGATTCTTGGATCCAATTCAACTCAATATTACCCCCACCATTTATAAACTCAAGTCACAAACTTCTCCAAACCAACTCAACACATAACAAGCCAAAAATATTGACCAGACCATACAACTTTAAAACAGGTGACATATATGAGCCTTTAAAACATTACTGAGACTTGAAATGGGTGACCAGTTTCTTCATATCCTGAGTAAAGAGTGCTAAAGGAACCATCTCCCCCAAGAGAAACCTTACCAAAATAGCTGACTTACTCAGTAAAATGGTTGTTACTATTTGCTACATTATGCATTTATGATTCATTGGATTAACTGAGTAGCTAAATGAAACAGATAGACTTTCCTCTGTATCAAGTTGACATATCTCCTCAGTTGAACGGTCCACTGCATGGGACTGCAAGCCTAAAGTGAACTATTTTGTTTAAAGGTCTCGGGGCAGTTTTCCCTATTCAAAAAATTCACAACCAAGAAGTTTAATGAGCTAGCAAATAAATGTACAAGGTATATGCCTCGATGGAACCGTACTGTAGCTTCTTATAACCTAAGTCATGCATCATAACTGAGACAAGCATAAGGGTACAATAACTCAATAGAGAAAAGCAAACATTATAGGACTATATAGTCGTCATCAAAATATAAAGCTTGCATACCCAATATTCCAAAATCTCAAGAAGACTCATTGCTATGGGGGAAAAAACTAAACAAGAAATTCCTTAAGTTTGTATAATTACCCACCCATGAGAGTAAACACTTGAGATGCTAATTGTTCCTCCTTCAATTATCAGGTCCTGTTGGTTCAGTGTTTCACAGGTCATGGAAAACTCAGTTGTATGTGCATCAGAAACTGGTCCCTGAAGAGGAAGCGCTAGCACACCATCACCTCTGACAGAAGGAGGCATGTTTGCCTGCAGAGCCATGGGCAAAGGTGATCCCTCGTTTGCAAACTCAGGTAGCCGATCAATTGGTTTGCAGTTGATATCCCTGCTAGGATCAGATTCTCTAGCTTTCTGTGTGCTTGTAAGCATGGTTGGGGTCATAGAGACATTATTCTCATCAAACTTCCCAGGAAATGTTGATCCCAGACTAGAACCATTGTTTATTGTTTGCGGGTGACCAACAAAACTCTGAACACGCCAGTGACTATTTCTCTGTTTCAAGCAGGCAAGCAAATAAGTTATAACAGTGATAAGAAATCTGAGGCTGATAAGCTTCCCATTCAAATGCATTCCCCAACTCCTCTTCAACACTAGTAAAATTCCATTAACAGTAACGAAAAAGAACTACTGATTAACTGGAACAAATCACCACTTAAATCAGTTAATAAATGCCAGATAAATTCAGCATATCTCAGGGGTAAATCAATGGGAACACAACGTTTTAGATTTGATGCTTTCGTTTCACCGCGGTGTGTGTGTGTGTGTGTGCGTGCGCCTGTGTGTGTGTGTCGGAGAGAGAGTTGTTATCTTGGCAGATATAGCTATTATATCTAGACATAAATTACATATATTTTACAATTCAAACATTAAAAAAATGATAAGTATATATTTAACAAAAGTGTGTGTGTGTGTGTGTGTGTGTCGGAGAGAGTCTGAGAGTTGTTATCTTGGCAGATATAGCTATTATATCGGGACATAAATTACATATATTTTACAATTCAAACATTAAAAAAATGATAACCATATATTTAACAAAAGCGTGTGTGTGTGTGTGTGTGTGTGTGTGTGTGTGTGTGTTTATTGGAGAGAGAGTTGTTATCTTGGCAGATATAGCTATTATACAAGGGACCAAAATTCAAAACAAATCTATACGGATTATGATTTTCTAGACAAATTACATATATTTAACAAAAGTGAAAAGGGTTATTCACCAGAGCATTACATCATCCTTCATTAAACAGTCCATGCAACTAAAGGCACTTCATATATCAGCCACAATACCAGAGGCTTCTTTTAACTTGACTAATGCAGAGATACTTATAAAAAAAAAAATTTAATGCAGAGATAAATCACATTTCAAAAAGTACAAAGACACAAACATGTGAGAATTCAACTAAATAAATGCATGAAGGTCAACATTACACATAAACATAGTGTAAAGCCGTTAGGAATTTACCCACGGCATCAACTTCGTGGGCTCAGAACTCCATCCTTGGCAAGAACCCTCATACTTTTGTAACTTTTCTTGTAAATATTGAACATAATCAATCACCTGCAAGGGAGCATTGATCTCAGTCATTTAATCACAAAAAGTAACAACTAATTTTAACAACTGAGTAATTGTTCATTCACATGGAGGGATAAAAAAAAAGAGAGTAATAGCTCATTCACTAAAAAGTACCTCCAATAGGAAGGATGCTGTATCTCTCTTTTGATCACTATGGGGTACAAGATCTCTCAATATCTGGAATCTGAAAGACAAAAATAACATGTAAAATATATTTTTTTTTTTATAAGTAATCAAGACGTTTTATTCATCATAATAGGCAAAGCCCAAGTACACAGGAAGTATGCATGAGAAATACCTATCTATAATTTACAATTGAAAGAAGAAAATCATGGACATTAAGTCCATTACAAACAATAGCCCCCGCCCAAGAAAACAATGTTTTAAAGAAAAAAACTTTCAGCTCCTCCATTATTCTCTCTTGGTTTTCAAAGCTTCTATCATTTCGCTCCCGCCAAATACACCAACACATACATATAGGGACCATTTTCCATATTGCTGCAACTTGTGTATTTCCTCGAAGGCCTCTCCAGCATGCTAGAAAGTCCAACAATCTGCCGGGCATAACCCATGATAAACCAAGTCCTGTATAAAAATCATCCCAAAGAGTCCAAGCCACCTCGCAATGTAGAAACAAATGATCAACAGATTCACCATCTTTCTTGCACATATAACACCAGTCTAATACCATTAATCGACGTCTCCTGGTAAACTACCAGTTCAAACATCTCAAAATTTCTCAAAAGCCCAGCATCGAATTCTTAGTAGAGAAACCCATAATACTTTTTTTTTTTTTTTTTTATAAGTAAGAGATAAATATTATATATATAAATGAAATAGGCATAGCCCTTGTACACAGAAAGTATACAGAAGAACACCTAGATACATTCTATAAGCGATAAATTAAAGACAAGAAATCATGAACATTGTCTCCATGCAATACAATAGCAGAAAACCAACACATTAAAGTGTGGAGAAAAAAATTCTTCAACTCGGTCATTGTGCGTTCCTTATCTTCAAAGCAGGGCACATTCCTTTCTGTCCAAATACACCACAAAATGCACAACAGAATCATCTTCCACACTACTGCCACTTGATGACAGCCATGCATCTTCCTCCAACAACCCAACAAATCCATTACCCTCACAGGCATAACCCAAGCAACATCAACCCTTTGAAATATCTCATCCCACAACACCCTTGTTACCTCACAGTGTAGTAAGAGATGGTCCACAGATTCTCTATTCTTTTTTACACATGTAACACCAATCTAACACTACACATCCTCTTTTCCTCAAGTTGTTCGTGGTCAATATCTTCTCAAGAGCGGCATTCCAAACAAAAAAGCTACTTTAGAAGGCACACGAGACCTCTAGATATTCTTCCAGGGGAATGGAGTATTGTCAAATTGTGTTGTCAAGATGCTATAATACGCCTTAACTGTACATATCTTGTAATTATTAGACCTCCCCTTCAATCTATCTCTTTGTGCCATGGGAGTCCCCGCGGAATATAGTAGGCTGAAAAAATCTGAAACAATAGATAATTCTCAGTCATGAAAATCTCTATTAAAAAAAATATTCCACTGGTGCGCACCATGAGAAAATAACCGCACATCCGCCACTAAAGCCTCCCTATTAACTGCAATACGATATAGAGCCGGAAAAGCCCTTTCCAATGTGTGATCTCCACACCACACGTCCCGCCAAAAACTAATTCGATTGCCCTCACCAACTACAAAGCGAATTTGATTTGCAAAGCTTGGCCACCCCTTCCATATAAAGTTCCATAAACCCACACCATACCCCCCCCCCCCCCCCCTCTCACTTTGTTAGAGCACCAACCACCCCAAGCGACACCATATCTAGCGTCAATAATTCCCTTCCACAATGATCCGCCCTCCAAATGATATCTCCAAATTGAAACTTGAAACCCATAATTTATCAAATCAAAACTTGAAACTTGACCACTTTGACATGTAACTATGGTTGGTCTGATGCCACCCCACAACAATGTACAGTTTTCACTCAAATAGACCAGACTCAATCAAGCTTTGCAAGTGTTACTTCCTTTTCTCTAACTCACGCCACAATATTCGAAGCGAGTTAAAAGATCTATCTGAGCTGGCCCGACTCAGATAGATTAAGAAGAATATAATTAGAAACGCATGCTCAAAACCTTTTTATTGACAAACATTCATAGAACAACATAAAAGTTTTCCCAAAGAAGAGGGACAGCAATTCAAGCTTTCAAAAAATTAAGGGGTCTCCTTAGAGATTAAAAACAATGCATACTATCTCCATTATAAGAGATCAAGAAAAGCTTCAATAGTTCTGGAGAGTTGTCAAAGGCCTTCCATTTTCTTTGCAGTTCTTGCCAGTGAACAAGATAAATGAAAAAAGACATCATACGTCACCTGATTATGACATGATCCTGATAATTGATGAAATATGGAACCATGAACAAGAAGACCGACTTTCATGCAGGCACAGTCTGTCACAGACTTTATAGTCTTTTAATCCATTTCTCTCTCAGATCTCAAACAAATTAAAAAGCATGCAATTATGAAGATAATGACATCAACAAAAAACTTACATGAAACTATATAGCCTTATGATGTGGAAAAACGATGTTTGTGTATTACATTCAGTCTACAGCACACAGCCTAATATCAGTCCTAGACTACCCCCAACGTAAACTCCAATGGTGTGCCTCATTTTAATATTAGATGTTCACAATGCATGCATAGACATGCACAAGAAAACACTTCATAATAGCGTATGGCAGCTAATTCCATTCCTGCCAAAAGGACCTAACATTCAAGAAATATATAGCAACTGTTATCATAACAGATGGCCCTTAAATTCACGGTTATTAAACCTTACTGGACAACTTTTTGGTAGCAGTCAAACATACCTCTCGTTGATTTTGCTCCTTCTTCTCTGCTCTGTGACTGAATGCTTTGATCGTATCGCAGTAGCCTTGTCATTGTCCTTAGCATCTAGTTTCATAATCAAAATCCCAATATAAGGACTACAAAATTTGAAGGCCAAAAAAAGGCAGCCATTAGCCAAGCCCAGCATTCCCAAAAATTAGGATTGAGGCCTCAAAAATAATAATGCAAGAAAATATAAAAATTATCCTTTTCCAAAAGAATTAAGAGCAAACATCCTCCAGGAAAATACAATCCTACGACCCGAGTTCTAAGAGAAACGCCTAGACACACACACCCACACGAAATCAACTTTAGCCCAGAAAATATTGCACCATGCTTGGCTTCAAAACAAACTTTAAGGACCTCCCAGACCTGGATCTAACATAATACATACTATATCAAGGCAAAAAAAAAAACAGAAGGGATGTCTAGATGTGAGAGAAACCTTTGTTGCTGGTGTTGTCTTTATCAGTGGAAGAAGTTCCGTCCTTCTTGGAGCTGAACTCTTCTTCCTCGTACTCGTCTTCCTGATTACCCTTCCCAGTTCTCATTCTTCTTTATTACAAGAAACAGGAAAAAAAAATAATTCTTCCCTGCTCAGATTTTCTCTCTGACTCTGAAAAATACACAAAACGGGAAAAAAAGAAAAAGGATAAGATAAACCCGTGAGATGCGTTGCGAACGATGACGTAAAGGAAGAAGAAAGAGAAATAGGAATAAGCATGATCTGAAAGTGGGGAAATAGGAGAAGAGTTTAACTTCGAGGGATTGGCTCTCGGGGATTTGAAAGTGAGACGTGAGTGGGTTGTTCTAATTCGCTTGGTTTTTCCGGCCACCGGTGGTAACGGTTAAGCTACACCTCCGGCTCCCTGATATTGGTCAGCATGACGCATGCTGGGAGGAATGGATGTAAGCAAAAAGAGAGTGAATAGCATGTGACTTGTAAGTATGTTCACGTGCTTTCCGTGACTCACTACTCCAGCCTTTTTACTGGTTTTTTATACTTCTTTTTTTGCATTTCTTTGAGATAAAAATCACATGTTTTAACTTTAGTGATTAAAATAAGAGTAATACCACTCACAAGGAAAATAGAGCTGCTACGTACAGTTGGTTTCGCGCACCTCTTGTGCACCCATACTGACGTGGTCACTGAAACTTGTTTTATTAAAAAAAAATTGAAAATTACATTGATAAGAGACTATTAGACTACTGATCCAAACTTCTAAGAAGCTCGGTTCCATTTTTCTCCCGCATTCAGCTTGGTTCATTATATTGCAATTGGACTTGAGCTTCAATGGCAGGACAAAGTTGAAAGTGGTTGATTTATTCTACAAACCCATTAAGGCTCCTATAAACTTTCTTACCCAACTATGGAAGTTGTCAACTTGCTCAACTATTGGAGAGGCTTTCCTTACGCGCCGCTAGTCACCATCATTGTTCAAAGTAGTGTTGGGGAGACTGATGACAGACCTTTTTTCGACTTGAAAAGACCAGTAGAACATCAACAAGTTTGGAAGATTAAACAACCAGGTTTCACAAGCTTGAGGTTGAGATCAAAATTGCCAAGAAAAAGAATGATAATCTGGAGGATGCTAGCAGCAAATTGATTCTCACTGATGAGGAGGTGGTCTGTTTCCAATCGGGGGAAGTCTTTGCCCATGTCCCGAAAGAAGTAGAGAGCAGGATAGAATATATGAACTCTCTGAGCTATCTGTTGTCTTTGTGCTTGTGCTTATGCCTCTATAGCCCTTGTGCGCTAGTCGGATTGCCAATCTTCAATGACCAAAATGGCAGACAAGGCAGTAACCATCAGAACTAGGAAGTTCATGACCAACGAGCTCCTCTCCCGAAAGCAATTCGTCATCGATGTCCTTCATCTAGGAAGGCCCAATGTTTCCAAGATTGAGCTAAAGGAGAAGCTGGCAAGGATGTACGAAGTAAAAGACCTAAACTTGATCTTTAGTTTCAAGTTTCAAACTCATTTTGGAGGTGAAAATCAACTGGTTTTGGGTTGATTTATGATTCTGTTGAGAATGCAAAAAAATATGAACCCAAGTACAGGCTCATCAGGAATGAACTTGATACCAAGGTAGAAAAGTCAAGGAAGCAGCTAAAGGATAGGAAGAACAGGGCTAAGAAAATCTGTGAGGTGAAGAAGTCAAGGCTTCAGATGCTGCCAAGGGCAGAAAGAAGAAATGAGTTTTCATTTTGTGGGTCCCATGCTTGACGCGTGCACAATGGGTGCGCAAAGTCGCTTGCGTTTAGAGTTTTCCAGGGTAAAAGATGGAACACTCACAAAGTTGGTACTAATTTCTTTCTTTGTGAAATGATTAGTATCAAATTAAGTTTGTGAGTGTTTCATTTTTCTTAAATATAAAATTGTTTGTGCATTTATCATTTTTCTTAAAATAAATCATAAGCTTTTAGAAAGTATAAAATGGGTTCAGACACAATAAAGAAAATTATCAAATTTGTCAATGAATCATTGGAGTAACGATATCGACACAAATTGTCAATGAGTGTTAGAATAATAATTCCTCTTCAAAACAGTCATTCCTTTCTTGGGGCTTTAACAACCCCAAATCCCAATAATAGCTGGTCATGTCAACAATACTCCATTGCATATTATGAGACTCCTCACATTCGATAAAATCAACATAAGTGAAGGTTTAACAAAGCAAAGCATTCTTCAATGCCTCACCCAATTTGTAAGTGAACTTTGGGAACCCATAGCAAATTCTAGACCGCCGCACGACACCAATTTCGTTGCCGCTACAAACGGACAACGGTGTTTTACATACAAAGTTTCGTTGCCCACCAAGTTCCCCTGTCGCAAGAGACCACAATATTCATGCAGCCACCCAAGTTCCATCAGTTTCGAGTTGGCCATCGCCATCGTCCTCTTTGTCCATTGCCTTTGTTAGAGCTATAAATAAATCAGTCTGTTCGATAGCCTGCTCGATACTCACCTGGTTAAACTAGAATCGACCTCAACTCGTGAAAAATAAAAGATCACCCGTGAAAGCAGATACCCGACAAAACTCGGCTCAACTCGGCTAAAGTTCGTTAAGGCCCGTTCGTTTATACCTGAGTCAACTCGTTAGCTTGATTCGATTAAAACTCATTCATATATTAATAAATATATATATACACTTATGTATATATACATATATATATATGTATTAACTAATAATATAAGCATAACAGTTTTATAATTAAATATATAATATTGAACCTAATTACTGATGCTTATATATTGAATATGTTTCATAGCTATATTTTATAATTTGTACAATAATTAGTCAATAAGATTTAATAATTTCATATACTAGTATGTGGGAACCATATATGAAATAGATATATGTTATCATATTATGTGTATGTATTATTAATTTATGTAGGCATATAATATATTTTTATTATGGATAAATATCAACTAGTTAGATATTAATTATTTATAAATTTTTAAAATCTTATAATTCAATAGAGGTTCTACTTTTTAGTTGTACAAATTCAATATTAGGTTTTTTATTTTTTATTTATCTAATTTATTAATTATTAAATCTTATTCAAAAAATAAAAAAATAAACAACTTGAGTCGAGCTCGAGCTCGAGTTAAGAATTTAGCTTATCGAGTCGAGCTCAAACAAAAATTAAATAAAAATCTTGAACTCCAATTTTTTGAGTCGAGCCGAGTTCGGCAAGCCAAAGACCGGCTCAGCTCAGCTCGGCTTGATTATAACCCTAGCCTCCGTCCCCTCTGCCTCTTACATGGTTTGGTTTTAAATTTCATATGAATCAGTCATTTAGGAAGAAACTTGAAAATTGTTTAGGGTATTTCTGATTGTTTGCTATTTCATATGGGTCGGTCATTCTTTTTTAATTGAATGGTCCATTTTTCTTACCCCTGAACAGTGCACTGGTTTGCATGTTGCATGAATACTAGAAGATGGCTAAATATTATTGAGCAAGTGAAGAAAAAATATAGCTAAGAAACTATAAAGATCTAAGAAGATGAAGAAAAATATATCATTTGCATCTTACTTTATTTTCTTTTTCTTTTGGCCGGTGAGAATATTAATTATACCTGTATATTCAAATTGACAAACATTAACCAAAATTTTGGTTTCAGTCGGCCTCGATTGAGTTTGACCTCCAACCTTACCTGTCTGAATTTTAGATCCAAGTTGGGAGTTTTCCATTTAAGCCAAACGTAAGCTTGATATCTATCTCAACCTTGTTAATTTTGGACAAGAAGTCAAGTTTAAGGAAGATAAAGACCCCTATATTTTTAATGGCTAAAAGCATGTACTTGCACTTGCTAAATAATTTTGGAATTTATAAAGATATGTGAGATGATTCTGTTGGAACTTCACCACTGGTTGTTTCCATATACAGTGGTATAGATATAGATATGTAAAAGGCTCGTTTGGATAGTGAAATGAGATGAGATGGTTTTATATGAATTAAATAAAATATTGTTAGAATATTATTTTTTAATAATACTATTGTTTTGGGATTTGAAAAAATATAATTGTTTATTATATTTTGTGTGAAAATTTGAGAAAGTTGTAATGATGAGATGAGATCGTTTTTTTATCAAAACAAGCCCTAAGGCTATCTTTACTTTCAGATTGTGTGCTTTGGTTCAGATTGTTGCAGGATCTTATTTCGTATTTCTTGATTAATTTTGTAATATGATTATCTTGTATTGAAGATTCGAATTTTGAATTCTGATGGTATGAAGTTAAGATAATGATGCAGCCAATTGTCCACCCAACCGGGTGGTAGGTAGACCCACACACAGTAAGTGCATCCCAACCACACCAAGGATATGAGTCTAACAATAAGGACAATCAACAAAATTTCAACTTATAAGCTTGAGTGTTGTGAACTTGAATATGGCTTCTAAGGCTTGTTTTCGAATTATAGAATGCAATCTTGACTCAAAAATATATACAATGCATTAGTAAAATCTAAAACACAAGGAAAAAAAATATATACAATGATCTCTAATCCTAATTTCAGCTACTCAAAATTCACAATATCATGCACAAATTCAATTTTCTAATCAAATCAGAGAAAAAAATGCATACAATGCATTACTAAAACACTAGGAAAAAATAGATACAATGATCACTAACCCTAATTTCAACTACTCAAAATTCACAATATCATGCCCAAATGTAGTTTTCTAATCAAATTAGAGAAAAATATATAGAATACGTTAATAAAACACAAGGAAAAGAAGATATAGTGATCTCTAACCCTAATTTCAGCTACTCAAAATTCACAATGTCATGCCCAAATGCAATTTTCTAATCAAATCAGAGATAAATTTGGGGAAAAGAACAGAGGAAAATGCCCAAATGCACCAAATCCTGTCATCGATCGAGAGGATAACGGCACAAAGTCTCGTCGTAGGCTAAGAGGGTCGCGACACCAAATCCTGTCGTCGGGTTGTTAGAACCCTGTTGTGATGGTGATGTGATGATTGGATGTAAATAGGGAATGATGTGTGTATCGTTGGAATGTTGCAGGAAAGGAAATGGAAATGAATACAAATTGTTTGAGAAAATGCCTCAAAGGGCCATACGTATATTAGATAAGGAAATCTCTGAGGGATTTCTAACCTCCTTACAATATTCAACTAGCAAATTCTAGAATGATCTTCTCTGCACCTCAGTCTCTTCTTAAAGTCGACGTACACCCTTGTAACAAATTGGGTAAAAACTCTAAACTAAAATGTAGCACACTAAACTAACTCACTGACCATACACACTGTTTTATATAAAATACTGCATATAAAAGAACTACATATCATAGAAACCTTTAATAAAAAATGGTGCTCAGCACCACTACACTAAATGGTGTGTAGCACCACAACCCACAATAGACTCTATTATTTCCATTTTATTGGTCTTCCACAGCTGCCTTCCAACTCTCGATACGACACTGTTTCTTCTTCAGACTTCTTAGGTTCACTTCACTTCGAACAATCTCAGCTCAGTTCAGATCTCTGTCTTCATCTTATCTCTAAGTTTCGCCTCTTACATTAGAACCCTAACAAACCCCCCCCCCCCCCCCCCCCATTCTTCAAATCACCTTACCCATAAGGTGCGGGTAAAGAGCTTGAAGCCTCCACAAAATTTCCCAGATGCTTTCTTCCTTTGTCAATCCACTCCATTTCACAAGAACTTCGGTTACTGCCCTATCTTCTTGCTTCTTCATTCTACGCTCCAAAATTTGTTCAGGCTTAGGTTGGATCTCACCTATGGGGTCTGTGGGAGGAAGATTGTGAAGAACAGGGATCTATGAACCCAATTTCTTCTTGAGGCACGAGACGTGAAACGTTGGTTGTATTTTGGAGCCTTCGGGAAGCTTCAATTGATAGGCTACAGTTCCTATCTTCTCTTCAACTTAGAAGGGCCCCGTAGTACCTGGGTGATAACTTCATATTGCTTCTCAAAACTAGGATTTTTTATCGATATGGTTGAAGTTTCAAGTAAACCCAGTCTCCCTTCTCAAACTCTCTCAGTTCTCTGTTTATCTGCATAATATTTCATTCGATGTTGAGCCTCTGTCAGATTTTTTTTAATAAGTTGATTATTTGATCTCTGTTGCGTAGAACTTGGTCGGCTGCTTCATTAGGAATAGTACCCAGGACATATGATATAAGAGTGTGGGGTGGGTAGCCGTAGACTGCTTCAAAGGGGGTCATCTTAGTGGTTGTGTGATAGTTAGTGTTATACCACCACTCAGCCATGAGAAGTCATTGAGACCAAACCTTAGGCTTAGATCCTGTGTAGCACCTTAGATACCCTTCCACACTCTTATTCAAGGCTTTAGTTTAACCATCCAACCGAAGATGATAAGCTGAACTAAAGTCAAGCGAAGATCCGTAAGAATATGAGATTGGAATATGGCCTTCCAAAAAGTACTTAGAAAAATCGGGTCCCTATCTGACACCACAGACCTAGGGAACCCGTATAACTTGAATACATTCCTCATGAACTCCACAGCTACCACCTGAGCAGCATAAGGGTGGGCTAATGTAAGAAAATGACCATACTTTGTAAGACGATCGATCACCACCAGTATTACACTATACCCCTTTGAAACAGGTAGCCCTTCCACAAAGTCTAGTGATATGTCAGTCCAAGGTTGGTTGAGAATGGGTAGGGGTTGGAGTAACCCCATTGGATGGATAGTCTCATATTTTATGGTCTGACACGTATCACATTCCCTCACCAGCCTTTTAATGTCTTTTTTCATTCATTTTCAGTAAAAGTCTCGTTTCCCTCTAATATGTTTTCAAGTAACCCGAATAGACTGGTTGAGGGTTATTATGGACATACTACAACACTTTCCTCTTGAAATCTAAATCTTCGCCAACACAATTCTCCCTTTTTTAAGAATCAACCCCTGTTTCAATGAAAAACCCCTTGGATTGTTTAGCTCAGACCTGAGTTGGTTCAATAGATCAGTTAGTTCCTCCAAACCTTGATAACTCTATTTCAACTCCTTCACCCATAAGGGAGTAGGAAATGAGACCATTGCACAACAAGTAGCCCCTTGGAACCCTTCATCTTTTCGTGAAAGTGGATCAGTCACTCTATTCTCCTCCCATTTTTTGTATTTGATAGAAAAGTTGTATCACATTAACTTTGCCACCCATTTTTGTTGAGCCTCAATGCCCACCCGTTGCTCAAGTAGAAACCTAAGTGCCTCTTGGTCTGTTTTTACCACAAAGGACTGACCCAGTAAATAGGTTCTCCATTTTTGTACTGTTGTAACAAGAGCTAACAACTCCTTCTCATAAGTAAATAATAACAACGCTTTCCCTTTTAGTGTCTTGCTCAAATAGGAAATGGGTTGTCCCGACTGCATTAGCACAGCTCCAAGCCCTATGCCACAAGCATCACATTCAATGGTGAAATGGGTGTTGAAGTCTGGAAGCCTTAACACTGGGGGCAATGATACAACATGTTTTAGTGCCTCAAATGCCCTCCTTGGCTCCATATCCCACACAAAAGAATTCTTTTTCAACAATGCAGTTAGTGGGGCTGTTATAGTTCCATACTCTTTTATAAACTTCCTATAGTACCCTGTTAGCCATAGGAATCCCCTTAAAGACTTCACATTCTTAGGCACAGGCCACTCCAACATAATTGCAATTTTAGAAGCATCAGCCATTACTCCTCCAGCATTAATAATGTGGCATATATAGTCAATTTCTTCAACTGCAAACTTGCATTTCAACTTTTTAGCAAACAAACAATGCTACTGCAGCAAGGTTAAAACCTATTCCAAATGTTCCCATTTTGACTTACTGTACACCTATATGTCATCAGAAAGTACTAACACAAATTTCCTTAGAAAGGGTTTAAATACGTCATTCATCATCCCTTGAAAGGTGGCCAAAATATTAGTTAGGCCAAACGGCATTACCAAGAACTCGTAATGCCCTTTGTGTGTTCGGAAGGCTATTTTGGGTATGTCATTAGCTACAACCCTAACTTGGTGATAACCGGATCTCAAATCCAGTTTAGAAAAAATAACCGAGCCAAACAATTCATCCAGCGATTCATCAATTACTAGTATAGGGAATTTTGCCTTCATTGTCTCCTTATTTAAAGCCCAGTAGTCCACACACAGCCTCCTACTTCCGTCAGCCTTACGAACTAGTAAAACAGGTGAGAAAAAAGACTAGTACTCGGCCTCACCACACTAGATTTGAGTAACTCAGCCACAATTTTTTCTATATTTGTTTTCTGGTAATAGAGGTATCAGTATGGCCTATTGGTAATGGGCTGAGTGCCCTCATTGAGGACAATTTGGTGGTCATGTGCACAGGGTGTAGGTTCATTGAACACTCCTTCAAATTCAACCAGCAATTTAGCAAAGTCATCCCCCATATCTCTCGGGTTTTGAGCCTTCTCTCCTTGACCCACAATTTGCAGTAAAATTCTCTTGCCCTTAGTCATAGTAGCCTTGAGCAACTTGTAACCATCCTCCACTACCGATGGTTTTAATTTCAACCCTTTCAACTCTACCATTTTCCCCTCATGTGCAAAACTCATTAACAATTTGGAAAAATTCCAAGTTATAGGTCCCAATGTCTCTAGCCATTGAACCTCTAACACCACATTACAACCAGCAAGATCAATGAATAAATGGAGGGTTTAAACAAAGTACCTTGCACCTTCAAATTTACTGCATTGCACACTCTCCCCCACTCCTTAAGCATTGGTCATTCACTACCTTGTCTTTTAAAGCAATCGAATGGTCCACTACCAACTTCAATGTAGGAACCAAAACGAAATCTATGAAATTATGTGAGCTATCCGAATCCACAAAAATCACTAATTTCTCCCCTTTAATGTTACCCACCAGCCTCATTGTACTGACTGTAGGAGTTCTAGCCATCGCAACTGGTGAAATTTCAGGCTCTTCCACGTTATTTTCAGCCTTGTTATCCTCAGCCATTTCCACCTTATAATCTGTAAGGCTGTCCCCTTCCTCCACAACCCACGACAAACTCTATTCTTCTCATTTTATTGGTCTTCCACAGCTGCCTTCCAACTCTCGATATGACATCGTTTCTTCTTCAAACTTCTTTGGTTCACTTTACTTCACACAATCCCAACTCCAGTTCAGATCTTTGTCTCCATCTTCTCTCTAAGTTTCACCTCTTACACTGGAACCCTAACATGGGCTTCGGGGTCACAACTTCGAGGGTTACGACGAGAGGATGTTCGCCAAGGCTATTGAGAGAGGAGGGTCAAGGGTTAGTTTTGGGAGAAAGGGTCTTCAGCGATTTTTTGGAAGAGAAAATCAGTTCTGGAGAGGGTCTTGGGGGAGACCGTGAGGGTCTAGAAGTGGAGGGTCGTGTTATGCGGTTCAATGTAAAGTACCATGGGATGACGACATGGCAACCATTCATTAGAGGCTATTTTTAAGGCTTTAACGGAAGCACCGTTTAGAATATATTATCAGGGCTAGTTCACTACTATTTATTATTTTATTATTACTTTTTACCTACTTTTCACTACTATTTATTACTATTCACTACTATTCAATATTTTATCATTACTTTTTTATTACTTTTTACTATTATTCACATAACATCTAAACTCACCTCATTACTCAAACGCAACCTTAAAATAATAGTGCAGACACACGTCTCTTATTGGCAAAAGGAGTGTCCATGAAGAGACATATCCTTTACTTAAATTGTTGAGGATGCTACCCATAATCTATAAAACATATTGAGAGATCTAGTGTACCTTCTAAATGCAATACCATTACTTTATTCAAGGAAGCAATGTACTAATATACATCAAATTATATTATATATAATAAATGCATCCAAGTCAGAATCTCTGCATTTGAGCATGGATTGATGTTATGCTATCAGATAAATAATTGTGATATTTTCTCGGAAATTGACTCTCTACTAGTTGTGGATTGGATCATAGAGATCTCATTGGAGTCAAAAACATTTACAAGGAATGTATAAAACTTGTCGATGGGCTTACAAATCTTGGTGCTAATGATTCAGTCCATTTCGTGCACGAATCGGGCACGAACTCAAGCTAGCATGCCAGTTCAAAAATTAAATACGACATTTCAATGAATGGGCAGGAGAAAATTCGTGGAATGCGGGGAGAGAGAGACTAAAATGAAACGGTTCGTTTCATTATTTTTCAGACAGTGTGTTTTAAGTTCGTACAAGACCCTTCTCCTTCGAGCTCCATCTCCTCCCCTATCTACTCCCCCATTTCCCTCCATCCATGATCCTAATTTCCCTCCTCCCCTTTCAACAACAACAACAAACAAATCTACAAGTAAATGATAGTTCCATTCTTTTAAATTAGAAACTGATGTGGAGATACACCCATTTTAAATCATTTATCCAAATATATCATTTCCATTTTTCACGTGGTGAATGTAAAACTCTCCAAATGGGCATTCTAAGAGAAAGAAAAAATGGAAAGGAATGGATTGAATCTATAGAATTCATACAAAGAAAAAGGCAAAAAAAGAAATGGGTATCGACTGAAAAATGGGTATAGGACTAAATCTAGACTGAATCAATATTTTGGAATGGGCATTATATTTTGACCTGTTGAAGAAAAATGAATCTATACTTTTTCTTTTTCTTTCCATATTTTGTTTCCACAAAATGGGTTGAATTTAAACTTTTTCTTCTATGAGATCCGTAACCTATACTTTAAAGCATGCATTTCATAATTGATTAAAACAGCTGACCTTCAAATTTAGGTTGGGAAAGAAGGATCTGACGCTTTGGTTGGAGGTGGTCCAACTTTCAGGATCTGGAATAAAAATGAAGAACACTGACAAAGGAATAGAGAAACCACTGAAATGAGAAACCACAAACATTGTATCTGGTTTTGCACACTACAATCACTGAAGAGGGAGGATACGGGTTTCTCTGGTTAGTTCTTCTGTGTACAGGACATCTTTTTTATTCCTTTCTTCTTCGTGTTTATTTTTTCTTTTATTATTTATTTTCTTTTTTTAATAAAATAGGTGTTGATGTAAAAGTTTGTTGGCTAGGATTAGATGACTAGCACATACTTGAATTATTGAATGAATGTAATTTGTCTTTATCTTTATCTATGAATATTTAAATTCAAAGATAAATAGATTAATAGATAAAGGTTTGTCTTTATCTTTATCTATAAATATTTGAATTCTAATATAAGTGGTTAAATAGATAAAGGTTCAAAAGACTTTTGATCAAGATTGAATGCTCAAAAAGATAGGAGATATCAAGTGATCTGGATAGAAGATTCAAAAAGAAGATATCAAGCAGAAAGAATTTGAACTATTAAGAAGTTATCTAGAACAGAAGCTGAACAGAAATTAATTACTGCAGAGAATAATTATCGTGAAATGTCAGCAATCCGTCAGGAGACGTCTTCGCAACAGATTCTATCCGTCAGCAGAATTCTACTGAAACTGGAACTCTTTTCAGATTGTTTATTTAAAGGATCCTACTGGTTAGGATTCACAGAGATTCAGATCTACATATTTTCTAGAACACTTTCTAGTGCATTGTTTGGTGAGAAAATTCCTTCGTGAATTTTCATATTTGTGATCTCTCTTTGAGTGTGATCGTGCTTCGTGCATGGAGGATCGTGTGATTGGATTTCAGCCCTAGAGTTCTAGGAGGAAAGGCAATATTTGAAGATCGCCAGAGGTTCTGACTGCTACAGCAGTAAAAGACAAACGGGTCGTTTGTCTGGGCAAGTAAGAGAGTTAAGTTACAAAGGTTTTGTAATTGATGAGTACTTGTAATTGATTTTCAAATAATAAGATTGACTTTCCTGGATTTGGCTGCTCTGTAGGATTTTACCTTTAAAGAGTTATTTAAAGGGTTTCGCTTCGATACCAATCTTAGTGTTATGTAATTTATTTATTTTATGTTATTATTTAATTATTAAATTAATTGCATGCTTGAATAATAACCAATTTGTTGAGTGAATTAGTAGATATTTCCGTTACATTACAGGGGTACTTGGATAATTTCAATAGGTATTGACACGTCAGATTTCGAGAGCAAGTTTGTGCTCCAACTCAATTGTATGTAGAAGAATTGTAAAAGTTATTTTATGTACATGATTATTTAAACGATATATGGGGGATGGGGGGGAGTGTTTTGGAATTTGGATCATAATTTTAGATTCCATTCTGCAATGATCAGAATTTTTCATTCTTGTTGTATCCAGTATACTATACCTCCATATTCTGTTTCGCTCAAATTTCGGCCCATTTAGGCCATTTCAATCAAATTCCGGCCATTCCGATTGGATTTGGCATTTCGAAAACTGACTCTCTACTAATTGTGGATTGAATCACAAAGATCTCATCGGAGTCAAAAACATTCACAAGGAATGTATAAATAAAACTTGTAGATGGGCTCGTAAATCTTGGTGCTAATGGATCCCCAGCATTTTTCTCTTCCATTGATCAACTTCCTCAGCATCCAGTTGTTCATTTCAATTGGATAAAGTTGGATTATCAAGCTTTCCTGATTAGTTTTTCTTCAATACAAATCTTACCATGTAATGGAGTTTTATTATACTTGATGATGGGTTTCCGAGATATTGGCTTATAAACACTAAAGTTGAAAGGTTTTCTTTGCTATAAGCAAGGGTATATTAATAAAATTTAGACGTTATTGAAAAATATACACGTGTCTAATGTTATACCGGATTCTTGACCAAGCAAATAGCACTCAGTGTTATCAGGAAAGAATTCCATGAGCCTTGAATTCAAAACCTTCTTTGCAAGCGAGGGTATTGATCCGCTTCGGGAAAAGATAATGCAATTGAATTGTTGTCTATAATTTTGACATCCAATTGATTGATTGGACTGTGCCTTATCATAACGTGATAAAAATAAGACGAAGATACAGTTCATTTGTAGAGGTTTTCTTTAAAGTTTGCTTATGGATATCGGATCATGTGATGATACGATGTTTTGGTTTTGCTTTTAAGTTTTAATATTTTTGCCTTGAAGCCAAAGCCGAAGACCATTCTCATGACTGGAACCAGAAAATTAATATTAAAATCATCAGTCAAAGTAAAAGTTGTGACGTGGCCACTGGTTGAAACTTGAACGGCACCCATCTAAATACGAAAAGAAGAAGATATTATGCCACCAATTCTTACCTTTTTATTTGATCGTTCGGAAAAAAAAAAAAAAAAAATTTTAATGATTAAGGAAGTGATTTTAAATAAATTGATATATTTTTTATTTTTTAAAAATATTTAAATATTAAAAAAAAAAAAAGGAGTTTGGAAAGCCCATCTACAGTGGTCCATTTTGGGCCTGTTGGTGTAAATTTATCCATTAAATTCTACCATGTCCCCTAAAAATGTACAACCTTCTTTGAATTGATTGGTTTCGTTCCAAAACATTTCCTTTTCATAATTTTGTTTTTTAAGCCATGGTATGCTATCTTATCTTCAAACAATGAATTGAAACAGCCTTGTACTTAAACTCCTCTCTGTCTCTATATATATTACAGTCAAGCTTGTACCATTACTGGGCCTCAAAAGGCAAATGCTTAATTGGGACCATTCACCCAAGTTGTTGTTCACAAAATAATTAATATTAAATACATTTTCATTAAGGTTGATTTAGAGGATGAGATGAGATTAAAATTTTATGAATAATAGTAAGATAGTCTGTAAATAATAGTGGAATAGTTTGAGTTGGTTATTTTTTGGGTTTTAAGAAATGAGAGAGAAAAAGTTGAATAAAAAATATTATAAAGTTAAAATATTGTAATAATATAGTTTTATAATATTATTTTTGTTTAGAGATTTGAAAAAGTTTGAATTGGTTTTTATTTTTTATTTGAAAGTTTAAAAAAATTATAATGATTAATTTAAATGTTTTGTATTTAAATTATGTTTAAAAATAAGATGAAATAAAATAAAATAAAATATGATCTGAGAATTTTGTATCTCAGGCCTACAAACAAGCCCTAAGAGTGTGATGCGGCCAATGAAACCCCAACATGTGGAATCTTTGTATTCATTCTTGGGTACAGCATTTCTTGGGCCAAGCAATGAAAGTAACCGTAAGAACCTACGAATCAAATGGGTCTGGGACTCTGGCGTCGGATTAGGATACCAGCCACTGGTCGTATTCGTAAGTTTGATGCACGCACGGCGCACATTGCCTAGCGCGCGCGCGCGCGCGTAGCATCCCGCTTCATGCGTACACAACTCCAATTAAATGCATGTTATGATGTCAGTCCAAAACACCGCCCTGAAAGCATACGAACAAAAAAACAAATAAACAGGGAAGTAGAATCCATGTGCGCCCACCGCCTTCGGAGTCTCCGACTTTTGGAAAAGGAAAATTTAAGCGTATTAGAATACAATTTTCATGTCTGATCCGTTCACAGTCATCTTGGTCTGCCCCGTATTAGATAGTTGTCTGAATTTTGTCCCTTGTGATTTTGTATGCATCTGCTCTCACTCGCCAACCGCAGTGCTCTGCGATACCGTTCTTCATTTCGGATTTCTTGCTTCCTTTTGAAAAACGAGAGATGATATTTGCCGCTCGTAAGTTGTGCAGATTTCAATTATTTTATTTTTTTTAAATGATAAATTTATAATTTATATAAAAAAAAAATTATTTATTTTCTATTTTTTTAAAATGAATACATAAAATTTAAACATTTTAAACTCTATCTAACATTATTTTTTGAAAAAAAGATTGGCAGGCCAAAGTTAAAATAAATTGTCCCCTCCCAATTGGTTGACAGTCTCGAAGGACATTAAATATAATTTTAGAATATATAAATATCGGTTTATATTTTTTAAAATAATTATGTGAGACCTATAAACTTTAAAGCTATACAAAATATTTTATAATGAAGAATAATTTGGAGGATTAGAATTCAATTCGATTCGAGTAGAGTATGGAAACGATATATACGAGTCTCATCATCTATGTGAAAGTAAATGGATTTTCACACACTGTGCAAGGTCCATGCAAGACCTACTTGTTTAATTACACAAGTGATTTTGATTTTGTGTCTCTCTTTTGGGGCACTGACCGAACAGTCTATAATCAATGGAAATGATTTTTGAAACAGTTAAAATCTACCCATAACTAAAACAAAAATTAAGTGGAACCATCCCACGATTAATTATTGAAAATATTTTTAATGTTTCTCGACATAAGGGGTTGGAAGGGACTATCAGAGATGGCTTCTCTATTAGGGCGTGACCACAGTAATATTCAATCCGCTAGAGAGTTAGAAAGGAAGGGTCTAGATAACGAGAATCATATGCGCTCCCTACAAGTCAAACTTGAGTCATAGTTTGACTCCAACCTCACGAGGGTGTCAATAGTTCACGAGCCAATAGGTCACCAATAATTTTGAGTACTTCCCGTTGCGGGATTCGATCCTAGGAACTAGTGCCATTGTCAAACTCATTGAAAGCACTTGTTCATGCGTTTAACTGTAAAAGTAATTCATATAAAAACAAGAATGCTTAAAGCACAAAAATATATTCTGAAGGTGTAAATGGTTCATGAAAATCCTGTGATGTATGGGAATGAATAATCCGTGTTTCAAGCATTATAAAATCATTTCTAAAATCATTTGATTTCCCACATCGAAATTGCGTAGAAAATAGGTGTTTGGTGGATAAAGAATCATACAATGCACTGCTGCATTCAAATACACTGCATTCGGTGTTAATAATAGTTGAAAATGATAATAAAATAAAATAAAGTCTTTCGTTATCCAAAAAGAATAATGAATTTTCGATGGGTACGGAACGCAGGCTGCTTGGCTTTACTTTTTCCGCTTGCGAAAAAAAAAATAATGAAATCGACAAGAACGCGTGGCATGATAAAAACGACAGGTCTGATCGGATAATAATACGATAAAGAAAAATAATAATAATAATAATAATCAATAAAGGATCCCACGAGACACCATCACATGCAGTCTCGGGCAGGGCTTTTGTTGACTGCTTCATTTTAGTGTGGGATCCGTGACCAATCATAGCCGTTGGCATCAATCCTCACCATTATAGATACGTTAGAATCTTGCATTTATTTATTTTGTTGTAGTCCAGACCGACCACGGACGGCCATGCACGTCCCATGTGCCGCCGGCCACGTCCTCACTTTTTTTAATCATGCAAACTCCCTATGGGTTTGAACGGCCAATATTCTATTTTTGCTTTCTACTTTCTAAGAAATTATAGAAAGAAAATAAAATAATAAAGCAAACATTTAATTATTCAGAAATTGTACACATATATTACCATCTTGTTATAGACGTGTTTTACCGTCACCACCTTACGATCACATGCAACTAAAGAGTAGAGAGCACTAAGGTTCAAGGAAACGCCTCTGATGCCTAAGTCAGTTATTTGAAGATGATAATAATAATAACAATAATTCAGTCCATTTACTTACCTGAATTTTTCTTTTATATAGAGCTCCATGAGTTATATTTGTTCCCTTATCAGATAGTGATTATCCTTCATTGAATTCAAATTTAGATATGAGAATTCATCGTTTAGCAAATTTGAATGATAAAATCTTTATCTTTTGCCTCTGACTGTATAGTTATCCGATTGGTATTGGCCATGGGCTGAGTTCTCTTGATACTGGACTAGGTCTCTCGGCAATGATATGAGTTTTGGTCACAACTAAGGGCACAAGTCCACTTAGGGGCTAACCGGTCGGGATGCCCTCTCCAGCTATCTTGTGAAGTCTCATGGCGTGATGAGACTTGATTCTAGGTGTTGTTTCTTTCTTCGAGGCGTGTCAGTACACCATTTCATTTCCTCCCCTCGGGCACGTCAACCGTCACTTCATTTCAACTTCTATTTAATGCTCATCTTCCCTCTTCTTTTGGTCTTCTGTCTTATTCATGTTTTCTTGCCCTCTTCTTCTTTTTCGAGTTCTTGCATTTCCCTTCTCTAAGTTCTTGCACTTCTCTTCTCTGAGTTCTTGCATCTTTCTTTTCTTGCGACTTCCTTCAACCTTCCATGACTTCCTCTTCTTCCAAGGGTAAGGCGGTGGTAGTTGTTGCTCCAGACTCTTTTCCACCCCGCAACTCCCTTTCCCGAATTGTTGTTGCTCCCCCAGCTTCCATTTTTGTGGGTTCTCACTGGTCTTCAACTATCACTTCGCGCAAACTGAAAAATGCCTGAAACAAATTCAACATTCCTGATTCGGTCGAGTTGAAGGTTCCTACTCCCAATCAAAAAGCCATCGATGCCAAAGGTATGGTGGTCTCTATTGTCCTCTACTTTGCTATGTTTACCATGGGGCTTCAACTGCCCTTCGTGCACCCAGTTCGCGACGTGTTAGACATCTTAGGGCTTGCTCCGGCTCAGTTGGTGCCTCATGCTTGGAGAATTTTGATGGCCTGCTGTGTTTTGTGGCACGGGTCCTGGAACCTGTGGGCGACGAATACCCAAATCTAACAGCTCGTGAATTTTTCTCCATTCATGGTTTTAGGCACTTGGATGGGAATCTTTACAATTTTAGAGCCCGTCGGCCTTGGTTGATTTAGAACATAAGTATTCGCATGTGAAGGATTGGACTAACAATTTTTTTCTTGTGACTGGCTCTTGTTGGAATTCCCCGCCAATGAGGCTCTTAATAAGGAATTCTCTATAAGGGCATGCTGGTCCCCTGTCCCTAATGAGGATGACTTTGAAGGGATTCTTTCTCCCCGTGAGGAGGCCCGTGTTAGGCAGGTGGAGTCCTGGGTTTAGGCTCATCCCGAATTGTGCCTCTCGGATGCGCTTCTAACCCCTAGTAATGTTGAGAAGTAGTCCTCAGTCATGCCCATGTCTCAAGGCATGAGTTTCTGGGTGCCCTCCTGCTGGTGGGTGATTTGAAAAAGAAGAAACGTCCTGGCGAAGGAGGGAAAAAGCAAATGAATGTTAAAAAGGCTCGTATCTCGCCTTGTTCAAATGAGTCTATTTCCTCCAAAAGTGGTTCTTTACTTCTCTCGACGGCTGGCGGAGGTACAAAATTGGTACCTCTACCTAAAACACAGAGTGGGGCATCACTTCTAGCCATCGGTAATGTCAAGTTGAGTTCTTCCCAGGAGTTGTCAACTAAAATCACCTCTCAAGAAAGTGGGAGCACCAAGTTGGCTACTTCTTGGGAGAAACCAAGTGTTATGGCCGCCTATATGGATCAACCACCTCTTTATCTGGATGACGTCATGTTGCAAGTCAAGGAAGATCTCGACAGTATAATCGCCAAGGAGGCGGCCGCCGAAGCTACTGCACAGCCCTCGACGTCTCCGACTAATGATTCCCAGCAGCAAGGTGATAATACTCCAGTGGAAGAGAATATTCTTATTTTTAATCTCGTCCTCTTTATAGCGCCCTCTTCCACTTCTGCGAGCTTCTCGCCCTTTGAAACTTCTATGCCTCAATTGACTTCGCCCCCGCCAATCATTTTTGTGCCTTCTAATGTTCCTTCGGATCTACCTCGATTGGAGGGGGCGAAGAAGGGAGTGTTTAAGAGTTAATTGCAGTGCCTAGTTCCCCTCTTGCCTCGACAATTTCGGGTGGCGTTTTTCCGGATTTGCCCTTTGTGTTTCCAGCCCTCTCCCTCATCAGCTGTAGCAGGGTTTCGATTCCTTCACCACCGTTCAGTGTTTCTCCTCAAGGAAGTGGTGAGCCATCTTTGACAACTCCTGAGGGGAATCTCGAGATTGATTAGGCTGTACCCCACCAGGATGAAACTGGTGAGGTGGGGAAGGCCAAAAACTGCTCGGGTCCTCCTGTTGAACCATCTGTTAGCGATCCTTTATTTTTTCCAACTGAAGTTGCACTTCCTCAGGGGGATTTCACTACGCTTCCTCGCCGACTATCAACCCGAGAAGTTCCTTAAGTTCCCACCCGGTAGTTTCCCCAGCATCCCTACACACTCGCCGAGCAGAGGTCATCAATGCATTTGTTCAACAGCTTTGTAGTATTTTTGTGCCGATATTTTTACGTTCTCCTTAATGCTTTGGTCATTAATTCTAAAGAACATATCTTTAATCCTTTTTTTTTAGGGAGTTGATCGCCTTACCGTTGACTTGGCGGATGATTGAATTCACTTGGAGGGTGAGAAGAACCAACTGGTTGGTGAGTTGACTCATCTTGAGGCTCGCTCCCATTCATCCGATGGCAAGTTGGTTACCCTTCGTGCCCAAGTTGCTTCATTCCGGGAAGAGTTGGCGATTTCAGCTATAGATGCTGACCACTACCGTCAAGAGGTGGTAGCAATCGGGAAAGAACAGGATGATCTCGCCACTCGCCTAAACCAAGCAGGGGGAGTTGTGCAGGAGAAGGACAACTTAGCTGCTCAGGTAGAGGCTTTTAAGAAGGAACGAGATGAGTTGGCTGTCCAGGTGGAGCGTGCCTTGAAAGAGTAAGATGGCTTCACCGCCAACTTTCATTGTGCGAAATTAGAGATTGAAGGATTGGCCAAGTCCAAGTCTGAATATGCTTCTCGCCTGGCCTCTCTTGGAGACGAACAAAGAGAGCTACTTATAAAGCTAGGGGCCGCCGATGGGATGAAAACTGAAGCCGAGAAAAACTTGACTGAGGTGAAGGGCCTTCTTAAAGATAGCAATCATCAATATCTTCAGCTTGATGAAGTTGTTAAATCTGCCAAGAAAACGATTTCTATCCTGGAGCTTCGATTGGCTGAGTTGGGCCTTGCCTTGGAGAATTCTCAAAACGACCTTAATCGGGTCCTTTCCCAGTTGGCTACTGCCCCCAAGATTCGATTACGAGCCTGGGGTATATATTTTAAGTTGGGTGTAAAACAGTTCCATGAGCTTCTTCTTCAGGAACCCACAACAAATCTGCATACTTTGGAATGGAAGTCTATTCGCGCTAGTGAGATTGCCCTTCATTTCTGTGACTCCCTTGGCCGGGTCGAAATACTTGACACTTTTCGCCGCCCATCCTAACATCTGTTTAACTCGGAGTTTTCGTATCCCGCTCGGGATTTCTTTTTTATTTTGTTTTTGAAGCTTTGTACATAACTGAACTTGGAAAGCCTTTATATATATATATATATTTGACTTTTGTAAGCCGTTTTGAGGCCTTTGAACTTTGCCTGTTGGTTGTGAAGTATTCATTGTTGCTTCTGGGTGACCTGCATCATGATATCAACTCATGTTATTCATACCTTATGTATTAGTTTTATGCTGTTTACAATTTTGAGCGTCACGTCGCCTATCGGTGGGAGATTTTCTTGATCTCTTTAACCCTTTTGGGCTAGTGGGAGAGTTCTTTGACCATGTCGCCTTATGGCGCGAGGGTGTTAAGGGAGGATTTTCTCGACTGTTTTAACCTTTAAAATTTTAGGCTCGTGGAAGAGTTCCTCGACCACGTCGCCTAATGGCGCGAGGGTGTTAACGGGAGATTTTTTCAACCATTTTAACTTTTAACTTTTTAGGCTCCTAGGAGAGTTCCTCGACCACGTCACCTACTGGCGAGCATGTGTTAACGGGATATTTTCTAGACCGCTTTTAACCTTTAAGTCTTTAGCCTCGTAGGAGAGTTTCTCGACCACGTCGCCTTTTGGTGAGAAGGTGTTAAAGGGAGATTTCCTCGACCGTTTTAACCTTTAAATTTTTAGGCTTGTGGGAGAGTTCCTTGACCACTTCGCCTTATGGTGCGAATGTGTTAACATGAGATTTCCTTAACCATTTTAACCTTTAAGTTTTTAGGCTCGTGGGAGAGTTCGACCACGTCGCCTTCTGGCGAAAATGTGTTAAGGGGAGATTTTCTCGACCGTTTTAACTTTTAAATTTTTAGGCTCATGGGAGAGTTTCATAATCACGTCGCCTTATGGCGTGAGGGTGTTAACGGGAGATTTCCTCGACCGTTATAACTTTTAAGTTTTTAGGCTCGTGGAAGAGTTCCTCGACCACGTCGCCTTCTGGCGAGAATGTGTTAACGGGAGATTTGTAACACCCCGTATTTTAGTGTATTTTTACTGAATGATTATTTTTTATTGTTCAAAAATTTATCCTCTTATTTTAAAATTGGTTGGATTTTTAGTGAGTTTATTTCTATGATTTTAATTTGGTAAAAATTATTGTTATGTGCTTTCCAAATATTTATTTTTTGTTATGCATTTAAATTGCTTTTAATATTTAAATTAATTACCGTGGGATTTAATTATTTCAATTTGACTTTACCATTACGTTTAAATTATTTTATTTAACTTGTGGTTTTAAAATCGTTTCCGTTGGATCATTTTTGTGACCCAAGTTATGAGGATTGGACCTCATTTCTTTTCCCTCCATTTTTCTTTCCTTCATTTTCTTTTCTTTCTTTTCTTTTTTCTTCTTTATTTTTCCCCCTCCCCCGTGCGCGCGAACCAGCTCTCTCCCTCTCTCTTCCATCCGTCACCTTCACCTAGCCCGCCGCTGTCGCGCTGCCGTGCGCGACACCGCCCGGTCGACCAGCTCCCCCTCCCTCTGGCGACCTCACCCCCCAAATCTCAGCCCTTACCTCGCCGCCGGTAGCCCGCACGCACCCCACGAAGCCGCGGGCCACTTTCACGCTAGCGCCGCCGTGAGCCAGCGGTGGCCTTCACCGCCCACCCCATTGTGTTCCCCTGCCGCCGGCGACTTCACCCCACCAACCTTACCTCCATTCGCGCCGCCGTTAACCACCAGTAGCCCTTCAAAGCTGCGGCCACCTTTCGCTCCAGCGCCGCCGTCGTGCCACCTCCGGCCACCATCTTCCTACCACTTCATCCCCGACCTCTTGGCAATCCATTGGACCCAACCCCACCTCCGATCCGTCACCGGTGAAGTTCCACCATCTACATTTCTGATTTGGACATTTTGGTCTTTTACCGCCCATTTCGCCGCCACCCACGGCAAACCACCACCACCATTGGCTTCAACGACCTCCCTAGGCCCTACCCTATCAATCTTGGGTCTTCGTTTGCCTCCGTTTGAAAGTTGGTATTTGTGACCCACGGCCACAGTGTATTTTACATTGTGGTGTTGCTCAAACGTCGCATTTTTCAACTTCGAGATCCTTCAGAAATTTTTTTATTGCACTGTAAGTATTTTCCTTAAAGAACTTTCGTGATTTAAATATATTTTTGCACTAACACATATTATC
Source organism: Juglans microcarpa x Juglans regia (assembly GCF_004785595.1). Classification (NCBI taxonomy): domain Eukaryota; kingdom Viridiplantae; phylum Streptophyta; class Magnoliopsida; order Fagales; family Juglandaceae; genus Juglans; species Juglans microcarpa x Juglans regia. Next base: position 10,182,372 of record NC_054598.1, on the reverse strand, counting down.
TGTGAATTGGTTTGTTTTGCCGGACTGAGTCCGAGGAGTTTCGGGGGTCGGATGGATTGTGAACGGAGTTGTGTGTTTGTTTGCATTGTGAATTGTGGTTATTGGTTGTTGGTTATGGCTTGTTCATGTACATCGCATATTGCATGCATGATCATGTTTATAAAGAAAACTGGGTTTTCGCATGATTTCATACATGTTCATGTGTTTATTGGAATTGGATTCTCATGTGAGTAAAAGGAAAAGAGACTGTAGGGATGGTGGTAAGCAGGGATGGTGGTTGTGTCCCGTCTGTGATTCCCGCCTACAGTGCTCTGTTAAGTATTCATTGTGTGTAAAGGAACTGTAGGGATGGTGGTAGAGTCCCGCCTGCGATTCCCGCATACGGTGCACGCGATAGGGATGGTGGTAAGCAGGGATGGTGGTTGTGTCCCGCCTGTGATTCCCGCCTATGGTGTACGCGGTAGGGATGGTGGTAAGCAGGGACGGTAGTAGAGTCCCGCCTGCGATTCTCGCCTATAGTGTTCGATAAATGGGTTGTTTGTGTGAATCATTTTATGGAAGAATGTTTTACGGATATTTTGGGCAAAAATGGGATTTTTGGCGTGTGTTGGAAATAATCATTTTTCTGGAAAAAATTGGTATTTTATGGCTAAATATATTTTGTATATTGTTGGTTGCATTAATGTATTTTTATCCCGAGAGTTGTTTGGTTTATACTTACCTGTGGTACCATTTTATGGTATCGCAGATTTTGATGCAGATGATGATGACGAGCCTTAGCTTGGCTCCGTTGGAGGAGTGATCTGGGATTGCTCCTGTTTAGTGAGTTATGCTTTTATCAATTACTGTATTTACCTTTTGTATTATATTTGGGATGATTGTATATTTTTAAAGATAAATTGTGTTGAATATTTGTATTTAAATTTCTGGTACTTAGTTGACTTATTTATATTATCCGCTGTGACTTTTATTGTGCACCTTTGCATGTTGCACACACACTTGAGCACATTTCGTTGGGATGCGTGATCGTGTTGTCACCATCCTGACGTCACGATTCCCTTGTTTTTGTACGTGGGAGTCGGGGCGTCACAAGATTTCCTCGACCATTGTAACCTTTAAGTTTTTAGGCTCGTGGGAGAGTTCCTCGACCACGTCGCCTTCTGTCGATAAGGTGTCAACGAGAGATTTTCTCGATCGTTTTAACTTTTAAGTTTTTAGGCTCGTGGGACAGTTCCTCGACCACATCACCTTCTGGCGAGAAGGTGTTAATGGGAGATTTTCTCGACCGTTTTAATCTTATAAGTATTATTTTCGTGGGAGAAATCCTCGACCACATCCCCTGTTGGCGGGAAGGCATTAACGAAAGGTTTTCTCGACCGCTTTAACTTTTAGGTTTTTATTAGGTTAGTGGGAGATTCATTGACCACGTCATCTTTTCATTTTTCCCTTCAAGTTTTGGTCATTTATTGGGAAAAAACAAAAAACAAAAAACAAAAAAACAAAACCAAAGAAAAGGTGGATAAAATGTGCCTGCATTTATTGAAAATGATATTCATACGTAAATCAACAAAAGAAATAAAAGAAAACTACATATATTTCCTTTAAACGTAGTACTTTCATAGGTGTTTTGCATTCCATGGGTGAGATAGCTGACTTCCTATAGCATCCTTGAGGTGGTAAGCTCCCGGTCTGTGGCTTGCCACTACAATGTAAGAGCCTTCCCATCAAGGGCCTAATTTCCCTTTTTCTTCCGAGGTCACACCGGTTTCTTTCAGCACTAAGTCGCCTGCTTTGAAAGATCTAGGCCCCACTCACTTGTTGAAGTATTGCTTTGCTTTCCTTTTAGAAGCTGCAACTCTGACTTTTACATTTGCCCTTATCTCCCCTAATAGGTCTAGGCTTTCTTCTAACCCTGCTACGTTTGCTTCTGAATCAAAAATTTTTCTTCTGTAGCTTGGTAACCTAACCTCTAATGGTGCCATCGCCTCATTCCCATAGGCGAGTGCGAAATGTGTTTGGCCTATTGAGGTTTTTGCTGTCATTCTGTAAGCCCACAAAATTTCAAGGAGCTCGTCAGCCCATAACCTCTTTTTGTCACCTATTTTCTTTTTCAATATCCCCATGATGGTTTTATTAATTGCTTCTACCTGTCCGTTTGCCTGGGAATGGCCTGGGGAAGCATACTTGACCTTGATACCTAGTTCCGCACACCATTGACAATAATGTTCAAAGTCGAATTGTCTTCCATTATCAGAAATGATACACTAAGGTATTCCGAACCTGCACACTACTGCCTTCCATAGGAACTTCGTCACACTTTGAGCAGTTATTATAGCCATCGCCTCAGCTTCTGCCCACTTTGTAAAGCAGTCGATGACTACGATAATAAACTTGGTTCCTCCTTTGCTAGGGGCATAGGGCCTACCAAGTCTACTCCCCATTGGGCGAACGGGCATGGAGACATTATAGACCACAGCTCCTTAGGGGGTGCACCTGGTATTGGTGCATGACTCTGGCACTGGACACACTTTTTTGCAAACTCATTCACATCTTTGAGTGTGTTTGGCCAATAGTACCATGCCCTTATAATCTTTGCTGCGAGTGATTGTTCTCCTGAATGGCTCCCGCAAATCCCCTCGTGTACTTCCATCATCACGCACTCAGCTTCTTCCTCTGTTATGCATCGCAACAGTGGGTTTGAGAAACCTCGCCTGTAAAGCACTCCATCAATTATGGTAAAATTGGTTGCCCTGCTTTTAATTTTCTCGCCTCTTCCCGAGATGGGGGAAAATCACCTGTCACCAAATATTTTTTTATATCATTAGCCCATCTTAGCGTATTATCTCCGATGTGCAAACTTTCCTCTCCTGTCTCTGGTTTAGCCATTGTTCGTAAATCAACCTTCCATGATAATATTTCTTCTTCCTTTGTTGAGGCCGCACGTGCCAATCAGTCAGCCTTAGAATTGTCTCCTCGATGTATCTTCTTGATTCGAAAATATTTGAGACCTCTGCTCTGCTCATGAACTTGGTGAAGGTATTTTATTAGCTTGGATCCCCTTGCCAAATACTCCTATGTGACTTGCCCGACTACCACTTGTGAATCGGATTTTATCTCAACTTCTTCGCCTCCTAACACCCTTGTGATCGCCACACCGACGAGTACTGCTTCATATTCAGCTTCATTGTTTGTCACTTTGAACTCAGATCGTACTGCATGATACGGCTCTTTTCCATCACTTGTTACTATGTACACACCGACTCCTTCACCTGCTCGGTAGGCTGATCCATCTACATACACTTGCCATGGATTATTCTCAGGTGGTTTATGGACTTCTTCTCTGAAATTTGAAAATTCTACTACAGAATTGGTTAGTATATATCCTTTCACAGCGCTTTTTGGTATGTAGTTGATTTCGTACTCACTTAATTCAATTGACCATTTGACCAACCGTCCTGAGATGTCTGGTTTCTACAACACCTTTTGTAGAGGCAACGAAGTGATTACCTTTATTGGATAGGCTTGAAAATAAGGTCGTAATCGCCTTGCTACTACTACTACTACAGCGAAGGCGACCAACTCAACCTTTGGATACCTCGCCTCTACTCCTCTCAATGCCCTACTTACGTAATACACCGGCTTTTATTCCTTCCCCTCCTCTCGTACCAACGCAGCAGACACTATGTCTAGAGTTACTGTTAAGTACAATGATAATGACTCTCCTAGCTTGGTGTGACTGAGCAATGATGGTTTAACCAAATATTCTTTTAACTGAGTAAATGCTTCCTCGCACTTGGCATCTCACTCTCGTGCTTTCTTAAGCACCTGAAAAAAAGGAAGACATTTATCCGTTGATTGTGATACAAACATATTCAGAGCTGCGATCTTGCCTACCAGTTTCTGTACTTCGTTCAAGTTCGTGGGTGACTTCACCTCTATTATTGCTCTGAGTTTCTCAGAATTTGTTTCGATTCCTCTCTGACACCATCAAACCGAGGAATTTTCCTGACTGCACTCCGAATGCGCATTTCGTTGGATTGAGCTTCATTTGGTACCGATGTAAACCTGAAAAGCCTCCCTAAGGTCTTCTATATGTTGGTCAAACTCCTTACTTTTTACTAGTAGATCATCTACGTACACTTCCATGCTTCTTTTGATCTGGTCTTTAAACATTTTGTTTACTAACCTTTGGTAGGTTGCCCCAGCATTCTTCAAGCCGAAATGCATCACCTTATAGCAGTATAATCCTCGGTCAGTTATAAAGCGGTTTTCTCCTGATCAGCCTTCTTCATCCTGATTTGATTGTATCTCGAGTAGGCATCCATAAACCTTAACATTTTATGCCCCTCTATTGCGTCTACTATCAGATCTATCATTGGTAATGGGAAACTGTATTTTGGGCAAGACTTGTTGAGGTCGGTAAAATCCACACACATTGCCACTTCACGTTGGATTTTTTCACCAATACCACGTTAGACTGCCACTCTGAATATTATGCTTCTTTGATGAATCCAGCTGCAAATAACCAATCCACCTCCTCTGCGATTGCTCCGTACTTCTCGGTACTAAAGTTTCTCTTCTTTTGTTTTATTGGGCATACCTTTGGATCTACGTTCAACTCGTGTTCGATGACTTTCTCGCCTATCCCTGACGTATCTTTATGACTCCATGCGAATATGTCTTTATGGTCTAAAAGGAAATCTATTAGTTGTTGTCTCTCTTCCTGTGCCAATTTTGTCTCAATCTTCACATGGCTTTCGGGATGATTATGTTCAATGGTGACTAGCTTTAAAGGTTCATCTGCCCCCCCGTGTTTCAGGGCATCTTCATCTTTAGTCTCTAACTCCGCCGCCATTACATGTTTTCCTAACGGGAGGATCGTCTGTTCTTCAGTATCCACGATACTGACCTCTCCTTGCCCTTGTCTGAGTTCTTGTACATAACATTCTTTGGCTAAGACCTGCTCGACGCGCACTTCACCTATTCCTTTTGGTTCCCGCACCTCTCTTATTGGGAACTTCATTTTTAGATGATAGGTCGAGGTAATGGGCCTTAATGCATTCAACGTGGGTCGCCCAATGATCGCATTATATGCCGATCGAGTTCTCACTACTAAAAACTCAGTTATCGCCATGGCAACATAAGTGTTTGTGCCTACATATATTGGTAATGTAATGGACCTCATTGGTTGTACTGCATCTCCAGTGAGCCCTTTCAATGTAGTTGGTATTGGTTTCAAATGTTCTTCGTCGATTCCCCGTTTTGCTGAAAGCATCCCAGAACAACATATTCGCCAAACTTCCATTGTCAATCAATATCCTTCTAGTGGTAGAATTTGCCACCAACATTGTCACCACCAAAGCATCATCATGGGATATAAAACCCCTTGACAATCTTCCTTATCAAAAGATATTGTGGGGGATACTTGTAATCAGGGCTGTTTGATGGGCCTTTCTATATTATGGACTTCTTCATATCTTGCCCACCTCGCATAGGCCTTTCTTCCTGAGAAAGTTGGGCCACCTCTTGCATATCCGCCGGCGATAGTGTGTATCTCGCCCAGAGGTGGATTTCTCCAGTTTTCATCTGCTCTTGTTCTTCAGTCCCTAGGTTCATTTGACCTCCTCTCCCTTTTTGGTGATTCCTGTCGCCTAGGGCTTTTACTTCTTCCGTTTTTATGCTCATTCTTTCTTTCTCTTGTTCACAGTTGGGGGGTGATGTTCAAGGCGATCAATCATTCCAACTTGCCACTGTTCCTTATTTCTTCTACTTTTCATTTCAAGTTATAGCAGTCCTTGGTTCTATGTCCCCTTATTTTGTGATAAGTGTAGTACTTCTCAGTTTGCCATTCGTTATCATGGATTGGTTCTTCTTCCTTTGTTTTTTCTTAATAGCATACATTACCACCATTATGCTTTCTTAAATTATCATCCTACCTTGACTCTTGTTGGTCTCTCTTCGCCTTTTGACATCCATCTCGGTCTTTTCTCTGTCCTCCTTTCGGTTCCCATTCACTCATTCTTTCTGGTTGGGTGGTTAAGGCGATCAAGGTGTCTTCAGTATTAACAAAATCATCAGCCCTGTCCATGAACTCTCGTAAGGCGGAAGGGGCTTTTCGGGCCAGCTCGGCCATGAAAGGGCTTCTTAGCCAAATACCTCCCAACAGTTCTGCTAGCATGATTTTCTTGTATTGGTCATTGGTCATCATTTTTTCTTTATTGAAGCGTGTCAAATATGCTTTCAAACTTTTATCCTCCCGCTGCTTGATAGTCAACAAGTATGCGCAGGTCTTCTGCGCTTTCTACTCACCATGAATTGGGTCAAGAACTGTTGGTCCAGTTCTTCAAAACTTTCTATGGAATTTTTTTATAGTGCACCAAATCACCCTCTCGCCGATCCCTTTAGAGTCAAAGGGAAAACTCTACACGTAATTTCCCCTGAGAACCCGTGAAGCGTCATATGAGCTTTGGAAGTCTCAAGGTGCTCCACGGGATCTTTCAAGCCATCGTATAGGTCCATTGATTGACGGGACTTTAAATTTTGCTGGCAAAGACATCGTCATGATTTCCATAGAAAACGGTAGATTTGTACTAGACAACAAATGATCAATCGAATAGGACATTCCTATCTTCTTGGCCATCTCTTCATATTTATCCATCAAGTTACATACATTGTGGTGCAACTTCTTCGCTTTCTCGTTCTCTTGATGGCCTTTTCCCACACTATTTGCCTTCATCTTTACCCTGTCAGCCTGACTGGGTGTAGCACCCTCTCCTGATGGTCCATTTCATGACTTGAGAGTCTCATTTTCCTTACGCAGTGCATCCACCTCTATGGAAAGTTTCTTTATCATCTCCTCCATTTCTGTAAGTTTCTCCTCCATGTTTTGTGAAGTTTCTCCCTAATATCTAGTTGTCTAAGACCAAGTAGTGATAGACATGTGAAAAGCGCGTAAAGTGTAAGACTCAACAAATCGCACAGACGGCGCCAACTGTTATGTACGTGTTTCACCGCCACCACTTTACGATCACCTGCAACCAAAGAGTAGAGAGCACGAGGATTCAAGGGAATGTCTCCGTTGCCTAAGTCAGTGCTATGAAAATGATAATAATAATAACAATAATTTGGTCTCTTTACTTACCTGGATTTTTCCTTTATATAGAGCTCCATGAGTTATCTTTGTTCCCTTATCTGATAATAATTATCCTTTATCTGAATTCAAATTTAGAGATGAGAATTCATCTTTTAGTAAATTTGAATGATAATCTTTTTTATCTTTTGCCACCGACTAGATAGTTATCCAGTCGGTATTGTCTATAGGCTGGATTCCCTTGATATTGGGCTGGGCCTCTTGGTAATGATACGGGCTTTGGTCACAAGTAAGAACCCAAGTCCACCTTAGAGGTTAACCAGTCGGATGCCCTCTCCACATCCTATTGATTAAAGCGTTGAAAGTAAAGTAAATACATATAGATGAATTTGCTTTTTAAAAAAATAAATTAAATTAAATTATGTAGAACTCACACGTTCTAAAACTATATAAATTATTTTACATGATTAGTAAAGCGATCGTGACTCTTTTATTTATTTGTTTTAAATGAAAACAAGATAAATATAATGCATCCTTAAAATTATTGGTCATACTCGTGTGTGCTTCTTTTAGCATGGTGGAATTGATTGGACAAAATATCTCATTATCTTCTTTTATTAACAAGTCTTTTTTTATTAATAAAAAAAAATACTATTTAAAAATTTTTACATTGCATATTATCTATATTATATAATTTGATTTTTAATATTTAAATTTTAAAAGTTATCTTTTAAATCAACTCATATCACATAAATAATGTGTGATGTAAAGTTTTTTAAATATAAATATTTATTTAAAAAGTAAAATACTATTTAAATACATTTACACTACACGCCATGCTCACTCCCTAAAATAACGTTTAGCATTGCAAACTTTTGGATTTTGAGATAAATGCCAGGAAATAAAAGAAGTAATTTATATGAAAGTTTTTCTATTATACCTATTTTTCGTATTTCGAATTGATGACAAAAACTTCCCCTCTCGATCAATGACAATTGTATCAATCAAAGGATTTTGCACTGACATGACCGGTCGGAATAATGAGATTCGTACAATTATTTTATATAATAAATTTTTTTCAATTGTCTGATTGATAGATAAACACATCGTACATGTTGAACACCGCAGCATTTAAGATTTAGCCGTCTCAATTTATTTTAATTTATTATTATAATTTTTTTAATTTTAATATAAAATATAATAAAAAATTTAATTTTTTTATATTTCAAAATAATAATATTAATAAATAATATTTTAATAATATTTTAATACTTCTTTTTTCTTTTTTATATTTTAATAATAATATGAATTGATGTAATATGCTAATTATTTGACATTTTGTTACGAGGACATTTCGTGTTTTTATTCTTTTCGTGTCTTGAAAGAAAGACTAATTATATTATTTACATTAGTTAAAAATGTATTCTATTTGTTTTTCTTTTTTCCATTGATCCCATCATAATTAAATAAGTTGATTTGGAAAAATCCGAATATGATAACAATTTATTAACACAAAACATATAATGGGAAATTTCGTATGATTGTACTAATTTGGTTATAAATATAGGATTATGACACTTTTACAATGTAATTTATATGAATAACAACTCCAATTATTAATTAAATAGCTTTCTCCCATTATTATAATTAATTTGCTAATCATCTTTAAAAATAATTAATTAGTTAATGAAAATATATTTCTTCATTAGTTTAAAAAGCAGTGTTTTCAACGAAATGTGATCCCCAAACCGAGGAAGTGTAACATGCACATTACTCAAGGCTTGTATCTCAAAAAATTAACATGACATGTAAAATGTTAGCATCTAATAAAAGATTAAAAAATTATCGGATCATGTCGAAAATTTATATATAAAATTTATATATTCAATGAGTATTGTCTCAATTTGCAACATGGACCGACAAAGAAAGGAGAACAAAGATCAAAAGTATACCATAATTGGACAACTGGATGCTACACATGAAGAAAAGCAAGATGCAATTGAAAAGACAAGAAGAAAGATGAAAGATGATTAAGTAGCTGGAAAAAAAAAAAAAAAAAAAAAAAAAAAAAAAAAAAAAGCTCTACAGAATGCTGATCCGTGGGTTATATTTTTGCATTATTTTTTATTTCTATTTTTATAGTTTTAACTTGTCCTTTGAAATTAAATTAAGTAGAGATGTTACCTGCATGGCGTGGGAGAAGTGGACCCTTACCCACACCCCGCCTCGCACCATGTGGGATAAGAGGAAGGGGGAGGGGCCCTAGTGTTAGGGGTGGGATCGAAACCGTACCCCGTCCTGCCCCTTGCCTAAGCCACACGACTCATTGGATTTAAAAATTATTTTTTTGTTTAATTTTTTTTCTTATTTTGTAAATATAAAAAGAATTTAAATTCATTAGTGTTGTATATTATATTGTCTTGACTTCATAAACCAACCTTTATAAAAGAGCTTAAGGCAATTTAGTAACTTGAATACAATTTTAAATTTTTAACAAATTGTATATATCTAGATATAATATATTTATTTAATAAATATTTAAAATTTAATTTTTTATACATAAGGGAGGTGGAGCGGGAGGCAGAATGAGACTCCATTGAGCTCAACTCGCCCCAGCTGTGTATTCTCCCTTTAGGGTAGGGGTTTAGGGCGGACGGGGCGGGGTAGCGAGGGGTGGGCCCCCACTGCCCACCCCAAGAATTAAGTGATAATATATGCTTCAAAGCTTTGAAAATTTTTCCATAGAGAAAAAACTTATTTAGCCATGATATATTAGATGAACGATTGTGATAACCATAAAGCAAAATGTACTTTTTTTTGGGCATTGGTGGTGACTTTCTCGAAACCCCATAAAAGCAAAGAAGGCACTCAAGGCATACGGTTGCTTTTGAAGCATTTTTTTTGATAGGGTGCTGCTAGGTGCCGTCGAGCAATGGTGGTCGTGCGTTCGATTAGGTAGAATTTATTTATTTTTAATTTATTTTTTAATATTTTTTAAAAATATAAAATATAAAAAATACTAAAATATTAATAATTAATTTCTTAATCAGCAAATAAAATAAAAAAATAATTAAATACATGAATGATGAAAACAAGAGGATAAAATAGATCGGCCTAGTATAATTATTCATTTTTTTTTATTCTTCTTAATCACTAATAAATAGAAAAAGTATTGGTGTTGAAGCAGTTGTGGAGGATTTATTAAAATGTAAATATAAATATATATATATTTTTCCACATCAGTTAAAAGTAATTTGAGGTAGAAAAATGATAGTTATAATTTTAAAATATGTAAACTTTGTATATATATATATTTTTTAAAAAGTAAATAAATTTATAACTCACATAAAAAAAATAATAGGAAACAATATATATATATTTTAAAAATAAGTATGTGGACTTTGCACACTTTTTTAAAATAAATTACCAGTTCATGTAATTTCAAATAAAAAATTGTGAATTCAAATCTTAATTTTATACTCATTAATTTATTTAAACTTATTAATTTATTTAAATATTTTACGCCATATATGAGAGAATATTAAGATTTAAATAATAAAATTTATTTATTTTTTAATTTAAAACTTTTGAGACGAAGAATGATTTAAATTTTTGATAGATTTTTTCTATTTTAATTTAAAAAATTATTTTTATCAATCACTATTTATTATATCACATTTTATATCTTCTAAAAAATACCTCATATCTTATAAAAACTCTCTCATACTCTATAAAAATAAAAAATTATAAATAGAGGTTGTGAAATTGAACAGTGGCGTAGCATTCCTCTCAACGATTGTCTTGACCATGTCTTTAGGCCCTCCGGTTCCTCCGCTCGTTGAAGGGTAACTTCGATATTTCGTGGCCAGTAGGGGGATAACATAGGGATTTAAATAAAATAATGATATATTTATAGCGCAATAATAGCTTTTAGGGATTTAAAAGAAGTAGAACCCCCGCAATTCGCTGACATTGTATTAAAGAACATTCACCTGTGACGCCCAACACATCACCACCCAATACCTTATCTCCACGTCAACATCATAAATCCCTAGGGACTAACTCATCAAGCGTCCCAGATTTCCCTAGCTCTCTCAGATCCAGCGGTCCCGATTGCGTGTTCTAGAGCCTTCGAATCTCAACCTAGGTAGAGAGTACAGAGACACAGAGTGAGGAAGTGCGGTCAGATTCTTGACCAGGGTTAGTTATCTTCTAACCCAGGCTTTACTCCCCGAGTTAAAGAACATTCCGAGCTAGTAGCAGAGAAAGGGAGAGAGGGAGAGCATAGAAGCTCAAGGAGGGAAAAAGAGGAAGAAGGAACCGAGAAAGTTAGCGGAGGCTATCTCGAGTCAACTCGGATCGGTCCTTGCCCTTGAACCCATTTTAATTCTTCTTACTCGGTTCGTTGGCCCTTTTTGGTGCTTCTTCAATTTGAAGAAAGTTCTCTAGTGGCCGGTGTCGTCCTCCGGAGGGCGTTTCTGACTCCGGCTTCTTCCAGATCTCTCATTCCGGTAGGTCTCTCTCTCCATCTCGTTAACTTAGGGGAATTTCTTCTCTCTAATTTGGTTTTGGGACGGTTCAACGTCGTTACCATAATCTCTTCCCCCCAATGTTGGTTTGGCTTCACGAAACAAAAAAAACGACTTTGCTTCCGATTTTATTTTTGGGATCTCTTCAAGCGGAGCTTTCTGGCAGCTGAGAATTGATCAATGTGTTGCCGCTGTTGGGATAATGTGCTCAATAATTGTATTCGAGTCACTTTTATCTTTTATCTTCTTCTTCTTCTTCTGTTTTCGCGGCTGAAGCTCATTCCTTTTTATTTTCATCTTTCTTCGTTACCAAACGTAGCTTCCACGATTTTGTCGAAATAGTCGCTGTCGTCTAACCTTTTTCGGTTCAAACGTGAAAGGATTTGATTCTTTTTGAGACTCGGACGTTTTTAATCCAAATTAATGCTCCGAGTTTATCGCGAGGGAGTTTGCATTTACTTGCGGTTCCGAGATCTTAAGGGTGCGCTAATGAATTCTAATTTTCAAGGTTAACGAAGCTTACAAACCTGCCTCTTTTACAACCGATGGGATATCGCAGATTCATTTCGCGGTCCCCAAATATCATTTTACTATTTTTCCACTTTCTGGTTGTTTTTGGAAATGGGTGAGGGGCGGTGTTTATTTTAGTCCAAATTAAGTGAATTACTAATCAAGATCGAAACTCTTGTTGGCCATTTATGTATTATTTGATGCAGTTAGTATATATTTTTGATTCATTTATAATCAATTTTACAGATTCCCTTATTATTTGGGCACACGATGGCTCACTCGATGTAGCATCGAGCTATATCTTCTCCTTCCATCACGGTCCTGTTATGTTGCTCGGTTCTTTGAGAATCTTGGGTGGGATTTGAAATTGATTTCATCGATTGATGATTTTTGGGGGGACGTACTTTTCTCTCCAACAATTGCTGTCGGCTTTGGAGCTTGGTGTCTCCTGGGGAGGGAAGAAGTTCTCTTCCGCCACCGCCTCTGTTGCCGGCTGCAAAAACAATCAGTTATATATATTTAATGTCTCGTGAATTGGACAGTCCTGTTCAGACTCAGATGGCAGTGACAATCTTCAAGAGCCCGCTTAGTGGGGAATACCATGGGAGCATGAGAATGGAAGGGAAACAGCCTGCTGGGAGGAGACGCGTTTTTGTGCAAACTGAAACTGGATGTGTTTTGGGGATGGAATTAGATCGTGGTGATAATGCTCATACCGTGAAGAGGAGGCTGCAGCTTGCTTTAAATTTCCCTACAGAGGAGAGCTCGCTGACTTTTGGGGATATGGTGCTGAAGAATGATCTTAGTGCCGTTCGAAATGATTCCCCTCTTCTTCTTAAACGGAACCTTATGCATAGAAGCTCCTCAACCCCATGCCTGTCACCCACTGGGAGAGATACCCAGCAGAGAGATTGGAGTGGTCCTATTGAAATATTAGGGCAGTCAAATCGCTTTGCTAAAATGAAACAACTAGTCAAGGAAATTGTGAAGGCGATTAAGATCGGGGTTGATCCAATTGCTGTTAATGGTGGACTTGGTGGTGCATACTATTTTAGGAATAGTAGAGGTGAGAGTGTTGCGATTGTGAAGCCTACCGATGAAGAACCTTTTGCACCGAACAATCCAAAAGGATTTGTTGGCAAAGCTCTTGGACAACCTGGTTTGAAACGTTCAGTGCGAGTGGGGGAGACAGGGTTCAGAGAAGTTGCGGCTTACCTTCTCGACAATAATCACTTTGCAAATGTGCCTCCCACTGCTCTTGTGAAGATCACTCACTCAATCTTCAATGTCAATGATGGGGTGAATGGTAATAAGCCTCACAAAAAGAAGCTAGTCAGCAAGATTGCATCTTTCCAACAGTTCATCCCACATGATTTTGATGCCAGTGATCATGGCACCTCTAGTTTCCCAGTTGCGGCTGTGCATCGAATAGGGATCTTAGACATTAGGATTTTTAACACGGACAGACATGCAGGAAACCTGTTAGTGAGAAAACTTGATGGTGTTGGGAGGTTTGGTCAGGTGGAGCTTATTCCTATTGATCATGGCCTTTGCCTGCCAGAAACTTTGGAGGACCCATACTTTGAGTGGATTCACTGGCCCCAGGCTTCAATTCCATTCTCAGAGGATGAGCTCGAGTACATAAAAAATCTTGACCCTGTTTGGGATTGTGAGATGCTGCTTAGGGCGCTTCCCATGATTCGAGAAGCTTGTCTCAGGGTCTTGGTTCTCTGCACCATTTTCCTCAAGGAGGCTGCCACTTTCGGTCTCTGCCTTGCTGAAATTGGTGAGATGATGAGTAGAGAATTCCGTAGTGGTGAGGAGGAGCCTAGTGAACTTGAGGTTGTATGCATGGAGGCAAGGAGGATGATAGCAGAGGAGGTGTTATCCCCTAAAGCTGATTCTATAGATGAGAATTTCCAGTTTGATATAGACTGCGAGGAACTGGAGTTAGACGTTACACCAAAGAAGATGGTACTAGATGATTATATGGCCAGAGCACCATTCCAGTCTGGAATGAGTGGCGGTTATGTTCGCTGTCCACTGTCTAGACTGGAAGAAAGCATCGAGGAGGAGGAGGAGGAGGAGGAGGATGAGGATGAGGAAAGTCAAGGAGAAGAAGAGCAAGAGGGAATTGCAACTCTGCCAGCTGCTGAAACGATCCCAACAATGTCAAAGCTTTCCATGTCTTTGAAGAATACTGTTTTAAGCGAGAAGAATAAAAAACACCAGAAACATACTGGAGCAAAACTTGAAAGTGGCTATTTATCAAATACGTCCTCTGGGCATAGGAGTGCAAATGAGCAGCTTCCTGCAAGCATGAGTTTCGTGAAGCTGGCAGACATGAGTGAGGATGAATGGACAATGTTTCTGGAGAAGTTTCAAGAGCTGCTTCACCCAGCATTTGGAAAACGAAAGTCTGTGACCCTAGGTCAGAGGCAGAGACAGAGGCTTGGTACGTCGTGCCAGTTTTGAGATTGAGATTACCTATAGTTGCTTGACAGAAGAGGACTATAAGAAGAAATATAAGACTTGTAGGCTTGTGGGGACTTGAAGGAGTGTTAGGATAGGTTTGGTTTATTATGCGTTTTATGGGTTTTCTTGTTCGCAGGAGTTCTGGGAGCAAAGTTAGTAGCGACTGCTGTAAATATTCTTGGCTGATAGCCGAGTAGAATTGGTTGTATTTTTTTTTTTTTTTCTATTTTGTCTCTTCGCAACACCGCCCCCCCTCCAAACACCAACACCAAAAACCCTCTTTCTTTCTTTCACTCGTTTCCTTTATGGACTTGTTTGATAAATAACTTGTAGACTGAAATCCAAAAGGAAGTCATGTGAATATATAGTTGTGTGTTGAGCTTGTTTGGAAATTGGTTAATATTTGACTGTATGCTATCAGAGGTGTGGTGTTTGTGTTTCACTGTACTAGTATTGCCTTTCATAATGGGGAAAGTTTTATTGATGATGGCACTGATACAAGGCATTGATTGGCATTTCAATGGCCAGTCGTTTTAGGTAAAAACTGGTACAGCATACCAAATCCTTTTTGGGTACAGACCATTCTTACATATTCTCAAAATTTTCCATAATTTTTTATCTAAGCATTATTTTAATTTCAATTATTTAATTTTTTTATCTAATAATTAACTAATCAGCATTCAAACACAAAATTCAATACAATTTTTATAATTTTTCATACAAAATATCAAAATTAATAAAATTTTTAAATTTTCAAAAGAAAAATAATATTCAAATAATTTTTTTAACTTTATAATACATTTATTTAATTATTTTTTTTCTTCTTTACCAAAACTCAATATTTATTCAGGTTAGATTCAATGAAAAAAAGCTAAGCTTGGGCTATTCTGAGATCTCCTTGATAGATTGAACTGAACTGGATTTACAATGATATTTTACGTGAAAAGGGGCACTTGAGATGAGCAAAGACCAAATGGGTACGTGGTAAAACGTTGGCTCCAGTTCCAGTCAAATGTTGCTTGCTACTTTTTCTCATCGAATTATTAAAAATGTAATCAATTAAAATGTTCAGTTTCAGCGTGCAAAGACTTGGAAGTGCTTGTAATCATTGCCACCCAGGCAGATGGGATCCCCGCAATGGATTTTGGGTGTTAGAATGTGAACTGAAAATGAAATAGGAATGACCTGTACGCTGGTTTCCATATCCAAATGCCTTTTCTTTTCATAATCTTGGTGGAAGGAAGGTTGTCTTATCATTATCGTCTGGATTTCAAGCTGATAAAAAAATGAAAGTATTAACTTTGAATGATTACTTATCTATAAACAAAACGCATGTAATCGATCTGTTACCTATTCTATATTGATGACTTTTCCGTGAAGCTAGATTTTAAGGATGATGCTCTTGCAGTCCAAATTTGCCCATCAATTGGTTAGTTGTCAGTACTGATACCTCTGTACCAAAAACTTATTCCTCATCATTAAAAAAAAGGTAAAAAGATGTAGCAGACAATGTAAAATCATCACAAAACAAGAGAAAGTCGGCTTGATTTGGATCTACTAAGGGGTATTTCAATGTTCATGCCTTTATTCAAAGTGTTCTAGGTCCTCTCTGTTCTCAAAACACAAGGCAGTCTTCCATTTTCTATTTGTTGTCCCATTGTTTTCGCGCCGTCTATATTTTGTGGATTTTTATTTTGGTCATGTGTTATCACTTCAAATGTCATTGTGAAAAAGAACAAAGAGTCTTGTTTATGTCATGGTTGTTCAAATTAGCTATTCAGGAAGAATGACTACAAAAATCCTTTTGTCAATGCTGACATAGAAGGCAAGAAAGATATTAGCAACCAACAAAGTTACATCATATGTTCCGGTCCCACGAACAACTGGACTTTGGTAGGGTCAGTGATTGGCCTTTCAACCTGTTTGCAGGGTCAGTGCTCAATATATATATATATATATATATATATATATATATATATCGATTTTAATCTGTTTTTCTTGTCAATAGGTAGGGGTTTCCTGTGGTTTGTGCTATTTGGTATCAGTAGGCTCGTGGGTTTTGCTATATTTGGAAACTGAGAGTTAGGAACTTTGTCGTTGTCTTGGTATGATAGGCCGAATCTTGCTTTAGCATCTGAAAAGTTACATGAATTACATCTCTGTACTAACAAAATTTATTTGCCCAAAGGCATCAGCTATAGGGTCTTTAGTATTTATACACCAGTTTTTTTGCTCTCTCAGCTCTCCAAATTCTCTGGTAAAAGGCCAATAAATTAGTTCCTAGTCATGCAGGAGTTTTGGCCAAGAGTTCTGCTAAAAAAGGTGAAAACTGTATGTGTTTCAGAATCAGAATCAAGGAGCACAATAAAACTTAAGAACTACATCTTGCTACTGGCAATATCAAAGAAGCTTGCTTATAGATTGGTGGCAAGGGTTGCTTTCAGTGGTGGCCTTTTATGTCTGTCGTTGTGACAAACAACTTCATATTTACAACACCAACCGTAAAAAAGGTGCATTGAGGATAGACTCGAGGTTTGTTCGAAGTTTCCCATCTAACAGTCCTTGCAATCAGAAGAAGATCCATCCCATACTTTTTAGGTGAATAAGTAGTTGCTTAATTTGACTAGAGCTGACAGGAAGGAATTAAGGAAAGATAACATATTATATTGCATTGGCAGAGGATGATAGTCTTCAAAGTGAATGAGGTGAACGTGGCTGCCTTATCTTTGATTTGAGATGTTTTGTTTTATATTACAACTTGTTTCAGGTGTGAGGGGTCGTGTGGGGGTTGTTTGGGTAATGCTTTTTAAGGTTTGTCTAGCTGTCTTTCCCTTCATATATTACATCTTGAAGCAGAAGTGATATTTGGCTTGAGAGTCTTGGAATTATGGTTGAAAAGAAATCTGCATGTTGCAGAGATGTTTACTTGTAATATAGTTTTTTTTAATAGAACTTGTAATATAGTTCGTATCAAAGACTTTCTTACTGACATTCAGTAGTCATGAGTTTTTCATACATTGAACTGCAGAATAATAAAGGGCAACAAGAGCTTATTGCCACAAATGAGAAATGCTTCATCTGCAAAGAGCTTTTATAAAAATAAACTTACAAATTAAATGCGCCTTGACGTAATACGTCAAATTATGAAATTCCTTTTACTACAAAGTAAATCAAACAGTATCATATCAACTCATATCAACAAGTGAATTTACTTTGGTAAAATTTTTTCCATAGATCTAACACTTTCTCTTGCTAGATTAGTATCAATAATGATCCATTCAGTAAGATTGCTTTTCATTTAAACTAATGTCTGGTGGTGGACAGTCGTCCTCTGATGGCATCTCAGGACTTGAAAGGCAATGCCCAAGGATAAGAGCCAAAAAACAAAGGCTAATAGAACATGCTCGATGAAGTAAAATGCAAACTTCTCCTCAAGACCTGAAAGATGCTGCATAACCTTTTTGGGTGGCTGGTAAAGTTTCATACATCTTAAGGTGGGCAATCTTCTTGTACCTCCATTTGGGTGTTTCCAACGCTACAGAATTTGGTTGAGATCGACAACATGATCTTATATTATAAAATGAGTTTTACTTCTTACAAGTGGGTGTATAAGCATACTAATTATTGTGGGATTCATTTAGAAGTTTATCTGTATGTCAAAAAATAATTTAAAAATTGTGCATCGAAGCCATTAAACTTGGATGCAGCTAATGTAGGTAGGGAGAATAGTCTTGGCCCATGATCTGACCCATGAGGTTGGGCTATAGAGCTGATTCTGATACAGCTTCTCCTTGCTATCAGCAGCATTACAGTCTTTAGTTGTGTTCCTAAAGATAAATCGACCAAACTGCTCCTACATATTCATTGACCCACGGGTGATACATTAATTTCTTCTGCTGTTTATTCTTAAGAATTTATTCAAACAATACTAGAAGTCTATAAAATATCATGGGTTGATCATTGGGCCTCTAACTGATCTGTGCTGCATGGTCATCTTTACGGCATGCTTTTGCTTGGGCTTTGGTAGATCCTTCTACCCGTGCTACTTAATAGAGCCTTCAACTGTCAAACTTGGGTATAGGTGTCAGTCTGGAGTGGCTGGAGCCTAGAGACCCGTTAAACTTTGTGAACCTGTTACCAAATATCCGGCAGATTATATGTTTTTACTTTCTCCACCCCTCTATGCATCGGCAAAAGAAAATAGAAAATATCAAATTTATAAGTCTTTTATAATTATATATTAAATGGAGAGTAATTTTGCTATTTTGAAATTATTTTCTTATAGAAAATGACATGCTTGCATTGGTTGAGTGTAAAGTAGGTTGTAAAAGAGTTGTAAGACGAAAATTTGCTCACTGGTTGTACAAGAAAGATGTCAAATGCAACGATTATTAGGCAAATAAATTAGTATATCAGAAGAAACACCATAGGATCAGAACATCCAATTTTGGTACCATATTCCAATACATAACTTTTACTACCTATCTGCAACTTCTGTACAGAATCTGTCCATATCCATGCATGTTAGATGTGCCTCCATGGTCTCTCAGCAAGGCCAACACATCAGCTGCATTTCAACCTCTGTACAGAACTAGTCCATATCCAGGCATGTTAGATATGCCTCCACGGTCTTTCTGCAAGACCCACACATTCACCATATCTATAACAATCCACAAGATGATCAATTGTCAAACCAGCAGCTTGCATAAACGAACACACAATCACCGGCCCTACCAACCGAAATCCATGCTTTATCAGATCCTTGCTAAGGGCTTCTGCTTTTGGTGTCCTCAGTGGAATATTTCTTGGGTATCTGTACCTGTTGATCACTGGTTTGTGATTCACATAACCCCACATATAGCTACTGAACGATCCGAATTCCCTCACAATCTACATTAAGGTCAGAAATTAAGTACAATGAGCAACCTGTTGCATGTCATATTAACCAGCCGAGTGAAACTTGCAAATGCATTGGTATTTTAAGCTTGCCTTTAATATGCATTTGGCATTGTCTACTATACACCTTACTCTGCTCTCTGCTAACATTATTGCTTTGTTGGATGCTATGTCTGTGATTTCCTTCTCCCCCATTTTGGCAACAACATTGGGATCAAATCCAGAAAAGGCTTCTCTATGTTACAAACCCAAGTATAAGCTTCAATCATATGTTGATAAATAATGACATTGCTGTTTTATATGTAAGATGAGTGTTGAAGAAGATTGTAAGTTTAAATAGTAGAGGTGGCTCAAACAATTAAGGTTACCTGAATAGTTCCCTTCTTTTCAGGATTTCAGTCCAGTTGTAGTCCATCAGCATACCAGACATTGCAAGCAGCTCAAACAACTGGCTGTTTCATTATTTAGCACGTAGAGGTTGGCATATTTCTCTGTAACTAGCTCTAGATTCAGTAAAAATTAAAAAGAGCTTACCTGTCGTCGTAAACTGGAACTCCCCAGCACTCGTCATGAAATGCTACATAAACTTTATCTGTATATAAGACGTTATATAAATTTCTGTGTAGAATTACTTTATTTTATTATACTAAGAAGTGGGTGAATGAATATTATTACAGTAGGTTGAAATTGATGGGAATTTGGAAACATACTTTGAACTGCTATCCCATGACAGTTACATTGTTGCCATTGGTACCATATAATTTACAGCTGTTGCAGAACATAATATTATAGCTATTTAATGACTTGATAAAATCTTAATTTATGTTCTGCTCTCAAACACCAAGTATAGAGGCTCGGAGACTTCTTTCTTAAGCAAGACTATCACCAAGTATAGAAGCTCGGAGACTTATTTCTTAAGCTAGACTATCTGTTATCTTTCCTAGTAGATTCCACATTCCAACTGCTATGGCAATTTAGAAGCAATTCAGCAATATGATCGGGAGAGTACAAAAGTGCAAAAGCATTTTAATTTATGATCAGCAATGTGAAGCTTATAAGACTTCAAGGGTTGACATGAATGTCTATCCCATATACTCTCAAGTCACTACAATGGAACTATGGTTCATTATTGCAGATCTCTCTGCAGTTTGTTGAGTCCAAATATTACTTCTAGCATGGTAACAAAGCCATATGAATTTCATAATCGTAGAAAGGAAATCAAATTTTCCATAATCGATAAATCACTTTACCAACTCTTACCACTATTCTTTGTAACCCAGTTGCACCTCTTCAACTCGCCAGTACCAGTATCCTGACTTTGCTGTTGCGCATTTTTATCGACTGGAGCTTCTCTTCTTTCAGGTGGTGCAATCAGACGAAGTGCTAAAGAAATCTTCTGATCCAGTGGAGTGGTAGAATCCGTAAGAGAAGAGTCGTTTGAGTTCTGTGACCATGACAGAGACAATGATGATAGGGATAATGATGAACTGCTTCTCTGAAGCCCAATTGGGTAAATTCTCTTAAGGTTTTTGGACAGACTGCTTTGTGCTGGCTTCTCTTTTTCTTTCAACACTTTGTTCTTCTCCAGAACATGTCTTCTTACATTTGCTTTAGACATGCTGGAGAAAGACATGAATGTTCTGGTTTTAACTTGGGTAGATGTAAAGGGTGGGTTGAGATTTATAAAAGTAAGGTGGGTGGGGGGTTTTAAACACACAAACAATACTAAATTTGGTTGGTGAAAGGTGAGTTTCACAATTATGGATGACCATTTACTTCTTAGTTTTTAAGCAAAATCTCTATGACTATACTGTATACATGATGGGAAAACTTAGATTTCTTGAAAATGATACTTAAAATTACATGGTACCCTCTAATATAGAAAAGAACTTGAAGTCTTCACAGATTTTCTTTTTCAGATATAGAAAATGAGAAATAAAAAAGAGGATGATGAGAAATCTATCTTAAATGATGATTAAAACTATTTGACTGATGGGGTTCTCTAAATAATATTAAGATTGGGACAGGTGTTACTAAGATTATCTAGTCAAATTGTTTTATAGGGTTTTGAGGACCCAAACACATAAAAATTTCCTTTTTCTCCTATTAGGGCTCAATATCTTATGTGGGATAATCATGAACATCATGCTAAACTTTCCCAGTCTGAGTGGTCTCCATAGATTTTTAACCATATTCATTCAAGAACTTGATAAAAAAGGCAATTAAAGGTGGAGAGAATAAAGCAAAAGTAAACCCCATAATTACCCACATCAACATTGTAATTTCTAATTATCACCACCATTCTTCCTCCTTTTTTTTTTTTTTTGTGTGTGTGTTTTCTCACAGAGACAGAGAAACCACAGCTGAAAACCCTTCCAAGTAAAAGAGGGTGAAAATGGGAGGAGGGGTGCACTTTTAGTAGGTGTAGTAGTGTTAATACAGTCTTCCGAATTACAGGAAAATAAAATGATAACTCTTTTAGTTGCAGTGTTTGTCTCATTGCAAGTGTAATGGGTCCGTCCGCTTTATTCTTAATTCTTACTTCTTGTGTTCTCAAAGGTTCGAGGCTGAAGCATGCATACCTGTTGTCGGCATACAGCATAGACAGAGATATGCCATCCATCTTTCTTGGTGTTACCATTTTATACTATAATTTGAAGGGTTATTGTATTTAGAGATTTTTTTAAAAATTATACCTTAAATCCCAAATTACACATTTGTTTTTCTTTCTTTTGTTAATATGATCTCATGAAACTATTAAAAAAATAAGTTATAATTTATTTTATTTTTCTAAGATCAAAACGATTAAAATAGAGATGATTTCACTTATTTTCATTCATCTCAATAATCATATCTTAATAGGATACGGAGAGTTAAGTAGTTAAGTGAGATATGTCACTTAATTCGATGCATGTTAATATTTATTAGAGAAATGTTAGTTAACGCGTGTGAGTATTATATAATTATTTTTAAAAAAATAAATAAATATAAAATTAATTAAAAAAATTAAATTTTTTAATAATAAATTTCTTTATTTTAAAACAATTATATGGTATTAATATATTTCATGACTATATATAATATTATACTATTTATTAACATGTTGGACAAACTGTTGATATGGGCATGACACATCGGCCAATATAAAAATAATTAAAATTAAAGGTTTATTTATTTATTTTATAACTATTTATATCCCATGATAAACGTGTACTTATATTTTACGCATTAATTTTTTAATTAACGGAACTCTTTATTCTTTATAGATAATTTGAAAAAATAATGCGCATATAATTTTTTTTTTAAATGAGAATATTTTTATAAAAATAATATTAATTTTTTAAATTATTTTATAGAAATGCTGCTTGAGTGCTTCTGGGATTGTGTGTATTATTTTTTAATTTTATTTATTTATTTAATTTTTTCGTACGCAATAAAGCTCGCTGGTTATTTGACATTCACGTGGCTTAAGCCCATACGCTGACTTTTCTGACTTGATTAGCCAGGTGTTTGCACCAGTCACAGTCACTGCCGACAGTACACTTGCGACAAAAATCTCTGTTCTCTCACTCACCGGCCTTTGAGATTGCCGCGAAAGCAACGACTCTCTTAAACCCTAATCTCTCTCCCTCTCGCCTGCGTCTAAGCAAGACTGCATCCCTCTCCGCCTCTCAATTTTTCGAGATTTTCTCGGGAAACAAGGTCCTGACTTGTTCTTTCCCGCTTCCCTCTTCTTCACCAAATCCCGCGGTATCCGCCACAAAGCTTGACGACGAGCCCATCACTTACCCCACTGTCCCAAACCATAGAGACACAGTGGGAGAAATTCTCTCCGGTTCGAGGAGCTTTGGCTTGGAAAAACTTTGCTTGTTCTTTTGGTTTCCCTAAATTGAAAACTTTTACCAGCTAATGTTTAATTTGTACGGCATGGGGTGAGCTAGCAGATAAAGTTATTGGATTTTTCTGCTTCTTATAGCTGACATCTATGTTTGATTGTAAAACACTAGTTACATTGAGGATGGTTTGAATTTTGTCATTTAAAGACTTCTTATGATTTCTGGTAGGCTCTGGTTCTACACCTTTTCTTTGTGAGTTGTTATTCAATTACTGTAGGCTCTGGTTCTACACCTTCACTTTGTGAGTTGCTCTTCGCTAGTTTCAGGGGCTGGTATTCAACTTTTGTGGTTTGGAATATGCTAATATTTGCTGTTTCGAGATTTGAGACAGTTCAAGATGCCCTCTTTGTTCTTGCCAAGATGAAAGACCTGAACATGCATGGATCAATACAAACATATAAGAGTCTGTTGCACAACTTGAGGGCACTGAAACCATGTGGGGTATTCATGATGAAATCAAATTTGGTTGAACTACTCAGAATGAGATACTGCTTTCTCTTGAGAATTGAAAGTCAATTTGGAAAAAGTTGCGTACACTATAGTTAAAGCACATTGTGCAAAGGGTGGTGTGAGCGGGGAAGTAATATTCTTTCGTCAAATGACGGAGAAGGGGTTTAAAACCTCAAATAGGAGATTACAGTGATGTGATAAAAAGATTGTGCAAAAGGTGTCTAATAAATGAAGCAAAAATATTTTGCTGTACGAACTATGAAGTCGTCTGATGGTGACATCATACAGAAATTTGTAAGGTGATGCTTAATGCTTTCCATCAGGAAGGTGACCTAGATTCTGTTTTTGAATTACTTGGTAGGATGATCAAATATAAATTGCTTCCTGATTAAACCGTGGGAAATGATGATTTTCATGCATCTCAACGTCAAAAGCAGCTTTCTTGGCTGATGGGGAAGTCAGTATGTGAGGTATAACACTTGAATATGTATCATAATCATTTTTTAAATGCACTATTAAATTTGAAATGCCTATTCGTTATTTAAGATGCTTATATATATATATATATATATATATATCTTTGTTTTGATCATAAAATTAGACAATCAAAATTGTAACAAGTAGCCTGAAAAGGATGATCCAATTCTGTTAATTGATATAAAAAAAATCTTTTTAATTCCTGAAGTGTTTATAAGGGCAGTTGATTGCTCTTTTTAATAAGTGAAAGCTATATATACCGAGTATCATCTTTAGGGCATTTTTGGTTGGGTGAGGAGGTTAAAATTTGTTTCTGTCACCTGACTTCACTTGATATGTGCAGTTATGATATTTATAAGAAATTAATGTTACCCTGCCAAGGTAAGTCATTGTATAAATCATCCAGAAAACTGGCAAACAAAATGTGACCCAAGCCAAAATATCACCAGTACAGCATTGTCCAGCACCACCACAAGTGGAAAATTATGACCATAAATCATTTGTATCCTTTTACAGCTAATGAATACTTTGATGATTTAACTTGTGCCTGGATACGGCTGTCATTACTACAATCAACCGGGATAGCACCAAAGGCAGAATGGTAGAGAGGTATTTTACATTAACTTGATTACATACCAGCTTTGTAGGCTATCTACTGTTGCAATCCCTATCATACAGGTTTCGAAGGCAATCCTTTTTTTTTTTTTTTTTTTATTGGCACTGGGTATTCTAGAACAAAGTTCCGACTAATCTTGGGGGTGCACAAGCCTTTGACAAGGAGTCTTCCGCAAGTGCATCTCGAGTAATTCAAGGGGAAGTTTTCCTAGTCCAACGGCGACTAGAAACTGTTAGCACCTAAGAGAATTCGAACATTAGACTTGGAGGGAGCATACAATCAAGACCAAGGCTTTTACCAATTTGCAAATGGAAACACTTGCAACAGTGCATGTTACTAGAATTTATTGATCGCTTATTTCATCTTTGATTCTTACAACTGAGCCTTGTATGCACTACTTTTTTTTCTTTATCTTTTTTTTATTTTTTATTTTTTTTATAACAGATGATTCTACACGCAGCTGTAATTGTTGGGCGCTGGCCTCTGTCCATTCTCAATGGGATCTCTTTTCTCTGAGAGTTTGAAAGGAAGAACATCGCAGCTGGAATATATCACTTGCCTCATGGCATTCCTTCTGAAGCCAGACTTTATACGGTTAGACATATGTTTTCCTCTGTAGCTCATAATTTGCTTATTAATCAATTTCTTTTTTTTGGGAGCATCTATCGGAGTTTCTAGTTTCTGTCTCCAGGGTTCCATTGCTGTGTCCTCAATGACTTTCTTTCTTTGGATCTATGGATTTTAGGCTGAAGCCTTTGTTGGTTTCTGTAACACCCCATTTTTAAAGATTAGGAGTGTCACGTACTTTTAATAAAAATAAAATCCGGCAAGAGATCTCAAATTTTATAAATGAAGTTCAAAAAATTTAATGCTCCTACTTTTGGCCTGCCTGCTCGTATTCATCATCCTCACCTGGGTGGTTAAAAACATGAAAACAAACAAAAATGAGTCGAAAACTCAGCAAGAAATCCATCACAACGTAAACATACTAAACATAAGGTTTTCATAAAAACTTTCATGCTGAGAGTTTAAAATTCATGACTATTCATACTGATGCTTGTGCTATGCATGATTGTTTTAATTGAATTAACTGACTGATTTATCTGACTGATCTGATTTATTTGACTGGCCAACACACTTAACCCTGTGTGCGAGGTTGTGCACCGGCTCCACATCCTGCGGCCGCAAGGGGAGCCGCTAATAGTATTCTAGCATACTATGGTGGACCACGACTGAGTTCGTGGCTTGCACATCCACCCTGAAACTGAACTGCATTGGTACCATGCATCTGAATGGCCATCTCATTAACTGATCTGATCTTATCTTTTACTTGAAATTAAGATGGCTTACGTGTCTTATACACATGAGATGCATGACATACTACATACATAATCATAATTTCTGAATTTAAACATGATGCGGAATGACATGATCGTATACTATACTGGATGACATGTTTGCATATGACATGAGTGGTGCATAAATAATTGGCCGGAAATGAACTGGCTTGAATACTAATTATCTATAAACTGAATTGTGATGATCCTAAACTTGTGATCAAATTACTTACCTCGCTGCGTTTCTTCTGGAATAACACTTCGTAACTTGAGACCTATATGAAATAATAACTATCACTAAATTTGTTTGGAAACACATAAGTACTAATATCTTATTTAATTAAATCCACAATCTAGAAGATAGTGTTAAACTATTCAATAAATCTTAATATCTAAATTACTTAAAATACTTATTTATAATTTGGATGAATACTCGAACTATTTTAAAATAATTCATAAAACTTAAATTCTTAAACTAAGTTTTATTTCTTAACATAATTATTAAATCTTATAAGAAACCTAATAAATTCTATTAAATATTCTTAACATCATAATTTCATTAAATTCTTAACATAATAATTTTATTAAATTTTACTAAATAGACAAATGAATATTAACAAAATGCTCGCAAAATATCCTTATAAAATAGCATTTGATTAATATATTTATTTAAGAAAACTGACTTTTAAAATGTTAAGCCCAATAAAATTAGTAAAATTGTTGTTGAAATAAAATACAATAAAATATAAATTAAAATACAAGTCCATTTCAAATAATTAGAATTTTGTAAGAGTTGAAATCTGGTCCATATAATATAATATTGTACTACATGAGCCCAACAAAATGAGCTTGAACGCACGTGCATAAGGGCCTAAAGCCCAAGAGCCTATCAAAACCAAATCCCACGGGTTTTTACTAAATTGAAGACACGGCTAAAACAAAAAGAAAAAGCAGAGAGTTTGAGAGAAATGGGTCCTGCGATCCTGCGATGGACTCACCGAGAGAGGCTGAGACAGAGATGGGCTGCGCGGCGGATCTGGCAACAAGCAGAGGTCACGGTGGCGAAACTAGTGGCTTCTCTTTGGTGGTGCAACACCGAGTGAGGGAGAGAGATTAGAGAGAGAACAATGCTAAACCGAGAACTACCGAAACCAAAAAGAGGTTGGCGGCGGTCGAGGTCTTACTGGAAGGGAGTGGGTTGCTGGACTGGGCTGGTTGGCACTTTCTGTGGTGGCTGGGAGGTGGTTCAACGTCCCTCTAGGTGGCTACAGTGGAAGCGAAAAACAGAGGCTTCGGTCTTCACGTCCGTCGCTGTTGCGGCGTGCTTTGGTGGTTGAGGGTGGTCCGATATCTTCTAAGGTGGCCGGTAGTGGCGTTGGCTGATCTAAAAGTGGTGGAGTTGCTGCGGAAGGAAGTGGGTGGCTCACGGTGTTACCGCAAAGGGAGGAGCAGCACTAATGCTACGGTATTGCGTGGCTGACCAGTGCTTTCTCTTGGCCTAACGAGGTTGACGGCACTACTAGTGGAGAAAAGCTCACGGTATGGAGAAGTTCTAGTGGGATGGCTTGCGGTTTCCGAGTTTTCTCCTCTCGTATACGAGGTAAGCCAGCTATGTAGTGGTAGATGATAGAGAAAAATACAAGGAAAATCTAGAAGGGTAGAGACGTGCATGTGACTGAGTAGAGACGTGCGGAGTGGAAATCGTTACTCATTAACAGAGTCGGTTTTCCACTAGAATGTTATCAACAAACACTGAAAAACGTACGGATTTGAGATTTAAAGTGTTTAACTAAGAGGCTAAAAGCAGAGATGAGGTCCGGTGGAGATAGATAAAAATATTTTAAATTTCAAACCAAACTCTAGTGAACGTAAATCTGATACAATTTAATAATAATTATTAAAATAAAACTCTAGTAAATTTATATAAAATTATAATAGTAATTATTAAAATAAAATCTGATAAAACTATAATCATAATAATAATAATAGAAAAAAATAAATAAAAATTTTACTAAGAAATTTACTTATATACCTTAAATTCAAAACTGGTATGTTACAGTTTCTTTTCAGTTATTTATTTTATGTTTGCAGGTCTGGCAGCACCTTTCGATGGACTAACTTAGAACTAAGAATGTTGAAGCTTCGATGTTCAATATATGTGAGTTATAGATGCACTATGTATTCAATTTTTTGTTTTTCAAGACAAATGAAAGATTTCATCGTTTTGCCAGACAAAGTTTGGAACAAATTTCTCTTTTCAGGTAAATGACAAGCAGCCAGCATGTCATGTCTTAATATTTATGTAATGTACACGCGTACAGTCTCTAGCCAAGTATATAAGTTAGATTTTTTATGTACAGTAAATAACTTTACTTGTAACTCAAGAACTTCAATATACAGAGCATTTTCTGTCTGCTTTCTTTCTCTTTCGTAAACCTAGAATTCCAAATTCAACATTCTGTTATGGTATTAGAGAGAATTCTAGATCTTCCTCTCTGCCTCTTCCTCCAGATGAAGATGCCTCTAGTTCATACTCTTTACACCATGGTGATACTCCAGGTGCTCAACTCTTCTCTCAACCCCTTTCTAATGAAAATTATCATACATGGAATCGATTGATGACTATGGCTTTGATTGCTAAAAATAAATTTGATTTTGTCAATAGTACTTTGTTGAAACCTTCTGAGGATAATCTTTTCTTCAATTCTTGGATTCGTTGTAATACAATGGTCCTTTCATGGATCTTGAATTCACTGAGCAAAGATATTGCTGCTAGTGTTATTTTCATTGAATCTGCTGCTAATGTATGGAAAGATCTTCAAGAATGTTTTTCTCATAGCAATGGCCCTCGTATTTTTCAACTTTGAAAGGCTATTTCTAGTCTGAGTCAAGAATATTTGTCCGTCAGTGTGTATTTCACTCATTTGAAGGCACTATGGGATGGAACGCAGAATTATCGTCCATTACCTACCTGTTCCTGTGGTGCTATGAAAACTGTAGTGGAGTTTCTTTATCAAGAATATGTTTTACAATTTCTAATGGGTCTTAATGACTCTTTTGCTCATATTCGAGGTTAGATCTTGTTATCTGATCCTCTCTCTCCTATCAACAAAGTTTTCTCACTTGGCCTTTAAGAAGAAAGACAATGTCAGATCAACCAATCCCTTCTTAGCAATTTAGCTTATGAACTTGTTGCTATGGTTACTCAGTCTTAGCCAGTTAAATTTCAACAAAAGTTCACTAGAAAACAAAACAATTCACGCAAGGACAAGCCTTATTGCAGCCACTGGGGGATTCAAGGTCACACAGATGAGAAATGTTATTGGATTCATGGCTTTCCACCTAGCTTCAAATTCACCAAGAATAAACAAGCATCTGGAACTCCTTCAGCCAACCAAGTTTGCACTGATGATCTTACACCTAGTTTTGGTCCAGTCATACCTTTTTCTCAGGAGCATTGTCAACAGCTTATCTCCATGCTTCAATCTCAATCTTTTGCTCATAATTCATCCTTCAATCCACAAAATCAACTATCTGCTAAGCATGTAGGTATTGTTTCATCATCTGACAATACTTAAAGTTCCATTGTTCCATAAATCTTCGGTAAAAATTTCTCTATTCTTTCATATTCATCTGTCTATTCCGTGAATAAAAAATATTTCTAAGAAATCTTCTTCTTCTATTCATTCTTGGATTTTTGACACGGGTGCAATTGATCTTATGATCAGCTCCCTTCATTTGTTTACTTCTGTTCCTTCTTCCATTAATATTTCAGTTCATTTGCTAAATGGTAAGTTTGTTCCAGTCACTCATATTGGCAATGTTCAACTCTCTACATCTTTATTACTTAAAGATGTTTTCTATGTTCTATCCATTCATTGTAATCTCATTTCAGTAAGCAAATTAGTTTCTTAAATCCCTTGTTGTCTCATATTTCTTCATTGTTTCTGTTTTCTACAGGACCTCTCTAACTGGAAAACGATTGGAGTGGGTAAAGAAACTCGAGCCTTTTATAATTTACTGCAAGGTTCACAAAAGACTATTGATGATTCTTCAATTTGTTTTTCTTCTTATAATTTCAGTTCTATTGTTAATAATAATGCCTTTGAAATATGGTATCGTAGATTAGGACATGTATCTCATTCTCGAATGAAATTTTTACTTCATGAGTTTCCTAAGGAATTTTCCAAGGAATCTTTCATTTCAGCTTCGAGTCACTCTTCTTGTCAAATCTGTCCTCTTGCAAAACAGAAAAGATTAACTTTTCTTGTTAGTACTCCAACATCTTCCGCTATATTTGATTTGGTGCATTGTGATATTTGGGGACCTTATTCAATAACTTCATATAATGGTTTCAGTTATTTCCTCACTCTAGTGGATGATTTTTGTCCATGTACATGGGTTTATCTCATGACATCTAAGTCAGAAGCTAGAAATTACATTCAATCCTTCTTCCAATTTGTTCAAACTCAATATCAATGCACCATCAAGGTCCTTAGATCTGATAGTGGACCTAAGTTTGACATGAAACAATTCTTTAGTATTCATGGTGTTTTACATCAAAAGAGTTGTCCTTATTCTCCTCAACAAAATACTGTTTTAAAGAGAAAACATTAGCATATTCTTAATATTGCTCGAGCTATCATGTTTCAATCTTCTTTACCATTAAAATTCTGGAGTGACAGTATACTACCTACAGTCCATCTTATTAATATTCTCCCTACACCTTTGTTACCAAATCACAAATCTCCTCATGAAATTTTATTCTCTGTTAAACCAAGTTATCAATACTTGAAAACATTTGGCTGTCTCTGCTATGCTTCAGTTCTTACTCATAAAACCAAGTTTGATGCTAGAGCTAAGCCTTGCATCGTTCTTGGTTATCCCACTGGTGTAAAAGGTTACAAAGTTTATAGCCTTCTTCACCATACTGTCCATATTTCCAGAAATATGATTTTTCATGAAACCACATTTCCTTTTAAATTCACTACTTCAGATTTCTCATTTATTTCTGTTCCTTCTAAACCTTCCATACCTAATCTTGTTCTTCCAATTCATTTTTCCCTTCCTCTATCTATTTCTACAGATTTTACTCCATCTACAAATTTTAATTTCCATCAAAATAATTCCTCAGATCCTCAAATTTCGACCCCATCCCATACTCTTCGAAGGTCATCAAGGTCTCATAAGCAACCGCAATACTTGCAAGATTATCATTGTAACTTGGCTTCATTTCAGCATCCGCTTCATCAATCTTCCCTGGATGATGGTATTATTTCTGCACAAAAAGTTATTAAATATCCTCTTTCTTCTTGTATCTCTTATTCTAAACTTTCTCCATCTCACTTAGCTTTTACTTTAGCTACTTCATCTCATTCTGAGCCTAAATTATTTTCTTAAGCCATTAAAATTCCTTATTGGAAAGAAGCTATGCAAGTTGAGATTTTTTCTCTTGAAGCAAATAACACTTGGACCTTAACTACACTTCCTCCCAGAAAACATCATATCATTTATAAGTGGGTCTATAAGTGCAAACTTAGGTCAGATGGTACTTTGGAGAGATACAAGGCTTGATTAGTAGCCAAGGGTTACACTCAACAAGAGGGGGTTGATTATTTTGATACTTTTTCCCCTTTGGCTAAACTCACTATTGTTAGACGTTTAATTGCTATTGCTACCTCTCAAAATTGGTGTTTGCAATAGCTTGATGTTAATAATGCATTTTTTCATGGAGAATTACATGAAGAAGTGTATATGGTGATGCCTCCTGGTCTTGCCAAACCTAATGATACATGGGTTTGCAAACTTAATAAGTCTCTATATGGGTTAAAACAAGTTTCTAGGTAGTTGTTTTTCAAATTTTCCAATACCTTAATTGCTTATGGATTTGTTCAATCAAAGTCAGACCATTTTCTCTTCACTATGATCTTGGGTTCTTCCTTTATGGCTTTCTTGATCTATGTGGATGATATTGTTATTACTAGTAATAACTCCTCTTCAGTTCTGCCCTCAAGTCCTTACTTGATTCTAAGTTCAAGATTAAGGATTTAGGGAATCTTAAATATTTTTTAGGACTTGAAGTTGCTAGAAGTTCCATTGGTATATCTATTTGTCAGCGTAAATATGCTTTGGAACTTCTCTCAGACTCAGGTTTATTGGCTTCTAAACTTGCTCAGTCTCCTATGGATCAAACTTGCAAGTTGTCCTAGGAAGATAATAATGTGTTGGCTGATCCTAGTTCATATAGAAGGCTTATTGGTTGTCTTATTTACTTGACAATAACTCAGCTAGATCTTTCCTATGTTGTAAATACATTTAAGTAAGTTTTTAGACAAGTCATGTCAATCTCATCTTGATGCAACAACTCGGGTACTGAGATATGTAAAGCTGAACCCTGGACAAAGTCTTTTCTTTTCCAGCTCATCTTTTCTCCAGTTAAAAGCTTTTTATGATTCAGATTGGGCTAGTTGCCCTGATACTAGAAGATCAGTTACCGGGTTTTGCATTTTCATTGGTGATTCCCTTATTGCTTGGAAATCAGAGAAGCAAGTGACAGTGTCTCATTCCTCTGCTAAAGCTGAGTATCGTTCAATGGCTGCTACTTGTTGTGAACTCAAATAGCTTACAGCTTTACTTCAAGCCTTTCCAATCTTAGTAAAGTCTCCTGTTGTATTGTATTGTGATAATAAGACTGCTTTGTACATTGCTGAAAACCCTGTTTTTCTTGAGCGA
The DNA here is from genome assembly GCF_004785595.1 of Juglans microcarpa x Juglans regia. Lineage (NCBI taxonomy): Eukaryota > Viridiplantae > Streptophyta > Magnoliopsida > Fagales > Juglandaceae > Juglans > Juglans microcarpa x Juglans regia. The sequence goes on along the minus strand of NC_054598.1, from coordinate 10,149,364 downwards.
ACAAAGCATATTGAGATAGATTGTCACCTAGTTCGAGACATGCTTCAAGTTGGTTTTATCAAAACTTTGCATGTATTTACACAGTTTCAGTTAGCTGACATTTTTACTAAATCTTATGACAAATTTAATTTTCTTGTTAGCAAGCTGAGACTCCTAAGTTTGTATAGTCCAGTTTGAGGGGAAGTCTTAATATTTATGTAATGTACACGTGTACAATCTCTAGCCAAGTATATAAGTTAGATTTTTTATGTACGGTAAATAATTTTTACTTGTAACTCGAGAACTTCAATATATAGAGCATTTTCTCTCTGCTTTCTTTCTCTTTCGTAAACCTAGAATTCCAAATTCAACATTCTTTTATCATGATGCATTTCTTTGTTGGGTTTCTGATGCCTTATCTGTGAGGGTGTTGCTTGAATGAGTCATTAGTATGTGCTCCTCTTTATTTTAAGCTGCTCGTAAGAGTTGATGCTATTTGAAAGACTGGATATTTTTAACAGTTCTTCTACATACAACTGCGGTGAGAAATCGCGGTGTAATTGTCAATTTACTTTTATGCCACGTCAGACGATTTATAAAAAAAAAAAAAAAACTCAATAGACTTCTATTCCGCTCTACTACATCGCACCTTGTTTCTCCTTCTCTCTTAAGCTTCTTTTATTTTCTTTCATAGAAGCAGCTCCCAAAACCCAGATGACTCCGACCAGACGACATGAAAACTTTATCATTGATTAGTTTTTAGTCTCAGTGGAAGCTGCGAATACTCAAGACAATGTTGTGGGGGCAGATCAAATTGGGTTTTTGAAACACAATAGAGGGAGGGAGGGAGGGAGAGAGCACTGGAAACCAGTAAAAGGGAACCCCAAAAGAATACAAATTCTGAGAAAAAGAAAAAAAAAGGTAAATAGAACAAATCCCTCCCCCGCAATAGCAAATTAACTTCAGTGAACACCCAAAGTTTCCCAAATACCCACTGAAACTAAAACATAAGGACAAGCACGAAGGCAATCATTCAAAACCATAAAACAAAATCTTTAAAATACACATATCCCTGTATTTCCTACTTATTACTTGGGGACAAGTACAAACCGGCCAAAAGCAAATCAGGATTAACAACCATAGAGAAACAAAATGTGTGCCGGTGAGAGTGAAAAAGGTCGAGGAGAGGGCCATGTGCCCGGGTTGCGAGTGAAGTTGGTGAGAGTGGGTAGACGAAAAGCCTACTTTTTTTTTATCAAAAGGTGTGCCGGTTGCGCGGCGTTTACACCGACCGGTTGCAACAAGCATTTTTCTATTTTTAAAGTGGCCAGGTTACATTTGAATATTTGTTAAAGCATCCAGTACTCGGGAATTCTTGCCGAGTGTTTGTTTGTTTGTTTTTTTTTTTTTTTTTTTTTTTTTTTTTTTAATGATGGGAGAACCACAACCACCCACGACAGATTCCTTAGGACTCCCCATGGCAAGGCAAGTGTTTGATTCCTGCGAAGTGTTTGTTAAAGTCCTCAACTTTAGGAAAAGAAAACCCGCGAGTCTGTCCTCAGCTTTAGCATTCCAAACTTTAGGAAAAGACATAACCCTAGTGAGTCTGACGAAAGGTCCCAAGTCCTCAACTACCAAATGCAAACTCTTCTTCCCTGCCATAAAAAACCTGCGAGCAACGTGCTCAGCTGAAGCTTCCCTTCCAATGTTCCAAGGAAACAAACACTGCAAATTTTATTTCGAAAACAAACAAAACCTGGCAATAAACAACACCAACATCCACCCCTTGACTTTATCTACTGTTACTTTATCCAGCTCCCGTTGTATGAAATTTCTTGCTGCAACTTTCATTTCCTATTTTCTTTTTTGTAGTGAAAACTCGGGGTTGTCTGCCTTTCTGACACCAACACTACTTTACATTCTGAAATACTAGAGAATCATTGAAAATTTTGTTTCGATGGAAATCGGTGGGGGAAGCCTTCTTCCCCTGTCTCATATATACTTTGGTTCCTATTCCATCCCTCCCCCCTCCACCCACAAAACACGGCACGCGCACCAATGATGACGCTTCGAACGTGTTGGATACGGGTGTGATTAGCCCGGATGGGGATCCTTTTTAAGATTAAAAAACTATTTCAATTTAATAAATTGCTAGATATAAGCAGTTTAATACTCACATAATTTGTTTTATTATAAAAAAATAAAAAAACTTTTTTTTGAAAAAAGAGTAAGACTCTTTGACTAACGAAAATTATTTTTGTATTTAATTTATAATGTTCCCTTAACGAATATCTTATATTTAAAATTGATGTGCAGGTTGATACACGAAATTATTGGTTAGAAGATTTTTTCTTCTTCGATTTATCTCATTTAATCTTTCAAGATTTTTTCTTGAATTTCCAGCTCAATTCGCCGTCGAAATCTCCACCGGACAGACCCACGTTTGTGGCCCGGTTTCGATCGAAAGAATACGAAGATAATAGGTGGATCACACAGCTAAATATATATTGTAGGAAAATGCTACAGCTGGCTTAACTCTTTGACAAGACGATCGAAATCCCTGGAAGAGCTCCCTCCATCCCCCACTGCTTCAAACGCCTTCTCCCTCAGCACCCTAGCCCTTGCCTTTTCAGTGCTATCCCCGCTCATTGACTCCGCAATCACCCTTCCCAACTCGGCCGGGTCAGGCACCGAGTCCACTCCCTCGCATACCCTCACCGCCACGCCCATGTCCTCCACCAGTATCCTCGCGTTCACGTACTGGTCCGCCTCCATGGGCCATCCCAGGATCATCGCCCCCCCAACTATCCCTTCCAGTACCGAGTTCCACCCGCAGTGACTCAGAAACCCTCCCACTGCTCTGTGACTCAGTATCTTTACCTGCGCTGCCCATCCCTTTATTATCAAACCCCTTCCTGCCACGCCTTTCTCGAATCCATCCGGAACGACGCCGTACCCGTCCGCCACCTGTTCTATCGTGCCCGCTTTCACTACCCAGACGAATCTGGTCCCGCTCTTTTGGAGCCCCGAAGCCAAGGCCTCCATCTGCTGTTTATTCAGCAGCTTCTGGCTTCCAAAGCAGACGTAAAGAACGGATCCGTCGGGGCACCCATCAAGCCACGTGAGCGTATGGGTATCTGAATCTGGGTTCGGGTTGCCCCGATCAGCTCTGTCGTTGACTCCCCTTAAGCTCAAAGGGCCAACACCGAAGACGCGCGGGTGCCCCATGACGGTCCTGAGGTGATCCAGGTGCTGGCCTTCTAAGTCTTCGAAGCTGTTGAAGATGCAACCCCAACTCGAGGTATTTGCGAGCATGCCATCCTTCAGGAACTCCGTCTCGGGGTTGGATTCTCTGTAGAAGCGGAACACTGAGGGCAGATGCTCCTGCTTGAAGGACGGAGACCGGGGAAGATCGGGAAAGTGAACAATCGATAGAGAAGGAACGGTTCGTACGTTGCGCCAACAGTAGTCAATGACGGATGCCAAAAAGGAACCGGACGAGAAGAAAGCGATCCTGGGGATGCGCAGCTGCTGAGCGAGGCGGAGGGTCCAGCCGAGGAAGAAGTCGGAGAGGATGGCGACGGGAGGAGAAGGGTGGGACTGGAACCAGCGGAGAAGCGGGTCGTACAGCATGCCCAAGGCGCCGATGATGGGTAAGTTACCGGCGTTGCCGATGTCCCTGACGTTCTCGACGCCTGGGGGTAGTTTAGGGTGGGGAGGGAAGGGGAGAATTAAGGTATGAATGGAGGGGTGGGCGGAGAGGAGAGGGGCCAGGGTAGGGAGGTTCTTAGGGGTGACCAAAATGGTGATGGAAAGTTCCCGGAGGGAGAGTTGGTGGGTGAGATCAAGGAGTGGGAGCATGTGGCCTTGGGCTGGGTAAGGAAAGACCAGAATGTGCACCTTGGAACTGCTTGGACTAGGAGTGTCTTCGGAGGTCGCTGCAGACATGGTGTCTGTCGGTATGTAGACTGCACGAGAGAGAGAGAGAGAGAGAGAGAGAGAGATGGGTTCTGCACTTATCATCTGTGAAGGTCGCAGCTCAAGTCAAGTGGGTGGCTACACACCCACACCCGCTATTGACCACTGAAGTCTTCGATAGATCATAGAATCATAGAACGCCACACGCTCTCAAGAATAAGCGTCCTCGTTAATGTCACAACAGTGTCGATAAGTACTGTAAAAGCATTAGTTAAAATTTAACTGAAAAATTAACTTTTTTTAATTGGTGGCTCTACTGTCACCGTTGGGGCTTCAGTATATTTCATCTATATTTTTATTTTTATTTTTTTTACATGTGTTTTTTAATACTTTTAAATATAATATTTTTAAAAAATTTATAACATTATTAAAAAATATTTTTTTAATAATTAAGTAAAAGAAAATTAAAAAAAAAACCCAGAGGGAGGACTAGCATTTTTTTTAAAATTGAATTTGTCACTTTTCAACATTAAAAATAACAAACTTTTTAAATCTATTATTATTCCATTTAAAAATCTATTTATAAGTTTTATTTATTTTAATTCTAATAGTAATCGGAATATTTATTCTTAATTAAAAAATACACATTAATTTTTAACGTTCATATTATTCTAATAGATATAATATTTTACTGTTATATTTTTTTAACTATCATAATTTTTTCCAACCGGCCTATTCTTTTGATGTATATATTTTTTTAAAGACTATATTGATTTAACAATTATATTCTTTTACTATAAAATAAAATATTTTTTTTTATCAATTTTATTCACTTCAATTCAAATGTTTTTATAAAATTATTATTTTTTTTATTTTCTCATCGTTTGTTTTTTTGGAAAATGAAAAATATAAATGATTCCTAAAACATTAAATAAAATGTATGGTCCAAAACACAAAATAAAATGAAGGGTTAAAAACATCAAATAAAAGTCACGAATCAAAGGATCATTTGTCCCGTAACTGTTTGTGTTTCCGTTCCCGTTTCTCTTGCATTCACATTACCCATTTACTTGAGCTCACGAAAAAAATAAAAACACACACACACACACAAACAAAAACAAAAGAAGAAAAGAAAATAATTCCATCCGCAGAAATTCCTTAACATTCTCCTCCATTCAGATTATCCAATGAACCTCGTGTAAAATGAAGAGAGGCATTTGGGAAAGAAAAATGAAAAATATATATTACTTTTTATAATATTTTACACAATAATATTTTAAAATGAATGTTATTTTTATAAATTAATTTATAAAAATAACATCATTTTATCAAAATATCCTTATTTTATAATATGTATTGTAAGAACAAAATATCTTTATTTTACTATCAAACCTACTATATTTTGTAAGGACAAAAAATAAACAAAAAACTAGAAGGGTACTTTCTCTTTTCTCTTCTCACTCTCACATGCACCTCTTATTCTTTAAGAGTGGTTTGGATTCAGACATCGAGTTGAGATGAGTTGTGAATAGTAGAATAAAAGTTGAATTATTTATTATATTTTGTATGAAAATTTAGAAAAGTTATTTTGAGATTTGAAAAAGTTGAATTATTTATTATATTTTATGTGAGAATTTGATAAAATTATAATGATGAGATAAGATGAGTTGAAGTGAATTTTAAATCCAAACGAAGGTACTATATTTATTGAAAAGTTTGGAGTGACAAATAAGGTTGCCTCCTCGTCAACAAGCCGCCAAATTTATGTCTCTACATGTTTATCTCAGTTGTATTTAGACCTTCAAATCCAAATAATAAATTTTCAAAAAAAAAATAAAAATAAATAATTGTGATGATGTCAAATGTGTTACGAAGATCCCCTACTAGCTACCCCGTGCATGCGCTGGACAACATGCACTCAAAATATATGTACTTAAAATTAATTTGACAAATTTGGAATTAGTCAAAAATTAAGAAATTTAACTTTCTTTTCTTTTTAGTGTTCCGGTCAATGTTTTGAATACACCGGATGCTGTATCAGTCAAAGCACTGGAACAAAATATTTTGATACCAGTATCATTTCGTATACTGTTTCTAAAAAAAAAATTAAAGGCTGAAATATCTGCTGGTACAGGCTAAAATACAGGCCGGTACATGCCGAAATATAGGCCGGTACGGTTGGTATTTAGGCCGGTACGAAACATATATGATACTTGTACTGACCAGCAGCCGGTATGGCAAATACCGGCCATACCGGCCTGTACAGTATGAGATTAAAAACAATGGTTCCAGTTGAATAGATGGGTATCTGGTCTGATAATATAATGATCATTATATATATATATATATATATATATATCTATTATATAAGTACCTATCTAACTGCTACAGTGTTTTTTCTTATTATCCCGTTAAATTTTCTTGTTTCCATTAACTCAGTTAACTTTTGCCTTGCCTTGCCTTGCACGCATTCTATAGTCTACTATTCTCTCTCATTGGCTTAGGATTTCTCTCATCTCTCTCGCACTTATAATGGCAGACGAAGTGCAGTACTCGTCTGGCAATGACATTGCCGCCAACAAGCGTAAGTACGAGGAACCAACAATGTTCCGCCGCCCGTCGATGGTTTAACTCTTGCAAAGCAGCGTGCTCAGGAGGTCATCGCCAGACTCTTTAACAACTCTGGTGCCACAACTGTTGCTGGTGCCCTCAACGCCAAGCTTCTGGATTCGATTCCCAAAACTCTGGATTCAGCTCTGTACTCCCAGGTTCTCTCTAATCCTTTCATAAATTTATTTTTTGCTTCTTGAGTTCTCTCTAATCCTAGACTCTGGTCTTGCATCGGCTCCAAAGAGATCGGGCAGATAAACACCGAGGGCACATCTATGGGTTCGAGCTCCGCAATCATTTTCTTCAAATCAAGTTTCTCGGCGACACCGCCACCAAAGAATGCATCGTCTCTGCCCAAAATGCCATCTTTCACTGCGGTTTTTAGATCTAACACTTGCCCACCTCTGTTTTATTTGAGCATTTGCATAGAGGGTGTTCAAAAAAATGGAGAAAAACAGAGGAAATCGAGAAGAGGAAGAAGAAGGAAGGTAGCGGCACGTAGGAAGAAGAAAAGAAGAAGAAAACCCTAAGGGTTGACCAAAACGGCGCTGCTTGTGGAAGAGAGGGTTGGCCTGAAAACAAGCCCACAGGCTGGGCTTCACAAAGCCAAATGGGCTAGGTCCAAAACAGAGAAAACCCACTAAAAAAAGTCCTATCCAAAAAATACAGGCCCAATAAAATAAAAAGACACAAAAAAATAGAAAAAAAGGCAAATAAAAACGCTACAACTAAAAATTAATAAAATAAAACAATAAAGCCCAACAATGAAATAAATTAAAATAAAGAGTAATTTAAATACAAAACAATAATTGCTATCATGAAATTACGTCAAAATATATTTCACAATTTAGTTATTACAAAATAATACAACGAAAATCACATTAAATTTAAAACAAGAGAACTAATATTACTAATAAATAAAATAATTATTTAATTAAAACACAGGAAAATATCGGATATCACAAAAGAAGTGATTATGTTAGGGCAGCAAGGAAGCACTAGCCCAACCAGTTGGTATAGTTTTCCTTGGACCGTATTATGTTGGGGCAGGGATGGGCAACAAACAAATTCTTGCTGCACGTGTGCTAGCAAGAATTAAAGTACGGATAATAGTTAATTTGTTTGTTAAAGTTCCTTTGTAATATTCTATTAATTATATTATTTGTATAAAAAGTGAAGCAATGTCTTCTAAGCTATACATGTCATCAATTATTTTTACAAGTTTTGTAAAAAAACATATTATTTTTGTAAAACAACTGTTTGATCTAACTCTTTGCACGTTGCTTTGACTTAGTGTATATCTATCTCTATTAATGAACATTAATTTTCTTGTCCTTCCGTGTTTGTTCCGTGTGCGTTGTGTCGTGTCGTGTCTCGCATGCAAGGATAAAGTAAAAACACAAAAGAATCCCTCTCTCTCATTCCCGATTTCCTCTCTTTCCTAATTTCTCTCTTAACCTAACGTCCTATCTTCTCTTTCTCTCAATCTTATATAAATAACTATATGACACTTCCTTCTTCCACTTCTGTCTAGTCGAGTGTGTTTTGGTCTTTTTAGTGATGGTGCATCAAAGGGTAGGCAGCTAATTTCCTGTGCATCTTCTGTTTCCTCTTCTCTCTCAAAGATTTGCACTTCTTCTCCCACTGCAGTCACAAAGAAAAAACAAAGAGTAATCAGTCCATAAATGAAAGCAGTATTAGGTTTCTTTCCTTGATGTTTTAAATATCAGCTATCTCGATAATTTAGTGATGTAAGAAGTCCTGAAGAATCACTCTTCCAAAATGCTCAAAAAAACATTGATTACGAGGGACTTAACCAAGTACCTTAGCTACGTCATCTTCTAAAATCCTAAAAGTATCCAAGCGATCCATCGCACTGCCATATTTCCATAGAAAATGTACAAAAAAAAAAAAAAAAAAAAACCCACCAAAGCAAAGCTCTGAAACCACATTCAACAGTTTGGCTGCCTAAAAATCAATATAGGGAAGCAATTCTATAATTCTTGGACTTTTTTCATTCTTCAAAGAATCTCGAGAAAATCAGAAGTTCCACTAAACTGAGTTAGTACTGAACCACGGTTGATTACAACCTTATAATTTGGAAACCATAAAAACATAAAGCATAGAATTTCAAAAACCTTCAACCGTCTTTCTGTTTCTCCTCGCGCAACCAAACAGAAATTAGGGTTAGGGTTTCTACTTTTGGTGGATCTCTTCCCAAAACACATAACGCAGATTCGGCTTGGGGAACTAGAGAGCAGACGAAATCTTTGGCTTGCTATTTTCCTCTTGAGAAGATGAAATAATAAATGCTTGGGCTTAAGATTGGAAGAAGAACGGAAATGGGGAGAGAGAGAGAGAAGTGTCGCACGGACAGACTTGAGGACTGGAGAGAAGTTTTTCCTTTTCCTTGCTTGGAAGCCGACGGGTATGATGGGGGTAATAATGACTTTTGAGACTCCTTCCCTTAGAGCATCCTCATTGGCTTTATCAAATGTATTTTTAAAATTTAGCTAATATCACATATTTTTACATTTGTCTATTTCATTTAAATTCAATCCCCATATTGGATTAGCCATTTACTCTCTATATAATAATAAAATATTATTAAATTAATAATTTTTTATTTAATTTATTTGTATCACATTTTATAATTCTACCAATTTAATATTAATAATAATTATATTCTAATTAAATTGATATTAAAAAAAATCATATTTTCAAAAGTCATTTAATGCTAATAACAAAAAATATTTGATTAAACTCATCTAAAATTCTATTTAAATTTCTTAATTACAAACCAAATAGTATTTTTGTTTGGAATGAAAAACTAATATTTTAATGTTTGCTTGGAGTGAGAAATTAGTATTTTAATGTTTGATGAATCAATTGTGGTTCTCCATCTTTGGCCAACCACTATAGCAAAAATCTATCTTATTTTAGATTTGGTCGATCTAATGTGGAGTGTTTTTGACATCAATTTTGTAAATTTTAGCAAACTTTCCTATTTGACCAAGTCAATGTGAATGCTCTTAGAAGCTAAAATGGATGATGGGGATTAAATTTGGAAAGATATTTCCTTTACTTAACAAATTAATGGCTAGGTTTAAAGGAGCTTTATACTTCAAATAAATAAAATAGTAAAACTTAGGGTGATGTTGTAAAATCATATAATTATACCCTTCCCTCATTTTAATAAGTCCCATTTAAATAAAAGCATACTCATATTAAAATAAAATAGTTAAAAATTTTTATTTTAAAATGTATAAAAGAATATTTCATTTAAAGAATTAATAAAAAATGACGTAAAAGAACATTATTGATTAAATATTGAAGGAAATAAATTGAACGGTGTCACATTGAGATCTCGGCGCTCGAACTCTCTTCCATAGTTCTATAGTAAGGTATGTAACATGATTAAAAAATGAATTCTAGGTACTTAATGTACAAATTAATATGTACTTGTGACGCGTTGCCTGATCATAATATATATAAATCTTCCACGACTAAATTTATACGATGATCATAAAGAAGTGTCATGCATTGCATGGTTTGCAGCCAACATTTTGAACTAATCTTTTTGTTAAACTTGTATTAAACAAATTTAGCAAAATGATCAATTTGTAAAATCTGTATTAAACTATGGCGTATTTTGAACGAATCATTTTGTTTTCTAATCTATCCAAATATGTAATTATTATACTTTACTAACATATCATTATCCAAAGATATTTGTTAAAATTTGTTAGATAATTTATTAATCATTTTTCTTTTGTAAAAAATCATATAATTTTTGCAAAAATTCTAAACTAGGCAAACATCCCTTGGATGTTGCTCTATTACTAGTGTGTGTGTATATATATACATATATATATATATATATATTTATATAAAAGATCCCCCTCCCCTTCCATCTCTCAACATTTTTATTTATTTTTATTTTTTGCTTAGTTTTGTGTCATTTGATTTAAAAGATTTTATATGAAAGTCGGTGTGTAAACCACTGCATCCTCCATTTAATTGATGTCAAAACTTTATTTGTTAGAGGAAATTAAAATTAATATTTTTTACAAATCAAATCTTGTGATTGATGGCAATAAAACGAATTTCAAGTAGAAGAACTACTTGATTTAACACGTGAGATTCGGAAGTAGAAGACTAGCTAATAATATGATGCCATGGAGGACTAAGGCCTCGTTTATTTTCATAATTCCTTTAAATTTATCTAATCATTACAACTTTATCAAATTCTCATACAAAAATAAAATAAATAATTTAACTTTTTCAAATCCCAGAACAAAATTAATATTAAAAAAATATATTCTAATAATATTTTATTTAATTTTTATTTTTAATATCAACTCATTTCATCTCATCTATGAAAACAAGCAAGGCCTAAATAACGAAAATGGAACTTGAATCCATCCGAGTTTTGACACCTCATCAACTTTGCCCCCTTGTTATAGCAAATTAACTTAGAATTTCTTTCAATTTATTAATTAATCAAGTAATTATTGATCATCAGATATTAGTTTTTCGTGCAAGTTTTAGCTAGATGATCATGAGTGTACGTATGCTCATTTCACTACTCTCCCACTGCTCTTAATTTCCTTATCTAATTGACATTTTCAATCTATTTTGAGCTGTTTTTTTTTTTATCGGCTATCTGTTGACTAATTTAATATTTGAGCTTCAAGATTGGATCAAAACTTGGGTAGAGTTTATAGCTTTCGACGTATTATATATGTAACATGATAATTTGTTATGAAATTCATGGAAATTCATGTGCCATTAAAATTCTTGCAGGACCATTGAGATACCTCCAGCTTACCTAAAATTAATTTGTGTTAGGGAAAGTACACTCACGGCGACGCTCCCACAACTCGAATCCACGACCTCTAGCTCTGATATCACTTGTTGAAAGCTATAATATTAATGGTGTATCATTAATAATGTTGATCGAGGTTGATGTTATGAAACTCGCTTTCTAGTCTCGAAGGGAAAAAGAAAGTAGAAGATCAGTACTGGATATTGGTATTAAGTAGCAAATTAAATTTGTAGAAAGCTGATGATCATTAATTATATTAAAAGAAATCTTATATATAATTGATTTCATGATCGATCAGTTATTCTTAGGTGGGTGGTGTCTTGGTTCATGGTAGTCAGCATTGAAAGCTACAAAACCAGCTGCCTCATCATCAATCTGTTCAGAAGAACGATAAACGTTTTGCTCATGTTCTACACTACTACTACTACTAGTTGAGCCGCCATTCTCATAACCTTCTTCATGACCTTCGTACTTTCCACCAACTTGGTTTGAGCTTGAGATATTTGACGTCGTCCTCCGGCCTGCAACTGCACCTGCATGCTCTTTCTTCCGATCTTGCTTCACGATATTATTGCCCATCGCCTGCATTCTCCTTCCCTTTATGATCTTCTTGTTTGTAAAAGCGGTACTTACAGGCCAGCTTTCATCTTCCAGAAGACCCTGATCATCATAATTAAATAACATGAAAAATATTCAAATCTAACCTAATATTAATTAAGTCTGATGCTCTGAAAAAATTAAACTGAGAAATATCTAACTATTACCTTTGCACTTGAAACACTAGCATTGGCAGCTTCTTTACCCGCGGCTTTTGTATCTTTTGAAAACGAAAACATGAGAAGATCGATGTTACAGTACTCCAATTAGCCAAACTTTTCACTGCAATTACATCAATGGATTAAACCGAATATGGACAATTACAAAGAAGGTAATTAATACTTACCTCGGGATGGATGTGCCAAGGAGAGCCATGCAGTAGTACTGCTAATAAGTACTAGCAAAAGGCATACAAACTTCATAGGCTCCATTATATATATCTTGCCTTTCTTAATTTTCTTCAGAGGGCATGTATGTCTGACGTTACTCAGCTTCAAAAAGCGGAAGAGAAAATAAATATGAAAGCAGATCTTGAGCTTTATAGAGACGATCTAGTTCAGACCCTAGTCAAACAGTAGTGCACGAAAGTCAAAGCAATGAACTACTATTCCAACATCCTCCTAATTTCCCACTTTCAATTTGTAAAATGATTGGTTATTAAATATTATAGGAACTGATCGATCACCATAATATAATAAAATATGAATTATGAATAAAATGCATGAAGTAGCCTTGTCATGTAGTACTCCCATATATCAGTTAATTGGCCGGATTATATTACCAGTATCAGAATCTCGATGTAATTAATTATTTAAACCAATTAATTATATGATTATAAAATAAATTAAAGTTTTTAATTTATGCATGATAAACGGTTATTGAGAGAATTGTATATATTATAAAGCTTGTTAAAAGTGTCCTGGTGGTGCATTAATTTCGATAACGTGGAATCGAAGATGCGTGTGTTTTGCGCCTGTCTGCCGCCATGCAATCTACGAGAAGAGGTTTTTGTTGTTTTTTACCTAGCTAGGAAGTTGGCAACAGCTTGGCTTTCTATGTCTATTTTATTTATGTATAGTGCTACATGTACTACTTACAATTTTTATTTATATTTTTATAGACAAGACTCATTCTCAGTTTTGTTTTGAAATTCAAATTTTAAATTTAAATTTTATAATTTTTAATATGTCGATAACTGACACGTGTAAAAATAATTTTTAATAAATTTTTCTTAATTACAAATAACATTTTTCTTTATTCATGATTTGCTTCTTTTCCCGATATGTTGCATACTGGAAGATGAAGTTTATTTATTTTTTAATTATATAGGAAATAGACATCATTTCATTCATCCATAAGAAAGTTATATCTGTGACTCAAGGTATAAACCAAATTAAACTCATGTTGTAAGCTTCCTCGTACACAAATATTATGCGACAGATATTGTCTAAATTTTATAAAACTCTCAAAGAGAGCATCAATCTCTGTATAAATCAGAGATTAAAAAAAACCTCGCATCCAAACTCAATCCTCTAATAGAGGAGAAGTAAATAAAACACCCATCTCCTAATTACCGGAGGAGGGAGATGAAGTTAGTGCAGTTATATCAGGCCTATTTTTTCTTTGTTACAACTTATTTCCGGCGAGATGAAAAATTCACTTGATGTGCATGCAGCATGGTTGCAGACAGCTTGCATCTCTAAAACCTGCAAGCAGCAGATAGAGGAGCTAGCACGTCCTTGTAATTTTAGTTCCTCTGAAATATTTGGTATCACTCAGATTCTCTACCTTTCTGCTGTTTAAACTAATTAATAAAGCCCAAATTAGGAGTTCGATCAGATGATCGTATCATGAGCTTGCTATAATTAGTAGCCTTTTAATCATATTCTCAGAGTAAAAATATTTTAGTCAAACAGATCATACAAAATAAATTAGCTATAAAGTGATGTAAGTTGATGCGGTACATGACCAAATTGTAAAGATGTTATTTTAATTATAAAATAGATCTAATGGATGATATAAAGCTAGTCACGTTATTTAATAGATTTATTTTAATGTAATCTCTTTACGTCTATAATACTTATTTACTCAAAAAACTGAGATCAAAGTCTGGAAAATGGAATTACACGAAGGACTTAAAATTAGTAGTAGTTGTTGAAACTGTGAATACAGAAATGATCAAAAACTCGTAAAATAAAATACTGCATGTGCAAGTAAGTGACAAGTGCCTGGAATCACTAAACCATTATCTTCCACATACAATAGTTTAAAGCTGCGTAAAAAGTCGTGCATGGTTTAGAACATAGGAATTAGAAGATCATCGAAGGCGTTGCTTCTAAGTACTTCATTAATTGATCAGTGGGTGTCCCCTAGAGGACTGCATGTGTGGCTTAGTAAATTCACTTGGACAAAACCAGCACCTGCAAATATATATATTTCATTGTTGGAAATTGTGCGATATATTGATCATAATAATCACCCTATTAAATGCCACAAGAGCATGTTCTGTATAAAACATTTTAAAATTAAGTACGGGGCTTGATCATGAATTATATTTATAATGGGTTTTAATTTTCACAAAGTTAAAAGTTATTTATAATGAGTAGTTTTACTGCTGCAAAGATATTCGTAAAAATAAATTTATAAATTGAATTGACTCTATATGATATTTTAAATTTATTTTATAATAAAAACAATTCTAGTTTACAATCAGATGTATCCGCGTCAAATACTTACATCAGTTTGTGAGTTTAAATATTTTTGTAGAATTCGTTTGTAACTAAAATATTTTTCATTTATAATTAGTCGCACCAGGATTAAATAAGACTTGAATATGAATATGGAACAAAAATACCTACATTGGATGAATGAATATATACAGATCGTACGTTATTCTAAGTTTAGCATTAATTAATATAATTGACTCGTTGTTGCTTATTTGAATAGATCGAGTTGATCTTAAAGTAATTCACAGTGCTTTTAATCTACCGAGGTGTCGAGTCATGTCGTTAATTCTTCAAAAATATTAGTTAATTATATATATATATTGATGTCAGGTGATCAGAACGAAGTGATGATCAAGCTAATCGTACGAGATCGATGAATTTCAAACTATATATATTTGTAGATCATATGTAAAGAAGTAGTTATATAATTATATTGCGGTGGATATTTGGTTTTTCTTTTACTTTAAATATCATTTTTTTGCACTCTCCAGTCTCCACAAAGATAGAAGTAGTTTTTATCTTTGTTATATATGTATTACTAAATTCGTGATCATTAAACGCTGATTGGACGATATGTTTTATTCTTTTGATGATCATCTGTTGAGGAATAACTTCAGGTACGACATATGGATTGAGAACATTGAAAAGGAATCAAGGATCCTTGACATATATTAAGGATCTTTGATTTTCTATGTAGTACTGCCATATATATAAGTATTTAGAGCATGTTTTTTTTTTCCAAAGAAATATGCTTATAAGTTTAAGAGACTCCGCACGGCCTGATATATAACATCACACTTTGACGCAAGTGCTATACCAAGCCTTCGAACTCTGTAATCAACCGGTAAACAATTTATTATCGCCTTCCACATGCAAACTGCTATATTTTTTGGTAGAATTTTGTACCACATCTAGTTCGCCTATGTCACCACTTCTCCTTATCACGTGTACACTCCCAAGCACTTATCGTTGTGAATGTACCAGAACTAGATGGTTTCCATATATACCAATTAGGCCCCGTGATATTTGGTATAACCATGCACATGACCTATTCCGCCAATGACGTTCCAATAAGGAAACTAACAATTCCTCATTCCAACTTTCTGCACTCCAACACTCATGAAGTTTTGGTGTATGTTGTTCAACAGACATAATTTGATTGCATAAAGCACCAGACGATAGCCAACTATCAAACCAAAATGACATATCACCTTGTTTTACCCTCACCAAACTATTTTCCAGAACCTTCAGAACAACCTCCACCAAAGCTCTCCAAAATTATGATCCTCGATTCTGTGCCTGTCTAAGATGCTCATTCTTGAGATATTTTGCACGAAAAAATTGTGACCATGTTGAGTCCTCAGTGAATATTTTCCAGGCCATCTTCATGTGAAGAGAACGTATATCTCCTCAAAGTTTCTCAACCCCATACCACCCTCCTCAGTAGGTTTGCACAACTTGGTAGCAACTAGAAAATCCATCAAGAAAATAATAGAAAGCATTGCTAATAACTTTTTCCAAAACCTGATCAAGGAAGAGTAAAGGAAAATAATCTTTCCTAGTGGCAGCATTCAACTTCCTATAATCTATGCACATGTGCCAATCAGTAGGAATTCTAGTAGGAATGAGTTCATTTTGCTCATTTTTCATGATAGTAAGACTAGATTATTTTGGAACTAAAATGTGACTTACCCACTTGTCGTCCAAAATAGGGTAGATAATCCTCACATCAAGTAATTTCAAAATTTCTTTTTTTACTACCTCTTTTATGGTAGGATTGAGTCTCTTTTATATCTCCCTAGAAGTTTTAGCATTTTATTCTAAATAGATCCTATGAGTGCATACAAGAGAATTTATACCTTTGATATTCGCAATTGTCCATCCAATAGCACCCTTGTGCTATCTCAAGACTTCCACTAGTTTACCTTCTTGGTCATGAGTGAGCTGGGCTGAAATCACCACTTTAAATATGTTGTTAGGCCCCAAAAATGCATACTTCAGGTCTGAAGGTAATGGTTTGAAGTCTAATGTTGGAGTTTCATCTATTAAAGGCTTCAAACTTTTTGTCAATAGTGGGAGCTGCTCAAATTTGGGCCTCCATTTAGCTTTAGATTTAGTTTATGAAGTAAAAATAGAAGGATCATAAGTAGATGTGTCAATGAAGTAACAAATAGATTATAATTCAGACTGCAGGTCGGTGGGCTGATATGCCAAATAATCCTATTCTTCAAGGAAAATTTTCAGCAAATTGATTTCTTGTACATCTTCCAAATCTTGAGGTTGCCTACAAATATAAAAAAATGTTTAGTTCTAAGGTCATGTTTCCAACACTCAGCTTTAAAACACCACTCATGCAATTGATCAAAGCATTTGAAGTAGCAAGAAAATGTCTCCCAAGAATCACAGATGCTTGAAAAGAGGATTTTAGTGTCAAGTGAACATCCAACACTACAAAATCTTCGAGGTAAAAAAATTTATCTACTTGAACTAAAACATCTTCAACAACTCCCCTTGGTATCTTAATTGATATGTCAGCTAGTTGTAAAATGATTGGAGTTGGTTTCAAACCAAGTTGTTCCTATACATTATAAGGCAGTAAATTCACACTTGAACCAAGATCTAACAATGCTTGACCAATTTTTGAACTTTCTATAACACAAGCAATTGCAGGTGAACCTGGATCTTTATATTTTGGTGGAGTGTTGCTTTGGATTATGGTGCTGACCTGCTCAATAAGGAAGGCTTTCTTCTGCACATTTAATTTCCTTTTAACAGTACATAATTTTTTTAGAAACTTAGCATAGTTAGGAATTTATTGAATAGCATCCAGCAAAGGGATGTTAATCCTAACTTGCTTGAATATTTCTAAAATTTCATATTGATATTTATCTTTGTACTGAAGGGCCAACCTTTGAGGGAAAGGTGCAGGTACAAGGTATGAAATTTTTTTAGCTTTGGTTTCACTCTGTTGAACCTCGTGTTGAGCAAGTTTAGAGACCTTACCAGTCTTGTATGAACCTTGAGTTGTAATGTTTACCACTCTACCACTTCTTAAAGTAGCAATTGCCTTCACTTGTCTATGTTTGAACTCTTAGCTGCTGCTTGAGCCGGTTAACCTTGTGGATTTGGTTGTGGTTGTGCGGGAAATTTCCCTTTCTTTTGGGAGCTTAGGGTAGTGGTCATCTTTGTAAGTGTGCTTTGGATGCTATTTATTGCTTGAGAAATCTGGTTGTTGATTGTTGTTTGTCTTTGCATGAACTGCTACAAAGTGTTTGTCATTTGTTGAATTGTAACCTCAAGTCCCATTTTCTGCATTGGAGGTGCCTGATTTGTAAGTTGAGAGGGTTCTAGAGCTAAGGTTGCTGGAGTTGCATTCTAGTCACTTCTCCAATTGAAACTTGGGTAGGTTCTCCATCCTGAATTGTAAGTGTTAGAGTAGAGATCAGAATATGGTTTAGGTACCATGTTTACAACATTAGATTGGTCTAATAACACTTCTTTGAAAGCAAGGATCGTGGGACATTCATTAGTTGAATGCCCATGATCCTTACATATGCCACACTTCTTTGAAATTTTAGAGACATCATGCACTTCATTCACTTTTTTCAACTCCATAGCTTCTATTTTTCTAGATAACAAAGTTAACTTAACACGCAAATTATCATCTTCCTTTAAAGTGTATTTGCCATGACCAGACTCAACATGCCTAGACCTATCATACACATCAGCAATGTCCCAAGATTGAGTATTTTCAGCTCAGTAATCAAAATAATCAGCTACTTCTTCAAGTTCTTTGTTGAAAAACTCTTCATTGCTCATGATTTCTACAAATTTGCTCATTTTGGGTGTCAAAATTTCATAAAAAAAATTGATCATATGCCAATCTTCATAACCATGGCGAGGACAAGCATTTAAAAGATCCTTGAACCTTTCCCAGCTTTGATAAAAAGTTCAGGATCTTTTTAGGTAAAGTTCATAATCTATTTTTTAAGTGCATTTGTCTTGTGTATTGGAAAGAGTTTCTTCAAATATTCAGTTTGTATTTCCTGCCATGTGCCTATAGATCTAGGTCTTAATGAATTCAACCATGTTTTAGCTTTGCCTTTCAAGGAAAATGGAAACAAGTTTAGTCTAATAATCTCTTCAGTGCAGGTTTGGTCCATGAATGTAGAACAAACCTCTTCAAACTCTTTGATATGCAGATAAGGGTTCTCGGACTCCATGTCATGAAAATGTGGAATCAAAGGAATCATTTCAGGTTTGAAATTAAAGTTGTTTACATTCAAATATTGGATTATGCATGAGGGTGTACTAGTTCTAACATGATGTAAATAATCTCTAAGTGTGCTATTCTGATTTACTATTTCCTTATCATGATGCTATGGGTATCAGATGATGATTCAAGTGAAATGAATGCAAAATCGGAAGATGTTAGTGATTTTGCCCTAACCAGCTGAGATGTGTGGTCTCTAGTCCAAC
Organism: Juglans microcarpa x Juglans regia; assembly: GCF_004785595.1. NCBI lineage: Eukaryota > Viridiplantae > Streptophyta > Magnoliopsida > Fagales > Juglandaceae > Juglans > Juglans microcarpa x Juglans regia. The sequence goes on along the minus strand of NC_054598.1, from coordinate 10,130,227 downwards.
CAGACATACAAACAAGAGCAAAAAATAAAAGAAAATGAAAAGTAAACAAGTAAAATGAAAAAAAGATCAGATGTCACCCAAGCTGCGAAGAGATTCACAGCACCATAAACGTCCTCTCAACAGTAAAGAAATGCTCTGATAAACACCAGTTGTCCTCGGCAATGGTGCCAAAAACTTGATGAGCTACAAATATTACCTCCAAGCATCGAAGCAATCATGTTGTATACAAGGATAAATCCAAGTCATTTGCACAGGGATACTGATATTCATGCAGAACAGAAATGTAATGAGTTGTGTTTTATGGAGATTTTGATTGTAAAAGAATTGTTTATACAACTAAGGAGAGAAACAACAAAGAAAATGTTTATGTACTGATGGTATATACTAATGAAGAGGATGGTTTTGCTTTTGGGTGAAAGAGTTTGAAAATTAAGTAGAAGTGGTTCTCTGGTTGCTTGTCGAATAAAAAGAAGTGAGAAAAATGAATATTAGTAAAATAGATGCAAGAAATTAGAAGTTGTAGAAAATCAATACCTATAAAGCAATGTATCAAACACCTGAACTACGAGTATGTCTCCTCCTATTCTACTCTGATTGATTCTTCCGACTCTATTACTCAATTGCCAATCCATTCTAAGAATTAACAACCGGAAAATGAAAGAATTAAACCCAAATTTCACCAATTCTAAGTATCTTCAGAGTGCAAATGAATTTACCATGAAGCACCAACCGTGAAAAATCTTGAAAAGATTACCAAGATTCTAATGTGTCTTGCGTCAACAACAGAATAAGAACAAGAGTCTCTAGCTTTACTTTTCTAAAAAATCAACTTGCAAAATAATAAAATGCAATTTACCATACCGAAATTACTTTAATAAGTAGTTTGAAACAAAAGAAGCCATAACCCGTAGCTCAGGCTCAAAGCTTAGCTTTCCATGGACAGAATTCAAATCAAAGTCCAGAACAACCATAGCAGAAAGTGAAATTGAAGAAAAGAAAAAACTAGAGAATCCCCACAAAAATGGCCCTGCCTTATGATATATCACCCCCCCCCATCCTTTTCCTCATTTCTCCCTCTTCTCACGCACATCTTCTTGTCCAGCTAGTATAACAGTTTTTCTCCCTTCCTTGCTGACGTCCAGAACCTTCTACTCATTCTCCCTTCATCATCCATTTTGCTTTAGCTTTGCAAATGTGTACTGAGTTGGGCTGTGTCAAATTCTTTAGTGTGTAACTTGCTTGCACGTGACTTTGAGCCTAAAACCAGTTCATATTTATCAAGCCCATAAGACCTAGCCCAATTCAATCACTTCAAACCCAAAATGCACCTATTTGTCCACTCATATAGCAACTGCTAATTTGTAACATAAATCTCTAACATGTATAACCTGCTCAACAAAGCTATTTAATTATGCACAAATCAACAATTTTTTTTCATTAATCATATATATAGAAGTAGTTATATAATTATATTGCCATGGATATTTGGTTTTTCTTTAGCTTTAAATATCATTTTTTTGCACTCTTCACATGATAAATTTTTATCTTTGTTATATATGTAGTACTAAATTCATGATAATTATATGCTTATTGGATGATATATTTTACTCTTTTGATGATCATTCTGTTGAGGATCGAAATAACTTTAGGTACGATATTTGGATTGAGAACATTGAAAAGAAATTAAGGATCCTCGACATATATAGGATCTTTGATTGTCTATGTAGTACTGCCATAGATAAGTATTTAGAGCATGTTTTTTTTTTCCAAGGAAATATGCTTATAAGTTTAAGATTTTTACTAGCCTAGCTAGCTAGTTTCTAGGATTTTGATATTTTAAGAAGGAAGTTGATCGACTAGAACAAAAGGAAATGTATTCCTCTATATAAGTGACAACCAATCTGTTATAATCGAGTACTCGAACCATCTTCTATATATTTAACTAATGTGGGAAAAAGTATTTGATCTCTCACCCTCGATTGTAATGAGTTGATCGTCACATCTTAGAGAAATTTATATATCTCATTAGTTCTCTCACGATCTAATCAAAATGTATAAGGTTTTCTACATGAAGTACTTGAGAAATTGTGTAAATTAATTAAACTAAGTTGATATAATTAATTAGTATATTATGATCAAAGGATAGATCCATTGCATTTTTAAGGGCATTGTTAAATTAAAAGAAGAATGACCAGCAGATCATGAGAACCAGTTACTTGGCTTATTTTTATTTTTATTTTAGTAAGGGAAGGTGTAGATCATTATTTTTTTGTTATAATAATTGTGAACAGTGATTTTTTCTTTTTTTTTTTTGTTAGTTTTCTTGTTTCCATTAAGTCCTAGTTAAGCCACCGTTTGTGTCCATTTGTGTTGTTTATGTTTGTTTGTTTTCCATTATAATAACTTTAAATATGCAAGGAAAACAATGTCGATCAAGCTATGCAGGGATACGATTGTATTTTCCTATACATTCCGTTTGTGGTTATTTGTGTTGTTTGTATTCCATTATTAATAACTTAAATTTGTAAGGAAAACAGTGTCACATTATAATATGTTCAGGCTATGTAGGGATATAATTGTCTTTTTCTATACATTATAATAAGTTACAATTTGAAAATACACAGTTTCATTTGTCCTCATTTTCCCCTTTTGTCCAATTCTATGTGCTCTCTTTTTTTCCCTTTTGTCCGTGTGCCAGCAACTGAATTTGTGAATATTGTCCATGCATTAGAATGGTAGCTGCAAATAGAAAGAGAAAATATATTAAATTATATAATATATTATATTGCATGCAATATAAAATCTGTGGAGACAGATTTTAATGGTAGCTGCAAATAGAAAGAGAAAATATATTAAATTATATAATATATTATATTACATGCAGTATAAAATCTGTGGAGGCAGGTTTAAATAAATGAAAAATGAAAGGACAAAATGGAAATGTAATGCGATATATTACATGCAATATATGGCATTACATATTGGATATTGCGGATCAATAGCAAAAGACAAAAATAATCCTAGAACCATCCTAAAAATGTCAAGCTTGTGTTGTCAGTCTCATTACAAATTCCATAATGTGCATCTTTATCTGTTAGCAGTATAAATTTATAATATGCAGTATAACTTATAATTTATAATAAGTTACTTTTTATGTTTGTATGTCTAGGCAGTGAGAGATTAGAAATTTATAATCACATGAGGTAGCCAAATGGCCAGACAGTGCAGTAGACAGGTTCAAAGTTTGAATATCAAGAGACATCTTTCGTAAGAACCCAAGAGGCATTGAACTGTATTTAAGAAAACCCTTCTATTACTTTCAATGCAGTGGTGCTAAGGTTTGAAAAGTGACTGATACCTTCTATTTCCTTCTATTACAAATATCCCTTCTATTACAAGCGGTGCAGTGGTGCTACGGTTTCAAGGAAGAATGAAAAGTGAGTCTAACTGCTTTTGTGTGTTTATAGTACAAGTCTATCTATACATTACATATTTTTGTTCATATTTCTAATAAATGAAGTAATTGATACCATAAAACTTAGAAATTTATAAAACTTATTAAAAAACCTATAAGAAATCTCAATTCAGAAAACTTATTCGTGCAACTGTATATTCAATTTATCTTCTATTTCTTTCAGTTTCTTCTACGCTCTGTTTCTCTCAAATCAGTTGTGTGGAAGTAGTGCAATGGTGCTAAGGTTTGAAGAAACATTGAAAAGATCAATCTAACTGCCTTTTGAGTTGTTTATAGTATATATATAATCTATCTATGTTTTGTGTGTTTATAGTATATATATAGTCTATATATGCATTACACATGTTTGCTAATATTTCTAAGAAAGATGCAGCAGAAATAATTAGAAAATCAAGAAAAAAAACTGAGATTAAAAAAGGCCTGAAAGTACCTGGAGAATGGGGTCATTCTATAGTGATAGATTGTACCAAAACAAAACAAGAAGTCTAAAATATAAAAAAGAGAAGAAGAGGAACCCAGAAATTTAAACAAATCAATTTTTATATATATATTTTTTAGAAACCATATATAAATAACTGGAAATATGAAACAATTGTTGAAAATCTCAGCAAAAGGAAAAAACCTCTAAATCAGATCAATTGATTCAAAAAATGAAAAATAGAAGTTAGAAGCATGAAAATGATTGTAGAGAAGTAATAATCACATAAAAATATGCACAAAAAGCAAACCACAATCCAAAGTCCTTGAAAAAAAAATCCCAGATCAGGTCAATTAAATTGTTAGAACATGCACACTGAAACACACTGTTAGCACCAACCAAAAGAAGAGAAACACGAAGATTAAAGAAAACTAACTGAACATACTTTGTTTAGAAACCAAACCAATCAACAGAGTTAATAAAAACATCCACAATAACCAGCCCACAGGTCAATTAAACCAAAAAAATGAAACCCATACATTTTTGTTTAGAAAACAAACATGCAAAAAAAAAAAAAAAACATCCAGAAAAAAGGATGAGATTGAAAGAACAAACCTAATTTTAGGAGGAGAGCTTCGGCCTCAAAGTCCATGCAAAAAAAAAAAAAAAACCATCAAATCAGATCAATTCAAAGAACAAACAAAAAGACAATAACACTCACATACAAAAAAAAATGAAAAAAGAAAAGAAAAGGAAACAACACAATGATATGGAAACCAAAAAAGCAAAACCCATACATTTTTGTTCAGAAAACAAACATGCAAAAAAAAAAAAAAAAAAAAAAAAGACCAGAAAACAAACATGCAAAAATGAAACCCATACATTTTTCTTTGAAAACAAACATACAAAAAAAAAAAAAAAAAACAAACAAAACAAACATCCAGGGAAAAAATGATAAGAATGAAAGAACAAACCTGATTTCAGAAGGAGGAGAGCTTCAGTCTAAAAGTCCATGCAAAAAATAAACCATCAAATCGGATCAATTCAAGAAAGAAAAAATAAGAAGACAACAATGCAATGACATACAAATTACAAACCAAAAAATGAAACCCATAAGAAAACGCATGAACCCAAGCACTGACAAAAAATATTAACAAAAATTCAAACACTTTGGATGTAAATTCGTAACTCAAAAAAGGAAAAAAAAAAAAAAACACAATCACAAACATGTAATCTAGAAAGATTTGTTAACTTCTCTAGAAGAAAAGAAATGGAGAAGGAGAACTATTTGAATAATAGGAAAAAAAAAATAAGAAAATTAGCAAACTAAGAAAAATAAATTTGTAACTTAACAGATTTGAATTACAAATACTCAGATTTAGAGTTAGAGGTATAAATCTGTTGAAATTTATAAAGAGAAAGACAAAAAATACACAGAGAGGATCTGAGGTAAGATCTCTCGAATCTGGAATTTAATGTATAGATAAGTCTAGATTCTAAAAATAAGAATAAAAATATAGACCTGCATAAGAAAAAAAAAAAAAAAATATATATATATATATATAGAAAAGGATCAAACTTTGTACAATAACATATCTTAATTAGAATTTCTTAGATCTACAATAAATGTCTACATCCGCCAAGTTTAGAATATAAACAAAAAAATTTCATGTGAAAAAAAAATCAAATATGTAGTACAGTAGACTTGAAGAAGAACTGCACAACCAATAACAATAAAAAGAGTAAAATGAGAAAAGAAACAAAATAGCAAAACAAATTTATAGTCCAACACATCTGAGTCAGAGGTGCTCAAGTTTAGAGTAAAATTTAAAAATCTTTTCAAATTTATAAACATGAAAAGACAAAAAGAAATAAACCGAGGGATCTAAGACAAAACTGTGTAAAGATATGTCCAGATTCAAAACGGATGATAAAAATTATAACTCTGAAGAGCAAATAAAATAAAAAAGAATCAAACTTTAAATACTGACATATATCAATAAAAAATTTCCAAATCTAGAATAAAATGTCCAGATATGTCAGAGTTTATAAAGATGGGCAAGAAAAAATAAATCTGAGCTAAAACTTCAATGATGTAATACAAAGAAAAAAAATTTAGACCTTAAAAGTAAAGAAAAAAAAAGAAATATATAGTGCATTACATTTGAATAAAAAAAATTCAAAGACTTATACTCAACTGTCTATAAGTCTTTAGATCGGTTAAAACAAAACATGGGGAGGGTAAACAATTAAAACCTAGAGCATGGCAAGCAATGTATGCAGTATTCATCATTTCTATTGGATGACAAAGACTATAAATGCAAAACAGACAATTGCGATCAAAGAAAAACACAGAGAGAAAAACAACGACAGAGATTAAAAAACATGCACAGAACAAAAAATAAAAAAATATTCAAATCGTGTACACTAACAAATCTGAGGCAAAACTTTAGAGATCTAGACTAAAACGTCAAGATTTGTCAATTTAAAAATGAAAAAAAAATAACCAAACAATAGATCAAATTAAATAGAAAAGTTCATGAGAGATATCTTTTCAGACAACTCCAGAAACAACAAATAAACATCAATCGATAAAGCAAAAAAAACATAGATCTAAACATGGTCTCTCCAAGTGTGCGAAAATTACTTACAATGCTAAAATATAACCTGAGACAAAGTTTCACAGATCTAGACTAAAACGTCAAGATTTGTTAGTTTAAAAATGAAAAAAAAAAAAAAAAAAACAAACAATAGATCTACAAATTAAATAGAAAAGTTCATAAGAGATATATTTTCAGACGACTCCAGAAACAACAAATAAAATTAATCGATAAACCAAGAAAAAAAAATATAGATATGAACATGGTCTCTCCAAGTGGTCTATCAAGAAATTCTTTGAAAAGTTACTTGCAGTGCTAAAATATAATTTTCAAAGAATTAAGGAGGTGCAAGAGGTGGCGGCACAACAACGTAACAGTGTATTTTGGACTATGGCCGTGGGTCTCAAAAATCCAACTTTTGAATTGAGACAAACGAAAATTTGGAAGGGCTAGGAAATAGCTTAGGGGTGTTGGTGAAACTACTGGTAGTGGAGGTTGGCCGTGGGTGGCAGCGTGGATGGCGGTTAAAGGTCAAAGTACTCAAATCGAAAATGGGGATGGATGAGCTTCAAGGGTGGCCGATCGGAGCTGGAGAAGGGTGGTTAGAGGGCTGATGGTGGTGTGGTGAAAAGCTGGTGGCCAACGGAGGCGCATGAGCTCAAGGGTGCCGTGGCTTGGAGTTGCGCGTGGAGGCTAACGACGACGAGGGAGGAGTTGAAAATAGAGGGGGAAGGTCGCCGGCCAGAGGGGAAGAAAATGGGAGGGGCGGTGTCACTCACGGAGGGCGCACGACGATGCACTGGGCGGACTGGGGAGAGAGAAGGGGGTGTCGTGTGAGAGAAGAGATAGAGAAATCTTCTATTCTAGACACACACACACACACACACACACATATATATATATATGAGGTAGATGAAAGGAATGAACTCTTGTCATTTTCTCAAACCACATGCAGACTCTTTTCTATAGTGCTACGATGGAGAAAAGAGAAAACAAGAAAGAGAGATGGCGGACAAGAAGAGTCGAGAAGAAAGTGTGAGGAGAGAGAAAAGTCTGAGAGAAATGAAGGTGTCGACGTAGAGAAGAAAAGAAGTAGACGGAGAAAAATAACCTTAGGTTTATAACTATTGTGCCCAAAACGGCACCGTTTAAGGGTCAAAGGCTGGGATTCACAGAGTGCACGGAATAATATATTTTAAGAGAAATATTTTATTTTTTTAGGATTATAGACTAAATCCGGCCAACAATTTCAAAATATATTTTGGGATTTAAATTTGTTTATACATTTTTTTTAATTACTCATAAATATTAGTTTTCATTAATATATTATTCTTAAAATGTATTTCTAATATAATGTAGAAAATAGAATTTTGGATAAAGGCAGATAATGGTGGTTGACTTGCGCCAATTATTTTTTTACATGTCATGTATTGTCTATAAAAAAATGATTACAATGATATCTTCCTTTGTTATCATTGCAAAAACTAAAGCTTTTTCCCAACCACGGTATGTATCTTTCATTTTTTTATATAATTTATGTAACAGATTTAATGTATAGTCTTTATTGACTCAAACTTAAAATTACATTTCAATCAAATTTATAGTTCTCGAGCATATGTCGAACTCGACGATGGTATAGGAAGATTGTCTGCTGTTATGTTTGTTGAAGTTGTAGAAGAATCATTCGGTTGTTCAGCAGTTGAGCTTATGAATCAAACTGGGGAGGTATGTTTCCTTATTTTCAATTGTTTTATTGATGTGAGTAAAAAAATCTATCTTAAAATTTTTCACACACTTACTGCATTATCTATAAGTAAAATGACTTTCATATTCAAATTGACTTTTATTTACATCATGAATACTAATTTCATTATAAACATTGTATTACAAAGTTTATGTTATTTTACAGGAACATTTGTCATATATAGAAAAAATTACAGCACAAGCTTCACAAAAAGAATGGATGATTCAACTTTATGTTAACCCTAACCGACTCAACCAACAACACCACAAGAATTTCAACGTCGTCTCTATTGATCCTGTACAAGATGACACAAAATGATGAATCATAGTACAAACATCAAACGACACATATTTTGAACTACCGTTTTTGTTGGACTTTTATTAAACTTATCGTAGGAAGTTTTGCTAAAATTATGAATGTTATAAATATGTATTGGATTGAATGATATTTTGAACTAATATTTTTATTTTCTCCACTATACCTTAAATTATTAAGTGAAATCAATCATTTTTATAAAATATATATTATTTTTTACAAATAAACATTTCATAAAACTAGGCAATATATATATATATATATATATATATGTATATATGCATGTATATGATGTTAGATTATTCGTGGTAAGATTGTCTTAATTAAGACTTTTGGGTTCATGCAGTGGATTGGATGCAGACCTGTTGATTCCCTTTTTGGTTTTTTGGACTATCAATTTGAATGTTAAATCCTATATATACTACTTCTAGCAATATAGGAGGAATTTGGACCCAGATTTACACCTAACTAGGACGTTCTAAATTGATTAAGATTATTATAAAAGTACTACTCTATCACCATTATTATAAAATGATGATCATACATATATGTAGGTTATCATCATGATTATGGTCTAGGTAGGGAATTAATTATTAACTGAGAAATAAAGTTTTTTGTGAGATTAGCTATTCATGTTTAATTCCCATTCTTATTAATTAATGCATGCACAGGAAAATCAGTAGACATATATTAATATCTTTGATCAGCTTAATTCTTACTACATAGAACTAAACAAAAAGCGTAAGGACAGTAGTTTTGAGCTATGATCACTACTTCTGATGCATGGATATGCAGTAGTACGTACTAGTACCTAATAACAAGCTGCATGCCTAAATTAATTAAGCAAATGAAAAAAATATGAGCTCTATTTTTGGGTTGAGATAGAGGAAATCCATTAGTCTTTATAACTGCTTGATTTTATTCAGCGTAATTAAGCAGCAGCAACCTTAAAATTGACAAGAGTAGTACTGCTAGCTGCGAGCTCAGCAGCATGCCTGTACCGAACAAAATTGCACGCTCTTGAGGGGGCCCTGAGTACGCTAGCTAGCTGCTCGATCGAGAGTTGAGTGCCATGATTGAATGGGATTAAAATGCGCGCGCGGACGCTCTCGCTTGTACCAAATAAATTAGCTAGTGGGTAAATGGGGCCTATGTTATTTACAGTTTACAATTGCATCCATCCAATTATCCTCGATGTGGGGGGGTTGAAATTTGAGCAGCGCCTGCATACAGTTAGGTAGGCAAACTTCTTAATTAGACAGAAGACACTTTAATCATTTGCAGAAAAAGATCGGATCAGATGCTAATAAATCAATTTAAATCGTAACAAACGATTTTGAAATGGCAGTAACTCTGATATGAAATGGTACATGCAGTACCATATATATGCAAACCTCATGATGATCTGAGACGTTCAAGAAGCTGTAATTTGTGTTGTCAAACATCGCCTTAGTCTCTTTAGTACTGTGCGAGTTGGTTTATTTGATCATGAGCGTTTCTTGATTAATTTGTAACTTCGGCATGCAGAGGCATCTATATATATTTATGCCTGATCATCACTAGCTTGTTTAAATTGCTATGGACGCAACATCTAGAGATATAATATTACTGGCACTTGCATCGATCCCTTTTGCCAAAATTCTGAAAGAAGGTAGGGAAGTTGTGGGGGCATGCATGTTGATGTAGAACACATGATGACCCAGAAACTTACAATGATTGCTGCTTTCCTTTTAGCATAAAATGCTCATGAAGTGAATTAGGAGCTTATAAACATAGTGAAAATGAAAGACAACAAGTCATTCAAGGATTAATTAGATGTACCAACTATCTGCAATAATGGGGTGTTTCCTCTTCCTCCTTTAACTCAGACCCACCAATTCCTTTTCCTTCATCTTTTTCAATATTCCTCAGCCCCCACCGTTCATGATTTGTTTTGCTTTTGTTGGCACCATCGTTACTCTCTCTCAATTGTTTAGTCCAACTAATAGATTGAGTAGAAGATCAAGAGTCATTAAAACGACTTTAAGCATGCATGCTGCAATATTCTAGCTATACTTTAAAAACTCGAGAGAAAGAGATCAGAGTAGCATATATTAATCATGCTCTACCTTGTGCAATTCGAAATTTAGAGTATAAACCATCATGATATTCCTATCTACTAGATGCGGGTCACTGGGTTGACCATATCGGATAAGGATTTTCTCCATTTCAAATAAAATACATGATAGAATCCTATTGTAAAATATGAATTATTTTGATCATTCATTTATCAACATATGCGAAATAATTAAAATACTCCATCTCAAACCTTGGAAGAAACATACCACCAAGACCAAGGCCTTAATTACCACTTGAACCAACTCCTAGGGGTTCAACTCCACCCATTAACTTTGAAAGATTTGAATACTTTGAGTCGCTGCCATCAAAGTTGAATAATTTACATATCACAAATCGCAAGTTCTACCTATCAATGAAGAAACATACAGTGCAGTACGGTCGAAGATTTAGTAAAGGTAAGGGGTGACTAACCGGCCGGTATGTCTAAATTAAAGAGACACTGGACACACAGAACAGAGAAAATTTTGATAAAGGTCATCATGTATGGATTCCTATACAGCCCTGTACTCGATGCTAACTTATAACCATTAATTAGATGCCCGGAAATCACCATCTCTTTAGCGGAGAATTTCGACAAAAATTCCTTCCCATGATTCTGTCCTTCTATGTTTGCCTCTCTCTCTCTCTCTCTCTCCCCTCCACAGTGCACACCCACATCTATAAACTAAAGTTCAAAAGATTTTCCTAAGAGCCAAACACAGACCACTAGATACAGATTCCTGATCTCACAGATCACAATCTCTTTTTCAAGCAAACCAACTTCAAGGTCCGGCAGAGTCCAAACTTTACCATGCAGTTCTCGCCAACTGTTCTCATCCAAATCAGTTAAATAAATATATATCAGATAACCATACCATTTTTGGATCAAAATGGGATCTGCGACATCTTCGATGGCTGCAAAATTCGCATTCTTTCCACCGGACCCGCCATCTTATAGCATTTATGTCGATGTGTCCACTGGGAAAATGAGGATGTCCGATGTTGTTCATCAGAGGGAGGACGTGGATGTGTTGAAGTTGAGCACCAAGAGAGGGAATGAGATCGTTGCTATGTACGTAAAGAACCCGTCTGCATCTATGACTGTACTTTACTCTCATGGCAATGCTGCTGATCTTGGCCAGATGTATCACATTTTCACCGAGCTTAGCCTTCACCTTGGCGTTAATCTGATGGGGTCGGTTTTACTTATTTTTATTTTTGAACCAAAAGAAATCAATGTTTTGATATAGTTTGGTATTTTTTTTTTCTTGGTTTTCCATTCAGTCAGAATCAGTATGATTTTTTACTCGTTGCAGGTACGACTATTCTGGATATGGACAGTCGTCTGGAAAGGTAAATTCTCCCTATTCTCACCTCTAAGATGATCTCTGGATATTCTGAGTTAAAACCAGTGAGGTTGAGCACGTTTGATTAGCTCAGCATGCCTTTGGTCAGAGGAAAGATAATACAAAGTTTCACTTTTTAACATCTTGGAGCGTAGCCTATATGGGCATACCCCATGCAATTAATGCACAAAATATCCTGCACAGATGTGAAAAAAATCTTTCTTTACCCTTGATTTGATAAGAAATGAAAAGAAACTTAATGCTGAGTGCTAATTTTCATTCCATAAGCACAAGCCTTCAATCATTGATTCGCCGCAACTGCATAATGTGGGGGAGTTATGTTTCAAAATTAATGGGATGCCGATCCTTATATAGAGCTTTAGATTGAAGTAGTGAAATGGTAATTATGTTTTATGCTGTAGCTTTTGCTTTCTAGCCATTTTTACTCGGTTTCTTCACCAATTTAGATTAGGAGTTTAGGCAGAGTACTGAAATATCTGGTGCATCTGTACAAACTAGGCAAGTGAGCAGGACACATATGCGGACGTAGAGGCTGCTTATAAATGCCTTGAAGAGACCTATGGAGTGAAGGAGGAAGACATAATATTGTATGGCCAATCGGTTGGAAGTGGACCAACTCTGGAACTGGCTATCCATTTGCCTCGATTGAGAGCTGTGATTCTTCACAGTCCCATCCTGTCTGGCCTGCGTGTCATGTACCCAGTTAAGCGAACATTCTGGTTTGACATATACAAGGTTTTGCCCCCACTTCTCGCTTTCAAACTGTTGCTTTGCTCTTTTTACATGAGATGTTGTCTTTTATTAAAAGGTTTCCCTTTATTTCTGTTGCAGAACATTGATAAGATTCCACTAGTCAATTGCCCCGTTCTCGTAATTCATGTGAGTGTAACTTTTGTTTGATCCTTCCATTTCCAGTTCGATCACACATTAAAGGTATCTTGAGCATGTTCATTTCTTCCATGGCCTGATTGCTTATCCTTTGTCTGTATATTGCACAAAGGCTACATCACTCTGGACAAGTAAACGTATTTAACACTTCTTGCCTTTTCATATATGAAAATTAGGTAAGTTCCTGTGGTATAATATATTTCCTGAAATGGGATCTACCTACATAGATTTCAGTGTTTTCCTGAAAGCAGTCTCCCTTGATCACAGGAATGGCTATGGACCATCCTGCCTGGTCCATGCTACAGGGGTATATATAGAGGCTTTATAAAGCCTATCATTCTGTGTTTCCAGATTCAATTTTTTAGGATGTGACTCTGCATTGGCATGCGATGATAATTTTAGATGTTTATCATCTATGAAGCGACATGACATCGTGTGAATGGCTAGAAAATCAACCACTTCATGCTGGTTAGTAAGTTATTGGTAAACGTGACACCCAGTTTACGGCTTTAGCAACATGAAACTACTTGTTGTAGGACTGACTCTGTACACCCGTTAAGTTCCAGAATTTTATTATCTTGCCCGAAACTTTTGACATAAAAGAAACTAATTTAGTTATAGGGTCCCAGCAAGTGTTCGATTTGACACTGTTATTGGTATTTGAAGGGAACTGAAGATGAAGTTGTGGATTTCTCTCATGGTAAGCAGCTCTGGGAGCTTTGCAAAGAGAAGTATGAACCTTTGTGGCTTAAAGGAGGAAACCACTGCAACTTAGAACTCTATCCAGAGTACTTAAAGCATCTCAGGAAGTTCATAACAGCGGTGGAGAAATTACCTCGTCTCCAATTCGAGTCTGGAGAAATTTCAGAACAATCAGAGAACTCATCGAGTGCCACGGAACAGAAGTCCAGAGCAAGCACAGACTATAGAGAGAAGTCTAGGCCTAGTATTGGGCAGAGAGAAAAATCAAGGCTGAGCACAGACAATAGGGAAAAATCAAGAACCAGCACAGACAAGAGGGAGAAGTCAAGAAGAAGCATGGATCGGTCTGGAAAGGCGAGGAACAGCACGGATCAATCGGAGAGAGCAAGGAATAGTTTCGACCGGTCAGTTGAACTAACATAAGAAATTTCAATCCATCTTCCATACTTTTTTGTTTTCACTACCTTGTTGTTGGTGATTGGTTTTGCTATAAATGTGACTGACTTTTGAAACCAATTAATCATATGGCAGCTTGGGAGACATGGTGAGATCAGTTGGATTATGCAATGTTGATTGTTTGAAGCAGACAGCTTTGGAGGCCTGAGGTTTTAAGGATTCAGTTCTAGTGATTGCTGCTTTGTAAATTCTGTTACAGTTAAATGTTTGGTTGACTGGTTCAGAAGTTCAACTGATTATCATATGTAAAGGCGAGAGACTTTCCAAGTGTTGATGTTGTTGCTTAAAGGGAAAGTAGTAGTTGTTCTGGCACAAGTAATTTGAACCTGTTTCAGATTTCATATATTCTTTTAGAATAAAGTCTATGTTGGCAGAATGATTTCTATTACAAACAATAAATAAGGCCTTTCAGGTGCTACCAAAGACCAAAGTATTTTAAGAACTGCTATATCATATCATAAAGAACTCAAATTTGCAGCTTAACCCAGCATTGCCAACAGTTTGTAGACTGTTCCTGAAATTGAGTGCAAATAGTCTGTAAAGGTTAGTAAGATGCCAAGTACTGTTAAGAACTGCTGCATTATCTTACTGAGAACTACAGATTGCAGCTAACCAAGCAGTGCGAACGGCAAGTCAATGTCCACTTAGGTTTGGTTTTGATCCCATCCTTAAATTGCGCGCAACTTGATTCTACGAGGCTGCACGTTAAGAATCAATTCAAGACATGTTTTTTTTTTTTTTTTTTTACAGTTGCTCTCTAAAATTGATCTATTTTAGGGAGTGGGATTTGTTTTTTTGGGGAATTTCGTCAAGATTTGGCTAAAAAGTTAGTTTAGGGAGGCAATAGGAAACTGGAGAGCTTGTGAGTAGAAAAAACAAATTCACCTCTTTTTTCACCATTAAAGGCATGGCATTTAAAAAAAAAAAAAAAAAAAAACAAGTTTCAAAGAGATAAATTTCTCTTAAGTTTTTTTTATAAAAAGTGAGTCTCACTAAAAGATGAGTCGCGCCCAGAGTAACTCGTTCACTTTGACCGTTAGTTGCTTTTGTAACTTTTTTTTATTTTTTATTTTTCTATTCATACTTTTTAAATATATTTAAATATTTTAAAAAAATAAAAAAAATACACCAATAGATTTAAAAATACTTCATTAATTTTTATGTAAAATTTCTTTTTTTTCCGAACAGTCAAGTAGAGCGGTAAGAATTGGTAGGCAAAATAACATTTTCCCTAAAAGATAATAGATTTTTTTACATTTTATAAAGTGAAATTTATTTTTTTACAAAAGAGCTGTGATTTGTTTACGTGAAATTTATACAAATTATTTTTCTTAAAAATAAAAATACAGCAAACCATCACATCAAATGAAGTACGGTGCCTGTGAACAATGTTTTTCACTCTCCATTGTCTGGTCATCTTTAATTATACATTAATTACTTAAATACAGTCATTTAAAATGCTAATTTATAGGTCAATTATATTATCGATTGAAAGTTTGAAAATAATATTACAGATTTTATTTATAAAATTTAAGATACCTTCATCTTTCTTTAAAAAGAAAAGATAGAAGAATATAATTATAATAATATTTGTCAAATAATATATTTTTAGAGTAACGTTAAATACATTATAAAGTTATAGAGTATACAAATGCTATGTATTTATTTTAAAAAAGATTAAAATCTATTATTAAAAAAATAATTTTTTTTTCATGTAGATTCTATATTTATTCATTTTTTAAAAAAAAAACACGACGCTTGCACATTTTATAATTTTAAATATCTTTTTTTATATTTTTATGGATGTGCAAAAATTAATATTGAAAAGAGTTTCTAATATTTCGTATTAGCATATTTGACTGAAAATAATGAGGATAGAATGACTGAAAAAATGAAATTGTTTTTCTGCATTGTAAAGAAAAGAGGAAATGAAGCTGATATTGTGTATGCTGAAATGGCAACATCCAGGCCTTACAATTCCACGCAAATGGCTCCAAAACACAGGCCTCAACCCTTCTGCCGTTTCTAGAACCCTCTACCGTCCCATCTTAAACCCCTCGCTAGGGTTTTGCTCCATTCTCACTCTTTCCCATCACAAAGATAAGAAGGAGCCCCAAAATCGGTCTTCCTCCTCCAACGAACTTTCTCAAGGGGTAAATGGCTCCAGTGCTTAATAGAAGCTTGGCCACTGCTTCTCTTGCTTCCCTTCCCTCTTCATCTCCCTTTTTAGTGAGAAACAGGAACGGGGTTTTAAATCTCAGAAACTCTTTTTTGCCACAAAATGGTCCCAGAAAAGGCTTTTATTCTGCTGGGTTGAAGTGGAAGATTGAGAGAAGGGATAATCGAGTCGCGGTGCGGTGCGAGGCTGCGGTGGCCGAGAAAGAGGCTTCCGAGTCTTCTGGTGAAAAGTTTGAGTACCAAGCGGAGGTGGGTCTCTTTAGACTGCAATGAATTCCAGGCCTTTTGGGCTTTGGCTGAAGTGTTATCTCGCTTATACTCTTGTTTGGATTCTGAGAAAATATGGGAGATGAAAGTTAAAGTTGGGATTTTGGCGACTGCAACTTAAACCAATCTTCTTACTGCTGCTTCGCAGCTCAATTAATCTGTGCGAAAAACTGAGGCGGCGTACTGACCGGAATATCTGTTTTTCCTCGTATCTTTTGCGAAAGTTCATATTTAACAGAAAAAATAAAATAAAAGTTGTTGGAGAATTTGTGGGTTTTGTAGTAGTCTTCAACTTGAGAAATTATTGGACCTTTCGTCTATTCATGTCTGCCTTTTTTGTGTGCTTTTGAGGCTTAATTTTTTAATGAGTTTTGAATTGAAAGTGATATATCAAAGCAAATTGCAGGTTAGTCGCCTATTGGATTTGATAGTTCATAGTTTGTACAGCCACAAGGAGGTGTTCCTTCGAGAGCTTGTGAGGTGAGCTAAGCACATGCTCTTTCCAAGTCAGACTTACTTCCGGTCATACATTCTGTACTGAAATACTTTGGTTTCTGCTTGTACGACTTGCACACTAGTGTGTAGAGTCACTTACTCACTAGTTTGTAGAGTCGAACTTAATCTGTGGGCTTTAGTTGAGGAACGTATAGCTTATTTGGAAAGTCTCCCTTTTGTGTTTCTCATCTGCCGAAACCATATGTTTCCTATATGTAATTTTAGATTTGCACTTGTCAGTGTGCATGCTTGGGTCTTCAGTGAGTGGTCGTGTTTTGTTTTCTCCTCTATGTTCACCTCAGTTCTATTCTTATGTTCCAGTAATGCAAGTGATGCTTTAGACAAGCTGAGATTCTTAAGTGTGACTGAACCCTCACTGCTTGGGGACTCTGGTGAACTAGAGATACGTATCAAACCGGATCCAGACAATGGAACAATCACCATAACGTATGTGAAGCTAAATTGTAGTCCAATATTTTCCTGGACAACTTTTGAGTTGTTTGAGATGCGATTCCCTGAATTTGCAGAGACACTGGTATTGGAATGACCAAAGAAGAGCTCATTGACTGTCTTGGAACTATTGCACAGAGTGGAACTTCAAAGTTCTTAAAGGCTCTCAAGGTAATTCATACCATTTACATGTGAATTGCATTATTTGCACAGCTTTTTTCTGTGTGATTGCATTTTATGCTCTTGAAGCTTAATGTCTCAACCTTATTTGTTGTTAGGAAAATAATGATCTTGGGGCAGACAATAGTCTGATTGGTCAATTTGGTGTGGGGTTCTATTCTGCCTTTCTTGTTGCTGAGAAGGTAATCATAATTTTTTTAGCTTCTTGCAATTTCCTTTTCCAGTTGCTTGAAGCTTAGGATGTAAATTTTTATCCTGGGTGGCCAGTAATTGGGCTTAATTTGTATACATTATATGCAATTAGGTTGTCGTGTCTACGAAGAGCCCAAAATCAGATAAGCAATATGTTTGGGAAGCTGCAGCTGATAGTAGCTCATATGAGATCAGGGAAGAAACTGATACTGAAAATATTCTACGTCGTGGAACCCAAATCACTCTCTATTTAAGGGTATGCAGCTATGCTTTATTTTCTAATGAGATTAGTTATGGAAAATTCTGCATGTGTGTTTCCTACTCTTGTTTGAATAGAAAAGAAAACTGGTAAATGGAGCTACTTGAGATGTTGGATCTTGTCATTTATCTTGATGATTTCCTTGTTAAATCCCATATCATTCACACTTATGTGGAATGACATGGAATAGGAGGGTGTATATCTGTTTGTTGGGAGCTTATTAGGGAGAAAAAAAAAAAAAAAAAAACATATTCTGCCATCCTGTGCCTAGCAGCACAAATTAGAAATTGAAAATATTATTGGAATATTCTATTGAGTATAAGCTTCGAAAAAATTCAAAAAATCCTCATTCTGTTGTTTCATTTGCAGCCGGATGACAAGTATGAATTCTCAGACCCAGCTAGGATTCAGGGTTTGGTGAAGAATTACTCTCAGTTTGTTTCCTTCCCCATCTATACATGGCAAGAGAAATCGAGGACTGTTGAGGTGAGATGCCTTAAACTCTCCCTCTTACGAGGGAGTTTGTTGGAGAAATTGATTCTTTTTCTGTGTGTGCATGACATATTTATCTATTTAGTAAAACAATTAGCTACCTTTTTTTCTTGCATCTTTTACTATGTGTTAATGATGTTACCCATTGTTATAGGATTGTTGGTTCCCAATAATAGTTGTTACCCTTAAAACATTTCCTTCTTGGTCATTGTGCCGAACAATCTTATTTTGTCTTATTATCTTTATTTCCTGATATGTTGTGACTTATCTTCTCCACCATTCATGGTTAAGAAACCTAGTCTCTGATGGAATAAGGAAAAATTTGTTATCTGGTCTTTACTGAATTGAAATTGCACAGGTGGAAGAGGAGGAAGAACCAAAAGAAGGAGAAGAACCAAAGCCAGAGGTAACTAACATGGCATTCCTGATTTGGGCTTATTTGGGCATTTCACTTCTCTCTCTCAGCACGAATGATTGTATTACTGTACTTTTGACCAGGGTGAGAGGAAAAAGAAGACTACTAAAACGGAGAAATACTGGGACTGGGAATTGGCCAATGAGACAAAGCCAATTTGGGTGAGTTTAACCTGTGTCTGCTTTCCAAGTTTATGGTATATGGTATTGAGTATCTTTTATAGTGATGTGGCTTAATGGCTTGAATTTTGTGCAATCTCTTGTACATTTAGTTTCATATCCTCTAGCTTACATATTCTGCTCTGCTGCAGATGCGGAATCCAAAGGAAATCCAGAAGGATGAGTACCAAGAATTCTATAAAAAGACTTTTAATGAATTCTTGGACCCAGTTGCATACACTCACTTCACCACTGAGGTGTGTAGATGTTTTCATTTATCTACGCATGGAGTACCGCAATTATGAATATAAATTCTAAATTTACTCTCAAAACTGTGCAGGGTGAGGTTGAGTTTAGAAGTGTCTTGTATATTCCTGGGATGGGTCCTCTTAACAATGAAGATGTAATTAATCCAAAAACAAAGAATATACGCTTATATGTGAAGCGGGTATTTATCTCAGATGATTTTGATGGTGAGCTGGTAAGTTTTACCATATTAAATTAGGCTCTATGATGTTGCATATTGATGCTTGCTTGCTTTAATTTTTGGGTCATACAACTGAACTAAATTTTGGTGTTTGTTTGCAGTTCCCACGCTACTTGAGCTTTGTGAAGGGTGTTGTGGATTCAGATGACCTTCCTCTCAATGTTTCTCGAGAGATACTTCAAGAAAGCAGAATTGTAAGATCGAATCTGTCAACACTTATTTAGCATGCTCCCAAAAAAAATTCATAGATGTGCACATTATGGTAAACTAATTTTCAATTTGTGAGGATCCCTGTGTCCACTATCCAGGATTTAAATTTTTTTGGAATCAAGATATTATTATTTTTTGATCGGTAAACAAAATTTTATTGATCAAAAGAATAGGCAAAAGCCCAAGTATACGGGAAATGTTTGGGGTGAGAGAGGCTCGAACTCTCTCAAAAGAATAGGCAAAATTTTTTGGAATCAAGATATTATTGCATGTTTCTTATCTCCATATATGCTTGATACTTTTAGGTGCGAATAATGAGAAAGAGACTTGTCCGGAAAACATTTGACATGATTCAAGAGGTCTCAGAAAGTGAAAATAAAGAGGTCCATATCTATTAAACTTTTTGTTTCCTTTCTAGATCTCAATTGAGGCTGCTCATTTATGGACTGACAAATTTAATTCCAGGACTACAAGAAATTGTGGGAGAATTTTGGCAGATTCCTAAAGTTAGGATGCGTTGAGGATTCTGGAAATCACAAGCGCATAACACCGTTGTTGCGGTTTTACACTTCCAAAAGTGAGGAGGAGCTGAAAAGCTTGGATGATTATGTTGAAAACATGGGTGAAAAGCAAAATGCTATCTATTACTTGGCAACAGACAGCTTGAAAAGTGCCAAGAGTGCTCCTTTCTTGGAGAAGCTGATTCAAAAAGACATCGAGGTATGCATTTTATCGGGGTTTAGGTGGGACTAAAAGCTCAGTACTTACAGAAGAAATTTTGGGTTAGAAATGTTGTAGATAAGTTTGTGGATGTGCTGGGGAATTTTTGCATGTCAAAACACTTATCACATTTGTATAGGAAAACTTATTTGGTACTTATCGGAAAAAAAAACTTATTTGTGATTGTACCCTTTCTGAAATTACTATTCTCATTAATTGCATTTAACCACCCGGACAACCATATGCTTTAACCCGCATTAAAATGCAGGGCCATTTGTTGAAGATAAAAGTACATTGAACCCATATAATGTTTTACCATGAACTGATGTGGGTTATATATTTTAGGTTCTGTACTTGATTGAACCTATAGATGAAGTTGCCATCCAGAACCTGCAGACATACAAAGAAAAGAAATTTGTTGACATTAGCAAAGAAGACTTAGAGCTTGGTTAGTACTTTCGTTTTCCCATGTGTCACTGTTGAAAGCACTGATTTTAAGAGGTTCATTATGGTATCTCTTGTGATTTTGTTGTGCATCTTTCATGACTGTGCTTTAGGTGATGAGGATGAGGTGAAAGAAAGGGAAACAAAACAAGAATATAATCTTGTCTGCGATTGGATAAAGCAACAGCTTGGTGATAAGGTAGCAAAAGTCCAAGTCTCAAAGCGACTAAGCTCCTCTCCCTGTGTGCTTGTTTCTGGAAAGTTTGGATGGTCTGCTAATATGGAAAGGTCAGTCGTGGGCTTTTAACATTCAGGCTACGTAATCAAGAGCTATGCTGTTGATCCTCGTGATAAATGTTGGTGATTGTGTATTATTCAATGAAGGTTTAAATGATTTGCTTTTGCACTGTTTTGTAGACTGATGAAGGCTCAGGCTCTTGGAGACACTTCAAGTTTGGAGTTCATGAGGGGAAGGAGAATATTGGAGATTAATCCAGATCATCCCATCATCAAAGATCTCAATGTGAGACAATTTGACTCTGCTAATTACACAATTCTGAACTACTCTTGACACTGACCAACAGTACTCTGGTGTTGGTATTCTACTTGCAGGCTGCATGCAAGAATGATCCTGACAGTACTGATGCCAAGAGAGCTGTTGACCTCTTGTATGATACAGCATTGATCTCCAGTGGATTCTCGGTAAGACCCATCCAAAGATTTTTCTCTTATAAAATGGCTTGCATACTTCACGTGGCTTTTGATATTATTTGAATTTCTTCCTTCAATGATGCAGCCTGACAGCCCAGCCGACTTGGGAAATAAGATCTATGAGATGATGGCAATGGCCCTTGGAGGAAGATGGGGCAGATTAGAAGAGGGAGTGGCAGATGCACCCCAAGATGATGCTGCAGAATCCAGTGTGACAGATGGCGAAACTTTTGAATCACAAGTGGTTGAACCATCTGAAGTGAGGACAGAGAATGATCCTTGGAGTGATTAAACGTCATATTTTGGAAGTGTTTCATTATTGTTTAGGAAATAATGCACGGGAAGAGAATTGCAAAGAACTTTTTTTTTTGTTGGGGGGGGGGGGGGGGGGGGGGGGGTAAGAGAGTGTATACTGATTACCTAGTGGGAAAAGAGAGTTTTGCTGGTTGCGGTTCGTGTAAGTTTCACAAATGGGTTCCTGCCAGTTGATTCTGGTAGGGATTTGAAGGTCCACTTGTTGGGACAGGCTAGCACGACAGCATTTCTTTTGGTGCTCCTACTTTCATTTGCATTCCATTGACAGAAAATCTGGTATGTAAGATGAAAAATAACTTAAATTTTTATATTTGTAGCCGAAAGGTACCACTTAGAACCACTCAAATGGAAACATTTAGACTCGGTTGCACGAAATGAATCAACTTTGAAACCCTCCTGAAATCACGATTGTTCTAGTTTCCTCCAAATGCACATTTACAACAAAGAAAAGAAGATGAAAGGTAAGATAGGGAAGTGATAGGCTGCTTTCTTGTCGTAGAACCATTCATCTTGACATTGATGATGCCGAGAAGGTCGTCAAAACGAAGTGTTCCTGATGATTGTGTCCAACGTCACCCCAATGCAACTAAAATCAGAAAACGCTTGCAATAGGGTTGCCTTGTTGCGTTTTCAACGTCTGCCTTTGATTGCAGTATATAATTTTAGAAGCAGCAGCATTTAGGGAGTTTTGTTCCCGTTGATTCATGTTATCTAGGGATGAAGTGAGTAAAATATCTTGAAAAAAACCTACACTACAGAAGGAAAGGGAAAGGGTGTTTGGGATTATTATTTTTGCCTGTTTTTCTCCCTGAGAATGGTCATCATAGCATGTGAAAAAGCAATCATCTGAAGTGAGTAAGAGAGAGCAGTTGCCATGGGGAGAGAGACAAGTATGCAACTGTAATTTGACATATACATCTTCAACATGAAAAAATAACACGTGAATTGATGGAGCTAACATGATATTCAAATTTAGTTTGAGTTGAATAAAAATGAATAGGTAAAGATGGGTTGGGAAGTTGTCTGTATACATAAAGTCGAATGGATATGATTTGAAGGAAATCTACAACCCTTAAAAATGAATTTAGTAAATTATAATCTACATGACGTGTTTGTACCTTAGATGAAATATAAAATGAATCAATTGATATAATTTGATATGTAATAGTGAATTATTACTTCATCCCGTTATTTTTAATGAAAAATATTTTAACTACAAAAAAATTTTATAAAAATAAATTTATAAATTGACGTGATTTGATGTGATACTTGAAGATAGTTAAGTAAAATTAAAATTGTTAAACTGTCCCAATTATATTAATTAATTTCTAATAAATTATAAAATAGTTATTGGTGTATGATTGTGACTTGCTTTATTTATCGTTTGTAATACATTACATCTCAACAAGTTCGGGTTTTGGCCCAGAAAACTAAAACGGGTCAGAAAACGGGTCGAGTTCTAAAACCTCGAGAACGAAGTACGAAGTATAGGTTTTTGGGAGGGTTTAAAGGCGGCTATAAAGTGCTCTCCGTTGTTCCCCTTCCATTCCTCGAGATCTCACAGTTTTCCTTAATAAATCTTTCTTGTTCCAAGTTTTTTGTCTCACCGACTCTCTCCCATTGATTCAAATCGAAGAGAAACTTGGCTTTTTAATGCCCCTTTTCATATTTTTTTTAATCTGCTTCTTTCACCAACGAGTTTGATTCCTCTGTTAATTTTGGGCAATTAAGCTAAGTATCCACTGAAACATGTGGAGGAATTTATCTAAACAAGTTTCTCCAAGAAAGATAATTTTTTCCTCCGAATCCTCTTGCTCTTGTTTACCATCTTCTTCTTCGTCATCCAGTTCTGGAAGGTGTTTTCGAGACTCGAATTTTCTCGAGAAAATCAGACCTTCCGAGTCGCCTAAAGGTGTAAATTATTGGTTTCCGGCTTTGGCTATCGGTCAATATGGCGTATTATCTTCTCAGACTAATGGATTGAGACGATCCAGCCTCGCGAATTCAAATTACCCGTTTGGTTTTTCTGGGAATTATAGCTGTGTGATAAGTTATGCAAGTGCTGCGGAGGCTATTGCTTCCGAGGAAGACTTGTCGGGGTCAGATGAAGTGCAAGAACTGCTGGAGGAAATGATTAGAGAAGACAAGGTGTTGGAGTCTCTTTCAAGGCAGCCGAAGAAAATGGTGGCGGGCATGGGGGTAACGAAGTATAATATGCTTCGAAGGCGACAGATAAAGATGGAGACTGAGGCATGGGAAGAGGCGGCCAAGGAGTACCAGGAGCTCCTGACGGATATGTGCGAACAGAAGCTCGCACCTAATCTTCCATACATGAAGTCTTTGTTTCTGGGTTGGTTTGAGCCCTTGCGGGATGCCATTGCTGAGGATCAAGAATCTAGCAAGCAAAAGAAGCACAAACCTTCTCATTATCCGTATTTTGCTCAATTGCCGGCGGATATGATGGCGGTCATTACAATGCATAAGCTGATGGGATTGTTGATGACTAATACTGGAGGAATAGGCAGTAGCAGGGTCGTGCATGCCGCTATCCAGATAGGCGAAGCAATCGAACATGAGGTGTGTATACTTAGGTTTTTTATTTGCCATTATTACTTTGCTTTAATTTGGTGGAAAATATTTTTCTTAAAGCAAATAGTCAGTCTTAGAGCATCCTCATTGGCTTGGCCAAATGAGTAGGTTAGCTAAAATTTAGATAATTTATACCAAAAAGATTACATTGGATTGGCCATCTCCAAAATAATTTGGATTTCTGCTACAGTGATTGGCCAAATATAGACAACCATAATTGGTTCACCAAACATTAAAATACTAATTTCTCACTCCAACTACACACGCAGGAACGACAACAAAACGCTGGAATATTTCTCACTTGTAACTCTTTCTCCACTTTGGTTAGTGAATAAGAAATTTAGATAGAAATTTAGATAAGTTTAATCTCAATTTTTTGTTATTAGCATTAAATGACATTTGAAAATATAATTTTTTTAATATTAATTTAATTAGAATATAATTATTATTAATATTAAATTGGTAGAATTATAAAATGTGATACAAATAAATTAAATAAAAAAATTATTAATTTAATAATATTTTATTATTATATAGAGAGTGAATGGCTAATCCAATGTAGAGATTGAATTTAAATGGAATAGATAAATGTAAAAAATTGTGATATTGGCTAAATTTTGAAGATGAATTTGGCCAATCTAATGAGGATACTCTTAAACAAGTGGAAACAAGCCGTTGCCTTTTATATATAAATATATATATATATATTATATTTGTCAATTTTCATACTAAAACTTTTTTTATTGGCCCTGGGTGTCTGAGAACAAAGTTCCAACTAATCCTGGAGTTGCACAGGCCCTCGGCAATGAGTTTTCCTCAAGTGCACTTTGAGTAATTCAAGGGCAAGTTCCCCAATCCAATGGCCCATAGAAATTGTTTGTACTTCAGATGATTTGAACCTTAGACTTGGAGGGAGCATTCTACCAAGACCAAGGCTTTTACCACCCGAGCCAACCCCTAGGAGTTTTCATACTAAAACTTGTGGGTAGAACTCCAATTTTTGTGCCAAGCGAACCTTTTCTGATATTTAATAATAATACTTATTAAAAAGTGGGAAAGGCGCAATGTAGTACACAAGGAGTATATAGAGAGACATCTATCCAGAGAAGAAAAAGATACAAGAAAATCATGCCAATTTACCCACACGAGGAGGGTATGGATAAAATACAGTTTGAGATTTCCTAAAGTCTATAAAAACCATCTTTCACACTGCAGCAATCTGCGGATTGCCAATGCCAAGCAAGTTGAATCTGTTATTGTACTAGAAGATCATTAATGTAGTTCATCTTGGTAATTCTTATCGGAATTTTCCAATCAGTGGGACAGCTTGTATTTTCTCAAAACAGGTTTATGGGTTGTTTACTTATCAAAAAAAAAAAAAAAGTTTTATGGGTTGTTTGCCCTACACTTCCTCATCATCAGGAATTGGAAATATTGTGGCTTTTTTTTTTATAAGTAATCCAAGATTTTATCACGAAATTGGCGTAGCCCGAGTAAACATGAAGTAGACAAGAGCCACACCTAATTAGGGATAGAAAAAGATACAAGATCATGAAATCAACCCATCAAAATCTGTAAAAGCTGCCCTAGTTAGGGAAGTTTTGTGGCTTTTATGGAAAATCATGAATTTATGATTTCCTTGAGCAGGCTGTCCAATTTATTGCCATTATCTCTCATTAGAGGCTTATATTTGATCATTTCTCATGTACCAGGCCAGGATACACAGGTTTTTGGAGAAGACAAAGAAGAAGAAGAAGAAGAGCACAACAGTAAATAAAGCAGAAGGCAAATCTAATGATGAAACAGATAAGAAACCAGAAGGTGAATTTGATCCCATTATTGATGGACAAGAAAAGCCAACCAAAGAACAAGAGAAATTAAGGAACAAAGTAACTAAACTGATGAAAAAGCAAAAGGTGCATCAAGTAAGGGGAATACTGAAAGAACAAGATGACGTGGAACCTTGGGGTCAGGAAGCTCAAGTTAAGGTTTGTGATGTCTGTAGTTGTAAATGTGGCAATCATATTGTTAGCATTGTCATTATACCTGGTTGTTGTATTTTCCAGGTTGGCTGCCGCTTAATTCAATTGTTGACCGAAACGGCCTACATACAACCTCCAATCGACCAATTAGGAGATGGTCCACCAGAAATTCGGCCAGCATTTGTACACTCCCGTAAAACTTTGACGAATGACACACAGTGAGAAAGATTGCATCCCTATTTAATTTAATCCCTCTATATTTCTCTGCCCCCTCCAATCTATTATATATATATATATATATATATATAACCCCCTTTTTTTACCATTTTTATCAACAGGAAGTGCAGCAGGAGATATGGTGTTATTGAATGTGACCCGCTAGTTTGCAAAGGACTTGAGAAAACTGTAAGTAGACAACAAGTTTCCTTGAACTGTTTGTATATTATTTTCGTTATCATTTTTACTTGTAAATTTCTTTATTGTGATAGATTGAAAATGCAATGAAGAATTTCATAATTGTTCTATCCGTGAAGCGTAACAATAGTTCTACTTTCTCATGTCAAAACAGGCTAGACACATGGTTATTCCGTATATGCCTATGTTAGTGCCTCCTCTAAAGTGGAGAGGGTATGATATCCAACCTTTCTTTAGTAACATTTTATAGCTATTTGGTTAGTTTAACAGGTTATTATTCCAATTAATGTTCATTTGAAAGCAACTCCTAGGGGTTGGCTCAAGTGGTAAAGGCCTTGGTCTTGGTGGTATGCTCCTTCCAAGGTCTAAGGTTCGAATCCTCTTGAGTGCAAACAATCTCTAGGGGCTATTGGACTGAGGAATTTTTCTCTTGAATTACTCAAGGTGCACTTGCTGGAAACTCCTTGCCGAGAGCTTGAGCACCCCTGGGATTAGTCGGGACACTGTTCTTGGACACCCGGTGCCAATAAATAAAAAATACAGAATTAATGTTCATTTGAAAGCTAGCTAGATTTACTTTGAGGGTCGTAACCTGAGTCTATTTTTTGGTTTTTAGTAATTTTGCAATGTTTTTGCAGGTACGGCAGAGGGGCATACTTGTTTTTACCATCCTATGTAATGCGAACACATGGAGCAAAACAACAACGTGAAGCAGTTAAGAGGGCTCCAATGAATCAATTAGAACCTGCTTTTGAGGTGAGAGCCCTGTGTTTTGTTCTTTCAGTTCCTGATCTGTATTTATGCTTTGGTGTGATGCTTAGTTCATTATCAACTTGCCACGTGTGGAATGCCTTGAAAGCTTCATTCTTTGCTCATATGTTTGCTACTTGTGATGATCTTACAGCTTGGCAGTTGGTTGTTTACACTAATGCTGTAATTGTTTTATGAAGTAGGCTCTGGATACCCTTGGAAATACGAAATGGAGAGTAAACAAAAGAATACTTAGTGTGGTAGACAGAATATGGGCTAGTGGAGGCGGTCTTGCTGATTTGGTTGACCGTGAAGATGTGGGTAACAGCTTGTTTTCCTTTTCATCTGTGCATACTTTTTTCCACCCTTTTGAATGAAAGAAGCCTTTTTTTTTAATGTAAGTAATTGAAGATTATAATAAAAAAACACAAAAGGTGTAGCCCGAGTACACATGAAGCATACATGAAACTTCTCTTAGTCAACAACAACTCTATTGCTTCCTTGTCACTTAGAACTGTCTCTTAAAGCAACTATGCTTTTTTGTTTATATTAACCATCCTTCTTCACTTTCCCAAAATAGGTTCCTTTGCCAGAGGAACCAGACACAGAAGATGAAGCAGAAATTCGGAAGTGGAAGTGGAAAGTCAAAGCCACAAAAAAGGAGAATAGCGAGAGGCATTCACAGCGGTGCGATATAGAACTTAAACTTGCTGTAAGAGCTTCCTTGATTAGTTGAATTTGCTTTGTGTTGTTGAATGTTACAAGAGATTGTGTGTTAATTCTTTTGATTTGGGAGCAGGTTGCTCGGAAGATGAAGGATGAGGAAGGCTTCTACTACCCACATAACCTTGATTTCCGAGGTCGTGCGTACCCCATGCACCCATATTTAAACCATCTTGGTTCTGATATATGCCGAGGCATCCTAGAGTTTGCAGAGGGGCGCCCTCTTGGAAAGTCAGGCTTAAGGTGGTTGAAGATACATTTGGCAAATCTGTATGCTGGAGGTGTAGACAAGTTGTCCTATGAGGGTCGGGCAGAGTTTACTGAGAACCATCTAGATGATATCTTCGATTCTGTGGACAGGCCTCTTGAAGGAAGGAGGTGGTGGTTGAGTGCTGAGGATCCTTTCCAATGCTTGGCAGCTTGTATTAATCTCTCAGAAGCGTTGAGAAGCTCCTCTCCAGAAACTACTGTTTCACACATGCCTGTCCACCAAGTAACTTTTTCTCACTCTGGTCCCCAATTTTAATATTTTAATGTTTATGTGGATTATCAATCTTATAAAAAAAATGCGGATTATCAATCTTCTAAATATATACATGATGCTTTGATTTCATTTTAAGAAAGTACTTAAGATTTGAGTATACTTCCTGTGTATTTGGGCTATGCCTATTTAGTTTCTTTTTTTCTTTTTCTTTTTTATCAGTAAAGAACAAGTTAAAGTTTCAATAAAATTTTATATTACTCATAAAAAAAGAAAAGAAAAAAGAAAGTACTTAAGGTTGTACATCCTTCTTTTGTTACCTATCAAAAATTAAGACTGCACTTCCTTGCTTGAAACTTTTAAATTTTTTATTGGACAATGATAAAATATATTTCATGGGTTAAAAGAGAAAAGTTAGCAGAAAGAGTTGTCATTGTATAACTTAGAACTAAATTCGGGATGTTTTTATGCATAAATATATACATTTCTCTATGCACACTTCTGCATGTCTGTGTGGCTTGGTTCTGCATGTGTTTCATTTGGCAGAGGTGAGGTTACAGTTTCTCAAATGGTGGGTTTTCTTTTTATAGACTTTACCAATCTGGCAGTGTCTGATTGACTGCAAACATTCCTAAAATTCTTAAAGTCTTTAGCAGGTCTAAGTTCTATTATTTGGAGGGTATCACCTCTAACTGGCATGCTAAAAAATTACTGAAGGCACACATGATTCTAATGCAATTTACACTTGCCAAAAGAGTTTATCTGTATACTCTTGAATTTTGAAATTTTATGGAAAAAAAGAAGTAAAAGGTGTAGCCCAAGTACACTCAATTAGAAATAGAAAACTCTAAAAAAATTTGCAGTGATATTTTGTTGCCTTTTCTTTTAACGAGTTTCTTAGAGAACTTCGTACTAACAGATAGTTCATGAAGTGTTACATTGACAGTACCTAGCCTTACACTTGCAGTTATATTTTACAAACCCATAGTTAAGTTTTCTTGTCCCATGCTATATATTTATCTTTTTCTTCTCTCTCTCTCTCTCTCTTGCAAGGATGGTTCATGTAATGGCTTACAACACTATGCTGCCCTTGGGAGGGACAAGGTAAAAAGCTTCTCTAATTGTTGGGATCTAAGAAAGGTGCAGTACATATAAGTTGCACAATGAAGCTGTCTCTGTGGGATATGGAAGTATGGTTTAAACTGCTTAGAACGGTTGATTTTATATGTACAATCTTGTATATGAAATTAATGATCTTTTTGGCTTTAAATTTGAAGGTTTGAAACTTCCATTATTTGATATAAACTATATGATGATTGAAAAAACATTGAAATGAGTTGGTCGTGGTTCCAAAATTTGCATATATTGACCCTTGGCTGATCCAAACACCTCCAGGGGATTACAATATTTCTTAGGCTTCTTAAAATCTTAGCAATCTAATTTCTGAAATTTTTGTCTGACATTGGCATATTGTCCTTCCCACGTGCCTGTGATTTATTTTTAATTTTTATTAAATTGCTTTGATCTCATAGTTGGGAGCAGCTGCAGTAAATCTTGTTGCAGGAGACAAACCTGCAGATGTTTACTCTGGAATTGCTGCCAGGTAAGCATCTCTCTCTCTCTCTCGCTCCTCCCCCCCCCCCCCCCCCCCCCCCCCCCCCCCAAACAAAAGTTGCAGCGTGTGAAGAGTCGTGCTCAATGAGGCACCCATAAACAGTGGCTGCTGCAAGTGTTTCTAAACGGTGGCTGTTGCATATTTCTTGAACTACAGGAATGCTATGTTTTCATGGGAGAAAAAGAGTAATTTTTTTTAAGAGAGGAGAACATGTTGGAAGGAAATAAAAATAGATTATGCGGCAAATGTTTTCCAATGAAGAGAAAAAATAGAGCGAAACCTTAATGAAATGAGGAAAGCATCTGTGTTGTTCACAAGTTGCAACTTAGTTTAAAAATAACATATTTCCTAATAGGGTAAAACAAAAGACTCTTCATTTTTTTCTTCAATCAGTATAGAATCTCTAGGGGCCATCGGACTGGGGGATTTTTCCCTTGAATTACTTGAGGTGCACTTGTGGGAAACTCCTTGCCGAGGGCCTGTGCACTCTCGAGATTAGTCGGGACGCTGTTCCTAGACACCCAGTGCCAATAAAAAAAAAAAAAAAAAAAGATCAATTTTGTTGAAATTTACTTTGTACTGAATTAAGACAAGGTCCTTGTTGACTTATTCAGGTCAGGTCCCTTGTTATATTATTAATTCAAAGACAAGAACAAATAAACTAGATGGTGCCAGTAACACAGATGTCAAATTGCTTAAATTCTCCAAAAGCAATATTTTTAAGGACAAAGCTTTCCTCTAAACTAAGTTGGAAGAAATTCCTTCAAACCAATCTATTAAATTACCAAGTGTTCTTTGAACATGTGAGATTATCATTTTTTTTTAAAGAACGTGTGAGAAAACCATGAACTTATTGTCCTTTAACATCTGAAAACCCTTCTCTCTGTTAGTCTAACACGGTTAATCCTATTAAATGACATGTGTCTCTCATGACAATTAATAAACTGATTTTGAGGAATTCCCTCCAAACTAGTTAGGAGGAAATCTTTGTTCTATTTTTCACCTATTCAATTGTTTCAGCTGGTGCTTATAGCTGCATAATGCTCTTTACTAAAGGAGGTCTTAGGGTTCAAGTTAGGAACAGATAGGGATTCAGAAGGTTACTGTACCCAGTAGGACCAGAACCCAGATAAGGATTTAGCTTCAATTGCCTTTTCATTAAAAAACTTGTTGAAGTTCATTGTTGTGCTTGCAGAGTCCTTGACATCATGAGGAGAGATGCGGAGAAAGATCCAGCAACTAATCCAAATGCATTGCACGCAAGGCTTTTAATCAATCAGGTTTTTCTATAGTTACTTGTCAAAACATTTTGGTGTAAAATCTTGGTCAAGATTATGTTCTTTAATTGTGTTGTAGTAAACGTTAAAATTGTGCATAATAGTTTTAATGACACAGTTGACACTATTATGTTGTATATGAATTAGATGGCTTGGAGTTAGTAGTTACCATTTAAAGGAATTTCATTTTTTTTTATCAGTAAATAAAATTTTATTGATCATAAGAATAGGCAAAAGCCCAAGTACACGAGTCATATACAAGAGCAACGCCTAGGAGTGATGTTCTAGTGATATAAGAAATTCATGAATGGTCATATCATTAAAATCAATTACTAAAGGAATTTCATATAACACCAGTTGTTCGCAATTCCTTTTATCATTATTCTAATTGTTTGCCTTTGTTACTGGCTAACTTTAGGTGGACCGGAAATTGGTTAAGCAAACAGTGATGACATCTGTATATGGTGTCACTTACATTGGTGCCCGTGACCAGATCAAGAAGAGATTAAAGGAGCGTTGTGCCATTGCAGATGATGAAGAAATGTTTGCTGCATCTTGCTATGCTGCAAAGGTAAAAGAATACAACTATCCTGTGAGTTTGTGCGACTGTGTGCCTACATGCTGACATGAGCATTGCGCCTATCGTTCGGCCTATATTTGGCTTTTATTGATTATTTCACTGCCTGAACAGACCACATTGACTGCATTAGGAGAGATGTTTGAAGCTGCAAGAAGTATAATGAGCTGGCTTGGCGATTGTGCAAAGGTGTGTCTACGGATGTGAATTCAGATCAGATAATATTTACATGCCTGAGTTTGGGGTAAATTTAGATATCAATGAATTCCTCAGTCAATGGAGTCAGAATATGATTCCAATAAGTTAGTGTTGCATTTGTATATGTAGTGGAGGGTTAATTGAACACTCTTCCACTGAATTGGTTGGAGTGACTACTTTATTGCTCCATTGATAAATAGTTATGGTCTTGTCTTTATTGTGTTCTGGGTAAATATGGTTATCCACACTCTTCCCCTTAATTGGTTGGCATGACTCATTTATTTTTGTGGGGAAGGTTTAGTAAGACAGGGTCAGAACAGTTCTGTCTGGAATGCAGCTCCCATTTGGCACATATGGATGATTTGAAACGAAGGAAAAATCACACATAATGGTGTCAAGTTTAAGTTTCATTCATCGGACCTTGTACGAATGATACATTGTTTTTAGCGATGTTTACATTTCTTTTGTGGATATGATCACTCCGCATTCTTAAACCCCTAGGGGTTAGCTCAAGTGGTAAGGGCCTTGATCTGAGGGTATGCTCCTCCCAGGTCTAAAGCTCGAATCCTTGGGGCAAACAATTTTTAAGGGCCACGTCTCATCGGTGAGAAGCCGACAATTTACTTGGTTCGTGTAATGTGGCGTGTTGCACAGGTCTAGGGTTTTATCGGGTAAAATGACGTGTTGCATTTCAAGGTCTCGGGGTTTCTTGTCATAAAAATAAAAATAAAAAGATCACTCCCCACTCTTATAAAATTTCGTATTGAAGAAAAAAAAATGTTGACGTTGCTCAGATCCCAGACCTGCTACCATGTGCCAAGTTTGCAAGAGTGTAGCAGAAGCGGAAACATTGATGAAAAATCGTTAAGGCGTGGTGTCTTATGACCCGACAATCGTAATATTAAATTGGCTCAGTTTGCTATACAAATTTTTACTTATAAAAAAAAAACATTGATGAAAAATCGATATGGTTGATTGGTCACTGATAATTTGCTTTTGTGATTTAAAACCTTAGATGCCAAGTAATTTGTAAATCTATCTGCAGTTTTTAGCTCTCTCTCTCTCCCTCCCTCCCTCCCTCATCTACGATAAGGTTACTGTTTCTTGCAAAGGAAGATCTTTCTTGCAAAAGTCCGTCTTGTTTGATTTGTTTTGTTTCACCTCTCTCTTTTGATTTTTCTGGATTAAAAAAGTTGAGTTTTTCATATCAGAAAGGTTACTGTTCTGAGATTCTTTGTCTAGCATTGCTCAGAAAAGTTGCCTGTGTCATGTTTGTCCTATTTATTTGCTATAGAAATGGACCCGTTGGACTCCTACTTTATGGCCTGCTATCTTTTGGGTCGACTGTTCATCCATCATCACAGTAATACTGAACTATATTGTTCTAATCAAAGTAACAAGTGATGTCTGGTGAAGTTCTGGATTTTCTATTTGGTTAAATAGAATTGACAAAATTGTTTTTTTTGGCACCTTGGTTAACATCGATATACAGTTTGGAATTTTGGTTATCAAAAGTCTTTATCTGTGGCCAGCCATATATTCTCATTGTTGTGTAAACCACTTTTTCCATAGCAGCTCTCTTGAAACAATGTTGCTGGTTTTATGCTATATACTTAATATTACCTCTAATGCCTTTTCATCACATACTGCTGACACCTAACTTTGAGCACTAAACAGGTTATAGCTTCGGAGAATCAGCCTGTGAGATGGACCACGCCTCTTGGGCTTCCTGTTGTACAACCCTACCGTCAATTGGGAAGGCACCTTGTAATGCTCTAACAAAATTTTAGAACATTAAAATGTCTTATGTACTTCTTTTATTGTTATTAGAATTACAAACAAATCCAACATCAGTTTTTGGGGTGTAATTAAAACTGCTGGATTTTCAATGCAGATTAAGACTTCTCTTCAGGTGTTGACATTACAACGAGAAACTGACAAGGTAACCTTGTTTAGCATTTTTCTTGTGTCTGCTTTCCTAATCTTGGCGACTTAAAAGAGAAGTGTTGAATACATGCCCAAGTCTATGCGTTATAAAAAGGGATGTTGATGGGATTAAGGTTGGGTTCTGAAATCAAGTAGTGTCTTACCTTGCTAGGATTTGAATTTGATTGAAGTTGTCAATTCAGAGAGAGAGAGAGAGAGAGAGAGAGAGAGAGAGAGAGAGAGAGAGATCAGACTTGGTTCTCAATCGAATAATATTTGAAACCAAATCCAGCTGGTTCCACATTGAATCCAAACTGTTCACAGCCATACAACAAGTACTGTATGAAGCTTTCTTCATCCATATATCCCATATTCCTTAACTAGAGCTATATTCAGCCATATATTTTATATATTTCCTCGTCTATGTATTTGAGATTCCTTAGCTGAGGCATTGTGCAGTCATTCTAATCCTTACTCTGTGATTTTGAAGTATCCCACATCTCATTTGTGAGTTTTAAGCTATCTAAGATCCAATCCCTTGATCGTTATTGTTTGGGCAACTTTTATAGGTTATGGTTAAGCGGCAGAGGACAGCTTTTCCCCCAAATTTTGTGCACTCACTTGATGGTTCACACATGATGATGACTGCTGTTGCCTGCAAAAAGGCAGGCCTTAACTTCGCAGGTTTGAACTGGTTTTCCTTTTTTTTTTGCATTATATATGTCGCAAACACGCCCATACTTGTGTTTGTGCTCATGTTTGAAATTTTACTGTATGATACCTATGCTTGCTTACAGGAGTCCACGATTCATATTGGACACATGCATGTGATGTTGATGAGATGAACAGAATACTGAGAGGAAAGTTTGTTGAACTCTACAAGGCACCAATACTTGAGAATGTAAAGTTATCTTTACTTTTAGAACTTAGAAGTCCTCAAATTATGAGGAAATATCCCTCCTATTATGTACTTGTAATTTGTGATTTCTTATTTTGCTGTCAATGAGTTATGTATTCTCTGTTGACATCACACTGATCCTTTTTTTTTTTTTTTTAACCTTTTTCTAGTTGTTGGAGAGCTTCCAGAAGTCTTTCCCAAAATTGGAATTTCCTCCCTTACCAGAGCGGGGAGACTTTGATCTCAGAGATGTGCTGGAATCTCCCTATTTCTTCAACTAGTTTGAGGCAGATGCCTACTTTGGCAGTTTCCCTTATTAACTTGGACTCTGTATCTTTCTCATTCAGTGGAAGGTGATGACAGCTTAACTTTCATTCACTGGCATGCGATTGTGAAGGCAGATTACCACATCCAAGTGTAGAGAAAAATTTATGACACTCAAGGTTTGGCTACCCCCATTCGGTTTCCTGTGCAACTTCCCACAATCAGTTTGCTGTGGAATTCCTGTATATAAGTCAAAACAGAATGCATCAAGGCATTGGCAGAAGAGAAGATAACCCAAACGATGAGTTCTGCTCTCTATCTTCTGCATCAGCTACTTAAAATTGCTTTGAGGAAATAAGATACATGCAGCATATATTAAAAACAACACCACCTCCAACAGTTATATCAACTAGGTCTAGGTTTACAATGGAGGACATCAAAGCTTCAACGGTAGCCCTTGATTGGTGATAATTAAAACTGGTTCGTGAAGGGTGAAAGCTCAGGATAGATACCACAAGAAGGTTCTTTATCTTCAGAAACACTGAACAGAAATCAGTTGGCTCATGATCATTTTAGGCTCAGTTAGCCAATTGGATTGTTGGGTGTGTTTATTTAATAGGTATATTTGCCATCTCTCGTGTACAATCTGTTGTCGTACTAATTCCTGTTCGTCCCTTTTATTCTTGCTGTAATTCAAAGCAAAATTTTCCAATTCGTATTGAAGAAAGAAAAATAATGCAATTTGGAGTTGTCAATGGTTCTTGCAAGACAACTACCTCTAAAGTTCATCCCCTCCCAAGTGGATAAGCTTCCAGTAAAATAATCTTTATAATCTAGTGTTATTTGTAATTTTGGAATCACATATTTGTAACTTCTTGCCAATGATCTCTACGTGGGTCCTCTCTCACTCAACACGCAAATTTTTGGAAGCTTCAAGGTCTCTTTAAAATCAGTGCACTCCTTTTAATTTTATGAACAACAATCTTTTTGGATTTACCAACTTGTGTCTTTCTAGTTTCTAGCTAACCATAAATTTATGTAGTTTATTGAGTT
This sequence comes from Juglans microcarpa x Juglans regia, assembly GCF_004785595.1. NCBI lineage: Eukaryota > Viridiplantae > Streptophyta > Magnoliopsida > Fagales > Juglandaceae > Juglans > Juglans microcarpa x Juglans regia. The sequence continues at coordinate 10,093,445 of NC_054598.1, read as the reverse complement.
TTAGAAGTTAATAATCCTTTTAAGTTATTACTCTTGATGATGATGGGGTTACTTTGTCATCAAACAAATTAGGAGAATAATGGGAGAGAAAATTGGAAATCAAGGTGCCATTATTGGTATTCCTTCAAAGGTTTTATACATTGTATAATGATTCAAGGTATGTTGACTTTTAGTAATGAATAACGATTTGTTATTTTCTTAAGCAACATGGATGAGAGGGATTCGAACCCCAAATCTCACACTTGAGATTGCGGATTTGATGCTATTTAGAGTGTCATTAACTAACTAATTACTGTCATGTCTAAAATTCTCTCTCTCTCTCTCTCTCTATTAAGAAGAGGACGGAATTCTAAGTTTATTAATTGCCTTCACTTTTAGAGGAGGAAAATCGTGATTACAACTCAACACTGAGCACAAACTTTACGGATTGCAAGCATGTTTTTTTTTTTTTTTTTTGGATTGATTGTGTTTGAGCTATTTGGTTAGTTATTATAAATGATGGATTTTTTTTTTTTTTTTTTTTAGCTGAACTGTTGGAATTTCCAAATTCGACGAGTTTTTCAAATATTTTGGATTTATTTGAGAATTGGCAAACAGGAGGAAAGTCCCAATTTTGGTGGAAACCATGCCTGTTTCGGTTCTGGGCATCACGTGAATGGTTCATTCTTGATGTGAAGGCAAATGGGTCAGCAGCAGCAGCAGCCGTGGAGTTGGACAGAGTGGGGCGAGATGGTTTTCATGATGACCGGAGAGCAAGAAAGATTGGAGGATGAACAGATGATGCTGATAGCATAGAAAAAATGAATCGACGAACGTTTCTTGACGTAAAACATCAACTAACGTGCTTGACGTAAAACATGATAGAACCACAATCTTAAATTATGTACGCAATTTTCAAAGCAACAATCAGAAAATATAAACTACTGAATAATTTCAATTGACGAAGAAGGCACTGTCAAAAAGAAAAGTCTAATCCCTCTTACCGAGTCATCTTGAAGGCCATCTCCCAAAGGCCATTGATTAGTCAACTTAAATAGAAGTAATTAAAGTATAGCAAAGAAGCAGATTATATTTAATGCAGTTCACTGTAAACGCAACGCATGCAGCTGGTGTTGAAAAATACAGATCAAAATGCACCAATAAGCGATCTTGGCGTGAGAGTGAACTTCATGAAAGTAACCCTAAAGCAAAATAAATGTAAATTTTAGCTGAACTTTTCAAAGTCTGTGTATTTGCTTCTTTAGTCAAATCATATATGTATCTGGATGAAACGTCCATGTATTGATGTCTACAAACACGACAGAGAGATGGGAAGAAGACCTATTCAGCAGCATATTAAAGCCTGCAGAAAAATATCAGCTTCAGCGATAAGGTTATATGAAAGATAAGAACAGCTTACTGGTCACTGTCATAAGGGAAACTTTTAATGTCCTCTCCTTTGAGGTAGGTTTCAGTCAAGGTTTTTGAAGATTTCCGTGTTCATACAGTATCTGGATGAAACGTCCATGTATTGATGTCTACAAACACGACAGAGAGATGGGAAGAAGACCTATTCAGCAGCATATTAAAGCCTGCAGAAAAATATCAGCTTCAGCGATAAGGTTATATGAAAGATAAGAACAGCTTACTGGTCACTGTCATAAGGGAAACTTTTAATGTCCTCTCCTTTGAGGTAGGTTTCAGTCAAGGTTTTTGAAGATTTCCGTGTTCATACACCTGAAGGTCATTGCAAGCAGCAGCTCCATTTGAATGTTGGTAGGAGCTTCTCCTTTGTTCTTTTTCTTCTCCTTTTCATGTCTTTTTGAGCCTCAGAACTGATTCTCGGGCGATATACAATGCCTTCAATGAGCCTTTTTGCACAGATGAAAGATTTATAGGATGTTCTCATTAGTTTATATGGCTAAAGATCTTAAAAGCTTCTCGAGGTTCTGTAAGATTGGCTAGAAGTTTTTTCAACTCCTTTTTCATAAGTTGCACAAGAACGAGAAAGTAAAATTTGCATTATGATCACATTCTACTGATCTCCTACCCTTAGAGAGAGCATAACAGCTTAACAGCTGTGCTTTAGCTGATTTTTTTTTTTTTTTTTTTTTTTTAAAGAAGAGGATGGCACTCAAATTTTATTAATATACCCTTACTTACGGCGGAGGAATACCTGTGCTTTAGCTGCTTGATAGACTCGAAAGCTCATTTCCTCCTGGCAGCAGAGGATCTAATAGGTGCCTCCGCCTATGGAGAATTGTCAAATTCTCATATTTGACAAATGCATTGAAAATATGACTATGAAGAGTGAATTTTCTACTACCCAGAAAAAACAATTATAGAATTTTGGAAATTAATAAACTTAATGAGTAAAAGAATCCGGAGTCTGCAAGTTCTGTTCCCAGTCACTAATAATAATGAGAAGAATAAACGCATTCAATATTTTGAGTGAATTACAGTTTCCCTTTTCTTTTACCTTGAGCTCTGAATTTGAGAAACTATATCCAGGGCATTTTATTAGAAATGCATCCAACCAGATGAAACACTAAATAACTTTACTTGATGGCACTTCCTTCAGATTCGTTTTAATAAGTTAGCATCATGCTGTCATAACTGTGCAAGTTTCCTTTTTTTTTTTTTTTCCTTTTTCCTTAGTCTTCATTCTCTTTGAGATAAAATTCATTCTGATTCCTGAACATATCCCAGTTACAAAGATGATATAAGCTAAACGTACCACTCATGAGGAGCTGCAACCTGATCTTGTCTTCATTTGTGTGTTCAGAGAAAAGGAACCTTGTCACTGCCACTGAAAACATAAATTCCTTAACTTGAAGACTTGTGAGTATAGTGAATGCTTAACAATTTTTCTGTCATTCTTACATACAGCCCAAGGAAGATGCAAGTCCAGTTATATGTCTTGCACAGTCCCTGTTGGCATCCATTTCAGAAATCACAGAAGCAGTAGTATGCATAGAATTAGAAAAAGAAAATTTTCTTGAATTTGGATGCTACCTTTTCCGGGCTTCTTTCACCATAATGGAGTTACTGTCAGCTGAGAGTTTCCCGGCGAATGTAATAGAGATTCTACAAACTCTATCCAAAAATGTTGATTTGGCCAAGGATCTTGTGAAGAGGTGCCAAGAAGGAACACGTCCAATTTTGGACAGTGAACAGGAAAGCATCATAGCACAGCTTGAGGGGGTGATAAAACATGTGGGAGAATGCCTGGGCCTGATACCTGCATCATCATTTGAAGACCAAGTATATGTAGAAGTCGCTATCCGGTCTCTATCAAATGAGATGCAGAATGCTCAATTTACAATCAGGCGAACTGTGTCATCTAAGACCTGTGAGCTCGATTCACATGCATTGTCTTTGGACAAGCAACTGAAGGAAGAACAAGTACCAATAGAGACAGACCTCTATCCCATAAATATTGAGGATTCTACCGATAGTCTGTTCTTCAATACGCCTCATGTCATTGAAGCGCGTAAAAGCACTAGTTACAAAACCAATAGAAAACGTTGGAACATGAGCAGATCCTTATCCACATTGCCACTGGTGGCTCAGGAGATAGAGCCTCTTTATGGAACTTTCTTTTGTCCTCTTTCGAAGAAGATCATAGATGACCCTGTCACCACAGAAACTGGAGTGACTTATGAAAGGAAGGCAATAAGTGAGTGGTTTGAGAAGTTCAAAAACTCAGAGGAGATTTTCTGCCCAATCACAGGGCATAAGCTGGTAACTAGAGATCTCGTCACTAATATAGCTCTGAAGTCTACAATAGATGAGTGGAGAGAAAGGAATGAAGTAGCCAGGATCAAGGTTTCCCAGGCAGCTTTGTCTTTAGCCAGTTCAGACAGTATGGTACTGGAAGCAATAGAAGATTTGCAAAGTATCAGCCAAGATAGACAATACAGCAGGAAACAAGTCTGCAGTGATGGAGTAATGGCATCACTCGTTAAGTTTCTACAGTACAAAAACATAGATGTTGTCTGTGCAGCACTGGAACTACTACGACTATGTGCAGAGGAAGATGATGGCGTCAAGGTTATAGCTCTTTACCTGTTTTTTTCTGATTTTCATTTAGAAATACAATCAAACAATAAAAAAAATCAATAAGAGATGCTATGGAGCTTAACCTAGAGCTAAAAGCGCCCTCGTGCCTCTGTTTGTCAATATAATCAAAACAAAAAATGATAACTTTGAGAGTTGAAAACAAGAGTCCCACTCAGTTCCATGGACAAAAAAAAGAAGCCCATCATTTTCATCAGGTGCAGACATCCAATGTCTTCTTGGAAGTATATGTATATTTTCCACTTTCCTTTGCCACGAGATAGATCACATTGATGAATCCTTAACTATAACTTCCACTTTACACGATATAAACCTCCCAAATAAGCTCTTGAGTACACTCTTCTAGTTCCAACTTTCTGCTATTTCTATGGTATATTATGTGTGTGCGCGTATAAATGTATATGCTTATTCAAACAACTTACCAAAGAACTTCCAAAACAATATACATTGGTGGCTTTTTGTGCAGGAAATCATTTCCAAAAAAATCGATATTTCCACAGTAATCAAAATGCTGTCGAGAAGTCATGAGCGTGTAAGGCATGCATCATTGCTGTTCTTGCTTGAGCTTTCAAGATCCAAATTTATGTGTGAGAAAATTGGGTTGGTTCCTGGAGGAATTTTAATGCTGATATCTCTTAAATACAAACCTTCCATCGACGTCTTTGCTTCAGAAAAAGCAGATGAAACCCTCAGGAACTTAGAGAGTTCACCAAATAACATTAAGCGCATGGCAGAATGTGGACTTTTGGAGCCCCTTCTAAATCACCTTATTGAAGGTAATTTTCAGAACGTGTTCCCAGCTTTCTACGCCACTTCAAACAGTTGAATAAAAGGATATATATTGAAATGACACTGCAAAAGTCTTTCAAAAAGTTATATTATGAGAAGCATATTTAAAATTAATAACAGCCATCCAGAAAATTATATGGAAAGTAAAGAACTGTTTCAAACTACTTGGAATAACCATATTGTCCACCATCAGAGCAGATCGTATTAACAGCATAGCTTCTAGAAAATCCTTGCTCTTCAACAATAACTGATGTAATGTTAGCTAAAGTAATTGACTAACAGGTTGTGAAGATATGAAAATGGAAATGGCGAGCTATCTTGGGGAAATTGTTCTCGGACATGACAGCAAAACCTACGTGGCTGAGAGGGCTTCTCCCCCTCTCATCAAAATGGTTCGTAGTGGGAACACTTTGTGCAGAAGGGAGGCATTTAAAGCTCTATCTCAAATCTCAGCCTATCAACCAAATGGCAAAATACTTGTAGAAGCTGGACTGGTACAAATTATGTTTGAAGAGATGTTTACCAGGAGAATCTGTGACGAGCCTATGAACTCAACTGTAGAAGCAGCTGCAATACTTGCAAATGTATTTGAATCTGTGCTTGAGCTTGAGAACCTCCAAGTGAATACTCGTGGACACACCGTGTCTTCCAACTACGTTGTATACAACATTATCAACATGGTAAAGAACTCAACCCCTGATGATCTGAACATCAACCTTATCAGAATTCTCTTATGCCTGACAAAGACACCAAAATCAACAGCCACCATTGTCTCAGCCGTCAAAACGACTGATGCAAGCTACATCCTGACTGAATTCACCAATAATCCAGATGATGAACTTGGGATAGCATCAATCAAGCTACTTGGTGCACTTTCACCCTACATGGGCCATACACTAATAGAAAGACTTTGCAAAACAAGAGGCCATCCTGAGAACCTAATCCAGAGCCCAACTGAAGCAACTCAAATCACAGAGAGACATGCAGTTTCAGCAAAATATTTAGCACAACTCCCTCACCAAAACCTCACACTCAATCTAGCTCTTCTAAGCAAGAATGCAGTCCCTACTATCCTACAAACAATCAATGAAATCCAAAGAAGTGGAACAAGGTCAAGCAGGTATGCAAATGCTTACTTGGAAGGACTAGTGGGCATTCTAGTCAGATTCACAGCAACACTGTATGAACCTCAAATGCTGTTTCTTGCAAGAAACTACAATTTCACGTTAGTGTTCTCAGAATTGCTGATGAAAACATCAAGTGATGAAGTTCAAAGGTTATCAGCAATAGGATTGGAGAATCTCTCGACAGAGTCAATAAATCTATCAAAACCACCACAGATCAAGAGAACCAAGATTATGAAGCTATTCTACTTACCAAAGTTCCTATCTTTTGGTTCATCAAAGCGGAGGAAAATACCAGTGTGCCCAGTTCATCGAGGGCATGTTCTTCGCAAAACACATTCTGTTTAGTTGATGCCAAGGCAGTTGAGAGGCTGTTGGGATGTTTGGACCATGACAATGTAGAGGTGGTTGATGCTGCATTGTCAGCTATATGTACATTATTGGATGACAAAGTTGACGTAGACAACAGTGTAAGCATGTTGAGTGAAGTAAATGCCATAAAGCACGTTCTGAACGTGGTGAAAGAGCACCAGCAAGAGGGTCTGTGGCAAAAGGCACTTTGGGTTATTGAGAAATTTTTAATGAAAGGCGGTGACAAGTCTGCTTCAGATATATCGCAAGACAGGTTGTTTCCTGCCACATTGGTGAGTGCTTTCCATCATGGAGAGGGTAGTACAAGGCAGCTAGCTGAGAAGATTTTGCGGCATTTGAACAAGATGCCTAATTTATCTACTTACAACCCTATCATGTAAAATTCTCTCTCTCTCTGGTCTTATTGAAACGCTGCAGTTGACGACGTCTTACACATCTTCTTAACATGCTTGTTGCTATTCTTGAATGGATTTGACGACTTTGAATGTTTCTAGTTATTCATCGATGTGTTTTTTAGGAACTGAAATCCCCTATAATTTTCTTTTTATTCACATACATTCTACAATTCACAAAAAGATAAACACATCACACGCTGTATCTATTTCTCTTCTAATTGTAGAATGTGTTTCGGTTAGAAATTATAATAATTCATGTTATGTTTACTCATTAATCATTAAGTGATTTAAGGCTTCGGCCTCGTTTGTTTTTACAGATAAGATAAGTTGAAACAAAAGTTAAAAATTAAATAAAATATTATTAGAATATATCTATTTTTAATATTATTTTTATTTTGAGATTTGAAAAAACTGAATTATTTATTTTATTTTGTGTGGAAATTTAGAAAAATTGTAATGATTAGATGAGATGAGAATGGTTGTAAAAACAAACGAGACCTTAGTCTGCCTGGGCGTCTTTGCAGAATATTTACAAATTAATTATATCTGTGTATATATAGAATGAAGGCTCTATTTATTCGTATGATGTCTCTGTGGTAGCTTAGTTACAGAGTGTTTTTTTTTATTAAATTTAGTTATTCTTGTATATTATGTAGATTTACAACTAGGTTGAGTTATGTCCAAGCCAAGACAATTAAAAAGACTACTAATTTTAAAATAAATATAGTAATTTGATCAAATATATTTTCATTTATTAATTTAATTTAAAAATTATTGATTTAATAAGTTTAACTTAATAACATGGTACTTTTACATGGTAAGAACAAAACTTTATACGTTAAAAGATTTCAATTTCAAAGTATTTAACGTTACAGGCTTTGGAAACACAAGCGGGAAATGTGCTGAGAGTGATGTTAATTGCAACGTGTAACATCTATTAAAAACTTAGGAAACTTGTCAGCGCGCCACCACTGTCTTCCTTTTTCTGTTTTTTTTTTTATTTCTGTTTATTGGCGTTTGTAGGAAAAATTAAGTAAAATAGGCTATTGGACTTTATATCCATAGCAATGTTTGTTCCTCCCTCCTCCAGTTAGGAGGATAAGTGTGGTGTTCACTTTTCCTCCTTTAAAGGATGGAGAGTTTGAATTCGGGTTGTTTTGCCTCTGTTTTATACAGAAATCGATACTCTCTTTTGAGAGTTTTTGAAATTGAGACAATGCCCGTCAAAAAGATATTTGTGTACGGAAAAGCTTACAACAGATGTTATGTTGGCTTGTAACTTGAGTCACAGATATAACTTCCTTCTTGGAATGAAATGATGTCTATATCCTAAGAAAAAAAAAAAAAAAGACTTAGGAAAGGTGGACTACTTTATCTGAAAAGGCCGGTGGTCTTCTTTGAACATGAGTCCCCTAGCCAATGCTATCTCCAACTTTCTTACACATTCATTTACTTATGGCTATGTAGTTGCCCTTCTTATGACAATTAAAGACTTGATGCTCTTCACTAATATTCACATTTCATTACATACAAAACCAGGGAAAGAGTACAATGATATGTTGTACAGATCAGACACAGAAACTCATTCAAACTACTCAAAAAAAAAAACTCAAGAAACAATCGAGAGTGGTACAAGAAATATATTACAGGATACAACATGTGCACTACAAATGCAAAATCTTCTGGTGTTAAGGCCATTGGAAACATTTACCCTCAAAATTAAAGAATGAATTCTGACTAAACAAATATGTTGCTGATGCTGAAATTAGTAAGATAAATATCGCCACAAACACACAAATTTGGTGAGAGTGCCTGGTCTCCACCGCTTTCACAGCCTCATTCTCGGAAACCATGACATCAACATTATTTTCGGAAACAGAAGATTTCACTTCACTACAAGAGATAGGTTCCTCTCCTGATGATTTATCCACCTGATTTGGGAAAAAAAGAAAGGATAGATTTTTTTAGAACAGAAACTCCCACTTACCAAATAAATTGTCAAACCTCAAAACTTTCCAATCTAATCCATAGCAACTCCTGTGATTTTAGAAGGAACTAAGTGTCATTTCTCAAATAGAATCCCTTGGGAAGAATGCAATGGGGAAATCAATTCGGGTACCAGAAGAAGAAATTAAGAATTTCAGGTTATGAATGTTTGGTTACTGTATGTATGTTAAGAATTTATATAAGTTAACATCAAGGTTAAGCACATAAATGCAGACAACTACTTGACGAAATAAAAACTCAATAGTCAACCATTCAACCATACGTTTGGTGCATCGATCTTGCAACCATGAACTGGTTCTCAGTAAATCAATACGCTTCCAATGAACAAACATCAGAACTCAATGTCAATGGTGTGAGAACCCTCAAGGATCAACGGGTTAAAAACAATTTTGAAAGAGCAATGTTAGATCTACACACAAATTTTACACAAGGAAGTTTACACACTGACTTGGCTTAATGCAATATGTCATATCTACATTACAATAAAAAAGAGTTTTACAATCTGATGGATCACATTACCGTTTGGATACAGAAACACTCTCAACCCATCTCATCTTATCTCATCTCATCATTACAACTTTCCCAAATTCCCATACAAAATATAATAAACAATTTAACTTTTTCAAATCTCAAAATAATAATATATTAAAAAATAACATTCTAACAATATTTTATTTAACTCATCTAAAACCATCTCATCTCATTTCATCTCACTATCCAAACAAGCCCTAAAACCCGTTAGTGTGCAGACTTTTTTGTTTAAGATTTATCTGTAGACCATACATTTCTCATTTTGAAAACCTTGGTACAACACATACGGAGAAATGTATACAACAAAAAAGCCAAGCAGAACACAGTTTGTAAGACCTAGCAACATATGCTTTAATTAAGTTTTATAAATCAATAAATCATAATAACTTATAAGCTTAGCACAGTATGTGATACACATGCTATTTGGTCTCATGTGCAGCTAAATTCAAGGCATATTTGTATGAGCCTGGTCTAAACTAACCGAACTTTAAGCTGACCCGTGGCTGTTATAATCCATGATGACCATTGCTACCCTACCACTTCTCTTCAATCTAAAGATATGCAAGGTGAAATATCATACAAATTAAAAAAGACCCAAAGAATACCTGCCTGGAGACTTTTATCCAATGATCCTGTGACTGCCTCCACAGATGTTTTTGTACAGGTAGCATTGATTTGATCATTCTTGGAAAACAGTAACTCTTTGTTGTCACCATCTACATCGCTGTACATAATCTTAGTATGCCGTAACTTCTCCACGAGAATATTGTTCTCCTTTGTTAATTTATTTAGCTGCATAGAAAATATCAAAATTGGAGACTGAATGTCCTATTGTATACATCACCTCAAGCTACAGTTGCATCATTAAAAATAGAACCAGAGAAGCAAACATAACCCATCATATAGACAAGATTCATTATCCTTTGACATGTGTCCATTAGGAATTTTTGGCATCATTTGTGATGAAAACTGTGTTTTCTTTAGCAGCCCTATTTAGTTATAGACAAAACACAACAGAACAATTTGATATCCATGGGAATGCAATGGCACCCTCACCATATGTAACCACTTAAACTAGTTAAGGTAGAAAGATGAATTGTGGAATGGTTATTATCTATGAAAGTTCATACCTGCGTTTGGATGCGCTCCCTTTCAGTGGCTAGTTGCATTGCCATATCCATAATAAACTTGGTCCCTGTGTTAATTTCTTTTGCACTTTCTAATTTTGCATTGTTAGCTTGATCCAGAGACATCTCCAAGAATTCTGTTCTAGCCCTTAGGAAACTTATTTCATTATTAAGTTCTAAGTTAGTTTCAGATAGAAAAATGCATTGCTCCTCTGCAGTCTCGGTCTTACTTTCGGCTTTTGCAACCTTGGATTTTAGATCCTCAATCAGAGTTTCCATATCCCAAATTGCAGAATATAACATGTTCTGCTGCTCTTGGCTTGCCTCAGAAGATGCCTTCGCATGCTGCAATTGGATCTCAAGTAAACCCACCTTTTGGTCAGTATTACTAGCACTTCCTTTATGAAAATTCAGCTCTTCAGTGAGCTCCAAATTTGTCTCTGTTAACTGAGCAGCCTTGGCTTCTGCACTTTCGGCCCTACTTTCTGCAATATATATGTTTTCTTTCAATGAATCAATTACATTTTCCATTTCACTGAGTTGCTCTTGACTTGCTTCATTGCAGGCATTTGCATTAACAAGTTGGACCTGAGATTCTTTCAGAATTTCCTCAAGAAGGTTCACTTTTTCTCTCAAAGAAAACACTTCAGCGCTTTGGGCAATATGTTCTGCATTGCTCCTTTCAAGCTTCTCTAAAGCGACATCTTTTTCTTTAAGTTGTTCAATGCAATCTTGAAGCTTAGTCTTCATTTCAATTTCTCGTTGAATTGAACCATTCCGATTAAATTGAACAAGCTGGACTTGGCCAACCATGTCCTTTGAAATATCCATAAGCACCTCAGCTGCATTTTCTGCCTCCAAAAACCTTCCCCAAACAACTTCGGCCGCTTCTTCCATGTGAAATGCTACTTGTTCTGTATAGTGTAGCTTTACTTCCAGTTCTTCTTCCCTTTGTCTCGATTCTGCCAACTTCTTCTTAAGATCTAGCTCCCTTGCGAGAGATTTTTCCAGAATCCGTAGCAAATGTCTTTGCTCTCCGGTTATCTTCATATTTGATTTTGCATTTATGTTTGATAGTTGACCATCTTCTGATAATTCCAAGCCCACGTCAATTTGCCCTGTTAAAATGCATGTTTTAGAGATGTAACAAATAATAATAATAATAATAATAATAATATGCACCTTTATTATCTGAAGCAAACCATCTAGTTAGACAAAGGTTAATAACTCACCATTCTCGAACTTGAAACCTAAGATGGTCCTCTGAAACTTGGCTAACTGCTTCTTCAGCTCCAAAATCTGCACTTGAGACTGCTTTAATGATTGTGCAGAATCTTGCAAGTTCTCTTCCATCTTAGTAGATAGTTCTCTCAGGTGTCTGCATGAAGATATGTTAAGACGGGCATCAACAATTTCTGCTTGGAGATTATCCTTAAAACTGTCCAGCTCTCTTAGCTCAGCATCTAAAATGCCAGATAAGAGATCAAATGTCAATATCTTCTCAATAGAGTCTGTTGAAATATAGTTATTATCCAAAGCCATCGTATGAAGATCATTTTCCTGAGCCAGAAGGTACATCAATAGGATATGCAAATTTACCAACTTCTCAGAAGAATATTCCAAGTCCAAGTCTAATTTTACTATAATTTTCATGGACCTCTCTATCTCCTGTCTACCATTTTCAGTGGGTGAAACTCCATGTAAATAAAGTTTGCCAGACTCTCGAGTCCCAGTACACATGTCACGAGCAGCTTCATCGCCCATTTCCACCGCTTAGTCTTTGGTTCAACCAACCTGACTAAAGGCCAAAACACAAAGAAAGATGAAACAAAAGGAAAGGCAGACCAAAATGAATCCAAAGTAACTCTGCTTGTGAAAGAAGGGTGTGATTTTTTTTAAAGGAAATTATATCAGTCACCTCACTTAAGTGGAGAACTACTGTGGTTACAAAAAACTCAACACATGCTATGGACTATACAAAAAGAGAGAACCTATACGATATGCTCATTTATAATGTAAAGGAGGTGGTTACTAATTCATTTCCTCGGTTAAGTTCACCGACAGAATAAGAGGGGGGTAATTCAAGTCAGAGCAAGCATAAACAGGAATACTTAATCATCCATGGCACCGTGGCTACTAAATGTTACATATGCTCCATCCTGTTTGTACTACAAGCAATATATACTACATAGTCCAAACAGATGCTGAATGTTATATAAAAACTACATCCTATCCATACCAAATCCTCGAAAACGATGCAGAATATGTTATACATACAGCATCCTATCGATACTACAAACAAAATAGCAGACGGTAGTCAACTAATAGAAAACAAGTAGCAAGTAATTTACCCTCAAGGAGCAATGCAGACCAAAACAAAGTGGAATCACCGTTAGTCACCAATGGCATGGGGTTACTGACTAGTTAACAACGAAGACCAGTATTACACAACACTTGAATATTCCTAGAAAGTGACCTGGTTTAAAATATACCACTAGGCTAATAACTGAAGTTCTATAAATAACAGAATGAGAACTAGAATTTCTAAAGCTTTGTTTGTGTTTAACTATGTTTTTGCACTACAATTTAATTTCCATCAGAAACTCTTATATCATCGATAGTTTCCAATAAATCGCATTTCTATGCAGCAAACCCTTAGGTGCAACAGGCAACAGCCTTATTTCTCTCTTCCACATGACTTCCAGCAAAGGACTGGGGATTGTAAAAATATCTCCTTGTCTGTCAACTCATTTTGAAAAGCTGATCGTCAATCATTCATCTTATAACTAATTAACTACCTCCCTGACCATAACATCGAAAACCGAGTTCTATGTTAAAATTCTAATTCCCAAAATCATACATTTCTAGAACATTAAAAGCAATACCCAGAAACTAATACCTAATTCACAAAACCCTACTGCTTAACACATTGGGTTATACGTCTTTCACTAAAAGATTAAATACAGAGTAGTAGCACAGCACTCGATAAAAAAAGGCCACTAATTCACGTACTTTCGCAAATTACATCGAAGTTTCCGCACTAAGATGTCCCTACGGAAAACGAGAAACTGCAACCCATTTAAACGCCTTGAAGAAACACACAGAGAAAGAAATTCCGCTAATGCAAAAACTTTCCCAGAAAAAATCTCCAACGGATTCACAAGAACCTACCTGCGGGGCAAATCTCAACTGGGTCTTCTCCGCTCCGCTCCGCAGAAAACGATTCGAGAGAGAATTGAAAAGAATTAGATTATCAACAACCACCGTTAATCAGAACGGAGAATCTGAGAGAGTAGAGAGTCGAGACGCAGTATGATCCTTGAGTAGGAAGAGTGTAAGGTGAGGCGGTGGGTACAGATTGGTCAACGTCTATTGAATTGGCTACATCCTTAGTTAAAGAGCGCACGTCTGCCACTCCTATAGTCTGTGGAACAGAATTATTGAGCTAATACAACCTTTCCGTGAGAGAGAGAGAGAGAGAGAGAGAGAGAGAGAGATGGTGTAGCGCCATAAAAGTAAACGAAACGGTCAGGTTGTACGTTGAATTATTGCTCTGTTCGTAAGAGGGTAAAGTTCAGGAACAGAATTTGTTGCAATAAATAACGATATTTATTTATTGAGAATCTTTTAATTTTTGTTTCCATTTACATATAACTAATGCTTTCTAAATAATGATTTAAAATCATTGGGACTCTCAAATATAACCACAGCACAACACAAAACACAACAGATGAGACATCATATGAGACATTATTTTCATCAATTGCGGTAAATTTTGTAATCTTTTTTTATTTTTTCCTTTCATCCCCCCAAAAAACACATACACATAAAAAATTATTCATTTTTTTATATATTTAATTGAGTAATGTTACATACATTCTTAGAGTATTTCAGTTCTGTACATTCCGTTTAAAAAAAGTAAATAAATATGAACAAAAATCAACTTTTTAATGATAGACCCTACTATTTTTTAAAGGTAGTGCAATATTCTAAAACTTTATCCAATATTATTTAATTGAAAAAAAAAAGAAAAAAAAAAACTCATAATCTTTTTATCTACTATCATTTCATGATATGACATTATATGATTAGAAAACTATTTGTTATGTTTCACCTGCATAGCAAGTATTATAAAATCATCATTTGCCTAAAAAATTTAAGTTGATAGGAAGATATAGATTTTTATTATTTATTTTATATTTTAACAAGTATTTGGTGTCGCATAAGAAAATTTTTTTTTACTTAATGATTAAGAAAATATTTTTTAATGAGTTTGTAACTTTTTTAAAAAAATAATTAAAGTGATTTAAAAAATATTTTAAAAAATATACAAATTTTAAAAATACGAAATGCAGTTATCCCTTATCCGTAGGCACCGTCGGGCCACCTCTCGATTGCGCCCAATTCTAAATATTGATTTTCATCTTCAGACTAAACTTCCTCCCTTCAAACTTGTCAAAAACAAAGAAAGTAAGGAAAATGTTGGATTAAATGCGCTGCAAAAAAGATAATAGTAAGAGAAAAGTTTACTTCAAGGCACGTTACAATATCACTTTCCTTAAGACAATATTCACCCCCACCAATAACGATATGCACACGAGTTACAAGCAAATTTGCCTTCAAGATACAATGAAGCTTAGAATAAGTATGTTTGTCTAACTACGTTATGCACATACGAAATTAGACCTCGAATACCCTCAGATTTTTCTATTCAACCAAAAAATTAGAAATATGTTCTCTCGAGAACAAACAGATTCTAACGAGTTTTGAAGAAGTGAAAAACTTGGGAGAGAGAGAGAATTCGAAATTTTAATTCTATGATCCTCAAATGGCAGGCCAATGGGTCTATTTATAGATGACCAAAGGTTGTGAACGAAAAGTTATTACTTTTCGTATTTCTGAAAACTATTCGGAATAGGTATATATATTGTCTATTGCCATATGACACAACAGTTGGACTTGGTCCAATGGTCATCTCGTTTCTGGTTCGAGTCACATGGGACGCGCTTTGGGATTTTAAATTGGTTTTCATATGAGTCGCATCGCCTCGCGCGTGGAGACCCTGTTAGGGACCTCTGTCAAGTCCCTAAACACTATGATCTCCTCGCCTAGGATCTTCTTGTGATGACCGAGAGCCTGTTCCTCTCTTGCTTGGTTCTTGAACAAAGGTCACAACGATGGCAACTTTGGTAGAGTGAGGTTAGGTGTCTAGGCTTGACTTGGCGTGTGGGTTGGTGTGAATGATGATGGCGTGTGAGGGTTGCAATCGGTGATGGAGGCGCACGGCAATAGATGAAACTAGGGTTGGTGCCACTTAGGGTTTAGGTTTAGGGTTGGATGAAGGAAAATGGAATTAGGGCTAGGTGTTGGGCGGCTAGGGTGGACGGCAACAAGGAAGGGCTTGATTGATTGATTGGTTGAGAGATTTTAGGATTCCTAAAATCTTGGAACTCCAATAAGGAAAGATATGGCCGGTTATGGGAGAAGATATGGTCAACTAGGGTTCTTAAATTATAGGAACCCCAACATGGAATGGGAGGTGGGTGGCTAGGGTTAAGCCAATTAAGGCAAGTGTTGGCCGAAAATGGGACTTGGATTCAAATATGAGGAAGTTTCGACTAGGGCAAACTAGGATGGTAGAAGGGTAAATATGGGAATGCCGAGTATGGAAGTGGGGATTTGGCTAGGGTTTTATGAGAGTGGCGGCAAGGCTATGTATGGAATGTGGACCAAGGCAAACACTATAGTGGGCGACACTAAGTGTTTGGATGGATCAAATGAGGCAATTGATGGATTTTGCCAATGAACAATCCGAAGAACACAATGTTTTCTCAAGAACAATTCATGAGCAATGCACACAAAATAACAATATCAATGGAGAGAAAATGGAAGACAAGAGAATGAATGAATAATACTCATAAGATTGATAAATTGAACCACACTTATTCACGAATTGCAAAGTGTGATTCTCTCCTTAGGGATTCACGAATTGCACCCTAAAGAGCCCAAGTGCTAAGCAACGAAATGTATGATCTCAAGAACAAAACCGTCCAAAAGGATTTTGTCAAAAGATGTAAAAGAAAATACTAAGGGTCCTATTTATAAGAGTTACAAGTTGGAAACCCCCAATAGGTCTCTTGAAATAAATAAATAAAAATAAATTAAATAAAAAGGAAATAACATAAGGGCATGGACCATGTTGGTCGTGGCATGCATGAGCCCATGGTGGCTAGAATGGTGCATGGCGGTCTTCGGGTTGATCCATGGCAAGGTGGCACAACATGGCTTGTTGATGGGCATGGCATGGTGCCATGCACGGGCCTGCTGGTGGACATGGTCTGGTGCCATGCAAGGCCTGCTGGTGGACATGGTCTGGTGCCATGCAAGGCCTGCTGATGGTGAGCCATGTGTGCGTCCTGCATGGCCCAGGCTGGTGGCCTAGGCTCTGGGCTGCAAGGCATGAGCTGGATGGCATGCCTGGTGGGCATGCCACTGGCCTAGCCTGCAAGGCACGGGCTGGAGCCTTGCGCTGGATAGCATGCCTGTGAGGGTCTGCCACTAGCCTTGCTGCTGTGCGGCGTGGGCTGCATGCTGATGTGTGCGCAGGGAGGCGCACACGGGCGAGCTTGCACGTGGGTGTGCGCAGAGGCGTGCACAGGGGCTGTGCGAGGGCACTAACCTCGCTGGCCTGCAGGCTGGGCGCCCCCGTGCATGTCAACGCGCAGGCCAAGGCATGCATGTATATTGGGCCAACGCATGCATGTAGGCTAGCCATGGTGCTATCCTTGCCTTCCAAGGGCAGTGTCGAGGCTTGTCCCGAGGCTACTTTTCTAGGGGTTTTAACATTCCCCTTCCTTTCAAGCACATCCTTGCCCTCAAGGATGACTTGTGGAAATCTCTCCCTTATGTCATCATAATCTTCCCATGTGGCCTCATCTCTTGGTAGTCCTCCCCATTTGATTAAAACTTGCCACACCTTTCTTCTTTTTCTCCCCATCGGGACCACTCTATAATCAAGGACTTGTCTTGGTTGTAGAAGCATTCGGCCCTCTTCATCAAATTTTGGTAACTCCTCCACAATAAGCTTGGGGTCACCAATCCTTTTCTTTAATACCGTTACATGAAAAACCAGATGTAGTTTAGAAGTTGGAGGAAGTTCCAACCTATAAGCTACCTCTCTCACTTTTCCCAACACCTTAAACGACTCATGATATCTCTTAGAGAACTTCAAGCTAAGCTTCCTCCTTAAAGTTGTTTGCCCAAAAGGTTGAAGCTTCAAGTAGACATAATCCCCCATATCAAAGTTCACCACACGTCTCCCTTGATCATAGTGTTTTTCATTCTTTCTTGAGCTCTTTTGAGCTCCCTTTTTACCGTTGCCAAGACCTCATCTCTTGTAAGCAATTCCTTCTCAACTTCATCATTTCTCGCCATGCCTTTCTCATAGTTCACAAAAATTGGTGGTGATCTTCCATACACAACTTCAAATGGACTTCTTTGTATGGAAGCATGAAATGAGGTGTTCTACCAATACTCGGCCCATGTTAAAAAATCTCCCCATCTTCTTTGCTCCTCATGGTAAAAACATCTCAAGTATTGTTCAAGGGTTCTATTCACCACTTTCGTTTGCCCATCGGTTTGAGGATGATAGGATGATCTAGCCTTCAACTTGCTTCCTTGTAATTCAAATAATTCTTTCCAAAAAGTACTCATAAACACTCTATCAAGATCGGACAAAATACTTTTTGGGAAACCATGAAGCTTTACAACATTGTCAACAAATGCTTTGGCCACACTCTTGGCCGTGTATGGATGTCTTAGAGATATGAAGTGGGCATACTTACTAAGGCGATCCACCATCACAAAAATAACCTCATACCTTCCACTAATTGGTAAGCCCTCCACAAAGTCCATAGTCAAGTCTTCCCAAATCAAATTTGAAATAAGTAAATGTTGCAAAAGCCCTGATGGAGGTCTTGTATCATACTTAATCTTTTGGCATGTGTCACACTCGGCAACCAAGGTCTTCATGGCCTTTTTGATTCCTTCCCAATAGAAGAAATGTTTAACTCTTATGTAGGTTCTTAGCCAACCCGAATGGCCACCTTCCTTGCTATTGTGAAAGTGATCAAGGATCTCCTCCTCAAATTAGGTACATTCGGCACATACACATGATCCTTGTAGTAAATCAAACCGTTTCTCACCTTGAAACCCACAACACCATCACCTTCGATTTCTAGGAGTTCCACCATCTCAATAGCTCTAGCATCAATCTTTGTAGCTTCACGGATTTTGTCCCAAACCCTCCATTCGGCCCCACTCAAGGCCAACATAGACGAGTCATCTTCCTCATTCACTAACTACAAAATTGAGCTTCCCTCTTTTCTACTTAAAGCATCCGCCACTTTGTTTTCCTTGCCTGGTTGGTAGATGATATCATACTCAAATCCAAGCAACTTCACTAGGAATTTTTGTTGCTTGGATGTCACTATTTTTTGTTGAAGCAAGTGCCTCAATGCTTGTTGATCCGTGACAATGGTAACTTTCTTCCCAACAAATAGGGTCTCCATACCTTCACAGCATGCACAACCGCTAGCATCCCCCTAGCATAAGTACTCCATGTCTTTTTTATTGGTCTAAGTGCTTTGGAAATAAAGGTTATTGGTCTCTTTTCTTGAACCAAAACAACCCCTATTCTTTTGCCACTAACATCGGTGTATACCTCAAAAGACTTCTCAAAGTTTGGCAATGCGAGCACGGGAGTGGAAGTCATAGCCCTCTTCAACTCATTAAAAGCCTCCATTGCCTCTTGGGTCCATACAAAGTTGTCCTTCTTCAATAAGGATGTAAGTGGCCTAGCAATAAGCCCATAATTCTTCACAAACCGCCTATAATAGCCGGTCAACTCCAAGAAGCCTCTCAATGCTGAAATGTCACTAGGAAGTGGCCAATCCACCATAGCCTCAATCTTTCTTTGATCTACTTTCACCCCCTCTCTCGAGATGAAGTGACCAAGATACTCAAGTTCTTTCTCCATAAAGGCACATTTGGAAGCCTTAATGAAGAAGTGGTGCTCTTCCAAAATCTTCATCACAATTCTCAAGTGGCTCTTATGCTCTTCAATAGTCTTGGAGTAAACCAAAATGTCATAAAAAAATACCAAAACAAACTTCCTCAAAAGTGGCTTAAAAATTGTGTTCATGGCGACTTGGAAAGTGGATGGAGCATTGCACAATCCAAATGGCATCACTAGATACTCAAAGTGCCCGGAATGTGTTCTAAAAGTCGTCTTGTGTATGTCTTCACTCTTCATTCTTATTTGATGGTAGCTCGCCCTTAAATCTAACTTGGAAAAAATTCTTGCACCATGGAGTTCATCAAGCATCTCATCCACGGTTGGGATAGGGAACCTATCATTCACCGTGGCTTCATTTAAGGCCCTATAGTCAGTACAAAATCTCCATGTCTCATCTTTCTTTCTCACTAATAGCACGGGAAAAGAAAATGCACTAGTATTTGGCCTGATCAAGCCATTCTTCAACATGTCATCCACTTGCCTCTCTATCTTCCCCTTTTGAAAATGGGCATAATGATAAGGTGGAACATTCACCGGCTTCTTTTCATCCACAAGCACAATCCGGTGGTCAAAGAGCCTAGATGGTGGCAAGGTAGAAGGCACCTCTAGAACTCCTCGATGGTCTTCTAAAACCTCATTCACCTCCACGGGCAGCCCTTCTAATTCATCTTTGTTACTTTCCTTTTCACCCTTTTTCACATTGCACAAGTAGTCTTCATTGGCCACCATTATGGCAAAGCAATAGGCCCCTCATTTGCACAACTTTTCGAACATGATGGCCTCACAAGCTTTCACTTCTTTTGATGTCAAGGCCTTCCAAACTCTTTTCTTTGAGCCAAGTTTAAACTCCATGGTCATATTGTGGTAGTCATGAATAACTCTCCCAAGGTCCTTGAGCCAAGCATTGTCGATCACCACATCAAGACCCACTAATGCCAACACATGTAGGTCGGCCATAATTCTCACACCTTGCACATTCATCTTCACTTCTTTAACAAGTGTTTCACATCTAGACTTGTTTCCATTGGCTATTTTTACTTCAAAATGTTCAATGGCACTTGGCTTCAATCCAATCTTGGTCACAATATTGACATTGATAAAGTTATGTGTGGAGCCACTATCCACCAAAAGAGTCACTTTGAATTTTCCCACCCAAGCCATCACTCTCATGGATGTGGGTCAAGGTACACCCGAAATTGCATTTAAAGACAATTCGGCCTCCTCTAGTGGTTCACTAGATTTGGCCTCTTCAAGTTCCGACTCCTCACTAGTTGTCTCTACATGGCCGTCTTCTTCCTCTTCTTCAATTGTTTCATCTTCAAGCATCACATAAGCTTGTCCGGCCTTACACTTGTGTTCTTTACTCCACTTGTCACCACACTTGAAGCAAAGCCCATTTTTAATCCTCTCTTGCACCTCTTCTCTAGATAACTTTTTTACTTCATATGGCTTCAGTTTTGATGCACTCCTTTCAACCTCCTTGCCTTTCCAAAGAACTTAAGGCTTGAGAAATTTGCTCCCCATGTCCTTGGAATGACGCTTCTCAATGTGAGTGCTCTCTTCCGATATCTCAGCCATCCTCATAACTTCTTGTAGCCTTGTTGGTTGCTTCAACTGAATCTCTTTAGCAAGCCAATGTTTCAACCCATCCACAAAGGTGCCAATTAATACCTCTTTGGACCAACCCCTCACCAAGTTTTGGAGTTGCCGAAACTCATCAATAAAATGGTGCACTTTTCCCTCTTGTTTCAATTTGGCCATTTGCCCATGATGGTCGACAATTGGTGACGGCCCAAATTGCATCAAGAATTCTTTTTCAAAAGCCGTCCACCCTAGGCGTTTCCTCTCTTTATCATATTGGTCACAAAGCCAACTCCACCACTTACTTGCTCTTCTTTCAAGATGAAAACACACCATAGAAACTCTCTCTTCCCTTGGAACTTCATACACCCAAAAATAGTAGTCCACCTTGTCCAACCACTCATATGGATCCCCCCATTGAACTTAGGGAAATCTACCTTTGGCCTTCTTGGTCCCCGGTCATGTGCCCGGTTTCCAACTCTATCATCATAGTGGTCTTCCTCATGCCTTCGGTTTCTATGGCCCCTTTCTCTTCCTCGATTGAAGTGTCTTCTATGGGCATGGTCATCATGACCATTCAGTCCCCCATGGCTAAAGTCATACTCGGCCTTGTGATGCTCTTCAAATCTTGGAACTTCAAACCTCACATCTTGAGGTTCTCTCAAAATACTTGGACTTCTAGAATGGTGGACATCATCACGGATCCACCTGTCCACGACTACTTGGTCATTCTCAACCCGTTCACCTCTCCTATACTCGGGTCTTGGTGGTTCATGCATGGAGCTCGTGACACTTGTTTCGACTCCATCAACAAAGACCTCTTGCCTTTGCCCATGCGGACTTGGTGGTGCTCCTTTGCCATTGGTCTCGGCCGATCTTCTCTCAAGCCTTTCAAGACTTGCATTATTATCACGCCTCATGGCATCCATGGCTCTTCTATTTTCCTCGATCTCACGAGTGGTAGGATTCAAAGCCATCCTTAGTTCGGCTAGTGTAGAGTTAAACTCACTAAGGATGTTGGTGATCCTCACGGCATTCTCTTTCACGGCATCAATGCGTTCCTAGTTGGAACTGCTTTGATCCATGGTCTCGTGCATTTCTCAGTTCATGGCTCTTCAACTTGCAACTACTTGCAACTAAGCCTTGCAAACTGACTTGCACACGAGTTGGGCAGCAACAAGGTTGGTGGAGCTTGATCACAGCTCGAAAGGTCCAACCTTGGGTCCCCTACCTTCAAGGGTGGTCGACCCCTCTTGCACAATGTCCAACCTCAGATCCCCCACCTTCAAGGGTGGTCGATCCCTTCAAGATCACTACTCTGTCCTCTACCTCAATCCCAAAACTTCAATTTCTCAATCACAACAAAAAATAAATGGGATCCAACAAGGGTCTCCTCCAACCAATTCACAAAGTTTTGAGTTAACGCGTCGTTTACCTCTTGGAGAAGTGAGAACTTCTCAAAATTCACCAAATAAGAATCCTTTCAACGAAAGCACCATTAATGTTAGGGACCTCGGTCAAGTCCCTAAACACTATGATCTCCTCGCCTAGGATCTCCTTGTGATGACCGAGAGCCCATTCCTCTCTTGCTTGGTTCTTGAACAAAGGTCACAACGATGGCAACTTTGGTAGAGTGAGGTTAGGTGTCTAGGCTTGACTTGGCGTGTGGGTTGGTGGGAATGATGATGGCGTGTGAGGGTTGCTATCAATGATGGAGGCGCATGGCAATAGATGAAACTAGGGTTGGCCCCACTTAGGGTTTAGGTTTAGCGTTGGATGTAGGAAGATGGAATTAGGGCTAGGTGTTGGGCGGCTAGGGTGGACAGCAACAAGGAAGGGCTTGATTGATTGATTGGTTGAGAGATTTAAGGAATGATTCCTAAAATCTTGGAACTCCAATAAGGAAAGATATGGCCGGTTATGGGGGAAGATATGGTCAACTAGGGTTCTTAAATTATAGGAACCCCAACATGGAATGGGAGGTAGGCAGCTAGGGTTAAGCCAATTAAGGCAAGTGTTGGCTGAAAATGAGACTTTGATTCAAATATGAGGAAGTTTCGGCTAGGGCAAACTAGGATGGTAGAAGGGTAAATATGGGAATGCCAAGTATGGAAGTGGGGATTTGGCTAGGGTTTTATGAGAGTGGCGGCAAGGCTATGTATGGAATGTGGACCAAGGCAAACACTATAGTGGGCGACACTAAGTGTTTGGATGGATCAAATGAGGCAATTGATGGATTTTGCCAATGAACAATCCGAAGAACACAATGTTTTCTCAAGAACAATTCATGAGCAATGCACACAAAATAACAATTTCATTGGAGAGAAAATGGAAGACAAGAGAATGAATGAATAATACTCATAAGATTGATAAATTGAACCACACTTATTCACGAATTGCAAAGTGTGATTCTCTTCTTAGGGATTTACGAATTGCACCCCAAAAAGCCCAAGTGCTAAGCACTGAAATGTATGATCTCAATAACAAAACCATCCAAAAGGATTTTGTCAAAAGATGTAAAAGAAAATACTAAGGGTCCTATTTATAAGAGTTACAAGTTGGAAACCCACAATAGGTCCCTTGAAATAAATAAATAAAAATAAATTAAATAAAAAGGAAATAACGTAAAGGCATGGACCATGTTGGTAATGGCATGCATGAGCCCATGGTGGCTAGAATGGTGCATGGCAGTCTTCGGGTTGGTCCATGGCTAGGTGGCACAACATGGCTTGCTGATGAGCATGACATGGTGCCATGCACGGGCCTGCTGGTGGGCATGGTCTGGTGCCATGCAAGGCCTGCTGATGGTGAGCTATGTGTGCGTGCTGCATGGCCCAGGCTGGTGGCCTGGGCACTGGGCTGCAAGGCATGCGCTGGATGGCATGCCTGGTGGGCAGGGAGGCGCACGCGGGCGAGCTTGCGCATGGGTGCGCCCAGGCATGAACGTAGAGGCGTGCGCAGGAGCAAGCACTCGCGCAAGAGCAGGCGCGCGCACAGGGGCGTGCTCATGGGCGCGCGCTGGGGCGTGAGCAGTCGCAGTCGCGCGCAGGGACGTGCGTAGGAGCAGGTGCGCGCAGGGGTGTGCGCGTGCACTAACCTTGCTGGCCTACATTCTGGGTGCCTCGTGCGTGTCAACACGCGGGCCAAGACATGCATGCATGCTGGGCGCTCTGTGCGTGTCACGGCACGGCACTGGCCATGGCATGCGTGTAGGCTAGCCATGGTGTTGTCCTTGCTTTCCAAGGGCAGTGTCGAGACTTGTCCCAAGGCTACTTTTCTAGGGGTTTTAACAGCCCCTCTTGTTGCGTTGCTACGCCTCGTGCATGCCCGCACTCAATGCATCGCTTGAGCCCCCTAGTATTGGCAGCGCACAGCGCTTCACGCATGTAGTTCTTCACACAAGGTTCTCATCATAAATTAACTTAAAAACCCATCTTGCCATGGAGGTGACTCGAACTCCAGCCCTCTAGGTAATCCAAAGACATAAAAACCACTCAACCAGTTAATGGCCTGTGATGGTTATGTAGACCCAAAATGTTATAACTCTCATAAATATTCCATAACTTCTCTCTTTCCAAAATAATTCACAACTTCCAAAATCAACCAAAAAAATTATTAATAAATATAATATAAAATTAATTATTTTGAAAATACTTCCAACAGAAAATACTAAAGAGACATAAAGAAAAATGCAGGAAATTCACACATTATTGGTTGTAAAAGATAGCTCTTTCGAGGGACCTTTTTCATCTTTTTCTCTCTCTTCGAGAGTCATTTTCTCTCTATCCAACTTTTAGCCATCCTTCCATTTCCTTCGCAGAGAGAGAGTTGTTAGAACTTCGACTCCTCCCTCCCTTCTCCTGCCCGGCTAACGTCGATGTTATTTATAATGTTTTTTTCCTTTTTTTTTTTGTCATTTTCCGCCTGTAGCACCTAGATTCGCCGATCTACTACCTATTGGCCTCCTACAACCACCACGCAACTGAACAATAGACTTTCCAGCCGCCGATCTGTCAGACGGCCAAAGAAAACTGATCAAAAGATTGGTGTGTGAATCTCAAGCGCGGCTCATACTGCACGTGTATTTCACGCGCCGCCGCGCCGCAAAAAGTCTCCTACCGCTACGCACAGCACCACTGGAATATGTGGTTTCAAATCTCTCAGATCCAACCACCACCTTTTTTTCTAGAGTGGCACGTGAACCACACGCGCCTCCATAGACATTGAATGTCCCTTACCAACATATTGATGCATCCTCCGGTTGCTACGTTCCTATGTTCCCGCTTTTCCTAACTGATAATGAAGACAAAGTGGTCGTGAAAGTCTCCTACAGCTAGTTTAGACAAACAACATGCAACACACCTCGATTCACTGTGACTTTTAGTCCCAGTCTTACAGTTTGTTTATTAGACTATAATGCTAAAAATGCTTCAAGCGGCTTCCCCTTAGTGGGAAATGGGTGGGAGCCAATTTTTGGCTTTTGATCCATTATTTTTTTATACCACTTGTGTTGCATTTGTTTGTTTTGGAATGATTGTTGAAGACTCACTCCATTGAATCCAATATCATGTAACCACTTAGTTTATCAATGAATTTGCTTGCTTAGAAAAAAAAAAATATATCCCTTTCACTTATCAACATTGCACAAACAGTAACATGAAAGCACCCACATTTTATTTTTCTGTCTATGTATGCATCACTGATGGTTGTTGAAACACGTCAAATGAAAATATTAAGTTTTTTTTAAAAGAGATCACGAATTACGTAGTTTGATGTGATACGTCAAATTATAAAATTATTTATATTATACAATACATCTAATAGATCATATGAAACTACCTCAATTTAATAATTTACTTTTGTAAAATTTATTTATGCCTATAGCAATTCTTTTTTTAACTTATATAATGAGTGTTATTTATAATTAATATTAAATAAACTCTATTTAATATCATTTTAATCATCATCCTTCCACCATCCTTTACGTGAGATCAAATGATTACATTTTTTTTGCTAGGTAGAGATCAAATGATTACATGCTAAGTAATCAATGATAAATAATTCTCAATCCATTCAATGCAAGATGATGAGAGGATAAAAATTTGACAGCCAAGAGTATCTCAACTTCTCTCAAACACTCTTACTACTATATTATTTTTCATTTACTATTTTTAATATTCATTACTTTTCACTTACTTTTTATTACTATTTAATATTTTATTATTATTTTTTCACTACTATTCACAAACATTCTCATTTCTCAAATATTCTCGCTTATCATTTTTGGCATAAAAATTTTAGAATATGGGAGCTTGGATAATTTTCCTTCACGAAAATATTTTGAAGGGATGAAATGAAGACCACAGATCATCCAACCACAGAGATGATGAAAAAAATTGAAACAGATCGCACCGGAGGGTCAAGACTCGAGCCTTCGGCACCCACAGCCATGCACATGCTCAATTGGCATGCACCCAAGGGATATTCATATAGGATCCTCCATATCCAAAAACAGCAGCTAAAATCTTTTTGGAATTAATGGAGTGAATTGATTAATTGTATCATTTTGCTCATTCCCAAATGCCGGAGTTAATGCAAAATCTCTTAAAACTCTCATCCAAACTTCCTTTAGAGAACTTATGATTTGGAAAAAATCCTGATTTGTGTTCATTTTCAATCAGATGACACCATACACCAGAGTCTATGATGAATTTAGAGAGGCTTCAGATTTAGTCCAGAAATAGTCACAGAAATTGTATGTTTTTACTCCAATATTACCACGGAGTTGAAAGAATGGAGATGAAGGGGAGGAAGAAAAAAAGGAACAACATTACATTTGTTAGTATATGGATTAAAACAAACCTAAACTGGAGAAAACATTACCAGGATTTCCCCTGCAATCTTCTCGTAAAATGCACCCTTCAAATTTCATAAGACTAGAAAAAATTGCCCCGACATGAGAGTGTCTCCCTCCCACTTGGCCTGTCTACTGAGGTTTTTGAACTTTACTGTACACCCTTGATTCACAAACCTATTCATTCTCGTGAAGATTGGATTCTCGTCTGGATGTTTAGTGTTTAAAGCCACTACAAAAGAAACAACAGTGGCTTCTGCTGCTGCATAATATCTCCGAGAATCCGCAAAGCTGTAGAAAAATCTCTCTTTGGATCATGTGACAGTTCCTTCAAGCTTCTACCCAGGCTAGCATCTCACTTTACTACACAAATTGAGCCGAATATGGATGGTGTTAAATCTTTTTCCATGGAAGAGGAAACCTCTTGAGCTTTGTTATTTCCTTGAAATGTAAGAAGCTGCACAGGCATACACCAGGCCATAATAGTACAATGAAATCCAAAAGCTAATTAAAGTTCAACTTTCATCTGCCCAGATGGCAAGGACCCTGCAAATCAGAAGGGAACTCGATAAGCTTGAGCACAGTAGGGGGCATGTTATAGTAGGGATTTATTTGTCTAGAAAATGGTAAAATTATACCATCTTCATCTTGGGTATTGGAAGGAGCACTGGTTCCATAGCTCATCTGGATAACATTGTGGAGCTCATCGTCCCAGACATTAGGTAGCTGTATGGTGATACATATGTAAAGAAAAAAGGTCAATCGTGATGCATGGAGGCTCATGAAGCCCAAGTTCAAAGAATAATGCTCACACATTCTTAAATGGACAGAAGTTGGCAAGATTGCAAACAGGGATGAAACTAGGAAAATTATTGATGGGAGCAAAAAAATTTTCATTGAAGCTGGAAGATAATTTTTTGAAAGAAAACCCATGAAAAAAATAACAAGAACCAGGGGTGGAACTACACATTGGCTTGGGAGGCCATCTCAAAAAGGCATTAAAAATTAATTTTCTAATTTTTCTTTTATAGGGAAAGTACCATAAAAAATAATTCCCCCAAGTTCATTTATTATAGTTTTGCCCTCCTCCAAGTTAAATTTACTGGCTCGGCCTCTAACAAAAACCCCATGCATTTTGTTTTCTTCTTCAGAAATGTTTTTTACTTTGAAATGGGGGGGGGGGGGGGGGGGGGGGGGGGGGGGGGGGGGGGGGGGGGGGGGACACTTTGCAAATGAATGCCCATATAAAATAATGTTCATCCTACCCAGTCAACCTTCTTCATTACGCAGAATATGCCCCAACTGTTCCGCCATTCTCATTGTGCAATAAAATTTAAGTGTGAGCTATTTTATAATCAAAGCAGGTGATGAGAAAAAACAATTCTAGCTATGGATATTAAGTTACCTGTGTGGGTTCCTTGAATCCTCCAGCCATGGGTGTCAACTGAGAATGAATGGTTCTTTGAAGTAAATCAGATGAGCCTCCCATGCCAGGAAGACCAGCTTGAATAAGTCCTCGTTGAGATGGGTGCAACGGAGGATAAGCCATTGGAATATCAGGTGAATATCCCAGAGTAGATGAAGTGGCCACTCGTGACGGAAGGATCTGCATAAATTGGAGATTTTGTTACAGTAAACTAGAAATGGTACATACAAGGATTCCGTTTCTTATTGAAATATTGCCAATACTATTACATCTTTTGCCAGGAGCCCTTCGACATTAAAATCTAGCCGTGGATTGACAGTAGCAAGTTTCATCGACAAAAACTGCAAAAAAGAGAGTGTAAGAATATAAGAACCATCTATTTGTTAAAACGCAAAAGTCCCTAATATTTTTTTTTTGATAAGTTAAAAATTTTATTAAGCACAATGTAATAGGCGAAGTCCAAGTACACAGGAAGTATACAGAAGAAACACCTAGTTACAAAAGTCCCTAATATTCAAGTGAATAAATAATCTAATTAAACAGGCTAATTCAGAAGCTTTAGATAGCGTTATAATATAAGGACCACCTAATAATTAAAACACAAGTCCCTAATATTCATTTGAAAAACAAGACACTATGGTGTTAAATTACAACTTATTCTAAAAGCTTAAACTGATGAGAAGAGGTAAATGTACTTATTTAAATTATATTCCAACACTCATCCCGTGTGTGAGTTAGACTCCCCTTTGATAAGTGGACTACAATTGAGGATGAAGAGTGCAGGGTTGGGATTCCGAATTCAGGACATGTACTTTAATACCACATTAAATCACCAATTATCCCAAAAACTTAAAAGGATGGAAAGATGTAAATTTAATTATTTAAATTATATGATAACATACGGCAATGATTGTATAAGCTGTTGCAATGCTGAAACATTCAAATTATCTGTGTCAAGATGCACAAGCTATACACAATATTATGCAGCTAAGTTATTATGAGTTCATGCTGACAAGAACATAAGACACAGGAAACGTAATGCTGGATAAATTAAGAAACACTGACTTGAAGAATGAAAAGAAACACATTGTTTCTCCCATACCTCAACCTGTCGTTGCAGTGACTGTACATAGTTAATGATTTCGTCCAGCATCACCGCTTTACCAGTGACCTGCAAAAACAAATCAAATTTCATAATTTGAAAAGTTTATACTCAATTGTGGTGGGAATTTTGGCATAATTATGTTCTTTAAGCTATTGACTTCATCAAACCAACCTTGCTGCAACCAGGTACAAGGTCTTGAAGAAACTTCATCCGTTCACTGATTTTTTCTCTTCTTACCTATACTCAGAATCATTTAGTTCCTACCCAAATGTTGTAGCTTAAAAAAGAATTATTTGAAATAATTTCCATCTGATCTTACTCTTTCTGCGAGACTATGACTATTAGTTGCCTGGCCCCTCCGAGCTCTGACATGAATGTACTCTTCTTTTGGTGGATCTGAAGCTTGAGAACCCTGTTTACCATGTTTCCCAGAGCTCCTGTTAGTAGTTGAGGTTGGGTTTTGGTCTCCCGTCTGTTGAATTTCAGTGTTATCCTTCGCGCATTCACCAGACTGCTGAGCAGCTCCTTTGGCTGGATCAAGTTTAGCATCCTACCACAAATTTTAACATTCGTGAGAGATGATAAAAAAAAAAAAAAAAAATGAATGCACCCATTACATTTTACAGAAAAAACTTCAGATGCGTGGTCTACCTGGCCATTCCTTTTCCTTTTCCTCGAGTCAAGTCCCTTAGCAAAAGGTTCCCGACCTGCACCCTCCAACATAGATGGCTCATCTTGATCACCAGCACCGCTAAGCTCGGCTTCATCAGAATCATTACCTGACCCACCACTGCGTTGTTTAGATTCGTCATGAGATCTCACATGGCTCTGACTTCTCTCATCCTTTGGTGGTCTCCCTCCAGCAGCCCCATGCTCAACAGACAAAGAAACATCCTTGGAAACTTCACCAACACTCGGTTCATTCTTTTTAGACTGCCCGCCAGACACGGATTTCAACCCACTCCCAGCAAAAGCCTCCTGCGTCCCTTGCATCACCCCCCCGGCCCCAGAAAAAAGACCCATAGATTCAGGAACCGCAAAAGGATTAAACATATCACTAAAATTCCCACCATTGAAGCATGAGAACCTAGCAGCACGCTCAATGAACGCAGAATCCGCTGGGAACTGAGGTAACCTCTGCGGAAGCATTGCAGGTGCATTTGGCAAGAAAATGTCTCCTTTCAACATTGAACTCGTAGGATTCCAACCCATATCAAATGTTTTATCAATACTTCTTAGGGCGACAGGATCTCCTTTTCTCCCAAACGTGTCTGAAGTATTTTTCTGGACACCATTGTCACAAAATCTCAGGTTTTCTGAATTGGCGTGGTGGTCCCAAATGGTTGGGCCAAATGCATCCACCATTGAAGTAGATGAACAAGAAGAAGATCCAATAAGGTCTCCTTTGCTAACAGCCATCGGATTTACCTTGGGAGCCAAACCGATAGATGTATTCGTGAGATTGGCACCGCCAAATCCCCAGTCTGACACACTAGGTGCATAGTTCATAGGATCCTCGTTCCTATTTTCTAACTCAAATTTATCTTTGTCACCCATATCTACTTCCTTTACAGGAATGCCAAAAGCAACCAGTGGCAAATGCCTTTTTCTTCCAATGAATTTCAAACAGCCAGAAATTGGAAAATCTAACAAAAATTTCGGAACTTGACCATCCCGAGTAAGAGGCTAGTTGCCCAATCCTAGACGAACCAAAGACCAAAGCCAAGAAGGCAGGGGGAGCAGAAGAGGAAAAAATCAAATCTGATGGAGAACTAATCAATCTAGAGATATATATTCACTAACAACCATACAAACTGGCTTCAATTAAAATCATGTAATTCGAAACCTACAATAAAAGAATCTTCACATTGATCTTCAGATATTCCCCAAAAGCTCAATCCATCCAGAAGAGAGAATATCAAGCAAGTGAAACTAACAAGAAGGAAACAGCTTAGAAGAAGACCCAGAAAGAAAAGAACAAGAAAGACTCAAGAATGTGAGCTCAAAAACGCAAAAGCACTGAAAAAGCAGTAAAGATCGCACAACTTTAAAAGCTACCGTTTCCAAAGCTACCACGGAACTTGGAAGTACCAAATTACACGAAGGAAGCCCAACCAGGAAATAGAAACTAAAAAAGATAGTTCAAAGGAGAGCTGAGAAAAGGTGTGTGGAAGCAGTCAATTGTACAGATACATCGATTTCAGCATAATAAATAATCATTCAAACCCTAGTCAGAGCAGAAACCCAGCTTTGAGCAGGGAGAGGCCAGCTAAAAGTGACAAGGGAAAAATACCCAATTCAGATTCCGAGCTACTTTTGGTACTCTGCCCGCCATTCAAGCTTTACAGACCCAACTTTTATTGAATTGGGGTTTTGTTTGTTCAACCCTTCCTGTCTTTTTAGCTCAGAAATCCTGCTGGACACTGTCACAGCCTAGAGAGAGAGGGGGAAAGAGAGAGACATATTAAAAGCAAAGTCTTGGACAGAGAAAGACTGAAAAAGGCAGTACAAGGAGAAATTTAAGGAGAAACTTCTCATTCAGAGAAAATAATAAATAAGGAGAAACTTCTCAAAAAACAAAAAAGGTGAAAGAAATTTAAGGAGATGGGTTTTTTCGAAAGAAAGAGAGAAGAAGGAGTAATGGCAAAGGTCCTGCATTTATACTCACGCTTGCATAAAAAACAGAGCTCTCTATGATTAACCACCGTCACTGCTTAACCTTACTTTTTTTTCTTTATTTATTTTTTCTTTTCAAAAATACTTTTCTTTCACAACTCGTATGGTATTTATCTGCTCTTCTCAGTAGTTTATTTGTTAAACTTTATATGATTTTCTAACTAGCGTTGCCAACTTCCAATTCATTTTAGGGTTCTTCCCTTTTTACTGCATTGTCGTCCTTCCCTTCCCTTAGCCCAAAAATCAGAAAGCACTACTTCATTATTCTTTCGCCACACCTTGTTGAGAGCAAGAGCATCAGATCTAAGATTTAAAATGAGTGAGACAAACATATATATAGATATATATATAAAGAAATACTTGAAGTGAGCAAGAGAGAAGAAAATGGGTAATCTCTGCAAGTAATTAAGAAACTTAGCTTAATGAGTCGAGCAGTGCAGAACAGTGCTTTTTATTTTGTGGGGAGATCTAACGTATTTGATTATGATATCTTGACCGTCTTATCTATCACACATGTTGCTGATATTGATTCTCGGGTAACAGTTGCTGCATTATCGATGTCAGAGAAAGCATACTTTTCTTTTTTTTTTTTAACTTCCTAAACATTTTTCGTTAGTTCTCCTCAAGACTTGCGGGTTGTTTGGATTGAGAATCTCTTCTCAATTTATTTCATCGTATTTAATTATTATAATTTTTTTAAAATTATAAATAAAGTGTAAAATCATAATCGAATTTGTCCAAAATATTTAAGTTGATTAAAATAAATATATTTTATTATCGAATAACATTTTCTTACAAAAATGGTGTTACAGTAATTCCAACAAGATTTTATAAAATAAAATCATAAATTGATACAACTTTATGTAATATGTTATATATATACTTTACAATAGAAATAACTTTATAATCTAATATATTATATAAAATTATGTCAATTTATAAATTTATTTTTATAAGATTTTCTTTTATGACCAGGCAATTTCTCTTCTTACAATCTCAACGATACGTCCTTGCTCATGGTATAATCTTTCTAGTTCCTATGGTATTCTATGGTCATTCAAGAGGATATTCCAAACTTGTGTCCTAGAATTAAAATCTTTGTACTTGGTTTCTCCAAGTCCCAATCGTTTTGATAATTGATACACACTTTATAGATGGGACCGTAGTAGTTTGTTTGAAACCTTGTCTTTATTGTTGGCCATGTCTTCTATATGTTAATGTTCTTGTATGTTTCTTGTTCTTTTGTTCTTGTTCTTGTCTTTTTTTTTTTTTTTAATTTTTAATTTTATTTTATTTTCATATGTAGTGCAAAACCATAATGTCATTTTGGCATTTTAAAAAATGTTTAATATAAGATTAACGATTTGATAATTCAAAGAGAAATGCTTCAACTAAAGAAATTTAAAAAAATTTAATTTACAAACTAACATAATTTTATGTGATACATCATATTATTTTACAATAAAAATAATTTTATAATATAATATATTATATCAAATCACTTCAATTTATTTATTTTTTGCCAAAATATTTATATCCAATTCGGAAAGTACCAAGAAGTAATTAAATTGAAGGGCTTTCATCATCCACTGAATTCCAGTTTGACCCACCAGTTTTAAGCACTTCTTTTCTTTATTTATGCACCTATTAAACCTCGAGATCATTCATTCAAAAACTGTTATTTAAAAGAAAATCAGCCAAAAATAAAAAAATAAAAAATAAAAAAACCGATAGATATTATTTAAAAATTAAATAAAAAAATAAGAGATAGTACGGTGAACTTATTTTAATTATTATTATTATTTTTTTTTTACTATCTTTATGATGGACTGCCCCTTTTTCTCTTTCTCTCATGTCATTATTAGTTGGCATCGGGACTTACAATTCCAAAGACCCAAGCTTTTATAATAATGAAATCTCTTCCACACTTCCTTTTAAAACTCTCCAATTATATTTGAGCCTTTCTTTCAAAAAAATAAAAAAATAAAAAATAAAAATTATATTCGAGCCTTAGAAAATTGGTCATGCACAAATTATTCAGGTCTATGGCTATGGGTCTCCTATTTTTTTATAATTAAATATTAAAAAAAACCCAATATTCCCTTACGTTTGTGTAAAAAAAAAAAAAAAAAAAAAGTGGTACAAGGATGCAGTCCAAAGGAAAAGGAAAGGAGAACAGAACCTGCCACTCATTTAAGGGTTAAATAAATGGGGGCATTGTAATTAGATTCCTTGGTACACTTTTTGTGCACTTAAAATAATTGGAAGGCCCCAAGAACTTGGCAAATGGGGTATTGACACATGTAATGTTGTGTCGTTTTAGGAGAGTTATTGAGTGGTGTCATGTATGTAAACGACAAAAAAAGATTAATTAAAGTAGCTTAGGAATTTGAGATTAGTGGTGAGGGTTGGTTGATGGCAATGGGCAATGGGCAATGGGCATGGCTTGGCTCTTCTTTTGGGAAAGCTAAATCCAAACAAACCAAATCCCATCCATTGCAACTTGGAATATATAGGAGAGTTTGGGGAATTCGAGATCTTTTTAACCACAGCTTATGAATTCTTTTAACCTAAATCAAAGTCTGCACCATTGATGATCATTCTCTGATCTCTCTCTCTCTCTCCATCAACTTGTTATTTTAATCAACTAGGCTTTAGTCATGAGCTCTCATCAATTAAAAGGATGCACTTTGGGGACTTTAAATTTTATCAACTACTATCTGTACTTACAAAGTTGTTTGAAAACAAAAACTTAGGTTTTTGACATTTTAAGCTGTTGTAGTTTAAGAACGGATCTATAAAAGTATTTAAAATATAGAAATATTTTAACCACAAAGAAGTTTTATAAAAATAAATTCATAAAATGACATGATTGGATGCGGTATGTTAGATTGTAAAGTTATTTTTATTATAAAGTAGATCTAATGTATCATAAGAAGTCATGCAGTTTATAAGTTTATTTTTGTGTGATCTTTCTGTAGCTATTGTCGTATTAATAAGTGTGATTGAGGATGATAAGATTTAAGATAAATAATAGTATTATTTTTTAAGAAAAAAAAATATTTAAACTATGAGCTTGTTAAGTTGTGAATAGAAAAAGAAAAGCAATTGAATGTGAAACATGAACTTCAAGATGCTAAATCAATTGCATTAATATCAAGGGTATGAAAGAGGCGTATATATGGTACCTTATCGTACCTTAAACTTCACAGCTAGCTCATAGGTTTGACTTGGTAATGCTTGCTTAAACTGTTTTTGATTGGTACAGCTCAAGTTATTAACTTGATGCAAAGATCTTGAAGGTTAGAGAAGAAGATTGCCATTTGAGTCTACAAAAACGCATAAATAATATGAAAACGGGAGTAGCAGCAGATAGCACGCCCTATATAGGAAGGGCACTCCACTCCACTCCATGACAGTAACATTTTAACGAACTGAATAAACAAAGACATCACTTTCCAACTATCTCCGACACTTTTTCATCAATGTTTTCTTTTCAGAATTGTAATACATATATTCTGTGTGTTCGCTTTTTGGTTGTAACAAACACACACACACACGCACACATATATATATGTTTATATTACTAATCTGGAGTTATCTTGCTCATGTGTTCACAAATCTGCAATTTCTCCTAACTTCTCCAGTGATAAAGCTATCAGAATTTGTAATATTTCCCATTTTTGTCATTGAATCCGAGAACTGGTGGAAGAATGCAATTGCATCTTCTGCATACTTTTTCACGAGCTCCTTTGTTCCCATTGCAAACACACTTGAGTACATTTCTTGGTCTGAGTTTAGAAGCCCCTCCCCTTTCAACAGAATATGGTAGAACGAATTGTCGAAAAGGTTAGGACTAACATAGTCCATGGCTGATATGTTATTGTCGGATCCTCCAATTGGTGGGCAGATGGATTTCAATTTGCTGAGGTTTGAATCAGAGATTGGATCATGCCCTGAAGTTGCTTTCAAGTCTCCATAAATCCTTGCTCTGAAACTGGCACATCGTGCCACGCCTATAGTGTGTGCTCCTGTAGATTACAAGCACCAGAAACAACCTTAGTCCATAAGAGAACAGTATGATGCCATGAGCAATGCGCTGATCTTTAAAATTTTATCATCTGTGTCAGCCACTCAAAATATATTAGTTAGCAAACATGACTGGTCTCAGGATTTAGAAACCAGTTCTCGAGATTTCTATATTGAAGAGCTCTTTCCCATTCAGAGGGGACGAACCTGCAAGAGCTACCATGTCTGTGACCGAGAGGCCTTGATAAAGAAACTTATAAATTATAGAGAGAAGCCCCTCATCTGCTGTAGGAATATTCGTGTTTGCCAAAGCATAACCTGCGGTTACAGAATCCTTTCTTCCTAGAGGAACATCCCAGTAAGGTCCACCAACCTGCAAACAACCAAAGGATTGCAATAATGGGGAAAATAAAAAACAGAGGTGTCAATGTTTTAACGTTTTGACATGCATGCTAGAAGCAATTTATAGTATTCTTCGTACCAGGATCACAGCATCTCTTGCAGCAATGGTGAGAATATCTGCACAAGAAACAATCCCTGGGCACTCTGACTCAAGCTTGTTCTTGATCCTATCAATGATTCCGAAACCTTTTAAAGAGTTTATGTTGGGGGAGCTTTCTTCTCCCCTTGTAATGTAATTGTGTCATCGAGCAAAATCGATCCATCGCATCCCTGTGGCAATTGCACTCAAATGTTAGCCATACATGCATGCAATTTTGGCAAATTTGAACAGTTTTCAGGGGAAAAAAAAAAACATGAACAATTTAAGATAATAGAATATTGAAATATGTCACTTGGTGTAAAACCATGCCAATGAATATAATGGGATAAAGATGTTGACCTGAACGAAACAGTCATGGAAATGTAATCGGACTATCGAGGCTGCGTTACGTGGGTCGGCTAGCACTGCACATTCCATCTCTTTCTTGACAGTTTCAAGCACAGTTGGACAA
Source organism: Juglans microcarpa x Juglans regia (assembly GCF_004785595.1). Taxonomy (NCBI): domain Eukaryota; kingdom Viridiplantae; phylum Streptophyta; class Magnoliopsida; order Fagales; family Juglandaceae; genus Juglans; species Juglans microcarpa x Juglans regia. The sequence continues at coordinate 10,056,341 of NC_054598.1, read as the reverse complement.
GTGGATGTATAATAATCCAGAGTTAGAGGAGGATCACTTGCATGCAGTCTGTTTCCAAGGACGAAGAAAATCAGAAGCATGAATTGCAGAAGAAGGGGCTTTGAATGAAGGGAAATTAGTGCCATTTTTTGCTGTTTTCAATTTTCTTAGATGATTGGAGATGGGTGAGACTGATGAGATATATATATATATATATATATATATATATATATTTATATATATATAAGTGCCAAGGAAAGAAGGAAAATGGAAGTTTGTACCTTGTGTTTTTGCATGGCCACTTTGAGTATTTTGAATGGAGAAGCCTGGAAGTCAAGAGAGGATGCAACTAACATGGGCTGGTTGGTGGGTACTCCATAAACCAAAAGTTGAGGTAAAGTTGAATGACTTGTGCTCGCCACCTCATAAATAACTTATAAACATTTGGGGGCAAGTCACCAAACTGATAACAGCTAATGTTTACTGCTACAACTCTTCAAAAGATACTTGTCTTGTCCTAGGCTCTTAAATTAAACAGTAAATCAGCCCCTTATGGGGAAAACCATCTTAAAGTGACAAGGCTGGTTGGATGGTCCACTTTTCACAGATTAGGTTCAACCATAATGCTTTTTCTATACAGAAATGTGGTCCTCTGCTAATGTTTACTTCTTTTGGGTACTAGTTTTGGCTGATAAATGGAATTCAGATGTGCAATTTCTGGTACAGGATGTGACTATCTGATGCTATCCACGGGAAACTTCCATTCATATTGTTTGTCACGAAAAGCTAGCCCCTTAAATTCCATGTCATGAATGTGAAATACAGGTTGATCATTTTGTAACTTTTATCTTCCGCAACAATGCTTTTTCCCAAATTCTTGCCTTCTTTCTACAGTAGAAAGTCTAGAACGGTTAAGAATACAATATATATATATATATATTTTTAGAAGTTGGATACTTTTTAGGCTCCAAATCCAACTGCAAGAGAGCCCAGGATCATGCGGCCCAGAATGCAGTGGAGAAAAGCTATTGATTGTGAAGGTCAAAGTTCAGCTTGAGAAATGGGGTCAAAACACCATTCAAAAGCAACAGAATTTATTGTCAAATCAACATAAAACAACAAAAAGTGCGTGGTCTTAAGTTTTGATTGGTTAATAGAATCTCCCGTTGCTAGTTTTATTTCGAGACCGAAAAGGCTTAAGATGCCAGTAGATGGGGTGCGGGCCTATGAGAACGTCCGAGCTCGGCTCATGTACAAGGGAAATGAGCTCGAGCTCGGTTCCGTTAACGAGCCAAGCTCAAGTTCGACTCGAGCTCGGTTCGTAAAGGCAAAATTTTTTTGACTAAAATTAATAATATAAAATTAAAATAAATGCATCAGTAAAATAAGCAAATTAAATACAAATTTACATCATGAAACCTTCAAAAGTATTATGGCTATGGACCTATGGTACATTAAATGACATTTTACATCCTAATTGAACAACTGAATCAAAAAATACTTAACAACAATAAATTATGAAATAAGATACATCAAAACAAAAAACGGGCTATAAAATTACTGAAGTCCTCAGTCTTCATGAATGGAGTCAGAAATCTTGACATTGTTGCCTTGCATACACTAATACAATAAAAACTTTAAGCTTATTTTTAATCCCTTGCTCAAGTATTGTTAACTTAGTAATACTGTCAATGGATGTTTGACAGAAAATGCAAAACTTAATTTGCCTAAAAACTCAATGTCATATCTCTAACACAGTTACACAATACAATTATATAAGCAATATCATAAATAAATATGTGCATTAGAGATTCAGACAAGTTGAAATCTGAAATCACCATGACAGAAATCAGCAAGTTTCCAAAATCAGATAGAAATATGTGCATCAGGGATTCAAACAAGTTACCAAATGCAGTTACTAAAGAAGTTATCGAAACAGCGAGTATGCAATAGGCAATAGGCAATAGGCATGACTTATATCAGCTAGATAACAAACTATGAGGTAGACAAGTTGACATCTTCAATAGGCATAGACTAATAAAACAAGCAGTTACCAGCCACAAGAACAATCGAATCTGCCAACCAGCAGGCAGCAATATGCAAATTTGCAATACTCAATAGGCATACACTAATACCACAAGTAGTTATCAAATAAGTTACCAAAGAAGTTACAAATTCACAACAAGTTACCAAAGTTCAACAAAATCAACCAGACAAAATTAAAAAGACAACAGCAGTTACCAAAATAAGTTCACAACAAGTTATCAAAGTTCAACAAAATTAGCTAGACAAAATTAAACAAACAATTGCAGTTACCAAAAAAAGTTCACTACAAATTACCAAAGTTCAACAAAATCAGCCAGACAAGTGTAGTTACCAAAACAAATTCACAACAAATTACCAAAGTTTAACAAAATCAGCCAAACAACTGCAAATTGCAGTTACCAAACTTCAACAAAATCACAATGACAGGAAGTTACTAAACTTCTACAAAATATGAGTTCACCATGACAGAAGTCAGCGTGAGCAAGTTTCCAAACTTGAACAAAACCACCATGACAACCTGCACACACTAATACAGTAATAAACATTTTTATTCCTTTACATCATTACTCAAGTACTTTTAACTTAGTAATATTGTCAATAGATGTTTACAATGCAAAATTTAATTTGTCATTTAAAGATATTTAGGAAATCTGAATGGTGAGGAGTTAGGACTTAGAAATTACTTGAACTATCGTGACTCATATCATCCCAAACAAAATTAGATAGAACAACCAAACTGTCCAAATATTACAAAATAAATTGTCCAAATATCAGATAGCAAATTATAATTATATAGATTAAACAATACAGACCAGATAAAACAACCAAACTACCCAAATGCTCCATAGATTAAACATGATAAAATGTGGAAATATTAGTTTCATTTGAATCTGAGTCTGTATAGGCCTATGGCTTTGGCAAAAGAATCTGAGTTTCTGATGGAACATCCTTCTATTGACAAGGAAAAAAATAATAGTTAGTATTTTTGTAAATAATAGCAAGTATAACATAGTAAAATAGTAACATGCAATTAAAATAAATGTAACACTTATGGAATTACTTGATGATCTTTTAAGCCTATATAATACTCTAACCCAATCAGACCCACATAATAACATTTGGACAGTTTCAGTTGACAATGAAGCTCGATAAAGATCAATGACTCTGCCTCATGCGCTGAATATTGATTATGAGCTAACTGTGGTAATTGGTGTAACCAATATATCTCGGGCCAATTTGGACAAAGTTCGAAAATTAAGAGTATATATATATACTCTCCTTTAAACAATTGTCCAGTTCTTATTTACTAGGCTGCATTGTATCAACACTTATAACAAAAGATTTAAATAATGATTGGTCACTCTGCATCTCCCAACATTTGAGGAATAACTGGATATGTTTATTCGAGCATTTTCCTGCTCTCTTTGTGCCTCAAGAGTCGAATTGTATTCATGAATATTCTCATCATATAACTCATGCAACACTTGAGAGACGTGATCAATATTCTTAGAAGAATCCTGTTCTTGATAAATTAAAGGAAAACAAAATTAGATCATGATCATTTTGAATCTAGGGTCTAACACTGTAGCTATTACCATCAATAGATTACACTCCTCCCAATATTTCTCAAACTTAGCATTCATTTTCCTTACTATTGATTTCATGTATTCATTCTCATCTCTACTCTTCTTACCTAAGATGTCCTTTCATTCTTCACACTTCAAAAAGAAATAAGTTTACTGTTGGGTAATCACTTTTGGATACAATATTGGTTACTTCATTGAAAATAGTAAGTAGTTGACAAACATTTTCAACTTGCCCCCACTCTTCAATAGTTGGAACTCATTCAAAACTACTATCTCTATCACCATATCTATGAAAAACTTATTTGAACTGATTTGCAGCATCCAACATTAAGTATGTGCTGTTCCATCTTTTAGGCACATCTGAAATTAGTTTCTTTGAGGGCAATTGCAACTGTTTTGCAATTTAATTAAACAGTTTTAGCCTACTCTCTAATGCTACCAAATATTTTATATCATCTCTCACACAATCATCAATCTCCATAATCTCTCTAAGTCTATATTGCACAAGTAAATTAGTTATATGCGCATAACAACGTATATGAAACAATTTCTCTCCTACAGACAATGTTTTCTTCAATCTAAAATCATCTTTCAAGAACCTAATGGCAACATCATTAAAAATTGCATTGTCAACAGTAATTGAACTAATTTTATTCTTAATTCACCAACCTTGGAAACACTTTTCTAAAGCATCAACAATAAAAATGTCAGTATGTGGAGGTAACACATTATAAAAGTTCAACACATTCATTTGAAGATGCCAACCAGTATCTATAAAATGACATGTCACTACTATATATGAAAGTTTTTGACAAGAAGTCTACATGTCAGTTGTGATATGAACTTTGTTAATAGGTTTAAGCAAATCCTTTAACTTTGTCTTTTCCGTCTCAGAAGTTATCATGCATTAATTCTTTGCAGCAGTTCGAGACATTTTTTCCAAATATGGAGTGTTTGCACTCATGAATTTATTAAATACTACATGTTCAATTAAAGAAAATGGATATTCATGGTAAAGTATCATATAAGAGGCAACCTCTCGGACCATACTACGATCATAGGTAAAGTTTGAGACAATGAAATCACCATTTGTCTCCTTAGACTCAACTGTTAATACTTTCTGTTTTTTCTTAAACCCCATGTATGGCAAACATGTTAGCAAGTGCCTATGTAGTGTAGTTGAAAAAATTGATCAAAATGCTTTAAACAAAGTTTTACACCACTTACATTGAGGCTGTTTAGTCTCATCTCATTCAAGTTCGACAAAATCATTCCATGCAACGAAAGTCATCTTTCTCTTTTTTCTTTCATTGGCTACCGTTTGAACTTCTGTTGGGCCCTCGATAAAGACAGTATTAGAGGCCTCAGTATTTGCAATGTCTCCATCATCATCAGATATAGGCTCTACTAAGCTAATCTTAATAGAGTTTTCATTTTCATACTTCTCCATTCGATCAACCAAATTCATACGATCATTGATTTGCTAGGGTCTAATATTTTCTAAACACAAAACCGGAAATAAAAAATATGCATATAAACATTGACCATAGAAGTTATATTAATCAACTAAAATGAAAACAACCTTGTCTTGATGGCTTAAGGTGCCTCCAAAAGCAATGATACTAAAATATGTTAAAGTCAAAAACATTTGACTCTAATAGTTTTGCCTTGGCAGCCGTGCCTTGATGGCTCAATGTACTTCTAAAAGGCAAGGCTGATACAGTTGATATGATCAACTAAAAGATGTTAGAGTCAAATAATTTTGATTCGAACAGTTTCAGTATACTCTTGCCTTGGTGGCTCGATGTGCCTCCAAAAGCAAGGCACCTCAACAACATAAATATAGAACAGATTAGATAAAGAAAGAACACAATTTCATAAACACACAACACCATTTCATAGATGAAGTAAGAACCAAATATGATAATTTATAATCTACCAAAACAGGTTCAGGAAAATATATTTAAATACTTGAAGTAAGAACATAAACACATAATAGATTGTAAAAGATTAATCAATCAAGACAATGTTAAAGATGACATAATTAAATAGTTGAAGCAAGAACCATATATGATAATTTATAATCAACCAAAACAGATTCAAGAAAGCATATTTAAATACTTGGAGTAAGAATATAAACACCGAACAGATTGTAAAAGATTAATCAATCAAGACATGTTAAATATGATATAATTAAATAGTTGAAGCAAGAACCATATATGATAATTTATAATCAACCAAAATAGGCTCAAGAAAACATATTTAAATAATTGGAGTAAGAACATAAACATAGAACAGATTGTAAAAGATTAATCAACCAAGACATGAACAATAAACACATAACATATTGAATAATACATCGTTCAATAATTAAGGCCAAAATCACCATATGATCAGATTAATTAACCAAAACATGAATAATAAAATTATTTTAATTAGTTCGAGTAAGAACATAAAGCATCATTAAATAGCAAATAACTTGAGAGAATTCACACCGAACTGGAAATTTGCTTCAAGCACAGATCTAAGATCTGTAGGTAAGCTCTTTAGAATGTTTTTTCCACAATTTTCAGATATGAAATATAAAACTCGAAGCAGGAGAATGTAAAATTGTAAACAATAGCAAAATCAATATAGGATGAAGTTAACAGTCTAAGGCCTTAACAGGGCATATTCTGCAATTACAAAATAAAAAAATTACTAAAGCATAAACTTATCAATCAAACTAATTGATATTGGACAATCACAAAACTACAAAAGCATGCATAGACGACTGGTGAATGGTGATTTATGGCAGAACAATGTCACACCACTAACCACTTAGGAGTTCGGCGTACATTGATTAGATCTAGATCTACAATGTAACAACTAACAATACTACAATTTACAATATATAAAGAGTTAGGATAGAAGTAGAACCAGAATGAATCCTCGAAAATACTCAGATAAAACTATAACTAGATAAGATCAATTAAATCTACCAAGTTCCTAAATCCCAACCAAATGCTTAGAAACAGGAAAATAACCAGGGTAATCGACTCATAGACGGACGAATCGACGAACCAGAGAACCACGAACCATAGAATCAGAGATTACAGCCCTAATTGGGAGTCATAAATGCATGTATTTAATGACCCATTTGTCGAGGACCTGCTGTGATCTCAGAGGCTGATATTACAACTACGACTCCCCAAAAATATATTCGCTGGCTACAAGCAACTGCTAGGGTTTCTCGCAGTCGTAACTGGTATCGCAAGATTCACAATAGAAGCCCATCGAGTTCTTGAATCTTGATGGCTACAAGCCTTCAAGAATCAAGAGGTTTCATTCCATGGCAATCGTGACTCGTGAGGTAAGCGACAACGCCGTTGAAGCTTAGGAGGCTAGCGTTACGTGATGGCTTTGAGAGAATAAGTGAAGAAGTGTGAAATAGCTGAAGGAGAAATGAGATGCAAGTAGGGCTGAAAGTTAATTGGTTCAAACTGAACCAAACCCAGTCCGGAGTGGACCGAAAAAAGTCTTGGTCGGTTTATATCCTAGGAAACTAAGGGTTTCGGTCTTTGGTAGGATTGGGGGGGGGGGTTTTCGGATCGGACCGACCGAAAATATAAAATTAATTTTTAATTAAATATATATTTATATAATAATTATGTAATACATTATGTAATTTTCATCTAACTTACCCCATGTACAATATAAAATTTTAAATATGTAATTACAAATTTACAAATTAATATTATATTAATTGTATATTACCTATTAACCTATCATCAATTCACCATTAAGTAATTACTAAAATCTACATCTATCTAAGGTTATTAGATAACTTTTTTTTTAAAATATTTAAGTTGTAAGTAAATATAAAGCAATTAAAAATAACTAATGTAAATTGTAATTAACTTATGTATGACATGAATATCAATTAACTAACCTATCACTAATTCACACCATTAACTAATTACTAGCATCTACATCTATGACCTAAGTTGCAAGTAAATATAAAGCATGTATGGATGTATGGATAATTAAATTATCTATGCTTATTGCTTCATATACAAGATGTTAAAAGTTGTATATAACTCATTATGTATTAACTTAAAACTATCATAAAATATAATATATTGACATACTCTAAGTTAGTAATAAAGTAACAATTAACATCATCAATATAATTATAACTAAACTAAATCACTATAACTATAATTATAAATTTATAACTAAATCAATGTAAGTCTATAACTATAAGTCAATATATAATATTAATATCACAATGACTAATGAGTACTAGTAATTACTATATCACTATGACTCTATGAGTCTATGACCGTATATTACTATTAGTATAGTATAGTCCATAATTTAGTATCAATGTATTATTACACAATATATAATATATATATTCCATAATATATAACATATATATTATTAGTATCATTATATAATTATAATATATATATATACACTATATGTAGTAGTAACACTATTAGAGTATAATATATAGTATTATCATTAATTATTATTTTAATGAGTTAAAAAGAATAATCAACATTAACTAGTTTACATAATTTTACTACTTTAAATAATTTTTTTAATTAATTTATGTGCCAAAAAGATAAAAGAATCATTTTATCTTCTATATCATTTTTCCATTTATCTGACTCATGATGAAGAAGGGCCTCCATTAAATTAGTTTTAAATTTAAGTTAGTTTTGAATTAGTTTTATTATATATATACTCTTATTTATCTATTTTAGTCAGTTATTTTAAAGTGTTTTATCTCTACCATTGAATCTAGGTTAAAAATCCTAGATGATGAATGGCCTAGATTAAATACTTTAAAGAAAACTCTAGATCCCTCATTTTCCCTTCTTCCCTCTCCTCTCCCCTCCAGCCGCACCGCTGCATCCCAGACCGCTGCGAGAGCCGCTCATCTCCGACGACATCATCAGCTCCTCCTCACTGGCCAGATCTCCTCCCCTAGATCCCGATGCACCCCCTCTCTCTCTCCCTTGCATGCTCTCTCTCGCGGCTTCCCCACGTCGCCGCCGCATACCAGACCAAGAGAGCCGCTCGTCGCCGACGGCATGGTACTCGCCACTCTCTCTCGTCGACAACATCATCTTAGCTCTCTCTCTCAACGCTCGTCTGCACATCACTGCCGCATCCCAAATTTACAATATCTGTGTATTTTTTATTTGATGGGAGAAATCTTTTATTTTTTTTAACTAATTTACAATATTTGTGCAAAACATCAAATGACGCCATTTTGTTTTTGTGATTTATTTGATTGATAATTCATTGTGGGGTTCCTAAATTGCTTCCTGAAAGCTAAAACTATATCATAATGTTGAAATGTCTAGATGTTTTGCTCTTGGGATTTGATTTGATTTTATTGATTTCTAGAAGGCATGGACAGAATGTGACCGATCGGACTGTCCCAAATGGGACAGGACCAAATTGGTCCTTATGTATTTCGGTCTTGTCCCGGGTGGGTTCAGTCCACAAAACCTCCTTAAGACCGACCGGACTGGACCGAATTCACCGCTAGATGCAAGTGGGCGGGGGCAGCTAGGGTTTCATAACATTCATTGTGAATCAACGGCTCATATTTGGATATAAAGATCCAAAGGCCTCAATAACTCCAAATGTCACACATTACACATCTTATATGCTATAAAACTATATTAATATGTAAGTTGTAACACATGTTATATACTATAAAGTTATATTTATTATATACTATAATAATAAAAATATATATTTATACTGTATACATATATAAGTATATAACATTGTCTAATTTTATATTTTATCAAACATTATAATTTATTACTCATAATATAATATTATAGTTCTATTATATACTAATACTATAATACTATTATACTAATATGATAAGGAGATGGTGTAAGTTGTAAATTTATAATGTTATATATTATGTAAGACTATACTATTAATAAATTAATAATACTATATATTTATTAATACACCACTAATACTGATACACCACCATATGTATATAATAATACTAATATGATATGTTAATATTATCCATCATCATACATAGCAACATATACTAATATCTTATGCTAATATACCACCACCTTTCTTTCATATTAATGTTAGTATATTAGCATATCAGTATATCATACACCACCATACATTAGTAATAGTATATGAATGTATCATCTTTCTAACACCACTAATATATTAACATACATATACTATTACTAATATCAATATACCATCTTTCTAACATACATATGCTAACATATATATATATATATATATATATATATATATATATATAATATGGACCATATGGTGTAATTTGTAAACTTATAATGTTATATATTTATTGGACTCATGTAATCACCATAACTTCTAGTTCTATAAGACTAGAAGTTAATATTATAAATTTATATATAGTATATGTAGTGGACTATAAGTCTATAAGAATCTATATACATAATTATGAATACTATAAATTATATATATATATATATATATATCTAACTTTTGGCTATTATATATATTGTATTATATATGTATAAATATATATGAGTCGAGCTCACGAGTTGACGAACATTAATCAAGCCGGCCAAGCTTTATACGAGTTTATATTGTTTAATAATCAAGCCTAATTTTATATTTACGGACGGCCCATTTAATATTCGATTCCAGTCGATTTCAAGTTTAAACAAGTACTTGAATTCAAGCTGTCTGTTGACTAGTCTATTCATTTTACATCCCTATATGCACCCACTTTTTCGCCATTAATTTTGAAACAGGCATTTATGCTGGTGGGAAGGAAAATTTTGGAACAGGCATTTATGCTGGTGGGAAGGAAGCCAATTGATACAAAACACGTACATTTAATGCAAAATTCCCCTGGCCGGAAACTGTACGTTAGGGAATAAATTCAAAGGTCCAATAGAAAACTACAACTCAAAAAGAGCGTTTTCTGCATTAATATGAAGGAAAAATAGTAAGAAAGAATTGGAAGTCAACTTACATCACCAACCAAGCAACTCAGTCAAATTAACCCATCCATGGACACATCAGACCAAAAGAAGGTAGAGAACTACAGTTACAGCAACGTTCCTCAGCAATAATTGAAGGCATTTTAAATTTCACAACTGCCAGCAGGATCAAGTCTTTCAATACAAGCATTAGACTTTCAAGCTACTGTCAACTTTCGTACAATAAATCACTTCTCAGCCAGTGCACTTGAACTTATGGCAGCAAGTTGCATAGGTACAATCTCGGATAAAGAATAAAACTTTTCACCAATTTCTACCCTATAACCTGCTTCCATATCCAATCTTCATATCAACAAACAACCCTTTTAATTGAAAGGGAAGTTCTCTGACCAAAAAGTATCTCAATTTAGCAAAATGATCATATGGAGGTAAAGCTAGCTGTTCTCCTCTGCAGGGGAAATTGTAAAAAAGTCTCTCAATATAAGCAAGATGGGAACTAAAAGTAATCTACAGACAGCACGCATATAAAACATACCCATCCCATGATCATTACATAGTGGTCATAGATTTTGTTCCTAGGTCAGTCTTCATGCTCGTCTTCACCTTCAGAATCTGTATAACCACAATATTTAAATAAATTCTAGAATTGGGACATTATGGTATCCAAAAAATTATAAACATAAGAGTAAAACTTAAGTTTAGTTCAAATGGTCAAGTTCATCTAAAATTTCGTCAGATTATTAATAACAAAAGTTAATGCACATACATTCACTTTACAAAACCACTTAAGCAACAGTAGTTAATGCACATACATTCACTTTACAAAACCACTTAAGCAACAATAGTTAATGCACATACATTCACTTTACAAAACCACTTCAGCAACATAGATTTCACTCACCAGATCGAACATCGTCACCAAGCTGACCTCTCGCTTGGATTTGATTAACAAGCATCCGGTACATCAACACCCACCAATAAATATGAAGAACAAGCAAGCAGAATAGAAGAGTATTGAACACGTAGTAATAAATTGGTCCATCCACTTGATGTTTTTCCTGGTCCAAGGTCAGGATAACTTCGTAGCTGTAGTAAAGCGTAAAAGCCAAAGTTATCATTTTTTTTAGGCATAATTCTTTAGAAACAGCATTTTCCCTTTTTTGAGAAATTAAGATTTTTTTTTTCTCCCTCTTTCTGAAGGGTGACTGTCTAGTGTAATGGTAAAATCCTCAGCCTTCCATGCCTTAAGAGCACGTATGCATGAGTCCAATTTTTGGCAGCCACTCATTCTCTATGATGCTATCAATGTTTGTAACTAAAAAGTATTTAAATAATGGAGTTTACAATGACCACTTGATCTTGAGAACCTGGCAAAAGATAAATCTGTAGAAAGCTAAGGAAATGTAAACAAATTTAATGCTAATATGTAGGGGATAAATTAGACGAACCTAGTACTCCAAAGGACCCAGAATGGATAGTACAAGAGGCGAAGTAAGATCCAGGACAAAACAAATAGAATAAACGCAAAGCTAGCTATCCTTTCAGCACCACTGTATTTGGACATCTTCCCTACCTCCAGAAATACATCACTGGCATCATGAAGAGCCAAAACAACTGCACCAACACGGGCAAACCTACAAGAAATAGGGGAGAAACAGGTTATTGTATACAATCTAAATATCCAACATATCTGCACCACTACAAGCACTTGGAGCCACATTTTATTCTACATCGGTATCAGAAGTAACAGACTTATGACTTCACGACTTCAAGAAGTTGCATCCTTTATGATTTCTGGAAATATTTTGGCAGTGATGTTGAATCCTAGGAATTGTGATTAACAGACCATGACCAAGCTGCAAACAGAACACCATCAAAACATACCTAAAAATGTAAGATAGCACGATGAGAATGAGGGTTGCAACATGATGGCCCATGGACACCCCAAAGTCGGAACGCCTTGTTTCCCAGAAAATCAAAGCAAATATGGAGTATGTATAAAAGCCAGCAGTAAACATGTACAATCCCTTCAATTTCAACCTGAAAACCACTAATTAGTCACCGTTGACTAAATAATTACATGAATAGATCGAAGCCAATGTGAACGCTGCATTGAACAACCACAAGTATATTGAGCAAGTATGATTACAGAAGCCTTACTTAATTTTTTGGTCAGGCCAAACCTGATCTCCCGGCCCTACCCAAAAGCATCTTGTGTTTGTAAACCAAGGCTCATTATAAATTACATATAAAGCGAGAAGCTCCGCTGAGAGATAATAAATGCATTTCCATGCTGACTCCTTAAATTTTCTTATCTTCTTCTTTTTCTCGCTTGCCTCAACATCCAGCATCTCATGTCCCTTTCCAAAAATCAATTGATTTGCCATTTTCTGCAACATACACATTCATTTCAGACACCAAAAGGAAATCTTGGACAATGTAAGGGGAAAGAAAAGAACAGAGAGAGGAAAAAGAAACAAGCAAAGATACCAACAGAACAAAAGCAGTCTCATGCACAAGTCCTTTACATGAATATGTCCATAGGTTTTGGAGAAAACATAAAAATAAGGTTAAACTGAGGAAGCAATGGAAAGCCGGGCTGTACACCCACTTTTGTTGTTTTCTAAGCATTAGCTCCAAGTTGTAACTCGTACAAATACAATTGAGCCATGTTCCAGCTTCAAAAATTTTGTGGCATAAACTTAGTGAGGTGAACTAAAAGAAGAATGACCAAGGTTAACTGAAGGTTAAATTTAATGTATCTCAAGTTACATTAATGGCTCAATGCTCAATTCAGTGTATTGGCCGTCATAGTATAAGTATGACCTATCACATTCCCTTGGAAAGATAAAAGAAAATTAATCCCATGCATATAAAATGTATACCATCAAAATTCAGAACTTTCCAGCATACAGCATAGGTAAACAAGCATATGGAGCTGCCTTTCGCATAATCAAGAAGAAGAAGAAGAATGAACTACACAAAGTTACTAGGCACATTAATCAATATGAAGAGGTGTTTGTGGAGCATGTTGCTCCCTACCAAATCCTGCATTTACTAATTCATTTGATAAGTTAAAACTTAATAATTGACAAAAGGGGACAGCATTTACTAGTTGATAACCCTAGTAATAGTAGAATCAGGAGGCCTAATGACAAGGCAAAACTAAACCAAGTCATACTAAATTTATATTTTAAAACAAGGACTTCCAGGACTAACGAAATAGTTAGAACTGATGGCCAAAAGAACGAAAGAAGGGTGACCATGCCCATCATAATCAATTGCTAAAAAATATGGAATAACAAAAAAGCATACAACCAAGCGTTTACAGCTATAACAAAAACTTCACAAATAATACTGAAATATCACATTATTCAGCTAGTATTCAATAACCAAGCATGCATATATAAAAACACAAATCTAACCACAACCCAAACGAATGAAAAGAAAAGCTATATGGATCAATGAAAAATACTTTATAAATAATATAATTGCAAAAATTCTATTATCAAGCCACTAAAGTGCTTACATGTTATATTTTGATTTAGAAGATAAATTTTAAAACTTAAATTTTACAAATCAAATCTTACCCGACATGATGCTCTAAATAGAATAACTCTACGCAAGAAGCAAACAGATTGATAACAGAGCTAACAACCCGACAAATCCCAAGGAAATAAACCAAAGATAGGTGAACTCCACTGGAGCTTTTATGAGCACATATGTATACGAGAGAGTACCTCGAAGATGAATCTATCGAGGAAAAAACGAACAGAGGGGAAAAACAGAGCAAAGAAGGGAAGGACTGTGAAATCCTCATATGCTGGGTACGATTCCAGATCCCAATCGCTGGGCCTGACGATTTCGATCAAACCCATATCGGATATTCCTTCCGAGGATCCAAACTTTCTTGGGAAACAAACGAGTGACTACCTGTGGATCACATATGCAAGCAGAGACATGCGTCCCTGTAGCAAAGAAGTCGCCCAGTTAAACCTTTTTGATTGGTTGGGGAGATTTTGATTCCCTAATAATGCTCTTAATATTTGTTGAAATTCCTGAATTGCCATTGCCTTTTGGGTTGACGGAATTTTTAAATTTTTTAAACAGTTGCAACTTGCAACTTGTCACGTGATAGTGGGCTGTGTTGGGCCGGCTGCATGGGTGCTGGGGCTTAGGAGTTGACGGTTTCGTGTACAACCCACTTGGGGGGCGCTTCTTAAATAATAATATGATTGCCTTCAACTCAACTACCTTGATTTTCTTTGCTCAAATCATTTTTAAGGTGGTTTGGCTTGTACCAGTTTATTGGTCCAGACAGTAGACTAGGGTGCCGTTTTGATTTGAAGATAAGTTGAGATGAATTGAGATAGGTTATGAATAGTAGTGAGATGGATTGTGAATAGTAGTAAAATTTATAAGTTAAAGTTGATGAATACTAATAAATAGTAGTGAGATAAGTTGAGATGAGTTGAAATAAATTGAGATGAGTTGCGAATACAAACTTCTCCTAGGTCATCTTCAGTTATTTTTATGAATAATTCTGTTTCATCCGTCATTATTTACTACCTTATACTCCACACTTTATAAAAAATACCTCACATCTTATGAAAAAAAAGACTGTCAGGTATGAAATGTGAGGGTGAATAGTGACTGATGTATAACAAAAC
This sequence comes from Juglans microcarpa x Juglans regia, assembly GCF_004785595.1. Classification (NCBI taxonomy): domain Eukaryota; kingdom Viridiplantae; phylum Streptophyta; class Magnoliopsida; order Fagales; family Juglandaceae; genus Juglans; species Juglans microcarpa x Juglans regia. The sequence continues at coordinate 10,041,077 of NC_054598.1, read as the reverse complement.
TCTATTTTTATAGAGAAAAATATTACATAGAAGCTTTAGACCACTCACATCTATCTAATCAATATATGATTTGTCATTTTTATCATTCTATTTTAATATTTAAATATGTGTGTATTTAAATAAAATAATAAAAATAACAAATTACATATTGATTAGACAGAAGTGTGTGCTGTAAAACTGTCAAGCTTTCTTATAATATTTCTCTTTTATATAAACTTGAAGTTGTTTCGAGTACATTTGTATTGCATTTAAATGGTTGGATCAAGAGGGAAGGATTTAGATTTGAATTTGGGTCCTTAAATGGTTGAATTTAGGCATCCACTTTATGTTTTTCTTTTAGATTGGATTAAAAGAAAAAGTGCGTTAGTCCGGAGTTGGGAAGTATTTATAATAACGAGCATTTAATGTGGGGGAAGTCATGCATGTTACAATAACTTCTACCCCTTTTTGCGGCGGTTTACTGAAACATTTGGACCAATATTAATTGTTGAAACGAAAAACCATCGCAACTTTATTAGCAGCCATACAAGGTTGTTCATGGTTATAAACATCCTTTTTAAGGCGATTCCGAGGTTGTTGCTTTAGGACTCCAACACACAAAGAGCATAATTTCGGAGTTTGGATTAGAACATTTTCCCTATTATTAAAGAAACACGTACACCATGTTTTGAAGGACACAAATTGGTCATCAGCTTGCAAAGCCTCTTACCAAAGGAAAATGCTACTTGAGTCAATAAAAATTATCGATAAAAGTAACCATTAGTAAATTGATATTTTTAAAATTTTTTTAAAGATATATAAAAAATGATTGAAATAAAAGAAAAAAAATGCATTTACATTTATCGGTCAAATTTCATCAGTTCATCGTCGGTCCCGTAGCATTACCCCTTACCAAATATAAATATCTCTCACCCCACAAACAAAAAAAAAAAAAACTTCATTATTTCATTAGTTGCATTATTATTCTTCTGTCTCTATCTTTTTATCAAAATAAATAAGAAAATATTACCACCTAATTTTAAATTGATTACAATTTAGTTGACGGTAGTGGATTTTTATTTTTTATTTTGTTATTTCTTTTATCTTTGTTTGCTTAGTTATGTATTAACACTGTAACATATTATCAAGTTCCATTATTTACAAGTCAGTGTAAATGCACTACTTGCTATATATGGAACCTATAATTACAATTATAAAAAAATTATTACAGCTATAAAACAAATTAAAATATCAATATTTTTTTTTTTTATATTTATGCTAGTTGATGTAGAAAGTTTCCCTGTTAATAGTGTATTTGGTATGTTAATAAACGAGTTTGTAGGTTAATTTTTTTCCAACAACGTATAGGGTTTATCGTGTAAAGAATCTTAATTTTATATACAGAAATGGTTTATCTCATCTCATCTTATCATTATAATTTTCTCAAATTTTTACATAAAATATAATAAGCAATTCAACTTTTTCAAATATAAAAATAATAATAATATTAAAAAAATAATATTCTAATAATATTTTATTCAACTTTTATCTAAAACCATCTCATCTCATCTCACTATCCAAACATGGCCTAAGTAGAGACGATAGTGAAATTTCATCAATGACAATGTCATTTAAAAATGTTGTTTATATTTACAATTTATTCACATAACTATACGTGCTGATATGTAGCTATTAAAATAGTGAGAATTTTGACAATTCAAAATTTAAATTTAAAAAGAAAAAAAATTGATAAAATGAGACGGATACTCAATATGTATAATATTGTACATATATGTAATACTACTCATGTCATTTAGCAATGATAATTTTGTCGCAAAATAGCTTCATAGTTGGTAGCAAAAAGTTAATTTTTGCCTTTCTGTTAGGCCACACTCGTCTCTAATTATTCAGTATTGGAGACCAATCACTGTTGCAATTCCTTCCCATTTATTTATTTTATTTTTTTAAAATTTTGCCATCGGTCGATGAACGTGTCATTCTTGTGTGGAGTGGTGTATCTCACTCTTGTAGTTCCTTACTACATATATGGTGGATAAGATATGTGAGGTGAGAGATGGTTGAGGATCCATCAACGTCTCTCTCAACCAAAGAATCTTGCATCTTATGCTACAAAAGTACTATTATTTCTTGCTAATTAATAAACTTACCTATTTAATTAATTTAACCACTAAAATCTTAAAAAAAATATATATATATATGGAACCGTTGGTTTTTCAACTTAGAAATGATTAAAATATTTGATGTAAAGTAAAAATAATGTGAATCATTACCATTGTTTAGTGTATCGGTTCGATTATCTAGATTTAAATAAAAATGTGTCTTGATACTTGAACCAATATATGCTTCTTAGGGATAGTTTTAACCGTTTCTCAACCAAACAAAGGGTTGTGTACTTTGGTGAATTAGAAACATTTTCAATGTATTCTCTAATATTTGAGAAGTTGTGACTTCTCAAAAGTGCTCTTTCATTTAAGTTGTGACTTTTCACAAGTACCATTTCATTTATGTAATGTGATTTTTCACATGTACCATTTCATTTAAATAAGTTGTGACTTTTCACAAGTACTTTTTCATTCTCTATAAATAGAGAACCCCACCCACAAATTCATTAACTCTAAATTCTCTACAAAAATTAGAGAAACACTTCTTCATTCTTTTTGTCTTTCTTTCTTTGGGCTTTGTCTATTTTATATCGGGTTCGAGGATCTCCTTTTGTGTGCATCGACGAGAAGATTAATAGGAACCGATGTTGTTGTATCTTAAGAATAGACTGTCAAGAAGCCTAGTGCATGCTTAAATTTGGAGGCGGCAGAATTTACTCTAAGGAAAGCATCTATCACAACGTGCCTCAACATCGGGTTCTCTCTTTCAGTTTTGTTCTTGTTGTCTTACATATTCCCTAGTTTACAAAGCGTTTCAAAATATATTCCCAACATGATCCCACATTCTACTTTCTTGATCAACAAATTATGTTGCATTATTGAATATTATACACGTGTTTATATAGATATATCTGTCATGTAATTTTATTAATAGCCATCACTTATAACTGAAAAATATTACGAGAACAAGATATATTCATCTGGAGACTCCTTTTAGCTTCATTGAACGCTTAGATTTGTTCACTTTAAACAGCCAACACCAATGCTGAAGCAAATCTAAAGCTAACCATGTGATCCCCCAAAATATTTGAATATGTGTAGATGATGAGTCTCTCATGGCCGGGAAGGGGAGTTGTACTGTGTTCAAGCTAGGCAGCATCGATGAATTACAGAGACACTAATAAAACAAATGGTCATCATTGAAATAACAGTGAGCAGTCCAGGAGGAAACAAATCTTTAATTGTTTTGGTCTTTTTCCTCTGTTCTTTTTTCTACTTGCCCTACACATGTGATTCACTGCAACACAAAGTTCAGGACGGACAAAGAGCCAGAAGCAACGTGGTCAAGCTAGCCAAGGCAGAACCTCGAGTATACCTGTACCGAGTCTGAAAGTTCCTACAGAGTACAGGCACTACTGGATCAAAGAAAAGAAAATATGCTTGTCCATGTACAAGTAAATCACACACATCAACATGTTTACTCTTACCATTTAGATTGTGGTTGATACATGTTAAAAGCAAACAGTAAATGCAAAATGATGATGCAAATATTACCCATTACATGTCATAATGTATAATTATTAAAAGAGAACTGACAATGAGTTCAATTCACATGCTGCTCAGAACCCAAGAGCAAGTCAATGCAAACTCCAAAAGGACAACCACCTTGAAAGCAAGAATCTGAGGAGGGGCCTCCCCTTATGTAAGGTGGGGGCTCCATGAAAATGCTATTCAATTATGAGAGCATGCTCAACCACTTAACTAGATTCCCAGATGGAGGTGGACAAATCACGGCAAATCTAGGAAGGTGAGTTTGCGGAAAGTTACACAAAAGTCACAGGATAGACAACCAACCATATATGATTGTATTGCTTAATTCTGTGGAAGTAGAAATGGAGAATCAAGTTGCTGAGGAAGGTTGGATTGAGTTTTCATTATCAATCTGTTATAACACAAAAGACATTAATCTGCGTTCTGTGAAGAAAGATGATAGTTATGAGGGAATTAGAATAGAAGCAGAATGACGTTTGACTGAGGCTGTCATTTAACAGAGGTATCCCATTTATCTGATGCACAAAAGGCCAAAGCCCAGCTGTTTCCTCTGCGTTTTTGACAGTAAAAAGGCTGCTATCTGTTGATGACAAGTCAGAGTTTTAAAGATATGAAGAGTTAATACCAGAAAATAATAGAGGAGGGAGAGAGGCACGTTTGATAGCAACCTATTTAAGAAAATGACTCCAATTCTCTCCCATTTTAGTGGGGCTCATTCGTTTTCAGTTTTTCACCTAAAAAGCTGCTCTTGCAATATAGATAGAGATATATAAAGACGGTGCGTTTTTAAGGTGAGGTCAAACGACCAAGTGATCAACCCGATTCTATGTAAATTTTATTCCTATAATTTGAGATGGGCCTCCTCCTCTTATCAAAGAATGCTTGTTTTGTAGTGATCAAAGCCATATAATTTAGGGAGATAGGATTGCCAGGGGGACATATTCACTGGCAATCTAATAATGAGGGTTTAGCGTGTACTGTTGAGATAGGTCTCTTTGTCCTTATATGTAGAAAGCAGCATTTGGTTGAAGAGCCAGATAGACAAATATATAAATGTATTCCCAGGTGATGAGGAATTGCATATCTGCAGGCTAGTTAGAAACATCTATATATCTTACTTCACACTTTGTTCTCTTTCTTTCATGTATTTTCTTTTTTTCCCTTGTATGTATATATATATATATATAGATATCCTATTCCTAAAAGCTACAGTAATGGAGTCTCCCTGGGCTATTGGAGGTTCAGAAGAACACAGTGGCGGCAGTGAGTCTGGGTGGACAAATTATATTGGCTCCACCACACAAAACGAGAATGACAACAGCAAAGATCCTCGTGTTGACGATGATGATGATGATGAGAGTGAGGATTCTATGGCTTCAGACGCCTCATCGGGTCCGAGTCACCATGAACTTCCAAATGGAGAGGGTGAGGGAAGTGGCAGCATGGGTCATACTCATATCAGGCATGCAAAAGATGAAGCCAATAGCAAGTTATTCTCAGAAAAGAAAGCGAGCAAACAGGTCAAGAAAAAAGATGAAAGGAGAGTAAAAGAACAAAATGAACTTTCAGCATACAGGGCAGAGAGCGCTGGCAGTCAAGTTTCAAGTGGAGCCAAGGTAAGAAAAACCAAGACAATGGTCAAAGAAGGATAGCGTATTACAGATCTCTACCTACAATGATTGCATCATTTTGTTTTTATCAGAGTTTCATGGTTAACTGAAGGCAGACAACAGTTCATGCCTCTTGCTCCCGGTTGCATCTTCTTAAGAGTTTATGGGGGAATCAAGATAACAGGTAGGTTAGCTACCCAATGCATTTATTCCTCACTGATGCACATGTATGATTGTGTCTGCATGTGTCACATGTGACATGTATGCATGGAGATGGTTTCTTTTCTATTTGTCTCTGTTGTCTTTGTAGAACGAATAAAAAGCAAAAACAGGTAAAGATTCCTGGTAGTTACAAAACCCTGCAATGTGATGCTTTAGTTTCAAAAAAATTACTATCTGAAACATTGGAAGATGACTCTATTTCTATTTTTCTATTATGATATCAAACTATTTATGGCTCTTATTTGAAGCCCAAGCACGTAGCTCAAGCAGTAGTACTGCTGCTTAATCTCGTGCAAGCACGGTGACGAAATGTGGGTTCATTCAACATTGTGTTATTGGCCTACCATTGTATATTACACTCGTCCTTCTTTAACAGGCTTCATCAAAAGCTGATTCATTTTGAAACGTGGCCGGGACAGATAAGCATTGATTCCCAGTAACAGCTACAGATTCAAGAGTATTTTCCCTCCATGTCTAATCCCATTGAGTTCTGTCATTGAGGCAAACTTCCATCAAAACAGTTCGCATGCTCTTTTGAAAACGGAGTTTTACAATTTCCAGCTAGTATGAGTAGCCAGATAATTTTAAGCATTCATATTATTTCTATGATAGGCAAGACACTCAACGGGTGCTATATACTGGGGAGACAAGACACAAAGTAAATCTACAAATTGATGTAATTTCATAGAATCCGTTAGATCTACTTTATAATAAAAATAACTTTACAATCTGACGTGTCATATCAAGCTATATCAGTTTGTGAGTTTATTTTTGTGTAATCCCTTTGTGGATAAAATATTTTTCTTACTTTATAAAGGTGAATTAGATCCTGAATCATTTTTTTTTTTTTTTGTACAAAAGCTTCCTATCTTGACAATATTTGACTAAAGAAAGTTGAAAGTCATCTGATACAAGTTAAAGAAACTAGCGTCACTCTAAGGATTGTTATTGCATTTGATACAAAATTACTTGGTGCATCAGGAATCGAGGAACGAACTTTATTTCAATCAATGAGGTTTTAAATATTGAAAGAATGTTATGCATCAGTTACTATTCACTCCCACACTTTATACTTATAACTTTTTTATCGGGTGTGAAAATGTTTTGCATAGGGTGTGAGAATATTTTTCATAAAATGTGTAGTGTGAGATGGTGAATAGTAGCTGATGAGAAGATTTTTTCTTAAATCTTAGCCCGCTGCTTGCAGTTTCAATATCAACAGAATGGACGTTGAGTTTATTTACTCCCCTACCCAGCACATCATTACATCCATGACGCCTGCGAAAGCCATCAAAGCATCTTATTTTTCATGACATATAAGACTTTAGAGGACCACCCCCCCCCCCCCCCCCCCCCCCCCCCCCCCCCCCAAGTACACGAAATTCACCATTGCTTTTGAAGTAAAGGGAACAAACAGTGTTGCCGCATGCAATGACCACTGGAACGTAATGAAATGAAAAGACAAGACAACTAAGGAGAAAAAAGCATCGAGACAGTGAGAATCCATTCTTCTAGTAAATAATCCTTTTAACATATAAAACATGGAACAATGTTAAAATAACCCTTTAATGTAGGATTGCATAATTAACATTACAAAATTTAATTGCTCAAGAACGATCTTCACAACAAACAGATCAACAAGAACTATCTCCAGAATATTGAAAGGATTTGATAAAACCTATCTTGAACAGATGATAGGATGATATCCCAATTTACCAGTCTCTCAATAAATGTTGTTACATTACTGACGACATTCCAATGATTCCATCAGTAGACCACCACAGGCAGTCAGATCTTTGACCGTCTAGAAATCCTGAACCATTCAGTATGGAAGGATCCTCGTATGTCAATCCTCTCATATGTATGAGCTCCAAAGTAATCTCTTTGAGCTTGGACCAAATTAGCAGGCAGCCTCTCCCTCCTGAATGTGTCAAAATAAGCAAGACTAGAGGACATACCCGGAGTACTAATACCTGCATTGATAGCAAGGCAGACAACTCTTCGCCAAGCAGACTGTCGCTCGATGATCTCCTTTGCAAACTCTGGATCCACAAGTAGGTTGGCAAGATCTGGGTTTCTGTCATAGGCTTTCTTGATGCGGTCCAAAAACATGGCACGGATGATGCAACCGCCCTTCCAAATCCTAGCAAGCTCCCCTAGTTTCAAGTCCCAACCTTTTTCAATGCTTTTTGCACGTATCAAGTTCATTCCCTGGGCATAGCTACATATTTTGGATGAATAAAGTGCTTGCCTCACCTCATCAGTCAATTTTGCCTTATCCACTGCTTGATCTGTAAGACCTTTGCCAATGCCACTTGACTTGAAAACTTTGCTTGCTTTAACCCTTTCCTCCTTCAGACCACTGAGGAACCTGGCATCCAAAGAAGATGCTATGGTGGGGGTTGCAATTGACAACTCAGCAGCTTGCTGAACTGTCCATTTACCAGTACCCTTCATGCCAGTTTTATCCAAAACCTTGTCCACTAGATAACCTTCTCCCTTGTCATCCTTGATTTTAAATATATCTGCAGTAATCTCAATCAAGAAGCTCAAAAGCTCTCCCTTGTTCCATTCTGAGAAAACATGGCTTAATTCCTCATTCGAAAGCTTTCCAACTGATTTAAGAACATCGTAGGCCTCTGCAATTAGCTGCATATCACCATATTCAATCCCATTGTGAACCATCTTGACAAAGTTCCCTGATCCTCCTTTACCAATGTAAGTAACACACGGTCCACTATAAGGAACCTGGGCAGCCACCTTAAGAAGGATATCTTCAATGTGCCTGTAGGCCTCAAAGGAACCTCCAGGCATCAAAGACGGCCCATGGCGAGCACCCTCTTCTCCACCCGAAACTCCCATTCCAAGATAAAGTAAACCCCATTCAGCCATGGCTTTCTCCCTCCTCTCAGTGTTCTCATACCACTCATTACCACCGTCAATGATACAGTCTCCTTTCTCCATGTAAACCGAGAGGGTTTTGATGGTTTGATCAACTGGAGCCCCGGCCTTTACAAGCATGATTATGACACGAGGCTTTTGGATTGAACGAACAAAGGATTCAGGGTCATGGAAACCATATAAGATAAGGTTTCCTTCTCGTTTGGCTCGTTCTACTGTTTCGTCAACTTTAGAGGTGGTCCGATTATACACAGAAATTGGGAATCCATTCTCAGCAATGTTGAGGGCTAGATTTTGCCCCATGACAGCAAGGCCAGCAAGACCAATTCTGGTTAAGGCAGCCATCCTTAAATTCTGCACGAGGTATCTAGGACCAGAGGAACAAACTGTAATTGCATAACACAGCATTGAAGATGGCATCAAATGAATTTTTTTTTTTTTTTTGATAAGTTCAAATGAAAAATAAAGATCCAAGAACCAACAAGATATAACGTCTGAACAATCATAAATACAAGTCACCAGAAAAATTCAACCATATGTTCTCAAATCTCTATGTTTAAAGGAAAAATCTCATTCCATTATTGAAGCTTGTAAATAGTGAATATGTCCTGGAAACAACAAAGCGCATAAGATAAGAAGATATGTTATCACTGAGACTATGGGCCAAAGAGGTGAGATCCTTCAGCAATTGGAACAAAACAACCTCAATCCTTCTTTTCTTCTTTTGGCTTTACAAGATTTTGAGCTAAAGACATACCTCAAAGAGAGCCTCTTCTTACAAGGCCAAACACCCTACAAATAATTGTGATATGAAAGCTAAATTTTCACTGCTACAGTTTGAAGACAGATGAGAAATAACTAAGATCCTGTTTGGTTTCATAGATGGTCTCAACCCATCTCATCTCATCTCAACATCCAAACACCATTCAAACACAAACACTTTTCAATTTCAAATTTTTAAATTTTCAACATTTTCATCTAATCATTATCTAATCATTACAACTTTCCCAAATTTCCAAACAAAACACAAAAAACAATTCTACTTTTTCATATACCAAAACAAAAATAATATTAAAAAATTATATTCTAACAATATTTTAACTTTATAATATTTTTATTCAACTTTTTCTCTCTCCTTTTCCAAAACCCCATAAAACATCTTAACTCAAACTATATCACTGCTACTCACAAACTATCTCACTACTATTCACAGATTTCTCATCTCATCTCATCTGTGTAACCAAACAAGGTAAATCTTGCGTAAGAACATGAAAGATTATGGAGAACAATAACTTATTTTGATCATTGTTATAATTATATTTTCTCTTCTTCTCTTTTCCAAGCAGGATTTGACCCTAAAACATACCAACCTTCATTTTTTTTCATTTGGCTGGAAAAAAAGCAGGGTCCTGGGTGGGGGAATCTAGATATGAGTCTAAGCCTCATATTTGCAAACGAAGTGGCCAATCTCAAGAATTATGCAATGAAAAGTTGCATCCGGTGCAAAAACGAAATGAAACCAAACAAAAGGCAACCACAGCTGTAAAGAGACCGCTTATAGTGCAATAAGGCCTTATTCCTATAACATTGCATAACATGATATGATCAAGGCTGGCAAAGCTTGAACGTAGGTTACATAACATAGTTGATTATTAGCAGATTAAAAATACCATCAAATTGTTTACCTCATTACAATCATTATAAATTGGAGAACTTCCAGCTTTTCATATCCTAGACAGGAATTATGACTCTAACAGAACAAACTGCAAAAGAAAACAGGGCAACCAAGCAAAATGAAAAAAAAATAAGGAGTCTCGCTTTTCTCTTCTTTTTTTTCCTTTTTTTGGTTTTGGAGTACATCTCTGTGATCGTGCTAAAGTAGTAAAAGAACATATATCCCAACAAAATCCATCAAATGACAGGGGAATTCAGTTCGAACAAACAAGGTTACAAGAGTAATACGATACACGAAAAATAAAAGCAGACAACGTACTTAAAAATGTTGTACTGGAAAAGTGCAAGCAGATGGATTGCTTGAAAATAAGCTGAACCCAGAAAGATAAAGGATTTGGGTTGTGCAGAGAACCAAGATTTTGATCGAGCTCTCTTTCTTTCCTATACAAATCACTAATTACTTTGACCGCGTCCCGCTTTTGCACGGGGTTCAAACGTTGGCCGATCCAGTTCTGAGATATTGCCTGTGATTACGGACCAATCCAGTGACAAATTAGTATAGAAATGGAATCACCCATCAAGTTGGGCATTCTCATATTTCTGGATGGGAAAATGCTACTTGACTAACAAAGTGTAAATGGTAGGTTCCCGTAGTTTTGTCTCATGGCTTTGACCGCTTATTTTAATTTTTTTTTTTAATGATTAAGCCAAAATACTTCGTATTATATTTATGTAAAAATATAAACATCAACCTATAGCCGCAGCATTGTGTGATACAGTTAAAGAAAATAAAATAAGATAAAATAAATAAATAAATTAAATCACGTAGATATACTGCAATTGTAGACTGATGTATAGAATGTTTCTATATTTATATGTGGGAAATTAAATGAGGGAAATAATAGTTGGCGTGCCAAAGGACCACTCTTTTTGCCTAATGCATTACTTTTTCTTTTATTTTTTTTTTCCTAGAATTTGTATTGCCTTAAACAACAAATGATTTCTCTAACTATTTTTTTATAACGTTTGAGACTTGAAAAAAAGATCATTCAATAAAAATGCACTAATTTTAGAGAATATTCAAGTCAGATAATTGAAGAGTCAATCCAAATGATACTCTCGCAGATGCATCTCGGAAAATTTACAAAAATAATTTATTTCTCCTGATCAAGTGGTTACTAGAAATTATTTACACTTAAAAAAAAAATTCGAACCTTCAACTTGGATGGAGTATACTATTAAAACCAAAACTCTTACTACTTGAGCTAACTCCTACTATAGGTTATTTTTACTTCATCTTTCAATAATATATGTATATATAAAGAGAAATGATATTTACTATCATAGAATGTGTAAGCATCGCACACTATTTTTAAAAAAATGAGTAAATATAAAACTCGCGTAAAAAAATTAATTTTTTAATAATGAACCTTACTCTTTTCTAAAAGAAATGTGCAGTACTTATACAACCATGAATATATCTAACGTTACTTATTTATAAAATAGAGATGTCTACTATAACTAATATAAAGTCTAATTTCGAAGAATAATTTAGTGTGAATAATGGTATATAAAATAAAATAAAAAATTCTTCTCATTGTGTAGAGCAAACTATCCATATTATTTATATGGATACCATATTACTATCTATATAACTTATATGAAAAAAAGTTTAATTTGTAATATTTAAATTTTAAAATTTATTTTTTAGATCAAATCCTACCGTATAAATACTTTGTTAGATGTGTTATCTACGATGAATAAATGTTTTTTATAAAATAAAAATAGCATAACACAGTAAACAGGCCCAATCTTCCAACATCCAACTTCCAACCAATGCGTATCTTCCAACGTTCCATAACCACCACAAATTTCAACCGAACTCGCAGTCATCGGACACGTTATCTATCGCACAGCAAACAAAATGGTCCTCCCACTCTCCGATGCTTCAAAACACTCCGATGCTTATCCGTGGCATCATCTCCACTCCTCTTCCCTCCTCTCTCCGCCTCACAACCCCTACTCCCCGCCCCAAAAACGTCGTCGTCTTAGCTCAAACCCCGACCAGTACGACTCCTATCCCAACCAACCACTCCATCTCCGACCAAGCCCTCGAATCCCGGGGCTTCGTACTCCGCCGCACCATCGACGACCTCAACCTCGACCACCTCAACACCGTGTTCGTGGCCGTCGGTTTCCCGAAGCGGGATCCGCAGAAGATAAGGCTGGCACTGGAGAACACGGACTCCCTGCTGTGGGTCGAGTACAAGAAGACGCAGAGGCCGGTGGCGTTCGCACGGGCGACGGGCGACGGCGTGTTCAACGCCATAATATGGGACGTGGTGGTGGACCCTTCGTTCCAAGGGATTGGGTTGGGGAAGGCTGTCATGGAGAGGTTGTTGGAAGACCTGCTATCAAGAGGGATCTGTAACATAGCATTGTATTCGGAGCCTCGAGTTCTCGGGTTCTATAGGCCCTTGGGATTTGTGTCGGATCCTGATGGGATCCGGGGAATGGTGTACTCCACAAAGCACAAAAAGAAGAAGAAATAGAGAGTTTTATTTTTTCGACAATGCTTCGTTTCATTTTGTTAGTGTCAATGGGGTATGATTTTCGTCACATTATTCTCTCTCCTTTTTTAAGCTAAGGTAAAATGAACGTACGACAAAAGACATACCAAACTATAATTTCATCCAATTTCATTAAAAACATAGCAGTAGTAATAATAGGTATGTCTCATTTTCCATCATGGTCACATAGCTTTCCCGTTACCAAAACGTAGACAGCATTAGGAAAGAAAAAAAAAATCAACTAAAATTAGCTCTTCCCCAACATCCTCAGCTTGGTTTGGTTGTGTTATTCTACATTCTTTGACCTAAAGCATTCAAAGATTCACAAGGATGCTGAACCGGAAAACCCAAAAGGCAGCCAAAAATCTGGTGCAAATCAAAATTGGCAATGGATTTTATTCCTTAGTTCAGGGGGTATAAGCTACATTCTAATATCTTTGGGTGGATACAGGCCAGTGGGAACATAAGTGCCACTTCCATAACAGTTTTTGAAAAAAGATCTTCGAACTTGCTTGGGTACCTAAAGGAACATGTAAATCAATTGATCCAATACAACGGGTTCTTTTTTTCTGTTGTTTTTTTCTGGGGAAAAAATGCATTGATATGAAGTATAACACAACTTTGCTCACTTTTGAAGTTACAATGGTTGAACTAAATCATTTCGCAGCTCTAGATGAGACTTAAATCAGTAAACCGGGATTCGGATTCCCACTCTTTATACAAACATTTTTACCATCTGAAAACCCTGTTTCTTAAACTCTACACCATCCAAAAGGTTACAAATAAAAGGATATGAAAGGGCAAGAGGGAGGGAGGGATGGTTGTGTGGAGGGAAGGAAAAATAATAATATAAAAAATTCCTAGGCCTGATCATTCAAAGACCCATCCAGCCTTTTCTATCAACTAGGGATATCATATTCAAATCCTTGTTGCAAAACACCTAGCAAAGAGCTTTCTTAACTCCAAGACTGGTAATTGTGGGTGAGAAATTGATCTGTCCTCTCATTCCTAAACTACCCCAAGCAAATAATCTACATACACTCACAAGCAAACCCACTCTAGTCATCATCACAAGATCAGTGTACTCATCCATCCCTTCACAGTCAACTATAAGAAGTTGTGATATTACCGAACCAACCTGCGTTCAAGTTCATATAGTTGTTGATGCACCACTTAAGTTATCATAGGCAGTCTGGAAGCGAAGACCAGAACCAATGTGTCTCGATGTGGGGCATACCCAGCTCAGGACATTTGAACCCAGAACTTTTGTCAGGTTTTCATAGGCACCAAGATCATATGGGTGTGTATAGACACTCCCTCCTTTTTCGGCCAGCCACATAGCTCTAACTCCTTCATGGTACTCAATCGTAGTCTTGTTATGCAAAATGAGGTAGATATGCCAACCTAAGAGGATGCTTAGTGCCACACATAATGGGACTAGCAACAGCCCAGAAATGACATATGCCGTTCTGAAAGAGTCTCCACTTTGCTGCTCATCCTTTGGATAATCAATAGTTAGACTACCAACAAGCAAGACCAGGGAATAGATGCATGCAATAACAGCATACATCACGAAAATGAAGAACGCCTTATAGTTAGCATGCCCAACACAATTACTAATCCAAATGCAATGGTGATCCATTCGCAAAACACATCTTTTGCAAACACGACAATGATGCGCACGGGGAGGCTTATAGTGAGAACATTTCTGGCAGTACCTCAAATCCCCACCCTTGCGCTTGATCTCGTGGATAGGGTTCTCCACATCTTCGATGTCAGGTGCGTAGGTGGAGGGGACCCGACCCGGATCAGTGAAGACAGAAGCAGCGTAGGTAAAGATGCACATGAGAGCAATCGTCGTGAAAATGACCGTGTTGAAGATTCCAGGGGAGGACATGAGGCCGAACCAACGTTCGATGAAAATGAAGACTGTTGAAAAATAAATGTAGAAGATGGACAAAGCAACGACGGTTACTGGCAGAGAGAAGCTGAAGCCCTGCTTCATTGCTTAAACCTTTAAGGAACTCTCTGAAACCCTGTAAGAGTTTTCTGAGGCACCGGCGTCAAAACGTCAGCATGAGATGACCAAATTATTCTGTGAAAGCACATATCATGACAGTTAAAATAGGTAAAAATCGGAAGGAAGTAATCATCAAATGGAGACATTACATTCCAGTTTGACTTGAAACCTTTTGTGGAATACATTTTCCCAGTAGAACAGTCAGAAATCATATATCAAGCATACCAGTGACTGATCACAGCTTTTCACAATGATTTACAGCATGGCACATAGCTACAACATCGCAAGAACAAATAGACAAGAAACATCAACGGAGCAGCCTCAAAGGCAGGCCTTCTGAATAAATGCAGAGTCTGCTCTGCTGATCATGAAGTCAGTGCAAATCAATTTCAAGTAAACCTATTTACAACCAACATACTGAAAATATAAACTTGGATTCTCCTAACATCGATCTTATAGCTTCTAAAACGGAAAGAATATTTATATTTAGGTTTCATGGACACTCAAACGTAATTTGAATTAGAGTGCACTCAACATATCACAGTGATAATCTAATTTATACAAGAGGGCCTGTAAAAAACAGCTAAACAGAGAAGTAATCTAAGTAGTACAAAACATTCTTAGACCAAATGAAAATTTACTACCCAATTTAAAGGTTTAAAGAACTTCTAACATCTTTTTGAAGTCAATTTGCCAATTGATCACCTAATAAGAACTATCTTTTTTTTTTTTTTTTTTATCAGTATAGCAGTTAACAAGAACTAATAACATTCTTATTGTGCTCATAATCCTCCAAACGGATCTTTTTTTTTTTTTTACTCTTCTCAATAATCTTCTAGCCAACAACCCACGATTCCACTTAATAAATTTCAATCCAGTTGGACCCCAGCCGGAGATGCTCCTTACCCACCAAGATATGCCTTTTCTTTTCCCTGAACCACCCCTTCCTGATAATAATGGCACATGAAATAATGACCAGAGAAAATAATAGCTGAAACCAATTTCGTGGAGATGGAAGCCGAATTTGGGTAATCGAAGGAGGATACGTACCTTGAGTTCGCCGGTGGCTTGGATTAATGGGCGAGCCTGGCATTGTGCAAGAAAGCAGCAGAGCACAGAATGGAAGCAATGAAGGCGAAAATCCCCATCCCAATAACCAAAGAAATCCCAGCAACCAACAAGTCTAATACAGGCTGCAAACTAAAACCCACCATCTTCCTTAACTTTTGCGTTTTCGGTTATTGGTTTATTGGGGTATGATTCAGATCTGGAAAGACTTTGGACAGGATATTTTGATGCAAGGGTTCCAAAATCCAAAGTACTCCGTGGAAAGGACAAGGATCTGTCACTGCTAATTTATAAGGCTAGAGAGCCGAAAGGGAACGAGAGAACATTTTCTGGGAATTGAAAGGCTTTCGTTTTTGGCACGAACGAAGCCCGCACCATGTATCACGAATGATTCACCCTTCAAGATTTTGCAAATACAGCTATATTTGAAGGATCATTCTACACTTGACAATCTCTTTTGACCAAATTAATATTAAAAAAACAACATTTTTTCATTATTTTTTAAATATATAGAAATTAAAAAAATAAAAATAGTTTATATTCAATTAGGTAAAAACGATTATCAAGTCAAGTGGTGTGCTTGTGCCTTTTTCTCTCATTTAAAATTTGGATCAACACTTTAGGAATCTTTTTCTGATAATTTTTGAAATTATTGAGAAAACCTTTTTTTTCGATTTTTTAAATGTATTGGGTCCTTAAAACAGATGTTTGAATTTTTCTTTTTATTAAATTTTTATAATGGACTTTTATTGATTTTGTGATTTTGTAAAAGTAATAGCATCTTTACTTTTTGTAAGAGATTTGTTGTTTTGATGTATAGTTATTCTATGCTCATGTCTATTCATATCATTTAAAAAAGTGAGATTTTGTTAATAAGATTCATTTTTTTTTTTTAATTTTCATTCTTAATAAGTTTTTCTTATCTTTTCTTTTTAAAAATTATTTTTAAAATCTTCCATTTTTATTATTTTAAACACGTGGCATGTGCCGTGTCCACACATGTCTTGCCACATTAAATTTTTGTGAAAAATTATAACGGAATTCTGATTGACGTATACTTGGAGAAGTTCTAATTGTAAAAGGTGGAAATCGAAATGATAAAATTAGAACTAAAGGAATAAAAAGATAAAAAGAGTAAACTAAGAGATCGACTTCCCTTAAGAGAAAGATCAATTCTGTTGTGATTATAAGTTGGTTCCCACTATCTGGTAGGAGTGGGCAGTTGGATCCCGCATCCCGCATCCCACATCCTGCTACCCGCCACAGTCCACTTGCCCCTTGCATGGGTGGGGCGAACCCTCGTTTGCCAGATGTGAGGGGCGGGTTTCCATCTGCATCTGGTGCCCTCAACTCTTTTTGGTTGGGGGGAGGGGAGGGGAGGGGGGGGGGGGGGGGCGCAACCCCGCCTAGCAAAACCCCTACCCCGCCCTCGCATATATATAAATAAATAATATATATTTATATATAAAGTATATGTATATTATATATTTGTAATTAAAAAAAAAAGTAATCAAAACGATGCCGTTTTGTCAATAACCCCTGCCCCTACCCCCTTCTCATGACCCATGTTTTCAGTCTCAGAATCTCTCTCTCTCTCTCTCTCTCTCTCTCATCTCTCTAACCCTCGCAGTTGCTGCTCTCTCCCATTCCATAGTCCCTTCATCGTACGTTGTCAAGCCATTCTCCATTGCCATTCGTCCGTTGCACGCTTAGTTTGTCGCCAAAGGTAAGTTCCCCGTTCCCAATTCACATGCATGACGATTATGTTTTTATTTTTTGTTGAGTTATGGAGGATGTGATTAAATTGAGGAGTTGAAGGATGTAATTGTGAATTGTGTGTTGTAGATGCTTGAATTGTGCATGTGTTTTGATGTTTGTAATTTTTAAATTGAGAATTTCAAATTTTTTAGGGTTTCGGATTGGAACCCTAAATAATTTAGGGTTCCAATCCGAAACCCCAAATTAATTTAGGCAAGATTGAAACCCCTAACATAATCCTTAATTTAGAGCTTGTGAGTTGTGACAAAAAGAGACCATCAAGAGACTAGAGAAGGGGTTGTAACCATCGAGCGCCAACTCTTTGGGTTTTTTACTTTACTTTTTGGATATAAAAGTATCCCAACAACTAAAGTAAGGAAAAACAATAAGATAGAGGCAAAGATAGACGGCTTGCAGTTTGAGCTAACTCCAAGAGACACCAAAATATGTGCAACGCGTGGGACTCATGCATCTACCTTAATGAGGCCACGATAATTAGATATGGAATATTTGACAATAGGAAATTTTTTGGTCTGGAGCGTGTGGCAGAATAGGCTCCAGGAAAGGGAGATGCGTGTGCCTCATGAGCCGTCGAAATTTTTTGGTCTGGAGCGTGTGGCAGAATAGGCTCCAGGAAAGGGAGATGCGTGTGCCTCATGAGCCGCTTTCGGCGGCACATGAGAGACACGCTAACTGTTTCAATACACTATTGCTTCTATCCAAAGGATTCATGGCCTGGTAACCTTCTTGTATGGCACATGTGCCTCAGAGGTTGTCGAAAAGCTGCATATTGGTCTTTTTCAGTCTTGGAGGAAAAATGACAACAAAAACAGCTAAAAAATCAGAAATAACTCTAGGGATAGAATAGATATATAAGAAAAGAGGAGGACAACGGAGTCGAAGCTCTCCCCCTCTCCAACGAAAAAATTGTCACTACGTGTTTGTGTAAAATCATCACTTATTCCTAATGTTTAAGCTGATGAGAATATGCATATTTTTATTATTTATATTATATCTTAACACTCCCTTTCGCGTGTGAGTCAAACTCCTCCTTAATAAGAAGCTCATCACTGGCTCAACACGTGTAATATTTAATTAATTGGGTGAAGTGTAGAGTCAAGAATTGAATTCAAGATCTCTGATCTGATATCATGTGAAATCATCACTTATCTTAAAAAATTAAATTGATAAAAATAGATAAATTTTTATTATTTATTTTATATCTTAACATTTGAACATTAGGATTTCGGCTTCAGGAGAGAACGGGAGGGGGCCAAATTTTTCTATAGGTTCTCTTTCTATCAAATGGCAAGTGTAGGACTTTTTTTCATAGTTATCCTGCGAATTGACATTTCTTATAGAAAGGCAGGGGACCCCTCGTATTTATTAAGACGAAACAGCTCAGAGCAAACTTACAAATATATGCTTTTGTGAACATATTTTGGGACTGATGCACTTGAAGATAACTTCTTCATTATCCTTTGACTTTGAGGCTCAGTTTCCAATTCCACACCAAAAAACCAGCCTCCTTCATTAGCTAGGAAAGCAACATCACCAGTACAGCAACATTTCCCTTTCAGAAGTGAGCTAAACTAGGCAGCCACCTTATCTTCTCAGATTCCTCTTCAGATTAACATGTCCTATCTGCTACAAATTCGCAAACGATATGCTTATTTCCTTATGTCAATTACGTTGTGAAGGAACGTAATTGTAATTGGCTACCCTGGCAAATCTGGTCTTGAACATCAGCACCATTGTATGGGTAAACTTTAGAACTTTTATGATGACTCTTATTACTTCTGTAAGAGCTGCCTTGGTGTGTAAGGCCACCGACCAAACTAAAAGCCGATTGGGTTGATACCTGGATAAAATATCGAGATTCATTGTCTCTTACCTGGCTATGATATGTCAAAGGTGGCATACAAGATGTAGATATGAGAATTTCTTTGAAAATGCAAAGTCACCTGAGGTTGGCATTGGTGATCTCCTTGGGATGGTTGGCATTGGTGGTCTCCTTGGGATGGGCTGTAGTTCTTTAATGTCAACTACAACAGCATCGGATGTCAGGAAAGTCTTGGCTACGGAAGCAGCATGCTCCAAACAACATCTAACTACCTGCTCCAGTATTTGGTGGGAAGATAACTTTATCAGCTGATGTTTTCAAGACATATTGGGTAGTCAAAGCCTAGACATTCTGGCTTAAACTGAAATCACCAATTATGTATGTTCTCAAATAAGCTTTTAATCTAATTTCATTAAGCAACATGTGTTGATGGTTCAAACTATATGGAAATTTAGACATCTTTCCAGAGGATCCCATAGCTTTCCCAAACGGTGAAAATATATTAGGATGTGGTATCCCCACGCTTAAAATGTTTACGTTGTTGGGCTACTGATATGTGAATCTTCCTGACAAAGCCATTCAAGTAATGGTACCTTTGATGGATCGATGATTCCAGCCTTCACCAAATCCTCGTAACAATCTCTTGCAGCGTTGTATCCATACCTAATATCATCATTAGAAAGAACCTGCAAAGTTTATTCAACAGGGTAATTTAATGGATTCAAGATCAGTATCATGGGTTCATAAACTAGGATTATTTTTCCAATCTCAACTTATGTATGACAGGAAATAACAATGAATAATATGCAGAGACCTTTTCAATCACCAGATTTCCATTTACACCTGCATTTTTGGCTATCAATCTAGCAGGGTAACTCAGAGCTCTTTTGAAGATCTCAGCCCCAATCTGCAATGCACTTTCATATATAACATTACAGTCTTTATGTGCATTCAGTGGGAAATAATTTCAAGATTGCAACATTGAAAAGACATTGATAGAAAATGATATGCGATTTCCTAAGAATACCTGCATGAACTTAAGTGGACTTCAAATATTAAAGACCACCGACTGAGATATCTAATCTAAAAAGAAAACAGCCAGGAGAAAAATTTATCATATTTCAATAAAAGAGGTACCTTCTGTTCTTCATTGTCCAAGTGTTGTTTGATACCATCTACCATTGTAGATAGCCTCAAAAGGGTACAGCCCCCACCAACTACCACACCTTCCTCAATTGCTGCCTGTAATATGCCAAGTTAGAAGCTTACTTTAATGGTTGGCAAACGAATTCTTACAGTGTCAAGAAAGAAACTAACTACCTTGGTTGCATTCAAAGCATCTTCAATCCTGAGTTGTTTATCCTTCAACTCAACTTGTGTTTGTGCTCCTACCTAGGATTCAGTTTATCAAACTCAATGTATTAGCTGGAAAGCAAGTCACAGCCTCCACACTCCCCAATTATCAAGATGCTGGCTGCAATATAATTCAGATTACCTGCAGAATAGCAATTCCCCCTGACAACCTAGCAATTCTCTCACTCAATAACTTCTTTTGAAATTTTTCTTCAGAGTTCTGCAAAACAAGAAACCATTCCATTGGGAGAATGCTAATGATGTATAAATTCCTTCCACACTTCTGCAGTGTACTAATGTGCATGTGTGGTTATTCAATCTTGCAATTCACTCTGCGATATAGAGCTTTAAAGCAGAAAGTACAAAGGCACAGCCAGAGACATTAGTTGAACCTTAACAAGCTCCTGGAGTTGAGAAACCCGCTTTTCAACAAATTCGCGGGTGCTTCCATCTGTAACTATTAGTGTAGAATCCTTAGTTATCACAACCTTTGAAGCTGAGCCCAATGTCTCCTTGCCAGCCTTTTCAAGGCTCAACCCCATCTCATCTCTGATTACAGTGCCTGCACAATTATCAAGATCCAGGCATGTAAGAGCATGAGGAATTTTGCAGAAGAAAAATGTTCAAGGGGCAGACAGTGGCTCAATTTGACTAACTTCAGTTTTGATATATGAATCCTTTTCTATCAATCAATCCTATCGAAGGTCATATTCATTTTTATAAAGGATTTTCATTCTGAGATATGACTTTAAGTCTGCCTCTAACCTGCGACAACCCCTTACTTTTACGGATTCAGGATCCACGATGTAAATTTGTTAAAGAGCAACATAAGAAAATAGAATTTATTTCATTGAAATGTAAATAACATTCTATACGCTTAATTGCATATAGTTCTTAAAAATATATCAAGCAGCAACTTCATTTATAGACCTTGAATACAGTAGATGATTGGGATGGATGTAGGAAAAAGTCTTGATTCCACTGTGACCATTTAATCAAAATTACGTATGCATGTAACTAGAGTAACATTTGGCCTATTATTCATTTCAAGAACGTGTCTTTTAACTGCAGTTCTAATTCAACTCTGTATTGCATTTGTATTCTATATTGGACATTTACTGTGCCTATAAGCAGTCTCTGTCTAACAGCAGCAAACATAGAAAATTGTATGGCAATAATCTGCAGTTTTCTTTCGCAATAGTCACATGCCTCCAAAATGATTTTACTTCTTTGGGTACCAAAGAATAAAAACCTGACTCCAAGACTGTTACTAACCAAAAGATCAATGCAGTGAATTGTTGGTTTTCTAACCATTTTATTCCTATGCTTTCATTAGTATTTTTATTATTGGTATTATCATTGTAATTATTGCCATTAATAGTAGTATTTGTTGTAGTGGTAGTAGTTGTAGATATTGTTTGTTGTTATTTTGATCATTATATTTTCTACCCTAACAAATGGTCTAACTCAAAAGCTACTCTAATCAGCATGTTAATTTGTAGTGTTTAAACAAACCTCAAGTGCGTCATAGGATATGTGGGGAGAAGATATAATAAATAAATAAATATTCTAAAATACCATTCAGAGATAATGTGATCAACAGGCATTTTGATCTAAGAAAAGCTAATCAGACAGAAAAGTGGAGGAAATGCAAAACAAGATCCAAATATATACAAACTACATAGCAATGTATCAACCCAAAGCGTATGAGCATAACAAAATTAAAGTTGACTTTCTTTTTTAGCATCCAATGGAAGGAAATGGATTTTCTAGTTTAATTGACATATAATTACTTTGAGAAATGATGCTATGATATCTAAGATTTGGTACTTAATCTACTACCTCCAGTTAAGATGGCAATGTCATCTAAGTAGTGGCTCTTGCGCTCACCAAAGGCTGGAGCCTTAATAGCAGCTGCCTTCAGCACACCCCTGAGTTTATTTCTGATTACTGGAGCTAGAGCTTCCTTCTCAATGCCCTCTGCAACTATCACAACGGGATACTTCTCTTTAACTGCACTGTCCAGTATTCCAAACATCTCCTTTGGGTTTGTGATTTTTCTGTCGACCAAAAGTAACTGCAACCAAAGAATTTCACACTCTGTAATTACTTCGTGGGAAAGCATGCAAGACTATTAATTTTGCAATTCCTACCTTGCAGTTATGGAACTCCACTGTCATCTTTTGTCGATCTGTTACAAAGTATGGGGACAAATATCCACGATCAAATTGCATTCCTTCTACAATTTGTAGATTGTTCTCGGTGCCTTTCCCTTTTTCTATTGTCACTACTCCCTTCCTTCCCACTTGACGAAGAGCATCAGCAATCATGTTTCCCACTGAATAATCATTGCCTGCACTAACTGCGGCAACATGTGCTATTTCATGATCTTCAACCTGCAAATGTGAAAGTGTGATATGTATTGCAGTTTATTAAAGCAAATGATATGATACTTACAGTGTTTCTTGATGAAGCCAAACAAGAAAGACAAACTTGTTTACCTCTCTGGAAATTAGTTTGAGTTCAGACACAAGGGTATTTGCAGTCTTCTCAATCCCACGAGCAACTTGAACAGGATTCATACCAGCAGCAATAATCTAGAAAAAGAATGATGTTTAGAATAATGTAGTGGCGGCACTTGATTCAAATTACTAATCCACTATTTCACACCGGAAGTGCCTTTAATATAAAGAAAACAAAATATAGCTGTAAGATATAAGAATTGCACATAAGCCAATTCACCAATAATTAACAAGCCCTGCCTATATGATTTTTTAAAGATGCAGCCTCACCTAGGTGGTGAGGCCTTATTGGCAACAAACTGGCATTCAAAACTTGGCTTCATATTAATCTCTAATATGTAACTAATTCCAAGTTTTTAGAAAGAGCATTCAAATTGGCACTAGTTCAATCGTAGAAATTCCGCCTTCTAACTATTGCCTAGTATTTTAGAAAGCCTGCATTATAGCACAATGTTATAATACATCACAAGAAACACTTCTTCTGTTGTAATGTAATAGACAGGCTACTCGCGTACACATCCATTTCATACCTTCACGCCTTCAGCAATCAGACCCTGGGCAAGAATGACTGAAGTAGTGGAACCGTCGCCAGCAAGGTCATTTGTTTTGGCACCAGCCTGTCTCACCAATTTAACTCCAACATTCTCCAAAGGGTCCTCCAATTCAATCTAATATAACAATTTGGAGCAATTTAAGAGGAAATATCTTGTTGTACAATGTGAACAATTGTCAAATTAAAATGAGTGACCAAGATAGAAAAAAAAAAAAGAACAAACGCGAAGGTGTAATGGGGAATAGATAACTAGGAAATACCTCTTTGAGAACAGTTTCACCGTCATTTACAATTTTTGGGGGTCCATACTTGTTCTGCAATACGACATTCCTTCCCTTGGGACCCAAAGTCACCCCAACCAGCTCAGCCACCATGTCCACCCCTGCCTGCACCACCAGCCAGACCATTCAAAATCTTGTCAAGCAAAACATAATTGTGGGTGTTACAGAAGCTAGTGCCTTGAACTGTAACCTGAAGCTTCCTTGTGGTTGAACCTTCGCGGTTGAAGTAAAGCTCTTTGGCCATGGCTCTCGGGATTAACATGGAGGGTGAAGAAGGCCTTCTGGGCAGTATTGGGTTAGTGAAATTAAGTGCAGAGATGGGGGTTGGAGAACTTGCCATGGCTTGGTTCGGTTTGGTCTGCCAGTTGGAGTAACAAATATCTTCAAAGATGGTTTTGTAAGGATAAGAGTAAGGGAGAAGAGAGGAGGTTTCCGAAGGCCAAGAGAAAAATCTAACATGTTTTGGCGCTATTCCAAGATTAGCGACGTGTTTTTTCTAATTGTTTACAAAATTTATATTCTTTCTGACTTGGATTTTATTTGAGGCAATAGGCTCTTAAAAACAAAAAACTAATGGATTCATGTGGTTTTTGAATTTTATTAAAAAAAATTAAAGAGTATAAATTATATGTCTCGATGGGAGAGATTACTTTCACTTGTCTTATTAATATGAAGGATTCTTGATTCATCTATTCGTTTTATGTAACTTTGTGAGTACATAATGGCTATTACTGGAATCAGGTCTACGATGTGTTATGAAAAGTATCTAGGACTACGTGCACTTATTGGTAGATCTAGGCACAATGCTTTCAACAATATATTGGATAGAGTTAGAAGCAGTATTAGTGGATAGAAAACAAAGCTGCTATCTTAGGCAGACGAACCCCAATCGACTCGCTTTGAGACCCAACAACGATATTGGAAAATTCAACCCAAGAAAGCTAGAATTAAGTCAAATGATGGAGAATCTAGACCAATTGAGTAGGGCTGCATAGAGACCCGGTCTGATCAAATTTGGGCCTGACTCGATCTACAGGGAAGACGGTTTCAGCTCGACTTGACCCGACCCGTAAATGTCGGATCGGGTCAAACCCGTTCGTCTTGCTTTTTATTGTTTTCGATCTTTCACCCATTCACCTTCATTTGCAGACCCACGCCCCTCTCTTGCTCCTCTGCAAACTCAACCTCTCCCACATTGTTCGTTCCTCCTTTTCCTCTCCTCAGCAACTCAGCCTTTCCCCTCCCAAACCCACCCTCCCTCTATAGGTACACCTTGAGGGGCTTCACGTAGTTCTCGAAGTCGAGGGTGGCCAGGGCCCATTGCTGATCGTCGCCATTGATCGTCACTTCTACCTCTGGAACTTGTCGGATGCCTCAACGGTGACGAAGCTTATGATGTATTTCATTTTCTTTGTGATGCTTTTCATTTTTTTTGAGATCTATTTCAAGATCTATTTAATTTTCTTTGAAATCATTGACGACCTTCACCTCAGGAGGAAGTAGAGGCTTTAGGTGGAACCTCGTACTGGACTTTGAGACCTTAAAGGATATATTCAACAGAATAAGAAAATTAAATGTAAAACAGTAGCTTGCTTGATTTATTCTCAGAGAAAAATGTAAAACTCTGTTGATTTCTTGGTGGGTCTGATTAGCAGTGGGGAATCCGTTGAAGATCGACGCAAGATCGATGGGTTTTTGTGAGTAGCTCGTTCAAAATCTATTGAAGATCAACGCAAGATTGAATCTGTCGTTTCAGCTGAGTTTCGTCAGAATTCTAAAAAAGTAGATCGCAAAAGTTTTCTCTACATAGTACTTACTTCGCTGAGGTAAGAAACAACTTGATTAGCAGTGGGGATAAGAGAGTCTGAGATGTTTTTAATGTAATTCGACAGAGTATTTTTCAGTTTCGACGAGTTGCATTGTATAAAACCTGATATTAAGTTTTGATTCGATGAACCCTTGTCTATTTGGGTTGGACAAATCGAGTGTCTCGAACGGATTGGGCCAAAGGCCATTTTTGCATAACCCTACCGTTGAAAACTCGTTTCAAGAACTTAGATTATATTAAAATTTAAACTCGTTGAAGAATCCGTCTAAAAAACCCAGATTACAATGAGGAACGCCACAAAGGTTGTGATTTACCTTTGATAAGTTCAAAATTTCAATTAAGAATAAGAGGAGTAAACTCACAATTAAAATTCAATATTGTCTAATCTCTAAGTGTTGCACGGCTACAAGCTTAAATAAGCCAAAAATAAAAGAGTGCGGTGGTGGAAGACATGCTTCCATGCCATGCTCAAAGCACTTATATTATCCGAGTGCAGCGTAGGGGTGGAAGCTTGTAACTCAGAGTTTGAAGCAAATGCATAAACCAAAGCAGTTCGGCAGTGGTGGAAGCCAAAACTCGATACTCTGCTTCAGCTGTAGAACGGGCAATAGTGTTATGTTTCTTGGCTCCCTAAGAAATAAGTTTGGTCCCATGTAAACGGTAAAGCCAAATGTTGAGCAGCAGTCGTCCTGTGATCCAGAGTGACGGACTCAAGTGAAACGGTAATGCTCCCGAGCCAAAGTCGTGGCCTCTCTAATGGTAGAGGTTAGAGGACGTCGTGGTCAAGGACAAGGTGCAAAGCCAAATGTCACTCGGAACGAAGTCACATGCACTTTTGTTATCTGTGGTATAACAAAGAGGGCCAGGGTGTGTAAATGACCCATTCAAAGGAGATTGTGGTGTACACATTAATAAAATGGATGCTTTGAAAACTAGATTTTTAGGTATATTTCAACTTGAGTGGAAATTGTGTTAGTGCTTATGTTTTGTTATGCGATAAACTGTAGGGGTACACAACTTTAGATCTGACTGTTAAACAATAGAAATGGGTGAACTAGGCTCACTCTCCCTGCCACTCATACTTCTGCTTTGAACTGTGATCTCAAAAAGTTCATCCAAGCTTATAAACTTAAATTTGTAAGGAGATGCATTTGTGGTATTTGATGATGTACTAGATTTGTCCTTGTACACAACTTTCTTATTAAAAATCATACTTATACTCCTAATGATTTTTCGATTCTGATCATCCCAAAAAAGATTTCCAATTAACTCATCCCTATAGCTAATAAAGTAACACTTTCTCGATTTGGCATCAAGCTTGTTGTGAGCATTAAAATCAATATGAACATAAGAAGCACAACTAAAACCTTTTAAGTGAGAATGTTTCACCTCATTTCCGCTCCAAACCTCCTCAAGTAATATGACCCATGGTTAATAAATAAACTGTAGTGTTAACTACATATGCTTAGAATGTTGGTGGTAACCTAGTATGCAACCTCATGCTCCTAGCTCACTCATTGATAGTCATGCGCTCAGCGATACCATTATGTTGTGGAGTTTCAGAAATAGTCTTCTCCATTCTAATACCATACGCTGAGTAGTACTTCTTAAACCTTCCATCAATGTAGTCTCCACAATTATTGGTTCTCAAACATTTTGGTTTCAAACATGTTTCAATTTCAACCATGACCTTTCATTTATTGAATGTCTCAAATACATTAGATATAAACTTTAGAAAATAGACTCATACCTTTCTGCTTTAGTCATCAATAAAGGCGACATAGTACCAAGAGCCTCCAAGAGATGAAATCATGGAAAGTCCCCACAAGTTCGTGTGTACAAGTTCTAGTTGTCTTAACCTCAGTGCTCTACCACCTTTCAAGAAACTCACCCTTATCTATTTTCCCATAATGCAACTCTCACACACATCCAGATCAACTTATTTTAGTCCTGATTGTATTCCCTTTGACAGAATTACCCTTATCCCTTTCTGATTCATATGACCAAGTTTGTGGTGCCATAGTTTTGCATTATTCTCAACTTTAGTGATATAAATCACATCACTTGATCTCAATGTCATATACAGAGTGCTAGTTTTCAGACTACGAGCCAAAATCATCATTCCTTTTGTAGCCTTCTATATACCACCTGAAGAAACTATCGAATGACCATCATCATCCTGTTGTTCCACATAGATCATATTCTTCTTCAGTTCAGGAACATGTCTGACTTTCAACAAAGTCCACACATTTATGTTTGGGAGTATAATGAACACATCTCCCAATCCTACGACATCTTACAACATCAGTGCTTCTTCATCAGCCAAATACACTTTATCAAAGTCACCAACAATATAATTATGTATGATTTATAGGTGTGAAGTGGTGTGAAATGAAGCTCCCGAGTCTAACACCCAATCATCAATTGGACTATAAACTGCAAGAAGTAGAACATCATGTACTTCCTTAGTCACCACATTTGCAGCGTCATTCTCAATCTTCTTCTGATTTTTGCAATTTCTTTTGAAGTGACTTGTCTTGCCACAATTCTAGCAAGTACTTTGTTGCCTAGACCTTGATTTGCTCCTGCTCTTATTTCTTGATTTTAACCTACCCTTATGTGAGTTCCTATTATGTTCGCTACCTTGAGTGCGTTAAGGGTAGAACACGAACTTAAAGTCTCACCAAAATCTCTCCTGCACACCTTCTTAGCAAGACTCTCTCAAATATCATCACATTTTAGCTTCATTTTTTCAGCAAAATTACTCGCAGTCATTCTCATGACCTCTTAACTATTCAACAATGTGGCCAATAGAATCAGTACTCGAATTTCACATCAAACTTAATCTCAACAAATAATAATTGATTTGTAATAGTGTTAAACTTGTTCAAATGTTATGCAATAGACGCGTCTTCTGTCATTTTCAAATTGAACAACTTCTTCATTAGATGCACCTTGTTATTAGCCGACCATTTTTCATACATACCAAATAAGGTCGCCATAAGATCCGCAGTGCCATAAGATTTGCAGTGATCTTTTCCTTGATAACCTTGTATGCTATTGACCTTGGTAGAGTCAACCGAATGACACCTAGAATCTGTCGATCTAATAGGTCTCAATCCGCATTGTCCATGTTGTCCGACTTTTTCTCTAACAGAGGAAGTTGAAGACTCTTTTCGTAGAGATAATCCTTGATTTGCATTCTCCAACACCCAAAATATGTGTTGTCAAACTTCTCGATTCCAAAAACATTCATATTTTCTCTAATCATCGTTCTCACTCAAACCTGAACCTAGCTCTTGATACTAATTGTTAGGAATGATAAGAGAAAAAAAAAATAGAATCAATCACACTCAACATAAGATTTATATGATTCGACAATGTGTCTATGTCTATGGAATTACAGAAGATCTTATTCGTATGATAATCAAAGATACAATGTGACAGTCATATAAGGGTTTAATACAATATGTAAAAAATCTTAATTGGTGGGCCAGGTTGGATTAAGACTCCTGCTTGGGCCTATTTGCCCAACCCTCATTGAAAATTCAAAAAAAAAAAAAAAAAGTCGTAATAGATCCTTGTCGGGTCTGGTCATCAAACCGGACCATCACAACCATAATCAGGCTCCACACATAGAAGCCCAACACCTAGTTCATCTTATATCCAACAATATTTTTCTAATTACTAACATATAAACATAAGAAGATTAAAAAAATCCAACTTTAAATCAAATTTTATATATTAAGATGCTAATGTCACACCCTCTAAAAATGCTACTTATTATAAATTGATTTAAAGTTATCTTATTTAGTTGAATAATTCTACATCAGTGAGTCAGTGACCATTCAACTTCGTGATTCATGCAAGTATGCAGCTAGTAGGACAAGCTGGCCTGTAAGACTTTAACCGTACATCATTTTTTTTTTTTTTAAATTACGAAGCATTAATATATTATTTTCTGTGTGAGTTGTTATATATTTAAATTTGTTCAAATTATAATAATTTTTTATAATAATTAATATCAAAGACTTTTACCTCAAAAATGTACTATTAAATGCATAAAAAAAGAAACGTACAAATAGAAAGATATATCCATATATATATGTGAATATTAGAAAAAAATATTAAAGTCCTCTACAAGATGTACTAGAGTTTTAAGCGGAGAGATATATGAAGTGAATCCTATAATATTTATTGTTATCGGCATATAATTTTGAGTGTTATTATATGATCAATAAATATTTTAAGATCCATTTTATATATCTATTTTTCTCAACTTGAGTCTTCAAGTTCAGATAATAACTTCATAGATCTTGACACCTAAACATATCTAATAATTATAATTTTCTCAAACTCTCGAATAAAATATAAAAACTATAATTGAACTTTTTCAAATTCTAAAATAAAAATAATATTAAAAAAATGAATCTTGCTACATATAGTTACTTTTACATATTTCTTGCGCATTCTGGTGATGTGATTTACTGCATTATTTTTTTACATATAATAAAAATAATGTAGTCAACTACATCACCATAGTGCACAAAGAGTATCTAAAAGTGACTGCACATAGAATTTTTGTCAAAAATTATATTCTAATAATATTTTATTTAATTTTCATATTATTTTATGACAAAACTCATGGCTTTACTTTTCTCTTTATAGGAAGACATACTAATTAATCTATAAATTAACCAATTAAATTGATTTACCTAAAATGTATGATGATAATCCCAAAAAAAATGTAATAACAAGGATATTTTTCCAATATGATCAATAAAAAACAAAATCTTCGAAATTTTTGTATGTTCATCTTGACTGATGATTAAGCAAGTCGATTTCGGGGAAGGGTGACAATCTAAGAATAAGATTGTAGGCAACCTGCATTCAATTTTTAAGTCCAACCACCTCTCCTTTCTGACTTCTTTCTTCCATGTTTAGGTGGGTAGGAACCTTCTCTTTCCTTTCATCACTCCTTAGCTACCCCTTCGCACTCTTTTTTAATTTAGGTTTTTTTTCTCCTTTTCCAACCTACCAAGTACCAACTTCCCATGCCTACCATTCTCAATCACTGGTATTTTGCTTTGATTTAAAAATCATTTCCTGAAAATATATTTCTTTCAACTTTTAATTCACATTTGTTTTCTTATTTATAAAAGTTTGAATCCCATGTTTTCTGAACCATCTATAAGAGTTATTTTATGAAGCTGGGTGTTAAAGTTGTAAGCTTTCATTTCTCATTTATCACTGGTTTTGGGTTTTTCCTTTCTTAAATATTGTAACATTTAGGTGCCATTTAGACAATGAGTTGAAATAAAAGTTAAAAATTGAAAGTTGAATAAAATATTATTTTTTAATATTATTATTGTTTTGATATTTTAAAAAGTTAAATTGTTTATTATATTTTATGTAAAAATTTAAAAAAATTATAATAATAAAATAAAATAAAATAAAATATTTTGAAACCAACAATTGAGATTTCTGATGTGTCCAGTGCACCAATGATTCGGTGGTGAAATGCAATTAATTTCTAGATAGCAGCAACTTCATTTATAGACCTTGAATACATGTTTTTTTCAATTGCTCGGCTCTTCTAGAAAGAGAAGCTCTCTATTCTCTTTAGAAAGTTCTCATCCTCTATCATTTGGTTGCGTTTGGATAATAAGGTATTTTCAACTATTTTGTAAATAATAATAAAAAGTAAGTTAAAAGTAATAATAAAATAATGAATAGTAATGAGGTATCCTTAGTACTCAAACTTAGCCGAATCAATTCCTTTTTCAGTTCCTGTTTGTGTATAAGTTTTTCAACAAATGTTTTTAGTCACTCCTTTCTATCGGCTCGATTTTGGTCAAATCTACCGCACTCCGGTGATTGATGGCCTGCATGTGGCCCACCACGCAACTCCCCATCCACCAATCTACCGGGACGAAGCATAATTGCTACGAAAATCCATGCGCTGGAGGCTCACATGCAGCTTTTTTGGTGCCTGGCTGCCGCGCATCGTCGCGAAAAAATGCATCCGGTGGTTACACACGTCGCACCAGTAGATTCTCCACCTCAAGATCTTCCAAATCTTACCCACCCCACCTCACAATCACTGGTGCATGGTCCCCACGCGCCGTTACCGACGAGGGTGAAGAAACTTGGTTCACCACAATCTAGCCCATTTGATACCGGTCTCCTTACTAAGTTTCTACTTTTCCTAACCAATGATTTTGAAGAAGGGAATACAAGTCTATTTAGGAAACATCTCAAAACAAGAAACTGTAGTGCACCTTCGGCATCCATCGCCTCCATCGGTGTCATCATGGTTCGTTGTTGTTTTTGTAATATGGTGTTTGTTGAGGAACCCCACCCCCTCTAGCGTGTCTATTAACTGCAGTTCTAATTCAACTATGTATTGCATTTGTATTCTATACAAGACATTTACTATGCCTATAAGCAGTCTCTGTCTACCAGCAACAAACATAGAAAATTGTATGGCGATAATTTGCAATTTTCTTTTGCAATTGCCACATGCCTGCATAATGATTTTACTTCTTTGGGTGCCAAAGAATAAAAACCCGATTCCAAGACTGTTATTAGCCAAAAGATCGATGCAGTGCATTGTTGGTTTTTTAATCTGTTGGTGTAAAAATAATTTGTTGGCATGTTCTTATGACAAAATTAAGTTCAATTGAGTTATAAATATGTTGAGTAGATTTAAGATTGCAATTGGAGCAAAAAATGCAAAGATTGTAAATTCACAAGATCTAATGAGATAGACATATCCTGAGTAAATCAGTCATATCTTTTTATTCCCTTATCGGATTGATTGAGGTTATCTTTGTGTATTTGGGAATCTAACTTAATTATCTACAAATTCATGTTTCACAAGTATTTTCAAATTCCAATGTTTACAGAGTCAAAAGAGCTTGACAAGATCAACTAGATAGAAAGTTCGCTCGACACTCTTTGAACACTTCACTCAAGCTAACATTTATAAATTCACTTTTTAATTAGGGTTTGGACTCTCTAAGTAGTCTACTCAAGTCCTAATTATATGTAGAATAATATGCAGGACTTCTAGGTGGTGGAGAGAGGCCCAACTTGCCCTAATCATTGTGCTCTTAAGAGAAAATCTTAAAGAGATTCATTGCTCTTTTGAAGATCTATTCTCTCCTAATAAACAGGCATCCATCATATTGTGCTCATGTTTGATTGTTGTTAAGTCCATTGGTGTGGTTATGTTCTTTGGCCGGAAGGATTTCTGAAGCTGTTTGGGTGCAGAGATCAAATTGGTACTCGAGGTGAAACTATAGAAATGCCGGTGGTCTGAACTTATCAGGGTGCAGAAATCGAGTGGGATATTCATAATGTTACAAGCTAGATTTAGTTACTTGAACAGTCTTGTAAATGTTTTTGAATTGGTTATAACAAACTTAATTTCTATAATGGACTTTAGGTGGTAAATTACATCCAGAGTAGTTTTAAATTTTGAAAACGTTCTTCAAATGAGTTTCTACTTCATTATCAAATTGATGTGTTAATCATTCACTGTGTTATGATTGATTGATTGATTGATTGATTGATTATGAATTTAAATAGTCCAATAAATTTGGAAAACACCTATTCACCTCCTCTAGGTGTATTTAGGATCTGAACTACTGATTTTTCATAGCCATTTTATTCCCATGCTTAGTACTACAACTATTGTTTGTTGTCATTCTGATCACTATATTTTTTACCCTAACAAATGGTCTTACTCAAAAACTACTGCAATCAGCATGTTAGTTTGTAGTGTTTGAACAAACCTCAAGTGCATAGGCATAGGATATGGGTAACTGGAACGCCTAACAAAGTTAGAGTTAACTTTCTTTTTTACAATCCAAATTCCAAAGGAAGGAAGTGGATTTTCTAGTTTAATTGACATATAATCAATATGAAAAAGGACGCTATGATATCTAAGATTCGGTACTTGATCTACTACCTTCAGTCAAGATGGCAATGTCATCCTGCGCTCACCAAAGGCTGGAGCCTTAATAGCAGCTGCCTTTAGGCTTTAGCACACCCGAGTTTATTTCTGATTAGTGGAGCAAGATCTTCCTTCTCAATGCCCTCTGCAACTATCACATGAATGGGATACTTCTCATCAACAGCAATGTCCAGTATTCCATACATATCCTTTGAGTTTGTGATTTTTCTGTCGACCAAAAGTAACAGCAATCAAAGACTTATAAACTCTGTTATTACTTCGTGGGAAAGCATGCAAGACTCTATTAATTTTGCAATTCCTACCTTGCAGTTATGGAACTCCAATGTCATCTTTTGTCGATCAGTTACAAAGTACAGGGACAAAGATCCAAGATCAAATTGCATTCCATCTACAATCTTGTAGATTGTTCTTGGTGCATTTCCCTTTTTCTATTGTCACTACTCCCTTCCTTCCCACTTGTCGAAGAGCATCAGCAATCATGTTTCCCCCTGAATAATCATTGCCTGCACTAACTGCAGCAACATGTGCTATTTCATGATCTTCAACCTGCAAATGTGAAAATGTTACATGTATTGCAGTTTATTAAAGCAAATGACTACAGTGTTTCTTGATGAAGCCAAAATAAGAAAGATAAACTTGTTTACCTCTCTGGGGAATTTGCAGTCTTCTCAATCCCACTAGCAATTTGAACAGGATTCATACCAGCAGCAATAATCTAGAAAAAAAGTATGATGTTTAGAATAATGTAGTGGAGGCACTTAATTTAAATTACTAATACACTATTTCACACCAGAAGTGCCTTTAATATAAAGAGAAAACATAAATATAGCTGTAAGATATAAGAACTGCACACAAGCCAATTCACCAAATAATTAACAAGCCCTGCCTATATGATTTTTTCAAAGATGCCGCCTCGCCTAGTTGGTAAGGCCTTAACGGCGACAAACTGCACGGCACTCAAAACTTGGCTTCATATTGATCTCTACTATGTAACTAATTCCAAGTTTTTAGAAAGAGCATTCAGCATTGGCACTAGTTCAATAGTAGAAAGCCCTGCCTTCCACTACCTAGTGTTTTAGAAAGCCTGCATTATAGCACAATGTTATAATACTTCACAAGAAACACTTGTGTTGTAAAGTAATAGACAGGCAACTCGTGCACAACATCCATTTCATACCTCCACGCCTTCTTCGGCAATCAGACCCTGGGGAAGAATGGCTGAAGTAGTGGAACAGTACCCAGCAAGGTTATTTGTTTTGGCACGAGCCTGTCTTACCAATTTAACTCCAACGTTCTCCGAAGGGTCCTCCAGTTCAATCTAATATAACAGTTTGGAGCAAGTTAAAAGAGTTAAGAGGAGATATGGAAATGAAGTGGAGGTACTTCTAGAGTGTCGAACAATATGGTGTAGATGGAGATATGCGTATACGAAAATGGATATATTTGTTCTACACGATACAGTCAACTGCATTTTGTCCTAAAATCATATGAATTCTGTATCATTGTTCAATTGCTTGAGGCGGGTCAGTATATAAGGGGACTGGAAAGGGGATTTTGTGCTCAACCGGGCCGAGCCCATGACCTCCAACAGGGGAAGGCCCAGAGGAACCCAGGGGCGCGAGGAAGGGAAAAGGAGACGATGGCTCCTCCGGTCACCAAGTATTAATGGGAGGCAAACAGGACGGGTCCTGTCCCTACAAGATTGGACCTCTGTAGCCCATAGGAATGGCAGCAACGTCCCGACATCCGAGGCAAAGTCGATCATTGTGGCCACCAAGAAACCCCACGGGAAAGCGACCTTCCTAACTTCCTCTATCTCCTTAGTTTTCTTAGACCCAGAGGAAGAACTTGACTTTGGCATCGGAGGTGACAGTATCACCGCATCACTCTTTCTTCCCCTTTCCCTTCCACAAGTACAGGATCCATCGTGGCCCCGCG
Organism: Juglans microcarpa x Juglans regia; assembly: GCF_004785595.1. NCBI lineage: Eukaryota > Viridiplantae > Streptophyta > Magnoliopsida > Fagales > Juglandaceae > Juglans > Juglans microcarpa x Juglans regia. Next base: position 10,005,302 of record NC_054598.1, on the reverse strand, counting down.
GCTACAAAACATGCATCACCAGGACGACCATTTACAATGCCGATCCCCCGGCTGTAACAATTTTGCAAGCATTTGAAACTCACAAATACAATGGTGATAGTTCTATTTCAAATGCCATGAGCTTAGAGAAAAACTACAAATACTCTATTATTGTAAACTTACGTTTATCATCATTAAAAAAATAAATTTTTATATGGATTCATTTATCCATTTTTTTTAAATAAAATACACAGAAACTACACACTTGAAAACTATAAATATTATTTGTTTTTAATTACTAGCATGCAAGACGCTTGGACCTAAGTTTCATTAAAAATCCAAAAACAATTGTAATACATTCGGGACGGATTATTAAACTGACCGTCACAATCACAATCAGGCTCCACATATAGAAGTCCAGCACCTAGTTCATCTCATATCCAACAATGTTTTCTTATTACTAACGTATAAACATAGAAATGACTAATGTCATGTCACTCTCAGTCTTAAATGTAAGTGTGACATTAGAGAATTTGAGTGTTGAACGTAAGTTACGTAAGTGTAACACTATATTTATTTGTAAACATAACTTACGTAAGTGTAACACTATTCTTATAAAACAGTATTTTTCAATATTGTAAACTTACGTTTAAGACTGAGCTAGGTGTCACACTCACTAAAAGATACTATTTATAAGATCTCTAATAGTGTATTTGAAACATAGATGCTGTAAGAGTATTGGCAAAGGCTAGCAAGTCGAAGTCCAAATACAAATTTTAGTTTTTTTTAGTTAAAACTTTTAATACATTGGACTGGCCAAATGGATATTTGTCAAACTTTGAGCCATAGTAATTTAGGGCCCATAGTCATATATTTGGAGAGTTACTGTAGAATGACCAAATCAATATTTTATGATTTTTCCATCTAACTACCTCTCTCTTTTAATATTAAATTTTAATATTAGTGCAAGTGTCTTTACAAAATGTTAATTTTTTTTAAAATATTATTAAAATATATAATATTATATTACTATTTTGACTTTAAGATGACTAGTCTTATATGGATTAACCTCTAAAAATTTTGACTATAGCCAAAATCTCAAATTCTAATCAAAATTTGGATTTGCAACATTACCAATGCATGCTCTAAGAGCACTGGCAGCAGATTCGGTAAAATAAAAAAAAGTCTAAAATTTGAATGGATTGAGAGTTAAAGACGCTGGCATTGGCTTTGTAAAACTCAAAACTCAAGCTTTGAGCTACAGTAAATTTAGTTTCATCTTCATATTTGAAGACTCATTATTCATAAGTCTATCCTATTATTTTATTACAAAATACATGAGACTATTAGTTTGAGTTTGAAAATTAATTTGTGAAATGTGTTTGTTGGATAATTAGGTTGAGAAAAAAAATTAGTTGGGAAACAATAATTTAAATATCAAATTAAATTATTAATGAACATATGGCTAGTGTAATTGTAAAATATGAAAAAAAATTAAAAATATTATTATTAAAAAAATAATATTATATTATATTTTAATAAATCTAATAGCTAATCCAATGTGGGATTGTGGATAGAGAGGTTTTGAATTTATAAAAAATATGTACTTTTCATCAAATTTTAAATATAATTTTGATGAAGTCAATGTTAATGCTCTAAGTCACACTCTCTAAAAGATACTATTTATTAAAATTTGATTTAAAGTTATTTGATTTAGTTATATATTTTATTTCTCTTTTGAAAACAGTGACTATTCAACAATTCGTGCTTCATACAAGTATATTACTCCGTTTAGATTCTGAAAGCATTTATCTCATTATTATAATTTTTTTAATTTTTCATACAAAATAATAAATAATTTAATTTTTTCAATTCACAAAACAATAATAATATTAAAAAAATAATATTATAACAATATTTTATTTAACTTTCATCTAAACTCATTTCATCTAATCTTAACTCACTATCCAAACGAGACCGTACATCATCTTTTTTATTAGGAAGCATTAATATACTATTTTTTTGCATTACTCATTATAAATTTAAGTATGTCAAAATATTAATAATTTTTTCTTGTAGCTAACGTGAAAAACTTTCACGTCAAAAAGAATTCTTTTTTTTTTTTTTTTTTTTTGCATTAACGCATTTTTTTTTATTAAAAACCTCACTAAGGGGGAGGGAACCAGGTACATTAAAGGACAAAACAACCAACCAAAACATAACAATCGAAACTATCACTACAAACTTTTAGCATCACATTGCTGGAAGACCCAGCTTATCAACCTTCATTATTCCTTTGAGTCGATGAGGAACATCATCGAACTGTAGCCATTTCCCAGAACATCTCCCAGAGGCCATACGCGCTAAATAATCCGCCCCTACATTGCCTCCCCTGTAAATGTGCCGAATCACAACCTACATTCTAGAAAGAATTCCTTGAATTTCCTCCCAATAATCTTCAAAATACCAAATACCACATCTTCCTGTTTCCAACCAGTTTACAATTAAAAGGGAATCCATTTCCACTTCCACCTTATGAATTCCTATCTCTCTACATTGTCTCAAGCCAAAAAGAAGTGCCAAGAGTTCTGCCGCGTTATTTGTTCCTTGGTCTAAACATTCCGCAAACACCAACGTTAGACTCCCTTCATCATCCCTTATGACTCCCCCCGCTCCCATACGTCCTGGATTTTCTAGACAACTACCATCTACATTTATTTTAGACCACCCAGTAGCAGGTTTGTGCCAACGAACAAGACTAACTTGCTTTCGTTTCAGAGTCTTCAACGGGATAGAGAAAGCCTGCAACACTTGTTCATCACCAGCATGCCATTTCTTTCCAGCTCTAATTTGAAGTCCCACCCAAGCAATGGCTACTTTTATCGACAACCAAAGGGACTCCATCGAATTTCTTCTTCCTTCCATGCGCGCTTTACACCTCTAGACCCATAGAGACCATGTTACAATAACAGGTACAAGTCCCAGCAAATTACATGTTTGAGAAGAATGTGCTGCCCTTCGGAACCAAAGTTCCATTTTATCTTTCCATTTTTGGTCTGGGTCAAATGGCATACCTAGTTGTACTGAAGCACGGCGCCATACTTCCTTTGCCACCAACCCTGTAGCAAGAACATGATCCTGATCCTCCACGTTTCCCCCTATACGACATTCACACTTGGAGACCATCGGAATCCCCAGTGCACTCACACGGCCATCCACACTAAGGCAAGAGTTCATTGCCTTCCAACAGGTAATCGAATATTTTTTTGATAGAGCTGAGTTCCACAACCAGTCAGACCAAGATGATTTTGGTCCTCTAACATGTACACACTCCCAAGCAGATTTGGAAGAAAATTGTCCATTGGTATTCGGTTTCCATATAAGTATATCAGCACCTTCCTTATGATCGCCAAGACACTCTAGGATTTCTTCCAGTTTGTTATCACCCACCAAACTCCTTATTAAACCCACATCCTAACCATTATGAAGTCGGCAGTCCTGCACTTTCAACCTGGGCCAATCAGAGATAACTAAATCATCCACTAGTGCTCTCGACTTTAGCCAGTTATCTGTCCAAAAGGAAACCTTCCCATCCCGTATATGCCATGCCGAATTACTCAATACCTTTGGAGTTGCCTCCATAATAATCTCCAAAAATTCGAGCCTTTCTTTGAATCAATTAGAGTGATATGCTGATCTTTGATATACTTTGCTGAGACAAATTTAACCCATAAAGAATTTTGTGTAAGCAAATTCCAGGCAAATTTCATAAACAAAGAAGCTTGAATTTCCTCCAAATTCCTTAGTCCAATGCCCCCCTTCCTGCTTAGGTTTACAGAGCCTATGTCAGGCGACCCACTTTCGTTTTGGTTTCCCATCTGAGGATCCCCAGAAGAAGCTACTCATGATCCTATTTAAAGACACCGAGACAGCCTTTAGTGCTTGCACAATAGAAAGAAGATGGACTGGCATACTAGCCACTACATGCCGTAACAGGAGGGTTCTAGCACCAGAAGACAACATTCTGGATTGCCAACCCTCCAAACGCCCTCTAATACGGCCCAACAAATCATCAAAATGAGACACTCTTAAGCGACCAGAAAATAATGGAGCCCCCAAATATTTCACAGGAAAAAGGCCTTCTGTAAAAGATGTTAATCGCAATAACCGTCTTCGCCTACCAGAAGGGATATACTTAGAGAAGAAAATGGAAGATTTTTCTTTATTCACCACTTGACCAGACGAATCCTCATATAGATTGAAAATGTCCCTGATTCTTTTAAGGGAGGGTGTCCCTCTATTAGAAAAAACAATAACGTCATCCGCATACAATAAATGGGATATGAGCGGAGCACCTCGCGGATGTGAGAAGGGAATGATTTTTCTAGCTTCAAAATTATGCTTCAACAACCGAGATAGCATCTCCTCCACCAAAATGAATAAGAAAGGCGACAAAGGATCCCCTTGGCGTAGACCACGACCACTTGGAAAAAAACCTTTCGACGTACCATTCATAACAACTGAGAACCATGGGGTTGAAATACATTTCTGAACCAGATCACAAACCCCCGAGGAAAAACCAAAAGCTTTCATCACATGTAAGAGAAAATTCTAGTAAATGCTATCATATGCCTTTGCCATATCCACTTTTATAAAAGCATTCCCAGCATGAGTCGGTTTATTAAGCATATGAATCATTTCTTGGGCCAAAGCAATGTTTTCAAAAATACTACGACCTGCCAAAAAAGCTCCTTGCTTCGGAGAAATGATTCTACTCAGGATAGGAGACAACCTTTTAACTAGAATCTTAGATAAAACCTTGTATACCACATAACATAGGCTTATCGGTCGAAACTTGTCAAAGCCCAAAGGATGTTGCACCTTTGGAATTAAGACAAGATAAGATGCCGAGTAAAACCGTGGCATGGGACTCCCACGGAATAGCTCTCTTACTGCACTCACCACATCAATTTCCACTATATTCCAACATGACCAATAGAAACTAGAGCCAAAGCCATCCGGGCCCGGGCTACTATCAACCGGAATAGAGAACATGGCCTCTTCACCTCTTGGATTGAAGGGAGCTTTAGAATCCCACTATTGTCCTGCTCCAAGACAACACTCTCAACATATGGCGAAAGGTCCGGTAACTCTCTGCAAGGCCTAGCCCGAAGAAAGGTACTATAATATTCTACTGCACCATTGTGGACTTATTCGAGGCTATCTAAAACAGAGCCATCTCTCAATCTCATTTCCTGCATAAGAGGCTTCGACATAGCAGTAAAGGATTTAAAAAATTGGGTAGATGCCTCCCCCTTCTCCATCCAATTGAGCTTCGCTTGTTGAGATAGTCTAGTTTCTTCCCTTTGCATCGACAGAGTTAATTCTTCTTTTGCCATTAATAAATCTGATTCCAACTCCTCCGAGAAACCTGATTGGATCTGCATTTCTAGTCCTTCTATTTTCTTTTCCAAGCTTGCAATCTTAGTCTCCGTGTGGCCAAAAACATGAGCGTTCCAATCCTTGAGGACATGCTTCAGTTTTTTTATTTTACAAACTAAGCCATAAAGACCCAACACTCCATAATCTTCCTGCCATGCTTCTTTAACCACATTTCTGAATCCCTCATGGGATATCCACATCTGTTGGAACTTGAAAGGTGAAGGACCATAACGAGAAACAATCGGCTTCAACATAAAAGACATAGGAGCATGGTCTGATGATGTCTGTGGCAGGTAATTAAGGAAAGCATTAGGCAACATTGCAGCTGCCTCAAAATTCATTAAACAACGATCTAACTTTGACCAGCTTCTAGCCAGACCTTGCTGCCCATTACACCAAGAGAACTTGCTCCCAGTAGCTTTCATTTCACAAAGGCCACAGAAATCAATGAAAACATTGAACTCTTCCAACGCTACTCTCAAACGCGGTCTGCCCCCATAGTGTTCATCATCCCCACGTATAATATTAAAATCACCAAGGCATAGCCATGGTGCATCTTGTGGCATTTCCTGCTGGAGTCGACTCCATAGTTCCCTTCGTTCCATATGATTACATTTAACATAGATTACAGAAGCATAAATCCATCGAGATTCAAAGAATATAACAACTGTAACATGTTGGGCACTGGTATTTATTATCGAGATCTGCATACCACCCCCCAAAGCAGCCATAGTTTACCTCTAAGGCTTTGATTTGAATAACAGTTTTCAAACTTCAATTTATTTTTTAAGACTACCATCCTGGACTCACTAGCAAAAGGCTCAGCCACCATTAGAAAGTTCAATTTCATCTTCCTTACTAACTTACATAACCTCCTCCGTGACGATCCCAGACCACGGATATTCCAGAATAATGGTGTACACGTCATAAATTCAAACATGAAGGTTTGCTAGGAACCCGAGTAGAGCTACGAAGAATTTTCTCCTGCTTGCCATCATTTTTCTTTTTGGGAGAATCACTATCAGATATATAGCCTTTCCTTTTACTCAAATGTTCTACAGCAGTGCCTTCGGGGTCTGACACCCACCCACCATGCAGTACAGATTCACATAAAGCTTTGTTCACCTGCACCTGTAGCTGATCCTTTGCACCCACCATCTGACACCCACCCAGTCCACTCCCAACTGCATCCACCCTCCTATTATTTTCTTTTTCAACATACACGATTACCTCCGACACACTCTCAGAACCTGGAGTCTGCAGTGATTCTATCGCTAAAATATTTCCTTCAATCAACGGTTCAAGCGAGATCATGTTTTCCAAAACCCCATCATTTATTTCTCCCTCTTCTACCTCAATCCTAACCATGTTTGACGGCAGACCTTCACCATTCCCCTCCTGGTGCAAAGAGACACCTGCATTTTGAACAACGTCAGTTAATGGTACCTTCAAATCATTTACCTCCATGACAGTTAATGGTAAACCATCTCCATTCCCATCCAGGTGTAGAGAGACGTCTACATGTTGGTCATCATCTGTATTACTCGGACCCACCAAATCATGAATCTCCTTCCCAGATTGGTTCACCATGTTTTGATTGCCCATGTCTACATGTTTGTCTCCTTCTTTTGTTTTTCGAACCAATTTCTTCTTACCTTCATCCTTCCAGCTAGAGCTGAGCAAAAATCTGACAATCCAATTCTGAATCTGACTCCGCACCGGCTCCGCTCCGACTCCGACAAGTCGGAGTCGGAGTCGGAGGTTTTTTCCTCTTGGAAGTCGGAGTCGGAGTCATTGATGAACCGACTCCGGCTCCACTCCGATCCGACTCCGACCCTCCGACTCTGCCTTCGCCTCCGACGTGGCCCTCCGACTCCGCCTCCGCCTCCGCCTCCGGCTTTATACATATTTTATAAAAAGATGTGTTTTTCTATATATTAATTATTTAAATTTTATACAACTATATCTTATATAATTAGTTAAACTCAATAATATACTAGTTAAATAATATATTTATACTATAATATATAGACTAAATTGACTAATAATAGTTTAGTATATGACTATATGTAAATATCATACTATTACAAATTTACAATATTACTACCACGTAACACTAAATTACTAATGTATAAGTATAATAGCATATAATACTAATGTATATATAATATACTATAAACACTAAGATGCATAATAACATCAACATGTAATATTGTAATACTAATGGATAAACACTAATCTATAAATTTATAATAACATATAATACTAATGTATAATAACTAAAGTATTATTCATATAAATTACTAATATTATTAATTACTATATATAAATTAGTAAACCACTTTAAGCCTATATATAAATTACTATATAAATCACTATAGTATTAATTACTAATACTATATTACTATATGATACTATTAACTATAGTGATATACTAGTATTAGACATTAGTGTACTAATACAATCAGTGATATAGTTAGTATAATATTTATACTAATACTATTATATAGTTATACTAAATTAAAATCACTATAGCAAATACTAATATATAATTATGCTAATCACTATAACTAATACTAATACTAATATAGACTATAGTTATAACTTATAGTATTATAACTACACTAAATCACTATGATTTATACTAATATAGTTATACTAAAATTTAAATCACTATAACTAATACTAATATAGTTATATTACTATGGGGTACTATTAACTATAGTGATATACTAGTATTAGTATACTAATACTATTAGTGATATAGTTAGTATAATATTTATACTAATACTATTATATAGTTATACTAAATTAAAATCACTATAGCAAAAGTTTAATCAAAAGTTAGTATGTTACTTGTTTTATTTAGTTGTATTTTTTTATTATAATCAAAAGTTTAATTAGTTTATATTGTAATGTTGAGAAAATTGAAATTTGAAAGCTCACAAATTTTTTTTTTTTAAAAAGTGGGTCAAATATGAAGTTAAAAAAGACAAAAAAAAAAAAAAAAAAAAATCAAAAAATCCGACTCTGCTCCGACAAGTCGGAGTCGGAGCAGATTTTGTATGTCTCGGAGTTGGAGTTGGAGGTTGGGCCTCCAACTCTGAAATAGTCGGTGCTCAGCCCTACTTCCAGTGGCAAGTTTTTGAGTTATGCCCTTGAATGTTACATCGGCAGCAAAACGCTGGCAAGTTCTCATATTCCATCACAACATTAAAACTAGACTCCTGATGAGGAATCCCAATCCAGACCCCATGAATAGGTTCTAGCGCCGCATCCATCTCGATAGATACCCGAGCCCCATCCGTTCTTGTGGCACACCTCATTGAGTTATCCCGACGCAAAAACTGACCAATATGGGCTGTGATATTCTTTAAAAAAGATTCATGGTAAAAGTTTGGTGGTAAACCAGGAAGAACCACCCAAACAGGCACCATAGATGGTTCTTTATCTTCATTAAAAACTAGCTGCCAATGGAAACCTCTATAAGCAACTCCATCAATATCCATAGCTTTACTCGATAGTGCCTTTATTAAATCCGTCTCATTTGAAAACCAATAAACACATTACGAGGCCTTCGCATAGTCGATACCACCGGCTGAGACTCCAATCCTCAACGACTGCGAATGAACGATCGAATCACATCTAATGTAGGACGTTGACGTAAAAATTTCAGGACCATGGAGAACTTGAAAGGCACCGCAGATCTGTCTATCTCTTTCTTTGAAAATAAACACAGAACTCACCATCAATGACTTTAGCAGGACGGAGAGGAACGTCAACCACCGGAAGTGGTTGTGGAGACTGCCCCACCATATCGACAAAGGTCCTTAGTCGCCCAGCCGATACCGTAGAGCCAGAAGGGCCCCTGGCGGCAACCATCACTACACACTACACCCAAACCGAAACACCGTAGTCGCTCTCGCTCTCGCTCTCTGCGATGAATCACTCTCTGGCAACCATCACTACACACTACACACTACCTGTTGGCTGTTGATTCCCATCAAAAAGAATTCTCTCAAATTTTTGTTGGAATTTGAAAACGGAAGATACATGAAACGAGTCTTACAATATTTATTATTATCTGTATAAATAATTTGGACATTATTATATAAGTTATAAATTTTGTAAGATTTAATTTATGTATCTACATCTCTACTTGAATTTTTTAAGTTTTTGATAATAAATGCAAATATCTTAATCTATAAACACGAGTAGTAATAAATATACAACATTTTACATAACATTTTTTATAATATATGTTATAAAATAAAGATATTTTTATAAAATGATATCAGTTTTATAAGATATTTTATAAAAATATCATTCTTTTTAAAATATTATTGTATAAAGTATTATGTTTATTTTTTTTCTTTTCAAAAAAGTTTAATAAAAAACAAAATATCCGGAACTGTTCATCTGCATTCGATTTCGCACAACATAAGATTGTAGGGAACCTGCATTCAATGTCCCAACCACCTCTTTCACCCTCTTTTTTCTCACTTCCTCATCCACCTATTTTTTTTTTCAGGTCGGTAGGAACATTCTCTGTCTTTTCATCACTCCTTAGCTACCCCTTCTCACTCTTTTTTAATTTATTTTATTTCACCTCTTCCCACCTTCCATGCACCAACTTACCATGCCTACCATTCTCAATGACTGCTACTTTGCTTTCATTTTTTTTTAAATAAAAAAAATCATTTACTTCACTGTCCTTATTTTTCTGAAAATATCTTTCTTCAACTTTTAATTCACATTTATTTTCTTATTTATTAAAGTTTGAATCCCATGTTTTCTGAACCACCTATATATAATAAGAGTTATTTTAGGAAGCTTGGTAATATTATAATACATTCATAAATTATACAAGTGTCGTAAATTTATTTTGAAAATGAGTGATATATATTATTAAAAAATTAATTTTTTTATGTAAACTTCATATTTACTCTTTTTTTTTTTAAAAATACGCGAGATTTGTATATTCTCATTTATCATTTATGATATTTCTTTCTCATTTATCACTGATTTTGGATTTTTCCTTTATTAAATAATGTAACAAATCTCAATCATTTATTTTGAAACTAACAACTGAGATTCAAGGACTTCTATGTGTCCACTCCAATGATTCGATGGTGAAAAGGAATTTTGAAATTAAGTTTTCGTGTGACCCAAAGAACAAATGATTTTCCAATTGAATATATATATATATATATATATATATATATATAGTGCTACTGGAACCGATAATCCCAACCGATGGTGAACCGATAGAGTGTATTTTCAGAATTTCTTTTTTTTTTTTTCATTTCTTTCAAGTATTTTTTTTTTACATTTTTAAATAATTTTTTTTATAAAAAATATATAAATTAAATAATATTCACTTTCTTAAACTAAATAAAAAAATTAAAAAAAAAAATTATCGGTCAAACATCGATAAACCATCGGTTGAATAAGCATTTTCCTATATATATACACCACGCTTCCAAGCCACTTTATCCGCCCGCGTTAAAATGATATATCATACCTGCTGCATCAGTTTGATGGTGGTCGATGGATCATTAAATGCTTAGATGCAACAAGATTTTGGATGTAATGGAAATATATGATATTCGTTTTTACAACTTACAACAACATTTTGTTTTGACTTTTATTTGGGCTTTAATGCCGGGATATATACAGAAACATTGAAAATGTTCGAATATTTTCGTATTAGAATATATATTCGTAACATTCTAACATATCACTTATTTTATATTATATTTAATTTATTATATAATCGGGAATTCTCCCGATTAGTGTAATCTTTTTCTTTTATGTACTTTTTTAATTCCCTTCAACATTTTTTTAAAAAGAAATTACAATATTATTAAAAAAATATTTTCTTAATCATTAAATAAAAATATATATATATATATATGTCGAAACTTTTTGTAGGAACATATAGTGTAAGGAGATTTTTCTCCCTCAGTCCCAATAGACCTGAGAATGGAAATAAAAAAAATAAGAACCAAAGGCCCAATCCAAAACAAATAAACTCTCCAACTCGGCCCATGGGTAGGCTCATCTGGACGTAACTTGCATGAGAGAATGTGCTGTAGGGATGAAACTCATCGATCTGGAGACTCCTAGAATAGTATCCTGCTCTTGAGTGCTTGTCGGTGTAGTTGACGTAATGTATAGGAGACTCTCAGTCCTTTGATAGGAGGGACATCAACGGACCAATAAGGACGCTAGAGGGGTGAGAAAAATCGAAAAACTACGCCGCATCATTAAAGGACTCTGACAAAAGGAACAATACCAAAGACACAGACCTCATGAGCGTAGACACGATTTATCCCCCAGACTCATGGTGTAAATAACAAGTCTCAGGTACGAGAAAGTTCTCTGATTCCTAGAATCTCAGACTTATTTATAAACTTTTAAGAGAATTTACTAATTTTGGTATCGGAGACTCCTCGGTCCCAAGGCCCTCTCCTAGTTGCCTCCTTCCCTATCTTTTGCAAGCCCAGTTCTAAAGACTTGAGTTGTCAGAGCCTCATCCAAAACGTGTGAAACAAGAGGTTAATATATAGCATTTTCTAAAAACTAATGTGCAGATAGCACGTCAGTTGATCATGTGTGTAGACCCACACATACAACACGCGCCTGAAAGAGAGCACGAATTCAGAAATATGGAAAAGGGGGCCGGGGGAAGAGGGCATGCATGCAGCATGGTGGGACTTGGGCTGAATGCTGATGCAGTATATAGCCTATTGAAATTGCGAAAAGGTACCGTTACAGAACACCTGAAACGTAGGCTCGATCGATCTACAAACATGACATGATCATCGATATAAATATTCCAAATTAAGTTGGTGAAAACAGAAGTATTATGTATCAAACTTTGGCTGAACCACGTCAGGCACTGGCAGGCATTAATGTTGCCCACACCAAAAAGCTAATTAGAACAGACAGTTCTTTTCTTGGGTGTTTTTAGTGGATTGAGTTTTCAAATGTTTTGCTTGTTATAGTAGTTACTGTAGGAAGAAGCACTAACACCAGCACCCTCCACCACCATTTGTCCCTTTTGGCCGTCATATTCTGTGCAACACTAAACTGGCCATGGGGCCTCCTTGAGGTGTGACTCAAGCTTATTCCCCACATGGCTCACCCAACTCTGCTTCTTCTTCTCCCTATTGACAACAATATTAGAATGGATAGAAGATTTTGTATTACTCAATAACTTTTTCTTCTCTACTGTGTCGTGTTCGATCCTTCCGGCTGGCCTGATTCGTATTGAACAGGCGGAAGTATACGATCAAAGTTTTGTTGGTTCTGGATATGATGGAGTGATAGTCATTAATTATTCAGTTTTTGATATCCTTATATCCACTTGCCAAAAAAGAAAATATCCCTTTTTCAGGAATTCTGTTCTTCAAGCTGCATGACATGATATGTGCGGCGAGAAGAACTACAATAGTTTCATCTAAGTATTGATTATAATAATTGGAGGGAATTGAGCCATGCAAAGATAAAAGTGGTCAAAAGATGTTATTGGAAGGTCTGTTTCCGCACATAGCTCAAGGTGATCATGACAAAAGACTTGGGGAAAACCATAGTAGACATGAGGGACATAGACTAAATTAGGAAAAACAGCCCTCGTGACTATTGACTAATCTTAATGAAGCAAGTCTACAGAACTAGAGATGGATTGGTCGGAGGATTCAGCTCTGAGAAGAGCCGTGTTGCAAGGAACCTCTTCTAAGTCTCTGAACGTGGCAGTGTAAGGGCTGTCAATTTGCAGGCTTGTGAACATTTGGCGAAGATCAGAAGTTTCTTCCTTGAGCCTTGCATTCTCCTGAAGAACCCGGTCATGGCACTCGGTTACATGATTCAACTTTTCTATCAGGTTGTGGTTCTCTGTTCGAAGCCTTACCACCTGTGACCAGAGTTCATCTAGGTGCTTTTGTTTCCTCATCCGTGATCTGCGAGCAGATTCTCTGTTAGAAATCATTCTCCGCTGCTTCCTTTCATCGATGATGCTGAGTTGATGCTCCTCAGCTTCATCAGAAGTACTGGAGTTATTGCTGATACAGGAGTTAAGCTCATAGCCTTGAGACTGAAAGAGAGAGTTGGGTAAGTTGCTTAAGAATCTATTGAAATAAAGGTGATCAGGTGTGTTGCTCTGCATCATGCCAAAGCCAGTGGGAATTGGGATAGGGGTTTCTTGGGCTAGATAATGGATTCCAGTGATCTCAGCTGGAAGCATAATTCGAACTTTGAAGATAATGATATGATCTGAAGGGTTTTGTTGCAGAGATTGCTGAAGAGGATAGGGAATTAGGACAGCATGAGAAATGGAGGGGTTTTATAGGAGGAAAAATACTAGAGAAGTGGGCCGGTTTGAGCAACAAAGTGTTACAGCGTCAGGGGGCTTACATGAGAAGAATTTAAAAACGATATTCTGGAATGCCACTGCAGATGTCTATCTAATGATGCATGAGGATGAGGTGTTGGATATGCCTCTCTTTACAAAACCACTTTACATCATATTGTTGCTGTTTTGAGTTCATGTCATGGGTCGGTGACTTTTTATGCATGCATGCATGCATGCATGCATGTATCCAAATAATTGAGTATGGACATGCGTGCAGCATCCATAGAAATTCAATATTTGGATGATCATTTTGGAATCAGGTATAATGCTTACAGGAGAGAGAAGTTTCCTGATGTGGAGTTGCAATAATTTAGGTATGGAATTGGTTGAAAGAAGAAATGGTGTCAAAAGTCAATTTGATGAGAGTTTTCTTTTTTTAAAAAATCTATGTGCAGTTAACTTTTGCGTACTCCTTTTGCATTCTACTAATGTGATTAACTGCGTAACTTTTTTTTTAATATAAAATAATTCATTTGGCTAATCACGTCAATGAAGTGTATAAAAAGTACTAAAAAATGACTGAATAACTCCTTTCAAAACTCTAACAGGCAAAAGAAAAAAAAAACTTCTCATATATGATTGGTGACGAAAAGAAGTCAGTTTAAAAAGGCAAACTATTAAATAATATTAAGGCTTTGACAATCCTGTTTACTACAATTTTGATGACTCACCAAGCACTTCATTTTGGATTGGAGGGACCATCAGGATGCAATTGTCCACATATTGCAGATCATCACATTGAACTGAACTAGCTCAGCATGCAATACCATTATCTGCAGATCATCATCCCTGCAGTATGAAACACTTGAAAAAATATTACTTCCTCATGAACACAGATCAATTAATTAATTAGAGAGAGCCCTTGATCCAAACTTTTCCATGAAGAATCATGATCATGTTAATGGTGCTGTATCGATCAGTGAATGTTATATTTACATATTAATGTTGCAGAAAATATGACATATTCATCTTGGAAAAAGGGAAAATACATGAGTAGTCGAGATCAGTACTATATGAGAGTTGAGTTGCATCATCATCATGATTTGAAGGTTCAGTGCGGCTTTATATGTTTAAAAATCTTGTTCTTCTTCCAGGGCGCATCAGCAACTAGCAAGCACCTCTTTTTATGATCCATGTATACAGAAAGAATGTATGCTCTTCTAATCTATTTGCCTCATCATGAACTAACATCATATCAAAGATTTATAAATAATAAATTATACCTAATTAATTAAATGTGGAAGCTGGAGTGAGTCTCCCGGCGGCCGGCCCTCAGAGCATATATATATATATATATATATATATATATATATATATGAGTTTGTTAGGTACAAGCAAGTTTGCGTATCAATCTGCGTATTAATGTTGTTGCTTTCATATTCTAAATTCAAATTAACACTGTTTTCAATAAAATTTACTTTCTGACCAATCATATTGAATGAGTGCGAGTATTAGTACGCAGAATCGCTTACAATTAGATTTTTTCTATATATATATAATCCATTATACTTGTTTTCTTTTTAATTAATTAACTCATTGTTGCAGATCATCGATTATTTTTATAAACAGAAAAAGAAAGAGTACTGATCGATGGCGCGAGTGGATTAGCTCAAAAAAGTCTTGGCAAATCCCAGAGGCAGCAACTTGCAAACGCAAACATTTTATATATTCTCTATATTTTAATTACAGATGATCAGTTTCAATATTCTATTCCAATCTTTAATAGCTTATATGTTTCACAATTAAAAGTACGCAGTTTAGGTGATTCCCACTGGATCAGATCGAACACTAGCTTTCCTTCGGCCTACCTAGCTTCTTATAATGCTAATTATCTGATCCATGATGGCTTAATTAATTAAAACTAACTGGAAAAAAAAAAAAGGAAAGTAAAAAGCAATTTAGCAACTTTAATTATAATGGATCTCATAGCAAGTTGGCCTATTTTTTAAAGAATATTTTTGTTATAGAGTAAATGATACAGGTACCTAATCTTTCCCCAGCCTACAATATATATATATATATAGTCGGGCTACTCTGCCGCCACGCTCATTTGACCGATAGTGTATTTTTTTTTTTATTTTTCTATTCATATTTTTTTAATATACTTAAATATTTTTAAAAAATAAAAAATATATATACCAATACACTTAAAATTACTTTCTTAATCACTGAGGTAAAAAAAAAGTCAAGTGGTCACTTTGAGCAGTCAAAGCAGGAGGCAAAGTAGTGTTTTCCATATATATATATAGAGTAAATGATACAGGTACAATTTTTTTTTTTTTTTTTACAACTTTTATTTACACAATTATGTTTTAAAAATTGAGAGTATTTTTGTAAATGATGTTATTTTTATAAGTTATTTTACAAAAATATACCTCATTTAAAATATAATCACGGTATAATTAAAGGGTTGTAAAATGAGTTGTGTATGTATTATATATATATATATATATATATATTCCATATATTTTATCATCATAGGTACTACGTAGTACGTAGGATTAAATCGGTCCCAAACTTCTATAAAAATATTGTACTATATATATATATATGTGTGTATATGAATATAGATTAATAAAAATTGATATGGAACCTAGGACTAAAAATGTTGACATGATCAGACAGAATAGATATAGATCGACCATAATAAAAAAATAGGGCAGACCAAAGACGGGCATACGCCCTCAACTTGTCATGCATAACACTAAATATATGATTAATCCCGAGAATATTTGGCCCTCTATGATCCACATATATACCAATTACAATCAACAAAAGAAAGAAAGAAAGGCAATATGAATTATTCGGTTTGATTAAATATTATAAGATCACATGAAGGCTAGGAGAAGGTAGCCGAAATTTATTAGCTAGCTAGGGTCCTACGTACCAACTGCAGAAAACAACAAAAGAGTACGTACTACGTGATGAGAAAAATATAAAAGCATTTAGAATCTTATATATAGCATCATCCATGGATGGCTGGCTGGCTATATTTGTTTCTTACATATACATACATATATATATATATATATGTATGTGCTTTCTCTGTAACTGAATTTAGCTTCTTAATTTCAAAAAAGAAAAATTAGGCAGACAAAGGGGGAGAGAGTACCGCAAATGGACCTTGAGTGCTGGGTATGGAGGGGGACTCGATTTAACGGCTACTCATTTTGCTACCAACGAGTGTGGGTCCATTTTCACGATCCCGCGTGGGTGATATTGCCGGCTACAACCAGCCTCCCCACCCCCACCCCCACCCAATGCCACACTCCGCGTCAATTCAACTCCAGAAAAGCCAAACCATGATCTGTCTCTAGCTCTCTCTCTCTCTCTCTCTCTCTCTCTCTCTCTAAGACTAGTAGTACATGACACACAGAAACACCCACATGATATTCTTGAACTACAATGACATCTTAATGCACGACTGATTAAATATTGCTGGAAGTACTACGACCCTGCATATATTCTGCTGTACAAGTTGTTGATGGATCACAATATGTGTTGCGAGTGCTAAATGATCATCAATATGCATGTATTGGTATTCATCGTATATGTGGATGATTGATTTTGTTGCTCAGTGATGATGATGATAGTTTTCCTTTCTTTGTAAGGCAGAGATCGATACATTTTAATTATATTGGTGCATGCAAGTATTTGAACAAAAGTTATAAAGTGGTATATATATTTATTGGTGCATGCAAGTACTTGATCAACAAAAGTTATAAAGTGGTATATTTAAATGTAAGAGTACTTTTATTAAAACTCTATGTCCCATGCACTCATATCCTAATGAGTTTAGAATAGTTCAAATATTATATCTTAATTAATGAGTCATAATGGGCCACGAATATCTTTATTCAAGTTATAGTGAGACACAAATGTCTCTAGATTTCATGATGACCAAAAGTCTATAAATAACACTGAGTGATTAAGGGTTCTCACCCACAACATTATTGTACCTCTAGCCATCGGGAGACACTCGAAAGTAAAATTGTTAGGGTGATACTTCTATCATAATCAGGTCAAATTCTTCATTAAACTATAATGGATAGAGGTATATATGTTTTCTAATTGTTGTTATTTTACTATCGTGGATCATAGAAAATTGAAGATCCAAATATTAATATTCATATTAAAATATTTAGCATGTAGTATCAGAGTTACAGGTTACAGATATTTATGATTTCGATAAAATATATAATACGTAAATGTCTATTTGATTTTTTACATGCCTCCCGTGTGTTTCTCTCAATTTTTATTTTATTGTGGTCTAACTAAAAAGTTAAAAATCAATATCTTTCTTTTGGTCTGAAGCAAAAACTTGTTGCTTGGAAATTTTATTCTAACTGAAGATAAATTAATGCTTCAGTTCTTCATATGAAAAATTATGATCTTGATGTTCATGCATATACGTGGAATTACTTTTGTTTATGCTTGACTTTTATTTTTCCCGGTTTATTTTTACTATGCTTGTGCTGGAAAAAGAGTGAAAATCAGTGGAAAGTTTTATCCTTTTTTCGTATGGTCTTCACAGAGAGTAGTGAGAAGGGCAGTAAGTGGGGTCTGGCAGGGGCAGCGCAAGGTGGTTAGAGTACTATCGTTGGTACCCCGAGATGGAAAGCCACCATCGATGCCATGTAAGAACACCTTTTGGGTGGTGGCTCGATTTATGAGATGGGTTTCGAAAAACAAACAAAAAAGAAAAAAGTGTTAGAAGTAAGAAAGGAGGTGGACGTCGGCGGTAGGAGGAGGCCGGGGAAGGCATGCTGACTATTTCTCGCCTCTGACGCCCACAACTGTGCTAGACCGAAGGAAGA
Organism: Juglans microcarpa x Juglans regia; assembly: GCF_004785595.1. Taxonomy (NCBI): domain Eukaryota; kingdom Viridiplantae; phylum Streptophyta; class Magnoliopsida; order Fagales; family Juglandaceae; genus Juglans; species Juglans microcarpa x Juglans regia. The sequence goes on along the minus strand of NC_054598.1, from coordinate 9,986,648 downwards.
TTAAAAACAAAATATGGGGCAACGCTGGTTGGGGATGAAGAAAAAAGAAGAAGTAGAGTAGGGTCTATTAAAACTTGTGTGGACCTTGGGCCCGTACTGGGCTGTGGGCTTTGGCTCAATCCAAAGAAATTAAAACAAAGGGACAACGAGCCAGCACAATGGGCCACTGTTGTGGCCCAGCCCGATAACAACAACAAAAAAAGAAGGAAAGGGTTGTACAGTCGGGCCTGTATAGTAGGCCCAACTCGCTTTTGTTACTTACACTGAATCGGGTTTCAGCCCAGGTTCCTAGACCAATCTGGTCCAAACCCAGACCGGCAAATTATTATATTATTTTAATATTCTTATTTTAATATTATTTATTCAAAACAAATCTGAAAAATAATTCTTTCTTTCTCTTTTCTTTCAAAGCATGTACTTTATTATTTAATAGATGTATGACTTATTTAAAGTTGAATTATGACTATTAGTTATAAAATTCTTAATTATTGTTTCTTATGAATTTTATTCTATGGTAGGCCATATAAATATATGAATTATTTGCATTTGAATGATGATTATATGTTATAAAATTTTGAATTATTGTTTTCTATAAGTTTATTGTATGGTAAGCCATATAAATGTATGAATTATTTGGACTTGAATTATGGCTATTAGTTACAAAATTCTCAATTATTGGTTTTATGATTTTTATTGTATGGTGGGCCATACATATATAATCATTTATCCCATATGTGGCATAGAAGTTTGAAGCATAATTAAAGAAAAACCTTATTTGTGGCATAGAATATTGGAGAATATCTCTAAAGAAAACTTGTAAAGATTAGTAAACAAAAAATTTTCCGCATTTAAATTTTCTAATCTCAATATGTGCGTTGATTTGTATAAAAGAAAAGCAAATCAAATATATCAAGAAAAGATGCCATAAGAAATAGAGAATTTCTTGAGATAATGCATACAGATGCATGTACACATTTTTCTCTATAATGTTTGATAGATAGAAGTATTTTGTTGCTTGCATAGATGATTTTTGTGATATGGATGTATTTATATGCTACATGAGAAGTCTCAAGCCATTGATAATTCTTGAGGTACTTCCTCATGGCGAGGAAATGTAGCTAGGTAGAAAGGTGAAAATCACTTAATTGGATTGAAGTGTAGTGTCATGAAAAATATTAAGAGTTGGGCTATAATCCTGACCTATTTCATTAACTTCTTAAAAAAAATATAATAAAACTCTTAAAAATAATAGTGTAAAACTTATATCGTGTTCTTAGTAATGTAGTCACTTATTTTTGAGTTATGAATTGATGTAAGGCATATACATGTATGGATAGTCAAGTTAAAGTAATACTTTATAACCCAAGTGAAAGAAAGTTGAGTCCTATAATAGTTATTGTGTACATTATCATTATTGATTAGTCGGGAGATTCAAACGATTTAGGCTGTATTGTTTCTATTTATACTTTAAATTTTGAAGAAATTGAAATGTCAAATTCATTGAGGCTAGTGCGTGGGAAAGCCATTAATCTAGTGGATAATCAAGAGAGTACGACGTCAAAGGATAATCAAGTGGTGCAAGCCAGAGGAGGGATGAATGAAGCTTAATGTGGATGGTAGCTGCTGGGGAAATCCGAGAAACTGTGGAGGCGTTAGAGTAGTTCGGGATCATACTGGGAGTGTCCTACATGGACTTCCTCAGGAGAATTCAAGATTGTCCCTTCTTCAAGCTGCATATATGAAATAGTAGCTGTCTTCTTTCTTTGATTTATTATAGCATGGAAGAATTTTGAGTTGTTATCCCCTTGTTGTAACCATTTCTTTTTTGCTAGTTTTTTGAGCCAAACGCATCTCCTCCCTTTTCTCCCATACCTCCAGTTCTGCTTTGGTTACAAGATAGTAAGTTTCCACCTCGTGTATATGCCATTTGTAGCTGGTGTTCAAGCAACTCCAATCTCTCCTGAAGCAACTTCATATTATGTTCCACATGACCAAAAATGCACCGGTTCCAAGTCCGCAAATCAACCTTGGTCTTCTTTAACTTTGCTGCTAATTTCACCAATCTCGTAGCAGCTTTCGGTTCCTGCCAGATCTCCTTTACACACCCCAAAAAATTTTCATGAGTGCACCACATGCTATGGAAATGAAATGGAGATGGCCCGTAATTGATCACTGGTCTATAGAGGTTTAAAACCACACTAGTGTGTCCTTGACGATGACACTTTTTACAATATAAATTCAAACTTGTAATTAATGATTTTACTCATAAATGAGCATTAATCAGAAAGATAGATTTTCAAATAAACATGACATGACTCATTTAGGATCACTATAATATTAGTAACTCATTATGATTTATAGTTACATCAAATGGATGGAAAAATAATTGTAGAGTAAATGTTTGAAATCTACAAAAAATGAATAAAAGTACTACTTAGAAAAGGTAAAAGATTTTTAAAAAATGGTATCTGAAATTTTAATACCAATACTGTTTTTGGATTTAAGAAAAAGATTTATTGTTAATGTATATATCCGAAGGTCAGTGGGAGTATATTTGTTTTTATGGTCATATATGTATATGACATTTTGTTAAGTATAGGTATTATGATTGAGTTTTAATACCAAGATGAAGACTATTAGGATTGTCTCAGTATATTTGCATAGAGTTTTGAACAACTTTGCATGTAAAATTGTTGGTCAATAAATACTTTAAAAATAAAACGTGACATGCTCAATATTTTACAGAGTTCTCAAATTGATGAGATTATTAAAAAAAATATGTATATGATGGTTATAAGGAATTGATGATTGCACAAACTTGTATACAGCTGAACATCACTTTTATAGTTGACATCCTTGATTGTTGCCAAAGTAATCCAATGATGTTTGACCTAAAAGCTTTGAAAAGTTATTTGCAAGAAATTAAAGATTATATTGTTGCCTTTAAACTGATACTCTTAAGGTAACTGGATATTTAGACTATATTTTATGAAATTCCTCTAATGATAGAAAATCCAGTTCTGATTATGTATTTTGCTATCTAGTACAATTATTTTATGGAAAAGTGTGAGACAAATCTCTTACTGCATGCTTCATGTGCAATTGTGGCTAAGTTTGTGGTATGTTTTAAGGTCACAGTGTATGATATATGACTGAGAAAATTTATCTTAGGATTTGGAGTTGCCGACTTTATAGTCAAGCCGTTAAGAATGTATGGCAAGAATTTTTTTAAATGCCTAAGTATTAAGAAAAAAATACATAAACAAAGATGTCCATATTAATATTGCGTTAATGATTATAGTTTAAAAAACTTGTTGAGAAGTTGGGTCTTATATATGTATTTATCCACAATGTGAATATGTTAAAGAGATCATTGATATGCTTAGTGTTTTGTTACTGGTTATTGAAATATATCTATTTTGGTTATTTCTATTTTTTTGTATGTCCATTTTATAAGTACATTAAATAGTATAGATGAATGATGATAAGATAATGTCTAAAATTTACATGAATTGGAACCTAAGGCATAATTGTCCCAATTAAAGATCGTGTTAAATTAAGTTACTAGTGTTGTGGTACATGGAAGGAAATTTGTTGGTTATATAATAGATAACCATCATGACTCGTATTGGTAGCTGATTTGACATTGATTATGGAATTCATGTAATTTATTTTGAGTTATGAAAGTTTTCTGGAAATAAACGTGCGCAGTATGGTTAATTTCCTATAATAAACCCACGAATAGAAAAAGTTATTTTATGGGTGTATGAGCCAAGTGAGAGAATGTAAGAGTTTTATTAAAACTCTATGTCCCACATACCTATATCCTAATGAGTTTAGACTAGTTCAAATATTATCACTTAATTAATGAGTCATAGTGGGATACGAATACCTCTATTCTAGTCATAATGGGACACGGATGTCTTTAGATTTCATGATGGCCAAAAGTCTATAAATAGTTCTGAAGGGTTAAGGGTTCTCACTTACAATATTATTACATCTCTAGTCATCGGGAGACACCCGAAGGTAAAGTCATTAGGATAATCTTTCTCTCATAATCAAGTCAAATTTCTTATCGAACTGTAATGAAAGGATGTATGTTTTATAGCTATTGTTATTTTATTGTCATGAATCATAAAAAATGAAAAATCTAAATATTAAGTCAAAATAAAGTATTTGAACAAAAGTTATGAAGTGGAATATTTATTAGGGTTCGGGCAACGTAGCTAGAACTAGCTACCTCAATCATCTATAAACTGGTTTTTGGATTAGATTGGAAACAGCTATCATTTGCTTATCTATCTACCCATTTTCCTTCTTTCTCATAATTAAGCTTCATTCCATAATAAAGGCCAATACATTACTGCACCGGTCCTGCAAATTATTTTCTGATGATTTCATCTATCCAAAGTGGTATAAGTAATTCTAGCTCCGTCGATCTCTGATTCCACTTGTCACCACCACCTGATGACAATATATGTATATAGTCTCTTGAAAATTCCATGCGCGCGCATGATCACCTCATGTTTTCAAGCCCTTTTTAGAGTTCCTCTCATCATCATTGGTCTGAGGTCTCAATTGTTTGGTACCTTCTCCTGTACCATAAATGCAGTAGTAGTGTCTCGACTCTCCACTTTCCCTCTCCCCACTAAACAACCAACCCACCTTTTTTCTTTCTTTCTCTTCGACCCAAATTCCTCCTGATCAGGTCATCACATATAGTAGCGACAGGTTGAAACAGGATAAGCTCATCATCATCCTCATCTATATATATATATATATATATATTCGCTTTTTTTAATTCTCTTCTAGCTGCAGCTTAAATGCATGATGATGATCTCCATATATATGATATATATAATATATTTTATTGCGTCAACTCGATCGTATCTCCCGTCTTGTTTATTAACTATATATATAATAATGATTATATTATCCAAAAAACTTCTCATGCTGCCATTAATGTTGTCGATCTGTTATGTGTTAATCTTGGTCTTATCACGCATTAAGTGGTGGCATATATCATATATATTATGGGTACTGCATCTTAGAATAATAGTACTGACTCGCACGCATCCATCGTTGTTCCTGTTTACGTTATTTAATTAAAGTCGTATTAATCCACTAACAATGTGGATGTTAAAGTTGATTAAGTGTTCGTTCGATCTAAAGAAACCAGCATTAATTAATTATTTAATGTTTATTTATTATATATATATATATGTAGTACTCATCTATCAGCTTCGATCATCATCATCCTATATACCCACTATTTTATATATTCTCTACCCCTTTGAATATAATTTATATAAAGATTATAATGCTACCCACCATTCTTTTTATGATCATTTTAATTTCCACCGTCACATTACATAGTGTTAAAAGATTGTAGACTATTTGTTATGTCCAATTTATAAATCAATCATTTAATGTTACATCATAAAATCTCGAGAGGATGTTGATATATATATAAGATGAATGATAAATAAAATCTTTCTTATATGAAATGATCATAAACGTCCATGCAGCCATGGCTACTTAGCATCAAATTCACAAATTTCTCTACACACTTCCATATATATAATTCAACTAATAAAACATACAGCATGCTTGCTGTCATGTAATTTAATCTAGCAAAATTACACTTACTTCATTCATCTAACACTTGAGTTCAACACAAACTCATTACACAACAATATCCATAAGTTTACACAACAATATCCATTAATTCATTTATTTTTTTTTCTCATTTTCAAAAAATATTGCTACCAATGTTAGAATATTGTACATACAAAGACTAGTGTCATGCATCATTAATCATCTACTCCTAATACTAACCTATGCTATAAATCTAATGACACAAGTATAATAATTAGCATAGTTAACATACACTATTTAATTAAACATAACATAGAGAATACCAAGAATAACCCATTAAGTAAACTTAAAAATTCTTAAACACTAAAGTTTATAGATTAATCATTTAATACATTTTAAAAGCAAGTTTATATGATTATATATAACCACAATAAATCTGTAAAACTGAACACCTCTAGCATCCTAAGACAGAACACATAGTACAACCTCAAAATAGAACACATGACACCAACATACATACACAAAATCATACTAAAGTTACCTATGGTTAAAACAAGCTCATTAGCAAAATATCAAATTTGAAACATAGGAAATCATATTGTAAAACAACTCCATCATCATTCGGTTAGGACCAAACAGAGCATTTATAATATTTTGCAACATAGAGAAATAAACACAACACAAGACACAAGGTTTCCATCGCAAAAGAATTCGGATGGCTTCAAAATAATACCCAAATCAAACGGAGTCAAGTTAGGGTTTTTACCTTAGTTCTTAGCTCCTCCTCAAGATGTAAAATGGAGGACCAAAGAATGCTATAGGCATTTAGAGAAAAGAACACAAGTGATTGCACTGAAAAATCCCAAACTGAAACATCAATGGGTAACCTTCCTTAAAGAAATCGAAAACCATTCAAAACCATAATAGAAAGTGAATCAAAATGGTCTTACCTTCAAGTTTTTCCTTTTGAAAAGATGAGAACAAGACCTTAAATCAAACTTGAAAAGAAACTAAAATGAATAGAGGGATGAGGGCATTGCACGGCTTGGAAGGAAGAAAATCATTTGCCTAGTTGCTATGGTTGCACAGTTTGGAGGAAGAGATATGCGGGAGTTGGGGTGGAGCGACGGTTGGTGACCGGAGGCACTACACAAAAAGTAAGAATTGCCGGCGTTTATATTATCGGCGGTTGTTTATGTGCCGATAAATATATATTATTGCCAGCGCTTATTGTTTACGCCGGTAAATAATTGAATTTTTCAGCGTTTATATTGTTACCCGGTAATAATATCTAGCTTTGGCAGCATTTAAAAAAAATCTGAAAATTTATCAATTTTTCGCCGGTAAATTAGCTGTGTCCCAGCATTTATATTATTATGCCGATAATAATAAGCGCTGTCAATTATTATATATAATTGCTGGGAAACAGCTAATTTGTCAACGGAAAATTGATAAATTGATATTATTACTGGCGTAACAATATAAACATCAAAAAATTCAATTATATACCGACGTAAAGAATAAGCGTCGGCAATAATATATTTTTACCGGCGTATAAACAACCGCTGATAATATAAATGCCGGTAATTCTTATTTTTTTTTGTAGTGAGGAGTCGTAAGCAGCTGATGGTGGTGATGACCGTGGTTGGAGACGGCGGAAGTGCACGAATCTAGTCAAATCCGAGAGGGAGAGAGAGAGAGACGGTGAGAGGGCGAGGGGCTAAGGGGGAAGACCCTCGGTGCCTTGACAGCAAGGGGAGCCTTTCATGGTGACACAGTGGGGAGGAGAGCCTCGACAGTCGCAGGAGAGAGAGAGAGAGAGAGAGAGAGAGAGAGAGAGAGAGAGAGAGAGAGAGAGAGAGAGAGTATCATAGGGGTTGGGAGAAAATTAAAGGAAGAAGGATTTTAAAATTTTATTACATTTTGCAGCGAGTTTTTATCGCCGCAAACGGTACTTAGTCACCGCAAATACCAATACCTAGAATTACAAAAAACGTTTAGCAGGTAAGTTTATTTGCGGCGATAAATAATCGCCGCATAAAGCTATTAATTTCGTCACAAAAACTACTAACCCACGAGAGGAAAGTCTTTTTGCTAAGATTATTTTCGGCGATAAAAAGTTGCTGCAAACAATTAATAACGTTGTCGCAAAAACTATTTACCCACGAAAGCAAAATAATTCTGATAAATTTATTTTCGGTGACCTGTTATCGCTGCAAAAAATGTTTATTTCGTGGCAAAATTTTTTTTCCACAAAGTTTTACTTGCGAATGTAATTTCGTAACAAAAGGTTGTCTTTTTTCCCACATATGGTTTTTGTGTCATCAGCCCACTATTTGTCATGATATATTGTGGAAAAAGAATGCGTAAGAAAAATCCATATTGTTGTAGTCGGCCACATCGATCCTTTGTGACTTAATTAGGTTGAAAACATTATAATAAGCTGTTTGGTCTTTTTCGGTTATTTATGATATTTTCTATACCTAATTACTTTATATATATATATATATAAATTTTTTTTTTCCATAGAATTAAATGATTAAGAGATATGACTCTCCAAGTACTGAGAACCACACTGAGTTCTTCCCACCAAACACTAGCTAGCTCGATAATTATATACCCAGTGACATCAAAATACATGATAAGGTAGCTATAGCATAAACTCGACACCGGCATCATGATGCAGAAATGTGCAAATTATGTTGTGGTTATCAACGTCAACTAATTTGAACCTGACTAATTACTAGGAAAGTGGCGTAAGCATATCATGATATATATATTATTATATAATTAAGCTTTCGGTGTCAGCTCCATTAGGGATTTAATTGCTCCATCCTGCATCCCTCAGTAGTACTTTCAAATAGCTAGCTAGCTAGCTACTTTGAAACAACTTGGGATTAATTACTATTGTTTTCTGAACGATAATTGTAAAAGAAAAAAGTACTACAATTAAAAGAAAAAATTTATAAAAATAAATTTATAAATTATAATGGCTTGACATTAAATTATAAAATTATTTTTATTATAATGTAAATTTAATATATTATATTAAGTCATTTTATTTTATAAATTTATTTTTATAAAATCATTTTATACATGTAACATTCCTCTTATAAAAATTTAAAATTATTGTAATTATTGGCTACTTTCTGCCTCTACTCGGTAGAATTTTCTTTATTTTTTTTATAAAATATTGCAAAAAGCAAAAGACAAAATGATATTAATTACAGTCGTACTGTATGCTAACCTTTCGTGTTTATTTTAAAAATTAAATAAATTATATGAAGCTGACTTGAAAAAATTATTCTTTTTAATAATAAATTTCATATTTTTTCAAAAAGAATTCGTATAACTTATCCATTCTAAACATTTATTTAACATTACCCAAAATAAAATAAAATGCCAAGCTAGCTAGCTATCTAACTTTTGCTCATGCTATAAATTACTCAATTTTGTTTGATCACTTTGTCCACTAGCACCCATGCTAATTCAATAATTAAAGTTTTTAATAAAATTTTTAATTGTTTTACTAGGCAGCTGATTCGGAATCGTTTCTGTAGATGTAGGACTGTCGATTGACAAGTGCGTTTCATAAGATCCAAAAACAAAAAAAATGGGGTCCTAAATTTTAGTACTAGTCCCTTTTGAAAAATAGAGGGAGAGAAAAGTGCCAAGACAAAGCAAAGCCACTCATTAAAGCCAAGCTTTTCAAGGCCATTAGAAGAAATGAGTGTCCTTTTGAATGCATCTAGAGACACGTGAGGCCTACTACTGTCTTCTCCATTCTTGAATGGGACATGATGAACTACCGATCGATTGATGAACGAAGTATCACCACATTATGAGGTTTGCCCATAGTATACTGAAGTCTTTTTTTTTTTTTTTAACATTATGTGGTGATCAGTAGTAGTAGTGTCAATGACCCGGCCCAACCACAACTTTATTTGTAGAAAAGAAAGGAAGCAGAGAGAGAGAGAGAGAAGTGTGTATATATATATATATATATATATATATAGTGACATCATGTCTTTGATCTTGGCCTTTTAGGATTTGATTATATATATAGTTCACGAGTTAAGGTTTAAGATAACATGATCATGAGTCAATGGATAAATGTGACGCATGCACCCCCCCTTCCCATGATTAATGTTGAACTACTAACTAAAAATAAAAATAAAATAAAATTGTATAGATAGCTAATTTTATAATTGATTAGTACTTAATTTGATGATTTTAAAAAGAGCCATCCGATATTATTCATATTATAAACAAAAATAAACTAGTCAATATTAATGTTTGTTTATCAATGTTTAAAAAAATAGATCAATAATTTATAACTATATATAGACATTAATTAATTTCTTAGATTTTAAAAGCAATAGCCACATATACATATACTAGGGAATGGCCCTGGATGCGTTAGTCCCGGAGTGCACCTGACATAATGATTTAAATAAAAAAAAATTAAAAAAAAGTCGGTAACTTATTTGTTTGGGAAAAGAAAATACAAGATTAAAGAAAGATTAAAAATTAAGATTAAAAAAAAAATCTAAATTTCAGCAAAGTATGAGCATTAGTTTGCATCCATATTGGATTATTTATTTAATCTCTATATAATAATAAAATATTATTAATTTTTTATTTAAAAAATTTGAAAGGAAAATAAGTACATTGTCAGAATAAAAATGACATGAAAAAGAGACGTCAATTCATGTGTGCCGCAGGGCTATTAAGGACCTTTTGGTAAAATATGATCCTTTATTAAATTCTACAAATGAGGTATACGTCAAATGGTCAATGGTCTTAAGGACCTTTTGGTAAAACAAGATCATTCATTAAAGAGTTTTGCTATATACAAGCAAGTTTGCGTACCAATCTGCGTACTAATGTTGTTGCCTTCATATTTTAAATTCAAATTAGCACTGTTTTCAATAAAATCTACTTTTTGACCAATCATATTGAATGGGTACACGTATTAGTGCGCAGAATCGCTTGCAATTAGATTTTTCCTTCATTAAATTATACAAGAGAACTATACGTCAAATGGTCAAGAGTCTTAAAGACCTTTTAGTAAAACAAGACTTAACGGACTTAAAAGAAAAACAAGAAAAATTAATGAAAAAATAAAATAAAAATTACTATTCACAATTAGATAACCACTTATTATAATAGAGTAAATATATATATGCATTGATATGTGCGTGATATTTATTTATAAAGTGATAAAATCTATTGAAAATACAATGAAGAACGTACTAATAATCATGAAATTAATGTAGAAGTTAAGTGCGCCATAATTAATTAAGCTAGCTATATATCCACAAATTGTGGCCAGAATGAGTGCAATAATATTGCATGGTAATTAATTAAGATCGCATGGGTTAATTTTTGAAGTCCATTAATTAGTGAATTTTCAATTAGTCAAGCGAGTGCTGCTAAATTCTACTGCACTTGCCCGATCTCTAATTTCCCCGGCCGATCGAGTGCTGCTGGAAAATAATTAGGCACGCACGGGCCTTGCGCGTTGTGTATATATATATATCATCCACCTAAACTGCGAAGGAAATCTCTCAGGTATACGTTTGGTTATCAAATTATCAAACTCATCTCAATTTATTATTATAATTTTTTTAAATTTTAATATAAAATATAAAAACAATTTAATTTTTTTAAATTTCAAAATAATAATAATATTAAAAAATAATATTCTAACAACATTTTATTATTTCAACTTAACTTAACTCAATTCAACTTAAATCAGTTCAACATCCAAACGCAGCCTATCTAGGATTGTAATCGAGCTGAGCTGAGCCAGTCTTTGGCTTGCCGAGCTCAATTCGACTCAAAATACTCAAGCTCAAGTTCGAACCCGAGCTCGAGATTTTTTTTTATCTACGTTTCGAGCTCGACTCGATAAACTAAACTCTCAACTCGAGCTTGAACTCGTCTTACAAACGAGTTTGAGTCGAGTTGAGCCGAGCTCGAGCTCTAATTGTTTATTTTTTTAATTTTTTGAATAAGATTTAATAATTAATAAATTAAACAAAGAAAAAATAAAAGATCTAATAATTAATTTATACAACTAACAAGTAGAACCTCTATTGAATTATAAAGTTTTTAAATAAATAATATCTAACTAGTTGATATTTATCCAAAATAACAATATATTATATGCCTACATATATTATTAATACATACACTTAATATGATAGCATATATCTATTTATTATCTCAATGAAGTTGTTTGTTTCATCAATATATGTATATATATATATGGTTTCCACATACTAGTATATGAAATTATTAAATTTTATTAACTAATTATTATACAAATTATAAAATATACATATGAAGTATATTCATTATATCACTACAAGAATTATGGCCTTTTGCCATGATTTTTTTTCCAAGACACATGATTGTGGCAAATAATTACCGAATTACGCAAAACCAGTGCGTGGAAAATAAAACAAGTCTTTCCTCACAAAATATTGTTGGCAAGTAAAACTTTGTGGGGAAAAGATGTTTTTGCGGCCAAAAAATATTTATTGAGATGAATTTTGATCGCCACAATAAGATTGGTCAGAAATTTGTCCGTTCGTGGGTAATTAACCTATTGCGATGAAATTATAGACTTTTTGCGGTGACATACTTTACTGAATTAATTATGGGTTATTTAGTTTTTGCGGCGATATTAACTTATGTTGTGGCGAAAAGTCGACACAATTAAACCCCCGTATTTTCCCCTTTTCCCTTTCTTCTTCCCAATCCCTCCCACCCCGCGTCGCTCTCGTCTCTTTCTCTCTCTCCCGGCAATTGCGAGCCGCAACCTCACCTCTCTCACCCTTCTACTACGAGCCTCTCCCCCCTGCCGCGAGACCTCACCCAGTCACCTAGCACCAGTCCGCACCCCATCGCGTCCTCACCCAGTCACCTAGCACCAGTCCGCCCCCCATCGTGGCCACCTCCGCCTGCCGTAGTCTAGTAGACGCACTATTTCGACACGGTGAGCCTCTCTCTGTTTTCCCTTCCTCTTCTCTCTGTGTAATTTGTGATGATATGATTGTGTAATTTGTGAATCTGTGTAATGTGAGTCTGTATAATGTGAATCTATGTAATTTGTGAATCTGTGTAATGTGAATCTGTGAAATTTGTGTTGATCCTATTGTGTAATGTGTAATCTGTAATTTATGAATCTGTAAAATTTGTGTTAATCCTGTTGTGTAATCTGTAATCTGTGTAATTTGTGAATTTGTATACATGACAATTTGATAGACTGGTTTAGAGGAATGTGTAATGTGTAATCCTATTGTCGATCCCTACTTTTATTACTTAGTGACAAAACAGATTTTGGAAAACAAGATCTGCACCAGATTTATTTCTAGTTAGAACTGTGGAAAATATATAATAATTTGGTTTCAATGGGTTGTAAACTGATCATGGTAAGATATATTATCTTAGGGATTTCTTTTAAATAAAAAAAAGGACTATATTTAATATAGGCATTATTTTCTAAAAGGCACCTTCATTGCATCTGCCTCTATGCTACCAATTCTATCAAGTCATCCTAAGCAGTCTTTTCTCAAGATACTTTCTTCTTTCTTTGCATAAAACTTCACAAGTAATTGTCACGTTCCTTTGACTCTGGTTATTGTATGATCATATATGTCTCACGCTTTAAACTCTTCTAATAAACGCCACTTGAAAATGCACATGTACAAACTGCATTGCAATCAGTATATACGGCTTACTGGAATATTTTGTTGATTTTGTTTTTTTTTTTTGTCTTAAATCTGCATTACCCTTTTCTCGTTTTTGGTAGCAATGCATTGACTTTGTGTATAGGTTTTTGAAGTTGCACCATCCCTTTCGTGGTCAATGTTCGAAAGGCTGCTTGGGATACTCTTGAATATCACAAGGTTCCTTCTATATAAATTTACATGTGCTTCAAGTATTATAGTTTGGTCATCATGTGTAAATAGCTTGATATGCTAGGGGGTGGAATGAATATGTTTGGATTAAAAACATCTGGTACCGGACTTAGCATTAGGGTGTGGAATGAATATATGAATATGTTGGAAAGACATATATAAAGGCAGACTTAGCATTAATCCTTTTCAAGTCGCATCTTTCCATAAAAGCTCCATACTCCAGTCTTTTCCATTTTATATCATGACTAATTATCCACATCTTTCCCATCCATAATTTGTTTACTCCATACTCCAATGTTTTCATATGATATTAGAATTACTAGCCCCATATGTGATTCCAATCTCATATTTGTAATTGAAAGGGAGATATTCACAATATGCATCGTATGAATATGCATGTTGCTTGAGGATTGTGATTCCAATCGCACTTGAATGTTCTTATTAGTGCCAAAGTACAAATTTTTTTATTGTTCTTGGGTTCTCATTAGAAGTTTTTCTTTAAAACATATTAGCGCAATTTTAGTTCTTTTTTTGGGGGGAGGGGGCTGCAGATGATGTTATGAATATCTACATGCTTTTTTGTTGCACATGTTGAAGATTACATATCACACATTTATCTAACGAATGTTGAATACAGAGGGCTGGAGAATTTATATCAAGTAATTTCAAAACCTGGTCACTCAATATTTTTTCATTGAGGTAATATTCTCAAGCTTTGATTAGCATACTTGTTTTCTCTTTCTGAAAGTATTAGTGGATATCTGAATGTTGTTAACTATGTTGTGGATTTAAATTCAAGATAAATTGGCAAGAGCAGGGTATAATTGTGCTTGAAAAATCAGAATTTTGACTCCTAGATGATGATCTGAGATCAATACAAACAAGGTCAATAACTCCATGATGTCATCATCCTATATTAGATGTGAGGTACTTTCTTTTTACCTTCTTGGAAGACCTTGTGGCAACATTATACTGCAGAAGCACATATGCAACTTACTGTGTGTGTGGGGTGTTTTGTAGTTATATGTTTCTTCATATATCTTTTCCTCCTTTTTTCCTGCAAAAATGTGTTAGGTTTATGTTTGTTTAAGATAGGAATTGGAATTATTTCTTCGAGATTTAAATATGCAAAAAGTGCTAGTGTCAATTTTATTTATCATATACAAGTTGAATGTTGTTTTTGTACTTTGTTTGGCTGCATTTAGATAGGCAAGAAATCATTGCTATCATATTATGTTCTTCTATTGTGACCAATTATGTACTCCATCTTTAGAATAAATAGTGTAAATAATGTTATCCATTATTGAACAAGTTGTGGCAGACTGATATTTCTTCATTCCAAATGGCAGTGATCATCCAAAACTTGAAAGGGGGAAAGGTACTAAAAGTTCATTTTTTTTTTTTTTTCTGGTATTGGACTATTTCTTTTGAGTATTTTTGTCTTAGTATTATTTACTTGCTTTTCAAAAAAAAAAAAATTCTGAAAAAGCAAGAAGAACCTGCATGCATGTAGGTAAGAAGAGTTTGGTCAGTTTCTTGTATACATTTTTTGTACTTAGTTACTCCTATTGAAAAAGCAAGAAGAACCTGCATGCATTGTGAGCTTTCTGTTTTCCAGTCTCATATCGAGTTCTATCTCTATTTTGATTTGTGATTTTATTGTGATTTTTGGTTAGCCACTTGTGAGTGTTTTCGTGATGGAAAAACTAAGGTAAATAGTTCTTTTTCCACATGAATGTTCTTATTAGTGCCAAAACACTAAACTCTTGATTGCTTTTAGGTTCTCATTAAGAGTTTTTCTTTAAAACATGTTAGCACAATTTTAGTTCTTTTTTTGAAATTATTGTTAGTGTCAATTTGAATATCCAAAGTTTGTATATAATTTTTTTAGCTTACGTTAGACAATTTTTTATAATCATTTTTGGCTCATTCTCATCTTTTTCTTTTTGCTTTTACAATTTTTTTTGCTGAATTCTTTTAGTATTTGGCGCGAAAACAACTCGCGGCAAACACTTTTTTTTCCCTGAAAAAGATTTTTCCACCAAATTTTCTTGTGGATAATATTTATACCCACCAATAAATCTCGTGGCAATTGCTCATATTCCCACGAACATAAACAAAACTGGATGAGCTTTTGCGGCAAACTTCATCAACTCTTGCCGCGAGAAGTGTCGTGGGAAAAGATACGTATTAGCCACGATTTAAACCTTTCGTGGGTTATAATACATTTTCCAATGAGTTTTTTCCCACGAGCTTCTCACGACAAAATTTTGTGGGAAAATAGTTTTTCTCACAAGAAGTCTGCTTTTTGCCACAAAACTTATTCTTGGGAAAAACCCGTATTTCTTGTAGTGATATAGACATAGTTAATTAGATTACATATTATATATTTAATTATAAAAGTGGTATGCTTATATTATTAGCTAATATATATATGTATATATACATAGGTGTATGTATATATTTATCAATATATGAATAAATTTTAATACACAGGTGTATGTATATATTTATCAATATATGAATAAGTTTTAATTGAGTCGAGTTAATGAGTTGACTTGAGCATAAACAAACGGGCCTTAACGAGTCTTAGCCGAGTCGAGTCGAGTCGATTTTTGTCGAGTATGTGTAGTTTACAAATTGAGCGGGTATCTGCTTTCACAGACGAGCTTTTTTTTTTTTTTTCACGAGTCGAGTTCGATTCGAGTTTAGTCGAGTGAATACTGAGCGGGCTATCGAAGAGACTGGTTCATTTACAACCCTACTTAGATCTACATGATCTTCGACCTTTTTGCCGAAGTCGGCCGACGATCGACAAGATCATGAATGATTGTGTAATAACCCAAACTCACCAAAAGTCGAGCCCATCCAGCCCAAACTCAAATTTGTTTTTGTTTTATTTAATTTTTTAATCACAAGTCGGGTTTTTGCGACTAATCATTCCGTCCCTACATCAATTAACGCTAATACATGATTTTTTTTGCGTCCATCTTAAACTCGTCACAAGTTTCCGTCGCTAAAGTTGAGATTGGGATAATCAACAGTTGTTTTATTTTGCGGCCACGATTTGGTCATTTTGTGTCATTTTAAGTCGACGCAAAACACTATTTGCGTTGTACTGTAAGCGTCGATTCGAATCCATCACAACATTATAACTGAACAATTGCATCCAACTTATTGTTTTTGCGATGAGTTTTTACCCAAAAAGAGAACCTTGTACAAATCTCGCATTCTCCCAAAACTTTCCTCCAAATTCAAACGTAGCCCTAATTTTCCTGAGGGGTTTATCCTATTCTAATTGTTATCCTATTCTATGTTCTTTTTTCTTTCTCTTTATTCATTTTATTTCTCATGAAGTGATCTCTAACCTTAAATTAAAATTAGGAACCTCAAGATGTCAGGCTAGGATCTATTGCCCAAAACCCTAATTCCCCTTCTTCCTTTGCCTTTTTCCCCTTCTCCGTTCCCTTTCCCCACACCGTTCCCCCTGGGGACCATGACCCTCTTCCTTCCTTCACTCGCACCAACCACTGCCAGCAGCCTCGGAGCCACCGCAAACATGAGCCACCACGAACACACACACGACTAACCAACCTTCACGTAGATGCCATCGAAGATCCACCCAAAGCCTCTCTCTCTTCCTCTCTGTTTTCTCGTTTCTCGGCCGCCACCCCCAATATTCCACCACCGGCCGCGGCACCTCACGCTAGTAAGCCTCTCTCTTTAGATCTCTCTCTCTAACAACCTCCCTCCATTCCCCTCTCAGTATCTCACTCTATTTCTTATTGTATTTTATGCATGAAATGTGTAGGTTTCAATAAACTATGAAGAATTGAGGTGGTGATTGGAAACTTGTTATGGAGTATGTGTGTTTATATTGAGTTGTAATTGGAAATATGTATGTATTACCAAGAGGCTTGTAAATTAGGTAAAGTGTTTGTAAAGGTTGGGTGAATTGATGCTTTCAGTCTCTTTCTCTCTCTGAAATAGTTCTAAAGGTTGGGTAAAGGCTTGTAAGTTGGGTAAAGTGTTTGTAATGTTGAGTTGTAATCTTTCATCCTAGATAGTCTCAGCATTGCATCACTATGAGCTTAGTGTATTTGTAATTTCTCTCTGTCTCCACATTCAATTGAGTTTGTGATCTAGCTAAACTATAACTAGATCACAAACACTTTGATATAGCTAAAGCATTGATATTCTGAATCTGTTTGTGATCTCTCTCTATCTCTACATTCAGTTGAGTTTTTTTTTTTTTTTAAAAATTATTCAATTGAGTTTTTAGAATGAATGTTTTGCACACAAAATTCTAATTTTTCCCATGACTTGATGGAAAGAACTTACAATTTTATATAAAATATGCTACCTCAATGTGTTTTTGCTACTGTTCTTATTGTTATGCCTAGTTTGAGGTTTCTATTTTTGGTTTGCAACACGTCTATGTGTCTTTATAAGGTATTGAATTCCTTTATTGTTGTACAGTGATTGATCTCTCTTACACTTGTTTGCGATCCACCCATAACCAATGCTTATTGTTGTTTTATCACAACCAACGACAATATTAGTTAAATTCTTCTCCCTTATAAGTAGTATATTTAATAAATTTTGAAAATGAAATTTGTTCAAATTTGGTGTTGTGAATTATTGAGAATATACTTAGTTAATTATGTTGTTAGGGTGTGTTGAAGATGAATTTAATATTCAAGTATTAATGGCGGGTATTAACTAGAATTAATCCATGTTGATGTCATTGTTATATAGCTAAGTGTAAACCTTATTGTTGAAATAATAAGGGAATAGAATCCGGTATAGGTGTTGTTCAACTGTATGTTTGTAATCTAGAAATTTGAGATTTATCAATTTTGGAGAATAATCTTTTAGGACAAGTCTAAATTCGTGTTATTAAAGATTTGGTGAAATTTTAGAATTTAGTGAGATCCTTTTTTAGTATAGAAGTTAATAGATTGTGATGGTCTTGAAATAGGTTCCGAGTGACCATTGATGAAGGAATATCGTGTGAATATTTTGACTAGCAATCGAGGTAAGTGGCTCTTTCATGGGTTTTTAATAAAAGAATTGTTGGTTTGTTTGGAATGGTGCACTTAGGTATTATATTTTCAACTTTGTAAACTTTGAAATTGTGAACATTCTTGTGCTATTTTGGCTCTACTTGTGGGATTTGTGCAAATCTTGTAATGGTTGGAGTGTCTGAAAAATTTATTAAATTTGAAACTTAAATGTGAGCATGCTATTTATAGTCTACATTTTGATTTGGATGCCAATTGATAGTGGTAGTTTTTAGTCTACATTTGATTTGAGGTTTATTGATTTTTGATAAGTTTTGGTATAGTATTTTTTGCTGGACTTATTATGGTGCTCTTATTTATATAACCCATTTTGGTAAAATAGGTTTAATATGCTACCAAGGCAAAAGAAAAAATCTATTGTTGAAATTTCGGCCCCAGAATGTAATTTAGAGGAAGAAATGTCTGTTGCAACTGAGACAGATGAAATTGATGAAGTGGTTGATAGAATATATTCTAAAATTGCATAGAGTACTAAGAGACATGAAAATCTAATTAAGGGTTGCTCTTTTGGAGAGTTTAAAGGACATAACCCTCATACCTTCTCTAAAGAGCTAGATCTCGTTGTAACGGAAAAATGGTTACTGAGAATGGGGAAACTGTTATGAGTGTTGACTTGCATTGACACACAGAAGGTTTGATATACTACTTTCACCTTAAATGACACTACTGAGAGGTGGTGGCATAGTACATAATTGCTATTAAAAGAAGAACTTGGTGAAGGTACCGCCATTACTTGGGATAAATTCAAAGAATGTTTCAATGATAACTACTATCCTGAAGTGGTAAAAGATCGAAAGAAAAAAGAGTTTGCAAACTTAGTTCAAGGGCCCATGACCCATGAGCATAAAGCAATATGCTCCCAAGTTTACCGAACTCTCTAATTTTGCCCCTCACTTGATTTTGAATGAAGGGAAAAGAGTTCAAAAATTTCAGAAAGGTTTGAGTGATAGAATACGTCACCTCATACTAGCTTCAAGTGTTAACACATATACGGAAATAGTTAGGAGAGCCATGACATTAAAAGAAGATTTTAGATTGAGATATACTTCCAATGTAGACAAGAAGAGATACTTGCAACCTAATGCCCAACCAGCTAAGGACCAAGGGCAAGACTTTAAAAGGAGAATTTTTAATAGGGGAGATCAAAAGGGACAACCTTCCTAGTAAATCATGAATGGAAGACCTTGTTCACGATGTGGAAAATATCATGGAGGGCAACCATGCACTACAGGGTCAATTTATGTTACACTTGTAAACAACTAGGTCATTTTGCTTGTGAATGTCTGAATAATAAACAACCACAAGCAGTTTAGAAAATAATAGTAATATGGGGAAACAAGTTCAAGGACGAGTATATGTTATGACAATGCAAGATGCCCAGGCTACGAACGAGGTGGTAACAGGTATAGTCAATTTATTTTCCGTAAATGCCAACATACTTTTTTATTATGGATCGACTCATTCCTTTGTTTCCAAGTTATTTGCTAAGAATTGTTATAGGGAACCAAAACTACTTGATTACGAGTTAGTAGTTTCAACTCTTACAGGAAATATGTTAATAACAAATCTTGTACTCAGGTCATGCATGATTATTATTGAGGGTAGAGAATTGTTAGTAGACTTGATAGTCTTAGATATGCATGATTTTGATGTTATTTTAGGAATAGATTGGTTGGTTGCATATCATGCTAATATTCATTGTTTTGAAAAAGAAGTAGTGTTTAAATCTCTTGGAGAGTCTGAGTTTAGATTTATATGATTGTCTACCAAGTCTCCATCATGAATAATATCGGTTTTAAAGGCCAACCGGTTACTTAGGAAGGGATGTTATGGGTTCTTAGATAGTATAGTAGACATCCAAAAAGAAGAGTTGAAACTTGTAGTTAGAGACTTCCCTAAAGTATTTCCTGAGGATTTACCTAGATTATCCCCTGATCGAGAGATAGATTTTTCTATTGATCTTACTCCTAGTACCAATCCTAATTCTAAGACACCTTATAGAATGACACCAATGGATTTAAAGGAACTTAAGGAACAATTGCAAAAGTTATTAGATAATGGGTTCATTTGTCCGAGTATATCACCTTTGGGAGCTCCAGTATTATTCGTGAATAAAAAGGATGGGAGTGTGAGATTATACATAGATTGCTGTGAGTTAAATAAGGTTACTATAAGGAATAGATACCCCCTTCTCCGCATCGATGACTTATTTGATCAACTACAAAGAGCTAAGCATTTTCTAAGATTCACATTCGTTTTGGATATCAACAGTTGAAGGTGAGAAAGGAAGATGTGCCAAAGACGACTTTTAGGACTACATATGGGCACTATAAATTTTTAGTTATGCCATTTGGATTGACCAATACCCCAGCTGCCTTCATGGATTTAATGAATAGAGTTTTTTTAGAGTATCTAGATCAATTTGTAATTTTCTTTATTGATGATATTTTGGTCTATTCTAAGAGTCGGGAGGACATGAAGGGCATTTAAGGTTGCTACTACAAATTTTGAAGGAAAGACAATTGTATGCCAAATTAAAGAAATGTAAGTTTTGGCTTGGTCAAGTCGGTTTCCTAGGACATATGGTATCCAAAGATGGAATTATGGTAGACCCTAGTAAGAATGAGGTTGTGACTACGTGGACTAGGCCAACTAATGTGAGTGAAGTTCACAATTTATTAGGTCTCATGGGGTATTATAGGAAGTTTGTAGAGGGATTTTTTTGTATAGCAGTGTCATTAACTCAACTAACTAGGAAAAATGTTAAGTTCGAGTGGACTGATGAATGCAATAGTAGTTTCCAAGAGCTTAAGCATAAGTTAGTTACTGCCTAGTGTTAACCATACCCTCTAATTTTGGTAATTTTGTCATTTATAGTGATGCCTCATATAAAGAATTAGGTTGTGTGTTGATGCAACCAGGAAAAGTGATTGCATATGCTTCCCGCCAATTGAAGGCTATGAACTAAACTATCCTACTCATGACTTAAAGCTGGTTGATGTAATATTTGCATTAAAAACTTAGAGGCAATATTTATATAGTGAGAAGTGTGAAATTTACACCAAACACAAAAGTCTGAAGTATTTATTTACTAAAAAAGAATTAAATATGAGGCAACGAAGGTAGTTAGAATTAATTAAGGATTATGATTGTACAATCAACTACTACCTTGGTAAGGCAAATGTAGTGGCAGATGCACTTAGCAGGAATCCTTGAGTGCTACAGCTACTTTAATGACCACTCAGAGGCAAATCATGTTGGATTTAGAGAGGTATGAGATAGAGGTTTTAGTAGAGAATTCTCGATCTCACCTAGCTAGATAAATGTACAACCCACTTTGATTGAGAAAATTAAAGAGAGCCAAGGCATGATGCAAAATTGGTAAAGATCATGGAGGAAGTACGTAATGGAAAGAAGTCTGAATTCAACATGTCAGATGATGGTATTTTGAGATTTAGAGATAGACTGTGTATGCCAAATGATCTAGAAATAAAAGGACAAATTTTAGAAGAGACCCATAATTCTCGTTATACCATACACCAAGGGAGTACAAAAATGTATAAAGATATTCAGGGCACATATTTGTGGAATAACATGAAGCGAGAAATAGCCCAATTTGTATAACTAAGGATGTACAGGAACAGCCGGAATCGGCTGTGAACCGATCAGACCGACTGCCGGAGCACTGTACCGGCCGGAACCGGCAAAGAACCGGTTGGCGGTCGAGAAGAATTGAAGGAAAACCGATATCGGCGATACGGCGCCGGTTTGAACCCTTGGAAAACTGCTGAACTGCCGATCCGGTCTATTTATATTTTTTTTAATATATGTCTGTTTGACTTATAATGAGTGAAACGACGTTGTTTTAGAGCCTAAAAGTTAAAAAAAAAAAATTATAATAGAACGGCACCGTTTGGCTTAAAAGCCAAACGATGCTGTTTCAAGATGAATTAATAACTCCTCAAGCCCCTCTTCTTCTTCCCCGCGTCGTCTTCTTCCTCTCTAGCCTCTGCAACTCTTTTCTTCTTCCATGGCAGCGATGGTGAGACACCTCTTCATTCTTCCTCAGTTCCTCCTCATTCATAGAAGAAGCCGACGGTGGACCGAAGACCGTGCTGACGCACATCGAGATCGATATGATTTGTTTTCTCTCTCCAAACCCTCTGTTTCAGCCCGTTCAACAGACCCATGGCAGACGTCGGTGGTGTCTCGATTTTGCGCCGAAACCGACGCCTAACCCATCGGTGTACAGCCCTATATATAACAATGTTTAATGTGTCAACATGTGAAAGTGGAATACCAAATACCTTTGGGTTTATTACAACCACTTCCTATTCCAGAATAGAAATGGGAGCATATAAGTATGGATTTTGTGTCAGGGTTACTGAGGTCGAATAAAGGACAAGATGCAACTTGGGTAGTGGTGGATAGACTGACGAAATCAGCACATTTTCTTCCTATTAAGGTGAATTATCCCTTGACAAATTTGCCCAAATTTATATAGGAGAGATTGTAAGGTTACATGGTGTGCCAACGAGCCTTAGGTCTTAAATTAACTTTTAGTACAATATTCCACCCGCAGACAGATGGGTAATCTGAGAGAATTATCCAAATCTTAAAAGATATGTTAAGAGCTTATGTGATAGATTTTAAAAGGGAGTTGGACTGACCATATACCTTTAGTGGAGTTTGCTTATAATAATAGTTACCAGGCGAGCATTGGTATGGCGCCTTATGAGGCTCTTTGTAGGAGGAAATTTAGATCTCCTCTTTATTGGGACGAGGTTGGTGAACGAAAAATTTTAGGGCCTGAGAGTGTAGAACAAACTTGTGAAAAGATAGGATTAATTCGAAACCGTTTCCAAACGGCTCAAAGTAGACAAAAGAGTTATGCAGACAGACGTAGGAAAATGTTGGAATTTGAGGTTAGAGATAAAGTATTTCTAAGAGTTGCACCATTGAAGGGTATTATAAGGTTTGGTAAGTAAGGAAAGTTGAGTCCTGTTATCTAGGACCGTTTGAAATTTTGGAAAAATTTGGTCCAGTTGTTTATCAAGTTGCATTACGTACCACCTGCACTTTCTAGAATATATAATGTTTTTTATGTCTCCATACTACGAAAATATGTATATGATCCTTCGCACATATTGCATTATGAACCATTGCAAATCCAAAAAAATTTGTCATACGAACAAACCCCAATTCAAATTGTAGATTCCAAAGAGCAATTGTTACGTTCCAAAATAATAAGATTTGTAAAAGTTCTTTGGAAAAATCAAACTTTATAAGAACTATCATGGGAACGAGAGGATAAAATGCAAGCAAAATACCCTTAGTTATTTTCTATGGATAATATATCAAATTTCAGGGGCGAATTTCTTTAATATTCAAGTGTTAGTGGTGTGTATTAGCTAGAATTAATCCATGCTGATGTCATTGTTATATAGTTAAGTGTAGACTTTATTTATGTTAAAATAATAAGGGAATAAAGGTCGGTATAGGTGCTGTCTAGTAGCATGT
Source organism: Juglans microcarpa x Juglans regia (assembly GCF_004785595.1). Taxonomy (NCBI): domain Eukaryota; kingdom Viridiplantae; phylum Streptophyta; class Magnoliopsida; order Fagales; family Juglandaceae; genus Juglans; species Juglans microcarpa x Juglans regia. The sequence continues at coordinate 9,962,515 of NC_054598.1, read as the reverse complement.
TTGTAATCTAGAAATTTGAGAGTTGTCAATTTTGAAGGATAATCTTTTAGGACAAGTCTAGATTCGTGTTATTAAGGACTTGGTGAAATTTTAAAATTTAGTGAGATTATTTTTTAGCGTAGAAGTTAACGGATTGTGATGGTCTTGAAATAGGTTCCGAGTGACTGTTGATGAAGGAATGTCGTGTGATTATTTTGACTAGCAATCAAGGTAAGTGGATCTTTAATGGATTTCTAATAAAAGAATTGTTGGTTTGTTTGGACTTGTGCACTTGAGTATTATATTTTCAACTTGTGTAAACTTTAGAATTGTGCACATTCTTATGCTATTTTGGTTGTGCTCGTGGGATTTGTGTAATTTTATAATGGTTGAAATGTTTGAAAAATATTATGTGGCTTTTTTAAATTTGAAAGTTATATGTGAGCATGCTATTTATTCTTGAGCCCATGATATGAATGTCTTTGTGACATGTTTGACATCCCTCGCAACATGATGTCTTCGTGGCATGATATCTTTGTGGTATATTGATGCTCTCACGGCGTGGTGTCTTCGTGACATTATATCTTTGTGATATATTGATGCCCTCGCAGTATGATGTATGTTTTCGTGGCATAACATCCTTGTGCTATATTGGTGATTTCTCTATTATCATGTGGCCTTGAATATAATATAATATAATATATGGTTGAACATGCTGGTTGAGATAAAATTGTATTACTCACATTATTTTATTGAAAATTTATTCACTCTCTTATAGTCAAGAAAATTGTCAACTCCCACACCCCCATTAAACTGCTACTTACTGAGCACGTGACAGCTTACCACTTCATTTCACATATTTTTCAGAGTTGTAGAAAGTTCATTCCTTTGAAATGATAGCTTTTGAGCCAAAGATTTTAGAGTGGACTTGGATTAGTTACTTGAGGTTGGAAGTTTGGGGGCTTGATGATTTTGTTGTTTGAAAATGGTTTTGGTTGTACAGTGAGTTTTCTTATAATCATATTTTAGTTATTTTATAATTTTTGTTAGAGTGTCTGTATTGTAATTATTTAGAATTTAATAGCTGATCTAGCCGAACTTGTGAATGAGTTTTTGAGAATTATTGTAATACAGTTATCAATAGTTTGGAGGTTCTGTATTTAATATATATTTATAAAAAGGGAAGAATATTTAAAAAAATTTAAACCTCACCTGAAAATTAGTTATAGCTAAAATCTTAGAAAGGAATAATATTGACGCAATCAATGATCAAGCAATCTCTCCATGGATAATCTATGTACATACACACACACATATATATATAGATCATATATAATCAATTGTTCGATCTACTAATTAATTAAGCCCATTTTGCCATCAATGACATGCCTCCCGCGCCTAGTAAAACTGCAATAAATGACCATATTTGGAGCTTTAAACTATTTTGGAGTCTAGATCCCAGAAAATCAGATGCTAAGAGATCCACCAATGCCATATAATTTAGGAGTCCAGCCGACGCTGCATTTAGCACTCCCTCCACGATTAGAGCAGTTCGACTTTGGGCGCTGTATATATTTGATAAACCAATTCCAAGCGAGATCCCAAATGGAGTTGTGATCGAAAAGAAAAACACCATGACTTCTTTCATCTTGATTCCATATTCAGCCTAGTACGTTATATAGATAATTCAATTAGAAAAACCTGTATATATAATATATAAGCATGCATTATCTTGTATATATGAGAATTTTGGAATTAGAAGAGAGATCATCGATCGTGTTGATCACCTGTAGTATACACCCGCCTAGTCCCATTCCTTCAAAGAGTTGATGGAAGCAGAGAGCAGCAATGAGAGGTCTGATTGTGCATGGATTGTCAGAGGCCCCCATTGACAAACCAATTACTACTGAGTGCACAACAATCCCCATTTCTAGTACCTGCATTATTGATCATGGCCTTATAATTTATTACACCATATATATTATATATCTACTATATATATATATATATATATATAAATGCGAATGTTAGATGAACAGTATTTTCGTCTAATATTTTATTTTTCAATTTTGCCCCTGCTTGTATATTTATAGATTTTCCTTTAGTTTTGTTACGTTCTTCACATAACTGACCATCTATAATATACAAACACAAATAATAATAAAACAAATTTCAAAAAAAAAAAAAATCTTCCAGAGGAAAATGAATATCGAACCAGAGGAAGAGAAAAATATATATAAAACCAGAAATGAGAAAATAAGAACATTTTCAGGTGTGGAGAAAAGAGGTTCGGATCTGTAAGGATTGGTTTAAAAAAAAAAAAAAAAAAACCAAATATCCAACGAAAAAAATGATAACAGGAAAAAAAAAAAAAACAAATAACATTTTGAGATCTGAGAAATAACATCGGGAATTCTGTTGTTTCCACGTTCGATCGTTGGTATATGTGTTTCGATCTGATCACTACTAAATTAAAGTGTTGATCATATATACCTGAGCTACAACGCGATGGCGCAACAAATGTGTCCCGTCTTCTGGGTGCTCCTTGCCACTCTTATCGTGACCATGTCCAACATGCTCCATCTCTACATTCTCTTGATTCGCTTGCTCTCCATTACCAGTAGCAAGTTCAGCAAAACGTTTCTTATAATGGCTCAGTGCAACTGAATCCACCATAAGAGTCAGCAACGCCGATAGCATTGCCACGAAGGTCGCGAAGGGGAATTTCCTCCAAGGCGTTTCAGGCAAACAATCCGATGTCAAATCATTAAAAGAGTCCGGCAGCACATGCATGTAACCGGTTGCAAGTATGACACCGGAAGCAAAGGCTTTAACCAACGCGAACAGATCCCCGTCGGGTCTAAGGGCCGGAACCGCACGCGAAAACAACGGCAAACACACCCCGATCATGCTAGTCACCAATATGGAAAAAATGGCGATGAGTTTCAACTTTAACGCCTCGGCCTCGTCGTGGCATCCCCGAAATGATTTTGATTTTGATCTACATTCGGCTGAAACTTGCACGATAAAGCATGGTTGGAGGAGGAGACCTAGAAGAAGGATAGGGAGTGCATGGAGCTGCTTGAAATGTGTGCCGGCCATGGCTGTCTCGACTGATCAGTGATCATCAATTCCTTAGGGAGAGCTGATATTTATATATCTACAAGGGTACGTGGGGTGTCTTGATCTTTCGCTTTTTGTTTTGACCGAATATATCGGCGGATTTTGGTGATGGTATTCTCAAGTTTCAAGGATTCTATTCAAAACTACGATAGTGAATGACCACATTGTCCTAAACAAGAGTGCAATATAATGGCATATTTAAGTACTAAGTGTGGTAATTTGTAGTTAGTAAGGGGTAATTTAGACTATATAGAACTGGAAGAAGAAGACTTGTGCATGGCGTGTGTGGGTTAGTGCACACACATTGTTTGACTTCTTCTGCTTTATGTTGGCACCAGTCAAACATGTGTGTCTTTCGGGGACGTGGCATTTCAATGATCATCTATTGGGTTCCATGTTCCCAGTACTTATTTTATGTCCCACAATTAACAGATCAGCATGACTCTACGTGCCGCGTCATCAACCCGTATTTATGAATTTTGGAGGCGAAATAGATAATAAAGGTAACCCTAATAATTCAAGAGAAATGATTTGTACAAGTCTCAAATAGACAAATCTCATACAAGCCTTTATAAAAAAGTAAACCCCATTTTAAAAAAATGTAAAAAATCCTGACATAATAATTACCAAAGGAAGTCTCTATCGGAACATGAGAGATTACTAGTAATTATTAAGTAATTTTGATATGATCTGACGAATCTGAGTTTATGAATATCGGTTGAAGAAACCAACCAAAAAGTTTGTAATTTTATGTATAAGCTGCCATCAATCAATTGGGTTATGAGTTTGAAGCGTTATATATAGCATATGATCGACGTGCATTATCTACCTATTATTATTATCACTAATAGGATATTGTATTTCCAAATTACAAGTCACGATTTGGTAAGATTTACAGTCTAATGGGTATAGTAAATAAATAATAATATGATCATGAGCATTAATTGAATAATAATAATCTTACAAATCACAGACCTTAACGTGATATATATATATATATATATATATATATATATATATATATATATATATATATACACACACACACACACATACCACGTGAAAGCAACATGCAATGCACGCTTGCTTAGTTTTTATTTTTTATTTTTTTGTTAAAACCTAATTTTTTATTAGTAAGGACGTAATGATTTTGGTTAATTACATAACGATGTAATGTTTATATAATTTATAAATATTTACACACTGTGATATGTTATAAAAGAAAAACATTAATAAAAGCTACAACATGGTCCTATAAATAAACAATTTCACCCATAGTTTTATGAAAGTTGTTTGAGATAATTTTGATTCTAGGATGACAATCCAGCATTTTCCTTATCTTGCATTGCCTCAATAGAGAGGACATTAAAAGGCCTATGTTTTTTCTCCTTCAGTTTCTCTAGATCTACATAAACTTGAATCTTCCAATTTTTTTTTTTTATAATTTATCCACAACACTTTTAATATATGGTCGATATTCCTATAAAATAAATTTTAAATAGATTTACATAATTAATAAAAACCCAATTTATTTTTTAATTAACTCATTATAACCAAACTCAATTTTTGAATAAAAGTTTTAAAAGATATCTTTCCAGCATGTTCCATCAACTCAACTGTTGAACAACCCAATGCCTCTTCTGTTACTTCACCAAACATAGTAATAGCTATCTTTTTAATATTATCATCCAGTTCAACATATGCCCTAGCACTTTAAATGCAGTGAATATATTATTTTCAATTTGAACAGTGTTAAATTCTAAATTAAATTAGATATCAATTATAAATTAAAATTGTAAGATACTTACTGTGGTTTGCATACCCCTTGACTTTTGCAATATATACAAATGAAGCTTTCATTGTATTTATATCCAATCCCTTTATTATAGCCAACACATAACATGTCATAAAATACTTAGGTCAAGTTAATCACATTTATCTTTACCTCTATCTAGAATTTTGCTTTTTACGTTAAATCATAATCAAATTTTAGAATGAATATTTGTGTAAATATTTTAATTTATTATTAATAAAATAATATTTACCATCGTTAATTGCAAACCATTCATCAACTCATATCTAGTGAAAAGTAAATGTTTATAAAATGAAAATTGGAGGGAAAGATTTCCAACAATGAGTGCGGGATCACTACATAAGTAAGCGGGTAATTGTCATTGGCGAATGTATAGATATCTTATTGAATTGCAAGCAAGCTCATGAAGTAGAGTAAACACCTTTTCCCATTTCTTTTGACAAAAATTCTACTTATACACGGGAGGGGTACCCCCCGCGTACCCGGGAGTCCACGTGGGATTATTAAAACGGTGCGCATTATGCGTTTTAATAAACCGTTTCGTTTGACTCCCAAAAACTCGAAGTGACCATTGTTTTGAATTTGAAATCGGGTCGTTTTCAGCTCACCTCAGTTTCACCTCACCTTAGTTTGGCGCTCAGCAAGGATCAAGACCATGGAGCCCCGCATGGAACATGGGAACCTTCCCAAGCAAGCAACGAAGACGATTCACACAAGGTGGTCATCTTCTTCTGCTCAAACACACGACTGCCCCACCAACGTGCAGGAAGACGAAACACAAAGGGAGGTACTATTTTCCTCATCTTATCTTCTTGTTCGCATGCCCACAACCGAATCACTCATTAAACTTTGTTTCTTCAACCCACGAATTCGATGTTCCCAAAATCACCAAATCGGTATATACACATCCATCTTAAATAACTGAAAATCCTAACCCTAACCCTAATGGGAGATTTTGAAATTCTTTTAGATTCGAAATAGCACTTGATTTAGATTCAAAATTGCAAATGATTTCGAAATACTTGTAGATTCGAAACCTTAGCCCTAATCAATATATACTCTATTTTATTTTATTTTATTTTATTTTATTTTATTTTTTTATAAATTCTTGATTGTTCGTTTGCCGTGGTTGTGTCTTCGTCTCCTTCAGTTTGAGTAGCAGTAGCAATGATTGATCTCAAAAAAAAAAAATGAAAGCATTTCACTTAGGTATGATCTTTATTTTGGTAGGAAAATAAAAAAGGTAAAAAATGTTCTGGATCCCAAATACATTGAAAGCATTGGCTTGATTGAAAAATGAGTAGGTGAAGGATGGTGTTACTAGTTGAATTTAGAGGATGGTGTTACTCTTTCTGATAATAGTGGATGGTGTTACTCATTGATTAATATTTTTGTATTTGATCATTATTTCTTTCTGGATAATAAGTAACAGATGTTATGTCATATCTTCAATATGGTTTTCAATTATGTATCAGCGTTTCAGACTTAGATTGAGGAGTATCAAGGAAGAATTTAATTCCTTCATCTGTTCTTAGTTGTGTGTTTTATCTTGACTAATCATTTCTTTTTTTGATAAGTAAATCTTGACTAATCATTTCTTTTGCAAGATATTTGTTACAATGTTACTAGGATGGTTTTGTGTGCTGTTTTTTAAACTTTACAAGAATGATCTTTCATGTAGGATCTACGTTCAAATCATGTCTCCTACACAAGTTGTGTGTAGGAGACATGAGCATTATGTGATTGATATTCATAAGCATCATGTCTTAGATTTTGAACATGCCTATGTAACAATTTTCGTCTCACATATAGGAGCAAATGGTACCAAATTAAAGATGGCTTTGGTGGTTAAGGAATCTAGCTTATGATGGGAAGAGGAAGACTTTAATTATTTGTAAGGTCCAACACGTAGAATATCTTATTAAATGTGTGGAGAGTAAGAATTGTTCAGTTTAAATGTGTGGAGACTTTAAATTTGTCTTGATAGTTGATAGTCTTTGAAAGAAGATGCTGAAAGTTTAGTTTTGTTCAGTTTAAGAATATCTCATCATCCACCATGGACTCTTCTTCATCTTTTGATAAACGAAGTCTGGGTCAACCATTATGCTTCTGTGAAATTGAAGCCCGATACTCATCGACTACAAGAAATCCAGGACGACCCTTCTTAGGGTGTCCTAACTACAACACAAAGGTAACTACATTCATGTTTAATAAAAATTTTAATATTATGTGCATCTAACATGTTTCCAAAATGATTAGGGATTACCATATTGTAAGTATTTCAAGTGGGTAGAGGAGGATCAATACAGAAAGTTCGATCTAAAAGAAACTCACAATGAATTGTTAAGAGCCAAGAAAGAGCTGGAGAATATACTCGACGATATCGAAAAGAGCAAGATTGATCTCCATAAGAGAGAGGATGAGATTGAGATGAGACAGATGGCGCTATCCAATAGAAATGATGAGGTTGTGAACAAGGAGTTGGCGCTTCTTGTACGCGAAGCTGAAATAAGACGTTCACGCATACTACTCCGGGTGTATTGGGCTGTCGCATTTGTTGTAGCATGTTACTTGTCTTGCAAATAAGTGACTTAGAATTAGTGTTGGAAGTTAGTTGCTATGTATATCTAAGTTGTTTATATGTTGGTTGGTGATGTTAGAACTTAGTCTGATTGTATAGTCTAATTGAATTGTATTTTATGTTAATGACTTGTGGAAGTAGCTGCTTGTATCTGTGTAAGGCATTATTAATTCAGGAAGTATCTTATTTGAACCCTATTGTATCTATGCACTAATTCAGAAAGTATCTTATCTGTGCAAGGCATTAATAAGCATTCTACCAAAAAAAAAAAGGACAAAAAATCACCTACTTTAATTTGGGTAACTAACTCAACTAATGGACTGAGTGGAAAAAACTCTTGTCACAAGAATATGTCAACTCACAATAATATGTCACAACCATCCATTAAAATTGGTCTTGAAATACTGGTCTATTTGCACATCAAAATCTTCCTTGACTATGGCATACCAATAGGTACTAACATAATCAATGTCACTAATAAATAAACTAAGCATTCTACAAAGGGAAAAAAATGCTACTCTCTTCTAAGAAATTGCCAAAAAATTCAATCCAGGAAATAATATTTTCATGCTCATTCTTGGAAGAAAAACTATCATAACATACAAAATAATGTTATGATTTGTTCCAACTACACAAAAACCATTGCCAACAATCTTGTATCTTCTGTCAATCTATCTGAAAAAGTGACATTTACAACTTACAAAAAAACAACTTTAATAAGATCTTACATGCCATCCCACCACTGAGTACAACATGATAAAACTTACAAAAAATGACTAATATTTCTGCCAAAAAACAAAAAATGACTAATCCATCATATTGTATTAACTCTTGAAAATCCTTCACGTTCACCCTTTCACCTCTTGAAAACCCATCTATTACATTGAGAATAAACCCTTTACTTTCCTACATGTGAAGTAAGAACAAAAAAAAAAAAAAAAGAAAAAAAGAATTAATATAATTGCAATAGAAGTTTGTTAAATATGAAACATTACATGCAAATTTAAACTAATTGTACGCTCATGCGATGTGCAAAGTGCAAACATATTCTCAATGTAATGCAATTCTGTTAACATATATTTGATCATAAGAGATATGAATGACCTCCACATTAGGAGTTAGTTCAAATGAATGAGTAACAAAGCCTTGGATGGTTTGGTTGCCTAAAGAGGACGGAAACTTCAGCACGTCGGGGGCTTGGGAATGTATAAGAATAAGAGCTCCAAAAATCAGATGGGAGAAATGGATATGGCATCCATGTATTCCAAAGAAGATGACTATTGTTTTGTGGAAATGTTTTAACAATGCATTAAGTATGGATGACAGGTTAAGAAGAGTGGGCATTCCACTTGTATCTAAGTGTGATTGCTGTACAGAAGGGGGGTATAAGGATCTGAACCATGTTCTAGTATTAGGGGAGGTGGCTAAATATATTTGGAGGAGATGTACTAGTCATGTGGGGCTATTGCGTTATGATTTTGGCTCCTAGACTGAGATGGTGACTGCATGGTATCATAGAGCAGCAAAGAGGTCAACCCGTGGACTGTTATTTGGCATAATTCCTGCCATTGTCACCTGGGTTCTATGGACTAGGAGATGTAGTGCTAGGATGGAAGGTAGAAAAGAGTCGGTGGAAGAGCTGTGGAGAGAAGTTAAATTTTGGATTGCAAGAATCAGTGAGAAGGCCCGTGGTCTTCAGGTATTTTCTGGTCAAGATGAGAGACTGCTAATTGAGTTCAATATCAACCCAAGACCTGCATATAGGAAACGTGTGGTACCTATTTATTGGCGTCGACCAAAATAAGGATGGATTAAGCTAAGTACAGATGGCAATAGCAAGGGCAACCCAGGGAGGAGTGGAGCAGGGGGTGTTTTAAGGGATGAAAATGGAAACTTGATAAAAGCTTTCTCTAATCCACTTGATAATGGGACAAACAATTATGCAGAATTTATGGGTTTACTCATAGGAGTGAGAACTTTTTGTTTACTTGGGTTGAATTACGTGGAAATAGAGTTGGACTCAAAGATAGTAGTAAATTGGCTTTGGTTGGCTAAGTGCCCAGTGTGGTACCTGGAGGATTATTGGGATGAACTCATGGGATTGCTTGGAGGAAAATTTTTTACTATCTGCCATGTCTACAGGCAAGGTAATGCGCCGGCAGATTATTTGGCTCGACTTGCGTCGGATGATGATGTTATAATGTCTTCATGGAGTAATTGGGAATTGGTTCCTCCTCTCTTGAGAGGTCTTCTAAGAACCGATAAAGCTAGTTTCCCTTACGTAAGATAGAATTTATTGTCTCTAGTGGGATGTGGTTTTGTATTGTTAATGTCTTTGATTTTTAGTTGTGTTGTTTTTGTTCTTGGTTAGATGTAACGACGGTTTTCCTTCGCCAAAAGTAAGGTCTTTTGAATAAATTCAGGGACGGAGCACTAGTACATGTGATCCGGACTCTTAGTAAAAAAAAAAAAAAAAACAGAGCCTTGGATGTCTATTAAATGACCATAAAACTGCTTCTCCTGTCATTAAAAATAGACCTTCTCCTACAGCAGCAACCAAACATTTAAGGATCTGCTTTGTCATGGCATAAATGAAAGAATACGCCTCCTAAATTACGTTCACATGAACCACTACGTAACAGTCACCTAATTTTCTCATCCTCATATGCATTCCTCATGACACAGATTTATCAACACATTTATGCAACAGCAAATTCATCAAACGAGTTCACTAAAAAATTAACAAGCATCTCTTGTTCCTACAAGCCAATATTGAAGTGGAATTTAGTAACAGTATTGGTGTGGAGATTGAACCAAAGGATCTAAAAACTATCCAGACTTCGCTCACAAATGCATCCCGACAGAAATCAACCAATAGATGGTACACGCAAATGAGAATACAAGGATTATCAGAAAAGACATGTTTTCTTTTTCCAGGAATATATCACAGAGGATAATCTATTACCTGCAACAAAATCAGCCATTGAAACCAAACCATACTAGACTATAGCAGACCACAAAATCAGCCATTGAAACCAGACCATACTAGACCATAGCAGACCACAAAATCAGCCATTGAAACCAAACCATACAAGCCCCATATCTAACATCAGAAATTACACAAAAATGTTAAAATACCCTACTAGTGGAAACTTTGATAACACATACATTACGTAAATTAGTTCCCTGGGCCTTCCATCCACGGTTGAACCAGTTGTGATTCATCCAACCCAATTTGCTCCGGTTGTGATCCATCCAACCCAAATTGCATCTGGAATGATTAATAAGCAAAAATTAGAGTAATGTCAATATTACTATTAACATATGAAAAGTGTATAAATATTACACTTTCTTGACTCCAAACCACTGTTTCTCTGAGCTGGGTTCCACCAATGACAGTAGCTGATTTGTCTTGAACAAGCTGGCACTAAAAAAAAAAAGAAAAAAAAATCAATACATAAATATAACAATTCAAGTATAAACATAACCATATACTTTATAATTGCACATAATGAACATTAGAAATATATATCTCTAATGTGCCAAATAAATTCCTGCACGAGTCCGGCACTGGTGTATATCCTCCATATCTCTAATCAACAAGTAGCATTGGCAAGAAGTAAGTTTTTACCTTAGTAAAATAACCCGCCTAAAAATACTTATTTAAAGTTGAAATAATGTGCACATGTTTACGTTTCTGGTTTACTGGTGCTTTCTTTATCTTTCTTTTAAGTTTTCGTATGTCTTTCTCCATCCTGGATGCTCTCCTCAGAGATGAGGGTCTGCCTTTCCCTCTGACAACTAATGGATTGAGTATTTGTTTCGAACTACCCACAGTGGTTGTGTCATTTTGAGAACAACCAACATTTGAACCAGTGAGGATCATTGATGGAGGTTCTTGATTCTCACTATATAATTCAATCATTGCACTTAACTTATATGTGGCATCCTCAGTATGTTTTTTCGAACCTACTGCATGAGTAATCATTTGATAACACATTTTTAATAGACTAGAATATCTGCAAGCATCTAGCCACTGATCCCCTGCGTCATAGCTGCTATCGGTTAACATGTATCTCCTTTTGATGTCCTTCCTCTATCGGTCTAAAATGTATTTCGTTGGCAGGAATTTTATCCCGTTACATTTAAATACAACGAAAATGTACCTACACAATATACCCCTCATCTGAAATAAACCACATGAACATTTAGCATCTGTATCTTCCTCACTAAAGTCCACAGAAAACTTAACCAACTTAGTGAACTCTTCCACACGAACTTTGTCCTCTACCAGATAGGTCTTTACTGCACCATCCCTCTTAATTAACTCTGCATCCAAATCGATATTACTGGTAAGTTGCACCTGAACTTTCCTAAATTTAGCATTTGTGTACAACTCTTGAAATCTCTTTTCGATAGGAGATCTAGATATGCAAGGAATGGTTACGCTAAATGAGTGGAAGTCCGCGTTAGTTTCACTCTCAATTTTTTTTTAACGCACTATCAAACTGATCGACAAACTCTTTCAAGTTTGTCTTAGCATGAACATAACCATCGAAAAAAGCATTCATGCTGTTGCTGTGCTGCGTTGTACTCATCCCAGTCCAAAACCAGTCCTTCAAGAATGCCGACACCCAATACGCACGCTCAGTGTATAAACTTTTTAGCCAAACATTCTCATGCAAGTTGTAAGTAGTGATTAACTTATCCCAAGATTTCTCAAACTCTTCACCAGTTTGCGTGTCATACACACATTTCATCAATGGATTCTTCATCCCACTTTTGTAGGAAGCATAGGAGGACAGCTTCTCAGGTACTTTTTTCAGTATATGCCACAAACAAAGTCGATGTCGGCTTTCAGGAAAGACAATAGCAATTACATTTTTCATCGCTCTATCCTGATCGATGATAATAGCTTTCGAAGCGATACCATCCATACACTGCAACCACATCTGGAATAACCAGACAAAGGTCTTTGTATCCTCACTGGAAATCAATCATGCTCCCAACAAAATTGACTGCCCATGGTGGTTTACACCAACAACTGGTGCAAAAGGCATCTCATATCTATTCATCAGGTATGTAGTGTCAAATGTCACCACATCACCGAAGTATTGGTAGGTTGCCCTACTACGGGGGTCTGCCCAGAAGACATTCATTAACCTCCCGTCATCATCAAAATCCATCAGTGCAAAGAAACCGAGATTTTTGTACTGCATCCTATAAAAATATTCTCGAAGCGCTCCAGCACCACCTTTACCAAGCCTTAGATGTCTTGCCTTGTCGATATAATTACGACAATCCTTTTCTAAAAATGGGAGGTTCTCTAATCCACCAGAGCCAACGACGAAATATCCGAAACTTTTATTCATTCAGATGCCAGCCATATCGTTTATATCTAGGACTCTTTTTACGGAGTCACTCATTTCTCTATTACATCGAAAGAAGCGAGATTTATTTAGACTAAGGCCATGGTTATCGATATTATTCACTGTTGTCAACCAGAACTTTCCATCAACTTTTAAGGCATTAATCTTTGCCTTACATTCTGTCTTTCCTGTTGGATGTGGTCTGGCAACATTCAATGTCCTATTTCGGGCCTTCCCACCAAGGACACAACCAAGGGTGACATATCGGACAGTCCCATCATCCCCCTTATCAGTCCTTTTTATCATTACCCCAAACCCGCTTTTCTTACCATACTGCTTATAATAAACCATTAATTCTTCAAAAGAATTAAACTCCATACCCGACCTTGGCTCTTCAATCATATCACCACCAACTTCATCCTCTAACTGCAGTGTCCCGGCAATGCCATCCTCAGTTTCTTGTGAATTTGGTATATCTTCTTTGCTTTCTTCAACTCTTTCAGAGGTACATGGAATATCAGTTTCTCTACATTCAGGTGGTTTATCTATATCAACTCTTCCACTCGTAGTGGAGCTTGTAGTCATGAGAGGAGCCGGGTCACCAGCATTCTGCAAAATGGAAAAAAAAAAAAATCAATGACATTAGAAGGCCCAACTTATACAAACAAAAAAACAAGAACACAATTGCATCATCACTTGAATGTTTCTTGGATATTGGCCGCCATCTGGATATGGCGGAAAAGGCAATGGCCACGCAAGAAGTGGTCCATAGTAACCAGCACTGGTGTAATTTACAAAGTACCGGTTACTTGATGGTATATCCTAACATGTTGTTACACAAGTTATTTATGTATTTTAGAAATAAATATCAACTCAACACAGAAATAAAGCAATATTGTAAAAAATATAACATACCGCGGTTGGGAGATTTGAGCTAGATGGTGTTTGGGAAGATGAGTGTTCTTTCCATTTTCCCATGCAGAGAGGAGATGAACTGCATAATTCCACAATCAATTACTTCATAAAAAAATACTCGGCCACAAAACTTCAAAGTTTTATCTTCTCGTTAGAATATATAAATCCATAAAGGTGAATTAAATGCTTTAAACCCATTATGACTCAAGCCCATATCCACTATGAAATTCTCAAAAAATTAAGCAGTCAAAAAAAGGTTAGACCAAATTAAAGCACAACATGATATTAAGAACCACTCAAAATTCAAGCTCTTAACCAATTTAAAACACTGAAACCACAATTTTGCAATAGCTCTGAAAAACGCATGCTCCCCCCCACCTTCCAAAAAAAAAAAAAAAGAAAAAGAAATCACCACATTGACCATCACAAATTAAGTGCCAAAAACAACAACAAAGGAGACTTTGTGGCCATTATAGTTCAAAGATTTGACATACCCACCAAATCCAACAGCCCCCAGATGATGAAAAAAGTCAGAAAAACCAATCCAAAGCCTGAAACTCCTCCACCATGGCCATGATTGATTATTCACTCCTATTATACTCAGTATCCTATATTTCTCCCACAAAAAAAAAAAAAAAAAAAAAAAAAAAGACACCATTCTTATTAAAGAAAAAAAAATTGCCACTCTTGGATATTTCTTTTCTTTTCAAGTGTTCTTCGTGTTTTTCTTTCAAGCATCCAATGGCAGATTTCACTCATTAAACTTGAACGCCGTTCATGCCGTTAGTCCAATATCATCGAGGCCAAGCCGGCCAATACAATACGAGGTAGGGATCAGTAGTCATGTTCCAGAATAAAAGAAAAGAAGTTAATGACTGTGCGCCCATAGGTGTGGCATAAAAACAAACACATCTACTATAAAAAAAAAAAAAAAAAAAAAAAAAAAAAAAAAAAAAAAAGAAAAAAACAATGAATAGGAATTCCACCAACATGAATGTGACAAAAAAAATTATAACAAAGAAGAAGAAGAAATAAATGCAGAAAAGCAGGTGTTCTATTGATTTATTCTGATTTCTGTGTTGGTATCAAACCCTTCTAGGTGTTATGAAAAAGAAGAAAGAAGAAGAGCAGCTGTTGTTAAGACTATAGTGTTTCTTGGGACAGAGCAAGACGAATACTAGTAGAAGAAAGGCTATAGCGGCTGGGTTCGTGCTTGGGTTCCCTGACGGTGATGGAGCCGGTGATGCCAAAGATCAAGAAAAATAAAAAATAAAAAATAAAAAATAAAAAATAAAAAACAGCATAAAACAGAGGTCCAACACGACGGCACTCACTTGATTCCCGTTGCTCAGATGGCCATGGAAGGCAGCACGAAGACGACGAAGAACAACAAAGACGGACCTGCTTTTCCTTTCTGAGAGCGCAAAATGGTTTCTGAAACCCGAAATTAGTTTGGCGCCTAGGTCTGAAGATTGAAATCGGGTCCTAAGTTTCTATTTTTGTTTTTTTAATTAATAAAATAAACCTGACATGGCATTAGTCACGTCAACGATTCCGCTACGGGTACCCGAAGGCGGGTACCTGTAGCAAAATTGTTCTTTTGATTAGACAAATCTGAAACTGGTTTGGTGACACCACACAGAACATGTGGATGATTCAGACGTAGGCCAGCTGGTCTATACACCGTACTGGGCGTAGATCAATATCATCATCTATTATTACTTGTCATATCAATTATCTCACAATAATAATTTATTTGTTCTTATTCTAGCCTCTATACCCAACCTTTTACCATTCTATACATGACAATGTTAGAGCCATCGCTTGGGCTATCGTTTGCTCTAATATGTGTTTTTTTAAAGTTATTTTTTATATAGATTTTTTTAATTTTTTTAAATATTTTTAAAAATAAAATAAATTTAGTACATAATTAAAAAACAATTCCTTAATCATAAAGAGGTTCTCAAATATTTAAAAATTTTAATCCAAAAAATAAAGATGCTTAAATTTAAAATTTAATAAAAGCTTAAATTAATAATGCAAATTTCAATACTAAAATTTCATAACAAAGTAAAAAATTAAAATAGAACTTTAACATGCTATATCTACTTATACTCATACTGTGTCTACAAATATCTACATTATTAAAAACATATTTAAATAAAAAAAATTCTAAGAAGAGTAATTATTGAGAGACAACTGCATCAGAGCCTTAGGGCAGGTTTGGATGGTGAGATGAGAATTTTGTGTTTTGTTTGAGAGTTTAAAATATTATGTTTTAATATTATTATTGTATTGGGATTTGAAAAATGTGAATTGGGATTTGAAAAAGTTGAATTGTTTATTATATTTTGTATGAGGATTTGAAAAATGTGTAATGATGAGATGAGATGAGATGAGAATTTTGTATCTCATCTCATCCCCCAAACCTGCCCTTAGAGATGGGGAGAGAGACATTGAGATTTGTGCAAAAGAAAAAAAAAGAAGAGGAAAGATCTTGAGCAAATGACTATGATTTAAAGCAAAGGCGGCGAGAATCTATGAGCTCTATAGATCATTAAGACAGATCTCGAACAGCGTTAACTTTAATGGGAAAAAAATAAAAACTGTTAAAACAAGATTTTGTGTTTGATAACCACTTTATATATATATATATATATATATATATATACACGCACATCTTAAATATAAGCGTCTTTAGTTGATATTAAAAATAAAATAAATATGACGCAAACAAAATGTTGGATAAAAAAAAAATAACAATTTTTTATTACTTATTAATTATTATATAAAAAAGATTCATGTATCTTTTGTGACGGACAAAACTGTAACATAAAAAATAAAACGGACATAAAATCTAACCGACTCAAGAGTCGTGTTACTAAATAGATGTTGTGTTGGTTTAATATTCAACCATTACAGAAAATATTGTTTTGTGACCGTTTTCTTTCCACTTTTCAATTTAACATTCGAACTTGATACACAATTTATGATAATTCATTTGTGTCACCCAAATAACATTCGACCGTATGGACAAATCTTCCGCACTCTAAAATCAAACATTGTGGCAAATACATGTTCGAATATAAAATATTATGTTTGATTATATTAGTGTGAACAATAAGTAAATAGTTCAAACATAACCGTCATTTGAACGTTAGTTAAGTAACGTTAGAATGCTACACTGTAATTAGTTTAAACATTAAGTTAGTTGCATTCAGATGTAAATCTATATGATCTCGAGAAATGCATAAATCGACTTAACCCAAAACATTTACTATATTTATTCTTCATCGTCCTCGGATGTATTGTCTATGGTTCTTCTAAAATCTTCTTCAATAACGTCGTTCACGTCTTCTTCCTTATCTTCAATCGGGATCTTCATCATCTTCTCCCTCATCATCTTTATCTTCCTCATCGTCCTCCTCTTTTATGTCTTTTGCTTCAAAGTCCTCAACATCTTAATTTGGCACATCACCTAATATCAATGCATTGAGATATCCAGGTGGAACATTATGATATCTACAAAATAAGATTAGTTTGTATGCATCAAAGTCAACAAATAAATTCATACTTTGTCCACTATCTTGGTAGGCCTTTGTACTTGAACAATCATCTTCTATGTAACAGAAATAATCCACTACTGCTAAGGCATCATAAATATTCCTAGGGGGAAACTTTTGTACCACTTACCAACTTACGTCTCCACTATCTTCATTAAGTTCTTTCATTGGATCTCCACTATCTTCATTAAGTTCTTTCATTGGCAACCAAGTAAGACACTTGGACCAATTGACAAACCAATGCAAATAGATCATTTTCATACCACTTACATGCTGTGTTGACACTTGTGAAATATCTGCCACAACTTAGATCTCACTAATCACATTTAAATAAGTATGTTACATTTATGTCAAATATTTCAACTCAATAATGTCACGTATGACATCATAATAGTCAATGTTCTTCGTTGCATGATTACCATCGACCAACACACCACAATTGAGTCTTTCAATTACAATCCATCTCTGCAGTCCCTTGATTCTCTTGCTCTCCATTACAAGTAGCAAGTTTAGCAAAACATTTCTTATAATGGCTCAATGCAACTGAATCCACCATAAGATCAGTCAACAACGTCGATAACATTGCCACGAAGGTCGTCAAGGGGAATTTCCTCCAAGGGGTTTCAGGCAAACAATCCGATGTCAAATCATGAAAAGAGTCCGATAGACGTGCATGTACCGATCGGGTCTAAACACCGAAATTGCACATGAAAACAATGGCAAACACATCCCGATCATGCTAGTCACTAGTATGGAAAAAATGGCGATGAGTTTCAACTTCAACGCCTCGACCTTGTTGTGGCATCCTCAAAATGATTCTGATACACATTCGGCAGAAGCTTGCACGAAAAAGAAGGGCCGGAGGAGGAGATTTGAAGAAAGATGGGGAGTGCATGGAGCTGCTTGAAATGAGTGGTCATGGCTGTCTCAACTGAGTGCGAGTTGCTCAATTTTTAGGGGAGTGCATGATATATATATATATATATATATATATATATATATATATATATATATATATAGTTGAGTGCGAGTTGCTCAATTTTTAGGGGAGTGCATGATATATATATATATATAAGGGTGTGGTGTCTTCTTTAGTTTTTTGTTTTGACCTAATGTATGGGCGGATTTTGGTGATGGCCGTATTCTCAAGTCTCAAGGATTCTATTCGAACTACGATAGCGAATGCCCACATTAATTACCCTATGGGCGTTCACGTTCCCATTTATTTTTTGTCCCATAAATGAACCAGATAATAACCATATATTATATCCTCTGAATGCATGGACATGATGAGAGTCCGAATAGCTGGCGTACTCTAGCCAAGCACATACTGCGCGCATATACAACTTATACATATCCAAGGAGCTGAAATTGGGTCCAGATATCGAGTCTTCCAAATTGGGCTAATTCACCCAAGTAGGGACGAAGCGTGCCATGGTACTTTATGGATATATAAAAATTTGTATATAACAAAAATTAAAAGATTATTTAAAAGCGAGTATGAAGTATATAGGAAGTTTCATGAATTTGAATAGAAAATAAAAAATAAAAATATTTAACGTATCAATTGATCTCAATGTTCTTTTAACAAAGAAAGATCATTAATTATCACATTCTTTCTCAATATAGACTAGCAAATAATTTATAAAAAAACTCGTCATTTATTTTATTTCGAAAGTATCTTATCTCAACAATATTGAAAACTGAAAAAGTTCGTTCAATTTATTTTTATTTTGAAACTTAGCCTCGTTTGTTTTCGCAAATGAAATGAGATGAGATAAGATGAATTGAGATTAAAGTTAAAAAGTTGAACAAAATATTGTTAGAATATATTTTTTAATATTATTTTTATTTTGACATTTGAAAAAGTTAAATTGTTTATTTTATTTTGTATTGAAAGTTAAAAAAATTGTAATGATTAAATGAAATGAAATAAGATGTTTTCTAAAAATAAACGAGACTTTACTCTTAACAATGTCTATGATTTAAAGTTTTTGGCTTGTCCATGCATAATGTTCAACTTAAGCTTTCAAAATAAAAGGCAAAGAAAATGACGCATGGAAATTCAGATATTCAAAACTAATTTAAACGCATGCACAACATAATAAATCAAATTAAAAAAATTGAGATTTACGTAATGAATCAATGGGCCGGCATATATTTGATTTATGAAGAATAAAATATATTTGGAATTTAAAAATATTTACATCTAATACTCTTTTATTATCTACCTAACTATCTATTATTAGTACTAGCTATAGAATATTGTATTTCCAAACAAATCTTGATTTGGTAATATTTTTGGGTAACGAGTATAAAAAATAAATAATAATATCAGCATTTGAATAACATTAATCTTCAACACAGGTGTTAACTTCATACATGCACATGATTTAATTGTCTTTTAGTTAGATTTTAAAAATACGATAAATATGTCCGCACACGAAACTCAAGACAAAAAAAAAAAAAAAAAGAATTTCTTTATTATTTAATAATTATTATGATAAAAGTAGGGTGATATAGAAATGAGGAGTAGAAAATTTTAATTAATTTAATAAGAATAAAATAAAAATAAGTGTAATGAGTGATGTGGGAAAAAAAAATTAAAAAAAAAATCCAAACCAATTGGGAATAGCCTGGGCGGCGTAAAACGTGGAGTATTAGATGTATAGAGTCGGGGGAGAGAATCACATGGGACCGGGCAGATGAGATCCAGTAGCGGTTTAGTAATCTGGTGAATAAAGAAACGGAATGGGAGAACCAAAGATCACATGGGACATTGTTGATATTGGGAAAGGGTCCAGACATTTGGTTGGTCTAAAGCCCATTAATTCGAACCGCCGGTCTCTGGGAAGGGTAGCGCCAACTACTACACCGGTCCTTCCGAGCCACTCCCCTTCATAATCCCCCACACTCTGCCTCTCAGCTCCAAATAAGTACTCACCCCGATACGCTCACTCTCCACTCTCTCTCTCTCTCTCTCTCTCTCTCTCTCTCTCTGGGACCTCTCTCGGTGTCTTTATCATCGTTTGTTTCGTACTTGAAATTCTATCCCTTTCAACGGGAAGCAATGATTTCCCAAGCATCACTGTCTAACGGCAGCTTTTGCCCTCTCTCCAACCTCCATTATTCTACCAAACGCTCTCTCCCGCGCTCAATGCGCCCACCCGTACTACCTTTTCTCGGCCGTAATTCCCGTCGCTTCGACCTTCTCCGCCTCCCTCCTGATCCTACTCTGCAGGTTCTTCGTCGTTTCCTCCTCCTCTCTTTCGCGTTTCGTTTTTGGCTTCCGTGCTTTTTGATGTTGTACTGAGTTTTCTTTTTATTGTTGTTGTTATTTTTCTTCTTTTTTGGTTTGTTAGGTTGTCGAAGCGGTGAGATATGACGGTCCGGTGGTTGAGATCGGGGATTTGGCGGGAATTGAGGACGGGGAGTTGGAGTTTGAGACTTGCGTTGCCCGCACTCTGCCTCCGGCATTGACGCTTGAGCAGGGGCTCCAGACTATCAACGAGGCTGTTGAGGAGTTGAAGATGAATCCTCCTTCTTCTTCTAGTGGAATTTTAAGGTTTCAGGTACGACTGTTGCGGCATTTTGATTCATTTCTTTGCTGATAGGATCTCCATGGATCATGCAATGTGGCTGTGAATCTGCAGGTGGCTGTTCCTCCAGGTCCAAAAGCTTTGAATTGGTTTTGCTGTCAACCGGAGGAGTCGTCCGTATATCCTCTCTTCTTCCTCTCCAAGAATACAGACGATCCAACAGACAAGTCATTGTATTTAAAAAAAAGTAGTGGAGTTTTTGGAATCGGTGCTGCGATTTACTTTAAGGATTCCTCGTCTTCTAGTTCGCGAAGTTCGACCAAAAGGTTGGTTTCGTTTATTCTCACTCGTTACTTTTCTAAAACTTCATCTCTCCCACTCGAAAATGAAAAAATCTACGCAACCGCTTACTATTCACACAACTCTTACTATTCATACAACTTTCACGCATCACATATTTTTTAATTTTTATTATTTTTTCTTTTTATCAAATGTTTAATACATGAATAATGAATAAGAGAATTGAATTATTTAAAAATAAAAATTAAAAAAAAATATTAAAAAATTTTAAAATTAAAAAAAAATGTGATGTGTAAAAGTTAAAGGTTGTATAGCATTGCTCCTCGAAAATATTTGAAAAAATCTAAGTAACCTCCTATTATTCACATCACCTTCACACACCACATTTTTTTAATTTTTATTATTTTTTCTTTCATCAAATATTTAATATATGAATAATAAATAGAAGAATTGAATTAATTTAAAAAGAATAAACTCAAAAAAAATTTAAAAGAATATTAAAAAATTTAAAAATTTAAAAAAATGTGGTGCGTAGAAGTTAGGGTGTTGGGAAGTTAGTTAATAAGTCTTAGCAATTCTTATAACCAACTAAATGATGCTACTCGGTTTTCTTTTTTATTTTAGATGGTAGTTTGCCTAGTTTAATTAACTTTCTCACTGCAAGAAGAAAGTAAGTTGTTCGAAGAATTTTATGGCCTAGGTACAAGGATCGGTAGGAAAATGATTAGACCATAAAAGACGTGGAACATATTGGTAATAAAATCCTTTTCCATCCATTCTACCATTGGTTGGAGAATTAGTTGCATATAGATCTTATGGTTCTTTATACTTCTTTAATTTCAGTGAGATGGTTCTCTTACATCCATTTATTCTGTGTTGTGACTCATTAGGCGATTGGAAAATCGTGCTACGTGATAACAGTGGTACATAAGCTTTTTCTGGGATCAACATCTATCTCATATCTGAACTCTTGTGTTATTCATCAGCTTTCGATAGTTAGAGGGTCAATGTGTCAATTCTGATAGGTTTGGGTGCGAGGTGTAAAATGCTATTAGTTGAAGTGTGGAAAGTATATTTTCCCCATAACTATCACCATTGCTGCTACTTGTAGTTAGTTACGGTTAGTGCAATATTCCATTATTGGCCATTACCATTCCATCATAGTTTTGACCTGACATTGCCTTTATTGCTCAAAATCTTGATTTCTATATAGTTACTTGGAAGTTAGTTTATCTTAGTCTTGATTATAAATTACTTACAAAAAATATTTGGTTATAATTAGTGCACGTCTGTTGAATATAATTAGACACATTATATTTGGCCACAAACCGTAAGCCTTATCAGGGTCTAGTTAGAGGATGTATACTATCTACATAATGTGTTTCACTTACTATGGAGTGATGCTCCACTTTTCAAATTTATTATGAATATAAGGATACATTTCCTTTTTCACCCCTTTCATTTTTTTTTCTTTTTCTTTCACGTTATCTAGTAAAGGTACTTACTCTGAAGTTTTAAACGTGGATTCTACGTTTGTTCTGTCCAACTAAAGGATGTGTATGTGTTCCTCTACAGATATCTATCAATTGATTCAACCTTTATAATGGCTTATGGTTTTATGGATGTTAATTTCAACATTGAGTCATCTTCCATGATGCATGAGGCTGGTTCTTCGTACTTTTTCGTTCCACAGGTAAAACTTGTATCTGCTTACACATGTAGTGGTGCAACTATGTAGTGCTTGTCTTTTTTTATCCCTCTTGTTTTCATGCCTATCATCATCTAACTTTAGATGACAATGTGGCAACACAAATATGGAATATTTAATAATATCAATATCTTTTTGACAGATTGAATTAGATGAGCATGATGGGGTTTCTATTTTAGCAGCAACAATTGCTTGGAATGATTCTTCTCTTTGTTCATTTGAAGAAGCACTCTGTTCTTATGAGTTTTCCCTCAAACAGGTATTCTAGGTTCTCTTTTCCCATTATGCTCTTATTTTATAGTTTCCTGCTTTTCATGCTTGGTTGGTAATGGTTCGAGCACTTGTGTTTTGAGTGGAATAGTTACCTAAATTGAGTTTTTTTAAGGAAGAATTTAAAGAACTGAGTGGAAGTTCTGTGGCATTGGATTTCAGTGATGTCCTAAAGGTCACCTTGATGTCTAGGATGTATATCCTTTTTTCCCCCATGGTACCTATTGCTAATATTCACATTTAGCAATTTTGGACGAGCATTATCTTATGAGTGCTTCATAACTACTTATCAACTCAACTGTTATTTTCTAACTACGATTGGAATTTCTTGGCTTGCATGATTCTTTCACACAATACTCTATTTTAAGCGCTATTCATAGTTTTTTAAGATTCTTGCAAATATTTAGGTCTAATATTAAGTGATAAGAATATTGAAGTCTTCATATTTTTTTGTTTTGTGGAGGGATGGTGTGGGGTGGGGGTGGTTGGACAACCCTCGGTGTTTTTGTTTAGAGTTAAGATGTTCACGTTCCTTAGTGAGTGAAGTTTCTACAAAAATCCAGTCAAGGACTTTTTGTCCAATAAGTGGTCATAAAATGTAGTATCCTTCTATTTTGATAATCTTTATTTTGATTTTTAATTTTCAGGCTAGTTCTCATTCTTGGCCCCACTCCAAAAGCATAAGATCTACTCTTGGAAAGCTCAATGCGGTGGAGGATAAAACTCTTTCGATGGTATGGATGTTAAGTTTTTCTAGATTAGTTCTACCGCTCAGTTATTCATAGACACTGGATTTATAACTGTATTTCGTTTTCTCCTTGGTCCTGTTATTTTTCTTAATATTGTTGTTGTTTGGTACTTATTCTTGAAGTCTAAGTTGTGTTTTCACCATATGTCTCTGATAATTATATAATTTTCAATTCTGTTAAAACAAGAAAGATATGCTAGTTCAAAAAGGAAATTCTAATGCCATTAATCTGTATAACTGATTGCAAATACTTGTCTTAGAAAGAAGATAATACATATCGACAAGTTGTAAATGCTGAGTTTTCATAGATGTTTCAGCATGGGAAAGATTTCTTTCTAATGTTATTTGTTTGCAAAGAGAATCCTAAGAGAGAGTTTAGACATATCCGTAGTTTTTTACAGTGTGAGGCATACATGTGTACTCAGATAGATTAGTTCTGGAGGCTCAGAAGGCAGTCCCAAACTGATTCAGTGTGGTAAGTTAGAAACTTTTAGCTAACTTCATATTTCATTTTTAATCTTAGTTCCAAACATGCTGGAACACCTGTGTCAGTTTTGGGCATGAAACTTTTCTTGCTTGTACAAGCTGTGTATAAAACTCATAAAAATATAAAGTAGATAATACGCTGGAAGAGGGAGGGAGAGTATATTGGGGAGCTTCTGCTAGCTCTTGCTGTGTTGAGGAGGGTGGCTTAGTTTTGGATGAAAAATTAATGAGAGACTGGCGACTTCACCTCGAGAACACTTCCAACATTGTACTTTAATCATATCCACTCTTAACCTCCCAAGAACCAAATGTGCCAACATAAGCAGTTCAGGCTTTCTGTGCTGTTGCATTTTTACATGACTTGCAATCTCTTTAGAGAGGGCTGAATGGTAGGTAAGGCCCACTGCCTGTAAGGCCTGATTTTAATCAAAAGGAGATGAGAGATAACCTACATTTGATGAATGCCTGGCTCACCATGTAGAAGCATATCTTAGCTGTGTGGTGGCTCCATTAACAAAAGAAGAGACAGAAGAGGAGAATAGTAGAACTCTTCACCTATATAGACTCATGGTGTTTCAGTTAATTTTTTGACAAGTATTTTATTGAAAAGCACAAAAGTGGTATGCAACCCAATATACATAGGAAATATATGAGAGAGGCCAAATAAAAGGGAAGAATCAGAACTCCATTAGAAAGTTCTAAAACAGTTCATGAAAAGGGAGAGGCAATTCTGAGTTTTGACATCTGTGCACGTTATCTATGGTTTGTGTTGTGTTGCATGTATATACATTCTGGGTTTCAGTCAAGTGAGTTTGCTTATGTAAGCCTATGTTTGGATTCATTATGAAATTTCTATAGAGAGAAAAGATTGGAAGCAAACACCTAAAAATAAAAATCCAAACAACAAAGCAGAAAAAAATGGAAGACCTTTTAGTGTTCTGAAAGATCTTTACTTTGAGCATTTTTTTTTCTACTTTTTTTCCAGAACTGAATTAAACACTGGCTGAATTTATGGGTTTGGTGTTTTAACATTGAACAATATAATTTTGTAGGTGTACATGAACCTTCTTTCGCAAGGAAGAAGAGAAGTTATGGCCGATATTATAGAACTGGTATATTCTTTTTCCCAGTAACTGTCATCCTTTTTAATTTTGACTCTCAATTTGCCATAATGAGATTGGGCGCATAACTATTGCATCACTGTGACACTGCTATTATTTGGTTAGTATACTCAATTCTACATTTGTATGCTGATTGTTTCTAATGTCCTCCACTTATATCGCAGAAAGAGGCTCCATCTTCCAGTCAATTCTGCATCAGGCTTTCACCAGCCATTGCTGTTGCCAGTAACATGGTATTGCACCATTTTGTCAGTAAGCATAGAAAAGCATATCTTTCTAAATATTTTATTTGTCCACCAGCAGTGGGAAAGTGGATACAAAAGCAGCCTTGGTCAAATGCCATATACAAGTGAGAAGAAAACTAAATAATTATGTGGCATTTTCTCAAGGTTGACTGTGCCTTTTACATATCCAGATGAATCAAGTACATCTGTTACTTATAAAAAAAAAAAATGAATCAAGTACATCTTTTGGGCAGTCATTTTATTGTTATCAACACTCTCATTATTACCATTATTGCGGTTTTTCTTATCACCACCACCACCATCATCATCCTTAATCAATAAATTATCATTGTCGTCATCATCATTGGCAGAAGTCATAGTAGTATGATTTACAATGCTGATGATGGCAACAATGTAAGGCCCATTATGAAGTTGGATTTTTCACCCATTTGTGAACATGTGAGAGTCAGTCATATATGCATGAATACGGACCTATTCAATACCCCAACTGATGCTGAGTTGGGAGTTCCGTCCATGTGTACAAGAAATGAAGTAGGAATATGATCTCACAAAATATTTAATTCCTTATGTTAATGAGCATATCGTTGTTGCATTTATTCTGATTGTATGGAGGATGGTGGAAAAACATGCTGGTCACAAATAGTACAAGATTGGTCTATTAAAATCAGTCCCTTCAACAACTAAGCTAGCTGACCTTTGGTTTGGAGTTCCTTGCTGAGTTGCTAAATGGCCAAGCTTGGATATGCCCAGCTAAGCTGGGTTATTAAAGCAGTTCGCCCCTGGCTTAGGAATTGCAGAAGTGTTATTGATTGAGAGACTTATCAATTGAGAGACTGGTGACCTTTTCGTGAGGCATTTTGGTGGTTTTTTAGTTTTGTCTAGGGACAGAAAATATTAGGCTTGAGAAGTTTTATAAAGTTCATGAGAAAAACTTGGTTTCAGTTCAGTGGGCTCAAGCAAAAGTCCTTGTTTCTGGAATCAGCTTGATTAAACAACTCAATACTAGTGAAGTTTTGACAAAGAACGGCCTTGACATCGATACTGACGAAGCGAAGATGTGGATGTTTAGATAGAAGACTCAAAGAAGCATTAGTGTTAAGCAGTAAAAAACTGATTGACGCTTTGCTAGTAGTTAATGGTAAGCAGTGAGATATTCTCGAGATTATCAAAGAAAAGCACTAACTTTTTACCATTCTAGAATATAAGAAAAAAATGGAGTATAGCATTGTGCATGAGAATATGTGAGTTGAAGTTCTAACTTGGGGGAGGACTGACAAAAATGAATGGATTATTTTGTAAAAAGTGATCTCAACCTCCTATAAGTGAAAATAATGGCTTTTCCTGGGCCAAAACTTTTTATTAAGAATGATTAGCTAACTCAAGTTAATTGGATAGAATCCTGTGGATAGTCAAGGCTGGTGTATTTAAGTCAAACTGACAACAAATCTCCCATAATAGCCAACTGCCAGAGGGGGATGGGGGTTGATGGTGTCCAAAATGAGAACATATTTTCTCCTTTGAAAACTATATGGGAGACACATGTGGTGCTTAGCAAAGAAATAATATATGGCACATTTGGTTTAGTTTTTTGTTTCTTTGGGTAATTGGTATCAAGCTTTTTTATAGTTCTGTTATTATCATATTGAGGTTTTAGCATAACAATTTAAAAGGGACAAACTTTGGGTGAAGATTTTTTGGTTTGTCCGTCTCTTTCTACTATCAGTTGGATCATACCAGTGAAATGTGTTACTCATCACAAGACTATGCCAACATCAATGCGGTCTGGGCATCACTTATAGTTGAAGAATGCACTCGACTTGGTTTAACGGTGAGATTAAGTTTTAATAATATGTTCTCTCTCTATTTAGGTACACGTGTCTGATTTATTCTTCACTGTAGTATTTTTGTGTAGCTCCTGGATCGAGATCAACCCCCCTTGCAATTGCTGCTTCTGCTCATCCCCTGGTAACATGTATTGCATGTTTTGATGAACGTTCACTAGCATTTCATGCTGTCGGTTATGCAAGAGGATCTCAGACCCCAGCAGTAGTCATAACATCGTCTGGCACAGCAGTTTCAAATCTTCTTCCTGCTGTGAGTTTCATTTAATATTTATGATATGGACTCCATTTATTAGCTGCAAATGAAAACTCATGAACAATGAAATAAATTAGAATTGATTCTTTCCTTTCGATGCGCTCAATCTGATACTGTGATTAGGGTATAGAGCAACAAATAAGTAATATGCTGGACAATCTTTTTTATTATAACTGGCTTTGGCCATGGCTCACTGTCACAATTTTTCTTATTATACCATTATTGTAATTCAGTTTGCATTCCCCATTTGTTTTATCCTGAAACTTTTATTTTGCACGTAGATATGTAGCTTAGTTTTGCATACAAGTAATAATATGTGACAATCTACAGGTTGTGGAGGCTAGTCAAGATTTTGTACCGCTACTGTTGCTCACAGCTGATCGTCCTCCAGAGTTGATAGATTGTGGAGCAAACCAAGCAATTAATCAGGTATGGAACAACTAATTCACTCTGTTATCACATTCTCAAGTTTTCAGTTATTGCAACATATGATATACCTTGTTAAATTAATTGATTCAATGGATGGATGTGTTGTGATGCCATCTATACCAGAACTACTTAATGATTGCTTCTATCATGGTGATTAATAAGTTTTTCTCAACTTATGATTTGAAGAACAGGAAGTTGCTGAATTTTTTTTTTTTTTCCCAACTACTAGTAATGCATACTTATACAAAATTTTGACATAGGATTTGATTTTGACTTTGTATTAAATGTAATGCTGAAAAAACATATTTTGCATTCCTACTCTAATATATATGGTGATGCACCTGTTTGGGTTCCCACTGTTCTCTTCCCACCCTATTAGGTATGAAAGACAACTTAACTTTTTTGTAGCTTAAAAACGTAAGAGACATAAGCAAATCAAGTTTCTTCTATTCCTACTGCTTCCAAATTGTTCTTCCATCATGTGAGATAGGATACAGATCTAGGGGCTAGTTTCTTTGTTATGTCTACATTAAATACTTGGAATATTTAAACTTAGCCTATTGTCATTCATAAGATGTCAACAATCCTAGCTGCTGATTCTGGATTTTGGGTTGGTTGAACATGATTATGTAGAGTCTTTGATATTATTAGGTCATATATAAACTTATTCTTTTTGTGCCACTTCATTTGTTTTAGAGTCTTGACTTAATGAAGCAATTGGAAGATCTTATTTTCTATCACGGCTTAGTTGCATGGGACGTGGATTAGTTTCTGCAATGAGACTAAGGGTGTATATTTTGCTCCAAAGTTTTGTTAGCATACTCCTGAATCACATATTGAATTTCTTTTAATAGGTGAACCATTTTGGTTCTTTTGTGAGGTTGTTCTTCAACCTTCCTGCAGCAACTGATCAGATTTCTGCACGGTTATTACTTACCACCATTGACTCTGCTGTATATCGGGCAACCTCTTCCCCTCGTGGCCCTGTTCATATCAACTGCCCTTTCAGGGAGCCACTGGAAAATAGTCCAAAAAAATGGGTGCCAAGCTGTCTTAAGGGGTTAGACTTTTGGATGTCTAATGCCGAACCATTTACTAAATATATTCAAGCACAGAGTTCTCGTGCATTTACTAATACTAACAGCCAAATGACCGAGATTTTAAATGTTATTCAAAGTGCTAAGAATGGACTTCTACTTATTGGTGAAATACAAACGGAGGATGAGATATGGGCAGCTATTCTCTTGGCTAAACACCTGCAGTGGCCTACTGTAGCTGACATCTTGTCAGGGTTACGATTGCGGAAGCTTTTGGCTTTTCCTGAACTTCAAGAGAATTTTATATTTGCTGATCATCTTGATCATGCTCTGATTTCAGATTCTGTTCGGGATTGGTTGCAGCCTGACGTGATTATTCAGGTAATACTTTCACCCTTTTGTGGCAAATTTTTATTGCCTCTATTGTTTGTTCTTAGTACCTCTCGCAGACATCTGGCGCATCTAGTTTGAAGCTATTGACAATAAAATTGTGATTTAGAGTCTATGCTGGTGCATACAAACGTCTAATGGGACCATATCAATGTTTACTTCATTTACATGCATACCTTTTAAGCAGCTATTTGCCATTGTCAACCTAGTTCCCATAATTGGGGTGATTTTTTATGTTGGCAAGTCATTTCATCAGTGTTTGCTTAAGATGGTAACCAAGATACTTTCTGCATCAAAAGTTCTGATTTTATTTTACAAATGGAAGAGTTGAACATGGAGTCAAATCAAAGAAGTCAGTGTTTGTGTAAGATGGTATGAATAAAATTCATTCTCCATTAAAAAAAATTGATTTATTCTATAAATGAAGAATTTAGGATGAATCTAAATTTAAAGAGAATTATACTTTATATATTTGACAAATTAGTCATGGGATGTTAAAAGGGTTATCGTATTTGTTTTAACTCAAGTCCATGCACTTTGGTTAATGGGTGCTACAGTTCCTATTAAAAGTGAGTTAAAGGAACATCTATCTGCTCTCTTTGCCAACTGAATAGTTCATTGTGTTTTTTCTTCTTGTTGATCAACCTGATCTCATTATATGCAGATTGGGAGTAGAATAACAAGCAAGCGCGTATCTCAGATGCTAGAGAAGTGCTCTCCACGCTCATATATCATGGTTGAAAAGCATCCATTCCGTCATGATCCTTCACATATTATGACTCACAGAATTCAGAGTACCATTGTTGAATTTGCCGATTGTTTACTTAAAGCTAAATCTCCACAAAAGAACAGCAAGTGGAGCTCTTTTCTGCATATATTGAATACAATGGTAATGATACAGGCAACAAGTCTCTAATTATGATATTTTGCTCTGTATTTATGTTGTTTTACCCCGTTTGGTATTTTATATGGCAAGATCCTTGTCAACTTAGCCGGATATGTTTTGTGCAACCATCTTAAACACTACCAAACCTTAAATATGCAGCTGGAATCAGCTACAAACAAGTACACTATACTTGAGAAATCATAGTTTAACTTGTTTTAGAGCTATTTGTTGCATTCTCTAAAGTTTGATATCAGCTAGTTTTCTGTATTGGGAGGGAATTTCTGCTTCCTGGGTGGTTTGGGATTGATCGGTGTTTACTTACCAAAAAGTGGTTTGGGATTGATCGGTGTTTACTTACCAAAAAAAGAGATCGATCGGTGTTCTTGAATTTAATTTAGGATATCATTAGTGTTGTTGAATTCACTTACTCCCTCTTTATTGTGTCTTTATGAATTTCCTTTCCGTATTTTGTAGGTTTCATGGGAGATAACATTTCAAATTGGCAGCAAGTACCCATTGACTGAACCTCAAGCTGCACGTGTAATTTCAGAAGCACTATCATGCAAGTCTGCTCTTTTCATTGGGAATAGCATGCCAATACGCAATTTCGATATGTATGGACATAATGGGTCAGAATGTATTCATAGTGTTGCGGCTACAATGTTGAACTCAGAACTACCATGTCACGGGATATTGGTGGCTGGAAATAGGGGAGCTAGTGGAATTGATGGGTTGCTCAGCACAGCTGTTGGTTTTGCTGTGGGCTGCAACAAACGTGTAAGTTTCAAGAGTAGTTTTTTCTTTCCCAATTGAACTATTTAATGAGCATTTAGTGCTGGTTGCTGCTGTTAGTTGAGTTAGAAGACTTTTCCGTTGCTACTTATATGCTAAAGATGTGCCCATCAACAGAGATTTCATCCTCTGCCAATTTTTTTTTCCTGGTGTCTGGATTTTAAAACTTCTTTTTTACCTTGAAGCAAGATACAAGTTTGTATGGTTGATGCAAACTTTGCACTGTGTTTATTTTTGCAGTTACACATAAAGTGCCTTTTCTTTTGTAAAGCAGGAATTATTTTTCAGTGTTTGTCTTTATATGCTTTCTCTTCTCAAATGAGCCATTCATATGCTACAGTTGAAGATATATCTTCTTTTTGGTTTTCGTTATGCTTTTGAGGATTTTGAAATCTCAGTTTCTTACCCAAGTTATTGATGTTTGACCGATATATGAAAAATTATATTAAGTAGAATGAGAAATTGATGAATTGCTAGACTTTCAACAACATCCAAGCTTCATGTTCCTGTAATTCAACAACTCATCACAATGATACCTTAATCTCATTTTCTACTCTGCTCAGTTATTCTGTTCATCTTGAATTGCCACACCAATTTTAAGCAATTCCAACCACACCCTTTTGTAGCCTCTCTTTTTCCATTTTTGCAGCCTCTCTTTTTCCATTTTTGCTCCTTGCAACTTCTGGTATTTGTGCATTCCTTAGTGTTCACTGCCATGGCATAACCACTTCAGGTGACTCTCTCATTTTATCCTCATTTTGCCACTCATCCATGTTAACAAAATCTATTTCTAAAGGGGGAGACCTAGTAGCCTTTCATTGAAGAGATTAACAAACAATCCAGCCTCATAGTGTGATTGATCTCTCAGCTAGGTTGACATTTCAAAAAGTACTTAACAAGAGATAAAGGGAAATATATTTCCTGCAGCAGTGTAACATTAAAGGGCTTATACCATTCATAGATTTTGATCAGATTGTTGATATTATCACAAGGTTATTTTTAGCACATCTGACGTTGATTGGAACTCAGTGTGCCATTCTGTCCTTATATTTTTACTGGCATGGTATTATTTACTAGAGTTTCAACAAGTGGCTGAGTAGTAATTCAAACTTAGTTTAGCGTTGTTTCATTAGATTCTTTAGGTGACATACTTTGGGTGATGATTGGTGGTGTAGTCACCGTGCATGAAAGAATTTGGCACAGATATGGTGCCCATGTGTTTTAGAAGATTTCATGAGTTTCCTTCCCTTTTTATTGGGGGTGGGTGGTGGGATGGTTACTAACCTATCATATAGACTCTGTCCTTATATTGATATTGAAAACACAAGATCGTAGGAGCTTGCCCAATGTTCAATGTTCTGTATATGTACATATTTTGAAAGGGGCTTGTTCCCTCTGAATGATAAAAATGGGCAAGAACTTTGTTCTTTCATTATCATATAGCTACTCACATAAATTAAGTTGATGTTGTGTCTTTCCAGTTTAAACAAAATTGCATTAATTCATGTTTCTGTATTTTATTTCAGGTACTGTGTGTGTTTGGAGATGTATCTTTCCTCCACGATACCAATGGCTTGTCACTTTTGAGTCAAAGGTTAGAAATTTATCTCAGATTTGGGTTTCGGGTCATAATATATTCTTGCATTTTTTGCTTTTTTAGTTTTTTGTTTTGTTTCTTCAATTTCTTATCAATCCAATGCAATATGATATAGGTTATGAATTACCCTCTTGTAATTGATGTACAACGTGTCATCCCTCTGTTTGAGATCAAAACTTGTTGCTCGATCTGAAAGCTTTAATTTTCTTGAAGGAATTCGCGGAAACCAATGACAGTTATTGTGATAAACAATCATGGAGGTGCAATCTTCAGTCACCTTCCTATTGCAAAGAGAGCCGAGCCAAGTATAATGAAGCAATTCTTTTACACCGAGCATGATGTTTCAATTCGCAGCCTATGTGCCGCACATGGGTAAAATAACCTTGATATCTTTTTACTGTTTTTGTTTCTCTGTCTGTCTACTGATTACATCATGTACGGTATGCTATTATCTCTAATTGCTTCCAACGTGTACCTCTTCTGCTTTATATGTGTTTTGATGAGAGTTACTATCGCAGATTTAGAGATTGAAAAATTAGCAATTATGCACCTTAATTGATCTGCAGACTTTGTTAGTCATTTGATTTTTGTAGCAAAAAAAAAACATTATTTCAAGTATGAAAAGCGTCTAGTAGATTGTATAATTTTTATAGATGACTCTAATATTCCCATTGGTTACTCTGCAAACCATCACATCCTGATATTGGATACAAAATTGTGAATGATACTGAAAGGCACCAAAAGGGGGCTTAAATTGTTACCTTTTGATGTCCTTTGTTGGGTACTTTTTCTAATCAGAAGTGAGCAATAAATCAACAAAATCTAAAATTAGGGATAGGTTTTAGGAGAAGTGATCTCCCCCCACCCGAAGACGATTACCGTCCAATGAGCAATCTGAGGGTAATAGACATGAATTTTCAGAAGGGCAATATCTTTAGGCATCATTATTTGCTTATGAGATAAACATGCAAAGCATATTTAAAATGGAAAGAACCTAAAGTGCAAACTTATTATGCCTAGAATATATGAATCATCTCTTTTTGTAAATCAAATGTTCCTCTAATTACTTTAGAGATAATCATCAAATGTGCAGTGTGAAGCATTTACCAGTGCAGACAAAGATGGAGCTTCAAGATGCTTTAATGATATCTCAAGGTGATGAGATGGATTGTGTAATTGAAGTTGAGAGTGCCATTGATGCCAATGCTACCTATGCCAGGTTATTAGGTTCCATTGCTGCTTCAATTAATCTCTCTCTATAGGTCCATTGTTTTGTCACTGTCTACTGACATATTGTGCCTTTCATCTCAGTATTTTGAGACAATATGCAAGCCAGGCGGCAAATCATGCTGTAAGCATCCTCTCAAGATTTTCTGTTCAAGATTCCATTTCACATGGAGACTTCCTTTGCAAGGTCGAGAGAATGGAGTACTCCCTGTTTAGGTGGGTATTCATTTATCTGAAATTTGCAAAGTTGAAGAACTTGGTATAAATCTTCAATTTTCCCTTGTGGCAGAATCCCGCTTTCTGCTCCATCTACTTTGACTTCAGTTGATCGTGATCATACCAAGCTTTATCGAGAAGGTTATATGTTGTCTTTATATCTTGAAGATGGAAGTGTTGGGCTTGGTGAGGTTAGCTCTTCATCTACTATTCTCACTTTGAACAAAGATATAACCTTCATGTCACAAGCCGGCATAATTTGTGCCTGATTTTTGCCTCTGTTCTTCATCATCCTCTACTTTCCTCCCTCCCCCTACTCTTGAATTTGCTCTCCTTCTTTTATCTTTATTATCCTTGTTTCCTCTTTCCCTCATACCTCAATCCTTATCCCCCAAGATTTCAAAGAATGTTCTGATCATGCACTCTGCTGTTAAACAGGTTGCACCTTTGGATATCGACAGAGAAAATATGCTTGATGTAGAGCAGCAACTCAGATTTATTCTTCATGTAATAAAAGGAAAGAAGATTAGTTTCTTCCTTCCTCTGCTAAAGGGCTCATTTTCTTCTTGGATATGGAACAACTTGGGAATTCCGGTAGGTCCTTCTGTGTTTATTCTGAAAGTAAAATATTGACATGGTCCGTGAACAAAATTCTTAAAAAGATCATGGTCAAATCCTGATGTTATTTATATCTTTTTCTCATATCTATGATGGAACAAAATTTAAAAGTTTTAAATGATTTCATGGTGATACAGCCATCCTCAGTCTTTCCCAGTGTGAGATGTGGCTTAGAAATGGCCATCCTCAATGCCATAGCAGCAAGGCAAGGTTCCAGTTTACTAAACATATTACAGCCCAATACTGTTGAAAAAGAAAAATCTGAAAGTTCATCAAAGGTTAAGATTTGTGCCCTTCTTGATCCCAAGGGAACTCCTTCAGAAGTAGCTGATGCTGCTACAACTCTTGTTGAAGAAGGATTTACTGCGATAAAGTTAAAAGTAAGTGAAACTTACAGTGATCATTCTGCCAATACTACTCTCCTTAATATTTGTTTGTGATTCCACTATTTTCCTTACTGATGTTTCTATAGGCCTGGATTTTTTGGTAATGTTCACTAGCTAAACAATTATTCTCACTACAGGTCGGGCGTCGGGCAATCCCATGCATGATGCCACTGTAATACAAGAAGTAAGAAAGAGGGTTGGCAGCCAGATAGATCTCCGTGCAGATGCTAATCGAAACTGGACCTTAGAAGAAGCTGTACAATTTGGCTCTTTGGTAAAGGATTGTGACCTGCAGTATATTGAGGTATAGTCTGAGGATAAACAGTGAATGTTACTGTTATAATCCTTGTTGGTCCTAAGAATGGATAATACTAGGTATCCTTTACCAAAACTAATTATACACACTTCTCCAATGATTTTCAAGAAAAGTCACAGTAGTCTTAAGAATACCCTAGTGACCCTTCCACTTTGTTTGACATCTCTATTTTATATTGTTATACTGATACTTGTCCAATATTTTTTTATTCAGTACACTTGTCAAGTATTTGTGATGCAGATATGATATATTTGGTGTTTCTTATAAAGTAATTGTTTAGCATATATATTTCCTTTATTTCAGGAACCTGTTCAGGATGAAAATGATATCATCAAGTTTTGTGAAGAAAGCGGCTTGCCTGTAGCTCTGGATGAAACTATCGCCAATTTTCAGGAAAATACTCTCGAAAAGCTGGAGAAGTATACTCACCCTGGAATAGTTGCTGTTGTAAGTAGCATTAAACTTTAATTGTTACAAGCTTGTCTTGGAAGCTGGTGTCATACTTTTCACCAGTGATGCAGTTAGGCTGCAATTTACACGTTCATATACTTCAATAAGGATCTGTACATACCAAAACACCAAGGATTAAGGGTAACTTAACTCATTATCCCAACTATTGGCTCAATCATTAGTGAAATCTTTTTATGATTGGCCAAGCTCATGCTGCTGGGTGCCCCATTGTAAGAGCATTGCCAGCGTTTACAAGAATTTATATGTGATGAACAATTATGGGTCCAGAAAAATGATTAGAGCAAGTGCAGAATAAACTCCCAATTATGAAAAACGTCATGATTAAATTTGTGTTGGTTTTATTCTGATTTAGATTTCTTATGCTGGCCGTTTCAGGTTATCAAACCAAGTGTCATTGGTGGATTTGAAAATGCAGCACTGGTTGCACGCTGGGCACAACACCAGGGAAAGATGGCTGTTGTCAGTGCTGCATATGAAAGTGGCCTTGGTTTGTCAGCATATATTCAGTTTTCTTGCTATCTTGAGCTGCAGAATGCAGACTTATGCAAAGTAATGAAAAATGAGCCGATCCCATCTATAGCCCATGGTCTGGGGACATACCGCTGGCTTGAAGAGGATGTTACAACTGCTCCTCTCAGGATTGATCGTGATCCATCTAGTGGTTTCATAGAAGCTTCTGTTGCCGATGCTAATCGAGTTCTGCAGAAATTTCAAATTAACCACAACGTTATTCGTAGAAAGTTTACTGGAGAGCAAGTTAGTACATACCGATTGAATGTAGATGTGAAGGGCTTCTCTTGTTCTGTCAAAGTTCATGAGGTTGGACAAAGAACCAATGCAAGTGTAAGAATTTTACAATAGTAACACTAGTCATTTTGTCTTTCTTTTTACTCTCTTTTGTCAACTTAACGTGCATATATGGTCCACCTTTCTTTGGGATCATAATTGCTACAATTACTGGACAGAATACGACATGATATTTGGGAATCATATTTTTGGTAATCAAATTCTTATGCTGAGAAACATTCTTGGCTTATTAATGGATAGTTAATAGAGGTATTGCCCGTTTTTAGTCAATTTCAAAATTCTCAAAGGAAATTCACCCTATGAATATGAAGGGTATGATTTGTTGGTTGAATGGTGTTGTGAGGGCATCTTGAGACATGGAGGTTAAATTTTTGCTTCACTGGTGTCTGTAATTCTATACTTTTCATGGTAGCTGGACAACTTTCATGACCCTAATTTCATTTACTAAATATTCTTCGCATTTGCTGCAGCCATTACTTTTTGGACTTATAAGAATCAGCCTGCAGTAATGTTCATTTTTTGCATACTCATTCCACAATGATTTAGCTGGTGCAGGATGATACAGTTTTATTTCTTCATGGATTTCTTGGACTGGTGAAGACTGGATTCCTATCATGAAGGCCATCTCAGGATCAGCAAGATGTATTTCAATTGATATTCCTTGTCATGGGGGATCAAAGATTCAAAACCACAGTGCTAAGGATGCCACACAGCATCCAAGTTTGTCAATCGAGGTAGTTGCAGATGTATTGTACAAAATGATTAATCAAATTACTCCAGGGAAAGTTATTTGCGTGGGATACTCAATGGGAGCTAGGATCGCACTGCACATGGCCCTGAGATTTAGTGATAAGGTACATTGATGATGTTTGAGATTTTGATCATAATTCTGTGCTTCACATTTATTATTTTGTAATTGATGGAGATAATTATTTATCATGAAGATCAAAGGAGCTGTTGTAATAGCTGGAAGCCCTGGTTTAAAAGATAAAGCAGCAAGAAAAGTTCGTACGGCTAAAGATGATTCCAAAGCACATTCCCTTCTTACTCATGGCTTACAACCATTTGTGGACACCTGGTACACTGCCGATTTGTGGAACAGGTGATTTCTATGTTTTTATCTTTCAGGATGTCTAGCTTCTATGATAGGCTCCACTATACACATAAATCCTGCTTTATGGGTCATCTGATAAAGTTCTGAATTTGAACAGCTTAAGAGGCCATCCCCATTTCAATCAAATAGTCACCAGCCGCTTGCAGCATGATGATGAACGGAATCTTGCAAAAGCTCTCGCTGACTTAAGCGTTGGGAGACAGCTGTAAGTTTATCTGGAGCAATAAGAATTTTTCACATTTAAAGTATCTGTATCTTAAGTTTTGTTTTTTCCCATTTATATTGATGGGAGACCAAAGAATCTGAACTGCATCTTTTATACGTACAAATCTCTCTAGAAAATATGGAATTGGAAAATTGTGGTTTTGAAATTTTAACTTTGGGAGGTTTAAGTGCTTGGGCTGAATCAATTGATGCATGTGGTAACTTTAACCTATTGAAGTGAAATTCATTTGCACTTGCTTCAAATTCCTTTTTGCATTTAGGACATGTCAACTCAAATTGTGCTATCTCATGTAGTTACTTCAAAGGGAAAATTCAATATTAGTCTCTTGGTTTTCAATCACTGCCTAGACTTCCAAATCAAAAGAAAGTCTCCCCCAACAGGTCCTTTGGTCAAGGTTCCAACTTCCATTAAAAAACCTGATGAAATCTGTGCCACATCACAACCATGTTGTGGTGACATGTCATCTATATAGACTGCAACTTCTTTGGTATTTGCATGACTTGATGCTCCCCTCATCTAATGCAAAAGGTTGAACATGGAATTTGCGTGGTACCTTTGTCCTTAGGCTTGTGAGGCTTCTGAAATATTAAGTCAATTATACAAAGATAGTAGTTTTTTATTGTTTTCTTTTTTACCTTTGCATTATAGGTCTTTGTGGGATGACCTGAAGCATTGCAAAACGCCACTTTTGCTCGTGCACGGGGACAAGGATACAAAGTTCAAGAAAATAGCTCGTGAAATGTATCATGAAGTTAGCAATGGCTTGAAGAGTGGAGATGAGTCAAGGGAGGAGATGCATGAGATTGTTGAGGTTCCCAACAGTGGCCACGCTGCCCATCTGGAGAACCCTCTCTCTATTATCAGGGCGTTGAGGCAATATTTGACGAAACTGCGAACAACTTCTTTCCAATCCACAGAGTCCTCCTTCTATACAGAGCTGTAGCCTTTTGTCATTGATAAGATGCAATAAACCAGCTGATAATGCAGACGACGATTGTCTGATGCGTCTCGCAATAAGAAAATGCTGGCGTAGCCATTGTCAAAGTTCATTGTTTATAATTCTTTTTGTTGCACGGATACTGCGTATAAGCAAATAAATTAGCAATGGGAATTTCCCACTTTGAAAGGCAATAAAAATAAAAATAAATAAAAATTATGGTTTTACACTTTGCCTGTTACTGCTTCTAATACTAGAGTATTCTAAAGTGGAGTCGAAATCAGATGTACTCCACTGATAAATCCTCCTACCAATCATGGCTGCAGCTACATGTACATTATCTAAGCCTCGAACTCTTGAAAAGAGCTTGAAAAGAGAATGTGCTATTTTAAGTTTGGCTATAATTTTCCTGCAGCAATGGAGTAAAGATGGGTTGTGGGCATCAACTGCGAGAGCGTATTTACCCATGAGTCCTGTGCTTAGCAATTAATGATACACTCTCAACTGTTTTAATTGCTGAGAGCCAATCCCAAGAAAAGCATGCAACGGTAACCCAAAAACAAATATCATCTACCCAATTAGGCAGTAACTGATGATTTTTTTAGTAACAGAATGTGCATATTTTTTTTAAAATATAATATTTATATAAATAAAAATTAGCATTTTAATAATAGATCATATTATTTTTTTTTAAATAATTACATTGCGTTTTACAATTCATGATTATGCTTAGCATTACAATCAACACCCTAAGGCTTGGTTTAGATACACAAAACATCTCATCACATCTCATCATTACAACTTTCTCAAATTCTCACACAAAATATAATAAATAATTCAACTTTTTTCAAATCTCAAAATAAAAATAATATTAAAAAATAATATTCTAACAATATTTTATTTAACTTTCAACAAAATATCTCATCTCATTTGAATTGCGTAACCAAATGAGATCTAAATGCACGCATATCGCATTTATGTCACGCATGAAGATCTCTCTCCTTCAGAGAAACTTTCAACAAAAAAATCCTCACCCCTTGTTTTTCTACATGCACCCTACTATGACTATCCTTCAGCCCATTCAACCGATGTGTAGCCACCATGTTCCCCCTAACCAATGTGTGTGACCGCCATGAAACGTCCCTTTGTCATGGCTTCTGAGCCAACCCCTATTAACGCTCAAAACGGCACAACCCGAAAGGGGAGAAAGATTCATTTTTTGATGCACTAAGGTGGGCTGGACCTGGAACGGCGCAGCCCCCGGTGATGATCCGGTATGACTATACGTTATATGTGTGTACATCTATGGCAGTAAACAATATTTAAATGCGGATAAAATAATGAGAGATGGACACACAGATTTACGTGATTCGGCATTAAGCCTACGTCCACGGGGGTTTAGGGAGGGGAGATTCCACTATAATATGCTTGTTTACAGTCTCTCATAGCCTCTCATTTCTCACTATACAATGGGAGCTGGAGATCTACTTGCTGGAGAAAATGTTCTCTCTGACACTCTCTATCTAGAGGTTGAAGAAGCAGCCGAAGAAAAAGCCCCCCCAAGAAGCCTAGCCAAGAATCCCTCCAAGCGTCCAAAAGAAAAGTCCTTGAAACCGTAGGCACCCTGTCCCTTTTATCTCCTGCCCCTTTTACTTTATGTCATTTCCCTATATTTTACATCAAGTCAACATTTTTTCTCTCCTGACACATTACCCATTGCCTTACCTTGTCCCTTCTCTGTCCAATTTTCCTCTCTCTTCCTTTGTCTTCTAATGATGGCCCCTTGATAGGCTGGGCCTTGAGAACCATTTTAGGCCTGGTGTATTTTATCCCCTCACAGTTGCCTGCGATTCTTAAGGGCAATTTGTTCAAAAAAGACCTTGAGAATCTTCAAAGGTAAAATATGCAATCGAACCGATCCACCACTGTCCGTAGAAAAATAAATTCTAGGAGCTGGCCTTGGTCATTCGTTCCTCTCGCATTAAGCAATAAAGATTTTCGAGCTCGAGATTAGGCAGGAAATGGGCTCGACTGCGTAGAGTGCTAG
Organism: Juglans microcarpa x Juglans regia; assembly: GCF_004785595.1. NCBI lineage: Eukaryota > Viridiplantae > Streptophyta > Magnoliopsida > Fagales > Juglandaceae > Juglans > Juglans microcarpa x Juglans regia. Next base: position 9,921,162 of record NC_054598.1, on the reverse strand, counting down.
TGTAAAGTCTGTCTTGGTGGGATAAGCGGGAGGTAGGCTCGACCGCTTGGAGTGCGAGCACGAAGCCTGCCTTAGCGAGGTAAACGGGAGGTAGGCTCGACCGCTTGGAGCGCGAGTGCGAAGCTCGGCTATGGCGGGAGGTGGGCTCGACCGCGTAAGATGTGTAGGGCGTGAGCACGTAGCTTGACCATGGCGGGAGATGAGCTCGACCGCATAAGATGCGTACGAAGGTTGGCTAGGCAGTCAAGTGACTTGCCCTCCTATTCGGGCACCTGAGAGGTCAAGCAGTTCCTAACCTTTCCCTACTATTGACTTTTTATAAAAATGGTAAAGAAGGTCGAGCAACTTGTAAGACTGAACTCACCCCAAGTCTTGCCGAAAGGCGTACGTTCTTTCGGCGTCTCTCTTTTCGATGATGCTGGTGAACTTTCCTTTTCCGATGTGAACTGCAGTTAATGTTAGAATATGTTTGTTGTAACCCGCGTAAAGTGGTCAGGAAGCTCATCGACCCTTTAGGTCCAATTCAGGCGGTTGTAGAATTCGGAGGCACGTTAACTCCGAAAGCTCACTCCCAAAGGTAACCCCACTAGCAGCAGTTATGGCACGAGTACGATCACTTGGCGTTCGCTAGTGGAGATGTTGTCTCAAAAGTAATCTTGGGCAATCGAAAGACTGAACCTGCACTTCGTCGTGAGGCAAGCCAAGCCACCTTACTATTGAACCCACCTGTTGACCCTTACGAGAAGGCAAGTAGGAGATACTACAAAAGTCAAACTTGTTAGTGCAAATATTTTCTAATCATAAATGCGAAATTAGTAAACCTGAAATGTCTTGCATGGGTGCGGGGAAGGTCTGAGGCGCTATCCGTTTGGCATTCTGTTGCTGGAGATGACGTTCCGCTATAGGAGATGGTGTTCCATTGCAGGAGATGACGCCCCAGGAGTAGTTCGGGTAGCCAAAGGCTGACCCGCACTCCTCCGTGAGAGGGATAATGCAGCCTTAGGCATTACACTTATCCCTTTGGTGTCTCGCAGGGAAGTAAGTAGTTCATAAAGATTTTGTTGATGGAGATTTCGTTGGTGGAGATTCTGTTTAAGAGTGAAACCAATCCGTTTTTGGAGAGATTTTGGAACCAAACCGGTATATACCTATTTTGAAAATTTAAGAACAGATACGGACCAATTCATCACCAAAATCGAAACTTTCAATTTTTTCTGGTTTTGGTCCGGTCCGATCCGGTTTTTCGGTTTGCTATTTACACGTGTGATACTATATATGTTTAATATTATAATTGTTTTAATACTAAATTTAATTGTGAGAATTTAGTATTTATTATTAACAATTACTAATTCTTTAATGTTCAATCATAGTAGTATAATATAAGTAGTGTCTTACTTATTAGTGTGATTAATAAACTTGAATAATAAGATCAAAATATTATAATTAGTGTCTAATTATACTAGTATATTAATTTTATGTTATAAAATTAATAAACTTGAATAATAAAATTAGAATTCATGTTATATTAATTAGAAATGTAGCATATAATATATAATAATAATATAAAATTATATATAATATAAAAAAATTTAAATATATATGTACCGGTCCGAAACAACCCTAAGTAGCTAATGGAGTTCCATCTTCGGGTAGCCAAAGGTTGACCCAAACTCCTCCATGAGAGGGATAGAGCGGCCTTAGGCATTACACTCATTTAGGGGTGTAACCAGTTCGGTTTTAATAAAATGCAAATTTGTCATACAAAATCTGTTTCTAAGAGGGAAAAAAAACTACTTTAAAAAAATATGTTTTATTAAAAATATGTTACTATTTACAAAAATCTGATTTATATATATTATATATAGTCATAGTGATTTAGTTATAGAGAATCAGTGATTACTATAATTATATAATAGTATTAGTATTAGTATAACTATATTAGTATTAGTTATAGTGATTTAGTATAATTATATTAGTTAAAGTTATAGTGATTACTAATTTGTATAATTATATATTAGTATTTGTTATAGTGATTTTAATTTAGTATAACTATATAATAGTATAACTATCAATATAGTTATATCACTGATAGTTATCTAATACTATAATGATTTATATAGTTCTTTATATATAGACTTAAAATGGATTACTAGTAGGACTGTTCATCCGGGCCGGGGTTTTTTCCCGGCCCGGTCCGGAACCCGAAAAATCGAGTTCTGGTTCCAAGTTTCGGCCCGGATCAAACACGGGCCGAAACCCGGGTTTGAAAACCCGGACCAACCCGGTCCGGGTACGGGTTTGAAACCCGGGTATCGGTACTCGGATTTTTATTTTTTTTAATAAAAATCGGTATCAAAACGACGCCGTTTTGATACCGGTTATATACTTCTTCCCCCGCCCCCTGTCTCTCTCGCTCGCTTTCTCTCGCTGTCTCGTTACGCTGAGAAGTGCAAAAACACAGAAATCCTAAGCCCATGCCTCCATCACCGTGATTGTGTGAGCCGTGACCCCATAACTATCTGCTGCTCATCCTCACCCCATCTCAGTCGCTGCATCCCTGTCGCCGCTCGTCCTCGCCCCATCTCGGTCACTGCATCTCGTACTCTCTCTCTCTCTCTCTCCCCCTGTAACTATGATTCTGGACCTCCATTGGATGGGGTAATCACTTGGTTGAGTAGAGTACTGGACCTCCATTGGATTTCTGGGTTTGGTTTTAATTGTTAGGGGAATACCCAACTTGATTATATTTGTTGGGTTTACTTGTTCTAACTGGCTTGATGTGTTTTAGGGGAATACGGCTATGGTCCACGGCTAATTAATATTGGTCTTCTTTTTATCTGAATTTAATTCAAATTTCTACTATAGGAAATTAATTAAGTGAATGCATATATATATATATATATATAGTACGGAGGTACTAATTAACTCAGTGGAAACTTTGCACAGAATTCACATACTTTGAGTAGCTTTTTAAAAATAAAAAAGTAAAAAATAAAAATTTGTAGTGCAATCCAATAATAGAGAAATTGACAGTGTCATGCCTAAATAGTGTGTGGCCCAGAGGATTGTGAAGATTGGCTTTCCCTTTATGCTTTTGTATGGACACTTCAACCTGGATATTGATTTTTGTATGGACACTTCTATTATAATTTTTTTCTCTATGATCAGTATGTTGCCCGAGTTACTACACTAGAAGATTCTTTGATGCATTCTATTGGGAATGGTGTTGCTATCAGAAAACTTTGGTCCTATAGTTTTAGCTTTCTATAGTGATCTGACTCGTATTCAATAAACCTATTTATCTCTTTGTTTTTGTCCCTTTTTGCCCTACTATCCAGTCAACTTGGAAAGATTCATTGTTTCTTTTTATTGAAATGGCTCTGTTTGTATTCTCGATCTGAGACTTGGTTGCATTTTAAAGATTATAATATTAAGAGGTCGGTCCAATTGATCATTGAGTTCAAGTATATATAGTCATGCACTGAAGTTCAACTATTCATGAAAGTTCAGTTTGAATATTGTAAAATAATAAACAACTATTTAGTGTTTATTATATTTGATTATTAGTGTTATAATTATATATCTCTCTCTCTCTGTGTTATATTTTATTATATTTGATTATTAGTGTTTGATTATTTATTATATTGTGTTTGGTGGTTTTTATTACTCAATAACAAATAAAAGAAGATTCTGTGAGTTGTAATGTCGGTACAACCCAAGGGGTTGGTGGTGACTCCTTGTCTATTCTAGTGGATGTAGAGGAGCATGGGAGTATTCCAACCATTTCATTCACATCTACACAACAACCTACTCATTCCATCCCACCTTTACTCAAGTAATAAAAAAAAAAACACCTAGTAACCAATCGGTGGTTTGGGAACACTTTACTAAAGTGCAACCTATTGACCAAAATAACCCAAAAGCTCAGTGCAATTATTGCGCTAAGCTATACAGTTGCCACTACAAGAATGACACTTCATCTATGATACACCACCTCCAGAATGCATGTAAAACTTCCCCTCTTAGATTTAAAGGAGTTGGAAAAAGTCAGTCATCTGGTGTTAAGAGGGATGCAGAGGGAAGAGTATGTAGCCCACAAAGTCTAGTGAAGTATGATGCAAAAAAACTTAGGGTGTCAACTGCTAAATTTTTTATTAGGTGTGAATTGCCTTTTAGGCTTGTGGAGAACTAAGGGTTTGTTGAGTACGTGGCTGATTTAGAGTCTCGATTTACTTTGCCATCCCGAATCACTTTAAAAAGGGATTGTATTAAGTTGTATAACGAAGAGAAGATACAGCTAGAAAAATTGTTGGATGGTCAAAGAATCTCTCTAACCACCGATACCTGGACATCGGTGCAAAATATGAACTACATGTGCATTACTGCACATTTTATTGATTGTAACTAGAAATTGCACAAAAAATAATAAAGTTTTGCCAAATTCCCAACCATAGGGGCGAAACTATTGGGAGGGTATTAGACTTGGGGTTGCATGATTGGGAGATTAATAAGATCTTGACTATCACAGTTGATAATGCCTCCTCTAATGATGTTGCTGTTGATTACATGAGGAGGAGAATAAATGATAGTGATTGTACCATATTGGGTGGTGAGTTTCTTCACATGCGGTGTGCTGCACATATATTGAATTTGATTGTTATGGACGGCTTGAGAGATGTTTATGAGTTTGTAACAAGAACTAGAGATGCCGTTAGATATGTGAAGTCTTCACCGTTGAGGTTTGCCAAGTTCAAGGTTTGTGCGGTAAAGAAAAACATTAGTGGGAGGATGATTTGCTTGGATGTTCCTACTAGATAGAGCTCCACATATTTGATGTTGAGTACCGCTGAAAAACACAAACAAGCCTTTGAACACTATTATATGTGTGTGGATAGTGAATTCGTGAACCCTACTATTGATGATTGGAAAAAAGCACATATTTTTGTAGAGTTACTGAAAGTATTTTATAATGTTACATTGAACATTTCTGGTTCTTTGTATGTGAGGACTAATGTATATTTCCAAGAACTCTGCATAATTGAAGATACATTAAATGATATGTGCAATAGTCATGATATTATCACTAGCACCATAGGCATAAATATGAAAAGTAAGTATGAAAAATATTGGGGTAGCACAGATAGGTTCAACTTGATGATATATGTTGCTTTTGTGCTTGATCCACGATATAAAATGATAGCAATGAAGTTTTGGTTGAGTCAGCGCAAAGGGGATGAGTTGGCGGATAGGATAGAGGCCAAGGTTAAACTCTTGTTAAGCTGCTTGATTGAGCAGTATAACAAATTTCGTGTGGGTAATGGGGGGAGTTCTAATGTGGCTCAAGGGAGGCCAAGCACTACTTCTACTTCTACTTCTACTTCTACTACTATCTCGACTAAATTTGATATCAGGTTAGAGAAATTTCTTCTGGAGCAAGGGTTTATGGAGTTTAGATCAAAACTAGATCAGTATTTGTCTGAGCGGTGTGCACAAAAATCACTCAGTTTTGATATTTTAGATTGGTGGAGAGTTAATTCCACCAATTATCCTGTTCTTGCTGAGGTAGCACGTGATGTGTTAGCCACCCCCATTTTCACTGTTGCCTCGGTGTCCGCATTTAGTACTGGAGGACGCATCTTGGATCCTTTTAGGAGTTTATTGTCTCCAAAGACCGTCGAAACCCTCATTTGCACTCAAAATTGGTTAAGGACCAAACCTGTCGACATCCAGAAGTTGGAAGAATACGTACAGTCGATGGATCTTGAAGGTAAGTTTGAAACTTGAAATATTTTTTTAGTATCTATCTATCTCGGTTCATTATATATCTAACTCATTTTTAATATTTTTTTAGATGATTATGTAGCTTCATCTTCAACAGAGGCTGCTGTGAGTCTCTCTTCTCATTCATGCTGAAAAAAATCTAGAGTTAGTTCATTGCTTCTATTTTGTTCTTTCTTGGATCTTGAATGCTATTATTTCTTAGTTTAGAAAATAGACTGGGGCTGCCATGCTACCAACGAAAATTGCTTTAAAGTTGACCTACTACAATTGGTTGAGGTGAAAATGTAGGAAAGTAAATTGAAGATGTCTGGTTGGGTACTTGGGTATGGGACGCTAGGGTAAATGAAAACCCTACACACAACTTAGTCTGATTCAATTATTGAATGGCACCCTTCTCTCTTGTAAGACTTATTTTCTATGTATGTGTGGAAGGCAGCAAAACAAGCATAGGATTTCACCACCACAAACTTGTAGGTTGTTACATGGTTGTACGCTGGGATGTAATCCTATGTTTACGAATTTACGAGTTAGCTTTAAAGTGAAATACCTTAGTCTGCTAATGTCACTCATTGACCTAATTTAACCTATTCTTATCAACCTGTCTCAGTGTCTTGGACCCAATAGTTCCTATCATGTTCATAGTGTTCTGTAGGTGATCCATCTGAATGGCTTCACATTCAGAATTAAACATATATGTTTTGAACTCATGATTATGTTGTGATATATTAAGGTTCCGCTTTAGTTATGCAACCTCTGGTTACCTAAGCGAGCTGGTTGTCATTTTTTGCTTAACATTTTAAAATATGCTTCAACTAGTTTAAATGATCACAAGTCTTTCCATCTTGGGCTGCAGAGCTGAATATGACCCGAAAGACAATTTATTAGATCAAGAGTTCATGCTGAAAGGGAAATGGTATCAAAGGAAAGATCTGGAGATAAGGATCCAGTCTTATTTTACCTCTTGATCTTCTAAGGAGCACAACCATAGTCACCAGTAAGATCCAAACTTGTTCATGAAATAGAAAGAAAAAATCCATTGAAGCCAGGAAATTCAAACTTGTATGCTCATATTGTAATATGGCGTATGCTTATATGTTAGGATTGCTTGTTTGTGAACTTTCCAGGAAAGGTTAGCTAAATAGAATTTGCATGAAACTGTATAAATAGATGATTCTTTTACTTAGCATAATGGCTGCTAACAGCAATTTAAAATTTTCAGCATATAAATTATACTGAGATTAGTTCCAGAGCACTGCAGGTTGTAACAATTAGCCACCTAACAATGACCTATTATATTGCTTCTAGTTTGAACAGGTTGTAACAAATGCTCCTTTCCCATATGGCGTGCAACAACATCAAATACTAGTTTCTGATTCAGCCAAGAGAGCTATCCTTTGATTGTTGGAATAAGAGCTAATTGATGGAAAAATTTCTAATTTTTTGCAAACAATTTGTTGTGTATTAGAGTCTAATTAAAGCAATGTATGTGTTTTGTAATATTCTTAGCAAATTAGTTCAAATAATGTAATATGTAGTTGATTGCATCTTGTATGTCGCATGCATTTTACATGATGAATATTGATTTATTTATTTTTTACATGCATTTAGTTAAAAAGTTAATTAATTGCTTATATGCTTATGTTGTATTAAGAAGTAAGACTAAAAGAGATTTATATTGCTTTCTATTGAGAATATGATTTGAAATTCTAAATGGAGACAAAATATTTGAAGTACAATTAATAATAAAAAAGCTTTTGTAATAAAAAAAAATCCGGGTTTTTCAAAACCCGGATTTACCCGAGTTCCGGCCCGGATCTAACCCAGGTAAACCCGGTCCGGGTTCCAGCCTGGGTTTGAAACCCGGGTCCCAGTCCGAGTAGACCCGGGTTCCCAGTTTGGAACCCGGATGAACACCCCTAACTAGTATTAGTATTAGGGTATAAAATGTAATTAATATACTAATATATATTTTATTAGTATACTAATGTATACTAATATACACTAATTAATTAAAGTGAAATGTAATTAATATACTAATGTATATTAATATTACTAATGTATTATGTATTTATCAAAAGGAATATGTTGATAATTTATTAGGCTATAAAATGTTATTAATATATATATATTATGTTTAAAGCATATAATCAAATAAAATTTCATGTTTAAGATTAAAATTTTATGTTATAAATCATAATAATATTATCTTATATATAACTATATAATATTATCTTATATAATATTAAAAAATTAATTTAAAATATATAATATAGTGAACTGGTTCGGTTCGGTCTAATTCTAAAAAGCATAGAACCGAATCTAGACCCGTACCGGTCGGTTTTGGAACTAAGGAACCGGTCCGATATTGTTTGATTTTCCAATTTCCCTGTTAATTTTTACACCCCTACACTCGTCCCTTTGTCTTGCGGGGAGGTAAGTAGCTGATGGAGATCCCGTTGGTGGAGATTCTGTCTTCGATAGCCGAGGGCTAACCCACACTCATCTGCGAGAGGGATAGACCAGCCTTAAGTATTACACTCATCTCTTTGGTGCCTCGTGGATAGGTAAATAGTTGATAGAGATTTTGTGCTACAGGGATCAATCATGTTAGTGAAAACAAAATCTGCATAAGTTTTGAAGGAGACAAATCGAAGTATTTAGCCACTATGACTAATTTTTGCCCGTTGTTGTTTGTCATTTCTTCTCTTCCTTGCTCCTCATTTTTATTTTCATTTCTTTTTTTTTACAACCCGGGCAGATGAGTCCCAAGCATAGGAGGTGAGTCCGTGGGTGAGGACCAAGTAGTTGATGAGCATCTTGACCGAGGAGCATGCATGGCCAAGGAGAGTGTCTGTCCGAGGAGTACGTGGTTGAGGAGCAGGTTGCAGAGGAGTTGGTTGCCTGCCAGCGGCTAAGGAGCTCGCTGTTCATGGTTGCCTGTTAGTGGCTAAGAAGCTTGTTGTCTAGTCGACGAGCGTGGTGGACAACGAGCCAATGGTCGGGGGGTGTATGTGTTGTCTGACAAGTACATAGACAACTTGGGCGAGGAGGAGATACCACAGGTGAAGAGTTCGTCCGACCAATCAGTCCGAGAGGCCAATGGGCGAAGGGCCCATGACCGCTGGGACTCCCCACTAGGGAGCTCCAGGGTCGTAAGTTTGGTCGTGGAGGTGTGGCTGGTGAGTTCGTGGTTGTGGAGTGTTCTGGCCAAGGAGTGGTAACCTCTGGCCGTGGTGCATGGCCAAGGAGTGGCAATCTTCCAGTTGGCATGGAGACCTCGTCCGTGAGTTAGCCGAGGATTCCAGTGCACGTTTTGTGCACTAGGTGCGTGACTTCAAGCCATCGTTGCCCACTCTGTGTTGGGACCGAACATGTCGGCAGTCCACACGGTGGCCATCGACACCCCTACTGTGCCATGGCACGACTGGGCTGAGGAGATATCAGCCACATGCATTGTCATGCACGTGGTCGGTCCCCGCCGTGGTCAGGTGGTCATGGATCATCTCCGAGGAGACACACGGCACCGATGGTTCGTTTGGTGACTGCTGGCGCAACCCCTTGGATATGCCATTGCGGGGCCGTGGCTCATCTGGGCGTACGCTGTCGTGCATCGTTGTGCATGGCCCAAACGTTAGGTACAACCCTGTGGGTTAGGCCAATGTGCGTCGGACAGAAATTGTCGACAGTCCAAGTGGTGTCCGCCGGCAGGTCAACTAGGCTAGTAGTGAGGTGCCGCAAGCCTCTCGCTGAATGCACATCTAGGTGCACCGGGTGCGTGGTCGTTTGCCACTGTACGCCAACCACAAGTGTAGGATGCCCCATCAGCGGGGACAGAGGGCACCGGCAGACCTAATGGTGGCTGCCGGTAGGTCCCAGCTCCTCGGAAGCCAGGCAACATGCATCCGTTAGGCGTGTTGCAAATAGTCCCTAGCGGCAGGGGCCATCCGGTCGATGACAGAGACTGCCAGAGGCTCACGTAGTGGCCACCAATAGGTTCATCCAGCTCACGGCGGGCTGTTGCGAGCTTTTCTTTGCGCTATCGGGCGCACCTGCACTCTGCATGCCATGAGTCAGGACGTGATGCCCATGTAGGCACTATGCACTTAAGTGTATAGTGTTTACCCACGATGCAAGTGTATGCGCCCAATGTATATTCGTGAATAATATTTATACTGCTCACTTAAATATACTATGTACTTAAAAGCATAGGGAGTGGTGGGCGCTATTTAAGCTCAAGTGGCCGGGGAGTTTGGGACCCTAACCCTACACACTGGATGTATAAAAAGTCCAGTGCACTTTTAATCGCTTGGGCGAGGAAATGTTCACTCGCTCCTTTTCTGCAGTATTGCTTTTCATAAAAATAAAAATGGAAAGATTGAAGATACATATTTGAAAAACTTTCAATTTCTCATTCGGAGATTATTTAGCGTGTCAAGAAATCGTTATTCTTCCACTTCCGATGTAAAAACAATCTCGATCCCACACACGATGCCACTGTTAACGCCCACAAACGACACAACCCGGAAGGGGAGAAAAATTCATTCCCAGATGCTCTGAGGTGGGTTAGGCCTCGGACGGTGAGTTGTGGAACCCTTGACGATAATCTAGTGCGGCTGTACGATGTCCGCGTGTACGTCCATAGTGGTGAACAATATTTAAATGCATAAAAAATAAGGAGAGAAGGACATACAGATTTACGTAGTTCGGCACTAGGCCTACGTCCACGGAGGTTTGGAGAGGAGAGATTCCACTATAATATGTTTGTTTACAATCTCTCATAACCTCTCATTTCTAACTGTACAATGAAAACTGGAGATCTACTTGTAGGAGAAGGTGTTCTCTCTGGAGCTCTCTATCTAGAGGTTGAAGAAGCAACCGAAGAAGAAGCCCCCAAGAAGTCTAGCCAAGAATCCCTTAAAGCGTTCAAAAGAAAAGTCTTTGAAACTATAGACATCATGTCCCTTTTATCTCCTACCTCATTTATTTTACTTTATATCAAATCATCTATTTTCTCTCCTAACATATTATCTACTGTCTTCCATTATCCATTCTCTATCTTATTTCTCTCTCTTCTTTTATCTTTCAAAAATGATCGCTTGGTAAGTTGGGCCTGAAAAACCTAGTTTATTTTAGCCATACACACAGAATGAGAGTGTGGAACGCTCCATTACCTGCTGGTCCCTTAGCTGGATTGCATAAAAAAATCAAAAGCATCCTTCCTTTATGCCCATATACTAATTTCTTGACTCTTTTATATTTTTTTCTTTGACTAATTCTTTACTAGTAACAAAAAGCAAAAATAAAATAAAAAGAATGTCATGCGTATGGATTACTCACAATTTCAGATAGTCGTCAACGACTGAATGCAATGGTCTACTTGGCATTTAGAAACTGTCAATAAGACGACCAAAGAGACTTGGGAGAGGAACTTTCCTTGGAGTCTTGTGGAATTTGTCCATGATAAAAGGATGTGAAATTATCCCACGAAAGCTACTAAAATAAAATGAAGCGGGCACTGATAAATACATAATATTTTATATAATATTTTTTACAATACATTTTAGAAATAAGAATATTTTTATAAAAAATGTTAATTTTATAATACATTTTATAAAAATACCTTTCTTTTTAAAATATTATATGTTTATTTAATACTTAGTAGTAGACCCTAAAACACGCAAATTGATGAACGGAACAAACCCCACCAAATTCTTTTGGAAATGAAATATCTATACATTGCCTCCAATGATTTTTTTGTCATTTAGTAATTTCCTTTGTCCGATTAATAATGATCAGCGAAGGACCATGTGTCATTGTTCATGCTGAATATGTCACATTTGGAACCTTTTCTAATTCTACGCACATGCAACGCAAGTGTTTTTTTTTTTCAATTTTATTTTATAGTAAATTATAGGAAATAATTTATTTTGCGTAGAGATTTAAAAAATATATATAATGAATAAATAAAATGATATAAGAATAATTATGAAAATAAATGAAATATAAAACAAAAAAAAAATACAAAATGATATTGGTATAAGACATTGCGATTTTTTTAATTACTGTTAAAAAAATTTAAAAAATACTAACGATTCTATGAATAATATATATGAGAATACGAGATCTACGCAGAAAAAAAAATTAATTTTTTAACAATAAATTTTATTTTTTTAAAAATAATTATGTAATATTTATATATTATATGACTGTATGTATGTAGCACTATTCATGTTATATTATCTGTTCGACGATAATAACTCCGATAATAAGACTTGGATTGATTAGACGTGAACCGCCCCAGTCTAGACGCCTCTCTTTCGGCATTAGAGTTGTGACGATATATATATAGATATAGATATGGAGAGAACGTTAAAGAAAAAGGGGAAAATGTCGCCATTAAATATTCTTCTCTCTCCGTCTCGGTGACCCCGTTCCTTTCTCTATCATTCTTTTTCTCCCGGGAGTGTGAAGCAGATTCTCTAGAATTCCCACTTCCCACAAAAATCCAAATCGCATTCGTTTCTGGACCCCGAAAGAAAACGAGTAGGAACGGTAACATATAGGAGAAACCGACTTTGTAGGCTGGCCAGGTTTCTTGGGTTTTGTTTTCCTTTACTTGTTGAACTGATCGTGACTCGTTGCTAGTGAAAGAAGCAACTCGCTCTGCGACTCGTTCGTGCTTCCGTCATCACCAAGATTGCACATTGGTTTGGTTCTGATGCATTTTATGTTCTGGGTTTTATTTTTATATATATATTTTTTTCAATTATTATCAATGCGTAATTGTTGTTTTTCTCGTTTTACTTCGTGTTTCGTTTAAGCCGTTTACTTGGGAGCACGTGGAGTTAGATCCAAACGGGGTAGTAGAAGAGAGTTAATATTGTTTTATGGCTTTTTTTGTGTGTATGCGTTTCTGTCGGTCTTCTTTCCTGGGCTTGTTATTATCGTGATGATACTCTCGACCCGGTGATCCTTACTTTATGCTTTCTTATAGTAGAGGATGTTTTTTTTAATCCAATTTTTGTGGTGTTGGTTTAAAATGAGTTTAACATGTGTTTGTTGTGATCTTTACATCGTAGTTTGCTAAGTTTGGTAGGCTGTGTTTGTGTTTGATGCAATTCTCAGAGGCACGTCCTGGGCAAAGTTATGAGACATATATTGTGATATTATTAACTAGAGGTCACTGTTTTTATGGCAATTCCTTAGATATAATACTGGAATTATCCAAAAATGTGATGTTTCGTGACCTTATTTTATAGATTAGATTTGTAGGATATGATCATTGGAAATCGATGACGTCATTGCTTTTTAAGATGATCAGCAATCCAATGGTTTTAATGATGGCCACAGTGCTGTTTCTAGCTTATTGAACGACTTGAATTGATGAGTTTGCATCAGCTGGGCCCGGTGCATTCACACTTCATTTGAAGAATGAGCAACGTTTTTTGTTTGCCACTGATTGCTGAGGGGCTTCAGGCATCGAGCTGATTATGTGCATCAAGTTTTTCCTAGATGCATAATCCACTTTGGAACCCTAATAAAACATTCACAAACCAAGTCAAGTTCTTTTCCTAAAAAGACTATATTTTTTTTCAGTTTTAAATCTGGCTACATGGTTTTTGTAGGTTCAAGGAAATTGCAAAATCTTTTCTGACTTTACTCGACCAAGGCTAGAAAGTAAATGACTAGATTATTGAGCGTGTTACATGGAGTTAAATTTTGTTTCTGTGGCTTGAATGTTTTCATTAATTTATGGCAGGGGTGTTTCAATCTCTCTTGAACGTTAAATAATTTTGCTGTATTGATGAAAGGGTAAAAAAGACAAAGAAGTATTGCCTTTCATGGCATTCCATTTGCCAGTAGTTTGTCGAAGACTTTGGTCAATACATTAAAATTTAATTCCATTTCTTTCACTTTTGTGGAGTTTATTAAGGATTTTTATAATATCAATTCTGTTTTGATTTACCTACTTTAATTGCAATGAAAATAATTTTGATCTTTCAATTCAACTAGGACAGAGAATTCTACATAAATCTGAAAGAAAGTTCCCAGAATTTTCTTTTCTTCATTGGTTGTAAATGTTTGTGCAAGAAAGTTCCCAATTTTATTGTTATGAGTCCTTGGAGATGTTGCTTCTATTATGCACCTAAATTGTGACATAGCGTACAGTTTTTTTAAATAAAATTGATACCTCTTAGCCTTTCACAGTGACTTTAGTTCTTTGTTGTCATATTATATGTTTTTAAATTTGTTTATATTGATGCATTTTCTGTTTCTTATAAGCAGAGGGAGCTGGCATATTTGCAATGGTTCAAGATACTTCTTGTGGTGATTTACGTCAGAGACAGCCAGTTCTGTTAAAAGATCAAGTCCAATTGGTTAAGAGAAAGAATTGTGATCGATATGAGATTGCTTCAATTCAAGACCCTTTGTCATTTGAGAAGGGTTTTTTTATAGTAATCAGGGCATGCCAATTGCTAGCCCAAAAGAATGAGGGAATAATAGTGGTAGGTGTGGCAGGTCCTTCTGGGGCTGGAAAAACTGTGTTCACAGAAAAGATACTCAACTTTATGCCCAATGTTGCTGTTATTTCGATGGACAACTACAATGATTCTAGTCGAATCGTTGATGGCAACTTTGATGGTAAATTCATTACCTTACTCTTTTTTTGCCCTTTTATGAAGCTTAATATATCTACGGGTTGACTTTTCTTTGGAAGTAAGTGCAATTTTGGAAATGCTCTTGCCATGGTGTTTCGTCATGGATAAGATCTACAAAATGTCTTCTGATCTCATTTAGAACCATGTAAGAAAAAGCTTTTACACACACATGCACACACCCGCCTGCCCACTTACCTGCACCCGCATGATGGGTATTAAACCCGTGTGTGATGGATTCATAATCAATTGCCTTAATCCACTTGGCTACATCTTCCCCGTGTTTGTATCATTTTGTTGCCTTTTATAGCCAATAACATACAGAATTTTTGTACTTAATTTTGATTAGGTTTTTATCCCTTGTGCTATTCCACCAACTTTTATACTTTTTCTATAAGATTCATCGCCTAGGATTTGACATGTTATGTATCTTACTCATTTAAGTAGAAGAGCGACCCCTCCAAAGGTTTGATTTGGTGCAAGGGATGGTATTTCTACTGTCTTCTGCAATTTTTTTCTCTCTTGATTGCTTCTTGATATGGGTCACTTGACATCTGTATAATGAATTGATAAGTTGGTCTGTGTTTTTTTTTTTTTTTTTTAGCCTAAGGCTGGCACTAGGAAAATTTTGTTCAAAGTCACAAAATGTAAATTCACTTTATTTTTTTTTTTTCACTTTGGTCTTGAAAGTTGCTAACATTTTCACCATTCTATTGCACTTTTCCTGGTAAATAAGATTATCTGAAATCTTGATGGGTTGGGAAGTTTTTTATCCTCAGATTATTGCCTGGGATCTTAAGGTGTCAATAGGGTCTTAAACTTATGATAGTTACACTGCCAAACTCCTAGTTCCCATGTTTGCAAGGGAATTTTTTACATACTAGGAAGAAGTGAGCATGCTTGCATATCATTGTAAAGATGACTTGGAAATCTTTCCAGATGCCCTCAAATAGTTCATTTTGGAATTTAATAATAATTCTGAGCCTTTAATCAAAGTAAGCTAACAATCAAGCTGGGAACGGCAAACATAGGTGATGCTCTTGTATATTTCCAGTGTACTCGGGTTATTGCCTATCCTTATAATCAATAAAATTTTGTTTACTGATAAAAAAAAATGGACAGGCATAATTCTATTGGTTCCGTTATCTTTCTGAAACAGATCCACGCTTGACAGACTATGACACTTTGCTCCAGAATGTCCATGATTTAAAGGGAGGGAAGGAGGTCCAGATTCCAATTTACGATTTCAAGTTTAGCTCCCGTACAGGATACAGGTATTTTCTCTCCATCTAATACTTTTTCATAACTTCGGCATATGCATGGATGTCATCATCTTTGAGGGAAGCTGTTTGATATTATGCTATATCATGGAAGTTCAAGTAACAATATACAGAGATCTTAGATGTGAGTTTTGAAAGTCCCAATTAATCTAAGCAAACAATGGATTTTTTTATTTTATTTTGTTTTCCTCATTGCGAATGATATGGATAATGATATCCCAAGTTTTTCCGCTATTGGACACAAATGGTAGTGGATATTGTGCTCTTTCATTTTTGCATATTGTTATGGGAACCACTATGTTCTCACTCAACTCAAGGGACCAAGCTGCTTGTGAGAGCTCTTCCATAATTGAAGAGATCTATATATGGATACAAAACTCCCTCCACGTCCAAAAACTTGAAGGAAAAGAAATTTGACTTTTTTTAGTAAGAATACTATCAATATCTTGAAATCTAAAGCAGTGTACTGGCCCTTTTCTCGTATTTTCTAGTTATACTAATGCATATGGTCAATTAATTGATTATCCTGCAGTTATTTTTATTTTTTCATCTGTTATAATACCTAGTTATCTACCGCTCTTCCATATCCACCCTGTCTTTTAAATTTCATGTACTGGTGACAGGAAACTTGAAGTCCCAAGCTCTCGTATTGTGATCATTGAGGGCATCTATGCTTTGAGTGAAAGGTTAAGACCTCTGCTGGACCTCTGTGTGTCTGTAACCGGTGGAGTTCACTTTGACCTTGTCAAAAGGGTTCTGCGGGATATACAGCGTGCTGGCCAAGAACCAGAAGAAATAATTCAGCAAATATCTGAAACGGTTTGTTTGTTCCTTCCCTTTTTAATTCTTGTATTTAAGCATCTGAAAAGAACTTGCTTTCTTTGATCTTCTCAACTATATTCTTCTTTACAGGTATATCCAATGTACAAGGCCTTTATTGAGCCAGATCTCCAAACAGCACATATAAAGATCATCAACAAATTCAATCCATTTAATGGATTTCAGAGTCCTACTTATATATTGAAGGTTATTCTCTATGTTACACATTTTACTTACCTGTACATACCAAAAGTCTCTGAAGTTACTCCCTCCATCCCATTTTGTTTATCCACCTCAGAAAATCTGATTTTCCAAGCAGGAGATCATTTATTAAATTGCTTTGAAACAAAAAGTTATTAGCTTTTTAAATTATTAACCTTAAACTATACTCAAATCATGTTAGAAAAAGGATTATTGTCTTTTTCAAATAAATTAAAGGGTATCGGAAATTCTTAAATGTATTTATTGGCTTTTCAAGGTACACAATATTTTGGAATTCTCCAAATAGAATTAGTGGAAAATAATATGGGGGTGGATGAAATGGATTTTATACATCAATAAATGAGTGCTACCTTATAATGTTGTAGTCAGCGAGGAAGGTGATGGTGGATCAAGTCAAGGCCATTTTCACCAAACATCATACAGAAACAACAGAGCAGACTTATGATATATACCTTCTTCCACCTGGTGAAGATCCAGAGGCTTGCCAATCATATCTAAGGATGCGGAACAAAGATGGAAAATACAGTCTCATGTTTGAGGTTCTCCACTTAAAGTCTGAGTTTTCTTGTTTTAATAATTGTGCATTTGTGCTTATCCAAAAAATAATCATGTCTTGAAATTTTTAATTTGAGAAGTACTAGACTGTTTGTCTGGCTCTGTATTTTATTTTCTTAGACATGATGTTTTACTAGTCCTTGAATAGCTTCATAAAAGAAGAATCCACGTAGCCGATATCTGACCCAAGTTTTGGTAATAGGCAGTCTAGTTGATATTGATGCGTGATGAAAAGGATGCATCTAGTACTTCTGATTAAAGCTTTGCATGGCCGTGGAGAGATGCATATTTTCCAAACGTTTAAATATAGGTGGTTATGTTGGCTTTAGTGAAACAAAATTTATGAAGCAAGTCCTAGAAAGCCCTAACACTGAGCACAATCTAGCTATATAAACCGAAAATATGGTTTTAAATTATTTCTTATCATATTAATAGGATGGATGTGCGGGATTTATCACCAGATTGTTTTTAAAATACTAGTAGTATTCACATGCACCCAGTGGGTTTTGAATCCTTGACTTCATTCCATTCCTTATTCTTAAAGGGAGGACTTCCCATGGGTTCATTGCCAGATTGAATTTAAATTCTTGTCAAATAAGTTGCTTGGTAGCCATCTAAGGCTCAATTCTCTCCATATGTTTAAAATTGGCTTGCATTATATGCCTGGACTGTATTTTTGACCAAAATAATTATCCCAAAACAAAAGCAGGTAGGTTCACACAAGTGCATGAATAGGGCAGCAAAGCTGAATCTATGGAAGAAAAATGACAATTTTTTTTCCATGCTATGTCAATGCTCTTACTACAAGAATAGATTCCCGTTAACAGTCATGTACATCCTTATTTTCCAGTCCCTTGCTTTCTGTTATGTTTGATGGATTTGATAATATACAATTGTTACAATCCTTTTCTCTTTTATACTAAATTATTTTCCCTTCCATTCCCTTTCCTTGCTACCATTAGAATCAGGACTGAGACGGGCCAAACAAATTATCCTTTTTTGTTCTTCAACTTGCCCATATAATCATTCCACACCCATTCCCTCTCACCAAGCTCTTGATTTACCACCCCTGATTCTTGAACTTTTGGGTGGATTAAGTTTGGAAGATTTGTCTAGATGATTGAGGGAGGGAGGTTTTTTTGCTATGACCTTGTGAAATTTTCTATGCTTTACATCTGGTTTGAATAACCCCCTACTTCATAAATTTCCTGTATGCTTGACGTTCTATGGCTCTCCATACTTGCAAAACATTTGGTTCTACTGGTAAATTACTACCTAATTTGATGCGTTTTTTCTTCTGTTTTGCAGGAATGGGTGACAGATAATCCATTTGTTATTTCACCAAGAATAACTTTTGGGGTTAGTGTGCGTCTTCTTGGTGGACTAATGGCCTTGGGGTACACAATAGCAGCAATTCTTAAGAGGAGCAGCCATGTATTCTCTGATGATAGAGTCTGTGTAAAAATTGATTGGCTGGAGCAACTGAATCGTCATTATGTTCAGGTACTGCCATATATTTCTGCACCATTTAATTTTACTGAATACATAGATAGGATTCTTAATGTGTCATAGACTAGGGTTCTAGAAAACCTATCAATAGGCATATTCTTCATTTTTCTTTTATTGGGTTATCCATTGGCTGGGCTGGGCCAGTTTGGTCCAGTCCTTCAAGAATTTTCATAGTGAATGCCAAGGCCTGGCCTGAGCATCTTGTAATGTGGGCCCAGGCCCAACCCTAAGAGGAAATGTATAGGCTGGACCTGGCCTGGCTCACATTGAGTCATTCTTATTGTGTAAAGTATACGTTTAAGAAACTTGATGTTGTACTTTCTAATTGTGGTGTTTAAAGTCAACTCTCTTGCATCTTTAAGACTTTAGTACTTTTGAACTCTCGTTGTACCCCAGTATGTGAGCCATGCTAAACTCAATTTCTTGCTTTTTGATGAAAAGGTGCAAGGAAAGGATCGCTTATTTGTAAAATATGTTGCTGAGCAGCTGGGAATGGAAGGTTCATACATTCCTAGGACCTATATTGAACAAATTCAACTGGAAAAGCTTGTAAATGAGGTCATGGTATGGTAACTCCCAAATCTTGCTTTGACTCTCCTTGTATTGGTCTTTGTCATCTGATCATGCTACAGGCCCTCCCAGAAGATTTGAAGACAAAGCTGAGCCTAGATGAGGATCTGGTTTCAAGCCCCAAAGAAGCTCTTCCTAGAGCTTCTGCAGATAGAGTGGCCTTGAGAAATAAGCATCTTAAGAGGTGCAGTTTTCTGATTCTCTCTATTTTTATTCTTGGTATAAATTCAATATATAAATGATGACATTGCATTCTGAAAAGTGTATAGACAACCTAACATGGTAGGTCAATATGTCAGATCTGCCAATATATGAATTGCATTAATCTGTACATGTTATCATTGATATCTGTTATTTGAGTTCGTAATTTGAACATCACTCAAATTTTGGCATGGCAAAAGCCACGATTGTGTGGATTTGAAATTGACGAGGAAGTCAATGTCTTTGCATGAAATTTTCATACCTTCGTTACTCTATGAAATCATACACTGCTGTGTCACCAAGAACATATTGCCCCTTGTCTCCTTTAATCTTCTGCTATTGTGGTTTCAGAATGCAAAGTGGTATCGGAAACATTTCTGGCAATACAGATTATTTTCCATTGTGCTACAGTAATGTATCTTCTATGTTCTAAAAGCATAACATTGCCGCCAAACTGTTGCTATATTTTCCATGCGATAATATATCTGTTTCTATTAGTATTGTTGTTGTTGTTGTTATCTTGAGAACCCAAAAAAGAATCACTTGGGAGGTTTTTAATAAAATTTTTATTACTTATAAAAAAATCTAGCTGAGTAGTGATATCTACTTATAATAAGTTTTTTCAAAAGAAGAAAACCTATCTGAGTTATGATCTCTTTATGCCATAAAGTCTTTTTAAAAGGTTTATCAAAAATCTGATTGTTGGATTGAGTGGTGCTGCATGGGTAAGAGGAGTGGGGAGTTTGTGGATCACTTTTTACTCCAATGTGAGATGGCTACTGCTTTATGGAGTGACTTATTTAGTTGGGTTCATTTGGCCTGTGTCATGCTCAGCATAATAGTGGACCTTTGTGTCTCTTGAAGAGGACTAGGTGGCAGCTTACAAATTGCAGCAGTGTGAAAATGGTTATTACTTCCCTCGTATGGAGGGTTTTTTAGGACCAAGAATGGACAATGGAGGAGCCCAAGACCTTTTTACTATAATTTCCTCCTTTGGACATCTTCTATAAACTTTAATGGGCTCAATTTACATGATTTTCTTTTATCTTATTCTCTTTCTAGATAGGCCTCTCTCTTGTATACATCTTGTGTACTAGGTTGGAGTGTGCCTTTGTGCTTTTTAATACTTTTTTTGTGCTTTTGCTTCTTGTTTTGAATAATTTGATTTCTTTTAAGTAATAAAAATTATTATTTTTCCTTTTAAAAGAAAAACGATAATAATTTATATTACTTAAAAGAAACCAAATTATTCAACACAAGAAGTATGTGAGACTATGTGCACCCATTTTATTCACTAGACATATCCCCCTCTAGATTTCAAGTCTGCCATTGTCATTTTTTTTTTATAAGTAAAAATAGTATATATATCAATAGGAGTAACCAAGTACATTGGACGTATACAAGAAAACACCAAGCCCATACTAGAGAGCTCCTAATGACCCAAAAAGCCCGTGAAAATTAGAAATCTATCCGAAATACACCAAGCCCAAATTGGAATAGAACACACCTCCCCATCCCCAACCCCTTGTTTCCCTTAAGACTAATACTCCTCCCGAAACTCCCTCTATGAGGACGTCTTCATAAAGCCCTCCCTTTAGTCTTCCCTCGACTTAAGCTACCTCCTTTAGTGTCATAGTTAATTGTTCAAGAAAGACGCTTTAACTCTCTGCTTTTCTTAAAATTTGATTTGGTTTCAAGCGAGTGACCTACCTCAATCGCAGTGAGTAGTGCTTTAAATTGGTCTTCACATCCTCCCTGTTAAAGCCCCACAATATGCTAAATCTCGTTAACCTTATGTAGAACCCAATCCGATGGTGAACCTGTTATATTGTTTATCAGATGGAGAGAAACTAGGGGAACAACATTATCCCCAAACACAGTTCCCAACTACACTCCCGACCCTAGACATTCCTCCTCACAAGGCACCAACGAAAAACCCATAATTTCCTCCCCGCCATATCCTGCATACAAATCCCGAACCTTCTTCAAAGCTATATTGTTGTTGTCCAATGTTGCTGTCACCATTAAAGGTTCCTTCACCTCCGGCATAGGTGTCGTCGTTCCATTGACGAGGACATTGCTTGTAGGTGTCCCACCCTCCAACAATCCTTTTTGTGCCACTTTGTCAAACCCTACTACTCCCTCAAGAGGCATAGAATAGGTAGGGGAAGCACTACCGTCAGTTACCCCATTTTCATCTTCTAAAAGAGGCTCGTATGCTTATTCCAAAGTACTCAAAACCCTGGAAGGAACTCCCATCTTCCATTGAAAGTGAACCCTAGAAAAAGGTACCAACCCCATTTGCAACTGGTGACTAAGGGCAGTCAGACGACAAGCTACCGATGTCTTGAGTGATACCAGCGTCCGACAACCCTATCTATGGCAGCACACTTAAGGCCTTCAAACCCGTGGGACCCACCCCCCGCCCCCTCGTCCATTTTCGACCCACCACCCAAACCTGTGACCAAGTCCAGCCCCTTATCCACTTTAATCATAACATCTCTCACATACTCCATAACTCCCGTCAATTGTCATTTTCTTGATACGGTTTTTTCTGTTCTTTCTATTTCATCAAAGTTTCTATTATGGCTACCTTTGATGGATGATGTGAAATTGAACAGTGGTATGTCACATTCATATTCAACCCAGAGGGACATGAATCTGGCCAAGCGTACTGGATACACTGCCAACAGTAGAAGGTTTGATGAGAGAAACACGGAGTCCCCGGCAACAGTGGCAAACCAGGTAGACTCATGCATGTATATTTTAAGTTATTCAGAATGGTTCTGATATTGTAGTTTTGGAAGGATATTAGCATTTGAATTTTTTGGTTCAATCTGTTCTTCTTTTTTTTTCTTTTTTTTTTTTTTTTTTGCTTTATTTATTTATTTTGGTTGGGCATCATTACTCAGCTTTCAGAACAAATCTCCTCACTGAATGATAGAATGGATGAATTTACAAATTGTATTGAAGAGTTGAATTCCAAGTTAACCATCAAGAAAAGTTCTTCCAGCCAACAAAACATGTCTATTCAAGCAGACGCCTGCAATGGCTTTGCTCCCACTTCTTACTTCATCTCTACTTTAAGCAATGGTTCGTTGACTGGGTCCGTAATGCCTAATTCATCATCTTCATCCCAGCTGGCTAAAGAGTCTCCTTTGATGGAAGAGGTATTAATCTTGTCTCCTTATATCCTTCTAAAGTTTGTTACTCACAGCTTTTGTAGCCATATAGGTTACAAAATTTCCAATTAAAGGAACTTTTGCTGCCAATATATCTCGTGGTAACAAAAATGTATTGTTCTGAGGTATTAGAAATAGTTGAATTTGAGGTGTCGAACACTCCTCAATATTTATTTTTTTGATAATTAATAAAGTTTATTGATCTTCAAAGTTAGGCATATCCCGAGTACACATGGTATACAAGTGAGAAATGCCTAATTACAGCCTATGAACAAAAAAAGACGAGTCCGGTATTGTTATTTATTGTCACTACCTCCCCGTGTCAGGATTGGGTAATTTTCGCTCCTGCTGCCGTCCTTGGATGTGGTAGCCGTTTCTCAGGCTCCCTCTTCAGAATCGAACCCTAATTCTCCGTTACCCGTCACCACCATTGTAGGCCTCTATCCTACAATAGAAAGTTGATAGGGCAGAAATTTGAATGATGCGTTGCCGGCATGATGGCCGTGCGATCCGTCGAGTTATCATGAGCATACAAGAAGGTTGTTTACTTATGAAAAGATAAACAAAGAATTGGACTGATGACATGAGTTTTGACAATAAAATGTAGTTTAGGGAACAGTTTACTTATAAAAAAAAAAAAACAAAATGTAGTTCAGGGAACTAACTTCATAAGGAGGCCATGAACCAGCAAGAGAGGACAATTCTGACAAGAGTGCCACTTTTTAAAAGTTATAAGTTAATCTAGACGTCTTACTTGATTCTTTGATTAATTATTTCTTCATTTATTTTCTTTATCTGGACTATGATTAGACAGTGGATTCGTGGCTTTGCATCTCTAAAACCATGGGAATAGGGCTTTATGATCTGTCATTGGTCTAAATTTTGTTGTTTTAAGATTCATGTACACGTCGTATGACTAGGTAGTAGCTTGATATGCTGTGATAAATAGGTGATTGCTTTGTAGGATATTGTGACACGTGGGAGAGTGCACAGGAGAATACATACACTAATTAATAATATATGTATGTATATATTATATTATATTATATATATATATATATATATATCAGAATGCTGAAAGAACAGCATGTGATGGGAGGTGATTCTCCTTTCATATTCTTATAATTATCTCATTGGACTATGATTGTTCTTATAATGCTATGACAATTGCATGCCTTCTGTTTTGCGTCAATACGTTTTTTTTATTGTTCTTAAGACCGTTGTCTGGTAACCAGAAGCCATTGTTCAGACATGGTTGCTTCTTGGGTTCATTCATTTTCTCATTGGTGCAACTACTTTGAAATCAGATATCAGGAATTGCACGAGGACAACGCCAAATAATGCATCAGTTGGACAATCTTAACAATATTTTCCGAGAGAGTTTGCGAGAGAGGTCTCGCCAAGTAAAAGCAAACCGGAAAAGCATTGTGGCTGATGTTGAACCCATTGCAGTTCCTATTATGTTATCACTAGCTATTGGTAGTCTAGGAGTCTTCTTGATCAAGGGATTTATAACTCGAAACTGAATCTTTCGCCCAGTACAGTTTTTCAATTTTGTGGACTCTTTTCAATTTTGTTCTCTTCCCATTTTTACTCAAATTTGCAGATACCACTGAAGGCATATAGAAGAGTTTTCGGTGTTCTATTCGAGGGATTTTAAAGGCATATCGACAATAGTTTCGTTGCTTGTTATAATCAACAAATTACTACTTGAATACCGAAAGTTACACGTGAATGAAGAATCCCCCTCTCAAACTCTTTTTATGCTGCATTGGCATTGGATGCAAGTTTTAAATGCTCCAAACTCTTATTTCATTGATTCTGAACTGCAGAGAGTATCTCAATTTTGTCATATTTGTTGGTGAAAAGTGCACTTCTCTACTTCTAATGTCGAGTCCAAAGTTATCTGAAAATAAATGGTAATCTCTCACTTAAGTTGGAATCTGAAAAAGAATTGGTGTGTAACAATCTTGAGTACTTAACTCTTTATTTGGAAAAGGTCCCGTTTGTATTCAGAAAGTATTTCATCTCATCTCATTATTATAACTTTCTCAAATTTCTACACAAAATATAATAAACAATTCAACTTTTTTAAATCTCAAAACAATAATAATATTAAAAAATATTATTCTAACAATATTTTTTTTAACCTTTATCTTTTTTTTAAAATCATCTCATCTCATCTCATCTCATCTCATCTTTAAATCCAAACCATCTGCAACGTTCAATTTGAATGCATGTTTAAGGCCTTAAAAATACCAAATTACCGTAAATTGTCTGTTTTAGACTAGTCTGTTCATTTAGGTAGAGTATTATAACTTTATTTCCCAAAATTTCGTATCAAGTGCCGAAATTAGTACTTTGTAAAGTCACCACAATAGAAATGTAATTAACTATATATATATATATATATATATATAGATGTAGATAAATAGAGAGAGAGAGAGATAGATGAGTAATTTTACTTATATATTTATGTAGATGATACACTCTTTATACTATTGACATGACATGATTAAATTTGTAAGAGATTTAAATTTAAATTTTTTTTTTTACAAATTAAGTTTTTTTCACATCAACAGTATGAGTATGAATTGAGTGGTTTACACACCGGCTTAAAAAAAAAATAAAAATTAGAGCGTACAGTAGAATAAGAAGGAAAAAAATGAATACAAAAGAAAAATCTAGGGCCAAAGGTGGAAATAACTCGAACTTGACGGTGTAAAATGAACTTCTAACATTTTCTTCAATTTCTTTCCTTTCTCACACAGTTCATCACTATCTTTCCACCGTTGGTGCAAGTACGGATTCCCTTGCTTTCGTAAACAAATTTGACTGAAGAAGAAGAAGAAGAAGAACGGAAGATTAGGAACGCTCGCTCTCATATTATTTTCTCTGGGTATCTGCTTTTTTTCACCGTTGATTTAATTCAGTTTTTTTTTATGATTGCAATTTTTTTTGTTGCCCTCTGAATTTTGGATTTTTTTGCTGCGTTTTGTATGCGATCTGATTCTAGCTCTATTGGGTTTATTTCTGTCTGAACCGAAATCTGAAAGAAACTGATCATCACGTTCGGTTGGAACTGGAAAATGTTTTAACACAACCCTCTGTTTGGTTGCTGAGAAGTATGTGTGTGGTTGAAGGGAGGGAAGGGGTGGGGAACGAGATTGGTGTTTGTATTGTGTCCTCTTGCTGATTTTTCTCGCCCAACGTTGGTAAAACTCACTTCAACTGGGATTCGAATGGTTATATTCGAGACAGCTGAGTGTGGGACTTTGTTTCCTCTGATTCTAACGATGGAAAATCTAAAATTTGGAATTTGATTTTCCGATTCTTTATCCATTAAGAATTATAACAATAGGAGAAAGACCTGGGATTTCCTCCAATTTCTTACTTTTTTGTTAAGTGTGGACGATGACGACGATATGAATCTGGAATTTTATGTCTGATTGAGTTTTCAATCGCTTATAGGTTGTGTTACATTGCTCTGTAGCCCTTTTAGCCGAACACACGGATGGGTGATTCTTCAAATCTGGATTTGATAAGCGATCTTCCTCAAAGCATTATAGAGAGCATTCTCACACGGTTACCAATAAGAGATGCAGTAAGAACAAGTTTTTTATCTAGTAAGTTTAGGTACAGATGGGCTGCACTCACTCATCTTGTATTTGATGAAGACTGTGTTCCTTTATCCAATGACCGAGCTCTTTTTGAGGATAAGCTTATAAACTTTATTACTCGGGCTCTATTTCTTCACCAAGGACCAATTCACAAGTTCCAGCTTTGTACTTCATACTTGCAAAGTTGCCCAGAGATAGATCAATGGATACTTTTCCTTTCAAGGAAAGATATCAAGGAATTGGTCCTTGAATTAGGAGAAAGTGAGTGGATCAGGATACCTTCATGTCTTTTCAAATGTAACAAATTAATTTGTCTGGAGCTGTTTCGTTGTGAACTGGACCCGCCTCCTACTTTTAAAGGATTTATGTGTTTGAAGACCCTTAATCTGTACCAAGTTTTTGTTGCCTCCGATGCAATTGAAAGTCTTATTTCGAGTTGCCCTCTTCTTGAGAATCTATCACTCTCTTACTCGGATAGTTTAACTCTAAATATTTACGCTCCAAATCTCAAGTACCTGTGCCTTGAAGGTGAATTCAAAGACATATGTCTTCAAAATACTCCTCTTCTTATTGCAATGTCTGTTGCTATGTATATGACCGAGGACATTGCCGAACACATGCAGCAAAGTTCAAGTTGCAATTTTATCAAGCTGCTTGGCAGTGTACCTTATCTTGAAAAGCTCACTGGGCGTATCTACTTCACAAAGGTAACTATGTTATGTTTTTGGTTGTTCAGTGGATCTCCCCTCATTTTGTTTTGAGGTCTCTGTCATCAGGGAGACTGATTTTGTTTACAAAACTATCTTTTTTTTTTTTTTTTATCTGTCTCAAGTACTTAAGTATAGGTGATGATCGAGGAAGACTTTCAGTTACATATAGCCATTTGAAGATTATCGAATTATATCAAGTAAGTTTTGAAGATATGAAAGAGATACTTGTTGTTCTCCACTTGATTACGAACTCTCCTAATTTGAAGGAACTTCAAATCTCGGTAAGCTATTGTGAACATGTTGAAGCTTTATTTGGTGCATCTTTTAGTTTTTGTTTTGTATTTTTTATTTATAGTTAAGAGTATGTCCATCATGTTTTATATCCTTTAATTTCCATTAGGGTTCCTCAAACACACTAGCTGCTATGGAAGCAACTGATTTGGATTTTTGGGATAAAGAATGCCCTTCGCCTTGCTTATTTGAGAGACTTAAAGTTGTGAAGATGACAGAGATGTCAGGGGTACCACATGAAATGGAATTTATCAAGTTTTTGCTTGAAAGGTCTCCAGTGCTCGAGGTAATGAGTATCATGCCTTGTCCATCTGTTATGGACGGAAGATTGAATATGTTGATTGAGTTGGTGAGGTTTCGCCGGGCTTCTGCACGAGCAGAAATTTTATTCATCCAATGCTAAACATTTTGCATGTCATGTAAAGTTTCTTTCATTTTCTCATCTGCCTGTTGTTTCATAGCTTTTACCAGAGTTTGATTCCTACTGCATTGTATAAAACCTTAATGTGAAATTATAGTGCATAAATTTTGCTGTTGAAGAGAGTTGAATCTTACAGCTCCAAATGCAAATCATACTTGGAACTATTATATTTCCTTAGCTATATATCCTTTTTCTATGACCGTTAGGCATCCCTAAAGTTACTCCATGCATAGCTTGTGCAGAAATACTAGGACTGCCTCCTAAAAATTTGTACCAGATCAAGGAAATATCAGCATCGCACCCTGATATAGAGTATTTCCATGTTCAGGTTAAATTACCCTTCATAACTAAGTTTGATACCCTGTAACTTGTTTAATCAAGGTAATTAGAACTACTGAAAACCTGCAATTTAGAGTCAATATTGGGCAGTCAGATGGAAAATCCACGTGGTAGGCTACACGAGGAGAAGATATGTCCATGAATTTCCTGAATATGGCCATGGCAAATTGCAATGCAAGTTTCATTTCTTCGCAATTTGATCTTACCTTGTGTTTAGACGAAGAGTTTAAAAGATAAAGAGAATTTTTAAAATTAAAGAATTTAAAAAGTGATGCAATCAATCCCATCAAGGTCTATGTTGACTGTTCAACCGGGATTAGTTTTCTCGGACACCTGGTGCCAATAAAAGAAAAATATTTTGATTGTTCGGAAGAGTATATTTAGAAAGTTAAAAATGACTATTACAACCATGGTTAAAACCGATAGTAATAGTAGTTGCAATGACTTGATCATGCATTTAGCATGATATCGTGGTGTTGATGGCAGCGGCGGCAACGGTAGCTATCGCAAGTGGTGGCAACAATTAAGGTGGTGGTGTTGATGCTAGTAGCAATGATTGTTTTGTTTGTGTGAGGGCGACAAAGGCAACAAGGGTATTAATGACAACAATAATAGCTTTGTCTATGAAATTCAAACTTGGCATGTTGATGCTTGAAAATCCTCCTAGGAACAATGTTTTATATAATATTTTTTTGAAATAAATAAATAAAATTTCAGTAACCTAATGTTAGACCGAACAATCCGGTCATCATCATCACAAATTGTGGACACAATACATGTTTACCAGTCGCCAGATAAGTAAAATGATCTAAATATTCCATGTTTTATATTGAATGGATACCATCCATTTCATTTGAGAGGGTATTGTTTTCAACTCTTCTCTTGCGTATCTATACTTACATAGTAACGTAGCTATACTTGTATATATATATATATATATATATATTTATGTATATATATAGTAACGTAGCTTTTATGTCATCCAAGAAAGCAAACTATAACAGTTGAATATTGGAGTTTTACAAGTTCAAGACCCTCAGCATGGCATTTGCTCGAAAAAATTTCTTCACTCGGCTTAAACCAAAGGACATGTAACACGTCAGTTATTTCAGATCACATTCTGTACAGTCAGAAATGAACAAGACTCTTAAAAGGCTTCAATGATTCTAATATACAACCGACACATTTCGACAGGGATTGTTTGTTTTTTCACACAGATTCTTGGCAACGGATTGTTCTATTGATTTCTCCTTTCATACTTTTATGTCACCGGGGTCCAGAGAGCTCCATTGCTTGAGCAAGCAGGGAAGAGTCATCAGTAAGATCCGAGTATCGCTCTGAAGAGGAGAATTCATTGGCTCTGCATCTTGTTGATTCAACTCTCTGTGAAGCTTCCCATTTTTCTGCAAGCCCATCTCCTTCGAGCATTCGGACCACTTCAGACATCTTCGGTCTGTGACTCGGAAGGTTTTGAGTACATAACAAAGCTACTTGAGCCATTTCTTCAAGCTCGATTCGATCATAGTTGCTTTTCAAGTCCTTGTCAACTAGCATGTCAAGCTTCTTTTCCTGATGAATTTTCTTCACCTACAATTTGTGTCATAAATCAGATATGCCTATCAAGGCAGATGGAGTTTCAAGCTAACCTTATAATGTTAAGAATGAATGAAGGAAAACTCAAGTGATTTTCTTACCCAGTCAAGCATGGCTCCTTTCTGGTTTGCTGCTTTCCCAAACTCTAGAGCTCTTTGGCCAGATATTAATTCCAGCAGAAGAATCCCAAACCCAAAAACATCTGTTTTCTCAGAGGACTGGCCTGTGGAGAGATACTCAGGAGCTATATGACCCACGGTGCCTCTGACGGCTGTTGTCACGTGTGAATCGCAGTGATCCAACAGCTTTGCCAGTCCAAAATCTCCTACCACAGCCTCGCAGTAGTCATCAAGCAATATATTTGCAGCTTTCACGTCCCTGTGAATTATCTTGGGATCACACTGCTCATGCAAGTATAGCAAACCCCTTGCAGCTCCCAAGGCAATTCTTTTCCTTGTAACCCAATCCAGGGCTGGTTTTGCTACAATGGAAAAGAAAGAAAATAGTAATGAATGTTATGTTCATGTTGGAGATAGAGGATGCAGAGATGGAAACAAAACCTGATCTGTTAGTGTAAAATTTGTAACTTGATTACACACTAACATCTTGTTCTCCTTGTAATTGTCCCTAACACAATGGACAGAGGTATAGTATAATTCTAATGCTGGAGGCTGCCCTACCTTTGAGACGAAAAGCAACACTCCCGTTCGACATGTATGGATAAACCAAAAGCCTCTCCGTGGCTGTCATACAAAATCCATAGAGCCGAAGGAGATTCCGGTGCACGGCTAGACTGATCATCTCAACTTCAGTTTGAAATTGGACCTCACCCCCAATGGCATTTCCATCTTTGAGCCTTTTCACAGCTACTACCATACCATCTTCAAGATACCCTTTATAAACATTACCGAAACCACCCTTGCCAATCAGGTTCTTGCTGCTGAAGTTGTTTGTAGCAATCTGTAGTTCTCTAAACTGAAATCTCCTCAAGTTTCCAAGGCAAAGTTGTTCATGATGTTGTTCTGAAATTGAAAGGGTTTAACAATGAGCACAAACCAATTTGATGCCATCTGTTAGTGCTTTATATGTTTGAGAAAAAAAAAAACACACATTATTTTACTAACCATAAACATCAAAGAATATTTGCTGGTTGTGCCGTTGCCTCCACCAAAAAAGGAAACCAAATCCAAGAAGTAAAAGGCAGACACAGCCTAGGCTTGAACCGAAGGCTAAGGCAATTTTCTGACCCTTAGTTGTTCCAGAAGGTTGAGTCTCTAAAGAATAGAGAAGAAAACAGGTCAGTACTTGCACATGGGAAACTAAATTGTACATTTTCAAAACTTCATCGGAAAGAGTTGTCATCTTAAAGCAGGGGATGGCAAATATATAAATCTAAAGGGTGTAACTCGATCATGAACTTAAAACAAAAGTTAAGAAGGTTATAAACTAGTAACAAAGAAAGGGAGAAACAAAGGCAAAGACGAAATAAAAGATAAAGAACAGAAAAACGTCAAACATGTGTTCAATTAGTTATCAATAAATTGAACAAATCTACAAAAAAGTGAGAAGCTTGTTACTTTGTAAATTATTCGAGGTAAAAGAAGGCAGCAGCGATGTCGTTCCAGAACACTCCTCACTTCGGGTGGCACATATCAAAGGGTTTCCAGCAACACTGTCAGTCAAAAGATGAACAAATAATTAAACCAAAAAAAAAAAAAGTTGAAAGTTTTGAAGAGAGAAAAGGAACATTTTAGGAGGGACTTACCTGAATGACTTAACGTGAAACTTGGGTACGGGACCACTCAAATTGTTATAAGACAGATCCCTAAAACATCAAGCAAACCACATAAACCATGTTCTCATGTCTAATCATGTAAATTGAATGATAGAAGTAAAAAATGAATGCGAAAGGAAAAGGTTTGAAGAGAATTACAGAAAAGAAAGCTGGGTCACGTTAGCCAAAGTTGAAGGAATTGCTCCAGAGAGACTGTTATTGTTTAGCCTCCTGATCAAAATTGAAATCCCACTATCAGATTTATATGTGTGACACTTAAGTTTGTGTAAATTAATCCCAAGATTCCCAGGTTGGATTCAGGTTTAAGAACAAGATTTTACGATTTAACTTACAGGTATTGAAGGCTTTTCATGTGGTATAGAGTATTGGGAACTTGACCAGTGAAGAAGTTATTAGAAAGATCAAGTGTTTGAAGCTTTTGAAGTCTCCCAAGCTCAGTGGGGATTCTTCCTGATATATTGTTGTTCTGCAGGAGCCTGCAAGAAAAACTCCTCGAATAAGACTTTATATGCAGAATATATCAACACTTCCTTAGTATTTGCTTACTTGGTTTTACTTACACAATCTGGAGATTTGTCAAGTTGGCGATGGCTGGTGACAGAGTACCGGACAAGCTCTGGCTTGGAGTTCCTCTGCAGCAAAACCAATTCAAATAACTAAAAGACAATATATTTTGAGGATTTTTTTCTGAGAGAATATCCATTTTCTTAGTTTGTACACAGCCTATTCCAAGTTCCAAGTTCCAAACTACTTGCTAGGTCTGATATATTTTTGTACTTACAGGCCAATGACCAAACCATCAGGAGAGCAGGTGACCATAGCCCAACTACATGGATCCACAGCTGTCTCATCCCAATTATCAAGAACATTGTGAGGATCCTCCAGAGAGTCTCTGATGCCCATCAAAGCTTGAACTACAAGATTTATAAGTAATATAAAGGACCATTCAGTCTTTCACCGCTGCGGTTTAAAACATGAGAAAGAGTCTCATTTACCTTCATAGTTGACACCTTTGGGAGAAAGCAAGCCAGTTGCTGAAGTCCATAAGCATAACAAAGCCACAAAACACAAAACAGCATCCTCTCTCCTTTCCATTGAATGGAAAGCTCAAAAGACTAGAAGCCCAGATGCCAAAATCAGCTCTCTTTTTTCCTTTTTTATGTAGTAAGTAAGGAGCTGGTAGGAGCGGTTAGAACAATTAAACAAGACCAATCTTTAACTGATTTTGTTTTTGTTGCATGTAATACTTACATCAGAACTGAACCAGTACAATTCCATACTCTTTTTCATACCAGCAATCCACTGAGTCACACCTTCTCTCAGACCAAAACCAGTGAAGTTTGGTAGTAAAAAGACTAAAGAGAAACTAACGTGCGTGCCACTGGTTCAGCAAAAGTTGAAAAGAATATATAAAAGCTAAGAGCCACATTACCCAAATCCAGATAAATGCAAAAGATGATTTCAAAAAGAAAATGTCTTCAATCATCCACCATTTTTAATTTGAAAAGGAAAAGGTGCTTGAGACTTCCATTCACCATTGCCTGAATTTAAAATGCGAAGGGAATAAAGTATTAACCAAACTGAACACGGTGGAATGTATTAGTTATGGTGGGAGAATTTGGAAGAGAATTTACTTTGTGGGTCAGTCGGTTTTGCTGTCAGCTAGAGAGAGACTGTCTAAATCACGTGTTGGGATTGCTTTGGTATTCAAGCTCCTACTGTGGGCTCTGATTATCCAACATTCCCTGAGGTTGGCCATTATGTTATAGTACATACTACAAATTCCTCTCTTTTTTTTACTTTTTTTTTTTTTTTTTGGGGGGGGTGGTTTTGATATCTAAGTGAGAATCTCGAGGTATTGAAGTTGTGAGATTGATGATGGAATGGCTACTCCTCGGATCTAGGTTGTGCCAACGATTTCTCCATATTTTCAAGCTGTAAAACTCTAGCAATATCTAGCTTGGGTTTGCTTTATCGATTCTAAAAACACTCACGGTCCATTCCAAAAAAAAAAAAAAACACTCACGGTCTCCACATTCACCTGACACAGTTCATCCAATAAATACTCAAAAGCAGGAAACTGCTCTGGAGAAACAATAAATAAATAAAGCAGTAAACTTTAAAAAGCAAAAGACGCTCTCTCTGTAAATACGAGATGAGTCTGTAGTTTGTACCATATATTTTGGTGGGTCCTAAATACCAGGTGAGATATCGGCCGTCCATTTATAATTCTATTCCGATGACACGAAGAACCAACGGTAGTACTCTTTGCTAGAAAGCAACGTTATATAGAGTGCCTAATTAACACCGGAGTGGAATGTGTGGGCCCAGTCTTTGTCATGGCCGGGGGGCCCCACTCAAGCAAATTACATGGGCACCACCCTGATTATGGGCATAGGTTTTGTAATTGTACATAGGTGCACGTGTAATGTAGTCCCCACAGCATTGTTGACCTGGTGTTTCTAACGTTTCTTTTGGACCGAACGATTTGCTTATGGTGCTTTTACAATCATCATCAGGGCAAGTAAAGTTGATCACATGGCTGTCATTTGTGATCGGACACAAAGTTACTTAAGGGTGGATTAGCACTGAATAAAGGCATTTACGTTAAAAGCAGTTTTACGTGTGTTTGGACACAGACATTTTAATGCCCCGTGTCGAGGTTAGGGAAAATCAGAAGTAAAGTGGTGCTATTCTGCCGCTTGCACGTGTCCACTCAATGTGCCCACCTAGTACAAATTTTACTTTTTCTATTTTTTTCCTTTTCATTTCAAACATTTTTTAAATATGTTTAAACATTTTTAAAAAATAAAAAAAAATACAAATACATTAATAGTCAATTTTTTAACTATTAAAAAAATTTTAAAAAAAAATTAAATACACGAACGATCAAAATAAGAGAGTAAATTGAGAAGGCATAGTAGTATTATTCATCAAAAGTAAGGCTGTGGAAACTCCAATATTGTCTTTGCTGGTCTCTCCTAGCTTGACCAATCATCTAAGTGGCTAATCTGAACCAATCATCTTGGTTTTTGTTACTTCAGATTTCAAGTGAGATGAAGAAGATCCATTAAAACCGGCTTGTAAATTCACAATCAGAGTTTTTAATCTCCTTGCCCTCCCCATAATAGTGCCCATATATGATATATCCCTTGTTTATTGATAATCTGAAGTACACGACACAAAACTATTCAGCAATCCACTAATCCATTGATAACCAAAGCATTTTGGGTCACTAGTTGGGTAAATCCACAGTCCTCCCTTCCTTTCACAGACCAACAAGGCAACAACCAGTAAGCCTTTCCACTTTGTGGATTCTTTTACTTTTTACAACCTTGATGTAGATATATGGTGACTGGTGTCGCTTCTTGTCCAACTTCAGTACTTGCTTTTGTTCCTGTCATGCACTAATTAGCTACTTTTAGCCCTTTCACTCTTCCTTTTCTTTATTAACAACTCGTACTGCCCCAGTAAGCAAAGGCAAAGGCAAAGCAAAGGAAATTTCCGATCAAGGTCTTTGAGTCAAAAGGGAGTCAAACAAAGTGGTGGGGAGAAAGAGAAGTTGGGAGTGGGGTTAAAGGGAAGTTTGACCATAATCTTAATGAAGATATATGAATGTATGAATGCCCTAAGAAGGGGAGGTTCCCAAATGAGTAGGAAATAATTGCTCTTTTTAACTAACTTGGTGTTTATGTTTGGATATGGAGTAAGCCAGGAAGAGGAGACGCTATGTTGAACAATTTGTACCGCCCACATGATTTTGTCTTTGGGACTGTCCCTTGAAAGAAGGAACGTCTAAAGTCTTTCAAAAATAGTTTGACTCTCCCTGACCCCACTCCCAAAAAGAGAAAAGAGAGAGAAATCACATGCAGTCTTGTTCAATGTTCAGCCCTGTATTTCTTCCCTGCCTCCCCCACTGTGGTTTTGTACTCGATGTAGTTTATCCAGTGAAACTGATATCATGTATCAAACTATAGCAGTAGTATAGCTCGATCTTTTTCCACACAGCATATGATGCTCTCACGGGTTGGATTCATGATCACTCGAGTTTGAATGTTCTTGCTTTAAGGAATTTCTTTTTTGAAAATAACAAATCAAAAGCATACCTGCAGCTTTGAAAATAAACCTCTAGCTAGTGACTCTTTCCCAAAATCTGCAGTGGGTGGCAATTGCTCATGAATGCGTGCAGCTAGTTTGAGTATCTTTTGCTATATCTAAACAACCTTTTTTTTATGTTCAAATTAATTAGACCTGGCCACATGAGTTGCCTAAAAATCGTGCTGATGATCAGTTGCAATTACTACAACATATATATCAGTACAAGCTCCATTGTTGATGAAGTGGGTTTACAGATATTATAATTTATGGAAAGAAAACGAAGGAGAAGATAGGATCTTCCCCAACATAAGGCCACTAACGAATAAAATAAAGTACCATTTTTAGTAGCCTAAACAAAAAGGTCTCTTTTCTGAAAGACAGATATGGAATACAATAGACAACAGAACGATGGATACGTTCTCTCTTCATAAAGGACAGCACAGAACTTCCTTTTCAAAAGGTGCCTTAAAAAAAGCTTAGGATACCACACACGTAAGACCCCAGCTTCTCTTTCTTTCTGTAGTGCATACACCACCTTCGCAGTCTCTCCACATTCCTGATACAACCCAATAAAACTAGCAGCTGAAAGCGAGTACTATTTCCTCTCTCTTTCTCTCTCTCTTGTACACAGATGATATGTTTGGTAATGTTTGGAAATATTTTCAAAATAATTAATTATATATTATATTTATTAATAATAATTTTGGGTTAATTTTGGAAGTTGTGAATTATTTTGGAAAAAGAAAATATGTGGAAAGTTTATAAGGTTTATTATATATATTTTGGGTCTATATTCGCATCTTTAGTCATTCACTGGCTTAGTGGTATTGAAAACCTTTTATTAGGATCTCACTACAAGAAATTCAGTCTTTTTTAATGCTACAAATTTGCCACTAAAAGCTCAAAAAATACTGCAAAAAGAGACCTTATATTAGATCCTCGATCTGTTTATTCTGCAGAGAACATATTTCTAATCTCTTGGTTGAATAGTAAAATTTAAGGGTATTCGGGGTCTAATTTCGTGTGTACATAATGCAATTAGACAAATAGACTTGTTTTGGACTTCATTATATCTTGGAGGCAAATTCATTTGTAACCCATGTGAATACCGTTATTGGTGGGGGCGACTATTATCAATCTTAAAGAAAGTAACATTTGTAACGTACTTTGAAGCAAACTTTTTTCTCACTATTTTTTGTTTTTCAACCCCTTTTGCACCAATAGGTAATTGGTACTGGTATTATTTGTTGATAATTCGTTGAAAATTATGAATGAAGTCATATTATTTATTGTAAATTTGTTACATTGTAATTAATGAATAAACCATCTTTTATTTTCTAAACTAAGAGTACTGTTTGGGATGGGAGAAGTCGTGGGAGAGAAATGGTGAATTTAAAAGGGTTGAAACTAGTTGAAATATACAGAAGATTGTTAACAATTGCATAGTGCCATGATCAGGAGAGGATCTAAAGTGAACCCTTTTACTGTGAAGTTCAAATCCATGTTATGTTTCTCTAATGTTTTTTTGGGTTAATTCATGAATAATAGAAAACAAACCTGTCCTGTGAACCTAGCCATCAATCTCTATTTCTCTATCCGTGACATGACTAATCACCCATTCTATCTCAATAATGTGATTTAACATCTTTTAATTAGAATCACAGAAAAAAACTTCAAAAAAAATAAATAAATAAATAAGTGTAAGCATCAACTAAGAAGACAAAGGTCATCTAAAGTATATAGAAAATGGACCAAAAAACCAGACACTATATCAGATCCCGTTGAACAGCTGGAACTAAGGAATAACGACTTCATCACGGGGATAAGATAATACACACACTGGCATCCATCCATACACATACACTGTTCTAACTTCTAACTCCATTGTTGGAGATATTTTTTGGAACAGATTTTCTGATGCAAAGAGCAAGTCCTGAAAATAATAAAGCATTTCCCAGTTGCATGATGAGCCAAGACCACTCATGTCATGTGGGTACATGCATGTTGCTTGTAGCTGACATACATACCAATGCTTTGCACTCGATGATAATAAAGAAATGAAATCAACTGTTGGAGATGAATGGAGAGGAATTGGATCCTTTCCAAAAGTGATAATGGATCCTATAAATATTGTAACAGATCGATGCCGTTCATGTACGTGCACCATTCCTCCCCAATAACCAAAAGTTTCTTTCCGTGGATGAGAATTTCCGAGTGTTGAACCTTGAAATAAAATCAATATTTTAAATATCGTACCGGATGTCGTACCGGTCAAGGCATTAAAATAAAATATTTCGGTATTGGTACTGTACCGTTTCGAAATAGTTGATATATGAATAAATTATATATATAAATATATATATAAATTATATTCTAAAATAATAATCTATATATGAATAAATTATATATAAATATTGTTAGAATGCACAGCAGAAAAGTACCTCAAGCTCAACTTAAAGAATTACTCCACAAGTTTTTCCAGATTGATAAACTCCAAGCGTTTTCTCTTAGTGGCGAAAGTGTACTACGTAGTATGGAACTAGAGTAACACTTAATCAATCCACAGTCTAAGTATTTTTATCAAGAGAGAACAAAAAGAGAGTTTTTTTCTATTTTTCAGATGGTGCCAAAAACACAATTGAGGAGGACTATATAGTCCTCCTATGCACGGCTGGCCTTAAAAGCCAGCCTTTAATTGTGTCATGGAACGGCAATAATGCATGGCTTTAAGCCATGCATTACAAGCAGGAGGGGGTCAGCCCCACATGGGCGCCCCTCTATCTAATAAATATATATATATATAAATTATAAATAGCTTAATCTGAATTGAGGGTCAAAAAATAAGTTTGTAGTTTGAAAAAATGAAAAAAAAAATTAAAGACCGAAATACAAGCCAGTACAGGCCGAAATATAGGTCGATATGGCCAGTATTTGAGTGGGTACGAAATGTATATGATACATGTACCGGCTCAGTAGCCGGTACTGCAAATATCGACTGTAGTGACCGGTACGGTACGAGATTAAAAATACTCTAGAAAACAATGAGAGCCCACAAATAAAAAATTCAAGCAATTTCAACTTCTTGTTTTATACCGAATGGTAGGACGTGAAACACATATGTTCTTCTTGATGACAATATCTTCAACACGTACGATGCCAAAACAGCAAGTTCTTCACCACATATAAAAAATGAACACAAAAAAGAACAAGAAAACTGCTTAATTAATGTGGCCAGTTATTTCTTGGGGAAATGATTATTTCCTGTCGAAATGAATCTATTTTAGTTATAAATAATCATTCTCATCGCAAATAATCCGTCACAAATACTCGTTTTTTCTTATTGCGTACCATGAAATGATCTTGTATTTTGGAAACTTCATAGAACATACAGGATACACATTTGACATTTCAAAAGAAGGCCTCCTAACTATAGTCCTGACTCCTCATCCATGGACTGCAGCAAGAAAACTCTGTATCTTGCTTAAAACTGTTTCCTTTCTGGGATAATTCTTTGTTGGCAAATAGCAAAAAGAGTATGAATTTGATGGTGTACTCTTTTGAGTTTTGAGTAGAGTAATCCAAAAGAAATTTTACTCTGCAACCCGTGGTCCAGGACTCGATTTATTTTCAGCTCACCAAGTCTGCTTAGAGCCTGGCATTGATTCAAACCAAGCAAAAACATAAGTAAAAGATTTCAAAAGCTAGCTAAATTGCCATATTGTGTGTGTAAATGAAGAAACAAACACTCTCCTCCCAGGTCCCCTCACTTCAGGCTGGGGAAACCACATTACTCTTCACAGACCAAAAACATCTTGCATTCACATTTCACAGCACTTCCTAGTGAAAGTAAAAGTAGCATAGACTTGTGTTGTCTATTCCCAGAAAGTAAAAAATGAAAGCAGTTCAGACTCATCAGACTTTGTGTGAAATCTGCCCTTCAAGTTTTCTCTTTATCTCCTGGCCTACTCTCACCTTGGTGGGCTTAGTTCAACAGCAAAAAATACCCAAGTAGGCCACTTGACTTGGTAGCTCCAGCAGGCAAAATCTATCATGAAAGATACTCCTACTTTTTGAAAAAGAAAAACAAGACTTACCGAATATGATAGAGAGATACTGACAAAATTCTATCTGGGAAAAAAATGCAGAGAGCAAAGCCATCAGTCATATATAAACAAGATCTTTGA
The DNA here is from genome assembly GCF_004785595.1 of Juglans microcarpa x Juglans regia. Lineage (NCBI taxonomy): Eukaryota > Viridiplantae > Streptophyta > Magnoliopsida > Fagales > Juglandaceae > Juglans > Juglans microcarpa x Juglans regia. The sequence continues at coordinate 9,881,335 of NC_054598.1, read as the reverse complement.
TTCTCCAAGAAAAGTCTGGAACAGGAACTGCAGTATACTGTATATAATTTTGGAAGCTGAGAGTTTTGATCCTATTTACTCTTATATATTGTTATTAAATACCAATTAAGTAATACATTAATTGAATCAAGATTACCAAATGAAAATCCTTATACCTAATCAAGTTAGTTTTCCTATCGTATATCTTTTTTGGTTTGGGAGGAAGTCGATAGAGAGAGCTGCAAAAAAAACGAACGATTTGTTTTAAAAGATTTAAATTAGAAAAAGCTTGAATGGTTTGTGGCTGCTGGGATTCGAGCCCAGGTCTCTACGGCCACAACGTAGAATTCTTACCACTAAACTACAGCCACACCGTTTGATTTGTGCTGTAAATTTTATTTATAACTAAGACTACTAGCTGGCATCCACGCCACGCCCCATTCGATGGGTATTGGGCGTCAAATAGTATATAGATGACAGTTTTTAACAATGTTTTAAATATTGTACCGGATGTTGAACCAGTCAAGACATTGGAATGAAATAAATATTTTAGTATCGGTATCGTTTCAAGATAGCGTTTCGGGATAGTCGATATATAAATAAATTATATATATATATATAAATTATATTCTAAAATAATAGTCTATATATAAATAAATTATATTTAAATACATATATATATAAATTATAAATAGTCTAGTCTGAATTGGGGATTAAAAAATAAGCTTGTATTTTGAAAAAATGAAAAAAAAATCCCGAAATATCGACCGGTACAAGCCGAAATTGAGGCCGGTACGGTTGGTATCGGCCGGTACTACCGGTATTTGGGCCGGTACGAAATTTGAAACACTAGTTTTTAATCCAATCAAAAATTACAGAAAAAGGAAAAAAAAAATTAAGAATACCCAGTGTCACATGTCAACCAAATAGGCTTAGAAAACATGGTGCATCTTTCCGTACGTACGTTGGCTCAGCAGACCAATCCCAACAGTATACCAAGATGTCGCTTGAATAGAATAGAAGATTATTATGATGGCTAGCTAAATAGCGGAAGCACTAAAGATTGAGATTGAGATTGAGATTGAGATTGAGATTGAGGAAAATACAAATAAAGATACACTCCTGAGATTAAGTTAAGAATACCCAGTGTCACAACCAAATGGGCTTAGAATACATAGTGCATCTTTCGGTATGTTGGCTCGACACTCGACAGGCCAACCCCAACAGTGAACCAAGATGTGGGAGACCACTAGACCTCAAATTTAATCTGCAACTTGTGACCTTTATATTGCGGATGCCTAGCTACTTTGGGCTCCTAATGTTGGGACCTCGTGGCAGCGTCGCCAAACAACTTGCCACTTCTACTGAAGTTGTCCCCTTTACCTTCACAAATGTTTTGGACATCGTCAACAAAACTGGTCTGGTTTATTTCAGACAGCAGCACTCTCTTTCACAGAAGGTAAGTACGCACGTACGCGTTTTGCATAATCTCTCTCTTTCCTTTTCTTTCTCGTTTGAGGGTGCATATTGATGAACGGGAAAGCTTCCAAACATGTTTAATTCCTAAGCTTCAACATAACACAGAAGATGCATGTTTCCCAAGCTTCAACATGTAGTATCATTATGCGCAAGAAAACAAACAGCAGGTGTTGGCTCATATCGCAAGAGAGAGAACCTCTAGCTTCTCTCTAAACACTTCCTCACTCTGAAAACCACCCCCTCACTTCATTCCTTCCTTCAGTTTGTGTTTTGCTTCTTTTTTCTGTGTTTTTCAAGTCTAATCAGGGAGGAATACTCTCCTGTAGTCCAATCTCTACATCTTGTTTGGTCTTGTTTCTCCTTCTAGATGCCTGAGAAAATCCACAAAACCCCTGCTACTCATTAACCTGACCCAACCTTTTCTAGATCTCCGTTCGAAATGGTTTTCATGTGATGCGTTTTAGAGATGGGTGGCCGGTGGTGTCGAGTTGTGGGCGCAGCCGATGTGTGTGCGAAACTGGTGCTGGGCAAGACGGATGGTGGTGGAAATGGTCGTTGCTCGTGCAGCGGATGACCGGTGTTTGTGCGAAGGTGGAGGGGATCAACATGAGCAGATAGGCCGCCTGCGCAGATGGTGGCGGTAGGAGCAGATCGACGCGGCCAAGAGGGATGGTCGTAGTGCGGGGGGAGCGAGGTGCTCATGTGGTGCTGTTGGTAGGTGGTGGGGAGAATCACCGGTGCTCGCGCGGAGTTGAGTGTCTTGTTGATGCTCGGATGGAGCCGGTGCGAAGGTAGAGGGGGGTACGAGGCTGCGAAGGCAGCATATGGCAGCAGGAAAAAGGAAAAAAAAAAAAGAAAAAGGAGGGGTGGCGAGACATGTTAGAGATGAAACCCTAGGGGCAGTCTTGTGTTTTTTGTTTTTTGCACAGTGTATCTCTACTTTTTGCATGTTTTTTTTCAGTGTTTGTTAGTGTTTTTCTCTGCTTATTAATAAAAGAAATAGGCTATTGGACTTGGTGTCCATAGCAGTTGAGTCCCGTTCTTCCTTTGGGAGGAGACGGAGTGATAGTACTCCTCCTCCTAGGGAGGACGGGGGATGATAGTGCTTCTCTTTTTTGGAGAGAAGTCGGTTAGTTCTGTTCTTACAGAGCGTTATTTTCTCAGACAAGTTGGAAGGTTTGTTCGGAGAGAGTTTATAGAAGTTTAGACAATGTCCGTCACAAAGAAATTTGTGTTCGGGGGTATTCCAGAGCAGATGCGTAGGTTGGCTTGTAATCTGAATTTTTCCTGTATTGATAAGTCACAATTATAACTTCGGTTTCATTAATGCAATGAAGTCTATTTCAAAAAAAAAAAGACATGCAGTATCATTGGTATTTAACCAACCAACATAAAAATCCGTCCAAATAAGTTGGTTGGTTTAATTTTTTTCCCCTTGCCTTCTCCTCGTGTGTCTCGTATATAGGGTATGGTTACAGATAATGCTAAACGGGGGGACAGAATAGGGAGGCTGATGAAGTACGACCCGAGAACCAAGGAAGTGACTGTCTTGCTCAGAGGCTTCTCATTTCCAAATGGTATGGCTCTGAGCAAGGACAACTCCTTCCTCATAATTGTAGAGAGGGGCACACTCCAAGTTCTGAGGGTTGTGAAATGTTATACAAAATACACATATCAACAATGGCAAATAAAGTAAAATCAACACAATCAATAACACAACGCAAAATATATGTGGTTCGGCAAATTGCCTACGTCCACAAAGCTGCAGAAATCTTATTAATCAGAGGAGATTACAATTGCTCAGTCTCAACTTACACTCTCTAAGACTTTTTGCTCTCTAACACAATATGCACTTACTTGACAATTGTTCTCTCTCAAAATATGCTTGAGGCCATACAAGACATGTCAAAATATGACATATATATAGCACACGACGCTGTAAATCCTAACCTGGAAAAACTGTATACTTCGCTCAAGCGGCTTGTTGAGCGCATCTCGAGCGAACGACCAATCAACATTGGCTCAAGCGGGATGTCGAGCAGGTGTCTAGTGAACACTAGAGTTTGTGTCTCGCTCAAGCTCACTGTCGATCAATCTTGAGTGAACTCTCTCGAGCAGTCTTGAGCGAACTCTCTGACTTACCTCCGCTCGAGTAGTGTGGACTAGACTCCACAGTACTCAACAATTCTCCCATTCGAGACTGGTACACCCATTGTATCACTCTCTGCCTCAAACATGATATCTTCCACATGTCAACCACTGTTTCCAATCAAGCCCTATCATCTTTGTAGCTCACAGGTCCAGTCTTCAAGCTAGAAGACGCACTGAAGTCAAGCCCAACTTCAGTCTTCCACATCCACAGGACGACTCACAACTCCTACTGCACTAGGAGTATCCGGCCTCGAACCGATCTTGGCAACCTTAGCCAACTTTCCCAGGCTTTCATGAGGAACGATAAAGCTGACCCCATTTGGCTTTTTCACATGTTTCACATGATTAAACCTGCATTTTTGCACTCTTGTATTTCCCTGCACATCACTAGACCTTTATATTAAATACAAAAAGTTAGATTTCTTACCATGCGCTAAGACTAGGGGTGGCAATATGTGACAAGATCCATTAACCTAACACGAACACGACACAATAAAAAGGGGTTAGGGTTTAGCCTTAACGGGTTCGGGTCAAAACGGGTTGACCCGTTAAGACACGATTGCTTAACGGGTCACTAACGGGTCAACCCGTTATGACCTGTCAAGAAAATTGAATTTACCTTTATACCCTTAGACCTAAGATTCAAAAAATCTTAAACTACCTAACCCACTTCCTTATTCAAGTTCTAAATTTGTTTAGATCTGTGTTTTTAATTTTTTATTATATTTGAGATTGTAACATTAATATATTTACAATGTATGTTTTGTGTATTATATTTGGAATATAATTTTAATAATGAATATTATTACAAATTATGTGGATCATATTTGTCTGGATTGTAATTTTAGGCTTGTAGTTAGTTTTTTTTATTTTTTATAGATATTATTTATATCTAAATATTTATATAAAATCAATCAGGTCAAACAGGTCATATCATGTCGTATCGTGTTTGTTCAACCCATTAACGTAAGCGGGTTGAAACGGAATGGGTTGTGTCATGTCGTGTCAATTTATTTCTTATTCATTAACGGGTCATAACGGGTCGTGTCGTGTCAACCCGTTATCTTACCGTGTCGTGTTCGGGTTTGAAATTTTGACACGAAATCCTTAACGGGTCGTGTTCGTGTTGACCCATTAAGTGTAATGTACATACCTTGACACGACACGAACACAACCCGTTAACACGATTTGACACCCCTAGCTAAGACTAGCGCACCCTTAGTGATCTTCCAAGCTTGTCCATAGAACACTACTGCAAAATCGCTATCATCAAGATGTCCCACAGAGATCAAATTTTTCTTCAGTCTGGAACATGTCTGACTTGCTATAAAGTCCACACGCTCCTATTTGGAAGTGTGATATGCACATCACCTACTCCCATTACATCCAATGCCTCTCCATCTGCCTCATACATCTTCCCAAAATCACTGGTAACATAATTATATATGATTTCTTGATGTGAGGTACAATGGAACGAAGACCCTAAATCCAATACTCAATCATCAATCGGACTATGCACTACAAGAAGTAAGGCATCATGAATTTCTTCTGCCACAACGTTCACAGCATCATCCTCAACACTTTCTTGATTTCTGTAGTTTCTCTTGATGTGGCCCGGCTTGCCACAAGTCCAACACATGATCTGCTGCCCAGATCTCATCTTTCTCTTCTCTCTGCTCTTGGAGTTTGACCTGCCATATCTTCTGTCCATATTGTCAACAATCAGGATAGATCTTGAACCTGAGGACTCACCCAATTCTCTCCTACATACATCTTCAACAAATAACATGTCACGTATATCGTCGTAGTTTACTTTCATCTTGCCAGCTGAACTACTCATAGCCATCTTTATAGCCTCCCAACTATTTGGCAACGATGTCAACAGAATCAACGCTCTTATCTCATCATCAAACTCAATCTCTATAAAAGACAATTGGTTTGTGATCGTATTGAATTCATTTAAGTGTTAGGCAATAGACATACATTCTGACATCTTCAGATTGAAAGATTTCTTCATCAAGTATACCTTATTGTTCACAGACGATTTTTCATACATACCTGACAAAGTTGCCATGAGATCCACTGTGGTTCTCTCCTTATTGACATTTGTGCCACTGTTCTTGACAAGGTCAGCCGAACAAGACACAAGACTTAGAACCTAACGATCTAACAGGATCCACTCAGCATCATCCATACTCTCTGGCTTCTTTCCTAACAGTGAAAGATGGAGCCTTTTCCCATAGAAATAGTTTTCGATCTACATCTTCCAGTACCCAAAATTAGTGCCGTCGAACTTCTCGATCCCAGGTACGTTCACTTTATCTCCAGCCATCATTCTCCTTCAGATCCAACCTATCTCTGATATCAGTTGTTGTGAAATGTTATACAAAACACACACATCAATGATGGCAAATAAAATAAAAGCAACACAATCAAGAACACGACACACAATATACGTGGTTCAGCAAATTGCCTATTTCCACATAACTGCATAAATCTTATTAACTAGAGGAGATTACAATCACTTAATCTCAACTTACACTCTCTAGGGTTTTTGCTCTCTCACACAATATGTACTCACTAGACAATTGTTCTCTCTCAAAATATGTTTGAGGTCGTATAAGACATGTCAAAATATGACATATATATAACACACGGTGCTATAAACCCTGACCTGACAAAACTGCGTACTTCGCTCGAGCGGCGTGTCGAGCGCACCTCAAGTGAACAACTAAATCAACATTGGCTAGAGCGGGCTGTCGAGCGAACACTAGGGTTTATGTCTCGCTCAAACTCACTGTCGAGCAGTCTCGAGGGAACTCTCTGGCTTACCATCACTTGAGTTCACTATCAAGCAGTCTTGAGCAAACTCTCTGACTTGCCTTCGCTCGAGCTAATTGTTGAGCAGTCTTGAGCAAACTCTCTAACTTGCTTCCACTCGAGCGGTGTGGACCAAACTCCATAGTACTCAACAATGAGGTCTTGGCTTGGAGACCCCAAGAGCCATACATCAGAAGTTTTCTCTCAATTGGAGAGGCCCCCAAATAACATCAAGAGGAACAGTGTAGATTCACCAACGACTGGGTTGCATTAAATAGTGGAAGAGATATCAACCAAGGACTGGGTTACGTAGATTCACAACGTGCAGGGTGGGCAGAAGATCCCGTGGCAGCAAAGCTGGATGAAGAGGGAAAGGTTGAAGATGTTTTGGATGGAAACCGCGGTGGCAACGCACTTGACTCTGCACCACGAAGTCACACTCTTCATCTTGCACAGAGAGCTATCCTTCATATCCTGGCTTTTTGTTATGATAGCGACGACCTATTCCCTGGGGCTGGATGGCTCAGTAAGTGTATCATTTTGACTTTTTAAGACAAGGTTGAAATTTTCTTTTTTTCTTTTTTTAAATAAAAGTACAACTCTATTCTGATTCGTAGTGTGTAAAGACAAGTTTCAGGTTTGCCAAATTCCTTGAAAGTAGAGAACAAGCATCCAAATAAAACATCGAAAGATGGGGATTTGCCAAACCGTTTGAATGCAAGACGCAACCAGAAAGAGCCGCAAGGACAACTCCCAAGTGAAAATTATATATGCAACCAAGAACAAATTAAATGTAGGCATATTCTAAATAGTTAAGATGGAAACATTATTCAAGATTTTAATTCTACACACTCATTTTAATGTATGTACAAATCAATTCTGCAAACAGATGGCATAATCAGACTAGAACCCATCCATCCCTGGGCAACCATGAACATTCTACCGTTCCTGGAACAAAAGCAGAAGTAGGTACCTTTTGTATCAAAGTGAAATAAGAATGGCGTCAACAGTACTAATAAATTATCCCTGCCCCTCAACTTTGCTCAAGAATGGAGGAAACCAAGCCTTTTATGAAGCTCCTACAGATGCCCTTGACATTATGATTCTGATAGGAGCCGTTCCAGTTCCTGATCAAAGTCTTCATCCCCTTGCAGTTGTCCTTCTCGCTGTTCTAGTAGCAGCAACTGCTGTGGTTCTTCAGGAGGATGCTGACTTGATCGTGTTTGTCGGTAAAAAATGTCTTTGTGTACGATCCAGTCATCTGTGATCTTTTCCATTGTGTCTCCAATCAAATTTTTATCTTCTGCTATGTGCTTTATGTCTTGGACATCTGCCACCTTGCTGGCTTCTTTAACAAGAAATTAAGATGAAAGTCCAAAATAAAGAAGTTAACTTAACGTAAATATAACGGAGCGAGTAGACCAGCTAGATACAAACATCTATTAAACTGCCCATAAAGCTGAAGAAATTCATTTGCATATGGCACCACAAAAATATAGAAAGGTCATATCACTTTTTCTGTGAAGAACTTTTCGGGTTATCTTGGGAGAGTATTTAACAGTGCAACTGGTTTACGAAAACCATGCATTCTAATAACATAAATGTAAATGTTGCCATTATAAAAGAATACAGAAAATGAAGGAATGCTCGTTTGGATACAGAAACCATCTCACCTTATCCCATCTCATCTCATCATTACAACTTTTTCAAATTCCCACACAAAATATAATAAACAATGCAACTTTTTCAAATCTCAAAACAATAATAATATCAAAAAATAATATTTTAACAATATTTTATTCAACTCATCTAAAACTATCTCATCTCATCTCACTATCCAAACGAGCCACGACATTCATTAACGATATGGATTGTGAGGGATATATTTTTTTTATGTGAAGCATTAAAAAAATTTAGGCAGGATCATTGAAAATCATAATGGTAATAAAGACCCAAACAAGTAGTGTTAGAATATCCTGCGTGAAATCCTAAAACGTAATGGATTTATGTTTTAGGATGCACTGTGTGGAACAAACCAGGATGGTTAGTAATAGCTTAATGTCATCATTTTGGATATCTTCAGGGCCATCCACCATACTAGCTTTCTAGAACGAGAGCCAATAGCACACCACTTAGCAGCATGATATCAATTAATAATATAAGAAGTTACTTCCATAATTCCACGACAGATTTATTTGTTGCTGCTGAACTTGGTGAGAAGAAATAAAGTACCTTCAATAGCTAACTTCTTGGCCTCTGCATATTCTGTTGACATTTTCTGGACCACATTCAAGTCAACTTCCATTCCCTGGTATATGTTGGACCAAAAAATGGAAGTCAGATGCTGTCTAAACCAAAAGCTAATTTGAAGAGAATATTGAAGGAAATCCATTGTACCCATTATGTCAAGATGAAAGATCACCCCCTAAACAAGTTGATAAGTTGCTAAACTATTTTCCCTGCCCACCAATATCACACAAACTTTAAGACTGGTTGGTTATTTTAACTAATAGTGCTTGCCAGACCTATTTATGAAGATCTGGGGCAGAGTGCATTGTTACAATTTTCAAACCATGAAAAATGATGTTCGAGTATGGCACTGAAGAAATCAAACCAAGGAAGAAAGAACAAAAAATGGTATATATGCTATCAACGTGAAGATGCCCACAGTACTAGAAACCAGTACCTCAAATCAATACCATTTTCATCAAGGTGATTCAAAATTAGCATTTAGATCATCGTATCATTAGTCAGTCCTCATCCGACTTCAGAACCCTCATGAACATCAATCGAGGAAGTTGATAGTTAAAAATTTAACTGTTGAATAAGCACTCCCAGCAGAAGAACTCAATCATACTTAAAAATTTATTATTATTCCGCTACAAATTTCACAGCTCATGCCTGGTTTGGAGCCATCTAAGATAGCCAGTGGTTCACTTTGATTTTACAAAAAAAAAAAAAAAAATCATAGCTTGATTATTCTAGGTCAAATGATCGCCGGGTTTTCATTGATGGGTATTAGAATATTGACTAATATATGTCATGGGAAATACTACGGCACAGGGGATAAGCTGCAGTGGAGGATTAATGGTAGCAAGAAATGTACATTCAGGGCGTATTACAACATATTGATATCACAAGCTGATGCACTTTTCCCTTGGAAGTCTATCTGGAGGTCTCGTGTGCCTTCTAAAGTGGCATTCTTTGTATGGACAGCTGCTCTTGGGAAGATATTGACCACGGACAATTTGAGAAAGAGGGGCTGCGTTGTGATGAATTGGTGTTATTTATGCAAAAAGGATAGAGAATTCATGGACCACTTACTTTTACATTGTGAGGTGACAAAGGTGATGTGGGATGATATCTTTAGAAGAGTCGACGTTGCATGGGCGATGCCTTTGAGGGTGGTGGATTTATTGGCTTGTTGGAGGAACATTCAAGACTATCCTCAAGTGGCAGCAGTGTGGAAAATGATTCCGTTGTGCATCGTGTGGTGTATTTGGTCAGAAAGAAACGAGCGGTGTTTTGAAGATAGGGAGCGCACAATGGCGGAACTACAGAATCTTTTGTTACACACTTTAATGCTTTGGTTTTCAGCTATTGTGCTAAATGGAAACAATGTGCATGACTTCTTCTCTTTATTCTCTTGATCTTAGAATGTATTTAGGTGTTCTTTTGTATACTTCTTGTGTACACTGGCTATGTCTATTTCATTCGTATTAATATAATTACTCTTACTTATCAAAAAAGAATATTGACTAAATCATTAAGCCCCATTTGGATTCAGAGATGAGTTAAGGTGAGTTGAGATGGTTTTAGATGAGTTAAATAAAATATTGCTAGAATATTATTTTTAATATTATTATTGTTTTGGGATTTGAAAATGTTGAATTGTTTACTATATTTTGTGTGGGAATTTGGGAAAGTTGTAATGATGAGATAAGATGAGATGAGTTGAGATGAGTTGAGGTGAGTTTTGAATCTAAACGGAGCCTAAATCCATCATTTCTTATCAACTAAAACTCTGGCATAAGCAGTAATTTATTATGGTATCAAAGTAGATGGTGCTGATTCCAAACCTTGAGTTCACTTTACTTCCTGCTTAAAGTCATAAAATTTCACACTGGGTCCCACCCATTGAGGAGTTTGAATCCACATGAAAAAGAGTATCAGTTTTTTTTTTTTTTTTTTTTTTTATCAGTAATCAAGGTATTTTATTCATAAAAGTAGGCAAAGCCCAAGTACACAAGTATACAAAAAGAGTATCAGAATATTAAAAGTGACTAAATAAACTAGTTCCTACTAGTTACGTGTTTTAGGCAAGTGATAATTTATCAATAGTGAACATAACTCATGCATGTGCAGAAAACCTCTGTTGCCAGTTTTACTCAATATTGAGGGTGTAGGATACCCATCTGATCTATATCAATGCATGTTGTGGATGATTATGAAGAAAAAATATGCCCAGAATTGATATCTGCCATTTTACACTTAGTTGAGCCACAGCAAATATGCACAGGGCACAGCAACACAGGACTTATACTGCAGAGTCATTAAAAAAGGGACTAAAATGAAGGGAGGGGATGATATCTTTATGTATAGTAAAAAATCGTTAATTGGTAACGTTTCTATTGTTATTTCGAAGTTACATTTTAGGATAAACTTCCGATTACTATGTTGTATCACATATTGATGTTACTGGGGATACAACTCCGAACTTTCAGAATTCTGAACTACTCTCAGTTCCTCAGAAGACTCTCTCAACCCAAGTTTGCCACTATAGTTAAAAAGAAGAATCATGTATGTTTCGCCAATAAATTCTTTTATAGTAAAATGTACATAGTTGATACACACGTTCATGTGTCTGCTCAAGAAGTGTATGATCTTACATAAATGTATCTCACAAGGAACTATGTAACATACCAAGTCCATGTGAAGGAAGTATTCCATTCGAGTATTAGCAAGTAACCTGTTAATTGAAAGGCAAAACCAATAAGACGTTCAGAATATGTGATTTATTAGTAATATGTTGAATAAGGAAAATACCAAATAGAAGTAATATGCTGATGACATTCATGACATACCTCTTATGTGCGGCTTGAATGCGGGCATTCTGTAATTCTGTGAGCTGATTCACTGTCTCCGTCACAGAACCTTCATTTATTTCTACAGACCCAAAGAGGAACACATTTTTCTCAAGCATCCTCCTGATCAAAGCAGATACCACTTTTAGACCTTTTCCTTTTGCATCAACAGCAAGGTTTGTAAGTTTCTTCAGCTCTCCTGTCAAATGAGAACTGAGGTGAGTTTTGTGTGCCAGAGAGAGAGAAAGAAAGCTTCTAAGGTATTTGCCAAACAAAGTAGATTTAGGCCTCGTTTGGTTACACAGATAAGATAAGATGAGATGAAAGTTGAAAGATGAATAACATATTGTTAAAATATAATTTTTTAATATTATTTTTGTTTTGGGATTTGAAATGTTCAATTGTTTTTAGTATTTTGTTTGGGAGTTTAGGAAAGTTGTAATGATTAGATTTGATTAGATTAGATTAGATGGTCTGTGAAAACAAACCAGGCCTAAATTCAGTGTACTTGGTTTCTCCTTTTGATATATACAATATTTTTACTTATCAAAAAAAAAAAAACAAACAAACAAACAAACCAGGCCTCAGACTTTCATCGGAACCAACAAAAATCTTGAAAAAAATAGCTAGCTACAAGAGAACCTCAACTACTATATTGAATGCAAAATCAATGAAAAGCCTAACAGCAGATAAGTAAGCAAAAGATACAAGTTATAAAAGGATAGCCATTAATATATATATATATATATATGAACACTATGAATTGAACTCAAAGACTTATGGTACCAGTCTCAATGGTATAAATATTGGAGTGAGGGAAGACTAATCATGCATATCGGTTGGGAAGGGTGTATACCATTGCCGATGTTATAACAGCGGCGGCTGTCCTATACATAATGGAATATGCCCGCCCCCAAATAGTTGGCATGAAGCTTAGATGATCCGGGAATATGGCTATATCAATATGGAATCACGTGTCAAGCAAAAACTATAAGAATTACATATCAATGAACTCCCACAGCTTATACAATAGATGAACAAGAAGTTTCAAACTAACTAAAAGCATTCTGCATGCTTTAATATAAAAAAAAAAAAAAATTGTATAATAATATTGCATCAGAATGCCATGTTCATCAGTATAAACTATAAACAATAACCCAAATTAAAGTTCCTCACTATGTAGTATCAAGTTCGAAGTGAAGACACACCAATGGATAGATAAATTCTGAAAGGAGGTTTGAAAGGCTGAGTCTCATAGAGGCAGTAAAGGCAATAGAGCCCACCCAATCTGTGCGATAAAGAAGCATTACCTATCATGTAACCTGCAAAGGAGTACATGAGAGTTACGATAGTGTAGTGAAGCAAAATGCATGAATTCAAAATCTTTAGACCACGGGATCCAATGGCTTCTGATTCAGGCGGGTTTGGTGACACGATGTAATCTATTAACCAAATCGAAGTACTTGAAAAAGCGTACCAATTGAATGGGCATACAATGATTGCATAAAGAAGGCCAAGTTGGTAGAAGGACTAGCCTCGTATATGTAGGAGAACTTCCTAGAAATCCATACTCTCTTCATATCAGCCAAAGCTGTTGATTCACCCTGCCACTCCCCCAATATTTTAAAACAGAAATTAACAACAAATGAAGGAAAACTGAAAATTAAGCCTTTCAATTTATTCAAGAAAATTGTGATCAAAACAAGGAAGCACCTCAGCAAACTCGTTAATAAGCTCATCAATGTCCCGCTTGAATGGAGAGAGATCCATTTAGACTTCTCGAAATAAAAGGATGACGAGAAAGAAAAAGAAGATAATAAAACAATAAACAAGGCCTAGGTGGGGTGTTATTCAATTCTCAGTACAAGAGAGACGACAATCCAACTGTCATGCCCCGTACCCGGGGGTGATCCCTTTTAACCTGAAATCCACAAAATATAAAACTTAGATACAATAATACTCCAAAATCAAATGTCTCAAGAATTTCTTCCTAACAGAATAAACTACACACTGGCGAAATTCCTCTTACACAAATTAATCCATTTATGCCACCTGAAATTTATCTCACCTTTCTCTTATATTCCTGTCACTTTCCAACTATTCCAACTGTCATAACCATCAAAGTCATCTGAAAAAAAATGGTGAAGATAAAGGGATGAGTCCACCAACTCAGTAAAAATGAACATATACTAGTACGAAAATATGAGCCAGTTACAAAATGTAAAAACAAACAATTCTCAAAAATATGGCACTCGAGTTGTAGCATACGGGTCCAAATTTAGGGCGTAAAACTAGTATTATATTTTTATTTATTTATTTTATTTTTATTATCATCTTAGGAAATATGCTAACAGATAAATTAAAATAGTGATTCTTTCCCTATCAAAACCTTCGTATAGTTTATCCATTAGGTTCCCATATTAGATTAGGTTCCTAGTTTGAGACTAACTCCAACCCAAACTCTTCAAAAATCCTCTCAGAATCCATATCCTCGTAGGAATAATGTCCTAAGTGTAGCCAACTTCAAACACTAGCATACCTCCTGAGGACTCACGCCACTCCCCTCCCCATCGTCTATAAAATCCCACGAAAACCCTCTGATTTAACACACAAAAATACCTGGAGGAAGACCTCACTTTCGCATAAGCTTAATACTCTGCCCAGCCACCACCGACCACCCTAGGACGTCGGAGCACTACCCCGGCTGCCCAGAAATCGCCGACCAGCCCAACCCGGTTGAACCCACTCCTTTTCGGTAAGTCCCCGACGAGATCTCTCTCTCTTCCCGTGAATTTAAATTATCGGTCTAACTCCCTCACTCTCTCTCTTGCGTCGCACCACTGCCAGAGGACCCAGTCACGTCGCCGGTCGCTTCCAGCCACCCCAGAGCCCCTGTTATAGCACGACGCCCTCCCATAATCAGGAGCTGCCTTGTGCCTTCCAGAGAAAGCTTCTACCTCTTAATCTGGGAATGGGCCTTTGGCCTTAAGCCCAGTCGGTCGATTGCCTCCTTACTTTCACTAAATCAATGTGGGTTGATGTTTATTCTGGACTCGTATTTCACAGAAAAACCCAATTACACTACTAATTATTTAGTCACGATTAACTATATATTATAAGCATTTATTAATTTTGCAAGAAAACAAGATAACTACTATGTTAAAATTCTGATTTTGTTTTAATCACGTAAAGAACCACGACACATTTATCTAGAAAATTAGTAACGCCCAGTACCTCGTATAGATAACACGCTACAAGTTGAAAATCCAGAAGCAGCGCTAAAAGATAAATAGTATGATCATATAAATACATGAGTACTGTAAATATTATTGTTATGTATGAAAATATGATGTGTTTATGATGGTTATCTAAGCTACATTAAGAGACAAGTCAAGATTAGATTCCCTTTTACGATCTTTGATGAAATATGAGATTATGTTTGAATGAATGAATTTGTTGTTTGATTGATTGAATGTTACTAAAATTATATGGAAGCCATGAGATGTTCATGTAGTAATTCAAGTCAAGTATGTCATGTAATAGAATAGCCAGATTATGAAAGCCATGTTCATGTAATACTTAGATTATGTATGTCACGTATGTCATGTCATGTTATGCTATATCATGTATAAGAATATGTCATGTTATGTTATACCATGTACAAGAATAGGTCATGTTATGCTATGTCATGTACAAGAATGTGTCATGTTATGCTATACCATGTACAAATGTTCATGAAGCCTAATAAATTCTCGTGCATTGAGAAAGATAAGAAGTTTTTTGATGCCACGGACTCAAGCGTGTTTAACCACAAGTTAAGTGAAACACGGACCCAAGTGTGTTTTACTCTATGTTATGCCAATTAAGTGAAACACGGATTGAAGCGTGTTTCACTCCATATTATGCAAGTTAAGTGAAACACAAACTCAAACGTGTTTCACTCCATATTAAGATAAGATAAACGAGTTATTATACATTCACGTTACATGTTTGCCATGATTATGTATGCTTCTGCTCATGTTAATGATGAATGCGTATGCTATATGAATCTGTGACGATATATGTATGTATGTAAAGTTCTTCAGAAAGTTATGTTACGAGTATGAATGTAAATCCGTGATGATGTATGTATGTTGTGAAGAGTCTTCAGAAATTAAGTCCATGCTAGGCCAAATTATATTTTACGGTATGATGTGCTAATTACTGAGTATTCGACTCTTTTTTGTTTGTCTTCATGTTTTTTTCTATGTTTAATTCTCACAAATGGTGATTATGATGACGCAAAGCTGGATGGCCAGGAGTAGATTTAGTACAAAGAATTAGGAAGGAATAAGTGATATGCACACAAGAATTAGATTTCTTTTATATCATTCATAGGAGTAGTTTATGTTCTTCTACTTTACGTTCAGTTTTCGAAACAATTATGTTCAATTCAGTTTTAACATTTTGATGCTTTTCAATAAGTGAGGTATTTCAGGATATGAATTTCTTTACTGGATATTATATTATGAATGTTAGTAATATCTCTATCCTATGGAAAAAGGGTGTTACACGTGTTTTTAGAAGCATTTCATTACAATAATAATATATACAAAAGAACTTGAGCACAAACGTACTGAACAACATAAAAAACATAAACAAAGATCATGTTTACACCCATGGCAGAGTTGTGCATATCTACAATTAGCCAAGTAGAACATAAATCAATGTTTGGTCACTAAAGTGAGTGCACTCAAAACATAGGCCATATTTACCCCCATGGTAGGGTTGTACATTTTGCGGATAGCCAAACATAACAAAATCACCATATCACCAAAGCGATTGCATTCAAAACAGAAACCACTATTATATCATGTGACAGAGCCAAAAATCAGAGCAGAACATAATCTTATGCCTCATGGTTTTCAGATACAATACCATAACAGAAATAGTATACTGATTAGATAATATCATATAATCGAATAGATTATATCAGACTTCATGTTCACATTTTATGTGGTAGAGAAACATAGTACAAAAATTACTCATGTCTACACTAGTTATGATAAAATGTCATATTTCAAAGTCCAATTACATAGACTAGTGTAGAAACTAACCGAGCCTATTTTCATAACACAATATGTAGACTTTTTACAAAATCAATCTCAGTCATTTTAGGCAAAGTCTAGGATAGGAGTACCACTTACCTGACTTTTACAATGTATTATCTAAGTCTTGAACCCAAACACTAGTAGTATCACAACCTAAATCAAAATGAGCCGATAAACAGCCCATAACCAAAATAGTCCATAATGAGGCATTGGGTTTATAATGGCCCAGGTACAACATCCACACACTACTACACCAATAAATTAACCCAACCTGCTTGGATTCATTTACAATTCACCACAACGCACATCACCATTTACAAGCATACTTCCGACACATCGGAACATCAACCCATTATTTTACGTCCATCCCCACCTCTGTCAAAGACATTACAAACAGAGTCCCTCCAAATATCAATCAACCATTAAATTACTCAATCTACAACTTCCAATATACAAACAAAGACAATACAAACTCCCAGTTGGCACCAAACATCAAAGTCATAAAAATCAAACAGTGGTTACAAGGCTAAAGCTGTAAAGTACCTTATCCAAATTTCAAGTAGTGGTCAGTCGAATTTGAGAGCAAGGTGGCGTTGTCTAGGGGTGTTCTCGATGCTCTGTAACACAAAAAAATAAGATTAAATTCGAGTTTGAGATGGTGAGAAACACGCGAATCTAAAGGAAGAAAACCGAACGGCAAGCGAGAGAGATACCGAGGTATTACCATAATGTCGAAAGGCGTACATTGAATCTGGTGGCCTCTGTAGGTCGCGGCCTAAAACCTATAGAGAGCGACTATGGGAGGGAGAGACTGAGGAGTTAGGCCTCGTTTGCATTAGGGGTGTGCAAAATTCCGAGAATTCCGACTCCGTCCGACCTCCGCTCCGACGCCGACTCCAACGGAGTCGGAGTTGTCGGAATTCGGAGTCAGAATTCGAAACTACTCCGACTAGTGATTCGGAATCGAAGTCGGAGTCGGAGCTCCATGTAGCTCCAACTCCGACTCCGAATTTTTTTTTAAACCCAGCTGTAAAACGACGTCGTTTTACAGCTGGGTTTAAAAAAAAATTATTGAACGACACCGTTCCACTTAATATGGAACGGCGTCGTTTCATATGTCTTCCTAAGGAAGCCTCATGAGCCTCATACGTTCCCCTTCCCCTTCCCCTTCTTCTTCCTTCTCCAGTTCTTCTTCTTCTTCCTTCTCCCTTCTCTCTCGCGTCTCCCGTCCCAGTGACTGAACCATCCCTTCTCTCTCGCGTCTTCCGTCCTAGTGCCAGCGTGCCGCCGTTCGTCGTTGCTCCTCCGTGCCGCCGTTCCTCGTTGCTCCTCTATTCAGCTTCCACCTACGGTGAGCCCTAAATTTATGAGCCCTAAATTTAATTCAAGCACGTCTCTTATGAATTGGAGCCAGTAGTTGTGATTCTTGTGAATTGGTTGTATTGAATATTCAATATAGTCCCAACACGGCGCTCAAAATCCTGAATTTTACATTGTATTGCAGACTTGCGCTCGAGCGAGGTGTCGAGCGCAAGTCGAGCGCACGTTGTATTGAACATTGGCTCGAGCGCCACGTCGAGCGCAAGTCGAGCGAACCTCTCTGGATGGGTTCTGCTCGAGCGCCACGTCGAGTGCATTTCGAGCGAACCTCTCTGGATGGATTCTGCTCGAGCGCCATGTCGAGCGCAAGTCGAGCGAACCTCTCTGTATGGGTTCTGCTCGAGCGCCACGTCGAGCGCATTTCGAGCGAACCTCTCTGGATGGATTCTGCTCGAGCGCCATGTCGAGCGCAAGTCGAGCGAACCTCTCTGTATGGGTTCTGCTCGAGCGCCACGTCGAGCGCATTTCGAGCGAACCTCTCTGGATGGATTCTGCTCGAGCGCCACGTCGAGCGCAAGTCGAGCGGACCTCTCTTGATGGGTTCCGCTCGAGCGCACGTCGAACGAACCTCTCTGGATGGGTTCCGCTGAGTCGAGCGCAAGTCAACCGAACCTCGATGTAATAATACATCGATACAATAATATATTATGATACAATATTACATGTCCTATTGTATAATACAATAGCCTAGTTTATTTTTAAACTAATTTTTTGCTTCTAATTTAATTTTTTCAGCTTCATTGATTGTGATATGGATCCTAAACATAGTGGAGATGATCGTCCACAAAGGAATGTGGCGGATGCCAATGCTACAACTCCTACACCGGTGGGTACTTCCACCCCTAGAGCCACATCTAGGACAGCTACATCTAGAGCAGCTACATCTTGTGCGAGTAGTCGACTCCCACTCCCAGTTGATATAGAGGATGAGGATATGTTCAACGAAGAGGAGGAGATGCCCATTGAGCAAGATCAACCACCACGACCTTCTAAAAAGAGGTCGTGGACATGGGAGCATTTCACCAAAATTCCTGGTGAAATTGCGAACCCAGTAGCAAGATGCCATTACTGTGGATCACTTTGTGGATGCCATTCGAAGAAACAAAGTACCAGTGTGTTAATAGCACATCTAAATGGTTGTCAACGATATAAGATAGCGAAGGGATTGCAAGCCACTGATCAGACCAACCTCAGTTACCAAACTTCTACAGCCACTGATGGTACACAGACTAAGAAATTGGTCATCCCTCAATACAGTGAGAAGATGTTGAGGGACATGCTTGCAGAGATGATAATTACTGATGAGATGCCATTTACCACAGTCGAGAAAAGAGGCTTTCGAAAGTTTCTAAATTTTGTTGAGCCACGATTTCCCATTCCATCACGGTATACAGTGATGCGAGATTGTATGAAGAGGCATGCAAAGGACAAGGAGGAGATGAGGAAGATGTTTATTACCACTGGCCAGAGAGTGTCTTTTACGACTGACACATGGACTTCCATACAGAACGTCTGCTACATGTGTATCACAGCACACTACATTGACAGTGAGTGGATTTTGCATAAAAAAATTATTGGTTTTAAAGAAATTGTGGATCATAAAGGTGCATCCATTGGGGCGAAGATGGATGATTGTTTAAAGGACTGGGGAATTCGAAAAGTGCTGTGTATTACAGTTGACAATGCCAGTGCAAATGAAACAGCAATTGATTGGTTTAAGCGGAATACGACGGTGAGAGATGATGTCATTCGGGCCTACAAGTTTATTCACGTTCGATGTTGTGCTCATATCATTAAACTCATAGTTGTTGAGGGATTAAAAGAGGTTCATGATTCCATAACCCGAGTCCGCAACATTGTACGATATGTGAGGGGTTCCCCTCAAAGGCTTGCCAAGTTTAAGGCAATAGCAGAAGATCTGAAGATTGAATGTTCTAGTATACTGTGCTTGGACGTTCCGACTCGATGGAATTCTACATATATGATGTTGGATGTGGCACAGAAGTACCAAAAAGCATTCGAGCGGATGGAGGTCGAGGATGGGGGCCTGAGGTATGCTTTGTTGGAGCCAGCAGGACAGGGACTCGGTGCGCCGGACGCACATGATTGGACCAGTGTGAGTTATTTTGTTGAATTTTTAAGAACTTTTTATGAGATAACCATGCGGCTATCTGGATCCAAATATACGACTGCGAACTCATTTTTCAACGAGCTCTCGGAGCTTCACTTCCAGTTGGAAAATAGTTGTACTGACTCTGCTGAATTGTTATCTGCTATGGCTACGAGGATGAAGATCAAATATGATAAATATTGGGGGAATATTGAGAAGATAAATAGATTGCTATTTGTAGCTGTGATCCTTGACCCCCGAGTTAAGTTGGCCGTTCTAGAATTTTGGGTAAATTCCGTCCTCGGGGCAGTGAAGGCTGCAGAGTTTATTAAATTCCTAAAAAGTGATGTTGATGACTTATATCATCACTACAGTACTAGTGCTCAGCCTTCATCCGCAGTTGGTAGTTCCTCACATTCGAGGCCGACAGGATTGACAGTTTCCTCAGGTGATACTGACCCATCTGTAGGGGTTAGAGGCAATCGTATTATACAACAGTATCATCAACTCATGTCACAAGGAATATTATGCATTGTATATCTGAGGTTGAACGATATTTTATGGAAGCTGTCGAGGCACCTAGTGATGTATTTCAGTTATTAACTTGGTGGAAAGTTAATTCCACCAAGTATCCAGTCCTTTCCCGTGTGGCCCGAGATGTGCTAGCCATTCCTGTCACTACAGTTGCCTCAGAGTCGGCATTTAGCACTGGAGGTCGCGTGTTGGATGTTTATCGGAGTTCATTGTCACCGTCAACCATGGAGGCCATCGTTTGCACACAGAATTAGATAAGTGAAACGCCTATTGGACTAGATACCGTTGGCGTTGATGCCGAGAGCTATAGGCTTGAATCGGGTAAGTTTATATGCTTTTAAATGATGATTTAATTATTTTTAATGTTTCTAACTTCTAATTTTTATGATTTTATAGATCTAATTGTGAACCCTAACATAATTACCAATGATTGAGAGTCTGGAACGGACGCTACTTGAGAGTTAGGATGGAGTTGGGAGAACCTCCTTTCTTGGTAAGAATCAAATTATTCTTTTACCGTATTCAATTTTTTATTATCAATTTTTTTTCATCTATTGATTGCTACTTTCTATCTTCATTTCAGGCATGACCAATGGAACAAAAATTATTTGACTGAAATCCGTGTTTAATCGAATTGTAGTTATATTTCAAATTATAGTCATATTGTTATTACGTTAATAATGAGACTGTTATAACTTATGGTTACATCATACATGTTATTTACTTTTTAAACTATTTATATAGTTATATTTATGTAGTCATATCCCGAGCAAAGACGTGAGATAAGTACTCTTTATTCTATAATTTCTATTAGTACTTATTCATCCTCTCTCAAACGTTTAGAATTTATTATCCAACTGAAATTAATCGAATTATAGAAATTCGTACCATCATTCTTTTTTATAAAATTTTAAATTTATGTAATTTTCAACTCATGAGTCATGAGCACTTTTAATGCTAAATTTCAGGCGGATATAAAACAAATTAAAGATATAATCAAAATTCAGTAACAAAATCAGAACGAATATTTAAATTATTGAAAACTCTTGAATAAACCAAATATTTGTAGATCGTTTCACTTTAAATAAAATATATATATGTTGCTCACTATCTGAAACGAAATTGAACAATAAAATTTAAATAATAATAAAAAAAAACAAAATTTTGTGAGGAGTTCGGAAATTATGTTCGGAGTCGAAGCTCCGACCTCCGTTCGGAGTTCCGATCGGAGTTCGGGGCTCCGAACTCCGGTTGGAGTTCCGATCGGAATCGGACTCCGACTACCTTCGGAGTCGGAGTCGGAGGGAAAATCCACCTCCGACTTGAGTCGGAGTCGGAGGTTGGAAATGACATCTCCGACTCCGTCGGAGTCGGAGCCCACCCCTAGTTTGCATTCAAAACCCACATCTACCCACCTCAACTTATCTTATCTCATCATTACAACTTTCCCAAATTCTCACACAAAATATAATAAACAATTCAACTTTTTCAAATCCTAAAACAATTTTATCAAATTTTCACACAAAATAAAATAAATAATTCAACTTTTGTTCTACTATTCACAAACCATCTTAACTCATATTTGAATTCAAACCACTTTTAGATAGGGGTAAAGCGCGACATATATATATATATATATATATAGAGAGAGAGAGAGAGAGAGAGAGAGATACCTGCTGCGCGTGGTGGTCAGGAGAACGAGAAATATTTTAGCTACAAAAGTATTATACAAAAGTAAACCCACAAATTAATGTTGTTTGATATGGTGCGTCAGATTATAAAGTCACTTTTATTGTAAAGTAAATCTAATGGATCTTCTAAAACCACATCAATTTGTGAATTTACTTTTATTTAATCTTTATGTCTGTAACAGTTCTCAATAAATAAAGGATACACACCAAGTGCATCCGGCAGGTGTATTTTAATTTTCTAATAATTAAGAAAGTAATTATTAATAAATATGTATTTTTTAATATTTACAAATATTTTAAAAAATTACACTAAGGATACATTTGGGTGCATATTTAGTGTACACTCTAGAATTGATAAACAAAAAAAGAAATAGAATTTTTTTTAGCCACTTGATGAGGGTCAGGTCTTTACACAAATTAGAATAAAAGATTTAAAAAGTTAAAGAAAAGGATAATTTTTTATAATTTTTAAATAATTTAGCTTAAATGAAAAGTAGTTATATAAAATTAAAATTATTTTTTAATAAAATGATATAATTATATTGATTGATTTAATCTAAGTTATGTAAAAGTTGTAAATGTATAGTTACATTGAATTAATAACTTTGGTTTACTTCTAGGGCAGTGCTAGAGCCATCGAGGGTGGCTCCCGACACTGCCCATCGAGAATGCTATTTTAAAATTTTCTTTTCTTTTATTTTTTTTCATTTTTTTAATATCTTTAAATATTTAAAAAAAATCATAACATCATTAAAAAATATTTATTTAATTACAAAATTAAAAGAAAAAAATATCGATAGAAATGTTCAGGACCCAAAATAGGGACCACAAGCATTTCTCTTACTTCTATGCTTGTGCTGCAATTATATAGCTTCTTTTGTAAGCATTGTAGCTATTTTGTTCTCCATCTCAAGATCCATCTCATCTGGCCTTATTAGGTTGCAAGTGACAAGAAAGATAGAAGGATGACTCATGCTACAAGAGGCCAAGGAAGCCAAATATACAAGACCATGCAGCAAATAAAACTAGATCCAACAAGATCTGGGCTTGTTTTGTTTTTTTGTTTTTTATTCTAGGTTGGTTTTGGGAATTAGGGGGCTTTGTTGCGCCGTGCGTAGGCGGACAGCCGTTGGGACCAATCCGCTCTATGGCATTTGGATGAGGGCACCCGCACATGGGGGCTGGGCCGACGGCCACCCGTACGGGGTAATGGGTAGCACCTATACTAGTCATGTTCCAATGAATGTATGCCTTGTGATCACATGAGCCTGTTTTCCAACCATTGTCAACCATCTATAATGTTGACCCAACACTCACTCATAAGCCACGTAACTACTCTTGTCTTCTCACTTCTCAATACAAGTCTTGTAACAATCATTGTAACAACCCACCTGTCATATGTGGATCCCGAGCGAGGTGGTGGGATGGGTTAGATACAGATACCCATTAAGTACTTAGTTGAGAAAATCTATGAGAAAGAGACAAAAAATCTTCATTTCTTCTTGAAATACTTGATATTCGAAACTGGCTTTACAAAAATTAATCAACTTTTTAGGACAAGGTAGGTAGACGGGCTGGATGCAATCGACCGCCACCCACTATTGTGATGAATTATGGGTTGTTTTATTAATGATCGATGAATTATGGGTTGTTTTATTAATGATCACACTGGCCACCATTCCAAAACCAAACCTTTAATATTTTTGTTCTTGGAGAAGCAAAAAACGTGAGGCAAACCAGATGTAATTATCTCATTTTCTTAAAGTTATAAACTCAATCATAAAACCCTAATAACACAAACCTAATCACAAAACTCTAATAACACAAACTCAATCACAAAAATCCAAAATTTCATATTCAAAAACCCTAATAACACAAATATCATCTACCAAATTTCAAAGTAATTTAAAAAACACAAAAACAAATTATCGTGAGGAATCGAAGATAGAGAGAGTGAGGTGAGGCCAATGGTCTATGCATGGTAGTACTGGTAGGCTGTGGCTAAGTTATGTGCAACGGAGAGTGAGGCTGAGGCTGAGAGATGAGAGACGAGAGAGTGCGGTAGAGAGTCTGAGAGACAGGGCCCGGGCGCCGTTTGCAAAGAGACTTGAGACAAGAGAGTGAGGCCACTTTACTACTTTAGGGTTTATTCGAGAAATGAGAATCGAGAGGAAACGGTCCAACGAAGTCTTGGAGATGGAGAGGAAACAATGTCGTTTCCTATTGGTTTCAAATTTTCAATGTGGTTCCTTTTTTTTTAAATGATAATTATTTTTTTTTATGGTTTGAGAAATTGATAATTATAATTTATATATATTTATAATACATTTAATAGACTATAGTGATTTAGTTGTAGAGATTAGTATTAGTTATATATTAGTATAACTATAACTATAGTGTATGTTAGACTATTAGTATAGCTATATATTAGTATTAGTTATATATTAGTCTAGCTATATAATATAAGTATAACTATAGCTATAATGAGTTTGTTAATTTTTATATTAGTATTTATTAATTGTTATAGTGAGTTTAATTTATTATAACTATATTATTGATAGTATTACAGTGATATTATTAGTATAGTAATTTATTATAATGATAGTGTTAGTATAGTAATTTAGTATTAGTATTACTATATCATTATTTTATATGTAATTATTTAGTATAGTGATTATTTAGCTATATATAATATATTAGTATTAGTTATATATTAGTATAGCTATAAATAAAATGTTATTAATAATTCAAATATATATTTTATGTTTAAAACATATGATCAATTAAATTTTTATCTTTAAGATTAAACTTTTATTTTATAAATTATAATAACATTATCTTATATATAATTATTAAGATTAACAATTTAAGTTATAATTTATAATTTATAATATGAAATTATTTCATATATGATATATAATTATATATAAAAATTTCATATATAATGATATATTATATATATAACTTATATATATAAAATATTTTGTGTAATATGAATTTTGTATAAAACTTATATATATAATATTAATTTTTATATTTTCTTCCCGAACAGGGCCGATCCGGTTCCGAAAACCATGGAACTGAGACCAGACCGGGTCTGACCTATTTTCCGGTTACAAGAATGGGTCTCGGTCTGGACCGGTTTTCCGATTTTTCAGTTTAAATTTACACCCCTAAATTTTTCCTTACCTTTGGATATAAATTTGGCCACTGAAATATGTTTGTGATCCCATATCCTTACAACAATGCTTTTATGGGTTTGGCATTTCGATTGGATCTGTCCTCAAAATCTGTCATGGATTGTGCTCTGTGTTACCTTTTGGACTTCTTGGAACTATGCATCTCGATCTGCTTTTCTTTTTCATTAGTGTGGTTGACATTGATTTAATTGTTTGTTTGAGCATTTTATAATTCACTTTTCTAGGGTTTCTATGTTGACTTAAGGAAGCCCATATTTGATTTGGTGGTCTGAGACATTTTTCTTCTAGGTGATGTTTGAGGAAATTGTTTGTTCTTGAGCTACTGTGAGCAATTTAAAAAACCAACTCTTAGTTGTTTGTCTTTGGACCTGTGCTGAGTTTGGACTTCTTGTTTGTTCTTGACCTGCTGTGAGCAATTTCAATAAATTAATGGATTTTTGAGTATTTTATTATTCACTGCTTTGTTGTTTCTATGTTGGCTTAAGAAATCTCATATTTGATTTGGTGGTCTAAGATATTTTTCTGAGCACTTTCGAAAAAGTATTTGTTGTTTGGGCATGGACATGTGCTAATATATAGAGCTTTCCATGTTGTTGCAACATGTGCTTGCAGCATTCTATAGTATCATTATGCATATTGTTCTGATCTCCGTACGATTCGTGACACCCCAACCTCCGCATGGGATGAAATTGAGACTTAGAGCATCGGGACATGCAACATAAGGTTACATACTCTCGTACATGACAGTTAATATGCAATGCATCATAGTATGCAACTAGCAATATGCAATAATCGTAGCGAAAATAAAAGTGAAAGTATAACTTATGTCAGAATAACTAAAAACATCACAATTTCATTATATCAAGTTCAAAATACCAATGTAGCATAATCTAAAGTCATATCATCTGCTTCATGCATTTTAAAGCATGAAGGACTTGGCCTATAACATAAGGATTAAATCTAATCTCCTCTCAAGGTCCGGCTCCTCCTCAATCAGTCGGATCCATCGCTCCATCTAGGTCGTCTTCCTCGAGTCCTAACACAACTACTACCATTCCGAGTGAAATGATAGTGGTCCTTTAAAGAGTGAGATTTACTCGAAATCTCAGTAAGTTAAATAACCAACTTGCACAAAGATAAATTAAACATGAAGTATGATAAATATGTAATGCATGAGATGCAAAAAAATTAGTATGTATGTCTTCCATCCAAATTCCTTAATATTTTAGGAAAATGGAGAGTCAAGTTTTCATTCAGTAAACCTATTTGCCATCATTTTTGAAAATATAATTTCATTATAAACTTTCATCATTATTAACAATTCATAATTAACAACATAATGTATGGTAATGTCACAGTTCCTCATATGCACGGAGTACCTGTCGGTGACCGTAGTACAACTCATGTTAAAACTACGTTGTCTATAGACTTGATCTCAATGTATTAGTAAATATAACATAATATCATAACATTATAATGTATACACCCACCAGTGTTAGGTGTCATAACATGTTGATTTCGCTTCAGTATTCTTTAAAAAGAACCCATTCGAAACCCGTTGACTGTTCTTCGTTAACGCAGGAGTTACCACTATATTATTGAACACTCCAGGTGGACATAGGAGTTCCATTAGGATAATTCTCCATCCTAACCGTTGGGGTCGTGACAAAAATTATTTTCATACTATACTTGAAAAAATGTTTTTCATGACATGAGCATATATGGCAAGCTTTCATACAAAAATGATATTTATAGATACAATATGCAAAAATGGTGAAAAAATATATGTCATGTAAGTATGCACTCAATGTATCATACAACATGATATTTTATGCTCAAAATGATAATTGAAATATGAATGAAACATTTATTAATAATTCATAAATAATGTATCAATGTGTAAGTTAGAGGCCAACTTACAAACTTCTTGAGTAATCGAAAAGACGTCGTAGCAGCTGAAATCAAGTGCGTACTAAGTTAGGATTAATACTTCTATGGTTGAGGTTCAAAATCAAAGGTTTCAAAAATGGATATTTACAAAAATACCCTTACTCTCTCAAAAATTGTCGTTAAGGTCCTAAATTTTTACTAATTGCAAACGAACTCAAAATTTAACCAAAATTCATGAACTTCATATTTTTGGCATTCTAAAATCATCTATGCCCTTAGATTTTCAGAAATCAAAGTGGAGCTTGCCAAAACAGTCCCAACTCATGGCATCACTTTAGTTGATACCTAAGTGTGTTTTCAACTATTGATTCCTATGAATGCATGCATAAGAGATTTTCTTTAATT
The DNA here is from genome assembly GCF_004785595.1 of Juglans microcarpa x Juglans regia. Lineage (NCBI taxonomy): Eukaryota > Viridiplantae > Streptophyta > Magnoliopsida > Fagales > Juglandaceae > Juglans > Juglans microcarpa x Juglans regia. Next base: position 9,853,522 of record NC_054598.1, on the reverse strand, counting down.
ACAAATGATCACTAACATCTTTAATAACATAATGAAGGTTAAGTCTTGGATAATCAAGTTCATCCCAATATTTAATCATGGCTAAGATATCCTAAATTTCCAATTTATTTAAAACTGATTGATACTTGATGATTAAAATAAGATATATTTAAAACCTATCATGACATGCCTGTAATCACAAATCAAACCTTCCATAATCATTCTAAGAAAATAATAAATCATATAAAATCATGCTTAAGACATGCCATACCTAAATTTCCACTTAAAATCATTTAATAATTCAAACCACCATTTAATGGCCCTATTTTGAACTAAGCATGATAACCTTCTCAAAACTTAACTAAAATTTGTACCACACTTGGAAACAAAGCTTGAAATTCTAACTAAGATCAAGATCAAGAAAATTTACAAATTTCGTGACCTTCTAAGCACTCAAGACAGCCTTACACAAGAACACTCAAGAACTTACCAAAACTCACTCAGTTTCACTCTTTTTATCTCTAAGGGGGAGAAGTGCTCTCAAGACCCAAGCTTGGAGCTGAGGTGTGAAGGAAATTTGGAAGTGAAGGAGGTATTTATAGGGTTCAAGAGGGGAGGAGATGTTGGCCTTGGTGCAAGATGATTGGGTGAAGTGGGAGGTGCACAAGTTGGAAATTTTTCCAGCTTGCTTCTATTGGCTTGTGTCATCTTGTGTAGACCAAAACAGTGTCCTAACCCACCATGATTTTAGTTCTAAAGTTTCTACATTGAGCCTAAAGAAATCTAGTCTGGTCGTGGTGTAGAAGAAAAGAAAGAAAAACACAAAATACCATACACAAGCAAACGGGTTCAATGGTGATTTCCTTGGGCAGATTTCAGTTTTGTGCTTTCTTTGGGTGGGAAAACTTAGTCAAATGGTCATGATGACCATGAGAGCCTCTTGCGGATTGGGTGGTGTTGGAGGTGGGGTAGGGTGGTGGCTTAACCATAGTAGATGGGTTGTTGAAACTCAACCAAATCAGTTTGCAACCAACTAGCTTCCTAGGTGCAATCGGCTTGATGTTTTGGTTTGGTTCTTGAAACCAAACTGGTCCAAGGCTTGGTATGGGTTTAAAGGGGTCTCATGAGGTATTTAAGGACCATAACCCCATTGAGAAAAAGGCACAAAAAGATTAGGTTTAAAGGCAAAATAGTCCATGCACTCAAGTGGCACACATGTGTGCCGATTGGTGCAGTTTTGGGGTTTGATATGACATTTCCTCTAATGACATATATGGAGGTTTATCTAGGGATTTAGTATGATCTAAGAGTGATAAAATGAAATAACCAATCAAGAGAAATTCGAATTAGAAGGTTAAGGAAAGATTAAACGAAATTAAGTTTCAAAACATGGCTTAAAGTTCACTAACCTCAAGTATGATGGTTAATGATCTTAGCCAACTTTCAAAACTTAATTTGGATACTTAGGGTATAATTTGGGTTTAAGGAAACCAATGGTATGGTGTATTGAGCTTTCAAGTTGAATAGTAAAATAAACTCAAATATGACTTTGGGCATTGTGGGCTTAAAATGGCCAAGTGTGTGAGTTCATGACTTATGGGCTCTTAGGCTTCAATGAGAGGGGTCTCATTTCCATATTTTTAAGGTTGAAAAGAAACCTAATGATTCACTAAAATGGGTTTGAAAAGGTTTGAATTGGCCTAATTGGGACATGGGCCCATTTTACACCAAGTTTGGCCCAAATGCCTTAAGCCTTCTATACATTGGGCTTAACTTCTAAAGTTCTACAAGAAAGGCCTATATCCTTATAATTCTCAAATTGGTCTAGGGCTTGTGGTACCTATTCTTAGCCCACCACATCTTTAGAGAATTAGAGACCTAAAGTCTTATGTCCATCAAGTAGGGCCTAGTGTCCATCAAGTTGGGCCTAATGCCTTTACTCTTACTAAGTTAAGCCAAATGGTCTTACGTCATTTTCATTGGGCCTATTTTCTAGTGTCCTCCAAGAAAGGCTTAAAACTTTATATCTCCCAAGTTGGGCCTAATGCCTTTTAACAGCTTAAACTTAGCCCATCACATCCTTAATACATTAGGGCCCTATAGTCTTATGTCCATCAAGTAGGGCCTAAAGTCTTATTGCATCTCTTAATCCTTTATACCCAAAAAGTTTGGGCCCTTCATAAACCAATCTCTTGGGCCTTCCTAAATCAATCAAAAAATTTTACACAAATTACTTAACCCAATAAGGTGGCAAAATCTCCAATATGTCACTTGTCATTCTAACATTGGCCTCTTGGCACCCTTCCTCAAAATTAATTAATCACTAAAAAGTTTTCAAAAAAATACTACTGAACCAATCAAGATCCAAAAATCTTCATTTTTCTCAAAAATCAATATTGTACTAGAATCTTCTAATAATTCTACTAAACCCAAAGTATACGGTCATCTTGCCAACTCAAATATCCAAAATTATTATTATTCTAGAATAGCTCAACTCCTAATTAACTAGAATTAAGACTACTAAGGTCAAGGCCTATGGAGCTTTTTAGGCGGGGTGTTACAAGATCTATTTTTTTTCAACCTATGTTAATCTATACATAACCTTCCTACAAAATTGATTTAATGATTCTAATTCTACTAATTTAAATCTTTTGAGTGGAATTAGAAAGATTGTGTTTTTTGGACTTGTGCCCAATTGTGTATCATTATATTTTTTGACTTGTGCTCAGTTGTGCATCATTATATTTTTGGACTTTTGATCAGTTGTGCATCAAAATATGCCATGGACTTCTGCTCAGTTGTGCATCATTATTAATTAGAAAATCTGACCAATCTCAGGCAACTTGCTGCTTTCGCGACATGGACCTTCTTGCAGAATGTTGGTATCATTGGTCTGTTTAGACCTGTTTGGCCATGGACTTATGATCAGTTTGTGCAGCATTATTAATTATCATGACATTTGTGAGCTGGAATTACTTCTTTGGGCATGGATTATTATCAGTTTGTGCATTAGTTTGTTTGTGGTATCATTAACTATCATTAGTAATTATTAATTATCATTATTATTTGTAGTGGTGGTATCTCTTGTCTTGTTACTATGGACTAACTTATTGTTGGTTTCAATTAGCTAGTTTGGCTTAAATAAGCTGTTGTTATATTGAATTCTACCAAATGCCTTCGTATGCATTCATTTACTGTTTGGTATTGATTTAGGCCTATTCTCCAGGGTTACATGTCTAGTTTAAGGATGTGATGATGAGATGTAAGACTCCATGGAAGGGGGCTATGAGACAAGTGTTTTTAATGGGGCTCCATCGATATGGCAGGGTAATCAGAACCCGGATGGCTATCAACTATTTTGTGATCGTTTTCGCAAAAGACAACCGGGATTTTTTGATTTTGCAGCCATTATCTTAGTTGAGCTCCTGTCTCACACATGATGTAAATTCTTTAAACCATTCTGAGCCACATTTAAAAACACATAAGTGTTTAGGAAAACGGATGAGAATGCTCTTATTTTCTATTTTGCAAATTGTTTACTATTGGATTTGAGTCCTCTAACCCCTCGGTTGTGATGATGAGAAATCCTCGTGGGAACATTTGGCACTTTGGCACACACATTCATGGCATGGTAACCTAGATGACTAATAAATAGTTGCAACCGATTGTTGCAGCCATGCAAGGGAGGGTGCCAAGTGTGGTCATATGTTATCATAGGATTCCTGAGCCGGCTACCAAAATCACTTGCAAAGTTTGTTTGTAATTGTCTAACATGTGAACCAATTCTTCTTTGCTGGAAATGTTTTAGAGATGGATTCCCAAGACCATGAAAATATGTTCTTCACCAACCTCCTAACTCATGAGCCTGAAATTGATCGCATTTATGGTGGTCAAAGTGAACAATCCCCAGTGACTTTGGATGACTCTCCACCCCCACCCCAAGTAGAGCCTCCCTCTCAAAGAAAATCAGTCAGGGGTGCAAACTTCACCCCAGAAGAAGACAAGTTACTTGTCTCTACATGGCTGAATAGTAGCGTTGATGCCATCCAGGGAACAGCCCAAAAACACGTCCAACTTTAGGAAAAAGTTTGTCAATACTTCAATGAATATAAAGAAAGTAAAAATGAGCGAAGTGATGGATTCTTAATACATCGGTGGTCTACCATTCAAAATGCGACGAACAAATTTTGTGCTAAACTCGCCCAAGTTGAATGGTTGAATCATATATGCATGACTGAGCAAAACAATGTATAAGCATCCACTTTTTTATTATTTCCAGCACTTAATTATGATATTTATGCGTTATGTTCCTTTATCTTTAATGGGTAGTTAATTATTTGATTTTATGCTTGAATTGAAAGTTTGAAAAAGCGAAGGTCATGTACCAATCACTTGAGAAAACATCATTTCAGTTCAAGCATTGTTGTCAGCTATTAAAAGACCAACCTAGATGGATTCAACGTTGCACAAAGGATATGATGAAGCAAAGGTCGACGATGTCTCCGACATATTCGAGTACCTCAGTAGTTGCACCTGATTCACCTATTGATTCAGTTGGTGGTACAGAGGCCGAGAATCTGGTGAATAATGATGTCATCGAATTGGATAGGCCAATGGGAAGGAAAGCTGAGAAATAAAAACATAAGGCCGAAGGCAGACCATCAGATGAGCTTGTGGAGCTGAGCAAGCGTAAGTATACTCTCATTGAGAATTCACATTCTCAAGAGAAAGAATTTTTTTGACTTAAGGCCGAGAAAATGACATTTGATCGAGAAAGGAAGATAAATAAAAGTAGACAAGAGAACTTGAGGTTGAGGTTGGAGGTGAAGAAACTAGAAATAGCCCGATGGGAGAGAGAGATGAGCGAATAATGTTGCTCGATGTGAGTACAATGCCTGGAGTTCAGCATGTATATTTCCAGCAACTTCAAAGTGAGATATTGGTGAGACGCAATGCATCAGACAATTGAATTTGATTTTTTTTTTGTAAATTATTTTTTATTAAGTATTCGGACATTTGTATAACTTGCTTGGCACATTAGTATAACTTGCTTAAGTGTGGAGACAATGTATTTTATAATTGGTACGTAACGAAGTATTTATTGAGAAGCTAGAAAAAGAGGGTTGCTGAATTTGAGTCTAACATGGATAGATGTTGCTTGATTGCAGTAAGAAAGTACAAATGTAAAAACTATTATAGATAATGAAAATATTATAGTAACAATCAGTATGTTCTTGAAAAAACATGTTTTTTGGAATGGAAATTGTGGAAACAAGAATACATGGTCGCTACTAATGAGAAGATAAAAAAATCAAACAGAACCTTCTCTTCTATTGTTGGGAATAAATCTGTCATTGATGTTCAATTAAATCTACTTATAGCTGATGATGTGCCGAGTTGTCTCTACTTTTATGATGGAGCTTAATGAAGTTGATAAATTCGCTTGTTGGATTGCGCAACGGTTCTGGAATATGATCATCAACTTGTTCATACTCTATGTTTGAACTTTGACTATCATCACATCGTTCTCAATGATCATGTTATGCAAAATAACACATGCTTTCATTATATTTGTTAGCTCTTTGACTTTAAAAAATTGGGAAGGTCCACGAACGATGGCAAATCATTGTTGAAGTACCCTGAATGCATGTTTGACATATTTTCTTGTGGATTCTTGTGCTGTGGCAAAGTTTTTCTTCTTATTTCCTTAGGTGATGGAATTGACTTCACAAACGTTGACCACTTAGGATAAATATCATCGGCAATGTAGTACCCCATAGTGTAGTCGTTGTCATTGATTGTGTAATTGACTGAAAGAGCACACCCTTGGGTAAGTTCCATGAAAATAAAAGATCTCTCTAGCACATTAATATCGTTATATGAACCGGGCATACCAAAAAATGAATGCCATGTCCAAAGATCATATGAAGCAACTACTTCTAAAATAATAGTTAGTTCATGGATGTGGCCGGAGTACATACATTTCCAGGCAACAGGACAACTTTTCCACTTCCAATGCATGTAATCAATGTTTCCCATCATTCTTGAGAATCCTCGTTGTTCACCAACCGTAAGCAATCGAGCAATATCATTGGCATTTGGAGACCACTAATATTCATTTGTAAAAACAATTACGATTGTCTTGCATAATTTTTTGAGACTCTCCATTGCATGATTTCTCCAATACGTATGTATTCATCCATAAAATTTCCAGTAACCCCATACGTCAGCATTCCAAGTGTTGCGGTTATCTCTTGCATAGAAGATAAACCGAGTCTTCCGGCATTATCTCTTCTCTAGACGAAGTAGGGCTCGTAAGCCTCTACCGCATTTAGAATACGGAGAAATAGGAGACGACTCATCCGAAATCTCATTCGAAATAGATTTAAGGGATATACTAGATTTTCTGCAAAATAGTTACGGAAAAGTCGCTCATGCCTTTGAATATGATCACGTCGAATAAAGTTACGATGTTGGCGATTGCCACGATGCCTCAATGCTTCGATGACTCTCCATCAACCTTGACATTAAGAACATCATCCAACTTATCCTCAGATGACAAGTATGTGATCAATTTGTGAAAGAGGGAATGAGTCATTTGATGAAAGGAGTTGGAGATGCGACTTAGGTTTCTGAGAATGTGAATGCAAGTCTCACGCGTATTTATAGAGGAAAAAGTTACCGTTACATATAAGATAAAAAATGTTACTGTTGGAGAAAAGACAAAAAAAAATTACAGTTAGAGAAAGGACAAAGCATGTTACCGTTGAAGGCAGGAATTCAAAATGTTACCATTGGAGAAAAGACAAAAAATTTTATCGTTAATACGCGGATAGGTATTACCGTTAGATAAACTGAAAAAAATATTACCATTATATGAAAATGAAAAATATGTTACCTTTACACAAATGCAAAAAGTTATTATTACTCAAGTATATGCGGAATAAATCATATTAAAATATACCATCGTGTTGGAAAATGTACATATTAAAAAAATTATTATTTTTAATACCGATGTTGGATTAAAAATAATACTATAACTGGAAAAAAAATCGTATAAGTATTTATAAAACTATTAGAATGTGATATTTGAAAATAAGATAATAAAACAAAAGAGTTAGTGGTTAAGAATAGAAATAGAAGTGAGAGAAAAAAATAATAAAAAAAGAATAAAAGAATATTATTTTAATAGAATAGAGAAATGATAGGGAATGATATGTAGAAGGTTTTTTGAATATGTGTAAAATTTAAGATAAAATTATAGGGAGTGTCTTTTTTAGCTAAAATGTAGGGAATCGGATGAGAATGCTATTATTTGTATTGGCTAGATTTCTATCCTTTTTTTACTGATGGTTGTTAGAAATGGACATTTTCTATATTTTACGAATGATATATACTATGTAACTAGAACGCTTTTGGGGTATCAAAAATAATACAATATATTCATTTTTTTATTATTTTATCTACTATTATGGAGGTACTCACTAGGGGCGAGCAGCGAGCCCTGCACCCCGCTACCACGCCCCGCCCCCGCATGGCTAGGCGGGCGACCTCGCTCCGCCCTGCATCTAGTGCCCTTAGGCAGGGGCGGGGAGGGCCCAACCCTGCCCCGCCCCAGCTTACATGTTTATATATATAAACATAAATATATATTTATATTTTACAGATTGTGTATATATAAATATATATTACAATTTGTTACACTTGTTCACAAAGTATACACTAGTAAATTTAAAAATTACATAATTTAAAAACTAATACACTACAATTTACACAAAATATGTACTAGTAAATTTAAAACTACGTAGTCTAACAATTTAGGTCCTATTTACAAAATTTAAATTTATAATTTGGGTCTAAAAATATATTTTTAATAACTTTTAGACCTATGAATAATTTTTAAACCTAGTGAAATGTAGTCTATTTTTTAAGTAGACATGAGGCGAATCTACCCTGCACCCTGCACCCCACCCCCCACCCCATGCGGGGCGGGGTGGGGCTACCCCAGCATCCCTAGTACTCACCCACAAAGCAAGGCGGGGTGGGATGGAGGCTACCCCAACACTCCTAGTGCTCACCCACAAAGTCAGTATGGTTTGATTTATTCTATACATATATTTTACTTCACATTACAAGGGTATAAGACGTGTGGACAATTTCTATTGCATTTATGCCATCCAAGGTGCTCACTTAGGGGGAACACTTTCCCTTTTACACAATGTTCGTCGAGGTGAGAAAGCATTTTTACTTTTCATGGTGCTAGAGTGTAATGTACGTGCCAAGTTAGCCAGTAAGCCATGTACAAAGAGATACGAATATTTGTGTCAATCTATGAACAATTAATAGTCTACAACACGCAGACTTAGTAAGTGTAAAGGCTACTTAATTGACTGGAACAAAAATCAAGAGAGGGAAAGAACTCAAGATATTGAACACAAGTTAAGTCTTATTAAACAGTTGAAAGAGATGAACACAGTATCATATCAGGTAGAGATTAGAAAGATTTAGCAACTTGTTAATCTCAAGATAGAGCAAGAGGAAGTCAAATGGAAACATGGGTCAGAACAAAAATGGCTCAAATAGGGGGACAAGAACACAACATATTTTCACAGTTGTGCTTCTCAAATGAGGAAAAATAATTCTAGAAAAAATATAATTGATGAAGCTGGTTTTAATCATATTATTTCAGAAGGCATTACTCAGACCTTTCAAGACTATTTTTCTCTTTTGTATAGTACTTCTCATCCATTGGGACAACAAGAAAGTGTGGCATCCATCCCTTCTTTGATTACTGAAGAACTGAACTCTATTCTGATCAAATATTTTGATAATGCATAAGTCCAGGAAGCTATCTTAAACATGAATCCTATGAGCTCTCTAGGAACATATGGTTTCTCAGCTGGTTTTTTTCAACAAACTGGGACTCAACAAGTATGAATTTCTCTGAAACTATTACATTGGCTTTAAATACAAACAGTTGGGGTAGTGTTATTAATAAGACTTTCTTAATCTTAATACCAAAATCAAAAGATCCTAAAGCTGTGACATAGTATCGACCCATTAGTTTGTGTAATGTTTTATACAAAATCATGGCAAAAATGTTGGCTAATAGATTGAAAAATATTTTGCCTTACATCATATCTCCAACTCAATCTGCTTTTGTTTAATGAAGGCTTATAGCAGACAATGTTATTGTTACTTTTGAAGCACTGCACTCTATGCAAAGCAAAATAAAAGGAAAACATGGATATATGGCACTTAAGTTGGATATGAGTAAAGCCTATAATAGGCTAGAATGAAGTTTTATTGAAAGGGTGATGGACAAAATGGGATTTCACAGAAAATTGATAGAACTTATTTTGAAGTGTGTAACAACTGTTTCCTATTCAATTTTACTCAATGGAACTCCACAATCTAAGATTCTTCCAACTCGAGGTGTTAGACAAGGAGACCATTTGTCACCCTATTTATTCATCCTTCGTTCAGAAGCTTTAAGTCAAATGCTCAACAAGGCTGCAAGAGATAGATTGATCACAAGTCTTCCATTAGTCAGGGGTCAAATGAATTTAAATCATCTGTTTTATACAGATGATTGCTTACTTTTTGTAAGGCCTCTTCAATGGAATGGAGTATATTGTTACACCTCTTAGGCAGTTATGAATTAGCTTCAGGGCAAAGATTGAATAAAGAAAAATCTTCCATTTTCTTCAGCAAGAACACACAAAGAGCAACAAAGGACAGTATTACTTGTGTAGCAAGGGTAAGAATTACAACCTCATATGAGAAATATCTAGGACTTCCAAATCTGATAGGAAGATCAAGAAATCAAGGCTTCAAAGATATCCTAAACAATGTTAGAATTAAATTAAGCAATTGGAAATTCAAATTGCTATCATAGGCAGGAATGGAAGTGTTGATAAAATCTGTTCTTCAAACCATCCCAACATATGCAATGAGAGTCTTTAAATTTTCAAAAGGATTGTTGAAACAACTCAACAGGCTAATGACAGGGTACTGGTGGGGTCAAGTCAACCAGAAAAGAAAGCTAAGTTGGATGAGTTGGTCTCAAATGGAAAAGTAAAAAAAAAATTGGGGGTCCTAGGTTTCGAGAATTTGAGAACTTTAACCTTGCTTTATTAGCAAAACAAGGTTGGAGGATCCTTAAATATCATAATTCCCTAGTCTCTAAAGTGTTGCAATCAAAATACTTTCCTAATTCAGATTTCTTTAGAGCAAAAATGGGAAGTAGTCCTTCATTTATATGGAGGAGTATTTTATTAGCTAGGAAATTGTTGCAACAAGGCTTAATATGGAGAATAGGTACTGGAAGTTCAGTTAAAATATGGTCAGATCGTTGGCTCCCTCAACCTATTTTGTTCAAGCCTCAAAGTGGTATTAATTTGTTGGGAAGAGAAGCTACTGTGAATACACTCATACATGATGACGTTAGGAAATGGAATGTCTCTTTAATCAAATATATCTTTAATAGTAAAGAGGCTGATCTAATTACTCAGATTTGCATTAGTTACTGCAGACAGCTAGATCAATTAATGGGAAGAGGCATTGCACATGGTGAATTCATAGTGAGGAGTGCATATCATATGCAAGGGGAGATGCAAGCAAGGAAACAGCCTAAAACCTCATGCAAAACATTTCTAAGAGAAGATTGGACCAAGTTGTGGAATCTACTAATTATGCCAGTTATTAAGAACTTTTTTTGGAAATGTTGTAGAAATATTTTGCCTACTAAAGTCAATCTGTGTAAAAAGAAAATTTTGAAAGACCCGACATGTCCAATGTGCTTTCAAGAACCAGAGACAATTGAACATATTTTATGGGATTGTGTATTAGCATCTGATGTATTGGGTGCTATCTTTAGGAAGATTCATAAAAGTCAACTTTCAAAAGGAAGATTCAAAAATATCTTGCATGAAATGTTTCAAAAGCTTGACAAGGAAGAAATGATGGAGCTCTCTTTGACCTTTTGGAATTTATGGTGGAGGAGGAATGAGCTGGTTTTTAGGAACATTTTAATTGAACCAAAGTAGGTGATAAACATAGTTAATCAAATGAAGAATGACTTAGATGCTGCAAATTCCAGAGACCTCAACATCAACATATCTACTAATATAAGAAGGCTTAATTGGGAATGTCTCCCACGAGGATTTTGTAAGATTAATTGGGATGTGACTGTTGACTCAAAACTGTGTAAAATAGGAATAGAGGTTGCTGTTAGAGATGACCACGAGAACTTTTTGGCAACAATGAGGAAGAAGCATACTTCCATCCCAGACACTCTAATAGTAGAAGCAATGGTTACTCTTCAAGCAGTCATTTTTTGCCTTGATCTGGGTATGTCGAATGTTGTAATGGAAGGTGGCTCATAGTTGATGGTTAAGGCAATTCAACAGAGGCATCAACAAAACAACTATTTTGGAATGATTATCTCAGATATTAAATTGTTGATGTTTTAGTTCAATTCATGTAACTTTAGGCATGTACACAGAGAGGGCAATTTAGTTGCTCATAAGTTGGGAAAAAAATGCTTTATTAGTAACTGAATGTATAGTTGAATTGAAGGAGTCTCCAAGTTGTATTTACCATGTACTTTAGCACAGTTTATCAATGAATCAATGAAGTTTCAAAAAAAAAAAAGTATAAAAACACACATAGGCAGAATAAATCACTTGACCATTAAATTCAAATAGAAGAGCATTAGACCATCGATCTCAATCGTAAAAATGGAAAGTCAAAATCGTGTGGCTATTAACAGTGGTTTGAACCGTAATTTTAGTATAAATGTGAGGGTAAAATAGGCATAAAAGTTAAAAAACAATACTCTTTTTTATATAAAGAGTAGATTTCTTTCTAACATGAGACTGAAATGTAAAAAAAGAATGTATTAACTTTCTGTTCGAAACCAAAGTCAACAAGAGGATACAAGTACTACAACTCAGCCGAACTAGACTCTCTCTAGAGATGGGTTTCTCTTTACTCTCAATGGCATCTCAAACTTAACTCAAACCTTCAACTTCACCGACCAAACAAAACCCACAATCCATCATCTTCAGCAACCATCCAACACCCACAATCCTTCCCATTAATGTCAACTATAAATCCACCTAACAGAACAACCAAAACTTACCTTTACCAGACAATCAACCAAAAACCTTTGACTTTACAAGGCAACCAACCATTCCAGAACTATGGAAAATGATCCGCAAGACATTGACCAGCTAATCTCCCAAACAAAAGCATTATCATGGGAGGATATCATCCTTGAACCAGCTCCAGAAACAACAAAAAATATTTCGAATCATGCTTTGATAGGCAAATTGGTTTCAACAAAAGTGTTCAACAAGCATACCATCCACTCTACAATCAAAGCAATTTGGAGTTTTGTAGCTGGCTTAAATATTGAGGATTTGGGTACAAACCCTTTCCCATTTACGTTCCCTACGAAACAAGACAAAGATCGAGTTTTTTTTATCAAAGACCATGGAGCTTTAAGGGCTTTCACATGATACTAAAAGAGTGGCTGCTTGGGCAGAGTCTTCAAGAAGTTGATCTTGTGCATTCAGCTTTCTGGATTTAGATACATAGACTCCCTCTTGAGATGATGAATGAGAAAAATGTAGATAAAATAGGGAAGGTTATGGGAAACATGTTAGAGATTGATCAGAACTCTATCCCTGGTCTGTATGCAAAAAAATTCCTTAGAATTAGAGTGGAGTTAAATACTGCAAAGCCACTCTACGATAGGTTTGATCTACCAAGATTGGGAAAAGCTCAAGCAAAAGTTTCTTTCAAATATGAGTGTCTTTCCAAATTTTGTTATGGATGTGGGTGTCTGGGGCATGTTCAACAATCCTGTCCATTTTTTTCTTGGTACTGAGATGGAGCCTATTTATGGACAAGGGTTATGGGCTGATCCCCAAGATCAAAGGCACCTAGGGAGAATTGAGGAACTGGTGTGGGATCCCGTCCAAAAACTAGCTTCAAACCAAAATCTGGCCTCAATAAACAAACCAAGCCAAGTAAGCACACAGGATATTCAGATTCACAGGAAACTTTCAGCACTTCCACCAATAAGGATTAGAGAACCTATTGAAATGGTTTGTAGACATGACAATACTCATGTAAAAGAAAAAGACAAAAATGTGATGACAACTCAAAGTAGAAAAGGAAAAGAGAAAATCCTTGAAGGTGAAAGCATTGTAGTCTTGGGGAAGGAATTGCACGAAGAAAAAATGGATTTTGCACTTGGTAGTCCTGTAATTGACACTGTTCATCATCTTCAAGAGAAAGTTGAAGGAAACTTGATACACCATCTGGAGGAAATCCTAACCCAACCACGTGGCAACAACTTAACTCAGCAGGAAGTACATCTGCAATCCATAAAAGATTTCGGCTTGTTGGAATCAACAAATTTCCCTTTCTGTCAAAATCCATTCAGTCCAATACATGACCTCAGTCCTCTTAACGCAGCTAAAAACCCTCTGGCCATCCTCGTAACCCATATAGATCCCCATCCACTCTTTCAGCCTACTCAGTAAAGCCCACTAATATTAAATGCTTCTCACGCTGATGCACAACACAACAAAACCTCTCATTCAAAGTAGTCAATGGACCATCAACCTTCAGTCATTAAACAAATCATCTCACAATTCAAAAACCGAAAAGGCCTGTTTGAAACCCAACAACCCAATCACAATCTATCTTTGCTGATCAGCCCATTGAAAGAGCTTGCTTAGCCTTTAACACTTCTCACCTCTCTCCAAACCAAAGTTTCACTCAAGCGCACACTCTTCAAGTTGCCCCAACTCACCATGATGAAACAAATATCCCAAATAGCCCCTCAACCCAACAACCTTCTTTTGATCTTAAAACCCTACCCTCACATTCCCAATATGAATCAAAAAACACTACTAAGAAGAAAAGAAAAATCCCAAATCTAGAGAGCACCATTACTCTGTTATCTATAAAAAAAATGTTTACTATCCTCAGTGATAGAAGTTGAAGAATGAGGAGATGACAACTTTGAAGGAGGACAGCATGTTAATTAGAAAGAAACAAAGGACAAGCACCGCAAGATGAATTTGCAAAAGAACAAGGAGAAGACCAAAAGAGCTCCGAAATTAGCAAGATTTGCACCGTATCTGAAATCAATGGAAAGCATGATGGGTAACCCGACAATTTTTTCTACCATGAATCTTTTTCCTTTGAGTCCAAAGACTGATGAGGCAGGGTCTCCACTGCCTCCAAAAAGTCAATGAAAATTCTCTCATGGAACTGCCAGGGAATTAGCCACCCCAGTGCAATCCGTTCCCTAAAGGCTATAATCAGGGTTCACAATCCTGATATAATATTCCTCTCTGAAACTTTGTTAAATATTTCTGAGACTACTAATGTTGTAAATAGACTAGGTTTTGATATGTATGTGCATTTTCCTTTTAAAGGAAAATGGGGTGGGCTTTTGTTCTTATACCGCCTAGGTGTAGATATAGACTACGTTTGCCTTTGTGAAAATATAATATCCATGTTAGTTTACTCTGATCCCATGCATGTGCCTTGGCTTTTGAATGCTATTTATTGTCCAGCTCCGTATAGCAAAAGATAAAATTTCTGGGATAGGCTTGAGAAAATCACTGATTTATACTCTGGTCTGATATTCACTGTAAGTGATTTTAACCTAGTTCTTACTTAATCTGAGAAGTTAGGGGGCCGGCCTATAGCTTGCACTTCCTCTCCAAGAGAACTCTGGTCTAATAATAGGCATGGTCTTAGTAACATCAGGGAGTGGCTGGTCATAGGAGTTAGCAATATCAGTTGGAACAATCTCTTCCTTGAAGCCAAGGTTTCAAATCTCACAAGATCCTCCGCTGACCATTCTCCAATACTCCTTAATACCTCAAACCCAAACAACTCTCCAAAATTTTTTAAGTTTGAGGAATTTTGGACTCAAGATCCTTCGAGCCATGATGTTATTAAAGAAGCCTGGAACAAAGTTTTCATTGCGACACGTGCTTTTATTCTTTCAAAGAAGTTAAAAGTAACAAAAGCAGCTCCTAAGCTTTGGAATAAGACTTGTTTTGGTCATATATAAACTGATATTAATTCTATTAATCAGGCTCTTCAACAAGTTCAAAACCAAGATCTCTCTCAAGTTCAAAACAATCTTGAAGAAAATTTGAAAGAGTAGCTCAATGAACTTTTAAAAAAAGAAGAATCTTTGTGGAAACAAAAATCAAGAATCACATGGCTCACAACCTTTGATCTTAACACAAAAATTGTTCATGCTTCCACCATTGTTAGGAGAAGAAAGAATAGTATTGACTGCCTTAAAATAGGAACTGGTCTTTGGACAACGGATCATAATGTCATTAATTCAAAGTTTCAAGAACATTTCCAAAAAATCTTTGAGACTTCGAATCCTAACTTTGCAGATGATTTTAATGATCTTTTCCCCACAAAAAGCACTGATGGTAAGAACTCTTTCCTTTGCAAAGCCCCTGATGAAGTATAAATTTGGAAGGTTATTAATCAAACACCCTCTACAAAGGTCCTAGGTTCTGATGATTTCACGTGGCTGTTTTACAAAACTTATTGGGAGGTGATAAAAAAGGATCTAATAGCTGTCATTCAAAGTTTCTTCATTAGTGGAAAACTTTTAAAGGAACTGAATCATACAAATATCACTCTCATTCCCAAAAAAGATAATCCCAATGAAGTTCATCACTTTAGACCCATCAGCCTCTCAAATGTTTGCTATAAATTAAATACAAAAATTTTAGCAAACATGCTTAAAAAAATTTTGACAAATATTATATCTCCATTCCAATCAGCCTTTGTCCCTAGGAGATTGATTCAAGAAAATATCATTTTTAGGAAAATTTTCATCATTTAAAAAGAAGAAGGGGTAATTCAAGACAAATGACCATAAAAATTTATATGGAAAAAACTTTTGACTACATGGAATGACCTTTCATCCTTGCTATTTTTAAAAATCTGGGTTTCAATAAAAAATGGATAAACTGGATTCAAGAGTGTTTAACCACGGTTATATACTCTATTCTCATAAATGGTTCTCCCAAAGGTTTCTTTAAACCTTCAAGAGGACTAAAGCAACGTGATCCTTTTTCACCCTTTTTTTTTTATCATGGGACCTGAAGTTTTAACAAGATTAAATGCATTAAACTTTCAAGTAGATGCCCTACTCTCTCACACTTACTCTTTGCTGATGACTTAATTTTGTTTGGATCTTCCTCAATACAAATTGCTCAAGCTTTTAATAATTGTCTTGATATTTAGAATTCCTGGTCTGGGCAATGTGTTAACAAAAAGAAATCATCCATTCACTTTAGTCGGAACACCTCTACCTCTGTGAAATCTGACATTAAGGAAATTCTAGGTCTCAGTGTTGTAGCCTGCAACCTCAAATACTTGGGATTACCTTTGTATTCTGGTAGAGGGAAAACAATTTTTTTCAAGGATGTTATTGAGAAAATCTAGAATAAATTGCAAGGATAGAAGTCTAAAAGCCTCTCTCAAGCTAGAAAAACTAATCTGATAAGAGCAGTAGCAAACTCAATTCCAGCTTATGTCATGTCTACAATCCTTATCCCTTCCTCCATCAAAAGATCCTTAGATACTACTCTTTGTAGTTTTTGGTGGGGTACAAATTCTCAAAACAATAAAAAGTACACTCCAAAAGCTTGGGAAAAGATTTGCACTCCTAAATCCATTGGTGGATTAGGCTTAAAAAAAATGACTTCCTTCAATTCAGCACTAACCACAAAACTTACTTGGGTTTTCATAACTGGAAAAAATAGTCTCTGGAAACAGATTTTCACACAAAAGTATATCAAAAACACACATTTCTTTGATGTCAATTAGAAAAATTTTGACTCTTGGATTTGGAAAAGTCTCCTGAAACAAAGACAGTTTCTTCAAACTAGTTTTTGTTTTCAGATTAATAATGGAGCCAAAGCAAGAGTTTGGAAAGACCCATAGGTACCAATTCTTTCTACGTTCAAACCAACACCAAACCAAGATTGTTTGCAACTGGATCATAATCTGACTGTCTCTAAACTCATTCTTGAACAACCTAAAAAATGGAATAATATTCTTTTGAATGCTCTTTGTACCACAACTTCTGTTGAAGAAATCCAAAAAATTCCTTTATCAAATTGTAACTTTCATACTCTTGAAGACAAAATAAAATGGGTACACCATTCTTCTGGTAAGTTTTCAGTCAAGTCAGCTTATGCTGCACTTGTGAAACCACAAATTCCTCACCAAAACGATGTGGATTGGAAAAAATTGTGGAAAATAAAACTTCAGGACATATTAAAATTGTTTCTTTGGAGGGTTAGTCATGATATTCTTCGAACTAGGAAAAAGTTAGAGAAATTCATTAGATTAGAAAATGATCAAATTCTTTGTCCTCTTTGTATGGAAGAAGCTGAAAACATTGAACACTTATTTCTTTAAGTGTATGTACACTAGGATCCTTTGGAGAAGCTCACATTGGCCTATGGACATGACTTGCTTAGCAACACAAAAAATCTCATATTGGATAAGAATCATTATAAACCCAACACTTCTCTTGAATATTCCCAAAGAAGAGCATCATGGATTCCAAACTTTTGCTACACTAGCTATGGACAATTTATGATTCTTTAGAAACAAAGCAGTGCATGATCAAGAAACAATTCCACCCCATATCTTTGCTACTAAGCTCAAGAAGTCTTATTCTGAACATAAAAAAGCTTGGGTTGAAATCCCAATAAATCCAGAAAGAAGGAGCAAAAATCTACTAATAGGTTTTCATCTTCTAACCTTTGATGTGGCGGTTAAGAAAGAAGGTAGTACTGTTGTTGCAATTTGTAGATCTGATTCGGGGAGTGTAATAATGGTGAAAATAGATTTCATTCAAGGCAACAACCCTAATATAGGAGAGACAGCTGTAGCCTTGATGATTATAAAAGAAACTGAAAAACTAAAGCTCATGAAAATCATAGTTCAAGGTGATTCAAATCTAATTGTTCAAGCAATAAACAACAAGAAGCAAGTTTCAGATTGAACTATGTAAAATATTATCAGAGACATTAGACATCTTCTTGGCAATTTCGAAATATAGAAAGTTGTAAAAATACATCGAGACAAAAATTGATGCGCATATAATTTGACGTAATAGACAACTTCAATGCAGGCTTATGAAAATATCTCACTTTTATTAATTTCTCCTTGCATGTTAGATTTTCAACCCTTAAAAGTATATATGTCTGTAAATAAAGAGCATGAACTCAATGTTCTTTTTTCGTTTACATATAAAGCTAAAGCTTGTTTAACCAAAAAAAAAAAAAGTCAACAAACAGTGTCTTAGGTAGGAAGTATTTTCTTGTCTCGTGTGGACGTGGAGTCCAACAACCAAGGACCCTTGTCGCACAATATCTGTAGCTTTATGGGAACTTTGAAATGTGTGTGCTGGTGGTGTTACTGTGACTGTGAGTCAATCCAACCCAATTAACGAGCGTGTCGTATGGAGGAGGACATCATCATTAATGCGTCCAAACAAGGAAGCAACGCGGGATGGCTTCACTTGTGACATGTGTCGTGCTTCTGGCATATACGTTTTCACGATCCTTGTGTGAGAAATGAAGGGACGCTTAGCATTTTTGTGTGTTTTTTTATGTGTTTTTTATTAATTTTTTTTATATAATTTTTTTTACAATTTTAAATATTTAAAAAAAATAAAAAAATTCATAATATTATTAAAAAATATTTTCTTAATATTTTTTTTATTTTACTTTATGATTAAAGAAATATTTTTTAATGATTTTTTTTTATTTTATGATTAAGAAAGTGTATTTTAGTAATGTTCTAAATTTATTTTATTTTTTTAATATTAAAAAAAATTTATATAAAAAATAATTAAAAAAAATACATCAAAAAACATATGCTAGAACTAGAGATAACTCCCAATGGAAGCCACCAGCGGTGGCTCTAAGAGTACCCGTGAGAAATAGATTCTTCTTGTATCATATTTTTATGTTTAAAAGTATGATGCAGAGAAGCATCTATTTCTGAAATATATTTCACAATATATAATAGAAAATAGAAAAAATCTTTTTATAAATAAATTTACACACTAAATCATGTATTAATATTGACATATAAGATATTTATTTAATAAAACGATATAAATTAAAATTAAAAATAATTTTTATGAGACAAATTATATTTTTCTTCTCTCAATTTTATTTTATTTTTAATAAAAAAAAGTCATATAAGTATTAATACTTCAAATCATTTCAAATCGCTTGTACATAAGACTCTATAAAATAAGAATATTGTAATAAAATAATATTACTTTTACAAGTTAATTTATAAAAAATAACCTTTATTTTAAAATAATATTATGTAAAATATTATAAAAAGTTATGTATGCTTATCATTTTTCTTTTTAAATATTCTAACAAAAAAAAAAAAAAAAAAAGACGTTCTTGTGTGATATATTTTAAATAATTAATATCTAAAAATATTTAAATAAATAAAGAAATTGAGAGATAAAGAATCTAGCTTTTAAATTAAATGATTCTAAAGAGACTCGTTATTCGTTAAGCTTACTCAAAATTGGGAAAAAAAAAAGTAGGAAAGAAAAGAAGAACACCACAGCCACAGAAAAAAAGTGAACACCAGTGATACGCGTTTGAAGTTCCAGATGTCGCCTGGCCGACGTCGTTTTCCCTGATTGGAACGTTCCGAGTGGAGATCATTACTGCATATGGCAATAGCCTTCAATCCTGTGTCCATTTATATTTTCTTGTGCACACTCAGGGCGGGAGATTAACCCCCAAAAAATAACTACCAAAAGAATTTAAGAATGTGCCATCTTCTCTGAACCTCTTCTTCCTCTCTCTTCCTCGCCCTCGCTCGATCTCTGTGGTCTCCGGAGGTACTGTTAATTTTTGTTACTTCTCATTTTCTTCCTTCTACGATCTGCTCTGCTTTTCATTTTCCTGTTATTCTGTATTTTTTAATCTGTTTTAATATCGCTTTTCCATGAAAATTCCATGGGTCATAAATGCTTTGTGTTCCGTGTTTAGTATAGATTTAGATTTCGTCTTTGCTATTATTCTTTTTTATTTGATTGCTTTATTTTCCCACATGCTTCTACTAATTGCAGCTTTTTGACCTGTGCAGGTGGTTTAACGGGTTTTTTTTTTGGGGGCAGAATGGGGTATATAGGGGCACATGGTGTAGCTGCGCTCCACAGGTACAAGTACAGTGGTGTTGATCACTCCTACGCTGCCAAATATGTCCTCCAACCCTTTTGGAGTCGTGTCGTTAATTTTTTCCCCCTTTGGATGCCGTAAGTTCTTCTCTATTTTCATTTCACTTCGGGTGAAATCGGTTGTTGAAAACTCTGCACATATGCATTCTCATTGTAATTTGTAGTTTTAATGATTTCTAAGCTGTCTAATTTGATGGTATGGCAATCTTACTAAAGCTCACAAATAAAATTCTAGAACTAAAATGATATATAATCAATTTTGGAATATTTGCCTAATAAAAAATGGAATATGTGCCTTTAGTTTGATCTGTATGGTAGTGATAGACTCTCCAATTCTTGGTTGTTTAAATTCAATTGTGTCTATTAGTGATTTTTTGGTGTCTGATGTGGAGTTCCAAAACTGCTAATTGTGGCTTTTTTTTTCAAAAAGGACAAACCATCTCTAATGTTGAATGTCAGAAAGAATGTGAGTTTCAATCACGATGCCCATTCTGTTTCCTAATTTCTGGTTGGAAGTCAGAATTTGGGATTTTCCAACCTTAGTATAAGTTTTTCTTAACTGGTGAGAAGGCCCGATTTTTCATTGAAGATCATCATTTTTCAATGCTTCATTATTTATTTTTATAGGTAATTTTTCAATGCTTCATTATTAACTCAAGAACCTGTATGCAGTAGGGTTAACTTGAGAATTTGGTTTGACAACATAGAATCTTTGAAACTTAAAGTCTTACAGATCTCCAACACTATAGTGTAAAATTATTTTTGATTTGCACCGGGTGTCCAAGAACGCGTCCCAACTAATCCTGGGGGTGCATAGGCCCTCGGCGAGGAGTTTTCCATAAGTGCACCTCGGTTAATTCAAGGGGAAAATCCCCCAATTCGATGGCCTCTAGAGATTGTTTACACTCAAGAAGATTTCCTTAGACTTTGGAGGGAGCATACCCACTGTTTTTAATCTTGTACCGTACCGGCCTATATTTCGGCTTGTACCGGCCTGTATTTTGGCCTTTAATTTTTTTTTTTCATTTTTTCAAACTACAAGCTTATTTTTTAACCCCCAATTCAGACTAGGCTATTTATAATTTATATATATGTATTTATATATAATTTATTCATATATATACTATTATTTTGGAATATAATTTTTATATATATTTATACATATAATTTATTCATATATCGACTATCCCGAAACGGTACAGGTACCGAAATATTTCGTTCCAGTGTCTTGACCGGTATGACATCCGGTACGGTATTCAAAACATTGAGCATACCACCAAGACCAAGGCCTTTACCACTTGAGCCAACCCCTAGGGGTTTTATAGTATAAAATAATGATACTAGTTTCTTATCGTGAATTATGAAGCATACAGTTTCGTTTTTTTTTTGTTTTTTTGGATGGTATGAAAATACAGTTTCTTATCATGTGCTGTCATGTAATAGATCCGTAGTTGTAGATTTTTGGCCAAGTCTTCTATCTTGTTATTACTAGCATATCATTTGTTTTTTAAATGGTGGGGATGCCTTCAACTATTGTCTTTTAATATCCATGGCTTTTAAGATTTCTGGAGTTATACGTAACATAAAAAAAAAAAAAAAAAAAAAAGATTTCCATAGTCTTAACAACTTTGGAACTTCTGTAGTTCATAAACTTCTTGTGTGCAAGTGTTATTACATTTCTTTTCTTATTGACATGTGCTGACTTTTCTTATTTTTCTTTGATCTTTGCGTGTTGCATTTGGAAAATTTCCAAGTCCGAACATGGTATAATAATCTTCTCTCTCTCTCTCTCTCTCTGCATTTTGTTTTGGTGATTTGTAATTTTCACTTTACCTTGGTATAACTTGTTATAAAAATTAGTATATTGCACTCATGCCTGTTCACTGACAGAATACTCTTTGTATTTTGTCAGATAACACTTACGGGATTCATCTTCTTGGGCATTTCTGCACTGCTTGGCTACGTGAGTGGGAGTTTATCTGTTGCCATGCTTTTAATTTCATAATTTGTATATGAGAACAAAAACCGTTCAACCTTTATTTTTTAGGTTTAATCTTCATTGATTTTATTGTTTGTGGATCGATCCCCTCTATTGGCATTTTTTGTCCAAAATATGTGATGGAAAACATGTGGCATTTGTAGCACTGCCATGAGGGAAATTTTAGTTTGAATAAAAAAAAAAACTTCAAAATTACTTGAGTTATAATTTATTTAAAATTAAGACCTAAATGCAAAAAGGAGGTGGAGGGTCTGTGCCTCACCTGTGGCAGTGCCCCTCTCCCCAGGAGGGGTGGTAGTGATCCCCCTTTCTAAGCTGGGTGCAGGAAACCCTCCATCTTCCCCCCCTCTTTTTTTTTTTTTTTCCTTTTTACTTCTAATTTTTAATTTTAAAATAGATTATAATATAAACTGTTTTTAAATTTTGAATTGACTGTTTAGTTATTAAAAAATAAATAAGTTTTTTCACATGGTTCATCATTGAAGAAGAAAATTGCATAAATTACAGGTTTATAAAAAAGAGGATTTACTACTGTCCTCTTCATCAAAATTTCAAGAGCACATTTAGGGCATTTGGAGAGTGAGATGAGATGAGAATTTTGTGAATAGTAGTAAGATAGTTTGAGTTGAGTATTTTTTAGGTTTTGGGAAAGGAGAGAGAAAAAGTTGAATAAAAAATATTATAAAGTTAAAATATTGTGAGAATATTGTTTTATAATATTATTTTTGTTTGGAGATTTGAAAAGTTGGAATTTTTTTTTATTTTTTATTTGAAAGTTTGAAAAAGTTGTAATGATTAATTTGAAAATTTTGTATTTGAAATATGTTTGGGAATAAGATGTGATGAGATGAGAATTTTGTGTCTCATCTGAGGCCCCAAACAAGCCCTAATTTCAAAATTTCTTTGTTGCTTTCACTAGTTCTTAGATTGTAACTATGTGTTTTCTCTTGCATACCCCATGTGTACTTGGGTTATGCCTATTTACATGGTTTTAATTAAATTTCATTTTACCTATATAAAATAAGAATATAGTTGATAACTTTTGTGGTATAATTTTTTTATCAATAAATAGGAATTTTATTAAAAATAGGTGATAGCTTTTGTAGTATAATGATAAGTGGAAATAGTTATTTTCTTTTCTTTTGTTTTTTTAACACTAACATCCACAGCTGATGTTGGTATGAGGCATTTGTGATTTAGCGAGGTGATATGCATTTTTAAATCTATATTAGCAAGAAGGATGGTGGTTGTTGATTTACTTGAACACTATATACAGGGTTGCTTAATTATTTTTCTAGTTTCTTTTACTCTTGAGCTTGTAATTTATTCTAGAAACCATCATATTTTGATTGGGAAGTATGCTTTAAGAATACAATCAATATCACATGAAAAATACCCTAGAGCACTATTATACCTACTAACAAATTCCTCTTAAAGTAAATTTCTCTTAAATTTACTTGTGTAGCATATTATTTGATAATTGAATCGCGATATTACTTAATATGAATTTTTTTTTATAAGTCTTAGGCCTCGTTTGGATAGTGAGATGATCTGTGAATAGTAGTGAAATGGTTTGAGTTAATATGTTTTATGGGATTTTAGAAAAGGAGAGAAAAAGTTGAATAAATATATTATAAAGTTAAACTATTATTAGAATATAATTTTTTAATATAATTTTTGTTTTGGGATTTGAAAAAGTTGAATTGTTTTTTGTATTTGGTTTGGAAGTTTGGAAAAGTTGCAATGATTAGGTAATGATTAAATGAAAAAGTTGAAGATTTGAAACTGAAAAGTTTTTGTGTTTGTGATGTTTGGATATTGAGATGAGATGGGATGGGATTAGATGAGATGGGATGAGTTGGGAGGGCTTTGCTATCCAAACCAGGCCTTAGTATGAATTTTATGTTGGAATATTTGTTTCTAAAGCATTTTGTATCCCCAATTGGCCAACTATTGGACAGAAATGTTGCTTTAAGATCTGTTGATGAAAGCTATGAAGAGAAGTGTGATAGTTTAGTGTACCCTCTAACTTCTCTGAATTATTGTTATATGTTATTGTTTCAGATTTATTCACCTCGCTTGGATACACCTCCTCCAAGATGGGTTCATGTTGCGCATGGTTTGCTACTTTTTCTCTATCAGGTCTGTTGAGAATTAATTCAAGTTGAGAAAGTCATGTTGGTTCTTCTGATCATATTGTCATATGGTATATGCTTCTCTGTACTTGACAACTGAATTGAGTGATAATTGAAGACACTCATTTGTGCAATATTTCCTTGAGCTGATTACTTTTAGTTTCATGTAGTATTCTTGTTTGACTCGTTGAGCCGTTTTGCTCGATTAACTATTGTGAGTCTTACCATATTCTTATTTCTTTGTTTGATCTCAAGAGAATTGGATTGTGGATTTTATACAAGTACAAAGTTGGATTGTCTCACAGAAGGCTTCTATCTGCATTGTGTATTATTATTATGTTCTAGGATGCATCAATGGTTTGAAAATGCAAAGTAATTGTGGAAAACTGCTGCTCAAAACTTGTGAAGGTCTTTTTTAGATCTTGTGACTATCTAAGATTAGCTTCTGTGAATTAAACTTTTTTTCTTCAGATAAGTAAGATATGGATTGTATTTGATTAAAGGGGTTAATACATCAGTACACAGGATGTATACATAAAATCCACTTAACTATCAAAAGGAAATAGAGCTAGGAAATCCTGAAAGCTATAACTAGAGGTGGTAACATAGCGTTGTGTTATTAACCAAAGATACAAAGTGTTGAGAACGAAAGACTTAAGTTCCGATACTGGTTTTTCACTGTCCCCAAAACTATGGTTTTTTAATTGAACTTTATAATGCAACTGTGCTTTTTTAACTCCAAATCTTATGCCCTGATTAGTTGATAGCCTTTTTTTCCTGCACTTTTAGGTGTTGTATTAAGTTGCAGATCTTTTATTGGAGATTCTCATATTGGCATACCCCAACTCCCTTTTATTACTCTTTTTTTAACCCGTTTTTAGTTTGATGTTAGACCTTTGATGCTGTTGATGGAAAGCAAGCAAGACGAACAAATTCTTCAAGTCCATTAGGGGAGCTCTTTGACCATGGTGAGATGCTGTTGTCATGTATATTATCTTACTTTTTTTTTTCTAACTTGTAAGATAAGTTGTAGTGCTACTTTTCAAAAGAAGATAAGTGTTAATACTGAAGAATAATGTTCTTGCCTTCCCAATGTATTGCAGGATGTGATGCTCTTGCTTGTGCGGTATGTTTCGTCATCTTTAGTTGTCATTGTATGTCCCTTAGATACATTACCTTCATCAGTTTTTCCTTAAATATAGTTGGAAGCATTGGCTTTTGGGAGCACTGCTATGTGTGGAAGAAGTACTTTCTGGTACTGGGTGATTTCTGCCATTCCATTTTACTGTGCAACATGGGAACAGTAAGTTGTCTATTGGTTCACTATCTATTTTTGTTATTTATTAAATATTTTCTACCTTTATGGATTTTAAAACTACAGTAATAATGTTATCATGTATTCCATTTATAAGAAAAAAGAAAGATTTCACTAGATAGATGTCTCTTATATATATATATCGTGTATTAGGGTTGTGCCCTTTGCGCTTTCAAATAAAATTTTATTACCAATGAAAACACCAACAACAGAAAGAAAATTCTTCGATAAAAAAAATATATTTCTGGGTACATGTGGTATTAAGTAATAAATTTTCTTCCTCACTCCGCCTCCCAGTGTTCAAATCCCAGAGTTAGCTGGGAGGGGTCTTTGTAAAATGCTCAAGCTTATTCGCTCTTTGACCCTGGAAATGATTACCAGATCTATTTGTTCCTTATGACCTCTCTCTTTTTTTTTTTTGGTACTTTCTGTGGAAAATGTACCATTTGGATTATTGTTTATTATCATGCTTTGCAGAACAATTTTGTCGTTGTTGATATATGTAGGTTCGACTGGCTGTTGGATGTCTTGTTATCAGTACTGATATTTGATTTTCTGATCTAGCTATTTCACCAATACCCTTATTCTTCCGGCTATCAATGGACCTACAGAGGGTCTCATGTTGATTTATCTGTCACATTTCTTCACAGCTATTGTAGGTATGCTGCCCCTACCAATGCCTTCTTTCTCCCTGAAGTAATGTGTTTTTTGCACTTCCAAATAATTGTTCTGAAACTCTATTTAAAATATAATACATCATTATTTATATTGTGGGATCTCTTTTGTTAAGGTTAAGTACATTTGATTCTCACATGAGTTCTTAACCTTTCCAGGTGCTGAGTGGTGGGTTCAACAATTTGGGAAGTCCATACCCTTATTCGGTTGGGTGCCATTTCTTAAGGGTAAGAATATCCTTCAGAAAGCTGATGACCTATAACTCAATATATTTGGACTGAAAAAACCATATGGAACCCATGCTCAAAGTTCTTGCATTATTTCTATGGTGGTTTAGCCATAGAATGGGAGGTATGATTTTGGGGTTTCTTTAGCCAAAAGTTGTTTCTGTTTGCATTTGATTATGTACCTTGTGGTGTCCTTTTTATTACTCTGAGATAAACGTTCTGCAGCAGTTTTTAGATTACAGCAGTGCCTTCAACTTTTTTGGTGGGATATATATTGGTAAAGTCATGGCAGAATGTGATGTTAAAGGATAACATTTTGAATTTTTTATAATTCAAATGCTAAAGGAACGTGATGTTAAAGATTATTTCATGTGGGCTTCGTTGGAAACTGTAATAAATTGCATTACAATTTATTTGTCATCTATTGGCATTTGTTGTTTAGTTTGAGTGTAATCTTCCATTGACATGACACACTCTATGTTCTTGTTAGGCCATTTAACTGACTGTGTTTATAATTTTAATAATTTTCATAGGGATCCCATTCTGGTAATTTGTGCTTATTTACTTTATTTTTTCTGTGTCCTTCGCAATTGGGCACTGTTTCTATCATGCAATCTTAATTTTACATTCCTTTGATAGGGCTGCTATTTGTTCGGTTCTTCATGTTTCATTTCTGTTTAAGATGTCAGAACTTCTTAAGTTGTACTTCTGCCTGGAGACTTTGATCTTGCACCATTTTTTTCCCTCTTCATTTTCTTATTAACTATTAAAAAAAAAAATTCCTCTTCATTTGGTAGTTAATGAAAGAAGCCTTACTAGAAATTAGCTTATTGGCTATTTATCTGAATTTCCCATCCACACCTCTCCTTAAATTGGGAATTTGTATTTTTGTTCAACTGTTTTCACTATCTTATTTCTTCATCTTTGCTTTTCTACCATGGTTGATGATTGTCTATGAAATTCTGCCTTTCGTTTGTGATTATCTGAATGTTTACCTATCAAAAAAAATATCTGAATATAATATGTTTGCATTTTTGTGATTTTTCAGAAATTCCCACAAACAGAGCCGTGTTGCTTCTGATGACAGCTTTTGGTGTTATACCAACGGTCACATGCAAGTATGTACTCCCCATTCTAAGTTATTTTAAGTTTAAAGCCTTTTCCTCGTGACACCCTTTGACCTATAGACCGTGTTGACCCATGGACATTGGAATGACATTTCCATCATATCATATTACTGTTATTGTTGGGCTTTTTAAATTGAATAAGCTGTGTGTGCGCGTATTGGCGTTTACAAAATTTAAACTCCAAAGTCTTTGCCTATTCCCATCAGAATTCACTTGTATGAATTAATATTGTTGTTTGATAAAGTTCAGCTTAGATCTCCCCTGTATTATTTTCACTCTGCAGCATACACAATGTCTATACAGTAGTTCAGGGAAGAAAAGGAAGCATGCTGCTGGCACTAGCAATGGTAATACTGCAATTTATTGGACATGTGTCTTGCTTCTAGTTTCTTATAAGAGACGTAATGTTGTTTTCTTGCTGGCTCTTTCTAGCTTTGCCCTTTTGCTACACTCTTGGGAGGAGTCCTTGTTTGGTATGATTGAAATCTGTTGTATGTTTTATACATTTTTTTTCATAGTCACATTTATAGAGGTTTACATAGTGTCATTTTTTTTTTTATGCAGGGATTATTTGTCTCCATCTGACATAATGGGGAACTATCCACATTTAGTTGTATTGGGAACTGGACTTGCTTTTGGTTTCCTTGTGGTATGATATTTTGTTTCGGTGTGAATATTTATTCAGTTGAAGTTTATACTTTCTTCATTTGAATTGGACCGCTTTATTACTATTGCTGTTATTTTGCATTCCCTATGTATTTATTTATGGTCTTTATTTTCACATTCTATGGTCATTATTGTATCTTGGTGGAAATAACAGAACCTTGCGATCATATACTGTAATCCAAGGTTTTCCTGTTTATGGTGGTAGCTGCATCATGGTGCAGAGATTTTCACACTTGCCCTGTAGTTATATGTTATTGTATTGCTGTGAATGCCACATATAAAAGCAGCAGAATAGATGCACTGGTTAGTGTTGTGAAATTAAAGTACTTACAGAGAATTCTAACTAGGGTTATCCTTTGTATACCTCCTGTGTGCTTAGATGGCTCCCCCAGTACCAATAAAATTTAGTATCCTTAACTTTTAACACAAAAAAAGAAAAAGAAAAAACTTGCAGAGAAAATAAAGATTCTCTGATGCCTAATAATATCACTCTGGTAACCTTGCGGGGTAGCTCAGCTGGTCCGGCCTTGGGTTTGTCTCCAATGGTCACCAGTTCGAGTCCCCTTAGGGCCGCTGGAGGTTTACCCGGTCGTTAACTTCAGGGGCCCAGTGGGATTAGTCGAGGTGCGCGCAAGCTGGCCCGGACACCCACGGTTATCAAAATAATAATAATAATATATCACTCTGGCAAATACTGTGAGATTAAAATTCTTCCATAGGTTTATTTTACTCAAATGAGAGGTGGAACCCTTTCAGTGCATGGATGATCCTGCCTTTAAAAAATTGAGGGCGTTTTTATGGTTTCCTGCATTGTAACCTGTTGAGGTATTTGGGGATTTCCAGCGCATTCCTCTGGGATTCACAGCATGTGTTGAAAATGTGGATATACAAGGAAATTAGTAATTTACATATACATCTACACTTTGATTAATTTTCTGTCGTTTTAGTGTCCTCTTGATAACTTTGGTGTTTGTTTGACGTTTATAGATATTCTTTTGCTGTGTAAAATTTTGATTTTTTTTTTTCCCTCAGACCCATTGTTATAGACAAATCAAATTATTATCGTGGAATTGCTGCTGAATTACAGCTATTTTGGCAGGGAAGGCTGATCCTGGCTCATTTGTGTGATGAACCAAAGGGGTTGAAAACTAATATGTGCTTGGTATGTTGCATTCTCTTACCAAACCCACTGAAATTGGTTGGTAATTTCAAACTCGGTTTAAAATTCATGGTGCGCTCTTTTTATTTGGTGGTCACGTGGCTTTGGCCATCTATTGTCCACTAGTCGCTCTCACCATAACTGGCGGTGGGTATTTTGAGAACTATTGGATATTTGAAATGAATCTAGAAAATGAAAACCCAAAACCAATTTGAGTCTGGTACTTCTTTCCTTTTTATTTATTTATTTTTTCCAAAGTGAATGAGTGTGGTCACTTTAGAAAGAATATATAGCAAAAGCTTCCAAACTTAATTATTTTCTTTCAAAGTCCACCGACGACCATCAACTAAATAAATTCTTATAGATTTTTTTGAGACAAATTGTATTAAATCAAGCCTTGCTCATTCGGTTTAGTAAAAGCAAAAAATCCTCTTGAATTTGCTATAGTGGTAGGGTTGTGGTGATTGGAGGAAAATGAAATTACAAGTCCTTGTTAAACCTTGACGGTCAGTCATATGGAGATCTGGTTTCCTCAAATGAAACCAGCTTATATTCTTTTCTTTTCTTTTATACCTCTTGATCGTTATTAATTCACTGCATAGTTTGATCTAAGAGGAAAGCTACTGATTCTTCTCTAGTCGGTAGAACCATTATGGTGCTCAATTTCTCAAGCTTGTACAGTCTCCTGGATAAGCATGGAAAATAAAATCAGGGGATTTGGTATTCCTGATGTAAATCTGGCCTGTAACATAGTGAGCTTTATTGCTTGGCATGATGTATTATGTAAATGTGGCTTCTTTATCCAGGTTTTATGCTGGAGTAAAAAGGGGATAGTAGTTCGGTCATGTTGAAGTCCTACATTATTGTTATAAAAGAGGAGTTGTCCCGCAAGCTCAATATCAATGGACTATCAATATTAGTTTTTAGATATATTTCCCAAACCCCCAATGTAGGGGTTTTAGTTTTAAATTTGGCTAATATTGTCCTCAATTGACAGGACCTGTTGTCCCATTTTACGATTTTAATCAGTCAAGTTTTAAAAATAAAAATAAAAATAAAAAAATTATTGATGACATCATGACTTATGCTAGGGTTTAGTTAATTAGTGATTCACATATGCTTATGGCCTTCACCCAAGTGCATTTCCACCTCTCTTAAGTGGGGGTAGTGGGTGAGGTCCTAGTGTCAAATTACGTTGGGTGTTGAGTTAATTACTAGCCAGAAAAAGTTGTGATTCACCTATCTATTGCTCTGTGCAGTCACTACTGTATCTCCCTTTTGCCATTGCAAATGCACTCACAGCCAGATTGAATGATGGGTATGTTGTAATAGCTGAATAACAGACTTCTTGTTCTATTTATTATTGGCTTTCTGTTTTACTCATGAACCTCCGTTCATCTTTTTGGGCAGAGTTCCTTTAGTTGATGAGAGTTCGGTTCTTCTCCTGTACTGTCTATTCTCAGGTATGGTGAGTTTTGACTTTTTTTTTCTCTCTCTTACACACAGTACTACTTGTTGTAAAATACTCATCTCTTTACATTTACAAACCCTTCTTTCCAATTATTTGTTTCAAATGCATCATGGTTCTCCTTGTTGAGCATATTGTTGGAGAAGCACATTTAGGCATTTTCTTCTGCAGTGTATACTTGGGAATGTATTGGTTTAGCTTTTTCTGACAGTTATATATTAATTATCTTGATATGTGAATGGCTCTAACTGTTCTACATCTGAAAATCCTTTACTGAACCCAGCGGGACTCTATGTGCACTTTGCCACATCTGTCGTTCATGAAATCACGAGTGCGTTGGGAATCTATTGCTTCAGGTTAGAAGACAAGCCACAACTCTCTAGAATTTGGCATTTTCCCTTTTCCCAACTTGGTTTAAATCAGGTTTAGATTGGATATGGGTTTTTTGGTTTCAAAACCATATTGGCTTTGCCACTTTGGACTTGGCTGATCCAATCATCCAAATTATCTTGAAATGTTTGTATAAAAATTTGTTAGAGTGCAAGGTTATTTAAATTTGTATTTGGTGGGCATGGCATGGTTGCAAGTACAAAATGTAGTTTTGTTTATTTGTGGCGTCTTTACACTGGTATTATAATTAGCATTTAGCTATGATATTGTCCCTGTAGTAGCTTTACAGAGTATGATCTTCATCCTCAAGTTTTTTCTTCTCCTTTGCCAATCACAGGATAACTAGGAAGGAAGCTTGAATTTTGCTGGTGTCTTCTTTGGGGTATGCCTTTCCCAGGTTCACCCATTTTTCTTGAGAATTTCTCCAGATTTTGCCCTTGTAAATTTCAACGTTATAATCAATGGTTTGGTCTATAATGTAGTGCAGTTTGTTTTTTGGTGGTAATGTATCTCTATATGCTCTTTTTCTGATTTGTTTTGGCGTTTTTGCTTTCCAGCCGTCAAGTCAAGAATGATGCAACAGCTATGCAGAGGTTTTCTTTTTGTTTTCTTTTCCCCTCTATACAACGTTGATGGCTATGCTGTCTATCCTATGGGTTTTAGTATTTGAGGCCCACGCCCAAATGGAAGATCCGGCCTGTTTAGATATATAAAAGGCCAGTGTAATAGAAGCATTAGAAATCTACAGTTGCAGATATGGATTACTTTCTATTCTTTTCCTTTTCTTTTTTTTAAACAAATTAGACAATTGGTTTCTGTTTGGAAAGAAAGCCGACTGATAATTTCTTCATGAGGTAATCGAGTTGGGTCGGTTTAGTTTGGTCTGTTATGGTTTTGAAACCGGAAAGCCCAAATTACCTTGAAATTTTTGTATAAAAATCAAGGTTGTGAATTTCGTACCATACTGGCTGGTATCATACCGGTATAGTGACCGGTACATAAATATATATGTTTTGTACTAAGTCAAATACTAGCCATACTGGTGTGTTTCGGTTAATTGCAGTCAATTTTTAGTGTACCGCCCAAATTTTTTTTTTTTTTGTAATTAATGTAAAAATTCTTACTTTTTTTTATAATTTTCATTTCAATTCTCGTATCTGACTATTTTTTTAACTTTTTTTAATCTCCTGTTCTCGAGATTTAAAAATCAAATCTCTACTTCCTTTTTCGTGATAAAGATGAATAATTATTTTTTAAAATAGTTGGATTGAGAACTTAAAAGTATTATTGAGTTTATGAATGTGTTTTAACTTTTTAAGACTTATATTGATGTTATTTTGAAATATAATTTATTCATATATATATAATTAATTTATTATATATAGATTATTCTGAAACGGTACTCGTATCGAAATATTTTATTTTAATACTTTAATTTATTATATATAGATTATCCCGAACCAATATTCAAAACATTGATAAAAATTCCTCCAATCTCTCTCACCACTAAAAATAAAAGTAATTTGAAGCAAATATCTCTCTCAGCCTTGTTCATACAAGGGAGTCGGATGCATATAAAAAAAAAAAAAAAAAATACACAAATGCATTTTGTATTGATGACATCAGTGACTTAAAGGTAAATCCCAATTCAGTCTACAAATGGCTTTAACAGGTTGTATAAAGAATGGACTTGGATACACAATGAATGATCTAACCCAAGCGACATCCCCTCCCACAACAGAAGAAAGGAGCTATTGATTTTTCCTACTACATTTCCTATAAGGTGTATATGAATTAGAAACGACCCCGTCATTCCTTATATAGCCCTTTCTATCCACCTCGGCAATCTCAATGAAGCCTTCATCCCAAGTCTAGTGAGGAACACAGAATACAAAATGTGGAGCAAGAATATGAAGCACCCACTGTTCAGTAAAACCTAATATAATAAAAAGGGAAATATGTGAGCCTTGGTACATGGTGAGCAATTTAACGGGAAAAAAGGGGAGAATGTCAAAAAAAGCACAGGGAGCAAAGGCATGTGTAGAAGGAAGAATACCAGGGTCGCAAATAAGGCATATATAAAATTCATTGAGGGAATTGTACCAAGGCCCGAAGCAGTGAACATGAATGCTAGAGAAGCATGAATGTTTATTGTAATCTGCAAGCAAATAAAAGAATATCGGTGAATGAATTGCAGCCATACAAATAAAACCACAGAGGTGATAGGAAAATCAATTACCAAAGCAAATATGTTTTCCCTTATCAAGAATGAAGATATTAAGACATAACCCACAGCACCAACAGCTCGAACCTGCATATTAATATAATCACTGTCAATAGAAACTAGGTAAGGCGATGTCTAAAGCACGTAAGGAATTTGAGGCGAAGTAGAGCAAACACTACAATTGTGCACAAGACAATTGAAAGACTCCAATTTGCTCCCAACCTAAGAAAATACCAAAAACAAAAACATCAAGTTGTTGCTGCCTGAGTTGACTTGTTCAGAAATCAGGAATTCACACTTTTTGAATAAGGAAAGCAAATTCAGCATTCAAAATTGCCCTGAGCAAACTAATATAAGTCACTTGGCACCAAATCCAAATGGTTAACAACAAAATGAATGTGTGCACGCGCGCCTATATTCTAAACTTGAAAAAGCAAGGCAACTGCTTATGAAAAACACAAGCAAATCAGACCCTCAGAGGCCAAAATAAATGAAACAGATTATTACAATTGTGGTATAAGCATAAATAAGAATCATCAATGCTGATACACCTTGAGGCATCACATACCTCCATAAAGCACCCATTGTCAAGCCAACTATTCCATGCTTAAGCTGCAGAAGAGGAATATCCAAAGAGGAGGTAGATTATAAGCTATCCTGCTTTCCACCCCCCACCCCCAAAAACAGAAAAAAAAACCACCATCTATCCCTGAGAATGGAAGCTAAGAAGATCCATAAATAAGAGTAAATAATAACAGAAATCAAATTGTGGTTTAACAAGATGCAAGGAGTGCATAATAAATAATTTTACTTTAGACTTTTCTTAAACTAAATTCACAAGAAGAAAATTAAATCCACAGTAATAGTAATTGAAGTTGGACCCAAAATACAAATTCCTGGAAAGTGAAAGCTGTAAGAAAGTCATAGATGTATGAGAAATATTTGCAAGAGCTTAGAAATAGCTTGTTTCTAAGCTCTTGAAAATAAAGGGTCTGTAGAAATAGCTTAGCTTGTTTTCATGTAGAAGTTGAAGAAAAAAGGTGTAACACCGAGGTCTGAAGGAGATGTAGGGTCCGTCGAAGTTACACATAAAGGATCGCCAGAGGTGAAGAGACTTGCTACCAACCCAGAATCTCTAATGGCGACCATGACCTTACCATTGGAGAGAACCAATGAAGTTGTTAAGGAGGTATGTTGTCCCCTTGTTATCTCTTCCTCCATTAAACAACATAGCTGGATCATCATCGGATTGAGTTTTGCAAAAGGTTAATGAGATACAGCAGTATGTGGGGATTACTTGTGGAGGATTTGACGACTAATTCCCAGCACTACTCACTGTAATTGAGGCAGGTCACTCACTTGAAACAAAATCAAGATTTAAGAAGAGCAGGGAGTTAAAGCATCTTACTTGGACAATCAACTACGACTCAAAGGGGGGTAGTACAAGTTGAGGGAGGACTAGAGGGAATGCATAAAGCCTTCCTCAGTCCTTGTAGGATAATTCGGATGGAGTATTAATTGTGTGGGAGACAAAGGGTTTGGGTAGTTACAGTGACTTTCTTTGCTTTGGGAATGCTTGTTTTGTCTCAATAGGGCTTGGTGCATATTGGATAGGTTTCTAATTTCTCCCTCTTTGGGCGATGTTCATTTAGGAGCTCTCTATTATGGGCTAGGTGTTCTCTTTTGTATACGCTCAGTGTACTTGGTTACGCCTATTGTTATTAATATATTTTTACTTATAAACAAAAAAAAAAATAGCTTGTTTCTGTTACAAAACTTCAAAGGAAGGAAAAAAAAAAAAACAGAGCGAAAAAATGGAAAACAAACTATGTCAAGAAGGCAAACACAAACATGATAGTCTGTTAGGCATAAGGCATGTGAATTTAAAAGGAAGCTAACCAGATAGGTTAAAGCTTTGACTGGACCAGACAAGACTAGTAAGAGCATGACCGTTGCCACCTATAAATAAAAAGATCATTTCCTTGATTAAACTGATGATTCAACGGTCTACCAAAAAAAAAAAAAGCTTATATCTTAATATGGTGGGAATAAATGGTCACAAACCATAGTTTTCCTTCCGGCAGCAATGCCCCATCTCATCGAGGAGATTACTATTGGCAACGAGAAGACACACCCAAAGTAATTCTGCGGAAAAACATATCCTTTTCAGAAAAGATGAACGGCAGAATAAATAGTAAAAAGGACATGCTCAAAACATCAGCACATTGCTATAAATGACTGTAATTTGTACAGCCCATACATATGCAGCCAAGAAAGAGACAGTATAAAATAATAAAAGATAACAAAACAGTGTTTCAAAATATTCCTCTTTTCTTGATCTCTATCCTCTGTACAGGACTCTATTTATAGACAAAATATGCCGAGATCACTCTGACATTTGTACGAGTACATGGTGTGCCAATGGCCTAGTGCTAGCTGTAAAGTTTGTTACAACAGAAAGGAAGTTCCTCGGTACAAAAACAGAATTGTGCATACAGAGTATTCTCAAATTACAACCAATTGTTTTCCAGAAGATTCTTTTGGCTGAGGTGGTTTCGGACTGTCATGTGCAGCTGACTTGAATTTGCTTGATATTTTATCTAAAGCTGGAAGATGATGTGGCTTGATTGCTAACACCCTCCCGCGAGTCCAGCAGGGGAACCATGGTGAGGCTCGACCGAAGTGTAAGGAACCAAGAAGAGAGCAGTGGTTTGGTAAGGATATTAGCCACTTGATCACGAGAAGAAATGAAAGCTACATTTAATGTCTTGGATGCAACTCTATCACGTATAAAGTGAAAGTCAATTTCCATATGTTTTGTACGTGAGTGGAGAACTGGATTGGCTGAAAGATATGTGGCTCCCAGATTATCGCACCATAAGGTGGGAGGCGTAGAGAGAAAAATACCAAGTTCTCGAATGAGAGACTAAAGCCATAATAATTCTGCAGTGGTATTTGTGAGTGCCTTGTACTCGGCTTCGGTATTGGAGCGAGCAACTGCTTCTTGGAGCCCCATGAGATGATATTGGAGCCAAGAAAAATACAATAGCCCCCTGTAGACCGCCTGTCATCTGGGCACCCTGCCCAATCGGCATCTGAAAAGGCTTGAAGAATGTAAGAAGCTGGCCAAATGTAAAGGCCATAATGGGCTGTATGTTTGAGGTACCTTAGTATCCTCTTCACGGCTTGCCAGTGGGGGAGTGTAGGAGCATGCATAAATTGACAAGTTTTGTTTATAGCAAAAGCCACATTTGGTCGTGTGAGAGAAAGATACTGTAGACTACCAACAGTGCTACGGTAAAGAGTAGGATCACTGAAGGCAGGTCCATCAGTAAGAGAGAGATGTGTATTTGTGGCCATGGGAGTTTTGACAGGCTTGGCTAAGTCCATATTCGTTCTTTTGAGGAGGTCACAAATATATTTGGTCTGAGATAAAAGGAGACCATTTGAGAATTTTTGAATTTCAAGACCAAGAAAGAAACAAAGTGAACCTAAATCTTTTATTGGAAATGACAAGCTCAGAGAGTTAAGAACAGATGAAATAGCTTTCAGACAGGATCTAGTAATTATAATGTCATCAACGTAGACCAAAAAATAAATGGTAACAGACGAGTGTTTGTACAAGAAGAAGGAAGGATCAGCAAAGGATTGTGTAAACCCGAGTTCAAGGAGTCGTGGACTCAGTTTTGAGAACCAGGCTCTTGGTGCTTGCTTGAGGCCATAAATGGCTTTATTCAAGCAACAAACATGAGTAGGGTAGTCAGGATTAATGAATCCAACGGGGTGAGTCATGTAGACTTGTTCTTGGAGGTCCTCATGCAGAAAGGCATTGTTAATGCCTAACTGTCTGAGGGGCCATCGTTCAGTAACAACAATGGTGAGAATGGTCCGAATGGTAGTTGGTTTCACTACAGGACTAAAGGTTTCAGAGAAATCAATACGTACTTGCAACCTACCAAATTATTGATGCCAGTAGACGGTACCAAGGTCCAAGTGTTGGTTTGCATTAGTGCCTGAAATTCATCTGCCATGGCTGTGCGCCATTGAAGATGCTTGGCGACTTTTGTGAAATTTCTTGGGTCATCGGGAACCGAAGTGGAGGTGATGGTAAGATAGCTTCGTGGCGGCAACTAGAGCACTGTGCCGTCGGTGAATTTTTTTGGATGAAGAGAGTTGGTTTTGGAACGACTTAGAATCGGAGCAGTAGAAGGCAATGGAGTCAATGAAGAAGATTGCTTCTATGATAGGGACGGTAAGGAACTTTCGGGAGACTGGGAAGTGTTTGATGGGCTGGGAGAGTTGATGAGGGTCATGACAGGTGAGGAAATTTTTTGTGTAATGGTTGGGCTAGTAGGACAAGGTGGACCTGGGGAGTTGGTGGTCCTAGAAGGTGAACCGGCTAGGAACAAAGGAGGTACTGGTATGGGACAAGGAAGAGGGCCCAAAATTGATGGAAGAGACACAGAACTGGGCTGCGATGAATTTTAAGTGAGTTTGGCAAAAGGGAAGCACTGTTCATCAAAAATAACATCACGAGAAAAATAAATGCGATTTGAGGGAACATGAAGACATTTGTAACCTTTATATGAATCATTGTACCCTAAAAATAAGCTTTGAGTGGAGCGGAGATCAAGTTTATGGCAATTGTAGGGCCTCAAGTGAGGCTAATAAGATGTGCCGAAAACTTTGAGGAAGGTGTAATCCGGTGATTTTGAGAAGAGTTTTTCGAAAGGAGATTGATTTTTGAGGAGAGGCGTTGGGAGACGATTTATTAAATAGACCGCAGTATGAAAGGAGTCGGCCCATAATTTTTGAGGTAGTGAGGCATGAGCCATGAGAGCTAAGCCAGTTTCTACAATATGCCAATGTTTTCTTTCCACGGCCCCATTTTGTTGATGGGTGTGAGGGCATGAAATGCGATGTGAAATTCCCTGATTTTTAAGAAATGTGTGAAGTTTACGGTACTCACCACCCCAATCACTTTGAAGTGATATTATTTTGGAATTAAACTGTAACTCAACTTGTTTTTGGAATTGAATAAACACTGAGATAACATCAGACTTTTGTATTAATGGAAACCACCAAGTAAACCTAGTAAAATCATCTAAAAAAGCAACATAATAACGGAAACCATCACGGGAAAGAACAGGGGCCAGACCCCATACATCGGAGTAAATAAGCTGGAGAGGTTTGGTGGAGTGCTGATGAGAATAGCTAAAAGGCAACTGAGAACTTTTTGCTTGACAGCAAGTGGAACAAATTGAAGTAGTATCGCAGATGGAGACTGGAAGAGAATTTTGAGAGATGACACGTTGAACAACTTGAAGAGATGGATGCCCAAGTCTTGAGTGCCACTGAGAGGAAGTAGTGTGCTCACCAACTAGAGCTTGAGGAGAAGTGGATGGTGTTGGAGGAAAAGTGTAGAGACCATCACGTAAGGGGCCACAAAGGAGGGATTTCCCCGTCTTGGAATCCTTCACAATGAAACAAGAATTGTGAAATTCAAAGAAAACTAAATTGTCATGGAAAGATTGTCTAACAGAAGCTAAGTTCTTAGTTATATTAGGAACATGAAGAAGATTTTTGAGAGAAAAAGAACGGGACGCAGTATTGAACACAGAATCACCAATGTTTGCAATCAGTAGTGCACTGCCATCGCCAACACGAATCTAATATGTACCAATGTAGTGTGCTGAGTTGAGGTTGAGGTGGGTGAGGTCAGAGGTTAGGTGGTTGGTAGCAATAGTGTCGGGGTACCACGATTGGTCAGGGGTGGAAGATGATGTGGTGTAGTTGGCAGAAAAAGATCAAGGGTCACTTTGGACCGCATGATCAAACCGATAGTAGTATTTTATAGCACTATGGCCAACTTTTCCACATAATTGGCAGGTGGGTTTTGAGTGAGGAAGTGATGAAATGTGAGGTGAATGATTCAGAGTAAAATTTGTGGGGGAAAAAGGAGTGGTGCGACCCTTACCACAGCCACGATAATTACGGCGATTGTTTCCATGATAGTTACCACGGCCACACGTAGAGGATGTGAAATTAGCAGAGAGATCAGTGGAGTGGGGCAGATGAGAAGAATGGGATAGACGACTTTCATGGGTTAGGAGAAGACTATATAGTTCCTCTAGAGAGAAATGATCAAGACGAGCGGTAAGTGAGGTGACAAACGCATCGTAGTCACTGCTTAGTCCCGCAAGTAAGTAGGAGACGAATTCAGGAGGGGAGAGGGGGGTTCTAGCAGCTCCCATAGTATCGGAGAGATGCTTGACTTTCCAAAAATAGTCAGAAAAAGAGGAAGAGCCTTTGGACACAGTAGCAAGTTGGTAACGCAACTGGATGACACAGGAATGAGATTGAGATGCAAAAAGTCTATCTAGAGCTGCCCAAACATCCTTAGCCATGGAATATCCTACGACCTGAGCAATGAGATTATCTGATAGAGAAGAGATAAGGGCACTGAGAATGATTTGGTCTGTTTGGTTCCATGTGACAAACGTAGGATTGGGTGCGGTAGTACCGAAGAGAAGAGGAGGAGGTGGGGAACTTGACCCATTGACAAAATGAAATAAACACTGGCCTTTCAGATATGGAATCATTTGAGCTCGCCAGAGAAGAAAATTTTCATTTGTAAGCTTGACAGAAACTAGATGATTGAGATGCGGAAGAAGGGGGGAAGAAGGGGTGGAGTTCGGGTTTGAGGTGCTTTGCAGAGGAGGATCGTTGGCCATGGTAGACGTTAGTCTATAGAGGCTCGTGATACCATATAAAATAATAAAAGATAACACAACAGTGTTTCAAAATATTCCTCTTTTCTTGATCTCTATCCTCTGTACAGGACTCTATTTATAGACAAAATATGCCGAGATCACTCTGACATTTGTATGAGTACATGGTGTGCCAATGGCCTAGTGCTAGCTGTAAAGTTTGCTACAACAAAAAGGAAGTTCCGTGGTACAAAAACAGAATTGTCCATATAGAGTATTCTCAAATTACAACCAATTGTTTTCCAGAAGATTCTTTTGGCTGAGGTGGTTTCGGACTGTCATGTGCAGCTGACTTGAATTTGCTTGATATTTTATCAGAGCTGGAAGATGATGTGGCTTGATTGCTAACAGACAGGACCTATTTATAACCGATTTCTAAGCAAAAGGCAAACCAACGAAGCCAGAAAGAACCCCAATCTTAAACTCAATAGCCATGGAACATCTACAGAACAATTTAGGATTGGAAGAAGTATAAGTTTCTGCTAATGTGCGAACTACTTAACAAATAAGACAAACGAAGCTGCGAAATTCCATATCACTCCCCCTATTTTCCTTTAAGCACCACAGAGGCAAAGACTACAGCATTAATAATGTGAATAAAACGAGAATTTCGCTTCTTTAACTAAATTGAGTCATTGACAAATACCGTTCTGCAATTTAAACCGACAAACCTCAATTGCGAGGGAATTGCTCAAGAAGTAAACTAAGCCTGTGAGCGCGGCGAACATGGAGCACTCCACCAATGCCAGCGTTTTCCGATAGACCGCGCCATCCGGAGACAAGTCTTCGACTTGCGGTGAACCTTTGGTGTAGCCTCCTTCGCTTCCAGTAACCAGTGGTGCCTCAGC
Source organism: Juglans microcarpa x Juglans regia (assembly GCF_004785595.1). NCBI lineage: Eukaryota > Viridiplantae > Streptophyta > Magnoliopsida > Fagales > Juglandaceae > Juglans > Juglans microcarpa x Juglans regia. The sequence continues at coordinate 9,812,241 of NC_054598.1, read as the reverse complement.
TTTAGAAACCTTAAATAATCTAAAATCGGGGTTGCAGAGACGGATTGATAAAGAGAAGGGATTGGGTCGGAGGGAAAGTGTGGGTTTGTGGAGTAGCGGAGGGATGGCTGGATTAGGAAACTGAGGTGGAGTGCGATAGAGATAGAGAAGTGTATTGGGGGGAAAAGAGAACGATGAAGAGGATTGATGAAGCAGAAGCTTGAAGGGAATCATGGAGAAGGAAAGACTGGTAAGTCTTGAGAAAATGTCCGTATTTTTTCTTGTTTTCCCCCTTCCCTTCTCTCTAGATTCTGGGCACTGAGAAATAAATTTGTACGCATGAGCGGAGGGGATTTTAGATAGAGCTGTGGATGAGCTTTAGGCCCAATAGACAACTCTGGATAATACAGCCCAAACTATTTTAGAGATTTTGCGTAGATTGGAATAGTGAGATATAGAGTGAAATAAAATAAGTTGAAATTAAAATTAAAAATTAAATAAAATATTGTTAGAATATAATTTTTTAATATAATTTTTATGCAGATTTAGAGTGTATAAATGCAGATTTAAAAAAAATATTTTTTTCTTTTATACGGATCCTACTATTTTTTGAAAAAATGTCTTACGTGGAGTTACACACCTTAAGTACGTATAAATTATGAGAAATATTTTTACAAAAGTAAACTCATAAACTAACGTTGTTTGATGTGGTACTTCATAACATAAAATTATTTTTATTGTAAAGTAGATATAATATTTCACACGAACTTACGTCAATTTATAATTTTATTTTAGTGAAATTCGTTTATGATTGTAGCAGTTCTCATTAGTTATTAATATTATTATTTTTTGTTCAAATTATGCAACTTGGAGATACGTCGATCTTGATTTGTCATGTGGATTTTTAAAAAGAAATTAAAATAAAGAAGAGACTGCAAAAGCTCTAAAGCTAATAGATGTGTGTATTTAGTTTGAAGAGTTTCTTTTTAATGTTGTTGGGGATAGATTCAGGTGGTGTTGTTTTGGTTTTTATGTTGTTGATAGGTTGAGAGTAGAGGGCAATGTATGGGGAAGGATTAATATTGTTGCCATATATTTGACTGCAAAAGGGTCCCAGGAAAGTGCATGTCAGACAACAAAACATGTTTAAAAATGTGCAAGCAGTTCATAGTTAATCATGGATAAAATTCAAAAGAAAGCACTAAAATCTGTCTTATATATATATATATATATATATATATATATATATATGACTAATTATACGCATAATTGTAAAGTGCATAAACGCTACGTAATTATTTTAAAAAAGAGTGAGATTTACTATTAAAAAATTATTTTTTTTCATGTGGATCTTATGTTTTATTCATTTTTTTCAAAGCGATTACACAGCAATTGCACAATTTACAGTTGTAAATATATTTTATATATATATATATATTATAATTAGATGGTTTAAATTCAATGTCTCATGCACTTGAATGCAAACTTATGATCTCCAAACGTTTACAAAACTTTACAATTACTGACAAGGCAACAAAATTATTAGTGAAGACAGACAGACCAAAAGGAACATCATAATTATAACCATTTTTGAATTCAGTAAACAAATGGTTACAATTGAATTGGTTAATGCCCCTCTCCTCTCCTCTCCTCCCCTCCCCTCCAAAATGATGCATGGGGATCTTGCATGCGTGTTGCGTGCGTCTCAGCCATGATGTCTCGAGGTAGATGATAGATGATGATCATGTGTCTGCCTGTACCCATTTCTTTTATGGCATTTTTCTTTTCTTTTCTGATCTTTGTTGGGTCAGAACTCAAAAGTGTGTGTGGCATGCCATTTTCCACGTAGATAGATTGTCCAATCTAATTGTGTGAGAATCCTGACCACTTACAAAGTTTGATTCATATCTAAAATAATGCTATATGTTTTTGCCAGATTTATCAAATTGAGGTGTTATTAGTAACTCTTCGATTATTCGGCTCAATCGTCTACATGTCTTATCATGCATTCATGTATAGAATGTTATCGGCAAGCCAACTTAACTTGGACATTTTTTTTTTAATAAAAGACGAGATAGAGTAATTTGGATTTAGATATGAGTTGAAATAGGTTGAGATGATTTGTAAATAGTAGAATAAAAGTTGAATTATTTATTATATTTTGTGTGGAAATTTTGAAAAATTATTTTGAAATTTGAAAAAATTGAATTGTTTATTATATTTTGTGCGGGAATTTAAAAAAATTGTAATAATCAGATGAAATGAGTTGAGATGAGTTTTGAATGTAAACGAGACCTAAGCCTCTTATTATAAATCACTGATTACTGAGGCGGAGGAACAACTATAATTACAAAGAATGAAATAAAACTCTACATCGAGTATAAGGGAAACCAAATCTATCCAAACGAACTAAACCCCGACATTTTCCTTGTACATGATCTTCTCCCAACTTAACTTGGACATATTAATATCTAACCTGTCATTTTGATACGAGGTTAAATCTCAAAAATCTGATCACCTGCCTATCAAACACAAGCTTAACAAAAAAAGGGTAAGAACTTCAATCAATAATACCAATAAAAGACCCATTTATCAGTAGAAACAAACAGAAATATCAGCTAGCAAATCAAGAAAAAATGGCACACGCCCTTTAATGGCATGTTTAACATTGGGTGATTGAGATAGAAGTGAGCAGAAAGTCAGGAAGAAAGGTCCCACGATTTTTCGTATATATTGAAAGAAAAGTCATGACACAGAGAAGATAACTCTATATATAGAGGAAGTTTACCAGTGCACCACGGCACGTCAAAGCCCCCATCTGCTTTGGCACAACGGGACACATTTCCTCCAGCATCCTCTACTCTCAGACCTGAGGGGGTTCTACCTCTACGGAGACTCTCACCAGCATGATTCTCCATGCTTTTCCTCAAATCACAACCGTCCGTCCATCTTCCGCCTAAAGGCAATGGAAAAAGGTAGTCTGTGGGGTCAGAAAAATATATTGGTCGGTGGGACACGTGCTCAACATCTTTGGGAAAGTGACAGATTATCAGATTGTGTCTCGCTGAATGATGATACAGCGTAAAAGGAGCTGTACAGCTTAATGTGTGTGCTTTGCTTTAGGCTAGTTTGATGGGTTACTTTCACATCGCATTGATCCAAGAAAATCCGAGACATTGCCATTGGAGAGGGATAAGAGCAAGAGACAATTTTCTTTTTATTTTTTGCTTTCTTTGCCTCTTATGATAAAGGATTCAGAAGGGAATTGATGTCATTTTGCTAGACATGAAGGTTAAAAGGAAGAGACAAAAGAAAAGAAGACAATCGTGGAAAATTTGACAAAAAGTCATTCAACATATGACAGATTGATGGATCCACAGATCAGACTATCTAAGGACTTGTGGGATTTGTATTTTGTGGTGGGACTTCTTCTTTTATAAATTTTGTGTCAATTTTCGGTGGGAGTTTAGCAAGGGGATGGTATTGGTGGCATTGATGGTACAAATGCATGCAGTGCTGGAATTTATGAGGGATAAAGGAGCTTTGTTCACTGATTTACTCCATTTTCTGTTGCATTCACTTCCCTACACAATAATGCCCTTTAGGAGCTAGTGCTTTCTTGCGTCACTTCTTTTTTCTTTTTCCCCCTCCTAGCACTGTTTTCTGGAGAGAAAACGTAAAGTTGACGCCTCTGTTCCTATCACTCCTCCTTATGTCATAGCACCATGATCCTTGACATCCAAAAACACCACATTTTGTTTCCTCTCATTTATAGTCCTCACCATTTTTTAAGCTAGTATTTGATCATCTTTCTGGAACCCAAGAAGATTTTCCTCACGCTACTTTGTTGTTTGTTCATTTCAAGATCGAGAAGCTGCGTTTACAGGAATCGGGAGCAATGAAAGATAGAGGCAAAGCTGTAGAAGCGTTCAGCAACGACATTGAGTATTATTCTTCATCGGATGCTCCTTGCAAGAAGCACCCATCTTCATCCTCCTCGGCTGGCATTTGCGCTTATTGTCTCAAGGACCGTCTGATCAAGCTGGTCTGCTCCGACTGTGGAGAGCAGCGCCTCTCTTCTTGCTCTTGCTCCGAGATCTCTTCCAATCGGAATTCATGCACCGTCGAGGTAGGGAGTGTCGGTCGAGTCTCATTCCTGATAGAGAATGAAAGGAACGAAATTCCACAATCGCATTCTAAGCCCAAAGCCCAAGAGAGGGCTGAGGAAGTCGTGGTGCTCAAAAGGAGCAGCAGTAGCTGTGTTGAGATCAAAAGAAGTACTGGGTTTTGGAGAATCGGGAGGCTGTTTAGGAAGAAAAAAGAGAAGAACTACGAGAGATCGAGTGTTGCAGGTGGCTGTGACGAGAAAAGTGACTTGTGGTTGGTTGATTATATGGGTGTGTCAAGGTCCAGATCCCTCTGCAGTTTCAGGGGTGGAGGGTGGTTTGGGTCAGAGGATGGTGAAAATTTGGTTGTATCAGCTGCTAGGAGTTCTATTTCTGCTGCCAGGAGTTCTGGCGTCAATGGGGGTCTGCCTTTAGATTCTGGGAGAAGAAGTGGTTTCAGTGAAGCAGAGCCGAGAAAAAGTGGGTTTGATGGAGAAAAGAAAGATTGTCACTTGGAGTCTGAAAAAGGTACTGATCTTAAGTCTGTGAAGAAGGGTGGAATTCTAGAGCCTGATGCTGGTTTTAATGGAGCTAACAGACGTATTTTCTCACTCAAAGAGAGTGATTTCAATGGCATGGACGATTCAAGCTTTATCGACTTGAAGCTTGATTACTCATCAGAACCGAAGCCAGAGTTTCCTGCAGAAAAAATGGCTGGATTAACAAATCCAGACTCAGCTTTTGGCAGTACGAGAGGGAGTAGTTTTGTGGCACATGAATGTGGAGGTTCTCTTGGGAATTTGACGGGGGATGGGAGTTTCTGTAATGGGGGTTCCTGTAGGATTACAGTGAATGAGAAAGGGGTCAGAAAAGGCAGGAAAAGTATGAAAGGATGGCGCTGGATTTTCAAGCATCATCAAAGCTGGGGAAGTGCAAGGAAGGACGAAGATCTCATGTTTAAAAGCTGATGAATGAACTACCATGACAGCAAAGTGTCGTTTTTGTGCAGACCAAATCTCAAAAATTCTTCCTTTTTTTAATGTCTTCCCAATTTTAGCTTGGATGCTATTGTGCTGGTAACTTGTCCAGGAAAAAAAAAATGTTACATATATTATGTATATTTTTAACCCTATCATAAATTCTTCATCTTAGATTATTAGAATTCATGTATCATTCTCTTAAACTATCTATTAGTTGGAGGGGCGCCCACGTGGGGCTGACCCCTCCATGCGTTACTTGTAACGTTACTTGTAACGTATCTTGTGTAACGCATGGCTTAAAGCCATGCGTTACACAAGACTATTGAAGGCTAGCCTTTAAGGCCAGCCGTGCATATATAGTCCTCCTCAATTGTGTTTTGAAAACACCTATCTAAAAAAAATAAAAAAAAGACTCTCTCTCTTTTTGTTCTCTTTTGATAAAATACTTAGGCTGTGGATTTGTAAGTGTTACTCTAGTTCCATACTACGAAGTACACTTTCGCCACTAAGAGGAAACGCTTGGAGTTTATCAATCTGGAAAAACTTGTGGAGCAATTCTTTAAGCTGAGCTTGAGGTATTTTTTTTTTCGCTGTGCATTCTAACATTGGTATCAGAGCCATTTTATGAATTGCTTCCAGTTTTTTTTCTCGCATATGCTTGAGATTTGTATGGTGTTTTTTTTTATCCTCTTTTTTTTTTCTGTTAAAAAAAAAAAAAAAAAAAAAAAAAAAAAAAAAACGCGCAGCAGGTGGTGCTGCGAGCACCAACGCAGTGGTGCTGCGCGCACCACCGCCAGGCGCTGCTCGCACCACAGTGGTGCAGCGCGCACCATTGCGGTGCTGCGCGCAGTGGTGCTGCGCGCACCACCGCCAGGCGCTGCTCGCACCACAGTGGTGCAGCGCGCACCATTGCGGTGCTGCGCGCACCAGCACGATGCTGCGAGCACCAGCGCGGTGCTGCGCGCACCTGCGCGGTGCTGCGAGCACCAGCGCGGTGCAGCGAGCACCAGCGCGGTGCAGCGCAAACCAGCGAGGTGCTGCGCGCACCCCGCGGTGCAGCGCGCAACCCCGCGGTGCTGCGCGCACCAGAGAGGTGCTGCCCGCACCACGGAGGCGCAGCGCGCACCAGCGAGGTGGTCGGCAGCACCCTGCTGCTTGGACCGATCACTTCCGCCGCCTGCGGTGCTGCATGGGAGGCTCCAGGGTGCTGCTTCGAACGGCTACTGTTCACGTGAACAGTAGCCGAAGGGGGGAAGAAGATGACCATTAGGTCATCTGATTTCCATGGGCTTGGGCCTCATGGCCCGGCCCACTCTCTTTTTTTTTTTTTTCCTTCTTTTTAAATATGGGCTGGGCTTGGCCCAACATTTTTTACTGGGCATTTTTTTTTAAAACCCACCTTTGTTCAAGCCCATTTTTTTTAAAAAACAGAAAATAAAAATGAGGGGATGAAATTTGCTCTAAGATATATTGTTATATTAAATGTGATTTTTTATTTAATTGTTTTTAGATTAAATGTGATCACATGTGAATATATAGTTATATTCATGCTATTTTTTTTTTCCATTATGTTATATTACATGTGATCTTTTATTTAATTTGTTATATTAAATGTGATAACATGTATATGTGAATTGAACATGTGGATATGTGATTATTTTTATCATCTATGAATGTTAGGCTTGAATGTTTATACATTAGTCTTTATTGATAAAAAATAGAAAAATTCCCACTAAGTAGTCTTAGTTAGAAATGTCAGTGTAGATGATAGACTGAAAAAAATTGCAGTGACCCCAGTAAGAACTGTAAATGCACTGTATAGCCAAAAGACCACAGTGACCCCAGTAAGAACTGTAAATGCACTGATGGAACAAGAAAAATGGACTGTAATGGTCTTATATGAACCATCTTTGTAGACTGGCCCAACAGGTTACTGTGGTTGAAGTAGCTGTCCTTGTAGACTGGCCCAAAAGGTTACTGCGATTTTAGTAGGTTATGTCTTTACATGTGACTAGGACTAGATGACTACTTAAGATAGTGGGAGTATGGTTGAGAATTATGATTAATTCTCCCATATTTTTTTTGAATTTGCGCGGGAATTAAGTTAAAAATTTAATAATTGGATATTGTGGCGCAAGAGATGATTCTGAAGCCTAGCGATTTTTCGATCTTGCGACATGTCTAAATTATTTTTTTTTTAACTTGGATGGACGCGGCAGATTTCTTAGGTGTGTGTGTAATATCCCTTCTTTGCGTATTGTAGTGAAATGGCATCCAAGAGTATAGTTGCCGATTTAAACAAAGGGGAGAAATTGGATGGGGAGAACTACGACATTTGGCATCGCAAGATCCAATATGTTTTAGATGAGCAAGAGGTATTGGAGGCCTTATCTCACTCCCTTACTGAGCCCGGGGAAGGGACCTTGGAACAACACAAAATAGATCAACTAGCCTATACTCAATGGGCTAAGAAAAGTCGGTGCGCGCGCATAATAATGTTAAGCAGCATGCACAATGATCTAATGTGTGAGTTCGAGGTCTATGACACTGCCCAAAGCATGTGGGAGGCTTTGAAGTTGAAGTTTGGTGGAACTTCAGCCACTAGGTTGCGTGGGTTAACCATGAGGTTTGACTCCTATAAGATGCGCTCTGACCACACGATGAAGCAGCATCTTAGGGCTATGTCAACCATGATCCGCGAACTTAAGTCGGCAGGAAACAACCTGACTGATGAACAGCAAGTCCAGGCAGTGATAAGATCACTGCCGAATTCTTGGGAGAATATGAGCCAGAACCTGACGCATAACGAGAATATCAAAGACTTTGATGATGTCTCGCGTCACTTGGAATTGGAGGCTGAGCGCCTAGAGGCTGCCAAGCCCAATCACACGGCCTATGTGGCTGATTCTGGTTCGCGTAAGGCATCAAGGCCTAAGCGCAAGAAGTCTAAGTATGGAGTAGCTGCTGGACAAATTAAGAAGGTGTCAGGAACTTCTCAGCGCAGCAAGAGGGGCAAGGGCGGGAAGAACAAGTCGAAATTAGAGTGCTTCAACTGTGGAAAGAATGGCCACTTCGCTCGTGACTGCACTGAGCCGAAGAAGGTACACTCTGACTTTTCTCGCATTGTTTTTGTAACTAGCCATGTGATGGTTGCTCACTCCTATCCTGTGTGGACTGTTGATTCAGGAGCGACCGAACACATAGCGCGAGATAGAGTTGGATTTGTTGAGTATCGCCGGATTCCAGCTAGGAGTCGTGATATCAAGGTGGGGAATGGAGCTAGCGTTGAGGTACTGGGACTTGGTACCTACAAGCTAGACTTGCGGGGTGGCCGCACTCTTTTCCTTCACAATGTGCTATACGCTCCCGAGATCCGACGAAACTTACTTTCTGTAGTCACTCTATTAAGACTTGGTTTTCGTATTGTATTTGAAAACAATTATGTTTCCTTTTATTTGGGCCATGTGTTTTATGGCAATGCTTTTCTACAAGACGGTTTTATGATATTGAATTTAGATTATTCAAATATAAATGAGTCAATTGCTTTTCTTTCTACATCTGATAATTTGGATTCATATAAATGGCATGCTAGGCTTGGCCATATAGGGCAAGATAGAATGACTAGGTTAGCTAGAGAAGGCCTTATAGGCAATCTCGCTAAGGTCATCTTACCCACATGTGAACATTGTCTAATGGGAAAAGCTAAAAGAAAACCGTTTGGAAAAGCCACAAGGGCATCTTTTCCACTACAATTAGTCCACTCAGACATCTGTGGTCCAATGAGTGTGAGGGCAAGACAAGGAGGTGTCTACTTCATCACATTCATAGATGATTTTTCACGTTACGGTCATGTCTACTTAATCTCCCATAAGTCTGAAGCATTAGAATGCTTTAGGCGATATCTAAGAATGGTTGAGAATCAGTTAGACAAGAGTTTAAAAGCTCTAAGAACTGACCGAGGACGAGAATATCTTTCTGAGCAATTCAAAAGGCTCTGTGATGAAAAAGGAATCAAAAGACAGTTGACGATGCCGAATACGCCCCAGCAAAATGGCGTGGCGGAAAGGAGAAATCGAACACTGCTTGAGATGGTTAGGTCAATGATGGCGCAAGCAAACCTACCAATTTCTTTTTGGGGGGATGCACTTTTGACTGCTGCCTACATTCTTAACCGAGTGCCCTCCAAATCAGTAACTTCCACCCCATATGAACTATGGACCGGCGAGAAACCCAATTTGAGTAACTTGCGGCCATGGGGTTCAACGGGTTTTGTTCACAATCTTTCTCATAAGTATGGGAAGTTAGGCCCTAGAGGGAAGAAGTGTATCTTTATAAGGTACTCAGAACACTCTAAAGGGTATGTATTAATAGGTGAACAATCTGATGGAAGTGTGACTGAGATTGAGTCACGAGATGTGGATTTCATTGAAGATGAGTTTCCAAGTAGGGGTGAGGTTGATAGGAGTTTAGAACTTCATGAGATTGTAGAACAAGAAGAAAGTGCTCCAAGGAATTTAGTTGAGAATGAGGAAGAAATTCTTCAAGCTCCTACAAATTATTTGAATCCGAGTGGGAGCACATCACTTGTCAATCAATCACAACAACCTCAGCCGCGTAGAAGCACACGCGAAAGTATTCCCCGTCGTCGTTTTGAGATTGAAGGGGAAGCTTTTATGGTAGCTCCGCATGATGATGACGAGCCTAGGACAATTTATGAGGCTCTCTCATCTTCTACAAAAGATGAGTGGATGAAAGCTCTTAATGATGAGATTGAGTCTATGAAGATTAACCAGGTCTGGGATCTGGTTGATCTACCAATAGGACGTAAGACTATTGGGAACAAATGGGTTCTTAAGGTCAAACGCAAGTCGGATGGATCAATAGATAAGTACAAAGCTCGCTTAGTGGCGAAAGGATATACCCAACAGGAAGGTATAGACTATGAGGAGACTTTTTCACCAGTAGTGAGGTTTGCCTCAATTCGCCTGATTCTAGCTATAGTAGCAAACATGGATTTGGAACTCTACCAGATGGACGTTAAGACAGCATTTCTCAATGGAGAACTAGATGATGAGATCTATATGGATCAACCAACTGGTTTTGTGGTCAAAGGTCAAGAGCGCAAAGTGTGCAAGCTCAAACGATCTATATATGGCCTAAAGCAATCATCTAGACAATGGTACCTCAGATTCCATCGAGCCATTCTCTCGAATGGGTTTACGATGATCACAGAGGATCATTGTGTTTATGTCAAAAGGTCTAAGAAGAGTTTCATTATGTTGTCATTATATGTTGACGACATACTACTAGCTGGAAATAATAAAGGGTTGATAGTCGCCACAAAAGAGTGGTTATCCTTCAATTTTGAGATGAAGGATATGGGTGAAGCAGAATACATTTTGGGAGTTAAGATCTACAGAGATCGCTCAAAGAGACTTTTGTGTTTGTCTCAACAGACTTACATAAAGAAAGTCCTCGAGCGCTTCCTAATGAATGGATGTAAACCCATTGACACCCCTGTTGCAAGGAGCGATAACTTGTCTAAAGTGATGTGTCCTAAGACTCAAAAAGAAAAGGAAAAGATGGCTCGTGTCCCTTATGCTAATGCTGTGGGTAGTCTGATGTACGCAATGATGTGTACTCGACCTGACATATGCTATGCAGTTGGCTTAGTGAGTCGATTCCAATCAAACCCCGGACTAGCTCACTGGAAAGCGGTCAAAAGGATTATGCGATATCTCAAGGGAACTGCGGACTATGTGCTGTGCTATCAGGGTTCAGATTTGCAGCTAAGAGGTTACAGTGATGCCGATTGGGGCAGCGACCTTGATGAGCGCAAATCAACCACTGGGTATGTCTTTCTGCTCAACCAAGGCGCCATTACGTGGAGCAGCAAGAAACAACCCTGTATAGCTTTATCCACCATGGAGGCAGAATACATAGCTTGTTCTGCAGCAGTTCAAGAAGCTGTTTGGTTACGGAGGTTCCTCAAGCATTTAGACATTGGCACGGATACTTCAGATCCGGTGACAATATTCTGCGACAGCATGGCAGCTCTCGCATATGCTAAGGACTCAAAGTATCATGGAAGAACCAAACACATAGATATCAGATATCACTACATCAGAGACATGATAGCGCAAAAGGAAGTGGTTCTGAAACATCTTTCTACGAGTCGCATGATTGCTGATCCCTTAAGGAAGCCTATAGCAAGAGATGTCTTCGAGGCTCATGTTAGGAATCTAGGACTGCGTAGACTACAAATGTAATTTGTGTTCCAAATGACATAAAGATGTAACATTTCCTTTGGGATATTAATACAATATGATTCAGTTCTTGTCTTTATCGTATTGTTTTTAATACGCATACACAAGATATGTCAACAGGCTTAGATCGGCTCACTCACACGAGCGATCGCCTCTAGCGCTTAAGTAGCGAGTAGAGATGAGACATTGTGTCCCTAGGTACTTGTCCAAAGGGATAAGTTGGTTGACACAAAGTTATGTCGCCTTAGTGGGAGCTAAGATGAGGTCCATTGATAGGACTATGCATGGGTTACCCCACCATCCATGTAACCTGTAGTAAGCCAGATGCGAGTTCCTCTTTGACGCCTTGGAGACGTGCAAATTGAGGAATTCGGGTTAGACGCTTAAGGAGCGGCTAGACTAAGATCTGTACGGTGTTGATATAGACATATGCTCTTTGAGAAAGAGAAATCCACCGTAGCATGTGTTTCATACTATATGTGCTTATACGACCATATGAGTAAGTGAGTAAAATATTTCCCTCTTTCTCACTGTGTGAGTCTCATTTCTTAAAAAATGTCCTTTACTTTTGACTATGTCACGAGATGGAGGTTGTGATGTTTGCTACTTTGACATGCTGTCTATGGCCATGATTGATACGGTCTAAAGAGGCATTGTTGGGAAAGCAGTTCGACCAAAATTGAGTGATATGAGTGTAAAGGGAAGACTATTCGATATCGTATCTTCGATAGTGTTTGCTGACGTCATACAAATGACGCTACATCTTGGTAGCGGCTAAAGGTTGTGAACACATTGAAATAGTTGGAGGTAGTCAAGCATTGTTCTGAGTTTTTTTTAAACTCAAGAGAGTTCGAAAATGCTTGATCTTGATGCGATCGAATAAGTCTAGGACATGACCAGACACTTTAGGGATGTTACTATGCTGGTCTTCTCTGGGAGAGATTTGGTGTATGTACTCCCTCCTTTCTACAAATGTGCTTGGTGGTCGCACGGCCTATTTATTTGTATGAACAAGATTGAGAACATTAGAGAGATGCTGACCTGGGGTCATGCCCACTGTGTGCGAGTGGGAGATATTAGTTGGAGGGGCGCCCACGTGGGGCTGACCCCTCCATGCGTTACTTGTAACGTTACTTGTAACGTTACTTGTAACGTATCTTGTGTAACGCATGGCTTAAAGCCATGCGTTACACAAGACTATTGAAGGCTGGCCTTTAAGGCCAGCCGTGCATAGGAGGACTATATAGTCCTCCTCAATTGTGTTTTGAAAACACCTATCTAAAAAAAATAGAAAAAAGACTCTCTCTCTTTTTGTTCTCTTTTGATAAAATACTTAGGCTGTGGATTTGTAAGTGTTACTCTAGTTCCATACTACGAAGTACACTTTCGCCACTAAGAGGAAACGCTTGGAGTTTATCAATCTGGAAAAACTTGTGGAGCAATTCTTTAAGCTGAGCTTGAGGTATTTTTTTTTCCGCTGTGCATTCTAACACTATCTTAAATAGTTTATGTTAATTTAATATATGTTAGAGATTAGAAGCTGAAACAAATTTACTAATTTACTCAGTGTATTGGACAACGCACAAACAAGAAGGTTGTACCATTAGAAGTTTCCAACTTGATCGACCATTGTCACCTAATCTGATTGCCCGATGTTATTTTGATCATGTGAGCATATTAACTAAATTGTTGGATATTAGTCCGTTTCTAATAAAGTCTTGTGATGGACACAATCAAGACTTGATGTTCTCCTACCCACCCCGGGACACCATAGCATGTCGGAAATAAAGGAGGATATACTCGACGTAACTACTCCCTTGGTTGGGGGTGTGTCGTCATCAATGTTTTGAATACAGTATCGAACGTCGTATCGGTCAAAGCACTAGAACGAAATATTTCGATACCGGTATCGTTTTTTGAGATAACGTTTCGGGATAGTCGATATATAAATAAATTATATATATAAATATATATATAAATATATATATAAATATATATATAAATTATATTCCAAAATAATAGTCTATATATAAATAAACTATATACAAATACATATATATATATATATAAATTTTAAATAGTCTAGTCTGAATTGGGAATTAAAAAATAAGCTTGTAATTTAAAAAAATAAAAAAAAAAAAACATAGGTCAAAATTGAGGCCGGTACAGGCCGGTATTTGGGCCAGTACGAAAAATTTTGGATGTATTCACCGGTACGATACGAAATTTGAAACACTGGTCGTCATGCCTTTTGGTTAATTCACCATAGCATGTCGGGAATAAATAAGGATATACTCTATGCAAACACTCCCTTGATTGGTGGTATACCGTCATGCCTTTTGGTTGATACACCATAGCATGTCGGGAATAAAGAAAGATCAATATTGCTACATACAACCGACCGGCATAACCATTGGGTAACCGGCTGGCCACGTCAACCTATATATTTAAATAAAAGAAATAAAAAATAAAATAAAAACGGATGAAACGGGTGGGAAGAATTCGAAATTTCAATACAAAACGTGAAAGAACGGCTCCATTTCCTCATTGCGTCGTCGTCATCGTCTTTGGGTCTCTCGTTTCCTCAATGCGTCATCATTGTCAAACAACCTCTAAAATCCAAATCTCTTAAAGAAATACAAGAAACAAGAAGAAGAGGGAGAAGTGGAACTTTGGAGAATATACCAGAGAATTTGGAGGAACGATGGATGTGCCGAGCTCATGGGACGCCCTTTGCAAACAGGTCCGATTTGTTCTCTTCTTTTAATCATTCTCTTTAATTCTACTTGATTATTGGGAAATATATAATAAGGAAGTTCGGAACTCTATGAGTACAGATGCTTAAACTTCGATTGTTTTGTTTTGTTTTGTTTTGTTTGTCCTTCAGTTTGTCGGCAGTCGAAATTGGACTTTCTACTGAGTGAAAAATTGAATGTTTGAGATGAGCTTGTGATTCCTTATTTATTGCTTCAATTATCGCCATACCTATAATAAAAGAAATTTCTGCATCTCCCTCTTTTGGGAACTTTTCCATTTTCTTGGTCATTTATTAAAACTTAGGATTTTTTTTTTTCTCCACAGATGGCAATGACATTTTATCATCAACTTATCATACATCTACAAATCTTAGGTAAATATGGCCTTTTCCCCGTCTAAATTTAATCTCTGATCCTAATTGTTGCAATCATTAGCCATATAAACGTTAGTTATATGTATGGGTTGCAACCTCTCAAATATTGGACAAGAATGTAGATTGACAAATAAATGAAGAATTTCTTGCTATAATTACATTGTCTACCGACCTCTTCAACCCAATTTCTCTTTGCTGATTTAGCTCTTGTCTCATTTTGAGCTTGAACAAACAATTTAGCATATTAGATCTCAGATGATGGGACCGCATAATTCTAAGAGCGTATATGCTAGTTAATATTTTTGTATGTACTGAACAGGACATTCATCATGGGCTGTACTGTGTGCATTTTATTTTTTAAATTCTTGCTAGGTGGTAAATGTAATTTTTCCAGTGAGTATTTCATCCATATGTGATTGTAGGCTCGAGTTGGATGAACAAATGAATTCATATCGTAAGGTGGTTTCTACAAAGGGCATGGCAAAAACTGATACTTCAGATAATGATTTTGAATCTGGGATAGACTGACTGGTAAAGTAGCTCCAGCAGGTAAATTCGTAGATGCAAGCTTGGGTATCATCGGGGGGATCAGAAATGGTTTCTCGAACCTTGACTAGGCATCAAGAGATTCTGCAAGAACAAGGATCATTGTGCTTTGATTTGGAAACTTTAGTCAATGTGTTGCAAAGATACTGATATTGTTCTCTTTTCTGTTGGTTTGATTTGTTCTCTTTTCTGTTACTTTGTATAGCAGTCAGGTTTGAGTTTAAACATATTTCCTGCAGATATTTCCCCAATTCCTTGAAATACAGAGCTGATTTCCACAAAATTTTAGTTATATCCCTCATATTTCAAATGTTTTTTCTAAAAACCAATGTTATGGTGTTTGAACTGTATAATATTAGATAGTAATCTGATCAACTTACTCTATTAAAAAATAATGTTACATATCATTATACAAATACTATTAAAAGAATAATAATCGAAGAATGAAAGCACAATTAAGGAACCCACGGTATACAAATTGCATTGTTACACCTTGAAATGATAGTTACACATTACATTGCATCCATATTGGATGGAAAAAATGCCTATGCACAAGTAAATTCTATGAACAAGGCAGACTCTCTTGACACCATCTTTGTTTTGTCTTGGAGTCAACACATAGCACCTGGGAATTATTTGGATGCATCCTCCAGGATAAAATTACGGTTCTACCACCACTGATTTTGATGCGTCCAGATGATTAATTCAACATGTTCCGAGAAGAACTTCTGGGAGCTCCTCCTGCGTGTTGCCCTGCAATTTTTTTATTGGGGTTATAGCAAAGTAATCTTGCCCAAAACAATACACCAAATGATTGCACCTCATGCCTCATTTGTGATCTCAGTCACATCCAAAGAGGCTTTGCCTAACGACATATCTAACACCATATATGAGCATCGAAGAACATTTGAGTTTTGAAAATCGTTTGTAGTTGTACCCTATGCAAGATAAAGGCTTATCCTTTTAATTTTTTGTCAAATTAAAGATTATGACAAGGATAACAATGATATTAACATCAAAGAATATGATAAGAATTGGCAAAAACAAAAAACAACAAAAAAAATCTATTTTGTTCTTTATTTTTCTTCTTCTTTTTATTGAGGGTGGTAATCAATGACATTAGATCAGAGAGAACCTGTGGTTGGGGGAAACCCGTAGCCCCAGAATATAAGCTAGCTTTACGTGAACTGAGTTCCCTCTTGTCACAAATTTTACACTCCCTCATATCATGCCCACAATATTCTCTCCCTCTCCATACTTTGCAACCTGTTTTAATAAAAAACCAGAGAACCAAGAATTATATATACCTTAAGTAGCATAGCCCATGCAATCCAACTACAAAATTTAGATACTTTATTCAACTATCGATCTTAACTTTCCTTTCTCGTGTTTTGGAAACCAAAAAAGGAAAATGATAACTTTCTTCCATAACGCTTAACGTCAGAGTAAATTTTCAAGCTTATGTTCTGACTTTCTTTGTGTTGACAAATGTAAATAGAGTGTTGGGTTGCAATGAATGAAATAAAAAATTAGAAGGAATTACAAATCTATGAAGATTAGAGAAACACCACTCAAAGTGTTAAAAATATTGTTCAAGAACTGAGTTGAGTTATAATGAAAAGCACATACCAAGCAAAACAACGGACATCCCCCTCTCTCTTAAACCAAAATAAGCCTTGACTTATTGGCCACCAAAGTTCCTCCATTGAGCATCCGAGATATCCTGCACCAAGAAAAAATTTCTATTAAATAGAAGGAAAGGGGAGGGAGAAACGCAGAGCTTGGCGTCGAAGGGGGAGGCAGAGCTTCAGTGTCTTTCAGCTTCGAAGGGGGAGGGAGAGCTTCGGTGTCTTCGGCTTCGGAGGGGGAGGCATGGGATCGAAGGGAAGCTCGGAGTGTCTCGGTTTCGTGTGTGGGGATGGTGGAAGATTTCGACTGGGGATGTGGAAGACGAATGCTTGAAGATGGAAAGGAGGTCTGGAACCGTTGGGAAAGGGGAAGACGGAGGGAAGACGAAAATAAAAAGAGGAAGACTAACGAAGGAGACAAAAACGGCGTCGTATTCTTTTTGCCACGTGGGTCGTGGTTTCCCCGGGATTCCTCACGCCAGTTACCTATAGACTTTTTGAAGAAAGATATACTCGACGCAAACACTCCCTTGGTTAGGGATTGTGCTGTTGTGCCTTTTGGTTGATACACCGTAGCATGTCGAGAATAAATGAGGATACACTCGACGTAAACACTCCCTTGGTTGGGGGTTGTGCCGTCATGCCTTTTGGTTGATACACGGTCGAAAAAGCCAATCACGAACGCTACAAACGTGGAGCACTATAAATGTGAAGCAAACACAACTAGAGACATTGATTTTTTTTTTATCCATGGTCTTTTATGACGTTGACCTTAATCGACTAAATTAAGTAATTTGGAAAGTAATTATAACATTTATTACAAATAAAACATTTTATTCTAAAAAAATTATAAAATAAATTATAAATTGACGTAATTATCCTACACTTGAAATTAAACTAAATAGTCGGAATGATCAATAATTAAGCCGAGGGGATTGAGTTTGCCCTCCTGAAAATTTGATGGGTTGGACCCTCAACGGGTTATTCTTTCCTTATCTTCTAGTAATCTGAACTTTCCTCTATGGACTCATGAAGCAGTCAAACCAAATTTAGCTTTGTCCAGGTCTTAGGAATTAAGCCCCAAAAGTTTAGAGTCAAACCAAATCTTTCTTTACAAGTTATTTCTTAAGGCTTGTGTCGTTGTCGTTTTGTCTTCCAAGAATCAAAATAAGGAAGACTTCGTCCTATTCAAGTTTGATTCATTATCAGGCATCAGATATTATGTTTGTTAAATACATGAAAAAAAATTATGATGGAGAGAATAAGAATTTTAATTGAGTAATGTCAGGGACAAACTCCAAATGTATAAGTCTTGTGCAAGATTTTTGTAAAAAAGTGAATCCTACCAAGAAAAAGTCTTAAATATATCAGTTCTGCATGACTCTTTTATAAAAAGAGCAGTGCTACTATGCCGCTTGTAGGCGCTCGTTCATTGTGCTGCCTAGTGCAAATTGTACTTTTTTTTTTTTACTTTTTATTTTAAACATTTTTTAAACATATTTAAATATTTTAAAATTTTAAAAAAATACAAATACACTAATATTCACTTCCTTAACCATCAAGAAAAAAAATTAAAAAAAATTAAATGCATGAGTGGTCAAAATGAGCGGATAAATTGAGGAGGTATAGTAGCATTATTCTTATAAAAAAGTGAATCCCATTTACACCTCAAAAAGTGTAAAAAAATCTTATTATTTTTAGTTCATTATCAGACATCATAAATACATGAAAACAAATTCTGATGGAGAGAATAAGAGTTTTAATTTATTAATGCTTAGGGGATAAGTCTCAAATGTATAAGTTTTTTACGTAATAATTTTTGTAAAAATAAAAATGGATTCCACTAAGAAAAATTGAGCTTTTAATACTTTTTCAGGGTGTAATCAACTTTTTTATAAGAGGTATATGCGAAATTTATATATTTAAGACATATATTATTATTATTCATTTAGGTCCTTTTGCCGCTTAAAATCTCATTAATTAAACAAAAATACAAACATAATTACATGTTCTTACTTTTTCCCTTTTTCTGTTTATTTCCTATTGGTGTTAAGTTGTGAAGTATAAAATTATAAATGCTGGTGATTTTGGCTCTACAATTGGAAATGAGTATTCGAATCATTCACGTTGAATATGTGCCTTTCTCTCGAGATGATATTAAAAGGAGAAATATTTTAACGATAAAATTACTGCATAAAAGTAAATTTATAAACTGACGTTAGATTATAAATTTATTTTTATTGTAAAGTAGTTCTAACAGATCATATGAAACCACATCAATTTTTTTTATATAATCTTCATATGTGCAGTTCTTCATTAAAAACATATTATGGATATAATTGGTATAGTTTTAGTATTAAGTGTAGGGAAATGATTTGTACAAAAAATAGATTAGTCCCGCATGACTCCTTTATAAAAAAGTGAATCCCATTTACACCTCAAAATGTATACAAAAAACTTACCATTTTTAATGGGACGTATTTTTTTATAATTAAATTATATAAAAATTGTCTATTTGAAGCCTGTAGCTAAGGATGTAAACGGTTCGGTTCGATTCGGTTTTGGATATATTTTAAAATCGAATCGGTGTATATCTGTTTTGAGATTTGAAGAACTAATACTGCACCGGTTACACCCCTAAACCAATACTTCTGATTTTACCGATTCCGGTCTGATTTTTCCAGTTTTCCCAATATATTATATTGTATATGTATTATAGTATATAATAATATAGTGATAATATATTGTAGTATATTATAATTGAATTATAGACTATAGTGATAATATATAGTTATTTATATAGGATTTTAGAATTTAATATTATATTAATTAGTAATTTATCATATAATACAAAAATATTTTATATATAATTATATATTATATAAAAATTATATATAATATAAAAAATCATATAAAAAATATTTTATACAATGTAAAAAATTAAAAAAATATATATTTGAACCAGTCTAGTCCTGTTCGATCTGGTGCTAGAAAAAGGAAAACTGGAATCAGACCGATTTTGAGAAAAATAGAACCGGTACTGGATCGGACCAAACCCACCAGTTTGATACGATCCGATCCGGTTTACCGATTCACAGATTTTTTTTTCACCCCTACCTGTAGTTGTGAATGTAGATGCTTCGATTTGTTGATCATGTCATCTGACCCAAAAAAGAAAAAAAGACTCAAAGGTAGCCTAAAGGCCCCGTTTGGATTTTGAGCTAAGTTGAGATTAATTGAATTCTTTATGAATAGTAATGAATTGAGATGGTGGAGTGAGTTTTGTGGAATTCACCTAAGATGAGTTTAGATATGTTTGGATGTTAAGATGAGTTTAGATATATTTATGAGAAGTTGAAAAAAGTTGTGGATTTCTCATATAAAAAAAATGTTGAGTTAAAAAAAATTATAGGTCTCATGTATAAAGAGATTTTGAATTGAAATGAATTTAATAATTTGAGAGTTAAATATATATATATATATATATATATATATATATATATATATATATATATTAGATTAGAGGTGCAATTCATTCCAACCTTCAAACGATCCAAGAAAACTAGGGCTGTATAAGAAACCGGAGAACCGACCGGAATCGACCCAGACTGGCCGTTGGAGCTCGGAATCGGCAGAAACCGGCGTAGAACCGGTCGGCCAGCGGTTGGATTTTCCAAAGACCAATGTCCAACAGTTTGGTCCCGATTTGATCCTAGGCCGGACCGCTGAACCAACTAAACTGATAAAATGTTTTTTTAAAAAAAATTATAGATATATGAAACGATGCCGTTTCACTTAGGTAAGTGAAACGGCGTCAATTTATGACTCAGTGTTTTAAAAAAAAATATAAGGCAAATAGTGTCGTTTGGCTTTTAAGCCAAACGGTACCGTTTCCTTCTAGGGTTTTAAATTCCACGACGTCTCTTTTTTCTTCTCCGTTCTCATTCTTCTTCTTCACTTCTTAGTTCTCACGCCGCCCCCTCCTCTCTCTCTCTCTCTCTCTCTCTCACTTCACAGTTCACACACCTCGCGACGTCTTCTCTCTCTCTCACACTGAGGCTTCGCAGTTCGCACGCAACGGCAGGGTCACCTTCGTCGCAACTGAAGACACCGACAAACCGACCGTAGTTAAGCCGAGATCGATATCAAAGGTTTTCTCCCACTTCACCAGTTAGTTTCAATCGAGATTTTTATCATTTTAAAGAATCGGTGCGGTTTCGATATTGGATTAAAATCAAACCGATTACTTCCGTTTTCACTCC
Organism: Juglans microcarpa x Juglans regia; assembly: GCF_004785595.1. NCBI lineage: Eukaryota > Viridiplantae > Streptophyta > Magnoliopsida > Fagales > Juglandaceae > Juglans > Juglans microcarpa x Juglans regia. Next base: position 9,791,344 of record NC_054598.1, on the reverse strand, counting down.
TAAAGAAAACAGCTTTCAAAGTACAATTTGGATAAGACTAAGGTGGGGGCAGGACAAATGACAAGTGGGATGAAAAAGTAGCTCAAATATTAAAGGCCAAGAGGCGGCCACCACAAATGAGTAATGCAAAACCTCCAAACTCCAATATTGACCTTTCAAAGCCCTGGAACATCTGAATCCTCCATTATTTTCTCAGATTATACATACCCGAAGTGAAGCAAAGACGCAAACCGGCACAGAGATTCCTAGAGCTAACGGCTGTGGTCGATTTTCTGGAGAGGAAAAGTGGAAAACATGTACGTGACAAGGCCTCTTTCGATGTACATAAAGTCTCCAGACGCTCTCTCGCTGCCTCCACCAGAGGGTCCCAGCTCTGGGATTTTGGTCATCCTCGATGAAGAAGCCGAGCCTACACGTTGTTTCGGACTGTGCAAGACTGGTTACATCAAGGACCTTCCTTTTCCTCAGAACAAGAGTCTAGAGCATCGATACACAACTGGCATCGGATTCGAGAGAGACTTTCATTTCCAGAAAGTTGTCTTCATTCCAGTCCTTGATCAGCCTCTGTCTTCCAATCGCTACTACGCTATTCAACCCTACGGGAAGAATAGAGGGTATGCTCTTTATCTCAAACCACAGTCCTATAAACTTACTGCCCATTGCCCAAGACTGATGCAGCTATGATCTCTGCAACCCCTTAAATTTCATGCTGGCTTGTTATGCAAGATGCCATCTTTAAGCCAAAACTTTATATGGATTGGCCTTTTAGAATTTGTGAAAATAGATCTGAGCTTACCATGGATAACCTTGAGATTCTAGGTCCAGCATTCATTAACATGAATAATGAATTGATGAACATTGGCCAGTACCTCAAGGCAATAACATTATTGGTGACATGTTTGAAATTGCAGGGAAGCATACACAAATTCTGAGGAGGAGGAAATGCCCACCTGCTGTTTCGGCGGATACCTCTGCGATGTAACACCACGACCTTTGGATCCCACTAACTTGAATCAACAATTTATGATCTGTCGTAAAGGAGGAATCGTTAATAATTGGCGTGGTTTTGTTGCTAAATCTTTAGCTCCAGATGGATTTCCTCCATTCTTTTTGGGAGTAAAAGGGTGGAAAGTTTGTGCCGAGGCCTCCCCTGAATTCGAGTTAGGAGAAGCACAAGGCCTGGACACTACCCTCCGTGCCCGCTTACCAGAATTCAACTTTTCATTATCGAATACGAGCTCCAATCCTGTGGTTGTGGGAAAATGGTATTGTCCCTTCATGTTTCTCAAGGAAGGAACACCGAAATCATTGAAGGACGAAATGAGTAATTTGATATATTATGAGATAACGCTCCAGCAGAAATGGGAACAGATATTTGCTAGTGAGAATAACAATAGTCAAACTCAAGGCAACTCTGTGGCTGTGGATGCTCTTGTTAAGATAGAAGTGGTTAGAGTCGCCGGGAGGGAAGCTGTGATTGATGAGAGAAATGTGGCTAACGGGTTTTTGTGGTTCAGGAGTTGTAGCAATGTGGGAGAAGAAGCCAGTGTGGCGTTGGGTCTAGCAGTGATTGAGAGAATGAAGTGGGAGCAGGAAAGGGTAGGGTGGATTGGGGAAACATATGGAAAGCAAATGAGAATAGAGAGATTAGAGGGGTTTGGGGGAACAGGTGGGTGGAAGAGATTTGGTTGTAATGTTTTGGTGGAGAGTTTTGTGTTGAAACGACTGGATGGAAGCTTGGTACTAACCTATGATTTCATGCACACTCATCAGATCAGGAGCAAATGGGAATGAGAACTACTTTTGGAACATTCAAAGGCAGGCCTACTTCACTCCCCCGTACGCTTAAAGTTGTGATTTGTGTTAGTTGTTGAAGGAAAGATTCCGTTTGTTTCTTTATTATCCTTCTTCAGAATTGTGAACATGATGTAGAGAGCTGGAAGATGGTTCCATTTTTTTGTCACAGTTCTGTACCCATTTTCCTTTTACTTTTCCTCCTCTTCTCTTTGATGTAACTGCTTGTTTGAGAAAAATGTAACTTGCATTAACATCTAATAATCAAGTCCCCCCTTCGACGATCAACAATTAGCATTAGCACTGGTATTTGAATTTGGAGGGAGACGAGAACGATACAGGACGAATGGAGGACACCCTCTCAATTATCTCGTTTATTTTCACAACTTCTCTCAACTCATCTCATTTAATCATTATAATTTTCTCAATTTTTCATACAAAATAAAATAAATAATTTAACTTTTTCAAATCTCAAAATAAAAATAATATTAAAAATATATATTCTAATAATATTTTATTGAACTTTTAATTTTAATTTCAACTCATCTCATCTACAAAAACAATCAATGCTAGTTTGAATTTTTGTTATTTCTCCCCCTTAACATAGTGCTGACTAAATATTCTTTATAAGTTTTGTTATAAATGAGCAATTGTTAATATCACACATCCCATATATGATGTGAAATTTTTTATAAAGTATTGGGTGTTTTTCAAAAGATATATGAGTGTTTTGCATAAAGCGTGAGGTGTGGGGTGGTAAATAGTAACTGATAAGAAAATTTTTTCATTATTTATATAGAATTACTAGAGGTAAAACATTTTGTACAACTAAAACGCTTAGTTTGATTTCGCAAACTTTTGAAATCATTTCATTTCATCTCATCTCAGTATCTAAACACCAACACAAATATTTTTCAATTTCAAATTTTTAAATTTTTAACTTTTTCATCTAATCATCACTTAATCATTACAGTTTTCCTAAACTTCCAAACAAAACATAAAAAGTAATTCAACTTTTTTAGATCTCAAAATAAAAATTATATTTTAACTCTCTTTTAGTTTTATAATTTTTTTATTCAACTTGTTCTCTCATTTCTTAAAATTTTATAAACAAATAATTATCTTATTATTATTTACAAATTTTTCATTTTATCTATGTAATCAAAAGAGGCCTAATTTCTAGCCATTGGAGTGATTTTGAGAGTATCTTTTGGTAGCTGGACAAGCGAAGCAATGTGAGAAAAGAAATTATTTGTGCAAGTCTCAAATAAACAAGTTTCATATAAATTCTTGTAAAAAAGTAAATCTCATCTTAAAATAAGTGTAAAAAAAATAATTTTTATTAGTGAGATCCACTTTTATATAAAAGACTTGTATAAAATTTATATATTTAAAATTTGTACTTAATATTATTCAAGAATCTTTATTGAATGATTGTTTGTAAAGAACCATAAAAAAAAATTAAAATAACAAATATAATGAATCACACACAATATAAGATTTATGTAATCTTCGAACTGTCATACACACAATCAGATCCCAACATAGAGTCCCAACGTTGTCACGATACAGAGATTTTTTTGTCTATTGCTCGAGTATAATTTTTGGTTACAAAATAACGATAGAAAACTGTGTATAAATCATTAACCACAAATACAAAGAAAGTGGAGAGTTGCAGAGGCAAAGATATACTGAGAAGACGACATCATCATGTATGTGACGAGGTTTCTTTCGGGCTACCAAAAGGATCCTTCTTCCCTCTTCCTGCCACCCCCTGAAGGCCCAAACTCCGGTGTTCTGGTCATCCAAGATGAAGAAGCCGAGCCTACTTGTTGTTTCGGATTGTGCAAGAGTCATATGATCAACGACCTGCCTTTCCCTCAGAACAAGAAACTCACGCTCAAATATTCAACCGGAAGCGGCGAGAACCAGCAGGTTGAGAACTTTTACGCTGCCTTGATTCCGGTTCTTAATCAGCCACTGTCTTCCAATCGGTACTATGCCATAAAGACACGCGGGAGGCATAAAGGGTATATATGTTTGTATGCATATTGTAATTAATTTTCAATTGCCAAGATATATAATCAGACAGAATCACTTCATTGTTTTATTTATCCATCTTAGCAGGTTTTTGTCTCTTCCTCTCTTCCCTCTTTGCATGGTGGCTTTTTATTCTTTCATGGGTTGGACTAATTCTATCCTTTTATCACAATTTATCCCCTACAAACTTAAAGATTTAAATTAATTCACTATCTAGCTATATATCTAGCTAGAACAAAGGTATATCATGTAATTTTAATTCAAGTTCGATTAATCTAATTAACGGTTCAAACTCAAAGTTAAGTTTACCATGTAAGTTGATCCTGAATTGCTTATGAATAATTCGACTCATGTACCGTTCAAAATGGTCTTGTAGGGAAGCATATGCAAATTCCAAGGAAGATGACAAGGGAACCTGTTGCTGCTTCAACTATATTAAGGATGTACCGCCAAAACCTTTGGATCCCAACGAGATGCACCAGCAATTCGAGATTCATCCCAACGAAACTTCATGTGGAAGGTCTGGTTTTGTTGCCAAACCCTTAGCTCCAGATGGATTCCTTCCACGGTTCCTCGCAAGAAGAGGGTGGCAAGTGCGTACCTCAACTCCCCGAAATTTCAGTTTAGGTGAAGCACCGGGCCTAGACACTACCCTCCGTGCTCGCCTCCCGGATTTTAGCTTCCCGCTATCGTATAAGAGTTCTCAAAACGTGATTGTAGGAAGGTGGTATTCTCCTTTCATGTTTATATGGGAAGGAACACCGAAAGATCAAATGACCAGATCGATGTACTACGAGATAACCCTGGAGCAAAAATGGGAACAAGTATTTTCTTGTGAAAAGAGTGAGAGCCAAAGCAATGCTGTGGCTGTGGATGCTGTTGTTCAGAGAGAAGAGGTCTTGATTGCTGGGATGGAAGTTGTGGATCTGAATGTGGTTGATGGGGTGATGTGGTTCAAGAGCTTTGGCAATGGAGGAGCAGAAGTCAGTGTTGGTTTGAGCATGTTGGTGGTTGAGAGAATGAAGTGGGAGCAGATAAGGGTTGGATGGGTTGGGGGAAATGAGAGGAAAGTGGCACTGAAGAGAGTAGAGGAATTTGGAGGGTCAGCTGGGGAATGGATAAAGTTTGGTTTTTATGCTCTGGTTGAGAGGTTTGTTGTGAAAAGAATGGATGGAAGCCTGGTATTGACCTATGATTTCAAGCACATTAATCAGACTCGGACCAAATGGGAATGAAAGTCACATTAGCTTGTTTTAAAACACTGTAAAACTCTGCTGTTTGATACCTGGTTTGTTTATATTTGTGTATACTTACTGATTGAAGTTTGTATTCATTTTGTGTGTGCATCATTCGGTTGGATAAATTAGGCTTGCCTTATTTACGTCGTTAAGCTGTTTTGGTCTTTGATTTTTGGTTTGGGTTTCATTATAGGTTTGTTTAGATTGTTTTTTATTTTTCTTGGGTTGGTTTTTATTGGGTGGTTCGGTTGTTATCATGGTTTTCTTCTGCCATAAGCGATGTTTTTTTAATAAAATTGAGAGGGGATCATTTTTAGACATGTGACCTCTTCTCTTTAATTAAAAAAAAAAAATTGAACTGAGCCAGATTTTGATCACTTTTTTTGGCTTTCAACATGCACCTCTGTTTTGTTATCTCTTTGCTTTAGATATGAATTGAGATATTTCAAAACAAGAAGAGATAGGAAAATCGGGCTAATATGAGCAACAAAATGACAAATTGTGTTCGTTTGATAGGTTATGCAGCATTTGTTAAAGAAGAAGTTCAATAAATTTTCATACATCAACTCGCAAAAATGGGTCTGAGCAAGTCCCAGGACATCTCTAAAGGACAAAAAAGCATCCTCATTGCCTGATATAATGGAAATCCATTTATATCCCAAGCAAGCATTGGCAATCCATGAATAGAAAACGTTACATAATAAAAAAATATGCTTCTAACTCAATGGTTGAGTGGCTTTTATCGACAACAATGGTCAAGCACTGGACTCCTATAGAAGTGAGGAGACGTTACTGCAGGTGGCTAAGGTCTCTTGTTAGTGGAACTTTATTTGTTATATCATGGTGGTGCAATTTCCAAAGTTGGGTGAAGTCATGAAAACTTGTCTAATTTTCGAGTAATTCTAAAAAAATAAAAACATAATATTTCTAATCTAATGTTAAAGTGAAGTCAATCATTTGACCTGGTAATTAGTTTTGAAAAATGAAAAGGCTTCCTCAGTATGGTTTAATTGTGATTTAATAAACAAATATACAGATATAATATTAAGAGAAATGATACATATACAATTATTTTTTATAATTATGTGTATAATATGTTTTAGGCCCAGTTTGGATATAAGAAGGCTTCCGACTCATCACATCTCATCTTTTTTAATCATTACAATTTTTTTAAATTTTTACAAAAATATAATAAACAATTCAACTTTTTCAAATCTAAAAACAATACTAATATTAAAAAATAATATTCTAATAATATTTTATTCAACTTTTAATTTCATCTCAGCTCACTATCCAAACCTCACTTTAAATGAGAGGTATTTTTATAAAATAACTTATAAAAGTAATATCATAATATTATTATATAAAAAGTTGTGCGTGTATCGTTACACTCGTTAATATATCTATCTTTCTTCGAAATTATACTGACTAATTGAACCATACAATTAGAAATAATTTATATTTCACTTTTTTGGTTCCCTCGTTTAGATTATCAAGTTACTAGGCTTGTTTTGTTATTTTTCGACTTTTACAAATGGACAACTTCAAGGTAGGTGTGGGCTCCGACTTCGATGGAATTGGAAAGCCCACATCCGATCTCTGACTCAGAGTCAGAGGGAATTGTTAAAAGACACTGGACAAATGACTTGCAGTTTAGACATTGGTGCATGTACTTAATTACATTTCATTTGCATTTCCTTTGTATTTACATTTTACACATGTCATAAGGTTATTAGAGCAAGTTGTTAGCCAGTTATATTCTTTGTTGTATATATTTCAACTTCTTCTTTAATGAATTGTACAATAATTTTGGGGAAAACCCGATTGGTTCTTCTTCTCTGTCAATATTTGCTTCTCTGTTTTTATTACCTAGAACTGCATTTCTTTGGTTTGTTACATGGTAGCAGCAACTATTGAGAAGCACTTCCGATGGAAAACACAACCCCTATAACCCCGACTCTTGAAACCCCGATCCCTGAACCTCCATCGACTTTCACAAACCCTAATTCTCACCTACACACGAATACCCTTCCCTCATACCTCAATCTCACCTATCTCTCAAACCCTTTCCGTCTTGATCATGGTGATAATCCGGCCATTACCCTTATTCCTGAACTTCTAACCACCGACAATTATGCCACATGGTCTAGAGCCATGCGACGTGCTCTTCGAGCCAAGAATAAGCTTGGCTTCATTTTGGGAACCCTGTTGAAACCTACCTCCCCTACAAATCCATTACTTGATCTATGAGAAAGGTACAACGATATGATTGTTTCCTAAATCCAGAACTTCGTAGCCCCTCTCTTAAATCATCTGTGGTCTTTGTTGATGATGCTAAGGAGATTTGGCAAGACTTGTCCGATCATTTTTCCCAGCAAAACGGTCCACAAATTTTTCAATTGAAGAAGGATTTAGCCAGTCTTCTTCAAGAACATGATTCTGTAAGTATCTGATATGGTAAGTTGAAATCACTCTAGGATGAGCTTTCCATTTACGATCATTTTCCTATATGCACTTGTGATCTTTCTAAAACTCTTATGGATCGTCATCAGAGGGAATGTGTTCTTCAGTTTCGGATGGGACTTAATGAATCATATTCCCCCATCAGAGACCAAATCATGTTAATGGATCCTCTTCCACCTGTTACCAAGGTGTTTTCCCTAATATAGCAACAAGAACGGCATTCTCAACTGATCTCTACTGTTCCTTCTACTCAGACCATGGCCCTTGCTGTTATGAAACATTTTCCTTCATCCAAATACCTGCCCAAACAAAACCCTAACTCCAAGAAGGATCGGCCATATTGCACTCACTATAAGATTTCTAGCCACTCGATGGAAAACTGTTTTAAACTTGGCAATGTTGTTGCTCCAGTTTGCTCCCACTGTAACCTTACTAGCCATTCTGTTGAGAAATGCTACAAATTAAATGGTTATCCACCCGGCCATAAGTTACACGCCAAGTAACAACCTTCTTCTGTCATACTTGCCAATCAGACTTCATACTCTGTTGTTTCTAATGTGGACGATTCTAGTGACGACAGGATTGGTTTGACCAAGCATCAATATCAGAAGCTAGCTGATGTCCTTGCTACAACCCAAGGATTCTTCAATAGCGGCCTCTGTTTTCCACTCGGCATCACCATCTCATCCTCATTCCTCTTTTGTTTCTGCTTTACAAATGTCTGGTATATATTCTTGTCTTTCTACACACACACACAACACCTTGATTCATTGTTCCTCGAGTTGGACATTGGACATAGGTGATGCAGACCATATGGTCTGCAACACTACATTCTTTACAATCATTTCTTCCGTTGTTGCCTACTCCGTTAAGCTTCCAAATGGAAGCTTTACTTCCGTAACACATATTGATAATATTCAATTAACCAATACCATCATTTTAAGGGATATTCTCTGCGTCCCATCTTTCTCTTTCAATTTAATTTCTGCAGCTAAGTTGACTCATAGCCTAACTTGTTGCTTGCTATTTTTCTCTAAATACTGCTTCATACAGGACCTGCATTCTTGGAAAACGATTGGGAAGGGTGAGCTCAAGCATGGTTTATACCATTTCATATGTTCAGACATTTCTCCTTCAGCCCTTGCTCACTCTCTTTCAATTCACACACCTTTTACTGCACACACCTCTATGATCAATAATGTTAACCAACCTGACTTATGGCATTTTCGCCTAGGCCATTTATCACTTTCTAGGATAAGAATGATTTCTAATCCTATTGTAAGCAAGCATTTCACTGATATTAATGAAAATCCTTGTGTTGTTTGTCCATTTGCCAAGTTCCACAGATTATCTTTTCCCAATAGTGAGCATACTTCATTTAGGATTTTTGAATTAATCCATTGTGACTTATGGGGCCCACATTCCACTATTGCATATGATGGCTCACGCTATTTCTTAACCATTGTGGATGATTTCTCTCGATCCACTTGGGTTTACTTACTTAATTCCAAAGCTAAAACCAAAACCTGCATTACTTCCTTCTATAATTTGGTGGAAACACAATTTAGACTCAAAATTAAAATCTTAAGAAGTGATAATGGTGTTGAGTTCTGTATGACCAATTTTTTCAATGAAAAAAGCATAATTCATCATAAGAGTTGTGTGCAAACCCCTCAATAAAATGGCATTGTTGAGAGGAAGCATCAACACTTGCTAAATGTGGCTAGAGCACTGCGGTTCCAATCTAAATTGCCTCTTACATACTGGAGTGACTGTATTTTAACAGTCATATATATCATAATTCAACTTCCTACTCCCATTTTACAAAATAAGACTCCATTTGATATTCTTTTTAATAAGAAACTCCAATATGCCCACATGAAGGTTTTTGGCTCCTTATGCTTTGCAGCCGCTCTCTTACATGCTCAAAAAAAATTTGATCCTAGAGGCCGTATGTGTGTTTTTCTAGGCTACCCTTTTGGCACTAAATGATACAAATTATTGGATCTATCTAGACACACCATTTCCATTTCAAGATATGTATATTTTCATGAGTCCATTTTCTCTTTCCACCAAACATCACAACTCTCATCCACTTCTCCTTCACAGTCACCTTTACCTGTTTTTCACCCCTACTGTTTTACACCCATTTCTGACCCGCCTCCCACAACCACTATTTTCCCATCTTCTCCTTTACATCCTGCACATTCTACATCATCCCATACTCTAATCCCATCTCCACCACTTCCAACTAGTTCCTCCACTTCACCCACCCCTCAAAATAATTCCCTTCCTGCACTTAGGAGGTCTACCAGAATTCGAACAACACTACAGTATCTCAAGGACTATCACTGTTCTAAATCGTATTTGATCCCTTGCACAATCAATTTCCTGATATGGGTGTAAGGCTATGGAAGCTGAGATTGAAGCACTGGAAAATAACCAAACCTGGACACTCACTGAATTACCCCATGGAAAAGAAGCCATTGATTGTAAGTATGTTTACAAAATTAAATTTAAGTTTGATGGAACTGTTGAGAAACTTAAGGCTAGATCAGTAGCCAAAGGATACACACAAATAGAGGGCATAGACTTTCATGAGACCTTCTCCCCTGCTGCTAAGCTCGTCACTGTGAGAGGTCTCCTTGCCATTGCTACCATCAAAGGATGGCATTTGCATCATTTTGATGTGAGCAATGCCTTCCTTAATGGTGATTTGCAAGAAGAGATTTACATGAAGAAACCACCCGGGTATACGAAGGGGCAGCCACACCAAGTTTGTAAATTGCTTAAGAGCCTTTATGGCCTCAAACAAGCATCGAGACAATGGAATTTCAAGCTCACTTCATCTCTTCTTGAATATGGGTTTATCCAATCAAAAGCTGATTATAGCTAGATGGTCATTCTTTCATTGTCTTATTAGTCTATGTGGATGATATATTACTTGCTAGTGATTCTCAAGCTTCTATTGATTCAATTAGAACTTTCCTTCATTATAAGTTCAAAATTAAAGACCTTGGCTGTCTTCGATACTTTCTTGGCTTAGAGATTGCTAGATCGTCTAAAGGTATTCACATTTCTCAAAGGAAATATGCCTTAGATATTTTGGCAGATTCAGGAATGCTTGGTTGTACCCCACTTAAACTCCCTCTTGGTCAAAATTTTAAACTCAACAAAACAGAGGGAATTCCACTCAAAGAACCATGCACTTATAGGAGATTGATTGGCCAGCTTTTATACTTGACTATCTCTCGGCCAGACCTATTTTTTGTTGTGCAGTTGTTGAGTCAATTCATGGATAAACCCTCCTCTAGTCATTTGGCAGCAGCTTACAAGGTTCTAAGATACATTAAAGCAGCTCCTGAACAAGGGGTTTTACTTTCTTCATCATCCACTTTTCAGCTTCTGCATATTGTGACTCAGATTGGGCTTCTTGCTCGGATTCTCGTAGGTCAACCACAGGTTATTGCATCTTTCTTGGTAATTCATTGGTTTCTTAGAAATCCAAGAAACAAAATGTAGTTTCCAGATCTTCAGCTGAAGCTGAATACAGGTTCATGGCCACTACTTGTTCTGAATTACTTTGGCTTCGGTATTTGCTTCAAGATCTTAGTGTTTCACATACTCAAGATGCTCTTCTACGCTGTGACAATCAAGTTGCGCTTCACATTGCTGCCAACCTGATCTTCCATGAAAGGACCAAGCATATTGAGCTTGATTGCCACCTTATTCGAGATCAAATTCAAGTTGGGATTATCTCTACTGCTCATGTGTCTTCTAATACTCAGTTGGCTGGCATTTTTATTAAAGATTTACCTTCTTATATGCTGTACTCACATCTTTCCAAGATGGAAGTAGTCAATCTCTACTCTCTATCTTACCGGGGGGGGGGAGGGGGGCGGGGACACGTTAGAAGATACTGGACAAACGACTAGCAGTTTAGACGCTACTGCATGTACTTAATTACATTTCATTTGCATTTCCTTTGTATTTATATTTTACACATGTCATAAGGTTATTAGAGCAAGTTGTTAGGCGGTTATATTCTTTGTTGTATATATTTCAACTTCTTCTTTAATGAACTGTACAATAATTTTGGGAAAAATCCAATTGGTTCTTCTTCTCTGTCGATATTTGATTCTCTGTTTTTATTGTCCAGAACTCCATTTCTTTGGTTTGTTACAGTAATTTCGGACAGAGTTTGACTCCGACTTTGATAGGAGTCAAAGTTTGACTCCGATTGGAGTTGCTAGAGTTGGAGTCGGAGGGTCAGAGCCACAAATGGGTGAGAGAGAGAGAGAGATGGTTCAGTCGGCGCATTTGTGACGCTGTGCATCCTCAATGCTGCCAAAGGCCCAAAGCCATCGTGCATTTATTCGTCTAGAAGATGTCTTGACAAAAGCAAAATTGAAAACTAAAAATGGAAGAGATGAAGAGATCGAATACTTATATATGTGCACTATATCCAATAAATAAATAAATAAATAAATAAATAAATCAAGTCATTAATAAAAAGGAGCGAGTGGTGGGGATTTGTACACCATGAGCCTTGAAAAACGCAAGATCTTGCTTCCAATAACGCTTTTGACCTGATACCATGAGAGTCATGAAGAATCACACCAATCTGGAACGTCGTTAGACCTTTCTTCATAAACTTGCAAATGTCCTCCTCAACCTAAAACCCACTAAAACCACAACCCATCGATTCCTCAAAATTGGGAAAAAAAAATTACATACTCTTACACAGATCTTACACGAATTGAATAAGAGAGTTTATATTTTCATCTTGAAAAGTGATCTTAAGCTAACTCAACGGAGTTCTCTTGTAGGGCAAAGCCAAGGCTGAGATACCCTTATTGGAATCATATCACAAAAATCAATTAGATTTTGCCACAGCTAGAAAGAGAGGCAATATGCATATATATATATATATATATATATATATATAAACAGATAGAGAGAAAAGAAAGAGAGAGAGGTACTCATGACTGTGCATACGACCCATGGTGGCAACAAAGAAGTGGGTTCAAAATTCACCGTCGTTTTGGGTTTTTTTTAAATATACTCATAAGTAAATCCCATTTATCTCGTGTTTCAAAGGATCCCTAGACAGTTTGAGACAGGTTGACAAACTGATGGGAGAGATATACACACAACTGAGTCATACAGAAAATGAAGACTTTGAAGACTTAGACAGATACAAAAGGAAATTGTAGATATTTTGTTGTTTAGTCGGAGTTCGAAGTTCGGAAGTTGGAGTGAATTTTTCTTTTGACTCCGATTTCGACTATTTTTTTTCATAATAATTCCAACTCCTATTCTGAACTTATATTTTTTATTGGCTTCGTTTGGTAACTAAATCTATCTCAACTCATTATTACATTTTTTTAAAATTCCAACACAAAATATAATAAACAATTCAACTTTTTCAAATCCTAAAATAATAATAATATTAAAAAATAATATTCTAATAATATTTTATTATCTCAACTCAATTCAATTCAATTCAGTTCAACATCTAAACGCAACCTTACAGTTAGAATCAGAGTAGATGTCAGTCAAAATCAAAGCCAGAGCCAACGGAATTTTTGCCCACCCCTACTTCAAAGGAGAGGATCTCTGTTACACATGATCTGATAAATAAAAATAAATAAAATCATTTTATTAATATTTATCTATTATTTAATATTATTAATAAATTAATGACTTATTTATTAAGAGTTGCGGACAGCGATCGCCCCCTATAAATAGTTCCCACCTGCTCCAAAGCCGTTTCCTTTCTAACCCCCTCTTCGTAGATTTTCAACGCAAAGCGGGAAAACGGAACGTAGAGAAGGTGCCCGAGCGAAAGGGAGTAAGCCTTCACATTCTTGGAAGTTTGGCAGAGAGAGCGAGCAAGAGCAAAATAGTTGGTGTATTAGGTTTTTGTTATTGGCGATGATGGCCAATGTGATCGATCAAGATCAGCAATGGCTGCTCAACTGCTTGTCCGCCACTCTCGATCCGAACCAGGAGCTCCGCTCCTTCGCTGAAGCTTCCCTTCATCAGGCCTCTCTTCAACCAGGTTCCACTCTCTCCCTCTCTTGCCGATTTTGTTCTCGTTATTGTTGGGTTACTTCTAAAACCCTCGCAAATTCGTCCCTTTATGGACTTTTATTGAATCTCATCTTCCTTTGCCTATTTTCTTTTTGTATAATGTATTTCTAATGTGGCTTCAAGATATGTGTTCTCATGCAGTGTCTTTCTCAAATTCAACTGAACCCTCTAGATTAACAAAACCCTTCTTAGGAAGTGTAACAAAATATGTGGTTGGCATACATCCACAATCACGCGTTCTCATAGTGCTATCTCTACTTCTGGTTTTCCTGGCAGTTTTGGGTGCTGCTAAATCATGAAAAACCATGTTTTGACATTATTTTAGCTCGAATTATGTGATTGAGATGACCCGGTGGGAAATCAATCGGCAATTGAAGTATCGATAAGCATATCACGTTGATCAAGGGTTTGAAATCCCACTTGGCCAGCTATACAGGTCCAACATTGTTCTGTAATGTGCGGGATGAGAAGATTGCACATGCTTGAGGGACTTGTTGGGGAAAAGCTCCGGATACTTTTGTTAGAGCCAAAGATGGAATGTTAGTAATGAGAAGAAGGAAAGCGGTGGCATTACCTCTACGGGTTATTCACCTTGTCATACTGGGGAAAGATTGTTCCGTTTAGTCTTTCCAATCGGGTTTTGGTTGAATAGAAAATGACCGAATCCTACCAGTGACTTGTTTAGTTATTCTGTTTTCTTGGGTCAAACGATTCTTGAGTGGAAATTGTAGAAGCTCATTTTGGTTTATGTAGGTGTTGACTGTGAAAAGGAGAAATCCATACATATTACGTTAAGATTTAAATTACTTTTACATACAACAAACTTTCTGTGTAGTTGATTGGGATTTCTTGTAATAAATATTTGCGAAGGAGAAATCTAGATCAATACCTAAGAAAGAGTCTTTATGGTTAATGTTATGTTGAAATCTCCTAGCCCAAATTTTGATAATTTATAAAGTACCGCTACATTATCTTTTTGGCTGTTGTAACCAATTCATTTTCCTATTGTTTCCTATAATTTTGTGCTTATTATTTCTCTATGCATTGAGATTTATGAGTTATCTTGTTTGCGACTTTCCTAATTTCGATTCTTGGTTATGACAGTGGTAGATGTTTTATTGCCCCATCTAACATAAGCATTTACCTTCATTATCTGCTTTTCTGGTATTCAAGGACAGTACCTGCTGTAGATGAAAAGTAACACAATTAATGATTTTATAATTGTCCATGAAGGTTTTGGAACTGCACTATCCAAGGTTGCTGCAAACAGGGAGCTTCCGCTGGGGTTGCGCCAGATATCCTTTTGTTACGGTTGAACTGATATAGCAACATATATAGAAAATATGTTCATGGTCATTATCTTCTTCCTTTTCCCCTCGTTCTCCACACTGGTTAAAGATTTACCTTACTACATTTAACATTCTTCTATCAAGCTGCCGTCTTTCTGAAGCAGTTCATTAAGAAACACTGGATCTACATCCAGCTTGCTGGGTTCTTTTTCTAACGAATAGAGGAAAATAGTTACTTAAACCTACTTTTCATGTTTTTAACCTCTCGAAATTTCTCCTATGTTTGGAAGCTTTAACATACCTTTACCTAGCTGCTGTCCTTCTGAAGCAGTTCATTAAGAAACACTGGGAGGAGGGTGATGACTCTTTTGAACATCCTGCTGTTTCTAGTGATGAAAAGGTATATATGACATTTGACATTGCTGACTGCATTCAGTGGAAGGGATTAGAGCTTTCTTTTTTCATACTTTGTTACTTTGGGATTCGGTTATTGTAATGTATGGGAATGGTCTTAATGACTTTTCTACTGTTTTTCAGGGTTAGCTTGTAATTAGGTGTCTTTCTCTTGTACACTTCCTGTGTATTTGGGCTATGCCTAATTACATGATTTAATAAACTTCTTACTTATAAAAAAAAAAAAATTTATTTAGATTTATGTTGTACATTCCAGAAATTATAATGTAACCATCTGAAAACTCTGACTTCCAAGATTGGGAAGTTACCATTCTCTCCTTTGTCAGGTTGAACTTTCCATGTGCAAGAAAAAAAACGTTGTGACAAAACCTGATAGAAAACTGTTGAAAATAGATAGAAAAATGAAACTCTAACCATCCCCAATAGTGATAATATCACAAAATTCATAACTCCTCCAAATACCATAACCAATCAATGTCCGCAAAATAGTGCTTAGAAAAAGTAATTCCAATTCTGTTAAAACTTATTATTCCAAGTACAAGTGCTCGAATGTAAGAAAAATGCAATTTGGAATGCCATTATGATTAATGAATTGGTGAAGTATGCAAAATTCTGTTTATAATATAATCCTAGGGCCTACCATAGAGAAGCTTTAGTGACTCAGTCACCTGTTTGTTAGTACATAATGCATAGAAAATTTCTATTGTTTTTATCGGTCCCTTTTACAATCTGTCTTGATTAACTTGCATGATCATGGTTTGACGGTTAACATTGTCAGTTAATTGATGTACCAGAGATTAAATCATACATGTACTTACTGTTAACTTTCCTTTTTATGCTTTAATTGTTAATTGTGTATAAATGTAGATGAGTCTTCATCTTTTATTCCAATGCAGCATTTCTCTCTTGTAAATAATTTGATTTTAAATATTCTCTTCTTTTGCTTGTATCTGATGAATGAAATCCTGGTTACATTATCAGGCAGTCATTCGCAGACTTCTTTTATTTTCTTTGGATGACTCTCACAAAAAAATTTGCACAGCAATTAGTATGGCTGTGGCATCCATTGCAGTCTATGACTGGCCAGAGAATTGGCCTGACTTATTGCCGTTCATGCTGAAGTTGATAAGTGATCAAACTAATATGAATGGTGGTGAGTCTTTCATACATTCATGTTCCGGTTTACCTGATGACAATTTTTCTTCACTTTCTTTTGTATATGTCTTCTCGAACATTTTTTTTTTTATTATGTCATGTGAGTTTATCCATTTTATTTACATTGTCAAAAAATTTCCTAATTCAGCGGTATTACCAAAGTTTGATAGGAGTTTTAGATGATTGCAAATAATTATTCTCTTGGCAGCCCCAAGTTGTGGACTGGTAATGTACTTTGCGAGTGATTAAATAATATGGGTTAGACTCATTGGCCACACTGTACATTACCTATATAGATACTGTCTTGGTAAAGGTAAAGAACCTATAAAAGAATAATGTCCCGGTAAAAAAAACAAAGAACCTATAAAAAGAATAATGTCCCGGTGAAAGAAAAATGTAAAAAGGGCTCTAATGTGCTAGGTCTTCATTAGAAATCACAGTTCATTTCATCAAGATTGCTTTTTCTCGATTCATATGTTTTGTGTTTTGAACTTTCTCCTAGGCTTGTTATTATACTATTTTCATCGAGCATTTGTGCTAATTCATGTTGGGGTGCTTTATTTTCCTTTTATTTTCCTAAGTTCTTGTATGGCATAATCTTGTTTAGTTTTGCTTTGTTTTGTTTTTTGTCTTTTTGTTTTTGAGTTTATTGTATTTTGCCCTTTTGAGTTCCATGGAAGAGAAGAGGGTGTTAGGTAGAAGATGTCATTTTTGTACAAAACCTTCCAGTATAAATTGATATGTAATGCTGAAGTTAACAAAGCGAGAAAAAAAAACTATGCAGATATTTTTCTAAGTCTCATCTACAAGGGGTGAAGATTGGCTGTATCTGACCCTGTTCACACACACACACACACACACACACTTTAATTCTCATCCGTCTTCATTGATTAAAAAAAATATACTCTCCTTCAATCAACACAAACGCCCTATTCTATTGATATGGGGTTGCATAAAATTACCTCAAATTCGTGTGGAAGAGGTGCAGCGGTTGTGTGGTTGCTGTGCAACACAAAACAGTCATATCAAATGGTGGGAAAAGAGAAACAGAGGGAGGGAGAGGAGGGCTTATCAGAGTCTTTGATGACGTGCGGTTTTCAGCGATGGCTCGTGCTTTCCTTGGTTCATTATGCTGCTTGCCCATTTTGGACATTTGTTTAAAATCTTGCCACCCCAGTAGTGGGGTAAAAAATCTGCCCATTATCCTTTCAGGTTTGCGGAGCTTGACCTGTTGACCACTCCTATGCTTTATAGTGAAATTAAAAAAATATTTTTTTTTTTATTAGTGAAGACAATTTTATAATAGAATGGCCCCTGCAAGTTGATTATTTTTTTGCTCGGTGAACAAAATTTTATTGAGCATAAAATAGACAAAGGCCCTAGTATATGGGACATATACAAGAGCTTCGCTTATGCATGCTAATTTAACGATACAAGGAAGTCGTGAAAAGACATGCCATTAAAATCAATTACAATGACCAATGGAGTAAAGTATTGAAAAATAAACTTTTAACTTATAAAAAAAAAAATGAAAAATAAACTTTTAAAATGCGTAACTAGTTAATGAGTAATTGCATTCACTTTCCTACTTTATTATTTCAGGAAAGTGGATATGCTTGGATGTTTTTTATGATTGTTTCTCTTGCCTGTTCCGTGCTGATGGTGATTGATGCATTTTGCTTCAAATGAATTTACATTGTCAAGAATTTTGTAGTTCAGGGAGCTCTAAGGTGCTTAGCTCTTCTCTCTGGAGACTTGGATGATAAAATGGTGCCAGCACTTATTCCGGTTTTGTTCCCATGCTTGCTTACAATTGTGTCATCTCATCAGGTAGTTATAACATATATATATATATATTAGTTATATATATATATATATATGTTATATGTTATAACATATATATATATATTAGTTATATATATATATATATGTTATATGTTATAACATATATATATATATGTATTAGTGGTATGCATCATTAATAACTACTACATAATATACATTGGTTATAACATATAAATATAAGTATAAAGTAAATGTATATATAATTTATAAATGTTATACATATATAAGCATAAATCCTAATATCTTATATACAAGTATAAGATTTTAGTAACTAATTATTAACATATTGATTGTGCCATTAATATGGCAATATTTATATATTAACTAGTACCATTTCTTTTTCATCTAACCATTTGTCTCGATTTTGTGACAAAACCATAAAGACCAATACAAATTTTACAAAATTTAATACAAAACACATCTTAAAAACTTTTATTGGAAGAACTTTTCAATTCTACCTGTTGACTTTCACAAAACTCAACCCAAAATGTATCTAAAAGTTTTTTCAAGAAGTATGAAAAATTATCACTTATTAAACAAGTCCTAAGCTCGTCTACCATCTTCTCACAATTATCACTTGTCAAAGTCAACACCTATCTTATTTATGCTGTTATCTTGTGGTTTAGATAGTCATCCAGTTTTGTCAAGGAAAGGAATAACTTCTATAGTCCTTGTAAAATGTTCTTTGGGACTATTCTTTGTAGTCATATTCTATGCTGTGTATCGAGTTGTCATTATTAAAAAAAAGGCTCTTTTCAACAACATTGATCAGACACTTGGCATTTTAATGAACAAGTTCCTTGGGTTTTGAGATGCTTTTTAGAAAAGTTTAGTCCTTCATACTCATGTCATTTCTGTTTTAGATATTTGAAAAGGTCGATCTTGTAGTTCATCTATCATTGGACCTAATGCAGTCTGTCTGAAAACTTTTCTCCATTTTGGGTGGATTTATTCACTATATCTATATTCATGCATTTATTTAAAATCCTTATAATTTATAGTAAAAAATAGTCTATATAATCTTGGTTTTTTAAGGGTGAAAAATATTGATAATCTGCTTTTGTTTACACTGATTGTGGAATTATTCTGTATCTTTTATGTGCAGGTCTATGACAAATACATACGGGCAAAAGGCACTTCAATAGTTTATTCTTGCGCCTCCGTGCTGGGGGCAATGGGTGGTGTATACAAGGTATTTTCTTGTAACCAGATCTTCATCATATGATTTCATAGTATGAGTGGATTTAGCTTGTTTTATATGATTAACAGATCGAGATGTTTATGTTCAGATAGAAAGCACTGCATTAATAGGGCCTATGCTTAAACCATGGATGGATCAGTTTTCTATTATTTTAGAAGAGCCTGTGCAAGCTGAAGATCCTGATGATTGGAGTCTAAGAATGGAGGTTGGTTTAGTTCTTTGATCAAAATCTGCATCAACATGTGTGTACTCATTTTCGATCACTCATAATTAGATATTGTATATAATTATCGTTTCCTTCTTTATCATTAGGTTTTGAAGTGTTTGAATCAGTTTGCTCAGAATTTTCCTAGCCTTACTGGAAGTCAATTTATGGGTAAGTTTGTGAAAATAGTGAGACTAATATCGTACATAGGCTGCATTTGTTTTGGCTGAAGAAGTTTTTAGAGAAACGCTTTCAAATTCTCGTGTGTTTGGTGGTCTGGTTAGTGGAGTTTAAGTTGGTCATCATAAAAACTAAGACTTTGGGATTTGAAACAGTCATTCCTCCCAAGAGGTGTAAGTCTGTTTCTGGACTGCTCCTCTCTCTGTGCTTGAATACTACAACTGGGCTTGTTGACCCTTGCAGAGCATCCCAACCTTCTCCACTCCCCATTGGCGGTACCTTTCCACTTTCACGACCCCTGCTGCCTGCCATCCTTTTGTTCTAGTGCAACCAAGCCCCTTAGTATGGAATCTAGCCTCCTATGGAAGTTCAAGACTTGGTAGTGGCAATTGGGATTGGGGTGGTGTCTAACAGCTTTTTGGTCATTGCGGAATCTGTAATGGGCTGCATGGTGGTGTTTGGTAGAAGAGGCTTGTAAATAATTTTCATACTAATCAACTGCTGAAAAGTGTTTTTGGGGACGTTTTTTTAGTCTCCATGAAACCATGGAAAACAAATGATTTTCTCTGAAAATATTTTTGACCAAAAAGATTTTCTTATATTCCTTATTTCATGCCAAAACAAATGCAGCCTTATTTTCAGTTCTTTCAATTGATATTTCCTTTTACTGGTAGAAATATATTATGTCCCTCTAACACTGTCTCTTCCAGTAATTGTCGGACCATTGTGGAAAACATTTGAATCATCTCTTAGGGTATATGTGAGATCATCTATTGAAGGTACAGAAGATTCATATGAGGGAAGATATGACTCTGATGGCACAGAGAAGAGCCTTGATTCATTTGTCATCCAGGTGATAATTCTACTGGCTTAACAACTTATTTGAAGATATTTAATAACTGATAATTTTTTTTGATAGGTATATAATAAGTGATAAATATTGTTAAGAAGTGCCTGAAATGGAGGCAAGCCAAGCACATAGGGACTCTACAAAGGGCATTAGAAAGAATGAAAAGGACAGAAAACCAAGCACAAGAAAATTACAAATAAAATCCAAAAATTTTGAATCAATGAAATTTTGAAAATAAATTGTATATCTAGAATGATAATAATTTTGGATTCTGTTTTAATAGCTAATGAATGTTTGGATAGTATAATTAAATCGGGTGAGTCGAGTATTTTATGTAAGCTTGATATGGAGAAGGCTCATGATCATGTCAATTGAAATTTTCTGTTTTATCTTCTGGGGAGATGTGGTTTTGGGGGAAATGGTGTAATTGGATCAAACACTGTGTTTCAAACTTTCGGCTGCTCGTTTCTTAGTATTAGTGGATGGTTCCCCTATGGGTTTTTTCAATAGTTCCTGTAGATTGAGACAAAGGGATCTGTTGTCTCCTTCTCTTTTTGTCATCGTGATGGATGCTCTTAGCCGTATGTTGGGGGCTGCGGTTGATGGTGATTTGTTGACAGGTTTCTCAGTGGGAGGGTCTCATAATGGCTCGATTAATGTTTCTCATCTTTTGTTCACAGATGATATGGCTTGAACAGTTTGGGATAGGGTGATTGAGAAGGTAGAGAGAAGGCTGGCGGGATGGAAGAGGTTGTATTTTTCAAAAGGGGGAAATATCACCCTTATAAAAAGCACTTTTTCCAATCCCCTACTTATTTTCTATCTTTGTTTCCCATTCCAATTAGAGTGGCAAGTAGGATGGAGAAGTTATTTCGAGACTTCTTGTGGGGAGGTATTGAGGAGGAAGCCAAGTTTCACTTGGTTAGTTGGGAGAAGATTTGTACCCCTTTGTCGTGTGGTGGGTTGGGGGTGAAGATGAGAAGCTTTAATAAAGCCCTTCTTGGGCAGTGGTTATGGAGGTATAATCAGGATTGTGAAACCTTATGGGGGCTGTGATGATTCGAAATATGGGAGTGCTTGGGGGGGGGGGGGGGGGGGGGGGGGGGGGGGGGGGGGGGGGGGATGGTGCTCTAATAAGGTAAGAGGTAGTTATGGTTTGGGGGTGTGGAAAAATATTAGGAATGGTTGGGATGTTTTCACAGAACATGTTAATTTTGTGGTAGGTGATAGCTCCAGAATTTGTTTTTGGCACTATCCGTGCTGTGATGGTAGGGTTCTTGGTGCTGTTTTTCTAGGCCATTTTCGAATTACTCAGAATCCGGATGCTTCAGTGGCTGAGGTTTTGGACTGTTCTACTGGTTCACCCCATTGGAATGTCCACTTTACTAGAGCTGTGAATGATTGGAAACTGGACGTAGTTTCTGATTTGTTTGGCTTATTGTATGCTACACAACTTGCTCAGGCCGAGAGGGATAAGATGTTTTGGATTGATACTGGTAATAAGAAGTTTTCAATTCTTTCATTGTACAGGATGTTGTCTAGCTCGAATGTGTTACATTGTTTTCCTTAGAAGAGTATTTGGAAGAGTAGGTGCCTTCAAAGGTTGCGTTCTTTGATTGGTTTGCTTCCTTAGGAAAAATTCTGACCTTGGACGATCTCAGGAAGCGGGGATTAATTGTTATGGATTGGCATTTCTTATGTAAAAAGTTTGGCGAATCGGTGGATCATTTGTTACTTCATTGTGAGGTGGCAATGGTGTTATGATAGGAAGTGTTTAATAGGATTGGAGTGGCATGGGTGATGCCAAGTAGGGTGGTGGATCTTTTTGCTTGTTGGAGAGGTTTAAGGTGTAACTCTCAAATTGCCACTGTTTGGAATATGATCCCTTTATGTCTTGTGTGGTGTATTTGGGTTGAGAGGAATGGTTGATGCCTTGAAGATAAGGAATGCTCAGTGGATGAACTTAGATGTTTTTTTTCTTTAATACCTTATTTCTGTGGGCTTCAGCCATTGTCTTTAATGGAACTAGTGTCCATGATTTTCTTGTTTCTTTTTCTAGTTCTTGACTCGTAATTAGGTTTAAGTGTTTGTATATTTCCTGTGTATTTGGGCCTTGCCTTGTTACTTGTCCCCATACGATTTTCTTATTTATAAAAAAATAATTACTAGTAACCTAATCAGTTGAGGACTTTAGAAAGCCCTTTCCAATAACCTATTGACTACTCGGTTCCCTAGCGAGCGAGTGGGGGATAATTATTTCTCTCATGCCATGAATGCTTTTTCAGATCTGATTTTTGAGCTTGGTTTGATCAATCTTCCGATGGTTGATGGGGATTTTACGTGGTCCAATGGAACGGGCTGGACAGATTTCTGGTTTCAACTTCTTGGGAGGTTCATTTTCTTGATTTGAGGCAGAAAAGGTTACTGAGAATCAAGAATGTGTTCTGACCATTATCCTATTATGCTGGAGAGTGGGGGCACTTTTAGAGGACTAAGGTATTTTAAATTTGAAAATATGTGGTTGGAGTATGAGGGTTTTGAGGATAGGGTGAGATTGTGGTGGCCTTTGTACTCTTTTTCTGGTACTCTGAGGTTTGTACTGGCTGGTAAACTTAAAAACATTAAAAACAGATTTGAAGAAGAAGAAGTGGAATGTTGAGGAGTTTGGGAAAACGGAAAATAAAAGGAGACTTTTGATGCAGCAGTTGCGGAGTTTGGAGGAAAGGGAGCTGCTGGGGGACATATTTGGTGAGGAATTGAAGAGAAAAAAAGTGGTGGTGGATGATTTAGAGAAAATCACTTTAATGGGGGAAATCTCTTGGAGATAGAAATCTTGGGTCCATTGACTGAAGGAAGGTGACAAGTGCACGAAAAGTTTTCACCGTATGGCGAACTTTCATCGTAAAAATAATGCTATTGAGGTTCTTTTGTTGTGCCAGAACCACCTAGAAACACACCCACAAACAAGATAGAGACAATATTTAAGTGGTTCGGCAATTTGCCTATGTCCACTGGAGCGGAAATAATTGATTTCAATATGTTTGTACAAAATTACAAGCACTCAATAAAACAACCTCTTTATCTCTCAGATGGCCTCCAGATGAGCATAAGGCTCATTCTTATTTTCCCACGCCTTACATTTCGCCCAACACCTCTTGCCTTGATCACTCACCTATGTGAGGATGGTCTTACACCATTGCAAATGACCTTTTATAAGTGGAGCTCTACCAAATGTTAGCCACAATTCTTGACCAAGAGAAGGATTTCCAACAACTATCATTGACTTTGGAGGGGCTGCAGCAGCTTTCTTGGACATTTGAGGGGCTGCTGCAAAGTTGGATTCACACTTGGGTGGAGCCTGTTAGGTTATGTGTGGGTTATGTGTGGAGCTTGGTTTGAGAGCTATAAAGGCATCAAGCAAGATTGTTCGCTCTACTTTGGCTCGAGTGAAACTCAGTTCGCTCAAGGTGTGCATGATTGTGGACTCGAGCGAAGGAAAAACCCTAGAGTGAGGGTTGAGATTGTGCAGTAAAGCACTTGTAACTCAGTGTTGAAAATCTCCTCTGAAGAAAATCCCCTGCAAGCTCCGCGGATGTAGATACAGTGCAGATACATTTGAAGAGGCATCTCGAGACGTATTTGAAGACGTACTTGAAGATGCATTTGATAGTGGAAATCTCTCGTGGCGAAAACAACGAGCATTCCGATGAGGGGGTGCAATCATTTGAAGGAAGCAACAGTTTGTGGCATCCTAATATGGCACACATGGGTGGAGGGGGTGATTGTTGAAATCCACCCAAGTGTGAATCCAACTTTGCAGCAGCCCCTCAAATGTCCAAGAAAGATGCTGAAGCCCCTCCAAAGTCAAGGATAGCTGCTGGAAATCCTCCTCTTGGTCAAGAATTGTGGCTAACGTTTGGTAGAGCTCCTCCTATAAAAGGAGGTCATTTGCAATGGTGTAAGACCATCCTCACATAGGTGAGTGATCAAGGTAGGAGTGTCAAAATAAGGTGAAACATTGTATGAATGGCCGAATACCTAGTCCTTGAGGGTTCTGTCTATTATATAATCTGTACAAAGCAATTCTATACATGGAAATAAATTAGTATGTGCCTAATTCTAGCCCTATACAAGGAAGTTACAAGCTGTCAAATATTAGCTAGAGAAATAAGGAAAGAGTTGTATAAGGAAAGAATAAAGTAATGGGTAGTGTTGCTGTCGATTGACAGCCCCCTTCAAATTGATGTATGTTGATCAACAAGCATCAATTTGCTACTAAAGAAGCAATGTCGATGACGAGTGAAAGCTTTGGTGAAGATATCAACAATCTGTAGTTCAGTGGAAACATGTGGAAGAGTGATAACACGAGCTTCAAATGCTTTACGGATAGAGTGACAGTCGACTTCAATATGCTTTGTGCACTCATGATAGACAGGATTGACCGTGATTTGAATAACACTCGTATTATCAGCATGTAGAGGTGTAGGCTCAGTCTCAGAAAAATCTAGCTCAGCAAGCAAACCTCGAAGCCAAATAATTTTGGAACAAGTAAGAGACATTGTCCGATACTCAGATTCTGTAGATGACTTAGAGACTCTGTCTTGCTTCTTACTCTTCAGGAGATCAATGCATCACCTAAGAACACACACCAACCAGTGATGAAACAACGTGTATCCGTACAATCGGCCCAATTAGCGTTGCTATAGGCAGTAAGACGGGGAGAAGTGCTTGAAGGAAAGAATAAGCCATGGGCAGAAGTGCCCTGAACATAGCGTATGATCCTACGGACTGCAGCCAATGAAGATGACGAGGAGTCTGAAGAAACTGACTGACTTGTTGTACTGCAAAGGAAATGTCCGGTCTAGTAATGGTGAGATAGACAAGGCTACCCACCAACTTTTGGTATAAACTGGGATCAACATAAAGATCTTTTCCCTCGAGGAAAAGTTCAAACTGAAAAGCTCAAGTAGAGTAATTTGTGTCCGTAAACTTGACACACATAGGTGCTGAGTCCATAGCAAATAAATAGAACCCAAGACAAAAGAATGGACCGAAATATTATTGTTCTGTTCTGAGAGAAAATAGAGAAGCCAATGTCGAAAGAGCAGAGCCAAAATAAAAAAATAGGAAACCCACTTGCAGAATCAGCAGAAAAAAAAAAGTGGAAAAAAAAAACAAACCAAAAGGACTGAGAGGACTGAGACATGACTGGTTACCACGCGAGAGGAACAGACGTCATCGAACAAGGAGAAGCCCACTGTTCTGATATGTGATTGACAACTAGAGATGGATAGACTAGCACCTACACTCAAAAACCGCCGAAATGAACACCAAGACCTCAAACAGAGGCTGCCGAAAAACACCAAGACCTGGAAAGGACGTGTCGATGAACTGAGAACGGCCGAAAATGGTCAGACCTGAGCCAGACGATGCCGACAAACACCAACCCATAAACAAAAGGCCGAAAAACAAAGAACCTTGAACGTCGGGTTATTGAACAACACAAAACACGTCGAAAGCACAATAAATACTGAAACCGAGAGAGAAAAAATTCGAGAGCGAGAAGAACCTTAGCAGTTGGCTCTTGATACCATGTCAAAATAAGGTGAAACACTGTATAAATGGCCGAATACCTTGGCCTTGAGGGTTCTGTCTATTATATAATCTGTACAAAGCAATTCTATACATGGAAATAAATCAGTATGCACCTAATTCTAGCCCTATACATGGAAGTTACAATCTGTCAAATATTAGCTAGAGAAATAAGGAAATAGTTGTATAAGGAAAGAATAAAGAACAATAATGGGCAGCGTTGCTGTCCATTGACAAGGAGGTGTTGGGCGAAATGTAAGGCGTGAGAAAATAAGAAAGAGCCTTGTGCTCATCTGGAGGCCATCTGAGAGATAGAGAGGTTGTTTTGTTGAGTTTTTGTAATTTTGTACAAACATATTGAAATCAATTGTTTCCGCTCTAATGGATATAGGGAAATTGCTGAACCACTTAAATATTGTCTCTATCTTGTTTGTGGGTGGTTTTGGCACAACAATTGGTATCAGAGCTTCAATTTTGCACTACCCAGAAAATTCAAGTTGATTGAAATCAACTTTTGATCACATTAGAAGGTTCGTCTCGATAAGAAGAATATGTTGCCGCAAACGACATCGAAAACCGACTCCAGAGGAGTCCACAGGGGCCCTAAGAAGTTCGGAACGTGCAATCCACGCGCCAATGATCGTCCAGAGGTTGAAGATGCGTGTGGGACACGCTCCCACATGCCCCCACGTGCTCCAATGGAAGAAGACGCATGAGAGACACATCCCCATGCACCCCCACACGCCCCACCTGCTGTTCTTGGCTGATCTGGACCGTTCAGAATTTCAGATTTGTTTTGGGCTTGATTTGAGCGATCCGAAGTCCAATTTCGATGATCAAATAGTGCTTTCCAACTATTTGGATCATTCCGGACTCATCCGTACGGTTGGAATTTTTGAAATTCATCTCAAAATTCCAGATTTGTTGTGGGCTTAATCTAAGCTGTTGGAGTCCAATCACAACAGACTCATTTGTCGTGGGTTTGATCAAAACCAGTTGGAGTCCAATCACGTGAAGTTTGACGAGCAGACTTCAGGTCATTGGACGATGCTGATTAACCTGTTAGATGGGCAGGTTTTGGGAGTCGTATGACTCATTATGTTCAGATAAGTGGAGCACAATGTTATTAAGAGGAGAACTGTCGTGGATCTCATTGTGGCTTTTTTTTTTTTGGAAAGCCGGTTGCAAATAACAAGTGTTGATGAAGAGACTGTTCAACTTTCAAGATGGCAGAATGTACGTTTGTTGCCCAATCGTATTTGGCATTGCTGCCAAAAGGTTGGGAGGCCATTAGAATGGCTATCAGTAATTCTGCAAAGAAGTCAAGTTGAAATTTGATATTGTACGAGATCTTATCCTAGCTGAGGAGGTGTGCAGAAGAGATTCTAGCAAGATCTCGGATTTGTTGGTCCTGAACGTTGATAATCAGGGCAGAAGACTGGATTAGTCAAAGTTTAGGAATAAGGGCAAGAGCAAGTCAAGGTCTGGGCAACAGATGACTTGTTAGGAATTGTGGCAAGACATGCCACAAGAGTGCTAAAATCAAGAGAAAACTGAGAATGATGATTGG
Source organism: Juglans microcarpa x Juglans regia (assembly GCF_004785595.1). Taxonomy (NCBI): domain Eukaryota; kingdom Viridiplantae; phylum Streptophyta; class Magnoliopsida; order Fagales; family Juglandaceae; genus Juglans; species Juglans microcarpa x Juglans regia. The sequence goes on along the minus strand of NC_054598.1, from coordinate 9,763,412 downwards.
AATATGGTGACTGAAAAAATACACGACGTCCTATTTCTTGCAGTGCTGCTAAAGATTGGAGATTGATGATAGCAACCATTTAGTAGTGTTTTTTCTCAAAAAGCGTGGAAGGTCACGAATGATTCATTGGTCTTGGCTCGTGGTAAAAGTAGGCTTGGTCGCGTGAATTAGAGGAGGGAAGTAAAAGGAAGCCAGTTTTGCTTTTCCTCAAATAAGCCTAAGGAAATCTCCCGAGACCACAACATGAAGCAGAGGTGTGAGATAAGAACAAAGCGTCTAATGTTCCAGGGATGTCTACACCTAAAGTTGATGATCACATGGCTGCCAAGACGACTAGACCTCCATGATGGCTTAAACTATATCTTGCTAAATGAAGGTAGTGAACTATAGTATGAAGACAAAATCTTGCAAGAGGGGAGATTATGCAAGTAGAAGTTAGCTGATTGAACTCCCATGAGAGGAGTAGAGACTGCACAAGATGGGCACATCGCTGAAGACTGAATACGTTAGCAGCAGGATGAGGGGTTTGTCGCCCAGATCAAAGATGGAAACCTCAGCAAAAGGTTATCTAATATGTGCTAGAGTCAGTGTGAGACCATATATTCCCAATATAGTGGGAGTTGTGTGGTTCCTTATAGATGTGTTGATTAAGGGCACTATACGTGATGAACTGAAGTTATGCATAACTTTAGTTGGTCTTCTGGCTTGAAGATAGGAGCTGTGAAATTGCAGAGATGATAGGAATCATGGTGGAGATAAAGGCTGGCATGTGGAGAACCAGTTTCTTAGTTGGAGATTGGTGATTGTTGGGTTATGTGTGGAGCCTGGTTTGAGAGCTATAAAGGCATCAGGCAAGATTGTTCGCTCGATTGTGGCTCGAGCGAAACTCAGTTCGCTCAAGGTGTGCATGATTGTGGACTCGAGCAAAGGAAAAACCCTAGAGTGAGAGTTGAGATTGTGCAGTAAAGCACTTGTAACTCAGTGCTGTAAATCTCCTCTGAAGAAAATCCCCTGCAAGCTTCGTGGATGTAGATTCAATGCAGATGCATTTGAAGAGGCATCTGGAGACGTATTTGAAGACTTACTTGAAGATGCATTTGATAGCGGAAATCTCTCATGGCGAAAACAACGAGCATTCCAATGGGTGGAGGGGGTGATTGTTGAAATCCACCCAAGTGTGAATCCAACTTTGCAGCAGCCCCTCAAATGTCTAAGAAAGCTGCTGTAAAGTTGGATTTCCACTTGGGTGGATTTCAACATCTTCATAATGGTAAAAACATCATTTCTGATCAGGAGGTCATTAAGGATCACATTGTCAATTTCTATGAGAAGTTGTTCAGCGAATAATACTCATGGAGACCAAAGCTTGATGGATTGTTTTTTTGACTCCATTGATCAGGCAAGTGTAGAATGGTTGGAGAGAGGTTTTGAAGAGGATGAAGTTCTTGATGTGGTTAGAGGAATGACAAAGGATAAGGCTCCTAGTCTGGATGGTTTCTTAATGGCTTTCTTTCAATCTTGTTGGGATATAGTGCAGGATGATAAGATTTTTCATGAATTTTATACATTTATGAAATTTGAGAAAAGTTTCAATGATACATTTATAGCACTTATTCCCAAAAAGGTAGGGGCTGTGGAGATGCGGGATTTTTGGCCTATGAGTTTGGTGAATGGGTATGCAAGATAATCTCTAAGGTGTTAGCTAATTGTATGGGTGTGGTGTTGGGAAATATTATATCGAATTCTCAAAATGCCTTTGTAAGAGGGAGACAAATTCTTGACTCTGTTTTAGTTGCTAATGAGTATGTGCACAACATAATTAAATCAAATGAATATGGAATTTTGATTAAATTGGACATGGAAAAAGCGTATGACCATGTTAGTTGGTATTTTCTATTGTATTTGTTTGGGAGATATGGTTTTGGAGAGAAATGGTGTATGTGGATCAAACATTTGTAATAATCCGGCTCAATAATTCTAAGTTCAAGATATTAATAATTTTTATTGGGCCTAAATTATATTAATGGGCCATATTGGATAAGCCCACGAGGGATAAGTTATTGAGGTTGATTAGGAGTTTTAATTAGGCTCAATAACTATGTTTTTTTTTTACAAGTAAAAGTAAATTTATTGATATGAATGAAATAGGCATAGCCCGTTTACAAGTGAAGTATACAAAATAACTAATAACTATGTTAAATCTCATTTATTATTTATTGAACAAGTTAGACTCCTTTTAGAATTTAAAGGTCAACAATTAGAAATTTATTTTAATTTAAAATCATCACTGATTGAAGTCCCCTACGCAATCTCAGTCATTGTCAATCCTACATTGAATGAACTACAAGATCATGTTTTTAAATTCAAACGCTCTTCTTGAATGATTGTGACTAAGTCCAACTCGAACTCGAACTCATCGACATCCTATTACAATAGGGATACAACTGTACAAGTCGTCTTCTCGTTAAAACTCTTTAACCATACTTATATATAAAAAAAGGCTCTTTAACCGAGTCCAACTCAAACTTGTCCTCTCTCTCTCTCTCTCAAATCTCTCTATAAATATCTCCATTTCACGTGTTATTTGGGAAAAAAAAAAGAAGATAAAACCTCCCAATCCAGTACCGTGATCGATTTTGTGTCGGAAAGTTTAGGAAGCAACACTACAAGGTAAGTAGCTTGATCATAAATTAGGATTAACATACGTTAGATAGTTATATATATTATTATTAAAGCCAGTTCTTTCAAAACCAGTGTTTACATACCATGCATGTCATGATATTTGCAAGCACGCCGTTCATCATGTTTCATTCCGCATATTATAGTTATGTATGTATTATGTATCTCACGTTGCATAAGACACGTAAATTTTGATAAGATCAAGTGTAAGATGAGCTCATAACAGTTAATCAGATGACCATTCAGATACATGGTACCAATGCAATTTATGGGTGGATGTGCAAGTCACAAAGCTAAGCGTGTTCTACCATAGTATGCTCGAATACTATTTGCGGCTTCCCTTGCGGCCGCAGGATGTGGAACCGGTGCACAACCTTACACATAGGGTTATGTGTGTGGACTAGTAAGATAAGTATGATAAGTTAGATAATTCAAGACAACGCATGCATGACATAAGCATACGTATGAATGATCATGATTTTAAGTTTTCAGCATAAAATATTTTTTGAAAAATCTTATGTTAAAATATGTTTACGTTATGATGGATTTCTTACTGAGTCATGGACTCATTTTAGTTTATTTTTATGTTTTTAAACCACTCTAGGTCAGGATAATTATGACGATGGAGCTGTAGGATGAGACTTAGTCCAGGGAGGCCTGACAGTGGCCTAGATCATGTACAAAGATTTTAAATTATGATTTTTATTGCACTAGCTTTGAGGAATTTTAATAAATGCTTCCGCGCACTCTCTTTTATGATCTCAGTATTTTAATAAAGAATTATTTTATTTATAGAATCTTTGTACTTGACACTTCCTTTAGAATAAAAGACAATATTTTTAAGTCAGGTTCAGTAGTAGCACTTTGGCCCCTGAGAATTTCTAAAAGTGACTTTATTATTAACCGTGGGGAGTAAGGTGTTACAACATTACATTTCGACGTCGAGATTTTCCATTTTGGTGAATGACACTCCAATTGGGTTTTTTAATAGTTCACATGGTTTGAGACAAGGAGATCCGCTATTTCCTTTTCTTTTTGTCCATGTCATGGATGCATTGAGTATAATGTTGGAAGCGGCGGTAGAAGGAAGGTACTTGTCAGGTTTTGAGGTGGGCAATGAGGAACGGAATAGCATGAAATTATCTCATCTTCTTTTTGCTGATGACACTTAGATTTTCAATGAGCCCAACCAAGAATATATTCAATCTTTGAGAGCATTGTTGTTTTGTTTTGAAGCTATCTCGGGTCTCAGGATTAACATAAACAAGTCTAAAATTGTACTTGTGGGTGCCGTATGTAACATTTCAGATTTGGCTAATATTTTGGAGTGTAAGATTGCTTCACTGCCGCTGAAGTATCTTGGTCTTCCCTTGGGGGCTCCTCATAAATCTGTTTTGATATGGGATGGGGTGATTGAGAAGATTGAGAGAACGTTGGTTGAATGGAAAAAGTTATATTTGTCTAAAGGGGGAAGAATTACTTTGATAAAGAGTACGTTGTTCAATCTTCTTACGTATTTTCTTTCACTTTTCCCTTTGCTGGCTGGGGTTGCTAGAAGAATTGAGAAAATTTATCATAATTTCTTATGGGTAGAAATACGAGAGGAAAATAAGTTTCATTTGATTAGTTGGAACAAGGTTTGTCAACCGGTTTCTTGTGGAAGATTGGGGGTGAGAAATTTGAGGTTGTTTAATAAAGCACTCCTTGGAAAATGGCTTTGGAGATATCATGAAAAGAGAGATGCTTTATGGAAGAACGTTGTTGCTGTTAAATATGGGAGTGGGTGGGGGGATTGGTGTTCTAATGAAGTTAGAGAAGCGTATGGGTGAGTTTATGGAAGTTTATTAGGAAAGGTTGGGGGGAGTTTTCTAAACATATTAAATTTAAGGTGGGGGAAGGGAAGATGATTCTCTTTTGGCATGATATTTGGTGTGGGGAATCAGCTCTTAAATCAGATTTTCCATCTCTTTACAGGATTGCAAGGGATCAAAATGTTGCTGTGGCATATTATCTTCAATGTATGGATAATAATATTCTATGGAATGTTGACTTTATTAGAGATGCAAATGATTGGGAAGTGAATGTTGTTTCTGATTTTTTGGGAAGAATTTATAATTCAAAAGTGATGCAGGGAAGAGAGGACAGACTATTGTGGGATCATGCTGGAAATTTCAGGTTTTTAGTCAGTTCTTTTTATAAGGTGCTTAATTGTCATTCTGGCTGTGTATTTCCCTGGAAAAGCATTTGGAGGGTGAAGGTACCTACTAAGGTGGCATTCTTCAGTTGGGTGGTTGTTCTAGGGAAAGTATTGACCACGGATAACCTTAGAAAACGTGATTTGTGTATAACTTATTGGTGTGTCATGTGCAAGAAGGATGGTGAATCTGTAAATCATCTTTTTTTAATTGTGAGGTGGCAAAGTCTTTGTGGAATGACGTTATTGGTCGGACAGGTTTATATTGGGTGATGCCTAAGGAAGTTGTGGATCTTTTTGCATGTTGCCGTGGTTTTGAGGCAAGGAAATGTGTTGCTGCCATATGGAGAATGATTCCTTTGTGTTTAATGTGGTGTTTACAGCTGGAAAGGAATATGAGATATTTTGAAGACAGAGCGTTCTTTTGAAGACCTTCAAAATTTTTTCTTTTCTACATTGAGTTTGTGGGCAAAGATCTTTGTAAGAAATGATGATAATGTACTGAATCTGTTTGTCTTAGTTTTCTGCTTTCTAGAGTGTAGTAGGTATTTCCTTTGTATACATCCTGTGTACGTGGGCTGTGCCTATTCTCGGTAATAAAATTCTTATTAATTAAAAAAAAAAAAAAAAAATCTAGGATGGAAAACAATGACCAAAGTGGGAAAATGTCATTCCATGGTCTGTGGAGTCTCCATCAGTTCTGCATGAACATACATGATTCTATTGTTATTGATGGTTTGCCATCACTAGTCAATGTGATGGACTTGGTTCTGAAAATGGACCTCTAGCAGTTCACCTAAATGACATACTTCTGAATCTTGGAGGCTGGGCTGCATTATACATATTAGTTTGTTCATAATTTTTATCCATATTGTTCATGCACTATGGCCAGTGGCTTTACTGCTAAGTGCATCTAACTTGAGATTGTATTAGTTCAAATGATTGAGTTCTTACATGTACTTTGAATATACAGATGTTTGAGTTTCTTCTGACCATTGTTGGTAGTGCAAAATTGGTAAAGGTACCGTTCAAAACTTTTTGTAACTGTTTTTGCTTCATATTGTTTTCTCGTTCTTTATTCTAAAAAAAGCTTTGTTCATGTAGGTTGTTGCAAATAGCGTCAATGAGGTGGTGTATCACACTATTGCTTTTCTGCAAATGACAGAACAGCAGGTAATTTTGGAGTTTGTCATAATAACACAGATTTCCATAAACTTGTAATTATTTTGAATTCGCACCGTGGTTTAGGTCTGTTCAGATTCATATTGCAAAACACTATGTACTCCAACATAAGAAAACAGAGTATGCCCTATATGATCTCCTCATGTTACCCATATATCCATACTCATGGCCCTCTGTCTGTGGCAGTTACAAGATGAATTTTGGGGTGCCATAACGTGGCTAGTTTTAGGGCTTCATATTACGAGTGATCTGCAATGAATGCTTTTGTGCTGAAATACTAATTGAAAGTTTTTAGTTAATGACCTGATTGCATACATCTTTAAGTTTATATTAAAAGATGGTGTAACTTTACTACTTACCAAAAAAAAAAAAAAAAAAAAGATGGTGTAACTTTACTAAGTTGAAGAATTTTTTTTTTGATTGGAACCGGGTGTCCAGTAACAGCGTCTTGACTAATCCCGGGGGACTAATTTGAAGAAATAGTGGAATACTTGTGGATCTAATCATACGGTCCAACATAGGCTCGTCTTTTGAACCCATAGCTGATAGAAGCACAAAAATAGTGTCATTCTAGATGTCAATAGCAACAATAATACTTTTAGTAAGAGGAAGATTCATCATGTGATGTTCTACCACTTTGGACTAAAGATGTGTTTTGTTTTTTATTCATCCAGTTAAATCTTTGCATCCATCTGTGTTACTGTTACTTAAAATGTTCAACTAGGGCATTCTTTTTATTAATATATATTTATGTCCCCCAAAAATAACTTTTCTTTAGGTGCATACTTGGTCCGTGGATGCTAACCAATTTGTTGCTGATGAGGATGATGTCACTTATAGCTGTCGTGTTTCTGGTATGACAAGTATTCCTGTTGTTACTTCATTGTTCTAAACCCACATGCACACACATATTGTTGTAATCATTTTGGAAATGGAAACACGATAAAAGCAAACTTTGAGAAGATAGTAGAAGCTATCATGACATGTTGAAATCATGAAGAATGTAGAATTATCTTGAAAACGAAACATGCTGACTAGACATTATTTCAAAGATAAATGTCAAGGACATTTAGAACAAAAGATGGCTTTTTATGTTTTTAATTTTATTAATAGAGGAAAAAGAGTGGGCGGTGGCCCCAACATAAAACTCATTACAAAAATGCTTCACTTGTATTTTTTTGGCTTTAGTGGGATGGATTGTTTTGGATTATTTTGATTTGCTTGCTATGGTTGGGCACCACAACAAAAAGGGGTGTGTTTTTTAGGTTGTAGTGGGACTGCTGTTGGAGACATTCACTTTATTCGCCTTAGATAGAGAAGTATGTCAACATCAGTCTTAGAGGAAAACTATAAGATAGGGAGATAGGTGAAATCAGACCAATTGGACGTTGGGTGGCGCTGATGTAGCAGCTTGTATACCTCATGTGCTGGTAAGAGGGGTGATGATGGTTGAATCTGGTAGATCTGAGGTCAGTGAACCAAATGAAATGGCCCATGTAACTTTGGGACTGGTAGGTTTGAAGGCACAACAGCTCCTGAGATCCACATGCCTCTTGGCAGGAATGTGAAGATCACACTTCTATCTGATTGATGTTCTGCTTCATTGAAACTGTCAATCTGATGTCCCTAAATCTAGTGGTGTGGTGTCTGTACCCACAGTGGCGTTGAATGCATAAGAGAAGTGGAGAGTCAGTGGATCACCTTCTACTGCATTGCGAGGTGGCTATTGCTTTGTGGAATGGTCTTTTCAGTTGGGTGGGTTGTAGCTTGGGTCATGGTTTGAAGCGTAGTGGACCCTTTTTAACTCTTGGAGAGAGTTAAGTGGTAGCCCACAAATTTTAATCGTGCGGAAAATGGTTCCGAGATGCCTCATATGGTGTATTTGGATAAAAATGAATGGTGTAAATTCCGAGGACTGCAAATGGAGGATAAAGTAGCTCAAGACTTTCCTTTTCAACACTATTCTTGGATAGCTTCTATAGATTATAATGGCCTTAATTTCCATGCGTTTGTTGTATATTTTTCTCTTTTTAGCTAGATGAATTTCTTGTACAAATCTCATTTTACTTGGATTCTTCCTTTTGCGCTTTCCAGTGTTCGTATAACTTAAGAAAAAAGTTATGGTGGTAGGCTGGTAGCTTCTAACAATGCGAATGGTTGGGGGGAGTTTATGGAGGTTCATTTGGAATGGTTGGGGGAAGTTTTCAAAACATTTTACATTTAAGGTAGGGGAAGGGAAGAGAATTCTTTTTATTTAAGGTGGGGGAAGGGAAGAGAATTCTTTTTTGGCATGACATTTGATGTGGGGAATCAGCTCTTAAAAAAGATTTTCCCTCTCTTTATAGGATTGCAAGGGATCAAAATGCTGCTGTGGCAGATTATCTCCAATGTACGGATAATAATATTCTGTGGAATGTTGATTTTATTAGAGAGGCAAATGATTGGGAAGTGAATGTTGTTTCTGATTTTTTGGGAAGAATTTATAGTTCAAGAGTGATGCAGGGAAGAGAGGACAGTTTAATGTGGGACCATGCTGGAAATTCCAGGTTTTCAGTTAGTTCTTTTTATAAGGCGCTTACATGTCAGTCTGGCTGTGTATTCCCTTGGAAAAGTATTAGGAGAGTGAAGGTATCTACTAAGGTGGCACTCTTCAGCTGGGTGGTTGCTCTAGGGAGAGTATTGACCACGGATAACCTTAGAAAACATGGTTTGTGTATAGCTGATTGGTGTGTCATGTGCAATAAGGATGGTGAATCTGTAAATCATCTCTTTCTTCATTGTGAGGTGGCAAAGACTGTAGAATGGGTTTTTAGTAGGATAGGTATATATTGGCTGATGCCTAAGGAAGTTGTGGATCTTCTTGCATGTTGGCGAGGTTTTGAGGGAAGGCAAAGTGTAGCTGCCAGATGGAAAATAATTCCTTTGTGTTTAATTTGGTGTCTTTGGCTGGAAAGGAATGGGAGATGTTTTGAAGACAGAGCGTTCTTTGGGTGAACTTCGGAATTTTTTCTTTTTTACTTTGTGTTTGTGGGCTAAGATTTTTGTAAGGAATGATGATAATGTACTGAATCTGTATTAGCCTTATTCCTGCTTTCTAGAGTGTAATAGGTATTTCCTTTGTATACATCCTTTGTACTTGGGCTGTACCTATTCTTGGTAATAAAATTTCTTATTAATTATAAAAAAAAGCTTCTGACAATGCGAAGATTTTTAATTGTTTTATGAAAATTTCTTGTAGTTGTGCCTGTATAAAATTACTTATCAAAAATAAAATTTCTAGTACTCATCAAAAATAAAAAGTAAAATTACTTATTGCAGGATCACTTTTACTCGAAGAGATTGTTAATACTTGTGGTGGAGAAGGAATAGATGCAATTATGGATGCGGCAAAAAAGCGATTTAACGAGTCTCAACAACAAAAAGCTGCTGGTTCTACGGTTTGGTGGAGGGTAAGAATAAAATGTGTTTGTGTGTGCATATGCGCATATTAACGGTTATGAAATTATCTTTTAATCGTATTGATTAGTTGTAAAGAAAAAGAAGAAAGAAATTATCTTTCAATCGCTTTTTAAAAGAGCCACCTTTTCTGTGTGTTCTTGTACTTTCTTATGTCCATTATAGTATTCTCTCTTAACTTTGCATGTTGAATTTCACAGATAAGGGAGGCTACTCTATTTGCGCTGGCATCTGTTTCCGAACAACTGGTCGAATTACAGGTTTGTGCTTTTTATGTTATCCTCCATCACAAGGCTAGTTTTGTGCTCTGGTTTTGTTCAGGTGTGGATGGTGTCCAGCAATAATCTTTTATTTTTTAATACATGCAACTTCTTTTCTCCATGGGATCTGCTTGGTAAATTTATTTAATAAATTTATTATACTATTCAGGTGTTGGAAATGACAAGAGTTGATGTAGGAAACCTTTTGGAGCAAATAATCACCGAAGACATTGGGATTGGTGAACTCTCTCTTCCTCTCCCTATAGTGGATTCAAATTTTTCATCGCTGAACACAATTTGTTACTATTGTTTTGTTTGTGCAGGGGTACATGAATGTCCCTTTCTTTATGCTCGTATTTTTACGTCAATTGCTAAGTTCACCTCTGTGGTAACTAGTCAATACTCCCTTACCTTTAGGTCATGTCTTTTAGAAAATTCTTCTAAAATTTCTGATTTTTTGCAGATCAGTCATGGAGTTCTTGAGCAGTTACTCAATGCTGCTATCAGGGCAATTCGCATGGATGTGTAAGCATGCCTACTGTATTATATATTTAATAATTGCAAGTGGAATAAAGGCATGCTGACAGTGTTCTGTGAACAGGCCTCCACCTGTAAAAGTAGGTGCCTGCCGGGCACTTTCCCAGCTTCTACCTGAAGCAAACAAAGAAACGATTCGACCCCAAATGATGGGTTTATTTTCATCACTTGTTGATCTTCTTAACCAAGTAATGTACTTCCATCATGTCATTGGGTACTATAGAAGCTCTATTCGCTAGCTGTTCTAATTCTGCTTTTCAGGCATCTGATGAGACCTTGCACCTGGTGCTTGAAACACTGCAAGCTGCAATTAGGGCAGGTGGGTTTAAGCACAGTGGTTTTAAACATAATTGTAGGAATTCTATTGAAGTCCATAGTGAACATCACATTTTTATCTTGGGCTGGTGTAATTAGTTCTCATTTTTGTGCTGGTTACTTATCTACATGCTCTGTGTTGTCCTTATCTAGACAATGAATCATCAGCATCCATGGAGCCCATCATCTCTCCTGTAATCCTTAATGTGTGGGCGTTGCATGTCTCAGATCCTTTTATCAGCATTGATGCACTTGATGTTCTGGAGGTAAGAATGTCGAGCATTGTTGATGATTATCATGATAGATTGAGATACATATGTGCATTGTGACTGATCATGCTTGCTATATTTCCCTTGTAATTCTTTTAGTATTTCTGTAACTATCAGTCATTGAGATTAGAAGAAAAAAATTCACGAGTGAATACTTTTTGGTTGCATTTTGACCTGGAGTTTTCTCCTTTCAATGATTTCATGCTTTGTTTCAGAATGTATATTGCTTATAATTACCTATAAAAAATTATATTGGTTCTAATTGGATACTGGGATATATAATTCCTATCTTTATTAGTTATGGGTGGTGAACCTTTTATCAAAAGCTTCACATTCTATGACCATAGCCTTAGTTGATATCATAAGGCCACAAGTAAACATATCAAAAGCTTCACATTTTCGTGCTTTTCTTGTTTCTATTACTTCTCTCTAACTAGGTGTGACCTTTTGTATACCATCTTGTGTACTTGGGCTATGCCTATGCATATCAATATAATCTGATCCCTCTGTTTACATATGTTTTTACTGATAAAAAAAAAAAAAAAACTTATATATAAAAAAAAAGTAAACATAAATAAAGGTTCAGTGTCTGTCGACATTCTGTACCTATTAATCACAGGGAGTTTAAAAAAATAAATACATGAACACGTGCATTTTGTGGGTGTGCAACAAAGGCCTATAATGTTTTTTTTTTATTGGCACCGGGTGTCCAGGAACCGCGTCCCGATTAATCCCGGGTGTACACAGGCCCTCAGCAAGGAGTTTCTCCCAAGTGCACCTCGGGTAATTCAAGGAGAAAATGCCCCAGTGGTCCCTAGAGATTGTTTGCACTCAAGGGGATTTGAACCTTAGACCTGGGGGGAGCATAACCCCAAGCTCAAGGCCTTTACCACTTGATAGGACAAGAGAGTAACTAATAATGAAAATATGCATAATAGGCAAAATGGAGACAGAATTGTTGTGGGTGAAAATTACAAGGGAAGGCAGTTCTTAGAGTGATTACTCGGTGCAGGACCCTTAAGTAGGCTGGCTGGAATAAGGGATACATGTAATTGACCCTAGTCAGTTGGATTAAGGCTTATTTCAGTATATAGAGAGGCTAGGTGGCATATGGAACTTTTCGGAGATACAACTTTACAATCATTCAGTCGTAAATTTTTCCACCATTACATTTAAGAATAGAAGGAAGAGTTGACAATGATCCTACTGCCTTATGGTATTTATTGCCTCTGTCATGGGAGATGTCCGGGGATTGAGGCCCCATATCCCCAACCCCTTATTAAAAAGAGAATAAAAGGAAGAGATAGAACCCTCACAGCTTTAGGTCAATCTTTTACCCCATGTTGACAATGGAGTTTAGGGAAGACAGTTCAGGAGACATGAAACACAAAAAAATATATAGTAAAGAGTTTACTGGGCCATTCTAAGCAGAGCTGTAATGTTTGACAATGTGTGTAGCTGACAGTGTATAAAAACTGAAGCTAGTTGGGCCAGTGTTTTTTTAAGATAGGCTAATTGAATTTATAGAGCTGCACCATTTCTCACCACTTTTCATTTGTACCTTGCTTTTCTAAATATATGATGTGCTGCTTGATGCTTCCAAGTATAGTCCTAAAAAGCTTGGTTTTGTTAATTAAGTTTCTACCTTTTCCAAGTGTTTTTTTGGATCGTAAACCAGCTGAGACTCAACTGCAACGACAGTTTTGTATAAAATTTGGACATGGAGTCTGTCTAATTTTCACCATGCTAATTTATGTTGGCCATTTTTGCCAGTACAACTTAGAAAAAGCTTATTAAAGGAGTTTTGTTAACTATGAATTGTATATTTTCTTCTTTTAATTTTAATTTTTTTCCCCAGGCATTAAAAAATTCTTCTGGTTGTATACATCCACTGGTATCCCGAGTCTTGCCATATATTGGGCCAATTTTAGACAAAGTACGGCTTGTAAGAGTTATCTCAATTCAAATTGTTTTCTGCTTGTGCAACTTTTGTTAAGGTATCTGTTTCTTATGCATACTTTTTGTTACTGTCAGCCCCAACAACAGCCTGATGGATTAATAGCGGGGTCACTGGATCTGATGACTATGCTCTTGAAGGCAAGTTATGTATGGCAAGATAGTTTAGTTTATTTCCTTTCACGATTAGATTTCTAGCATTTGAATTTAAAATGGTAATATAATCTTGGCATAATAGCATTCGCAGATTTTGCTAACTATCTTCATGATGGTATTGTACAGGATTCTCCTAGTGATGTAGTGAAAGCCATCTATGGTGTCTGTTTTGGAGCTGTTGTCCGGATAGTTCTTCAAAGTGATGATCACAGTGAAATGCAGGTTGTCTAAATTTTCTTGGTTCTTCATTTTCCTTTTGTAAAATGTTGGAATGACTCCTATGCTGCATCTATATTGGCCAGAATGCAACTGAATGTTTGGCTGCTTTTGTATCTGGGGGAAGACAAGAAATGATCACTTGGGGTGGTGATTCTGGATTTACGATGAGAAGTTTACTCGATGCAGCTTCAAGGTAGTAAGCTACTAGTTTGCTTTTTTTTTTTTTTTTTCTTTTTTTTTTTTTTTTTATTAATCCTACTGTAAAGCTTATAACCTCTTGCTTAACTTTGTAGAAATTTTTAAAAATTGTGCTGCACTACCTTGAAGAAACAGAAAAAGCTTTTCTAATTGACTAGCAGAATTTAGATAATTTCGGTCATAATTAATTATCCGCATCTGAAAGCTTTTATGTTTTAGTTTAGTTGCAATATAAATGTAACTTTAGGGATATGATTAACTTTAGGGATATGATTTTGGTTTTTGCTTTCTCTGTGTTGTGGTGGAGTGTAAGGTGCACTAGGGATGAAATGTGAGGGATGAAATCATGTGAGTTTTCCTATGTGGCTCCGACTTAATTGTTGGTTTAGACAAAGGGAGCAAGTTTAAATTGAAACTTTAATTAGGAATGAGATGCAGCAATCTAAAGTTCGGTGGTGTATTTAAGAATGTGGTGGTAGATTGGAAGAGTTATATGCGCGTTTATATCATTGAATATCTTAAAATTACAAAAAAGCTCTGTCTAGAATATTCTAGCATTACAGGATAATCTAAAAAGATTTTAAAAAAGCAAGCCGATCCCAGATTCGATAATTTATTCATAATCACTTGTGTTAGGGGCCCTAAAATGGCTCAAGCTTTGCAATTATTTGTCGAACCATTTCTGTATTCTTATAGCATTTGGTGTGCTCATGTTTGATTTTGAGTTGTGAAAATAAATGTATTGATTACCTCATTTTTTTTAATAGGTAAACGTATTGATTACCTCTAGTTTTCCCCTTCAATGCGTTCTTTTTTAATCATTTGCGAAGTGAAATATTGAGATTTTCCATCCCATTACTTCTCCTCTTTTGCTGAATGCTGATCTTTCTAGTAACCGGGGTTCTTCATTGCTCATTCAGGAGTTAGTATTATTCTATGTGGAGTGAGAGTTGGAATATCTGAAACAGGAAAGGATATAATATATCTTTCTTGGTGAAGTGATGGAGTAGTTTTGGGTTGTGTTCTTTCTAAAATGATTGTTGTGGTTTATTTTTTATTTATTTTATATTCTTAGTTCTAACTTCAGTATTCATGTACCTGATCATTTATGGTTATCAATATTTATAATATTCTCATTACCTATAAAAAATACTTAAAAATATTCTTATAGATACTGATTTGTGGATGCTGATATTTGGTAAATTCGCATGCAGGCTTCTAGACCCTGAATTGGAAAGCTCTGGTTCTCTTTTCGTTGGGACCTACATTCTGCAGCTTATACTGCATCTGTCATCTGAAATGTCACAGCATATTCGAAACCTGGTTGCTGCTCTTGTTAGACGAATGCAATCTGTTCAAATAGTGGGATTGAGAAGTTCATTGCTACTTATTTTCGCTAGATTAGTAATGTCCTTTATCTTTTAGCTTCATTATGAGTTATTTTGGCACCTTTTTTTTAGCTTTATCTGCTGATGTTGTTTAGAATGACCGAACCTTGTAACTATTTTCTTTTTGAATTGTTTCACACATATTATTCTCTGGTACTTGCATGTATAGCTCAAAGCCCATTGGAGGAAAAAAAAAAACAATTTTCATGAGAGAACTCTAAAACTGAAATTCCTTGCTATTCGCATCCATTCTTTGCTGTACTGGTTTTTAAAGTTGCTGAAATTTGGTTCCACTCTTATATTTTGAGGTTTCTACCTTATCAGTGGAGTGCTTGTCAAATTTCCTCAACATTGCCTGATTACTTGTGTGGTTGAGAAGTTAGGCGCCCCCTCATATTTTCTATGGATTGAGTTTGGAATATTTTCTTCCTTTAAAATGCAGGTTCATATGAGTTCCCCAAATGTTGAGCAATTTATTGATTTGCTGGTCAGCATCCCAGCTGAAGGCTATGATAATTCCTTTGCTTATGTAATGTCAGAATGGACGAAGCAGCAAGGTAAGTACACCTTATGCCTTGGTCTTTTTTCAGCAATGTATTCAAGCGACACTGAGTAATCACATATATAATGAGGCTTTGATGATGAATGTGTCGTTTAGAATGGGTTTCATTAGGACTGTTCATCCGGGTTCCGACCCGGGAATCCCATAAAACCCGGATTCTGGGTTCCGGGTTCCGGGTTGAAACCCCCTTTTTTTTTTTTTTTTTTTAAATTAGTCTGTTTTTCATAATTTTTTAAAAGTGTATTTTTTTTTTTATAAAAGCCTGTATTTAAAAGGATAATTTTATTTTAATAAAAACCTATACCATATTAAAGATTTTTCAAGAATAATCCATGTTGAAAATCATAATTTTTTTTTTTTTTATAAAAGCTTATATTATGTGAAATTTTTTTCTAAGAGGTAATGTTAAAAGCATAATACTAACATTGTGCAGAATAATAAAATATATAAAAATAAAAAACTAAAATGCATGCAATCCACTACATATTACATTTTTACAAAATATAAAATTACAAGATATGAGTTACATATCAATAACATAGTCTTCCATGTGATTTAATCACACCAAATAAAACTTCAAGCCTATTCGATGTAGCCACCCAATTGAAGACAACCGCTACATTGAATTCCTAGTATATTCCCTACAGCCACCCAAACTGAAGAGTAAGAATGTATTTCAACAGAGAAAAACACAAACCATGGAAAGGAACACCAAACACAAGCTATTGACAGTAGACACAATATATAAAAGCAGCTCAATGATCAAGTATTGACATGGAAATCAGTAAAAATAAATAGCTTGTAACCCCACAACATCCCACAAACTCCATCTCAAAGGCTTAAGCAATATGAAATCTTCTGCCTTCATGTGTTTACCTTTGAGCAAAAACAAAAAAAGCACAAACAATATTACTGTGTTGATGCAAAATTACTCATAATATTCCACAATATTACTGTGTATGCAAGAAATTAGGGATGATGTATAATTAATCCTTCTAGAAATTAGGGCTAGCAATCAACTAATTAATGACTCATGGAGGGATAGAACCAAACAGACCCCTGTTTGTAGCAAATCAATTGGGCTAGACATGCATGCATACCTCAAAAATCACCTGCTCAATGCATGGTGACATTTAATTAGAACAGCACCAGATGAAAGAACTGAATAAGTTTTTAAGGATGTTTGCAATTAAATTAAACAAAAATGTGTAATTAAGTTTGGAGCTAATTAATGTAATTTTCTAAACAAACATAAAGTGTTTTTGTGAAGGCTTACCATCAGGATCTGAAGCAGAACCAATAACCCCCACCAAATCAAATCGCAGAGGAAAAGGGAACACATTAGATATACATTGTCTGCTAATATCCTTGTATATCTATTTACGAGCATAGCTGTCTACTTGATCTTAAATGATTTGTTTTATTTACATAAAGACTACCATTTTATCAAACACTCGTAAATTCAAAAAACAGAACAAGCACCTATGTGAAGGAGATACTTTATTCAACCAGAAAAATGCTAGCGCTGAAAACCCTAAAAAAAACCCATATTATTATCTTCTTAAACTATGTTTTTTTGTTTGAAGAGCAGATCTCCACGAAATAATGCAAGAAACTGATTTTCTAAGAACATCAAAGTCATATACCAGATCTCCACGAGTCAAAAAACAACCCAAAATAAAAAAAAACAACCCAGATATCAGAGCACATCAAGGATTCTAAGATCTACAAATAAATAGAAAATATAATGCAAATTATGGGATCAAATCTAAGAGTAGATCTAGAACAAAAAAGCAAAAACAACTCAAAGCCACGTCTTAGATCTAAGAGTATTAGGGTTTCGGCACTCGGCAGAGGAAGGCTAGGGTTTCGGCACTTAACAGTCCAAAACTCAAACCCATGACAGAAAATACCGAAATTTTCCTCACCTGGTTGCGGAATGGGACCCTGACGACGAGAGAGAGAGAGAGAGAGAGAGAGAGAGAGAGAGAGATGGAGACGACGGAGCAACGGAGGTGATGAAGGCAGAGGAGGCTAGGGTTTCGGCGTGAGAGTGAGAGAGGACATTGGCGCAAGTTGCAGAGAGAGAGAGAGAGAGAGAGAGATCTAAACGAGTACTGATTCAATACGTGGGTTTTACAAAAAAAACCCGGGTACCGGGTTTAAATCCGAGTTCCGGATTTTAAATCCGGTACCCGGGCTGGATGAAACGGGTTTTAATCATGCATACCCGGGCCGGAACCCGTACTCGGAATCCTGTTATCCGGGTTTCGGACCGGGCCGGAAAAAAATCCGGCCCGGATGAACAGTCTTAGGTTTCATAATGCCTTGTGTTAGAAAAACAGTTGACCCAATTAGCAAAAAAGAAAATGGTTATTAGTGTCATTTCGAGTTAGTCAAGTCACCAGTCAGTCAGGTCAACCCGTGACCCGATTGACCTACTATATATTTTTAATTAGATATTGAATTTTAAATTGAAAAATTCTCATATTTCTCATATTTCCTTTTTTTTTTTTTTTTTTTGGTTTTTATTTTCAAACTGGTCAAACAGGTCATGTCAGGTTCGACCTGAATAAATAAATGTGTCAAAAGGGGTGGGTCAGGTCAACCTGTGAAATGATTGTGCGGGGGCTGACTAAAAAATGACCCAAACCCAAATGACCTGACCCGACATACTTGACAGCCTTATGTTTTACCGCTAATATATTTAAACAAGAACCATAGGCATTTCATTGTGCATGGCTGATGAAAAGGATGAGGTAATTAGTAAGACATTATTACATATACTTTTTTTTTTTTTTTTTATTGGCACTGGGTATATGGGAACAAAGCCCCGACTAATCTCGGGGTACATAGACCCTCGGTAAGGAATTTTCTCTTGAATTACCCTAGGTGCACTTAAGGGAAATTCCCCCAAGTCCAATGGCCCCTAGAAATTGTTTGCACCCAAGGAGTTCGAACCTTAAGACTTGGAGGGAGCATATGTAATACCCCGCTCCCCACAGTAAAGAAAGGCATTTTTTTTTTTAGAAAATCATGAGAGCCGGAGTGCTACTATAATCCTGAC
The DNA here is from genome assembly GCF_004785595.1 of Juglans microcarpa x Juglans regia. Taxonomy (NCBI): domain Eukaryota; kingdom Viridiplantae; phylum Streptophyta; class Magnoliopsida; order Fagales; family Juglandaceae; genus Juglans; species Juglans microcarpa x Juglans regia. The sequence continues at coordinate 9,744,974 of NC_054598.1, read as the reverse complement.
TTAAAAATATATTTGTTTTTTTTTTAAAGGAAGCGCCAAGTACAAAGATTCTTTATAATAAATAGAGTCGTTTTGAGTTAAAGTACTGAAATCATAAATGAGAGTGCGCGGAAGTATTTATTAAAATTTCTCAAAGACCGTGCCATAAAAAAATAATAACTTAAAATCTCTGTTCATTGTCTAGGCCATTGTCACGCCTTCCTGCTGCTATACCTTCATAAATATTCAGACCTGAGGTGATTTAAAAACATAAAACAATTAAAATGAGTCTATGACTCAATAAGAAACTCATCATAACGTAAACATACTTAACATAAGGTTTTTCATAAAATATTTAATGCTGAGAATTTAAAATTATTATTATTCATATGTATGCTATGACATGCATGATTTATTTTGGGCTTATCTGACTTATCATACTGGCCCATACACTTAACCCTGTGTGTAAGGTTGTGCACTGGGCCCACATCCCGCGGCCGCAAGGGGAGCTACTAATAGTATTCTAGCATACTATGTTGAACCATGCTTAGCTCCGTGGCTTGCACATTCACCTATAAATCGCATTGATACTATACATCTAAATGGTCATCTGATTAACTATTCTAAGCTTATCTTACACTTGATCTTATGAAAACTTACATGTCTTATGCCAATTGAAACTTTTTTTTTTTTTTTTTGTAATGAATAAGATCTTCATTAAGCTGAAAAAAGGAAGATACAAAATAAGGGGGTAGAAAGCCCGACAAAACATCTTGTTACAATCAAATACAACACAAACATAAACACAAAAAAAGCGTCAATGGAGTTAACATGGTCTGGCCCATCTTCCACGGCTAGACCACGGAAAGGACCGCCAATCGCTGTTTTTAATGTTATGCTGAAAGCCACAACAAATAAGGATGCACTTTAGTCGACTGCTTGTAGATATTCTGCAGAGACTTCCACACCCTCATCCTCCATATCGTCAGGAAGGGAGATTTCCATACCAATTGAAACTTGGATGTGAATGCCTGGAGATATTTGAAATCATTTCAAAGTAGAAGATGGTTAAAAGCCTTAAAGCTCCAGTCAGATGCAAATATCTTGAATGATAATTTGGTGATGATTTGTCTCAAATGCACAGGCAGATGGAAAACAGCTGCATTACTGCACAACAGCAATGATGTACCCAGAGACACTCCATCTTGCATTTGTCATGTGCCAGGGTTTAAATTCTACACGCATGCTTATAATGTGCATACTTTCAGAACTTCCTTATTTGCATTGAACTTATAATACGGGCTTAAAATTTATTAGTTTAAAAAAATTAACTAAATGAATCAACTAGTCTTATAGGCAGCTTTGATAATTTGTTGCTTTCATATAGCCTTTACTAAAGCACTACTCAAATGGGTCAATTTCACTATGAACCACAATGACGATTGGCCAAAAGCTTGCTAGAGGATACAAGTCGATTAAAATTATCATCTATACCAATTTCTACTTGAGTGCAGGTGAGATTCAGGGGGCCTACCAAATTAAAGTGACTACCAGTGCTTTGGCATTGTTGCTTAGTACCAGGCATGTTGAATTAGCCAAAATCAATGTCCAACACCATCTAATTAAGGTCTGCATATAATTTTAAATGCATTTCCATTTCGGATGTGCTCTGTTCATTTTTTAAAAATTCATTTGTATTTTTTGGAAAAGACTGCTCCCGGAATAACCACGCGCTCCAGAGCTAAATTTGCTCCAGATCAGTGGACGGTGGTGCCACTTCCTGCAAAGGTATTTCTACATTGCATTTCATCTCTTGAAAATGATTTTTGGATGTACAGAATCTTTTTGCTGGCCCATGGTCCAAGACATGTTTGCTTTTCTAAGCCAGATGAATAGTCTTCTGGGGAAATATTGAAGGTGGTACTTTCTATTTCCATTCTTATTGCTTCTGAACATCATTAGAACTACTCTTGATATACCAGTCAGGGTGCAGCTGGTGGTCATTGGGTGGGTTGGGATGAGCTGTAAATTCAGATATCTTGGGTTTGATTCTACACTAGAACTTCCTTTGGATTATGTGATACATTGTTTTGAGGGTGGGGTTGCATATTTGGAGCTTACTCCCTAATGTGGGTGGGTTCGAAGCCCCCCCACCCTTGGTGAGATTCCATGTCATCAGGAAAAAGAAGTTTGTTATACAGTTTATTGTACAAAAATTCTCTCATTCTATGCTGAAAGACTGTCCTCTGTTTGCCAACATTTTCCCTTTCTATATCAGAAATGACGTGTTCAAATTGAACAACCTTGCAAATCCTTTTCCCCTTTTCCCTTGGTGATGCAGATGTTGGCGCTGTTGGCAGATGTATTAGTTGAAATCCAAGAACAAGATTTGGCAGATGATGATGAGGTGGTAAGTTTTATAATCTGATGTCTAGGTCCAGGTCTCTCTTTTTTTTTTGGGTAAGTTGTTTAGGTCCAGATTATAACTTGGAGCTAAAAGGTTTGAACCAATTGTGTATCAGGATAGTGACTGGGAAGAGGTTCAAACTGAGGATATAGAAACTGATAAAGATTTGTTTGATTCACTGTGTACTACATCATCCGGTAGGCCAACATACGGACATCTTGAAGCAATAGAAAAAGTATTTAACAAGGTTTGAAAGGAACTGGATAACTTTCCTGTTGTCCAATATATGTGTAAATTTTCTCTCCTTGTTTTGATTTATATATATTTTTCTGGTATTTCCGGTTAAATTGCTTGAACATTTACAGGATCAAGACGATGACTATGAAGATGACCAACTAAGAGTCGTGGATCCCCTTAATCAGGTGGTCTATATATTCTATGTTTCTGTCTTTTTTAAATATTATCAAGGTTAAGCATTTCAAATGTTTTCAACTACTCAATTGCACCTCACAGATCAATCTGGCTCGCTATCTTGGAGATTTCTTTGTGAATTTTTGTCAGCATGACAGACAGCTGTTTGAGAAACTTTGCCAGGTGCTTTAAATTGTCACTCGAGCAGTGGCAAACAACTATCACTCTGAAGTCCCCTCCTTTCCAATGTTGTGTTCTTGTATATAACTAACTTAAAATATGTGGTCTTTTTTTTTTCCCTTCAATACTACAGAATTTGACGCAGTCTGAAAGGGATGCTATTCAGATGGTACTGAATCGCTAAGGTCTTTATTTGGTATGCCTGGATTTTTGGGTGCTGTTCCATTCATTGGTTGATTGAAAAGAAGGAAAAAAATTTCTTGCAGTTGCAAGGGATGAAAGGCTAAAGGTTGAGTTTGTAAAGTATGAGGTTTTATTTTCCTGTAGTTTTTGCAATTTTTGGATTTAGCGTCAGTGTTGAGTGGTAATTGAGAAAATGTAATTTCTTACAGGTATACCCTAATTGAAAATTTTGTTGCCATTATTATTGAGAAATAGTTCTTATATCTGGTAGGGCTTTCATTATTCCAAGCCATAGAGGAGTGAGTGTGGTCAAGGAAATACAAGTGTGCTGGGTTCTATCTCTAATAAGACCTGCTTTTGCTTATATAATCTAGATGTATCAATGTACACATTTTTTCATACGTTTTAAGTTATGGTTTTGTGTTGTTTTATTTTTTACTTTTTTCTGAGTAAGAATAATTATGAACTAAGGAACAAAGATGCTGCATGCTTGAGAAGGACTAGCCTCACTCTTAATACTAGGTTGGATATGATGAGCGAAGAAGTGATATGAGAAGAGGAACTCCTTTTGTCTGGAATTTCTTTTTTTTTTTTGTCCCTTCCAGATCCCGTCCCCCTACTGAAATCTTCCTCCCTCCATAGAGCACAGGGAGACTCTGGCCTCTCCCCTAAAAAATCCAATCCTCCCATTTCCTTTTACCCCCTTGATTCTCTTTATTTTTTCCGAAGCATAGAATATATTTTTTTAATATTATTTTTGTTTTGAGACTTAAAAAGTTGAATTGTTTATTTTATTTAGTGTGGAAATTTAGAAAAATTATAATGATTAGATAAGTTAAGATGAACTGTGAAAACAAACGAGACCAGTTGTGACCATTAATTAGCCAATTCATTACACATGTACGTGCGAAGTGGGAGCACTTTCTAATCGTTCAAACTTTTGTGTGAAATAGATCGAACATGAAATAATAAATTCTTCAAACAATTATGTTCTACATGATTCATTATTTTATTGTCTTTTTTCTTAAATTTTTGACATAAATTCGGAGAAAACGCTATAATTATTCTCTCCCCGTTGGTCTTAAATATACCCAATTCGGGGGTACCAATCTCACATGCTACTATGCTGTGCAATTATACATTTTTTTTATTTTTCATTTTTCCCTTTTCAGAGCATGCAGTATCGTACCCAACTCAATCGACTTCCACCTTTTTTTTTTTTATAATCTTTTAAGGAACTGAGACAAAATGAATCATGTAGAACAATTTTCTCATCAAAATGACGAGATAAAATAGTACACTACATATATATATATATATATATATATATACATATTCTCTCTCTCTCTCTCTCTCTCTCTGTTGATCACTTGAAATACACTAATTAATTAGTTGCTGTGACTAGATACATACATATATAAGGCCGGGAAAATGCTAAAAGATATTCAATTATTACTCATATATATATGGTTGGTTCTACAATTTTGCAATTAAATTAAATCATGTTCATTTCAAGATGATCAGAAGCTCATAATATTCAATCGCAGTCTAATTTAATTTACTTTTTTCTATTACTTTAAAAACAAGTCGTGATGATTAAATATATATATATATATGATGTCAAAACAAAAATTATAAATTTGAACCCAATTTTTTACTTCATCCAATATAAAAGAGACTTCTCTCTCTTGTTTATTATTATTATTATTATTGTCGTACATGCTCGTGTAGTACGTGGGAGAAGAATGATCATGATCCACATGAAGAAGACTTACCACGCGGTCATGATGAATTGGCGGAAAGAGATCAACTTGTGGACGGGTTGGGGGACTGCATGCATGGTGGTGTGTGCCATCACCATCGGCCCCATGCACCCCACAAGACTTCTAAAGATTAATTGAGCGTAGACCAGGTCGTGTTCCATCCTTTCCAAAACACACGCTATATATAGTACTTTTTTTTTATGAAGATTCCATTGAGTCTTCCTTTTTAAGATCAGGTTGGATTGTTGGAATAATATTATACAACAACCATGCACCTTTTTTTTTTTTTCTTTTTTTATCGAAAGAATTCCTCACGAGATCTATCATCTATACATGCATATTCATGAAAAAATGGACACAAATCCCTTAATTTGTATAGACAATGTATAGGTGATAAGAAATTAAGAGCTAGCATTCATCTAAGACCATCGAATTTAGAAGTCATCTACATTTTCGATCGGGTAGTACTTATAATTACAAGATGATCAACTAGCTAGCTGTGTCTAACACTGCACGTACAGTAGTCACATGAGCTAGCAGAGAGGATTTTCTAAGATATGTACATGGATGATCCATGCAGACCATAGGTCGACTCAACAAACCCATGCAATTATTAGTACTATATTGTCGGCATGCATGCAAGATCGTAGTACCGCATAAACAACCTCTGAATCGGAGAACAAATTATCTCTAATTAAATACATGATAATCATGTAATCGTAAGATCAGGACAATATAATTGGGTATAACTGCAGTATCATCAATTTTAAGTTATACTTTTATGAAAAAATATACAGTACTTATCACATGTTTAATGAACACTTGTCTTATTTATAAATGGATTGGAAAATATTAATTTCTATCCACATTCAAATTGTATTTACATATTTTAATTTTGTGCAAGGCATGCATGAATTAAATACATATATAGCAAGAAAACTAGCAAGTCATGTCCCATGCGCCCCAATATATATATATATATATATATATATGTATGTATGTATCTATGTGTATATATATATATATATGAGATTAATAAGTATAATCTCGCAAATTATGGTTTCTTGAAGAAGAAACTGCACCAGCTGGCCGTGATGCTTGGTAAATTTTTTCGATAAAGTCGGACAACAATTAAACAAATAAGAATTGAAAATGGATATGGCAGAAATATTATATTATTATTATGGATAAATATTCTTAATTGGTAAAATATATGACAATTAGGAATATTTTACATGCATGCATGCATGCTTTTTGATCATCAATTCATGGTTTTCCGATGATTCAGCTGCATGTTAGCTAGCTAGCGTAGCCACCATGTCTCGCGCCGGTGACCGGAAGAACTCAAACAACAATATTTAAAATGCAGCAATTCCAGTTCCACCCCAAGTTCAGCAGTGCTGCAGACAGTTTGACTCAGAAATAGGAAATCACGACAAAGGGGACAGGTTACGCCCTTGTATCCAATCCATCTGTCTAAGCAAACTCTGTGAAAATGATGCTCGCATCTCAGCTCTCTCATCTCTTCTCCTTCTTCAATCTTGCTCAGACACACTGCACATTCTTCTTCTACTTCCCTAGTAGAGCCCGCCGCCGCCGGCTTCCACTCGTAAACGCCGATCGCTGGTTCTGGAGCAGTAGTACTACTGCTGCTATCTGCCAATATGTCATCATCATGCTCGTACGACCCTTTGGAGAAGGAATCGTAAAGCAAGATCACAAAATCCCAAATGATGGAGGAGCGAATTATCTTGTAAAAAAGCTTACACAAACCAAACATGATGGCAATTAGAATGAAAAAGAGTGAGATCACATGAGTAGTAGAAGAAATTGGCAAAGTAGTTGAGTTTTCTGAGTGGATCATGGAAGATCGATCCATCAGAAAGGAGCTAGGCTGGAAATGAAACAAGAGTTGGAGTGCATGCCCGCCCTCTCCGGCGGCCAGTAGCTTGGGTCCCAGCAAGCAGAGAATTATTAATGCGGTGAAGAGTGATGATGATCGAGAGCAGTGGGCGGGCAGACCTGGTTATAGTGGTTCTGAGTTCAAACACGTCGACAGCTAGCTAGCATGAGTAATGTTCTTCCTTGAAAAATTTAATGGATCAATGTTACATCAACATGACAACAACATGGAAACCAAACTGCACTAGCTAGCTAGGTACTAGGTAGCAGATCTGTTACTACTTCTAAATCTGCCAATATCTTAAAAGCGTCTATAATGTTACTTTATTTTATTTTTTAAAAATTTTTAGCATGTATAACGTTTTTTTTTTTAACATGTATAACGTGAACAGTAAAAAATAGGGATTATTATTCAAGTTATTTTCATTTTTTTAAGTTTTTTTAAATAATCTAAATAATAATAAAAGTTTCTTTGTCTTTAAAATAAATAAATAAACGAGTAATAAACAGTAATTACTGTTCACGTGAACAGTATTTTGATATGAACGTTGCTACGTATTTCTACAAAAAGCCTCTACCGAACACACAAAATCTTTTTTTTATTTTTTTTATCTTTTCTTTCACTATTTTTTTAAACTATTTAAATATTTTTTAAAAATAAAAAAATATATATTCATTTAAAAACACTTACTTAATCATTAAGTAAAAAAAATTAAAAAAAATTTCGGTAAAGAATTTAAATTAATAATCTTTCATCATTAATAATTTAAATTAATTTAAATATATAATTAATATATAAATATCATATCATAAATAAATTATCAAATTTAATTTATAAAATACTAATATTTCATCATTAAATAAATGATGAAATTTTGTTAAATATTTTTAAAAAAGTAAAACTATATAAATAATTAAAGTTTTAACATAATTTAAACATGCTAATATTCTTAATTAGCTAAAAAGAACTGATACAGCTACCGAAAAAGTAATCCGAAAATGTATCCTGAATGTGTATTTCACTTTTTTTATTTTTCTTTTCTTTTTTTTATGTATATTTTTAATCATCATAAACATTTTTTAAAAAAATAAAAAATTTACAACATCATTAAAAAACACTTCTTTAATCACTAGGTAAAAATAAAATAAAAATAAAAATAAAAAATAGGCAAACATCCTTTGGACGTTACCCTACTGCTAGTGTATAATAAATATATATATAATTTATTTTCTCATCTCTATATACTACCCATCACATTTTTTTTAATTTAATTTAATTTTTTTCTTAATAAATATGTTGTACATAGATGATGAATATAAGAATTCAATTAGTTTAAAAAGAATAAAAAAATTATATACGTGATGTATGAAGATGATGAGTAGCAAAACTCATATATATATATATATAGATTATTTACACTTTACCCCTCGAACTGTCACTCAATTTACAATGTGCCTCCGAAACTACTAATTGATTCAAAGTGGATTCTCAAACTTTTAAAACTTCTCAATCCCCTCATTTTGTCTACCAGTAACGTTAAATCTAATGAAAATTCACTGCATGTGCTGCTCATGTGCATGACATTCACTGAAAATATGTCATTTTTATCTAATTTATTATTGTTGACCATATAAAATATAAAATAATTTATGCTATCAATTAATAATAAATCAAAAATATAAAAATAATTTTTTTTATTAATTTATATATACTTAATGAATATGAAATAATTTCATTGTGTACATAAATTATTCATACTTACTTGCTACTTATGTATAAAATAATTTTATATATGGTTAATTATTAATGATTTATTATTAATTGATAGCATATATTATTTTATATTTTATTTGGTTAATAATAATAAATTAGATGAAAATTACATCTTTATTGTGAATTTTCGTTAAATTATATGTAATTTAACTTTTTCAAATCTCAAAACAATAATAATATTAAGAAATAATATTCTAACAATATTTTATTCAACTTTTAACTTTTATTTAAAATTATCTCATCTTATCTCACTATTCAAACTGCACACCAATATCCCATTTTCATTTTTATGTATCTAACTATACATCCAAAAAAAAAAAAAAAACTCCTTTAAATAACCAGAAAAAAAGTACTAGCCCTTTTCAAAAAAATTTATAAACTTAAAATTTATAAATTCTTTGGCCTGGGCATTCAAGATGTATTCTTTTATCCTATCATAAAAATTTTAAACATAAATCTTACACTCTATATACTATTTAAAAAAGTAAAATCACATATTTTTAAATGATGTGCAGAATGAGAATTCTGTGTAACGCATCCCTCATTCAAAATACATCATCAAAATCTACTTTTTTTTTATTTTATATATTAACTTTTATAATACACTATATATCAATCTATCTATTTTTTTATATCATTTAAATATTATATTTTGTATTAAAAAAAAGTATAAGAATAGTTATTGTGAGAGTAAAAGTACAAAAAAAGAGAGAAAATAAATAAAAAAATATTTACATGTGTGCACAATCTATGCTACATGTAGCGGCAACACTTCAGAAAAATTAAAAATAGATATAAAATGCATCATCTTGGATGCACTTTTGGGCTACTTCCCTTCAAATTTGACATAAAAATAAGTTTTACAAAAAGAAAAAAATTACTTTGTCCACCAATTTTTACTGCTTTATTTGACTATTTTTTTTTATTTAATGATAAAGAAAGTGATTTTAAATATATTAATATATTTTTTTTATTTTTTAAAAATATTAAAAAAATAAATAAAATAAAATAAAATTACAAAAGTAACTAGCGGTGAACGTGCTGCAAAATCCATCTCATTCCATCAAATAAACTAATAAAAGTCCTGCCGCCATCATCATGATGTGTTCCTGATCAAGTCACGTGACAGCCAACGCATGTGAGTGCACCACAACTAAAAAGAATTTGACATCTCACGTAAATAAAATAAAATTATAAATTGAAAGCTGAATTTATATATATATATATATATATATATATATATATATTATTGAAAATGTTGGTGGGGTCCACAAACTAATAAAATGCTAGTACTGAGTTTTTGCATGAACAGTCACAAATATTCGCCAAGTTGGTAGTGTTAAAATGATCATGTCGTAGTACTTGTTCTCGAAATGCTTAGCTTCTTTTATATAACGTACCGGTTACATTTATACAAAGTTAAAGAGGATGGTACGTAGCTAGCTATAGCTAGTGTATATATATATATATATAAATATATACTTTCGGTCATTTAATTACATCCTTGAAATTGTTGGGCTTCTAGCTAGTTAGTTAGTTTTCGTGTGAACTAAAAAAAAAAAATTAAAATTGTTAAGTATGACTATTGTATTATCTTGACTTCTTATATAAAGGTTGGTTTAGGAGATCAAGACAATACAAAATATAATTTTAATGAATTTAAATTCTTTTTACGTTTAAAAATTTTAATATAATTTAAATTATATTATAATTTAGATTTAAAATTTTTTTTTAGGCAATAAATTGTGACTTGGGCGGGGGCGGTTTTGATCCCAATATATATCCCCTAGCCGCACCAGGGCGTGGGGTGGGGTTGCAAAACCCCTACCCTGCATGGTGCAGGGCGGGGTGTGGGGCAGCACCATGCATGTATCACTACTCCTAAATTAAATAAACCAAGTTCATGATTATAAATTGGTAGTGCGCGATATAATAATTTGTAGAAGAGTACGTACTATTGCGCGACGATTTTATATATATATATATATATATATATATATATATATGTTTCGCAATAATCGATCTATCTATTGTAATCTATTTTCTTAATTTTGAGGATAAATATAATATATATTAATTATATCCTCCCGCGATTGATAAATAGGAATGTTGCAATTAATTAATTTGGCTCAATTAGATATTATAATATTCATGTACGTCTTGTATAATCTGGAAAACTTCTTGTATTAATTCTTGTTCGTGTAATATTACTGCCAAAGGTCTCACTTTTACTCAAAATTACCATATTAATTAGAAGAATGTTATCTATCTGCAGTCATTATTCATTTCTATACTATCCCACACCTATAATTTTTTTATAAGATGTGGGAGTGTTTTTCTTAAGGTGTAGGGTATTTCATAAAATGTAGAGCGTAGAGTGATGACAGTGGTAATTATAATTTAAGAGAACTTTAATTTTAGTCTAATTTCTATTCAATGGAGAGTATTGTACTTAAGAAAATCCATTCGGGAAGCTTAGGATTTCCGCCATTTTTTAGCTAGCTAACTAGCTGTATAGATCCAGTGATGCACCTCATACACACACAAACGAGTACAAGCTAGCATAGCAATCGGTGCACGTACGCACGTCCATGTCTTTAAAAGCACTTCTTCTTCTTTTCCATTGCAATAATTCTTCTAGCCCTATCTGATCTCGGCTTTCTGATCATCACTCGCCCATCAATCATGTGGAATTACATATATCTTATATTCACCAATTTGAAATGGGCATGCAACTGCTTGCTTTACCGTGCTTTCTCCAAGCAGCCTAAGTATAACGCGCAGCAGCTTGAAGTACCGTGGCCAGAGATTGGTGATGATCGTGATGATCATCTTCAAGAACTAAGCATAGAACGATACGAGCAGGAGCCTGGCAGAGGAGGTTGTACCCAAGTGCAATGCTCTGTGTGTCTGTGCACGATGGAAGATGGAGACGAGATTAGAGTGCTGAGATGTGAGCATATCTTTCACAGAGTTTGCTTAGACAGATGGGTTGGACCCAAGAACTATGTTAATCCAACCTGCCCCATATGCCGCGATTCTTTATCTCCGGAGAGAATAATTAATGAGCTGCAGGCCGGAGTGGAAGTTCTTTATTTTAATTTCTATTCCAACAGATCCGATAATCGTGAGAGATGGTGGCTACGTTAGTAAATGATCATTATGTTTATGCGCAAACCCATGCATGCATGCATATATATATATATATATATATATATATATATAGTATATACATACTACATATACTATATATCAATGATGCCGAAATTCCTCCATTTTATTTGGTTCTTGATCTTTTGTAATGCATGCCCAAGTTGTTAAGCAGGAAAATGAGGAACGAACTTATAATGGTTCTAATTCTATATATATTTGGTTAAGTTTCTTAATATATATTGGTCATTCCTTGCTAATATTGTAGGAGGACTACTGACTCTAGTTAATTAGCTTATATATGGCCGTCAGTCATCTGTTTGCAGGGGGCCTCGCTATTATTAATACTTGGACCAGCTAGCTTCGGGCAGGATGATATATATAACTCCGCATGTATATATTCACATCTCTCTCTCTCTCTCTCTCTCTCTCTCTCTCTCTCTCTCTACATATATATGTAGTATATAGAAAAATGTTTATTCTAGATAAAATATTGGTGACAAAAATGACATTTCTATAATCAAAATCTGGATTAAAATAAACGTTTTTCTTGAAGCGATTATTAGGTATAAATGATATACAGCTGATTGAAGTATTGTCTAATTCATTCCTATATATTAGGCAATACTTATATATATAAGTGATATGTATAATTGGTCTAATTCATTCCTATATATTGCTGTCCGGGACCTTTCATGCTCTTGTTTGTTCGCCTTCATTCAAGGGTATATACCAGCTTGCCACATAGCTAGTTATAATATTTAGTGCTATTCTTGAAATCGGAAAATAAGAAATTATTTTTTCTTTTAATTATTTTTCTCTTTATAACAAATCGATCATATTGATAAATTCATGGCTCCATCATTAATAAGGACATCTCCCATGACAGCGTACAACGTAACTCTCGGCCTTAACCAATAACCAGTGCAGTGACAATGGCTACAAATATTGTATCTTTAGCATCCCTGTAAGTCTGCACTAATTGTATCTATTATGTGCATGATCTTAGGCTAGACAACTTTCCATATTTATACTGATCTATTATGTCCATAATTTGCACTACAACATTATGTGGCTTTTGCGGCGACATACTCTCGTCACAATAAATCCCAAAATTGCGGGTAAAGATCTTAAGCCACAGTTTTACAATCGCAAAACAAACGCCACAAATTCAGCATGACACCTAATCCGTTTTTCGCCGCAAGCCTAACCGTCGAAGATTGCCCCCAAATTATGACGGATTTAGACGTTGATATTGACCCTGAGGTTATTGCCGCAGCTGCCTATCCACCCAATCAATGAAATCGCCGCAAAATCCTGATACCTAGCCGCGAGTGTGTGTTATTCACAAACAACCAATTCTCCGGTGCCAGTATGTTTGTCGCAGAGTCCATTATCCATCTCGGCGAGTTGGATTCACCAGTGAAGTTAGCTACAGTTTCCAAGCCACCAGAGAAAACCCTAGGTAAGTAATACGATAACCCATATTCGGCAATTTGTGAAATTGCAGGGAATCTTTTTTTGGCTTTTTTTATTTGTGTATTTCGACCCAATAGGGATGTATTTACCGTCGATTTGTTTGTTATCAGTATGATTATCTAGGGAAACTAGTTTTCTAGATTGGGAGGACCATTGAAAACAAATTGAGGAAATATATTGGGAGGACCATTGAATTTCCTCAATCTGTTTTCAATGGTACTTTACTCTCAAATTCCCTATAATTATAGAGACATTTGAGAGCAATCTGTTTTCAATTATAATTGTTTCAATGTTGTTGTCAGTATTTTTCCTATATATATCATCATCATTATGGGGAAATTGCATTTTGTCCATTAATATATCAATGATAGAAAAAAAAACCTAATTTAACTTGAAGACTTTACACACTATATGTCAACTGAAAGCAGTATGCCATAAGAATCCTCAGATAGAAATAAATCCCTCAAATATATGAGTTTATAACTTGGTTTAGCAGTCCCACATTTAATCCATACTTGGAATTGTAACATGCCAACAGTACTACTATCTGATCGCAAAAAAATGTACATGTACATACAAGCAATAAGAAAATTTGAATGATCCAGCAGTTCTTTGGGATCTTGGCTACCACAACCAAATCAGTATTGCCCTTAAAATCTGATGAATTGACCTGTTGCAATACAACAACAACATAAACTCAGACCATAGCACGAACAGATTAATAACCATCAATTTATATACTACTGCATTGGCGTAATATGTACAGCTAAAAACTACTACTATATTCCTAATCAATATTATGATGGGTCTTGAAGCTGATGCACAATTTGGATCTTAATCCACATTATGTTAGCTAACATCTTAGTTTAAACATGTGTTATCTCAAACATGTCTTAATAAGCATTTCAAAATTAGCACATTCAAGGAAAAAAAAACCAACTGTACACTTTGTTAATCTGAGATTCTCAGCATCCAGTTTTTGCTAGGTAAAGGTTCAGATTAACTTAGGAAATTTCCTTATCAAAATATAATGACATAGATCATATACACATATACCTACACACACACACACACATAGATGTTCACTGTGGATCAATAGTCATATATAAAAGCAATATATATATATATATAGATTTCTGGGTTTATATATATGTGTGTATATATATATATATATATATATATATAGCTAGCACATCCTGCATATAATATATATAACTACTTGTATATGGTGTCTCCTAAATCCAACCATGTTCTTGACATATAAAATATAAAGGTGCATGCATGCATGCAAGCAGTATGTCAGTGTACTATATGTATGGTGATTATGAATGAAGAAATTAAAAGTACTATAGTCATATGAGTCATGGCATATTTGCAGGGATTGCATGCGGGTTTCTAAAGTCTATATATCTTGAAACTTATATATTTACTGAGAAGACTGAAAATATTCTCTCACTGTTTTCACACATGCATGTGTACGTGGTTAATATTTCCATTTATCAAATAGTCAAATCAAAGCTGGCATTTCTCAAGCCGCCTATATATATTGTGATATATATATATATATAGAGAGAGAGAGAGAGAGAGAGAGAGAGGCATGAGAGACACTCCCCTCTTGGCTTAAAAGCAAGTTTGTCCCTACATATTCTGTGCATAAATAGTATAGATATGAATGGAAATAACTTAGATGTCAATTATGGCCTTGAACTAATTCACTGGTGATCTTTGAGGGTTACGGTTTCTTGTATAATTATTATGATAGTTCTATCATATTTTGCCTTCCTCTCATTAATCTCTATTTTTTCCCTTTCCCTTCTTTTTTAAAATGTCTAAACATTTCCATTTTTTCCAGGCTATTTGGGTATTCATGCAGTTTTCTTTTTCCCGGCAATTAATCCCCATGGCATATTTCAAATTAAATTGTTGAGAATACTAAGTGAAACACATGTTATTTTATCATATTCACTATTTTATCATATTCAATATTAATGATTTAGATGTCAACCAGATTATAGATTTAGAATGATGTAAATCTGTAACTCTATAAGAAATTTAACTGCTAATATTATGTTATTAGGTATCTTAAAGCTGGTCTTCATCACTAGTATGCTTATTCTAGTTTGATCTAACAGTTGTTTGCAAGTTAAATCATTTAAGGAAAAAAAACCAACTGCGCCCTAAGTGCAACTGAAATTCCCTGCATGCCTGCTGATTACATCCCAAAATATCTAGATGTCAAGATATGGGTCATTAAAGAATCACAATAAATAGGCCAACCCAAAACTGTGTACTACAGGGTATATAAAACAACCATAACTGTTACAAAATTGAGTTCCTGAGACAAGATTGATTTCAGTTGTACTAAATCATATACTTTATGTTATCTATACCAACTAATGTCCAGTTGGTTTACCAACTATCAAATTGCAAACACAGCAATTTAAACAAAGTATGCAGTCCCTTGTTATGAGTTTTTCAAGTCTTTGAACATCTCCCTACCATAGATATTGAGTTAATATGGCTGGAATTTATTCTAATGCAATAAACCATCTTACCTGCATCTCCTTCACCCTCTCCATCAAGAGTAGCTTTCCCATATAGGACTGGCCAAAAGTATTAGTAGTAAATAGATATCCCTATCACAGGTTCATCAAAAGTGTAGCAAAAGTTGGATCTATAAATTCAGTCAAGTAGTTCCTCTTGTAAAACAAGGTTGAAAACTTTGTTAAGAGGAGGCAACGGCTCCATTAGAAGAATTTGAGTCCTAACAGAGGCATAAGACTCATTCAAACCAACAAGAAATTGAAGTATACGCTATTGTTGAACATAAGAATTAAGTGTTTGAACAGCTCTCCAAGAAAAAACCATAATCGGTTTGTAATTGATTAACTCGTCCCAAAGACCTTTCAGCTTAGTAAAATAGGCACTAACAGTCAATTGGTCTTGAGAAAGAGTCGAAATTGACTTTTGTAATTGGAAAATACGGGGGCCATTCATTTGAGAGAATCGCTCCTTGAGATCATTTCAGATCTCATGTGTTGTATTAATATAAAGAACACAAGCAGAAATCTCAGACAAAATAGAGTTGAGAATCCAGGAGATTACTTTATTATTATAGCGCATCCAATAAGCAAGCGTTGGATATCGGTTGGATTTGAAGGTTTGAGAACAGTTCCATCAACAAATCCTAAGTTGTTCTTCGTAAACAAGGCCATGTGTATCGATCGAGACCATGAGTAATAGTTATTACCATTGAGAGACTGTGTAACGAGAACAATACCAGGACTATCTTCTAGATGAAGAAAGAAGGGACTAGAAGATTTTTCCAACGAAGAGGAAGAAGAAGCATTCAGAGCCATGAGAGGAAGAGAGAAAGTCGCAGAATCGTGTGGAAGACTAGAAAATCTCTGATACCATATCAAATATAGACACATTGAAAGAAATACTTCATGAATTGAATTAATTGGTAAAAATAATACAAGGGTATTTATATTAGTTACAAAGAGTAAAGTAAAATATATGTAATTACATGTAAGGACACGTACGGTAAAAATAACACTTAACAATAAAAAATAATACACTAATTATAAATTGTAATACATATAATAATATAACTCAAACATGATCGTCAGCAGATGTGGGCGTGATCGTTAGGCAGTACTCGAAAGTACCGATCTACCAACCTAGCTAACACAAAGCCAACAGCTTACACGTACGTACGTGTTGCATGGTATCAATCCAAATGAAATCGATCTTCATGAGAATTGTACGTATTTGTCCAGTGCTCTCAAACGACGCAGCCTGATGGCCATGGCAACATCTTATAAATTATGAGTTGAATTGGAGCTAGCTAATTTGGTCATGAGTACTACTTCAATTGGATTCCAGTTTGGCAACATCTTATAAAATACTTGAGTTTGAGCTCGAGATATTTTTTTTATTCTGTTTGAGTTCGACTCGATAAACTAAACTCTCAACTCGAGCTTGACTTCGAGCTCGTCTCACAAACAAGTTCGAGTCAAACCGAGCTTGAGTATGAGCTCGAATTATTTTTTTTTTATTTTTTGAATCAGATTTAATAATTAATAAAAAAAATAAAAAATCTAATGTTGAATTTATACAAGTAACAAATAAAACCTTTATTGAATTATAAAATTTTAAAGAATTTATAAATAATTAATATCTAACTAGTTTATATTTATCCAAAATAACAATATATTATATGCCTACATATATTATTAATACATACACTTAATATGATGGCATATATCTATTTCATATATCATTCTCACATACTAGTATATGAAATTATTAAATTTTATTGACTAATTATCATACAAATTATAAAATATACCTATGAAGTATATTCAATATATAGATATAAGTAATTAGATTACATATTATATATTTAATTATACAAGTGGTATGCTTATATTATTAGCTAATACATACATATATATGTATATATACATAGGTGTATGTATATATTTATTAATATATAAATGAGTTTTAATCGAGTTGAGCTAACGAGTCGACTCAAGCATAAACAAGCGGGCCTTAACGAGCCAACTTAGCCGAGTTGAGTCGAGTTTTGTCAAGTATGTGTCATTTACAAATCGAGCGAGTATCTGCTTTCACAAACGAGTTTTTTTTTCACGAGTCAAGTTCGATTCAAGTTTAACCAATCGAGTACCGAGCGGGCTATCGAACAGACTAATTTATTTACAACCATAGATTCCAAATTAGGTTGAGCATTTTCATTGTTACAAACCGAATTAAATTGGGCTGAGCTTGATGGGCCTCCTACTTGTTATCTTTTATTTTATTGTTGCTAAGTTGTTGTTAGTGGCCCATGGGCCTAGCTAGTGTGAGTAAGAATTGACTCATGACCTTAGTTTGGTGGTTGTTGAGTTAGGGTTATTGTCTTCTAGTATATGTGCAGGGAAGGGGTCGTTGTTGAGCATCTGGAAAATATTCTAAACAATTTTCATTTTCATTTAGGAGGTTTGGGAACCCTCGAAGTATTCTCGTAGCAGTACAAACTTGTGATTTTCTCTTTTTCAATTCAGCAAACATCTTGCATGCACATTGTTCTTTCCACCGCAGCAACCTTCTATCACCATTTCCATCACCTTTCCTTTGATACAAACAGCAAACCAATCAGGATCATTACATTCATATTGCAATAGTGATGATCATGAAGAGAATAGATGGGCATATTATGATCATGATTGGAGTGGTGCAAGATCATTGTACAAACAAATGTCTAGAAATTGCATCAGGGGCTGGGAATACTGTTGAGCACTTGGACTTTGAGATCATGCTAATTAAGTATATATAATAGTACTTTCTGTTGGGGGGGGGGGGGGGGGGGGGGGGGGGGTGGAATCAAAGAATTATTTAATTTTTGAGCCCTTTGAAAATACCAATATTGCATGGACCTCATCGTCGAAAAGAACCGCAAGTGGAATGGGCCACATGCCTTAATTTGGGTTTAATAGCACTTCCACCATAAAATGCGATAGTGGGTGAGAGGAATATGGATCCAAGCCCCATGCCCTGGGGTGCGTGACTCAGACACATATCAGAAAGGAAAGGTCAATATATTTATATATATATATATAAAGGAAAAATCTTTTTATAAGCGATTTCGTGCACCAAACTACGTATCAATATTAAATATAAGACATTCTTTTATTTATTTTTATAATAACAAAATTTATGTGAGTGTTAGTATTTAATTTGGTGCGTCAAACCGCTTGTACCTAACAAATCTCATATATAAAATATATACCTTGAGAGAAACAACTAAGTAGAAGTAATTACATATATATATATGTTTTATTTTGATATGAATGGTTATTATTTCATTTGGGAATTAGAACATGCTGAAGCAAGTAACAATTAATTCAGTAGCATTTATTCTGTTTTACAGTGCTTAATAGTTGGGGTTAAACAATCTGCGTTTTTGCTTACAGATCACAGATTATTCACTAGGATCGTTCAATTCGAACCTGATCACTCCGATCAAAACTTTTGAAAATTGATCTTTCCGTTAGTCTCATCATGACATGTTATATATATATATATATATATATATGAAAAATGATAGTTGCAGTCGTGAGTATACAAACGTCATGCAATCATTTTAAAAAAAGTAAATAAATACACAATCCACATGAAAAAAAATTAAATTTTTAATAGTGAACTCTACTTTTTTTCAAAGCGATTACATGACACTTACACATTTCACGACTATAATTAGTACTCTATATATAAATATATAAATTGAAAAAAAAATCAAAATAAGGAATCTTTTTCCTTTATTTTCATAATCATAAAACGTAAAAAAGAAAGAAACAACATAGGGCGCGCAGCACCAAAACCATGCAACAGGCTCCATGCATGCTTCGACTGTAGGGACGAAGCTAGCCAACGCCCTTCGTAAAAAACTAAAGAGGGGTATATACTATATTGTCCATAATTTTTTAAGTGGGTCATTTTTTTCATTATTAAATTAGCTTTTGATCTTCATAGAGTTTGCTTATATTATTTATCTTTTAAAACTTATAATTATCTTAATAAAACATAATTAATGAAAAAATTCATGTACTACTTAAAACCTTTTAATATGATTTATTATTACACATTATCATAAAACCCAAAGCTTAGTTTATCCTTAACATATGATTATCTCTTTTTTATAATTCATATATAACTTACACATAAAATTTTCAAAATTATTGGAAGAATAAAATCTGAAAATTTATTTATTTATTTATATATTTTTACTCACTTTATTTGTTAATTGTACTACTTTATTCTTAAGAATCTAAATTCAATTATATATTTCAACCTAAACTAAAAATATTCAACCCTCCTAAACTTATAAATATCGTGACTTCGCCTGTGTCCTCAAGATTTGTGGATTGCTCTACCCAAAAGGTTGGCGCGCATGCAGTGTGGACTAAGCGCCAAAAAATTGACCTAGCTAGCTAGCAATAGTGCACCTCAATTATGCAAACGTACAAGGTTGTGTGCTTTGGAAATCATTTGCTGATATGAATATTGCCACCACCGACACCTCCCAACACAGCGTAAACGATAAAGACAAAAAGTACAGAAAATAAAAAATAAAATAAAAAAAAGTAAAAGAAAAATAAAAATATATCACAAGAACCAAAGTAATTGACTTTTACGTACGTACAACCATTTTTTCCCACGACAAGTCATGAACCATTGAGGTTCACGGGTTGCCTTAGATCATGAAATTTTTGGCAAACTTGGCCCGCCAACATTAAACTTAACACAAGAAAAGGTACAACACTTCCTGTTCGTGTATTGAGCTAAATTGAGATTAGTTAAATTTTTTATAAATAATAGTGAATTAAAATAGTAGAATAAGTTTTATAAAACTCACTTAAGATGAGTTTAGATATGTTTAGATATTAATATAAGTTTAAATGTATTTATAAGAAATTAAAAAAAATTATGAATCCCGCGTAAAATGAGATATTGAGTTAAAAAAAGTTATAAGTCCCACGATTAAAGATGCTTTGAGTTGAGATAGATTTAATGATTTGAGAGTTAGATGTTTAGATGTTAGACTCAGCTTAAAATTAGACTGAGCTTAGGATAGGTTTGGATAATGAGTTAAGATGAGATGAGTTGAGATGAAAGTTGAAAAAATATTGTTAAAATTTTATTTTTTAATATTATTATTGTTTTAAAATTTAAAAAAGTTGAATTGTTTATTATATTTTATATAATAATTTGTAAAAGTTATAATGATGAGATGAGTTGAAAGTGTTTCTCAATCCAAGCTAAGCTTAGTTAGTCTAAGTTTCAAACGGGAGCTTAAATGATCTGTTTTATAAAATAATTATTTTTAAAATATTTATAAATTATTTCATTACTGTTTACAGATGATCTAAAATATTCTTAATATCCATAAAGAAGCTTAATAGCCATGAACTAAAGAGTAATAAGTTAAATAGTTATAATTAGTTTCCCAATTGGCCCTCCCATCACAAAAAGGAAAAAATCAGAGGGGAATATAGTATGGGTCCTTTTTGGTTCTTTTGCTAATAAGCCCACTTTTAAAACTAATCATAGTATCTTAACTTAAATGGTGGTGATCAGATCAGGGGTGACCCACCTAAGAGACAAGTTGGAGATTTATAAAATTATAAGTAATGCTTGTCTTTGTTCCTAACGAGGTCTTTCTATTTTCTAATACGATGTGACAACCTTTGCCAAACTGTTCGATCTACTGATCAGGACTTTTTCGTGTTTATATATATTAAAGTTCATCCGAAGGTTATAATTGTAAAAATAAATTTTTATATCAACTCACAGGTAAGCAGATCTTTGGGCTTTCAAATATCACCGCCAAACTCAGGAGGGCTATAAAAAGATAAGTATAAAAATAGGTATTAGGGAATAAGTTTTGTTATAAAAAGAAGAAAAGGAAAAGCAGACAAATCACACTAATAATTTATAATATCAAACAGTCCCTACAAAGACGAAATCAGCATGATAGTACAAAATAACAGTCCCTTACTCTTTTTTTTTTTTTTTAATCATAATTCATTAAATATTTACAATTATTAAAGATTTTTGCAAAGACAATAATAAATATAATAGATCTGCACGTCTAATACAACCTAATAGGGTCCTTTGAATTTTATTTATTTATAGTGAAATGATCAAGATATTTTATATTTTTATACCAATTTCATTTAAAAATAAAGAGAATCTTTGTCTATGTTGTAATAAAATCCTATTCATTTTACCTGAATCAGAGAAGATAATTATCCTATTCTTATTTTAAATTTTTAAATGAATAATATTCATTTTTACGTCCATATTTTTATATAGATCACATCTCTAACTTTCATGTTTGAGCAGAAACAATTTCAACAAAAGAAAAAAAAAAAAAAAAAAAAGGAAAGATGTTTGAACATGAACAGGTTCGTTTGGATACAGAAATACTATTAACTTATCTCATCTCTTTTGATCATTACAATTTTATTAAATTTTTATATAAAATATAATAAAAAATTCTAATTTTTTTAAATTTTAAAATAATAATAATAATATTAAAAAATAATATTTTATTTAACTCATCTAAAACTATCACATCTCATCTTATATTACTATCTAAATGAGCTGTAAAACAGCAGTTAAGAAAGAGCAAACTTTTAGACCCTTCACCTTGTTACACGTTACAAAACTTTGCATTATTCAGATTCCAGAAAACGATTGTGAAAGGAATTAAAGATAAAGATAGAGCAAGCGCTGACAATTTGAATTGCAGTGCGTTTACGTTTCGTAGTTTCCTTGCTAATTAGCCTATTACCAATAATATATTAAAATCTTGAATTGAATTGACCATTTATAGCTAACGAAAAAGGAAGCAAAATGAAACAGAGTGTTTAAAAATCTTATGAATATTTTCAACTTTTTAATAAATGATGCGAGAATGATTTGTAGCAACTCTATCTCACTGTTTATATCTGAATAGAGAATCAGAGATTGCACTGTTTCTTTTGGTCCCATCCTTGATTCGGGACCCCACAATCTGTCTCCGTGTTGAACTTGTACCGTCCCTTATGCATGCAGGAGAGGAGAGGGACAGAGAGAGGTTTTGAAGGTTGAAGATTGACCGCGAATTAAAGGAAAGAAAAATGCGGTTGGGAATTCAATAGCTGAAGAAATAATAGAGTTGTGACATTCTGGAAAGAAAGGTGAGGTTTTTGGTGTTTCTTCGTCTTTCTAGACAATTCAAACGGAATGGAAGTTGCAACATTTGCTCCTTTAATTTTCGTTATTTCGTGTGTTCATGGATAAACCTTAGGTGTAGGTATAATCATTTTTTTCTTCTTCTCTTTCTCTCTCTCTTTTTTAAGTTCAACCAGTTCATTACGATCATTTTTTATAGAATATCGTTTACTTTTTTGAGTTCATTGATGAGCAAGAACCCTCCTTGACGATCTGGATTTTGCTTTTGGAAGTAATAGGCCGTCTGGGTTTGCTTTTAGAAGTGATTGGTAATCGGACTTATGCTCAAAACCTAGCCAGACATGTTGGGTTTTGCTGTAGACGAGGTTTATGAGCTGAGAGTGGAGAGTGCGTGGCCTTTGGGGTCTGGTTGGTAAAAGTTTGGTGATTTGAAAATTTCTTCAAGTTATGAAACTCGGGTTTGGCGTAAGATTGGAAATTAATCGCTGAGGTTGGATTAAAGTTTAGCTTTTGAGTGAGAATTAAGTGGATTTTGTGAATTCATGAACGATTTCGATATACGAAAGATTTAGATGGCAAGCACGGCGCCATCTCCGGATTCATCTCCCTCTACCGTGCCACCACCTTCGACCACTATATCTCCTTCAACCAGTTCTCCACCGCCCCCCACGACTTCGTCACCACCACAACCATCCTCCAGCACTAGTCCACCCCCACAAACTGCTTCTCCTCCAGTCCCCTCTACAACTTCCCCACCTTCTCAGACCGGTGCTGATCCACCGGACCCTAACGCTTCAACTTCACCCCCTCCGCCCACAGCATCACCCCCACCGGCCCCACCACCCCCACGGGCCCCACCACCCCCAGCTTCTGGAACTTCACCCCCATTGGCACCTACATCACCTCCTTCTCAATCTGATGCACCTACGTCACCACCCCCATCTTCTGAGACTTCACCTCCATTGGCACCTAAAACATCACCTTCTCCTCCTCCTCCTCCTCCTCAACCTGATCCACCTCCATCAAGTCCCACTTCTCCGCCACCACCAACACCATCAAGTCCTCCAAAAAGTTCGCCTCCACCACCTGCAGACCCTAGCCCCCCAATCTCACCTCCTGCTCCATCAGCACCACCGGTGAAGTCACCTCCACCACCATCAAAGCCCCCTCAAAATCCACCACCACCACCATCCAAGCCACCCAAAAATTCACCTCCACCACCAGCATCAGGACCCTCGGGTAATGCACCTCCACCACCAGCATCAGGACCCTCAGGTAATGCACCTCCACCGCCTGGGCTTACTCCCCCACCCGTTTCTGATCAAACTCCACCTTCAAGTTCTCCTCCAAAATCATCACCCCTTCCACCCATGGCACCACCTCCTCCTGCATATGTTTCTCCCCCATCTCCTGATAACAATCCAATCCCACCATCAAATGATCCAGAGACCAAGAGTACTAGTCCTAATGGAGTCGAAAAATCAAACTCCACCGGTAGTGGAAGCATTGGTACCATTGGTATAGTGGCTATTGGTGTAGCAGCGGGAATCATAGTGCTTAGTCTCATTGGAGTGGCTGTCTGGTGCATGAGGAAGAAAAGAAAACAATATTCCGGACTTGGCGGCTATATCGTGCCATCCCCTCTGGTCTCCTCTGCAAAATCAGGTACATGTTAATAAATAATGTTTTAAATGTAATTGGCTTAGCCTTCCAGTTTTTCCTTTCTTGGGGTTGCTTTTTGCCTGTTGTATCTATTAGGGTTACTGATGCCCTAGACATTCGATTTGAACTACCATTTTCTATGGGACTACATCTTAGATGTTCTGTCTTTGTCTGTGTAGGATTATGGCTGGATAGTACCGTGACTTTAGACAAGCTGTCTTAGTATCAAAATGTATTTTCCATTTAATTGAAAATTTTTGGTTAAATTATGAGAAGTTTAGGAGTCACGTTTTTGCTCTCTTTTTCCTAATTCCTCTCTCTCTCTCACTCTCACAGAAAAGAAGAGGGTAAAACGTGTGCACCAAGATGAAATATGCACAGTTGCACATTAGTCCAAGATGATTTTTTTTAACAGAGAATGCAAATAAAATTCTGTCTTTTCGTTCAACAAAATATCAGGATTGTGCTTCATTTTGATAAAAAAATGTTAACAAGTGCATGGTGGTAGAGTGTGTAGGTTTGAGAGTTTGGAGTAGAGAATGAATTTGTAAGAATTTTATAATAACACTCAGGGTTTTGCAGGTATTTGATATGATCCTAGGTATTTGATATTATTCTAACTTCCATCTTTGATTCTTTATCAATGATGATCTGGGATAATATGTATATAGGATATGCAGAATACGGAAGGTCTTAAGGGAAATCTATGTTTTTGCAACAAAATCAAGAGGTTTAAATATTCTACACAGAGATTGGTTCATATGAGCCTTTTTATTAGAGGAGTCATAACCAGTGTTGGTTGTGTCCATATGGTCAAACTTCTACTTTCATCCTCCAACCTTGGTTGTTGTGTCAATTTTGTAGCTGAATATTTAGTTGTATCGATTTAGTCCTCGTATTTGGTAAAACATGTCAATATTTCCTTAACCGTCTCCTGGAGCACAGGAAATGCTTACATGGTTCATGGAATTTTCCAAGTCATCACTTTCTTTGACATGAATTCTTATATCATATAATGCATGCATTTCTCTCTTACTTTCTTTCCATTACCGACCTTCAAAGCCTTCACAAGAACTTGATCTTTTCTTCCATCACTGTTTCTTGGTGAACTTTCATCATATTGATCTTGTTACCTCCAGAATCTAAATGGTGTGATATAATTCCACGTCAGCAATGGCTTGGACAATTTCTGTGAGTCATGTCAGCAATTTCCATCCTCCAGCTGACAGCAAAGATAACATTGACATGATCTAGGAAATACAGTAACGAAGTTGACACGATTAAATGTTCAGGAATGAAATTGATGGAAGGACCAAAGTTGGAGGATGAAACTCGTAGTCAAACCTTATATTTAGGTCAGACTTCGGTTAAAAGTTATTGGAGACCTATAATCTTTAGATTGTAATTAGTTCATTTTGGTTCTTTCAAACAATATGGAACTACATGATTTTGATTGTGATGGCATTAAGTGAGTTAAGAAGTTGTATAACTTGTCCAGATTCATCCATTACAAAGACAAATTCTTCAGCTCCCCTTGTACAAAGTGGTTCAAGCAGTCATTTTGTGTATTCTCCCCCAGAACCAGGTGGATTGGGCAATTCCAGGTTATGGTTTACATATGAAGAACTATTCAAGGCCACAAATGGGTTTTCAAATCAGAATCTACTGGGTGAAGGTGGATTTGGTTCTGTGTATAAGGGATACCTACCAGACGAGAGGGAGGTAGCAGTAAAGCAGCTAAAAATTGGTGGGGACAGGGTGAGCGAGAATTTAAGGCTGAAGTTGAGACTATCAGTCGCATACACCACCGTCATTTGGTTTCATTAGTTGGCTACTGCATTTCTGAGAACCGAAGGCTGCTTGTCTATGACTATGTTCCGAACAATACCCTTTATTTCCATCTTCATGGTAAACCCATTACTAAGCTGAAGCACCTTTTTTTCTGATAATGGATTACTGATCGTTTGCCTTGCCCTCTCATTTTGTAGATGAAGGCAGGCCGGCTCTGGACTGGGCAACGCGTGTTAAGGTTGCTGCTGGTGCAGCTCGTGGAATTGCATATCTCCATGAGGACTGTAATTATCTATACTTATTTCTAGATTTTGATAGATAATGTTCACCTTCACACTGGTACCATTACATAAGGACCCTTTTGTATTGTTATGTTGGTTCTATAACAAGATCTATAAGTTGCAGCCTTTCCAGATGCAGTCCCAGGAAATGATTGGGCTCTGATGTTTGGAACAATGGCATAATTCGCAGGCTTCAGTACATTTGTTAAGAATTCATATGTACTACTATAATGAGGAAGGACATTCTCCAATGAATATAATCCAGGCAAATAAAAGAAGATTTGGGGGGGGGGCGGGCGGGGGGGGGGGGGGGGGGGGGGATAGAAGGATTTGTGGCCTTATTGTTAGTTCCAAAATGAAGATTGCTTTTTCTCTAATATTGGTTGACAAACAAGGGTATGCTATCTCCAGTTATCTATATATCAATTCTGGAAGTCACTATGATCTTGGGATAAAGTTTCCAATTTTCAATATTCCTCCAAGGTTTTGGGGAATGTCATACACAGAACGTGGGCTTGATTTGTATAGTTATACAACCAAACTATTGATAATTAAAACATGATAGCCATAAGATATTACCTTGACACATGCACAAGCTTTAGCACTAGAGAAGGTTGAAAAGAAGGTTTTTATTGACCAAATTCTTTTTTATTGCCGTATCTGTTGTTGAGGTTGTTTTTTTGTGCATATGGCAGGTCATCCTCGAATTATTCACAGGGATATTAAGTCATCAAATATTCTTTTAGATAACAACTTTGAAGCTCGGGTATGCACTATTTTTTCTAAAGCTAGATTGAGAAATATTCTTGTGTGTAAATCTGAAGACTACATTTTCTATTTTTTACTTTACAGGTTTCAGACTTTGGGCTTGCCAAATTAGCTCTTGATGCAGACACACACATAACCACCCGTGTCATGGGAACTTTTGGGTAAGCAGACCATTTATAACTATTAGTCCATGTGCCCATAAAGGCCTTTGGGCATCTAATAGTTAAAGTAAACCTGCTTCGGAAAACATTTGTCTTTTCAGATGCAGTATATGTTGATTGTATTTATTTATTGGTTTCAGATATATGGCCCCTGAATATGCATCGAGTGGAAAACTGACCGATAAATCTGATGTATACTCCTTTGGAGTTGTGCTGCTGGAACTCATTACTGGAAGGAAGCCTGTGGACACAGCGCAACCCTTGGGAGATGAGAGTCTAGTTGAATGGGTAACATTTTCCCTCAATATGGTCCAAGTTTTCTTCTACAGCTGAATACCAACGTATCTGAACTTGTTATTTTTAAATATCTGAACTTTTCAAAGTTTTCAAACTAATGTGTCGATAACTATATATATTACTTGTAAGAAATATATTGTTTTGATGACGAGGAATCTTGGAGACCGTGGAAATGCAACATATCTTTTATTAGGTTAAACCCCGGATTTGTGTAATGTGTCTCAATCGCAAAGATTAGGTAAATCATCGGTTTTTCACTTATGGATGTGGCCTCCAGAAATTGTTTGCACTTACGGGTTCAAACCTTAGACCTGGAGGGAGCATACCACTGAGACCAAAGCCCTTACTACTTGAGTGAACCCCTAGGGGTTTATATGAAATATATTACTGTAATTACCTGAGATATGGAGAATGATGGTTCTTGAACCTTTGTCAAATTCTTAATGAGCTTGTGTCGGAGCAGAAAACAAATTTACACTCTGAGTCAAAAATAAATTACAAATTATGTTTATATAGTTTAAGTAATAATGATTTTTTCGAGTTTTTTTTATTTATTTCATTAGTTATATTCTTTAATATTTTCATAAATTTTCTTTTTTCTTAAGTCCTGTAGATCAAAATTATGGCTTCGTCACTGTGTGCATTAGTCACATTATAATCTTTTACAACCAAACTTTCCTGAGCAAAAAGCACTTTATATTTCAGGCCCGACCTTTGCTAAGTCATGCACTTGACAACGAAGAATTTACAGATTTGGCAGATCCAAGGCTCAACATGAACTATGTTGAGAGTGAAATGTTCCATATGATTGAGGTAGCTGCTGCTTGTGTACGACATTCAGCTACCAAGAGGCCACGAATGGGACAGGTAATAAAATTTGCTGATGCAAACATCTGAAAATATTTCCTTTACTGTTTCTAATTCCTGGTATTGAAAAATGGATGCATGGAAATCATCTTTCTTGGCATTCTTATTCTTCTCAGGTGGTTAGAGCCTTTGATGGTTTAGCTACTTCCGATCTAACCAACGGAATGAGAGTGGGGGAAAGTGAGGTATTTAACTCTGCACAACAGTCTGCAGAAATCAGATTGTTCCAAAGAATGGCATTTGGTAGTCAAAATTACAGTACAGATTTTTTTAGCCAAAGTAGCCTGGATAGTTAAAGAGGATGTGGTAAATATTGTGAGAGATTATAAAATTAAACCAGCAGGGCTTGCCAAGCCGGGTTGGAGCCTTGTTCAAGTTTATTTAATTGGAGTCTGGCTCAACCGAGAGTGTGTGTACTTATCGCCCATCAATCAATAGACATCATCAGCTGTAGAGACTGAAACCCCTTGATTCTTGAAGCTCGGTTCTTTTTTAGCTCCAATACGTATGGGGCTTATGTACTTTTGTATTTTTTGTATAATCAAAGATGAAAATCTGTTTCCACAGATAGTGTTAATAAAGCTATTTTTCAGTTTTGTCACCCAAGACTTGCATAACAATCGGGATGCTGTTTGATTCTTCTCTGATATTGATTACCCCTTTCATAAATCAACATCTGAACAGTACGTAGAAGCTTTATGGTTCATGCTGGGGAAATGAACTTTGGGGCACCAAACATAAGGCAAACGCATAACATCTTAATCTGCAAATAAATTTGTGGTAAGGATATCCTGAGTTGGGTTTTTTCAAGCGATTATCTTCGAGTGTGTGTTCTGGACATGCCACATTAACAGACTACAACAGCAAAATGCTCTGAGTCTGCAAGTAAAAGACCAAATGCTTTCTGGCGATTCTCATCCTTCCCTGCATAAGAATTTCTTTTTTATTGGCACCAATGCTTGAAAATAAAGTTCCAACTAATTTCAAGGTACACAGACTCTCGACAAGAAGTTTTCCGCAAGTGTACTTTGTTCAAGGGAAAGTTCCTCATTTCAATGGTCCTTATAAATTGTGTGCACTTAAGAGGATTTGAAACTTAGATCTAAAGGAAGCATACCACTAACCTTTACTACTCGATCCAATCCATTGGGGCTATTAGGCGAGCCTTACACGATATGATGCCTTCTATTATGTCCTTAAATATCTCAAGGAATGATCGTTTGGGTCCATTCTCAAATCGTTAGACTAATGTTTATTTTTTATGCGGTCATGGCTTATAATGATATAGTTGCAGAAATTATTTCGAGGGTTCTATTTTAGACGGAAGTGCAAAGCATTGTAATTTCTGAATATAGCTCTCGTTCATTTTCACAAAATGAAGCTGGAATACGTTGGATTTTGGGAGAGACAGAATGAGCGATGTTTTAGATCGTCTCGTTTAAATTTAGGTTGATGTTATTCTGGATTTAAGATTATTTGTGTTTGATGAACCTTGTCTTTTCTATTTATAATTCTCATATGACATTGATTTTCATAGTATGTGGTCCATTATTAGTAAAATAACAACCAAATACAGCATCCCAGAACAAAAAAAAAAAAACCTTTACTTAAATATGGCTCATTTGTCTATTTTCTCTCTTGAAACTTCACAAGCTTACTCCAAAAAAATTATTATGTACTCTTAAATGTAGATGATATTGTAATCTCATTCTATAGTAAAATGTTGTAGTATTAAAATTATTTGCCTGATCTATATAATTTTTTAAGAGCAAGGATAGCATACTACTATTATTTTATCACAAGATATTATGCCATTAAAATTACTTTCCTATACATTAATTTCCAATTACAATATATCTTACAATAAGATAAGAGATTATGTATATGTACTTCCAATATTATTTAATTGTCTCAAACTCTTTAGAAATTAAACTAAATAGTTAAGTTTATACTTCTTTTCTTCAATTTACACTTTTAAAAAAATTATGATTTAGGGCTTGTTTGGATAGAGAAATGATCTCATCTCATCGTTACAACTTTCTCAAATTCTCATACAAAACATAATAAATAATTTAACTTTTTCGAATCCCAAAACAATAATAATATTAAAAAAATAATATTCTAACAATATTTTATTCAACTTATTTAAAACTATATCATCTTACTATCCAAACGAGTCATTAACATTAGCCATGGTTCTATATGCAATATTTGACTGTACATTTCATCTCATTTAATTAAATAATACACATATATTACACATACGAATTTAATCCACACATGTAAATATCTAAATTCATTTATATTTATCAATTTAAGTCTTTAAAATAATTGGTGATTGGTTATAGGATTCCTATTTGGAAAATAAGATACATATAATTATCTACACACTCGGAGTATTTTTATAAAATAATTTATAAAAAATCAAAATTATTTTACACAAAATACCTTCAATTTAAAGCATCATCGATCTACCTTGGATGATGTCATATTTTAGCGCTTATCAAATTATAGTATAAAAGTTGGAAACGAGTTGTTGGGTCTGTAAAAACATAATATAACTCCGCAAACGCATCGAAGATTCAAAAGTCAAACCCCAATTCTTTCTTCCATTTATCTTCACGATGGCCAAGCTCCAATCGGATCAGCTGAAGCAGCTCAAGGAAATCTTCATGCGCTTTGACATGGACTCCGACGGCAGCCTTACCCAGCTGGAATTAGCGGCCCTTCTTCGCTCACTCGGCCTCAAGCCCTCCGGCGACCAGCTCCACGTCCTTCTGGCCAACATGGACGCCAACGGCAACGGCACCGTCGAGTTCGACGAGCTTGTCCAGGCAATCTTGCCCGACATGAGCGAGCAGGTGCTCATCAACCAGGAGCAGCTCCTGGAGGTTTTCCGGTCCTTCGACCGCGACGGTAACGGCTACATCACGGCGGCGGAACTCGCCGGATCCATGGCCAGAATGGGTCACCCTTTGACGTACCGCGAGCTCTCCGAAATGATGGGCGAGGCCGACACCAATGGCGACGGCGTCATTAGCTTTAACGAATTCTCGACCCTCATGGCCAAGTCCGCCTCCGATTTTCTTGGCCTCGCGGTCGCATAGGAACATGAATGGCGTGAGAGATGATGGATGGTTTGACTTGGTCTCCTTGACCATAATTTCTCTATGTTTAATTAATTAATTAATTTTTCTTTCTCCATCTGTTTTCAGCTGACTTCTCATTGAGTGGAACAATCTATGATCAGCTCATGAACATTATAATATCTGACATCTACCCTATTAGAGGTTTCTGTAGACATTTCATGTAAAAATTAATTATTCTCGTTAATGTTCTTCGCAGGTTTAGTAATGAAAATCTTGAAAATATTTGTAGAATTTTATGAAGTTTTTGAAAAATCTCGACACGCTTTTGTTTGTTGGTTTGCTTGCATTTATATATATATAAAAGAGGTGGGGATTGAAAATTTGAAACTTTGTTCTCCTATTTGGAGATGATGAGTAGTAGAAGATACTAACCCTATAATTTGAAGGATTATTATAGGGAGGTCAAGAAAATTGATGCCCTGATAATAGGGAGCTGACGAGATTCATAGGTAGTAAATACATGTATTATATAACAATTGGCCTCTTTTATTTTCAAAAAATATCTTATCTCATCTCATCTTATATTTTATCTAATTATTATAACTTTCTCAACTTTCAATACAAAATAAAATAAATAATTTAACTTTTTTAAATCTTAAAATAAAAATAATATTAAAAAATATATTTTAATAATATTTTATTTAATTTTTTAACTTTAATCTCAACTTATCTCACAGTAAAAATAAACGAGCCCAACCCTCCAAAATATCATGAAAGGGAAATACATAATGTCATAAACGTGTAGTACAAAATATTCAAAAAGGAAAGCTACACCTATCTTCCATAATATTATATATTTTGCTTTATGGCCCCAACTTGTCAAACTTGTCACTTACCCGCATTTTGAAATATAAATGTAATTTATTTGTCATTAAAATGGATGAACATAGATAATTAAGAGTTGAATGTTAAAAGAGGGGGTAAAATTATAACTTACTTTTCAATTGGGGAGCTAAGTAAGAATTTTGAAAACTTAGTAGTCATGCCACATAATAAATAACAACGAGAAGGGATAATAATAAAAGTTCTCAAAACTTATCAGTGCCCTTTGCCATGTCCTATGACTAAGTCCACATAAACACATGATAACTTACTTAGTTTGGTTCCTAAATTCATCTCAACTTATCATTATAATTTTTTAAAATTTTAATACAAAATATAATAAATAATTTAACTTTTTCAAATCTCAAAATAATAATAATATTAAAAAATAATATTTTAACAATATTTTATCATCTCAACTCAACTCAACTCAACTCAATTCAACATCCAAACGCAGTCTTAGTTGACTAGATAAAGCAGTAGGAGTTCGTGCAAATTTGAGTTATTAATTGGATAAATATCATATGTTAATAATTAATTTGGGTCTACATCTTCTAGATATGGTGACAATTGAAGGGTGCAACAAAACGGACAGTTCTCAAAGCCTAAATATGGTGCAAGCACAGCGCAGAGGTCTTTCACTGTAATGCTATCGATTTGTCCCATGGATTTCAAGGAAGTTCCTCAGTTACAGAGCAGTAAGGACTCTCGAAACAGAAAGCAACATGAATCAAGGAATGTATCTACATTTACGTATGGCACAAACCAGATTCCAGAAGCAGAAGTACATGTTCTTAGAACTTAAAAAAAATAGTATTGCAGGAAAAACGTCGAGCGTGCTTTTTTCTTTTTATATAACAAGGAGCAACACTATCCAACCCTACATTGAATTTGCTCCGTTCTGTATGACATTTACTCACAACAATTATATACAAAAATGCATGGTATAAGCAACAGATGTAACCTCAGGTGGCCAGGAGTATAAACTTTTTGACAATATTTGGGGCCATTTTATCCATACAAGATACGTTACAGATGAGTAATGCTTCTTTCTTCTGTACATGGTCATCTTGCAGCTGTGATCTCTGCGGCGTACCTTAAATCGAAGTGCTAGTAAGCTAATAAATAGCTCATGTCAAGTGGAGTTGCACGCAGAAGGCAAATTTCAAAGTTTCAGCAAGATATTTATGACCTGCATTCTTTGACAGCTAACAATGCCGGAACAAATTCACAAATATCACCTGTGGTGGTTATTTAGTCCTTGCTGCTATGCGCGCCGTGAAGCCTACAGTTGTTGGCCGCAACGAATTCTGCCGCATCAGATCACAATACTCAGGATCTTTTGATTGGCCATTATGCCTTATCCACTGAATCATTTCATGGTACATTGGAAAGAAGTGCATCTGAATTGCCGAGTACGAAAAGTATGGTATTAGGGTTGAGATCACCACAACGAGAGTGACAAGCCAAAAAGAGGTGGCTGGGGCAAGGTCTTCAATTAAGAGTTTGTAAGCAGTGGTTGAAGTTGTAGGAGACATGGCTCCATATGCCAAGAGGAAAAGGTACCAGATAGCAACTGAACCCCAGATGACAACATGTTGCACCAAGGTGAAGTAACTAATGGCAAGTGCAATCTGCAAGTTTACGACCCAAACAATGCATGTATACATTGTACCCCCTAAAATATCCCTCCCAGCAGTTTGTCCATCATTATTGAAAGCCTGGAGCTCCAGTGCTTTTGTGCAGAAGAAGAAAATGATTAAGGCACTGCAAAACCCATTTAACATCCAGCCGAGTATTCGACGCCAGCTGAAAAGGACATTCAGCACCCCTTCTTGGTATAACAAAGGAAACTGCCAAGGAAAAGAAGGCATATTCACCACAAAGGCATACAAACCAAAAATGTAATAATTCAACGCTAGGTAAATGTTGCTACAGAGATAACTAAGGGCGGTTTTGCTGTTCAACACTAGTGGCACCTCCTATTTTAACAATTTACACTGGTTTTACTTCTGAGACATTATAATGCAACAACACTAGCGGCATCTCTACCATGTGAATTCTGGTAATACTTTTAGTCTTCAGTTTTCCACCAAGTAAAATCTAATTGTCCCATAAAATGGGCATAGAGAATTACATGCCACTTGAAATTACTTATAGCTCTTAAAGCACCAATGGCCTGTTTGGATAATGGCATTGGTAGGGGGTTTTTCAAGTGATCTCAATGTAAGAACAAAACTTGAAGCCGCTATACTCGGAAAACATATTTCACACCATCCTGAGGGTCTTAAGAGGAATTAGCGGCTAAGGGGGAAAAATGATAAATCTCTAACGTTCTAATCCTTATCACAAAAACGAAATGTTACAAGTTCCTTTCGGCATACCCCCACCAGAAAAATAAAAAACCACCAAATGGATTATGGTACTTCCCACACACACATTAATCATGTATATATGGGTCACATGAGATATATTGTCATTGACCATTATAATGGACATAAGTGAATCCATATACTTGACCGTTAACATACCTTGAGACAATACCTAGAAGAAACATCCTGATCAAAAATGCCCATAGCAACCACTGGAATTGACGAGAAGAACACATTATAGAGCGACAAAAACCAATCATTGTATGCTGGTTGCCCAGAGAATGATGCATACGCCTCATATAAGAATAGGGTGAAACCAAATGTAACATTTTTGTAGAAGAAGTAACATATCTGCCAATTGAAGAATGAAGAAAGTAAATAGATTGCCACATGGAGGTTTAAACATGTGATAAAATTTAGAAAAGGCACTTCTTCCAGATTTTGAAATCTCAAGTTTGCCAAAATCCAAATATAAGAATGGATTACCATTGACGAGATCCTTCTGTAACACCAATGTCCATGCACAAGTAGCAAACGTTCCAGATAGCGAAACTGAGCAATCGCAACATCACTTGACATGACTGCCTGAATTGAAACACAAAAAAGATTACAAGGAATGAGAAAAAACAATAAAACCTAAAGGTTTCCCACCCGATTCAAAATAAAAAATGCACAACAATCTCTTGAGCACCTGCATTCCTTCAACACCACTGATTCCAACCCCTATATCTGCTTCTTGAAGCATTCCCACATCATTGGCACCATCACCAATTGCTAAAGTTGTTCTGCCCGTTCCAGATTTAACCAGCCTTGTAACCTTTTTTCATCAGGAAATACAAGTTACTCCTAAATGCTATTTATGTAGTAAAAAACAAAAATAAAAAAATAAAACAACAAAAGATGATCAAGAAAAGTTCTTGTAGAAATTTTAGTCACTGAAAAAATATAAACCCACCAGTGCCTTCTGCTTGGGTGATGAGCGGCAGCATATAACAGATGCACAACGAATTGCAAGATCTAGAAACATTTTGTTCATATTATCCTCTAAAGCATAAGCAAGAGATTTCCCATCGATTATTAAAGCAAATGCGTCAGATCCCCCACTTGATGAAGTAAGTTGAGCCTTCCCTTCAGTAATCTGACTGAGGACACTTTCCTTCGATGCCTAAAGAATGAACCAGATCTATCTTATTAATATTTAATGCACATTGATCTATAGATATCATAACTCAAGTTCTGCCAAGCATGACAGAATTAATAACTGAAGCCTTAAAGCTTTGCACCAAATTCGTTGACCTCGTGTTAAGCACAAAAGTATATACACCTCAGTTCAAAAGTATTAAGCCAAGCAACAAGGTTTTTCTGTCCATACTCACATTCTTTTGTATTCCTTATCTGCTAGATTACCTTTTTCGTACCTCTTTTTGCAGACTTGAGTTTTCATATAACACAGGTCCAATCATAAACTATAGGGATTCAGACATCAATCTTTCTACTTCCACACAGAATGCCAAATCAGCACTGTCTCCATTTATTGCTTATGCATGAGGAGATGCAGAAATGGGAGGAAAAGAGAAACTCAATGGAGCAAAAAAAACCAAGAATAATGCAATGCAATACCAGCCCAAAATATAAAAGTGGTGACCCAACAAAATAAATGCATCAGGCACTACCAAATAAAGGTTAAAAATGGAGAAAATGCAAAAGAGAGCATTCTTGTTGATGTATTGACTGTAGCCAGCCTTTGAAAATATATGCTATAGGCTAAAAGGGAGAAAAGGAAAAACATGATATGTGTTCAAGCACCGTGTTACAATAGGCTAATATACACTTCACATCCAGTTGGCTTCAAAGTGAAGTAAAAAATCTTTTAGGTCGACAAAGTCTGGCATTTCCTTGTAAAAAACACATCAGAACTTGGTCAGCCAGAGTCACATTAAGCTCATGGTATCTCATAAGCCTCCTGTATCATTCAAGATCACTTACTGACAAAAAACTATGTTCCATCCTTGAAAAGTAAACTAACTTAAAGGAGACTAAAAGAGAACCAAGGGCTGAAATACGAATTTACCTTAGAAATGGCAGCCTTATCTCCTGCCTTTTCCAATGCTTGAATTTGGGGACTCTCCAAGTTGATTATAATCTGCTTCATTCCTTGTCTAAGCA
This sequence comes from Juglans microcarpa x Juglans regia, assembly GCF_004785595.1. Classification (NCBI taxonomy): domain Eukaryota; kingdom Viridiplantae; phylum Streptophyta; class Magnoliopsida; order Fagales; family Juglandaceae; genus Juglans; species Juglans microcarpa x Juglans regia. The sequence goes on along the minus strand of NC_054598.1, from coordinate 9,707,666 downwards.
GACTACAAGCAAAACTGCAATTTGTATCTTTTAAGTCAATGTCTCCAAAAATAGTATGAGAAGTAGGCCTCACCTCAAAGTCAATATTATAATCAAAAGCAGAAACCATACCCAATATTGATGGCAGTCTCCATCTTGTCTCCAGTCAAAACCCAAATTTTAATTCCTGCTTGGGCAAGCTTGTCGATGCAATTAGGAACCTGATGAGCACAACAGAAGAAACATCATGTTCAAATCTCACACTCTATAAAAGAAAAGGGGTACTTGGGAACACCTGTTTACTTGTTTCAATAAAATTTTATTTTACTTATAAAAAAAAATAAAAGGGGTACTTTCATTAGAAATTAGTGCTTTCAACCCACCCCATTTTGGAGTTTGTCCTCGACAGCAGTTGCACCAAGAAGAGTTAGATCCCTCTCAATATTCTCTGCTACTTCATCAATCAGCGTTTCCCGATCTGCACTAACAGAGTTTTTTGCCTCAGTGAATTTCTCATTGAACTCCTTGTATTCTTCTTCACCAACTTCACGATAGGCAAGTAGCAAAGTCCTCAGACCAGCATCAGCATACTTGTTAACATGCTCCCTGGTCTCCTCTTCAAACTCCCTACCATTCTTGGCAAGCCTTCCAAACATGACACTGCATGAGAAATGAGTTAGGGAGATAAAAGGATATAATGACACATACGGTGTTTCAGGATGGTCACATACCTGTCAGCACCTTTACAAAGTATTAATATTTTTCCTTCCTTGTTTCTTATTATCACAGACATCCGCTTCCTTGAGCTGTTAAATTCTAAAACATTCAGAAGTTTATATGACCTGCAAAAGGAAATTATTCATTGAAGATATGGTCCTTTATAATTTAAGAATTGGCAAAACTAAAGAAAGTAGCCCCACATGCACATGTTTGTGCAGCCACAGAAAGAGTGGCTGGAGGGAGTATTTGACTCCATTTTCTAGCATTTACATCCACAATGAGATGAACATCACAATCACAACACCAGAATGTAGGGCAGCACATTATGAGCAAAATTGGTTGAAGGAAACCATTTCATAGGACCCAAGGAACTTCAGAAGGTAGAAACATTGAGGGAAAAAGGTATAAATACAGATTGAACTAATGCAAAAGCAATTTTATTTTCGTTCTTAGAGCAATTAAATGGTTTGAAGTTTTTTAACAAAATGCTTTTCGCGTTCAAATCATTTGAGGAAGCAATCACAAGAAACAAGCATAGAGGAAGCTCTGTCAGATGAGCAGCCATTGCTCTCTCAATCTATTCTCCATTGGGTACTGTAGTGAAAAAATGGATATGCTCAGTGGCAAGTAGGTGCAAAATCACAAATGGGCCCTCTGAACAGGGTATTCAGATGGATCCATATGCATGGAAATAGCATCAAATATTCTAGCCTCTCATTTTATATGGCATGCAATGAAAAAATACTGACCTTTCAACTCTGTTGCCAGACACAGGATCTAACTCATGCAGTGATATGCTTGTCTGGGTCCTCTTGTAGAATTCAAAACCAAGTTCTCTTGCTGCAATCACAAATGCTGCTTCATCCGGAGATTCAGCTTCATATGAAACCTTCCCTGTCTCTTCATCGACTTCAGGTATGGCAGTATGACAGATTGCCAACAACCGAAAAAATTTCTGAATGACTTCTGCATGAGGCTCATTGACCCAGTTTCCATTCATGATTCTTTCATCTTTAAAGTTAAAGCCTTTTACGGGTGACTTTGAATCAGTAGAGTCCTTTATGTGTTCATTTGCTTTTTCATTAACCAAAGGTGAGCCATCTCTTCCATCCATAGCCCTTTCAACCTCTGTAACACCACGACCATAAGCTGTCCCAGCCACAGAACACTTGATGAATTCCATTGAATTGCACGTCAAAGTCCCGGTCTTATCAGACAGTATTGTATCAACTTGGCCAAGTTCCTCATTCAAATTTGAGGTACGGGCATGTGCTGGTTTGTCAGCTTCTTCGTAGTACATGTGAATATCTTGATTGATGAAGATGGTCTGAAGAACTTTCACAATTTCTATTGACACGTATAGGGAGATTGGAATAAAGTAACCATATAACATCAGGGCTGTCAGAAAGTGAAAAAATGCCGCAAGTGGTGCTTTTTTGGGATCAAAGAAAACTGTAGAATCATCTGGCCTAAGATACCACCTTTTTGACCTCCCATTTTCCAAGTCATCTTCAGTTGCAATGCCAAAAAGAATAGATCCAACGAATGCCATCAGAAATAGAACACAAAACAAGAAGTAGATAATTCTGTCCATCTTCTTCTCAATTTTGCTTCTCTTTGAAGGGGGGTCGGTAGAATTTTGAATAACCTTTGTGTCATAACCAGTGAAGACAACAGCACCATATATGTAGTCCGTATTTCGGAGTTTAGAGTCTCTAAGAAGAAGTTGCTGGGGAGAGAGAGGATATTGTTGCTCTTCAAACTCCATACTTCCAATAAAAGAGTACAAATTTGCATTGGGATCTTCGCATTTAACAAGAGCCTTAAAACCAAAGAAATTGGAGTCCTCGTGTAAGAATGAAGTAACCTCCAATGCTTGCTTTAGTTTTAAATTTGTCTCCCCATCAAGGTTCATGGTCTCAACATAGCAGATTGCATCATCATAACTGGAAGAAAGCAAGATGAGATCTGCCGGGAAGAATTCATCCTTCTCCACCTTTACTATATCTCCCACTCTCAGGTTCTTCCATTCAGTATAATCAAAAATTCCATCACGTTGATACACTTTAACCTTTCTATTGTTCACCTCAATATCCTGCAAAATTATATATCCTGGATTAACAGCTTGCCAGAAAGAATGAACAATGTACGCATTGTCAGAATTTTGGTCCGTGACCAAAGACAAGATAACATAGTGGTTCAATATTTAGTACTACGCAGATCGAAGAAGAATCCACAATAATCTTGCGATTCCAAATAACAGAGAAACATAACTTGCTTTCTTTCTTCTTATCCAACTCTTTTTTTTACCCTTTTTCAAGTCATTCAAGTTTCGAGCTGTGGTAGTAAAAATAAACAAAGAAGGAGAGAATATTAGCGTCCTCCTCAAATCATGTGATACTAATACTTCTTCAAATTACACATCACCTAACTAACGCAACGTATGCGCCATGAATCTAGAAAAACGACTTGAAGTTACCCATATACTCTCGAAGGTGTATTGTAAAGAAGATTAAAAAATCTGTTCTTTGCCTCAATCGTAATGATAAAAGTAGCAAGCATTTCCTAAAGATCTATACTTTTCCTTACAAGTCCTTATAGTAACTATCACGAAAACTTTCATCAAAGTCGTTGATACCCTCGCAGCCTCGGGGCACTCCTCGATACGCAGTTTTCAAAGAAAATTTTCATATATAATTTAATGAGAAAGAAAATCTCCTGAAGCAATTGAACACAATATGAAGATCAATCAACAGAAACAAACTTGATGAGCCAAAAATGGTACCTGCTTCTTGCGCCGCCAGTCTTCAATACCCTCTTTCACCATCGTTGCTCCAATAACGACAATTAGAGGGAGGATAGCACTAACGGCTGTATAAGGCGCGAGCGGGGTGAAGGCCAAAATGCCAGTAACCAAGAAGTAAAAGTTAGCTACCCTCCTAAACTGCTCAAACAAAGACTTAGGCAAGAAAGTGGCAACGGTATACTTTGTAGTCCTAACATAATTGCCAACATACTTTCGAATCCCGGCCTCAAAGCTGTCCGGTTCGTTGCAATAAACGACCCTGGAAAACCCGGGACCCCCGATCTGCGAATGGTCATCATCCTTCAAAGATGCCTTCCCACATCTGAATGAGTAGAGTTTGCTGAAATTCAGCTTTCTCCTTTTACCCCCTCTCATCTTTATTCCTCTACAACTAGAAGTGCAAGCTCTCGCCAGCTCCCACACCAATGTCAGAGAAACACAGAGCCCACGAGCAAGTATAACAATTTTCTCCTTTTAAACCAAATTCCCTCACTGCTAAATTCAGCTTCTTCGACTTCGAGTATCGTAACAAATACCAACACCACCCCCCAAATATGTCAGAAGACCCAAATTCTCTCCTAGAAGAGTATTTCCTCTATGGAAAATACAGCTTCTTTACTTAACCCATAGGAAAAAAAAAAATTACTACAATCCTCCCGAAAAGACGCAATTTTTTAACGAAAAAGCCCAGAAAGGGAAAAAAAAAAAGAAAAAGAAGCAATATCAGTCTACAAAAAACAGAACACAGAAAAAGTTCCACGCCAGAACCCCGACGACAAGTACTAGAAAAGAAATATGACCGAAAAACACACCAGAAAAAAGAAAATAAATATTTTGAGAGAACAAGCAAAATGGAAGGAATACAAAGGAGAGTCTCTAATGGAAGAGAGAGCACACGGGTTCAGACAAAACAGGTAACTTGTACGACTCCACGTATCCTTAACACCAAATGTAATCTCCGCTCCAAACCAACAACACCCGGAAGCATAAAATCTCTCATACAGCCTCGTAAATAAACCAATTATATGACAGGCCGCACCACAAGCACATAATATATCCGAAGATTAGGGACATGTACGAAGATTCCTACATCTGAACTTTCCTCAGAAGGATAACGGAAAGGGTAAGGTTTGAAGGCAGACTTGTTTTGGATCTCGTATTTTGACTTTCCTGAGGGGCGACTCTTTGACGCGCATTCGGCCTCTTGGCTTGAACTGAGAATGCGACACTTTCAAACTGAAACTACTCCCCAGAAAATACAATTCCTCCAATGTGAAAACAAAAATAGGAGACGTATGAAGAATTGAAAAAAGTGGTCGACGCTAGAGATCTAGAAGGCAAAATGGGTTTCTGGGAAACTGATCAAAAGAGAATTCCAGTTTCGCGGGAAAATCTTGGGAGCTCATAAATGGTCAGCGTCGTACTTCCTCTTCGTACAGATGGGAAATAAATTCTTTGCTCTCGCCATAAGGGACTTGATGGAACAACAGAAAAGAAAAGGAGCAGAAATAGAAACGAAATAGAAGATTACAATAAGAATTTATATAATACAGAAAGACAAATACTTTTAGCTGGAAAATCACAATATACAGGTATTTGACATCAATTAAATTCGTGAAAATACCAAAAAAAAAAGGGAAAATTCAAAAGACGTTATAAAGAGTGTGAAGGATGGGTATTGGAGAAATTACGTCGTCGTTGGCGGGGAAAATTGTACAAATGTACGTGCAATGCAGCGTATTGGGTGGGTTCTACCGCGGTCACGCAAATTCCACACTCCTTATCACGTCATCACGTGCAATTTATTATGGAGAGACGCGTTTATGTTATGCTATTCAGGTAAAAACCCTTTTTTTCTTTTTGGATTTCATATTTTTAATCATATTAATTACAAATTACTTGAATAATTGATCGATAAAATTATTTAAATTATGTCATATTTGACATGTTCAAACACAATATTGAAGAGTGTTATTATTTAATTAATTATTATTTAGAATTTTTTAATAATATTTTTCATATTAAATTGTCAGGAAGACTTTCCAAAACGAATATTATCTTAACTCGTCATGTATACAATGATCGAGACTAGGTGGTGGAAGTTTCAAATTTGGTAAGTGAATGACCTTAATCATGAGAGACAATTCAACCTTTCGAAACCATCCATACATTTGGTGACACGTTATCATATTATATATATATATTAAACCAAAGAAAAAAAGGATGTAGATTTGCAAGTATTGATTTTGCCCTTTTTGTCTAATCGAGTAACCTATATACAATTCAAGGATAATCGATCACTTATGAGATGCGACGAGTAGATTAAGGTGAGTTTTAGATAATAAGTTGAGATGAGATAGGTTGAGATAAAATATTAAGTTAAATATTTTTTTAATATTATTATTATTATTTTATAATTTAAAAATATTGAATTATTTATTATATTTTGTGTGAAAATTTAAAAAAATTATAATAATTAGATGAAATGAGTTGAAGTCAACTTTGAATCTAAACAAGGCCGAAAAAAACAAACTATAATCAACACGCAATGATTTAGTGTTATCAATAATGAAATTTTTACATACTGTTAGATATTATCTATTAATATATAAATTATTTTTTTAAAATAATAAAAGATGATATAATAATAATAATAGAAAGTATCATATTAATCTATAAAATGAGATAAAAGTCGAATATGAGTGCAGTAGGTAACATTGCTTTATCACTAAAGTAACCTGCATCTTCACTTATATATTTTTTGAATTGTCATAAAACCATCTTCACTTATCTTATTAACCATCTTATTAAAATTCATATATTAATTTTGTATTTAACCTAATTTTTTAATTGTTGGAGCTTTTTTTTTTAATTATAAATTTCCAAAATTTATAATTTTCTTAATTTAAAATGGTCGTTAGTAACTTTGGATATTGTAATTAAAGACGGTATCATCAGTTTTTGGAGAGGTGGTGAGCATTTTGCTGAGCTACAAGAATTATTTCATTTAGGTATAATAAGACTTTAATGTAGATATTCCTTTCATGATTTGGAATTTACTTCTCCGAATTATTGTAAATTTGTTTTTGGTGTTTGAAAAGACGTTATGGGTCAAATCATTTGTACGATTTTGAATATACTTTCTTGCACGTGACAAGCCGTCTTTACTCCATTATTTTAATATTTATACATGCAAATACTACGTTCCTTATTTTTTTCGTGATCGAGAACATGCAATTAAAACGTTGGCTACAAAGTTTTAGCTTTTTATTTATTTATTTATTTATTTATTTTTATAATTCTCCTCAATTTATCTTATTTTATTTAATTATTATAATTTTCTTAAAAATTTTATATAAAATAAAATAAATAATTTAAATTTTTTAAATGTTAAAATGAAAATAATATTAAAAAAATATATTTTAATAATATTTTATTTAACTTTTAATTTTAATCTCAATTTATCTCATCTAATTTTATTTTGATGTAAAAACAAACCAAATCTTAAAATGTCAAACCATTCGTGCATAAAATTATTTGTTTGTTTGTACAAATATTCTTTAAATGAATTTTCTTATAAAATGTACAAAATTGCGAGTTTGGTATAATTTTAGGATGCTACAACAATAACATATATAAGATACACCAAGAGATGACTCATGTGCTCTCCAGGACCTCTGAATTTTTTTTTTTTTTTTTTTTTTTTGTTATTTTTGTAAAATTTATCTCAACCCTCTCGACTGATCTTCCCTCTCTCTCTCCCTCTCTCTCACACTAAAAAAAAGCCTCCAGATATATTTTTCACCAGAGGAGATATGCTCCTCTTTCTCTATCTCATTTTCTCTTTTCTTAGTTTATTTTTCTTCTTTTAAGGTCGAAAAAAGTCATATCTATAATTTTTCAACAATTCTTGAGAGACACGCGTAGCACGAGAAGACTCTCTGCATGTTGCAAATCAATCGAAGGATAGTGACAATTTTGCAAAAATACCACGGATGGTCCTCACGCACCACTCCTTCCAGTAGCTTTTCTAGCCACAGGATTATCAGAATAGCCAACATCAGATCTTTCAGATTTGACTTTTGTAGTTGAAAAGATAAATGCTTGTAGCCTTCACGGTGTCACAGATTCCAAAGTCTACCGAAATTGGTCCAAACTGTAATCCATAATTTTTTATTCTTGTTTGACTCTTGAACGGTTAATTTATCCGTAGAGATTGAATCTTCAATTTCTATGATGGATGAGGTTGAGTCTCAATTAGAGTACTGTCTCTTGGACGTTTGTATGTAGAGAGTATTAACAATAGTGAAGTTAAGATCAGTCCAGTAATATATTGGTGGAGCTCTAAATGGTTGATATGGGGATATCCCCGCATATATCCGATAATGGGTGTAAGTTTCTAGTGATGAATGAATGATGATATTTTTCTTAGAAAGACAAAAAAATAAAAGGAAGATGACTCATGTTTATTACAGATCTTAATAATATTTATCTTTCATATACTTTGTATCTTAGTTAAATGTCATATTCATTGTAAGATTCAGCAAATCCAGTACTCAACAAACTCCTAGTCTTGATAAGGATCACGTAACTTTGTACGTAGCATATTGCCTTTCTCGTTTAATTACTAAGGTTATTTGGAGGTCAAGTTAATTTACTTTATTTTATTAAAAAATAAAAGAAGATGATTAAATTTATAAAAAAAATTATTATAGAAGCAAAATTTATATAATAACGTGGTTTGATATGAGAAGCTAGATATACATTATAATAAAAAAAGTTATACAATCTGACATAGCACATCAAGATATAATAGTTTATAAGATTTATGTGTAGATCAGATATTTATCTAAAAAAATTATAATTTTGATTTAAGGCGAATCAAACATTTGTATAAGAAAAGTCATCAACAAATTAGTAGTAATCGAAAAAAAATGTCTGACATAATTAATGATTTAATGTACTCAGCATTAACAACAAAAAATTATATACCAAAAGCTTTATCATGACCAATATATATAGCACGTTAAGCAGCACGAACTGGCCGTGGAGAGAACGTTTTCAGAAAATACATACATCCGACGTGCATGCAGATTATTGGTGGTAATTCAGCCTGCAGCTGGAGTCAATAGTGCCGTTTTCAGCACGATAAACCTCTCATCACGTCATGGACAATAATTAAATTTAATTAATGATTAATCGATACACTTCAACAATATATAAATTCTCTATTGGGATCGGATAAATTTGGATAATAAGATGAGATGAGATAAGTTGATATGAAAATTAAAAGTTAAATAAAATATTATTATTTTAAAATTTAAAAAAATTAAATTATTTATTATATTTTAAATAAAAATTTATAAAAATTATAATGATAAGATAAGATGAGTTAAAATATCTGTCAATCCAAACCTAACTAAATCTTGTTCTCCATTTTTTTTACCTGTCCAATCACTTTTGTTAATTATTTAGCAATATTAATACATCTTCTCCATTTTATTGTTCAAAGGCCTCGTAACCAAACAAGGGATTTTATAAAAATACTCCTCCTCTTAAAATATTATTGTATAAAGTATTGTGTGTTTATCATTTTCCAATTAGTAAATATCGGAAGAGATTTTTTTTTTTTTTTCCCCTAAAAGCAATAATCTTATAAAACCCTACCAAACAGATCATATTCCCAAAGAATAGAAAAGATATGTATATCCGACCAATAAATTACAAGAGTATTGGTGTATTATTGAGGCTGAAAATTAATGACGAAAAATAAAAAAGCTATATGGTCATTTTCTTAACAGCTATGATGTATTGTCTGAACTTAATTGGAGGGTTGTCCGGTCTTTGAAAGACCCCCAACCAATATCTCTGACTAATCAAAAACAGTTTAATTTATCTATATGCATGGTGGAATCTTCAAGCTATGATCGATCTTTATTGCACGCATGCCCTTTTCTTGCGTGTTAGCTGATCAAATTCATGATCAGTGACACTTATTTTTGGCATCAATTCCACTGTCTCATTTTGTCAAATTGGACAAAGAGAACAGACCACACAGAAAATTGCCAAAACTTTGATATGCCAAAGACAGCACACAAATTAAAAGTTCGTTTGGATAATAAAATGAGATGATTTTAGATGATTTAAATAAAATATTATTACGATATTAATTTTTTAATATTGTTATTTTTTTTAAATTTGAAAAAATTAAATTATTTATTATATTTTATGTAAAAATTTAAAAAAATTATAATGACGATATGAAACTGATCATAGAAAAGACAGATTGATCTGTTATTAAAAGTGACACAAGATGATTTTAGTCAAGGGTTGCCGTCGTGAATTATTAAGGACTCTCGTGATTTCTTTTTCTTTTTCTTTTTTAATTTTTCTAGGAAGATTCTTGGATTTGATAATGTTATGCGAAGGAAATGTTCATTAATTTGTTTTATTGGATTAATCAGCCAGAAAGTAAGATAACATTATGAGGCCCCATTGACGATTATAGGGACTATTATATATACAACAGTATATCATTCAACGTTAGAAATACACAATGCAATTAAGATCCAAGTACCTGGTCATACCCGGGCTGTGATCCGGTCGTCTGATGTTGCCCGGGTACCTACCCGGGTTAACCCAAAAGAATCCAGATTTTTAAAACTTAGAACCCGAATTTTAAAAACTTGAAAAATGAGTTTTTCTAGATTTTGGAGATACTGAATTTTAAACTCAATACCCGCCTCATGGACTTGTACAAACCTTCAAATGAATAAATACGGGACATGAAAAAAATAATAAATATTATTTTTTTTAAAATAACTGCATGACATTTACACATTCTATAACTACATATAACATTATCCATTATGTTTAGGAATTGGCTACTCTTGATTTAAACCAAACAAAAAAAATGTAAAAAGTAAGTAATATTTTCGTTTTTTTTTCTTTTTTGAAAGAATTTTCGTTTAAAATATTCAAGTTAAGCCGTACAACAACGGTAGGGAAGCCGTGGATCGCTGTCGATACATTAATGTTCCCTTACATCATCATTATCCAATAATGATTGAATGATCTTCTCCTTAAAATTTTAATTATATATATTATATAATATATAGTGAATTATAAAGCTGATATAATTATTTATATAGATAATAATTGACTTACTACTTTCTTATCACTTATTTTTTTATTTTTTTACTTAATAGTTAAAAAAATAACTATTAATAAAATTGTATATTTTTTTTAATTTTTTTTAATAATTAAAAATGTTAAAAAAATATTTAAAAGAAAATAATAAAAAAATAAAAATTTCAAATATACTATAAAATAATAAAAGAGTTGTAAAAGATAATAAGCATATTATTATCTTATTTATATTGTTGTTAATATTTTTATTACTGTTATAATAATAAATGATAATTATTCCCGAGTGCTCCTTCGTTTCCCTGCCAAGACTTTGATCTCCAACAGGCAATTCAATACCGGTAAGCCACGCGAATGGTGGTAGGTTGGGTTGGTTGGCGACTTGATTGTGTAGTTTATTGATTTGAAATTCTGAAGAGAAGGGAATTAAAAAAAAGAAAAAAGAAAAAAAAGAAAATGAAGGTGTTATTACCTTCAAACACGTTGTAGATGCAAGGAATCTGTGACGAATGTAGGTCAGGGGCCAGGGGGCCACCAAAAGATTTTTAGAAAAGAAGAAGATTTGGGGGCTCTGAGTGTTTTTTTTTTTTTTTAATATATAAAAGGTAATAACGTAAATTTTATGGATCTTTTTGTATTTTATTGTTTTATTAAAGCTGGCACCTAAAAGCTTTTAAGTTCAACTTGACTGGTTGGTCATATTTAGAATATCTTAATATATTTGTAAATAATAGTAAAATTATTTAAATTAAAATATTTTATTAAATTTTAAAAATTAGAGATAAAAAATTAAATAAAAATATTATAATATTAAAAAATTGTTTGAATATTAATTTTATTTTGAAATTTGAAAAAATAATATTATTTTTTATATTTTGTTTAAAAATTTAGAAAAATTATAATGATTATATGATAAAATTGAAAATTAAAAATTAAAAAATATTTTATATTTGAGTAATATTTAAGAATGAAATATCTAAAAATATCTTATAATACTTTAGAACAATTCTGATGCCAAACAGACCTAAAAACTCACTCCTCAACTTCCCGTGTCCGGATGCAATGAATATTATTTTTTTCTTCTGATCAAATTAAAAAATAAAAATGGCAACAACAGTAATTGAATTAAATAAATAATTAGAACAATAAGAAAATAATGATCCAAAACTAAAGGCTTGTTTGGACACTTGAAATATTTTATAATTATGTGGATATTAATGAAATAGTTTGAGTTAAGATATTCTATTGAGTTTTGAGAAATGTGAGAAAAAAATATTAAATAAAAATATTACAAAGTTACAAAATTGTTTGAATATAACTTTATAATATTATTTTTATTTTGAAGTTTGAAAAAATATTATATCATAAAACTTCAAATGAGCTTGGATGATTTTATAAGGTTTTGAGCTAAAATTTGTTTTATAAGGATTTGAGCTAAAATTTGAAACTTATTAACAAAATAAGTTTAAAATAGTTTTTTGAGAGTTAAATGATCTTTTAAACTTTTGTGGGTAAATAGTATAGTTTGGTTACACAAATGAGATGAGATGAAAGTTGAATAAAATAATATATTTTTTTAATATTATTTTTGTTTTAAAATTTGAAAAAGTTGAATTGTTTATTATTTTTTGTGTGAAAATTTAACAAAATTAAAAAAAAAATACTAAATGTACTTCAGAAAAACTTACAAAAAATTTATTTTTCCACATATCAGTTATTGATATGCTGAAAAATCATAAAATTTAAAATTTCAAAGTGAATAACAAGAGATAGAGCATGTCACAGATTTCAGATATAGTTGATGAAGTGTCCCAACAAGGCAACAACTCCCACCATTAATCTAAAGACTTGTTAATTATTTGTTTATTTAATATTACAAGAGATAGAACATGTAGGGTGTGGTTTAGGTTTAAGCATGCATTAACGTCGTTTGATGTTCCAAACTTAATTATATATGTAACACGAGCAGATAACTTAAAAGGGCATGCATGCATGCACATGATGATGAGTAAGGCCGTTTCCATTTTGGAAAATTAGAAATTCAATGCATGGGTTTCATTTTAATTCTTGGTAGGGTTTTAAAAGGCACCATCCAATTTTCCGACCTGCATATATATATATATATATATATATATATGCAGGTCGGAAAATTGGATGGTGCCTTTTAATATATATATATATATATATATATATATATATATGTTCATGAGTACTGGAACAACTAAATAGATTGGTTATCCATTGCCAGCCACAAATTATTGTATGACACATCATGTAGTACTAGTATATATACTTACGTGACGTGGATTAGTAGATCATCATCATGTTTATCTCCTTGAAATCTGATGCTCATTTTAATAGAACCTTATGATCCATTATCATATTCAACATATATATGTTGAAAAATACTTTATTCATAAAAAAATTACACAAAAGTAAACTCACAAAATAACATAATTTGATGTGTTATACTTCATATCATAAAATTATTTTTATCATAAAGTATATATAATGAATCATATGAAATCACGTCAGTTTGTGAGTTTACTTAATTTGTGTAATCCTCTTATTTAAAAAATTAGTGATATTTTAATATTATTTTTAAGAAAATAAGGAGTTTCACAATAAATGATGCATCACACATCTAGCTCACAAATATCATAAATTATTTAAATAACATACTTACATCAAATTATGAAAATTATAGACAAAACCATAGAAAAATAAAGAAAGGCTATAGAAAAATTCTACTCATAATTCCTATACTACACACCTGTTTTTTTTTTTTTTTTTTTTTTTTATCTTTTTAATTTTTTTTCTTAATAGGCGTGTGGTGTAGAGATAATGAATAGAAGAACTCAAGATTATATGTCCCACACACCTAATAAAAAATAAAAAGAAACGTGATTGTTTCGATATAAAAATCTCTATGGGTTTTTGTAATCATTGAAAAGTAATTATAGATGAGAACATGATCTTGGTTGATCTTCAATAAATTATAAAATTTATTGTTATTTGAGATAGTCTGTAAACAACATTAAATATTTGATAAAATATTATATAATTCATCTTTTTACAAAAAAAAATTGCTGTTTATATATTTTAAATTTATACAAAACATTTCTCTTTTATAATAATTTATCTTTTCGATGCCACAGTTTTATATGTAGTAGTCGCTGGATTCCATTCCCTTCTCAATGCCAAAGTTTTTGAACCGAGGGAGTGGAAAGAATATCGAGGAAAACAGAGAATCTCGTCGAGTGGGCCGTGAGCTTGATTGGGCTCAGTCAAATCTAGGGATTTGTAACATTATCAACAGAAGAGCCCAATATATCCCAATTTCGCTTTTGGGCTCGAGATATCATAATTAGAACTTTCAAGGATTCAACCTATTCAAGCCCAACTTAAGCCGCCCAATTCCAAGAGCCCATATCATTTCTTTTATTTTATGGCCAGAAAAAAAACGAAGAGAAGAGAAATTAAAAGAAAATCGGAGTTTCGGCTGCCCAAACCGAGTCTGACCCGCTCGCTCAGTCTCTATCTATCCTCCGTCCGACTCCAATTTCTATTTTCAACAGAATTTCCCAGTCGAGCAATCCGAGTGATATTTGATCCACAACAGACTTTACATGGTGTCTGTCACTCTCAGCTTCAGCTCCAACAATCCTCTAATCCCTCCATAACCCGTTTCTCACATCAAGGTAAGCACCCCTCTCTCTCTCTCTTCTCTCTCTCTCGACATGCACAGCATCTTTACTAATTCAACCATATACCCACTTCGGAGCAAAGGCACTCCTTTTTCCTTCAATGACTACTCCTACTTCTCGAATGAGAGGTATGATAGAGTCCCATCACGATCACCATCATGTTGTGGTTGTTATCGATGTTATGCATTTTCTACCCATGCGGTGCCCACAAGTCCTAGCTTCTTATATGGGCTGAGGCAGTCCACCCTGATTCAATGGTCGCTTTCTAGAAGGCTGATCTTGGGTGGTGGAGACAGGTACTATTACGGGCTTCCGGTTTATGGTTTGGAGCGACGTTGTTATGGTCGTTCTCGTGCCTTGAAGAAGAGGAGTGTCTGTAATAGTAGTAGGAGAATAAATGGAAGATGTAGTTGTATGATTTCTGAGGAGGAAAATGAAATGCATCATCGGGGTCATTTCGACGATGTGGAATCATTGTTGAGCTTGTTGAGTGAGGAAGTGGGTACGGAATCTTTTGGTGATGTAGGGAGAAGTGGGTATTCTTGTAAGAGAGTGGAAGTGGGGAAGAGATCAAGTTTTGGTGGTAGAGAGAGAAATTCCAGCTCATCTAGGAGAGCTGAGGTGGTGGAGGGAGGGAAGAGTGGTGGGAGGGAGAGATATGTGAGGTCCTCGAAGAGAGGGGACGCGCTTAGGGTGGGGAATATTAATTGTGGAGAGAGAAATGTGAGTTCATCTAAGCAAGCGGAGCTGGAAGAGAGGGGGAGGTATGGTAGTGAATGTTATAGTGGGAAGAAAAATGCTGGCTTGTCTTCCCTTGAATGTGATTCAAGGCATGAACTGCAGTTGGTCCCGATTGAGTCGAGGGATGAGGATTGTGCGCAGGATGAGGAGTGGGGAACATTTTCCAAAAATGAAAATCGTAGAAGAAGAAAAGGAGGTTCTAGTTCATCTTATTACTCATTTTCGTCTTTGGGAGGTTTTGAGAGTGACATGGAAGTTCAGGATAAGCAGGGCAGATTCATGGAAGAATCATCAAGTGCGTATAGGGACTCAGGAAATAGTGGGAAGGATAAATTTGAGGCGGAAATGCAAGTGGGTATAGAGTATAAGATGCATCAAGATGATGCAGAGGCACAGGGTGGTATCCCTCAACAGAGAAATACTGCTGTGAGAAATGGTGTTGAGTGGGAGTGGAGGAAAAAGTCGGAGAAGAAGCTCACTGAAATATCAGTTGAAGCAACAGAGTCTAAGAACGAATCCTCACAAATGCATTCACCAGTGTCAAGAGTCTATGGAAGTAATCATGGAAAGACATCCAGTTCCCACAAGAAAATTGAGGATGAGGAAGAGAATTTAAAACTGATGATAAATATGGACAAGGAAACAGGAAAGCAATATGGTCAAACAGAGAATCAAGCCTTTGGAGCGTACAAGCCTAGAAGAAAATACCAGCAACATACGGAATTGCCAGAGTTCCCTGCCAGTGATGTAGAGACAACTTCCTTTCAAAAAAGAAACTTCCATCAACTCACTGAAATGTCAGAAATTGATGATGTTGATGTTGAGAGGATCTCTGATTGGCCAAGACAATCTGATACTAGAATGAATAACCGAGAAGAAAATTCAAATTTGGTTGTGAGTTCAATTCAGCAGAAAGAGAAGCGACACCTCCAAACAGGTGAATGGACCAGTGAACAGATTGACTCAGGAAGAAAATCCCAGAAAGTCACTGGAATATCAGAATTCCATGAAGGTAATATTGAAAGAGCCTCCATTACACAGCCAGAAACTAGGTTGAAGAGCAAGAGAGAGAATTTAGATCTGGTTTCCACTCTAAGTCCAGAAGTGAAGTGGCCACATCCCAAAACAGATAAACAAGATCCTCAGAGAATCCAGTCCCAAAAGGGATCTGAAGATGTCACTTGTATATCAGTGGTTCAAGCTAGTGATATAGAAACAATTACAGATCAAAGAACTTCTGAAAAGGGTAACCTGACATCACTTGCAAAACCAGTCGAGGAAACAAGAGAAGGACATGATCAAACCGATGAAATGGTCAAGCAAATTAAATCAATGAGAGAGGGTCAAAGACCTTCTAAATTACCAACTTTTCATGAAGAAACCTCAGGAGAGGCCTCTAGTTTCCAAGTGGCTTTGAATTTGGTTTCCCAGGGTCAAGTACAACAGATTGATGTGGAGGAGGATAAGAGTAGCTCGGAGGCACTGTTAATTCCTCCACCATCTCAATTGGTATCTAGAAGCTCTCTGCATGTTGAGATGACTAGAGGGAATGCAACCCTAGAGGAGGTTTCAGGTGAAACTTCAGAAAGTGGCTCTAGTGCCTATTATACATGTTCAGGAGGCAGAGTCTCAGCTTTGCAACATGAATCATATGGTAAAGATGGAAGTACTGAGACTTATGGGGAGCCTTTAAACTTTATCTCTCCTGAAGATACTCTGGGTTCAGCTGATCGTTTAGAGAAATCATCCGTGCACCATGTGGATGAGTTTGTTGAGAAGGTAAGGCATGAAGTTTTGACGACTCAAATCCAGAAGGAGAAGAAAGTTTCTGAAATGAAGCTGGCTTCTGGTGAGTACAGGCAAGAGAGCTCAAGTCAATTTGTTTCTGAAGACTCTCAATTGAAGGTGCGTGGTTTGAGACGTTCATCAGGGGGTTCTGGAACAAAGGGGCCTTCTGATGAAATGTGGGATGTAACGGACTCATCTATTCAGCAAACTTCCCAGGCAGAAGGACCACAGGAAACTACAACTACTGGGGATGTCATTGTGAAGAGAACTGGCAGGTCCTTGTGGGGTATCATAGCTGATGTAATTCGACTAAGGTGGGTTTCACATGCTGAATCTGCTAATTTGGTCACAAGGTCAGGTGGAAGGAGTTCATCAAACAAGTCTGCTAGCAGCGAGACATGGTTTTCTGGTCATGAGCATGAGGAGAACAATGATGAGAATACAAAAAGGGAAAAAAGAAGCATGCCACCGGAAGTCTTGCCTTCTGATCGGAAACTATGTGGGAAAACTTCTATTGAACGACAAGGAGAAGCCTCTGACACAATGGGATCAAAGGATAAATTCAGTTATCTTGAAGCTGATAATTTGTCTTCCTTAACTGTATCAGAAAGTGGGTCAGTGTCAAAAGGTATTTCCTTGGCCTCTGGAAATGAAAATTTAGGTTTCAATGAAGATACAAAAGGTCTTCGTGGAACCCATTCTAGCATTGAAGAAGTGGGATTACCATTAGCTTCGTCTTCTAGAGGCATAAGCAGGCCTCCCATTGTAGAAGAATTTTCTGAAACCGGAGTAACTGCTGCATCTGGAAGTGCCTCCATGGACCAGAGGAAGGAACTTGTTAGTGCAAGATTGACTGAAATCTCAGGGACCAAGAGAAAGGATGGGGAATTGAAACAAAGAAAACTTCAGCGTAAAGAGCAAATCCCAAGAGATAGATTTGACGAATGGGAGGAAGCATATAAACTTGAGAGCGAGCAGCGAAGAATTGATGAAATGTTTATGAGGGAGGCACTTTTGGAAGCTAAGAAGGCTGCTGCTTCTTGGGAGGTGCCTGTTGGGGCTGTACTTGTGCAGCACGGGAAGATTATTGGTCGTGGTTGTAACCTGTAAGTTTTACGAGCTTATTTTTCTATTGTTTGGTTGGATATTTTCTTTTGGATATTTATATGGGTATATATGTATTTCAGAGTGGAAGAGCTACGAGACTCCACCGCTCATGCAGAAATGATTTGCATACGGGAGGCTTCAAACTCGCTACGCACTTGGAGGCTTGCGGTAATTTCATGTGTTGGAACTCGATTCTATTTTTGTTCCTAAAATTTTAAATCTCATCTTCACTTATATGATAAGATGAAAATGTGCCTTAGATTCCCCTCGCACTTTGCACCAATGGTGTGTTACATCATCATCTTTATCCTATTCTCATGTGGAATTGAACCAAACACTTGGATTAATTGCTTCTTTAAAATTGAAGGACCAAACTGATATTATAATTTCTTCATGCTGCTGATTAGGTTGGAAATTGAAGCTACTGCTATCTTAGGGGGCAATTTGAGAAAAATGGTAGAATAGAAGCAAGCGTTTCCTACATGACATAGAACCAAGCACTTTGCATTGCACTTTTCTCATAATTGTTTGGAAATAATGATGATAATAAAGAAAACATTTTTTTAAATATATATGAAGCTAATACGTGCATTAACATTGCATCCACAATGTGTCAATGTATTGAATGCTGATAATGATATAGAATGCGGAATATAAGTAAAATATGAGATGAGATTCATTAATTGCTTGAAGTGTGGATTTGAATAACGTTTAAGTTCTGAGAATTGATTATAAATAAACATGGTTGTTAGGTCTGGTTTATCAAACCCCAAGGGGTGGCGTAGTGGTCTTGCAGGTGAACCGTGTAAACCGGACGTCTTCGGTTCGAAATTGCACATTTATACTCTTGGGGCCATCGGATTGGGAGAATTTCCCCTTGTATTACCCAAGGTGCACTTACAGAAACTCCATACTGAGGGTTTGTGAACTCCAGGATTAGTCGGTACTTTGTCCCGGACACCTAGTGCCAATAAAAAAAGTCTGATTTATCAAAAAAAAAGGAAATCATTTTTGGTGAGCAACTGTCTTACTAGCTGAATAAGCAAAGCTAATATTGCTGACATAAATGATGTTGATTCCTTTTTTTGAAAGAAGAGGACAGTACCCCCTTATTATTATTAACCCTTAGAGCAATACTTTCGTAACAACTTATACACCTTGGTGCTTCCAAAGAAAAATCAAGCAGTGGTGCTCATTCCTCTTTTTGGAAGATGGTGTTCTCTATGATGCTCTTCATTGTGGTTCACATGAAGTGCATACCTTTTTTTTTTTTTATTGGCACCAGGTGTCCGGGAACAGTGTCTTGACTAATCCTAGGGTGCATAGGCTCTTGGCAAGGAGTTTCCCACAAGTGTATCCCGGGTAATTTGTTATGATCTTGAGGGTTAAAGGTTTAACTGAGTTAGTATCTAACATTCTTAGGGTTTTTGATTCAATGGTTGGGTATTTAACAATTGGTATCAGAGCAAGGATCATGTTACGAGTTCAAGTCACAGAGGGGTGATCTATAGGCTGGATTAAAATGCCTTGGTACTATGTATGGGCATAGTGTTAAGTGATTGAATACTGATAAATGAGTGAAGCTGTCAAAAGGAAAAGTGTTACCATCGGGTTAGTGTCGATAGAGTGAGCCGCCGTGGATGTTGGATTCGGAAGCGTGGTGAAATGTTATGATCCTGAGGGTTAAAGGTTTAACCAAACTAGTATCCAACAGTCCTAGGACATTTGGATCAATGGTTGAGTATTTAACATAATCCAAGGGGAAAATCCCCTAGTTCGAGGGTCCCTAGAGATTGTTTGCACCCAAGGAGATTTGAACCTTAGACTTGGGGGAAACATACCCCCAAGCCCAATGCCTTTACCACTTGAGCCAACCCCTAAGGGTTAAGTGCATATGTTTTTCCCCCCCATAAATTATAGATTTGAACACACTTATAAGAAAAAAAGATTTGAACTGGCCTCTTGGCTTTACCATCAGTCATATTTTGGAATACGAGAAGAAAGTCACGCTCTCATTCAGTAGTTAACTTCCGATAACGATTCTTTGCTTATAACTACCCCATCTGAAGTTTTAAGAATGTGTCACGTTTGATTCCAGAGTCAATTTGCATTCTGTGGTTCATCCAATAACCTCAAACTGAAAAGTGTGTCAACAAGCAATGTGTTTCAGATATGATAATTCATTGAACGTGGAGTGTGGCTGATAATTACCATCATGAAGACTCTACTTGCTTTTCAGCACCCAAAAACTAAACTAAAATAATAAAAGCAAAATAAATTAAAATAAAATAAGAAAAAAGCTGTCTTTACTGGTCATGATATGTATCACTATCTGATGCTTTGGTTATTTAACTGTTATCCGCCATTCTGGTTACAAAGTTAACAAGAACCATGGCCTCTGTAGAATCTAGTCTCTATAGAAAACAATCTATTATGAAGTTTTAGTTATAGGATTTTTGTTTTCCCCGTCAAGCTATTTGATTGAACCTTGCTTCAGCTTAATAATCTCGTCCATCCTCAGGAGACGACTCTTTATGTAACTCTTGAACCATGTCCCATGTGTGCTGGAGCAATACTTCAAGCAAGAGTCAACACTCTTGTATGGGGAGCTCCCAATAAGCTTCTTGGAGCTGATGGCAGCTGGATTAGGTATGAAACTTAAATGCTGTTTCTGCTTCTTTTCTCCTTTGGTCATTAAAGTGATGGTTAAACCAGTCAGCATTTGGATTTTGAAGTAAAACTTATGCTGAATCTTCTAATGGATTGGTAAGCCTGTTATTTTATTATTTTCTACGGGTTAATGGACATTTTTTTATTGAACATAGAGGAGATGGATGAATAACTATAATCAACAACTGTGAGGAAGAAAAACAAAAATGTCCTGTAAGTTTTGACATTTAATTTATTTTTTGCAGACTTTTTCCTGATGGAGGTGAAGGTGGAAATGGCTCGGAATTGTCAGATAAGCCAGCTGCTCCAGTCCACCCATTCCACCCAAAAATGACCATCCGGCGGGGGTGTTGGCATTGGAGTGTGCAGATGTAATGCAGCAATTCTTCCAGCTGAGAAGGAAGAAAGGAAAGAAAGAAGAGCCCCCTCCCCCATCTGCACAACTTTCTGGTTCTCACCATCCATCAAAACTCCTTACAAAGATGCACGATATCTTCCATGTTTTCTGTTTGTAAGGATGGTACTGAACCCCGTATTTCTTCAAGCGGTAAAAATTTTGTTGAGAAAGATGTCTGTCCGTAAAAATCAAAGAAAGTTGGTATCATTGTGGTTTGATGACTCCTTGACTGCAAAATTTATTATCTGATGTTGGATGGATTGGGAATTTAGAACTAGAATGCAGACTCGAGGCGACTCTGATAGAAGAAGAAGGAAATGACATCGTGGTGCACTAGAATTTATTTTGTGGGCTCCTTTTGCACATAATTGGCTAGCACAGTGGCAGTGCAAGAGTTGCTAGATCACCTTCTGTTTTTCTTGATTGGAAACTGAAGATCAAGCAGGTTAACTTGGGGGGCTGGGGACCAATTTATGACATTTACAATTTCGAACGTCCAAGCGTTTGTTCTTCTGTTTTTTCCTTGTTTGGAAGTTTGCATGAAACGGAAAATGACTGTTTACTTGCAGCAAAGATGAGTTTTTCGGCTTGCATATCATTTCTGGGTGATTAGAAGAAATTGGGGGAAAAAGGAGTTCTAAGAATCTAGAGACTTGCTTTCATCCAATTACTAGAAGTGGACTGGTCACCGGCGTTTAGATCAAATGTTGGGATCGATACGGTGACATATACATGTTAAAATAAGTTTGGTGAAGAGTTCTTTAGCGCTTGCCAATGCTAAATCCATGCTATCTACTTAATTCACTCCCCTTCATATCCTTTGCTTTTGTCAAAAGCACCATGATAAATGAGGTTTTCATGTTCTAATATGAAAAGAAAAACTCTATTTATTATTCTCTCATCATTCTATGATGTGGTATTAAATGATAGATTTACAAGTGATATATAATAAATAGTTTCTAATTATCTAATATCACATCATAAAATAATAAAAATTGAGATGATGAGTAGCATTACTCGAAAAGAAAAAATCTATACATCATAGAAAAAATATACAGGCCTGAAAGGAGTGTTCTTGTAATCGGTCCTCGGTCGGGCACCTAGCAAATGTGGGGGGCTGGCCAATGCCTACACAGCCCCAGTAATCATACTGATGACAGAGAAATAATATCAGTAACTATGATAGAAAAGATTGATTAAAACGTTTCAATAGGCGATGGTTATTTTGTAGATTAAAACCAGGCTTTTGCAATATAGTGAGGCTGAAGCTGGATCACTAAGCTCAGCTTCAAGCCTCCCTTCACGAGCTAAGGTGAGAAAGGCCCTGTAAGATTAGAAAAATGATATACGTCATCTTCCTTTCCACATCAAATGATTAAAGATTTATTTCTTATTTTTATTTATTTATCAAGATATGATGAAATGATAATGTTTTTTTTTGTTATTAATATTACTCTTCGTCTTAAATTTTATTATCCTTAATCACACCACATTTTAAGTGATTTTATATATCAACCACTTAAATAACGATTTATTTAAAATGATTTTATCTCAAAATTCTCATATCATTTCATCCAATTTCCAAACATAATTCAAATATAAATATTTTCAAATTAATCATTACAATTTTCCTAAAATTTCACACAAAAAATAAAAAATAATTCAACATTTTCAAATCTCCAAACAAAAATTATATTATAAAATTATATTCCAATATTTTAATTTTATAATATTTTTTATTCAACTTTTTCTAAAATCTAAAAAATACTAAACTCAAACTATCTCACTACTATTCATAAAATTCTTATCTCATATCACTCCCTAAACGAGCCCTAATAAAGGTGGATGAAGAAATCAATGATAAAAACGATATTTCTCTCTCTTTTGAGGATAAGGAGAGATGACCTATCGACCAGAACGAAGAGGATAGTGGTTGTGGTGGTGGAGCAAGACCGAGGAGGCGTAGAGGTGGCGAAGCAGAACAAGTCAAGCCCATCAGCGTTCTGTATTCACAAAGAGACTTTAGAGAGAGAAATAAAGAGAGGGAAAGATGTAGACATCATGAGAAAGAGAGAGAGAGAGAGAGAGAGAGAGAGAGAGAGGAAGAGAGCCGTCGCGCGGGAGGGGGGGTTGCGAAACAAAGGGTAAATAAGAGAGAGAGATATCGGCAGGAGGGAAAAATGAAGGAGAACATTAGCCCTAGTTCCTTTTAATTTTGAATATTATCTTTTATGACGATTTAATTTCGCCGTAAAACACCCTTCACTTTTTTCGGCGATATTTAAAGTTAAAAAATAGCTACAAAAGGTTACTTTCGCAATTCCATCAAACAACAAACCATCACAAAAAGTTTTTCCTTTTTCTTTTTTTTTTTTTTTCTTTTTTTTTTTTTTTGCGGTGAATACTTCCATCGCAAAAAGTAAAAATCGATGAAAAAGACCAGTTTAATATTTGCGGCGAACTTTTTCGCCGCAAAAAATAAAAAAATTATTGAAAAAGACCATTTTAGAAATTTGATGAAAAAAGATCGCGACGACGTAAAAATCGCCACAATTAAAGACTTTTTACAGTAATTTTATTTTCAACAAACATAAAATCGCCACAAAAAGTCTTAATTTCTTGCAGTGGATAGGAGGCAACTAGAGGTTGCTTCCTTATTTAGACGTGATCATAATAACATTTTATTTGTCGAAAATTTATCCAAATCTATATTGGGATTAATTTGAATCAAGGATTTCATACATGCTAAATCATATAGAAGTAACCTAAA
The DNA here is from genome assembly GCF_004785595.1 of Juglans microcarpa x Juglans regia. Classification (NCBI taxonomy): domain Eukaryota; kingdom Viridiplantae; phylum Streptophyta; class Magnoliopsida; order Fagales; family Juglandaceae; genus Juglans; species Juglans microcarpa x Juglans regia. The sequence goes on along the minus strand of NC_054598.1, from coordinate 9,683,835 downwards.
GTCCATTAAATCACCGCTCTCGATGAAATTATAATAGTTGGAAAGATGATGAATATAATTTTTTGATAAGTTTGACAACCTCGCTTGCCAAATCATTAGAAGGGACATAGCAATCACATGAATTCTACATCGCTCCCTTGTCTCCCTCCAACATCACACCCCACCTGTCTTCTACTCTCGTAACGCTCTCTTTGCCCTATATATGTAGCCATGACCAGTATGTTCCAGTCCTACCAGTTCTCATCTCCACACAGATGGCTATAATGTTGTGCGCTATCTTCCTGGTTTGTCTTTGCTTTCCACCATTCCTTGGCAATGCAAAAGCTGCACCAGGGGCCGCACAGTCTACCTTGCCAACTACAATACCGGCTGCACCATCTCATATGCCAACAGCAAAGCAGCCACCAGCTTCTACCGTGCCATCTGCACCATCCAAATTGCCAGTCGCAAAACCACCTCTTTCAACAGTACCATCTGCACCTTCTAAGTTACCCACTGCAACCGCACCTCGTTCAGCCTCCCCATTATCTGCAGCAAAGCCACCGGTAAAAGCAGTACCGTCTCCTAAAGTTGCACCGTCTTTAAGCCCAACGGTGCCACCCCCTAAGATTCCACCACCAAAACCAAAAAGGACACCACCACCACCTCTACCACCAGCTTTACCGCCACCTCTACCACCGCCGCAGATATCTCCATCACCAAGAAAAGCGCCACCAGCGCCAGCACCTGCAAAGGAGACACCAGTACCATCACCAGTGCCAACACCACCAACACCAGCACCAGCACCCGTTCAAGAGGCACCAGTTCCAGCACCCATCTTAGAGCCCCCTCCGCCTCCACCTCGTGCAAGGCACAAGCACAGGAGGCGGCACAGACACAAGCACAAGAGACATCATGCAGCAGCAGTAGCACTAACTCCAGGACCAGCACCAGCACCAACGCACGCACGGACAGTTCGCAGCCCCCCAGCGCCTCCTACAGTGGAAGACACAGATCAGGAAACAGATTCACCAGCACCATCACCAAATTCGGTAATGCCATTAGTCTTGTTAGAATATAAGTTCAATAAAACTCCCGCTCTACTCGTCTCGTCAACTGAAAATTTTGGAACAAAATTAGAATTTGATTATGTTATATTTCACATCTTTTTTTTCCTAGAAACAAAATTTATAATCGATAGAAGAATTCCTTAACCCAACAAATCCTACACCTCCGGCAAGTTGAATCCTGAACCTCCTCTCTAACTGTGAGGAAAAAGAACTACTAGGCTACAGGGTTATTTATCACATCAAAGTTATTTTTAGTGATCCTCCTTTTTTTCTCCCCCTTAATTAACAGAGTAAAGGACACGCGGTACATCAGCAGGGAGGAATGTCTGGAAGGTGGATGAGTGCAGGAGTTGCAGTTGCCATTCTGTTGGCTATTACATGATACAATTCCTAGCAACATTGCATGATGAAGATTTGTTGTTATTCTGAAGACTTGATTATTTCTTGCAAAGAATAAAAGATCTAGAAATGAATATATAATAAGGAGACTGCACCAAATTGTGAGGCTTTTGTAGTTCCAATTTTTGAAGGGTTGTTTAATGAAGCTGGATTTTGAACTACATCCACATACATGGAACTATTTAAATGAGGAAAAAGTACACCATGCCGACTCAAATATATACCGCTCATGATTTCTTTTTTACTGGACGATGAAGAAAGTAATTTTAAATGTATTGATATATTTTTTTATTATTTTTTAAAAATATTTAAATACATTAAAAAAATGTGAATAGAAAAATAAAAAAAAAGTTACTTTTACAACTAGCAATAACACTGAACGGTGCTACTCGGGCGGCAAAATAGCACCGCTCTTTAAATAAGAGCTCATGCGAATTATAGCCTTCAAATTAGGCCATGCCAAAAAGATCATCAATCAACCGATCAACTTTCTGACTTAAAAGTGGGGTTTTAATTATTTATATGATATGTGAATTCAATATAGCAACTCAATATGAAATTAGCGAGTTAAAGTTGAAGTCGAAGAGTTTATGAATGGATGAAGTTAAGGTTAATTTATTTGAGTTCCAAACTTAATTATCTTGACTTTATCCAAATCTGACACGCAACATTTAGAGCTGATAATCTTTGTCTCAACGTAAGATTCAGAAGACAAACACATTTTAACATATATAGATGGATTTTCTAGGGCGTCTCTTCCCATTGCTTGATATTGCTTTGGTACCGTCTTCCAAAAGCCATATCACGTTTGTCTGCCAACCCGAAAGACAGACATAAATGGATTTGCACTCTGCAATATTATTTAATATCTTCTCCAAAATGGAAAATATCAATTTACATTTTGATCAGTACATTAGAACCCACTCTCCAAAAGTCATAATTTTTACCACACAAGTTCCATCTTGATAGCACTAAATAATAAAAGAAAAATGCTACTTTGACCACTCAACTTACCTCCTTATTTTGACCCTTTATGTATTTTAATTTTTTTTATTTAATAGTTAAAGAAGTGACTATTAATGTATTAATATTTTTTATATATTTTTTAAAAATATTTTAAAATAATAAAAAAATCAATTTGACTTAGCGGTCACTTGGAGCGATGCTACTCGCTCATAATAAAATAGGGAATACTTATAGGTAAATAAGGACAGCTCATTGGCCAATCGATTAACAAGCCTCTTTGTTTTCTCATCCCACACATCCCAAGCGAATTGTACAAGCAAACATCTCGGAAGTTCTCTGTCACTATTTTCACCCTGCTTGGAGAATATGAAGGAAACTAAAATGGGCCAAAAAGAAAAAACCATAGAAAGTGCATGCTGCGGTTTCTAGGAAAAGCAACATATGTGAATTCACAGAAAGGGAGCAATGGAGCATACATTTTTAAACAAGTCCAACTAAATTCTCCAAAAGCAATAAAATCTCAACAGCAGTTCTTGAGCAAAGATGCTCTCGCAGATTGAACGATGACATTTTGTTATTTGGAACGACAGTTTAAATGTATGAAATAGGTTGATATGCCGGAGGCGGCCAGCCAAGCCGAGAGAAGATTGAAAACTGCCTGACATCACGAACAATGTGGGAAAGCTTGAGACCTTACTCTCCTCTAGTTGTCACGCGACAAGCACGTGGAGGTGTTGCTGGACTTCGCTCTGCTTTTGAACAGAGGCCCAAGAGGACCCATTTGTGACATCTTAGCAGTTTTATCCATGTAATCGATTGGCTGAAAACTGAAAAGTTTGTTCAGGAGGTGTTGTTACAATGGAGTGAGAAGTCACCCTTGGCTGCCTCAAGGTTTGTTTTATGCTCAGTTTTGGCATTTACTTTGGTAATCACTGATTCACACACTCTTTCGCTTAGATATGGAAGGGTTTATGATTAGAAATTTGAAAAAGAAAACAGCTTTGGATGGGTTTTTATATCCAATGTCATGATCCTTTTCCATCTTTATCAAGGAGCATTATATGACTATTTCGTGGTTTATGGCTGACATCTGCATATAATGCTGAAATTATTATGCATCGTTGCATTTCTCACAGCTGGATTTCCCTGTTTTAAAATACAGTGTATTCAGGCTCAACCATTGATAAAAATAGAGAGCATTAGGTTGCACAGCAAGCAGGGTGCTTTTGTTGTGCATTGATGAGACTGATTATTTGCTCAAGTGGCTTCGATCTTTTTCTGTTTTTTTTTTTTTTTCCTTTTCTTTTCATAGTTTCCCCTCACCTTTATTGGTTGATAAACCGGTTGGCTCTGAGGCTGTCTATCTTTGTTTGAGGATTGTCTCCATTTCACAAGGACAAAATGCAAAATGTTAGAAACTGTTTACTGTCCTTTTCTCTTCTGTATTTTTTCTTAAACAAGAAATGTAAAATGCTTATTTGGGAATTGCAGCCAGACACTTCCAAAGTGGAAAAGTAATTGTTAAATTCACGGGAGATCTGGAATTCAAAATCTCTTGGAAATCAAGTTCTATTATTTTAATGTTTTGCTTACATTACAAATCAAGTAGTTTTGTGTGGTATCTCAAATGATCTTATTTATACTTTCTTCCATGTGCAAGACATTCATTAAGTGATCTCATCTCATGTTTGTCTGGTTATTTTCAGTGACGATTTCTTTTTCTTTTTCTGGTAGCCTTTTCATTTGCTTCCTTTTTCTTGGTGACAATCTCAATGTAGACAGCAATTACAACTTTTATCTATCAATTTGGGAAATATCTGGACTTTTTCCTTTGCACTACAAATCTTTGATCAGAATACTTCCTAACCATCAATAAACAATTTACATGTTTTTCATGGATTTATTTCCACAAGTGTATTGGAAGGATGCCAAATTTGTGTTGTTTCAAGCTTGGTATTGTGTGAGCAGAGGAGAAAGATAGACATTTGTAACATTGTGTCAACTAGATGTGAAGACAACTGTGCTTTTGCACGACTTTTCTCTTCATTGTCGAATAAAAATTTTGTATTCAAGTATGAACCTTGTTCCCATAATCCAATGACCAATGGATAAAGTGGATGTCCTTTTGCATCGACTTGACTGAGGACAACGAGGTTCTTCTCAGATGTATTTGTCCAAAGAACATTTATGACCCCCCGAATCAAATTCCATGAGCAATTGTTGCCAATGGGTATTAATCTTCCTCATCCACTTCATGAAAAGGAAGTGGTATTGTCTTAACTGCTCTAAACTTGCCTGCATTATTTAGATGCTCATTCTCCAACCTGGACAATTTGAACAATTGTTCATTAGAACGCTGAAAAGGATACAAGTTTTACAATGTCAATTTTGATGCCACTAAAGGCTATTGTAAAAAAAATTCAAAATAATTAATATTTGAAGGTCATATTACCTGAAAAAATTCCACAGCCCTCTCCTAGTGACTTCAAGGGCTGCTAAAAATAGGTAAGTGACTCCATCATCAACATGTTCAAATTTTGAGTGAAGAACAGTTTGCAACCAAGCAAGCCTGAGAATAAGGTTTAATCCCTGCATGGCATACCAAAGTTTCACTCAAATCTGGCTTTAAAAATGAAAGGGCCTAAATCTTATATACCCAGAAAGTAGTCAAGATTTCTAAATGTTTATTTAGTCTCAGAAAACGTCTAATTCTTTGTCCTGATCTTGTCTTCAATGGACTATTTTGAGAATCTTACTTTCAATAGTAAAAATTTATCTATGTTTAAAATATGTTCATTGTCCACCTTGTGGTGTTTTTTCTTAATTATCTAAAATATCCAAGTTGATTGTCTGATCAGAATCACTTGGTGGGTGCTAATATCTAGGAGTTGGAGGAGGTGCCAATTGTATGCCAATGGCCCGTAGACTCTGACTAAAATTTCCTAAGTTAGGAGAGAAGAGGGCCATGGCATATACCATAGACAAGTAGTAAATGAACTTTTGCCGAAGCATTAATTCATTCCTAAGCCAGGGGTTCTTGGAATTCATTTGGAGCAAACCCCAGTCCTTTACAAAGTCCCAATACAATTGGTACACTGTTGCAGCACTGGACATGACCACAAGAAGACAGAGCCATCCAGCACCACCATCTTTCTCGTAGGCCACTTTTGCTCCTGCTGCGAACATGGCTGATACATATTTGCCTAGATTGACAAGGTGGCTTGTCTGGCCCTCATCGAACCACCGCCGGGCACACTGCAAGTTCAGGTAAATTGATTATTGAGAAAAGGAGATGAACATATAATTTTATACAGTTTATGAAAATCAAGGAACTAATTTAGGGTGAACTGGAGAGATTAATACTGTACCTGCATTGCCCTCCAGTAATATGGTAGAAAAGAAACTGCATAAACAAGATCCCGGTAATGCCTGGCCTCCTTGCAATGCATATAGTCCTCGGTTTTATAGCTCCCAGTTATATAGTAACACGCCACATATTCTAGATTTCTGAGCATTGGCACCTATTTAAGATAGCAAAGCATTTTGTTAATCTATGAGGTTTGAGGCACCTAATGATTATTTAGACTCTTTAAGGTTTCCCAAGTTTTGTTGCTCTTATTTGGTGCTGAAACCAACCTGACTACATAGTTGATCAGCCATGAAAAAGTCCAGCATGACAACCTGCAGAGAATAAGATAAATGAATTAGAATGACAATTTTTGATATAATATATTATTAAAAGAAAATGTTTATAAGCGTATCTGAATGATCTTATTGTGATATAAAGATGATGGAGTGTTGAAGTAATGTGGTACCTTGTAGAGAGGTGATAAAATGATGTTCCTTATCACACTAAGGAAACGATAACGGCTTGATCGATAGAAAATATTGAAGGGGCACACAAGTAAAGCCAAGAAGACCTGTCATTCAGAAGATGGTCAATTTAATGGTCTGTTATCTGTAAGAGAAGAATATTGAACAAATAAAGACCTGTTCAACCATGCATTTCCATCTCCTAGATCTTTAACAAAAAATTACCAATAACAGAAGACCAGGGATAGCTTTGACTTGCTCATAAGAATGCCCTTTAGCTATTAGTGACATATGAACAAACATGACCCCCATCACAGCAGTCAGTGAGGTGGTACAGATCAAGAAAACATCTCTGTACTTAAGCTCCTTGGTTGGATTTAGCTCGAAGATGAAGCTGTAGTTTATACGAGCCTTTCTCCATGCAAAAACATTCAAGCCATACAGAAAGAAGTGTAAAAACAGCAGGCTGAACATACTGCAAAATGGCAAATTTGTTTTGTTAGCCGCTTTTCACAGATGATGCAAATCTGATTTTCCATAATGAATGGTGTTTTAAGAAATCTTATGCAGAGGTACTCGCCTGAATACAGGATAGACTGTCTCCATGTAAACTGAATGTGATGCCGGTCTGTACACATGCATCATGCGAGCCATAATAACATATCCGGCAAAAAGCGCCAAGAAACATCCAGTGAATAGCCCTGATTGTATTTGAAGAGATTAAATGAAATTGTATCAATTTTTGAGTAATGGAGTTTTAATGTTGTGATTATTTTGTTTATTATTTTTTCAGTAATCAAGGATCAATTATTCTTCGACGAGAAATTATTTTCGTCATCTTTTGACTATCATCCTTTCATCATTTCTGATGTGACATCAAATCATTGATAGATAAGTGAAGATAACATGAAATAGTTCTTTCATCATTTGGTATCACATTACGAGATGATGATTAGAATGATGATTCATAGCATACTCTAAACTTTCAATTACCCCAGGCGTGACCAGCGGATGTTCAGCTGTTCTATTCAACAAACTTTATGTGAACAGAAGCATAGGCAAACCTATGGTGGATTACAATAGTCAATGTTTGAATAATTTGAAGGGAAGTTGACGGTGTTTCAGGGGAAGACATGGAATCATCCTAGTGTCAAAAGCTCACGTCATACATGGGTGCTTGCACTCATTTCATGCGTCCATGCAACATGCTTGGTACCGCACTTGGGAAACTGATCAGTGCTGCCCTGTAGTTGTTGATGGGCTTTTTAAGGTTCTATCTTTTACAGTTAAATTGTCCCAAACATTAACTATGGCTTAGCAATTAGCATGGGACAGGGTGCTTCATCATCCACCCAAAAAAGTGGACCAGCCACTGACTATTTCAAAGCTTAGTGGCCTTATGGCCCTATGGGTCCTTTTTTTTTTTTTTTTTTTTTGGTTTCTTTAAATCCAATTTTGGTTGAAAAGTGAACAAGCTTAAAGCTCTCCAACCAATGGTTGATTATCTAAATAATGTCACTTAAAGAATACTTTTGGATTATCTAAATAACTCACCAATGAAGAAGGTAACAGAGTGCGAGTCTTTATGCTGTTGTGGCTTAAGGTATTTCATGGCCTTTCTGCGGTCTTCTTCGGCAAAGTGTTTAATAAATAGTTCTTCAACTTCATCCTCTAATTTCATCACCTGTCATTTCTGAGACTATAAGCAAATTCGGCTTGTTTGGAAATAGATCTCATCCCAAATTCTCATCATATTTTATTCTAAAACATAATTCAAATACAAACATTTTCACATTAATCATTACAAATTTTTCAAACTAATCATTATAATTTTTCCAAACTTTTAAATAAAAAAAAAATAATAATTCAATTTTTTCAAATTTTCAAACAAAAATAATATTATAAAACTATATTCTAACAATATTTTAACTTTATAATATTTTTAATTCAAGTTTTTCTCTCTCATTTTCCAAAACCGAGAAAAATACTCAAATCAAACTATTTCACAAATTATTTTATTACTATTCACAAAATTCTCATTTCATCTCGCTCTCCAAACAAGCCTCTTTGGTTCTCAAACTGTAAGTTGTCAGACAAGAATATCTAAGTTTGATTTATATGAATCCAAGGCCATCCGTTTTTTGCACACACGAAGTATAGGATCAATGCCCACTTGGCATTGTCTCCAAATCTTCAGATGAAAGGATGGATGGTGGCCAACATCTTAACATGATCCAATCATAATATCATGCAAGGTTGTTCTTTTACCGTGGAAAGCAGGATAAAGAAATAAGATATTTCGGTTCGTAGTCTTTTATTTGGCCCAATGATTTTACCTTGTCTGAACTGTTGAAATAGGAGCTCTCTACTACTTTGAGATAAATGGGAAGAACTTGTTTTCCAGTGACCTGAAAGAAAAAACCAAGAAAAATCAATTTTCCTTCACATATGCCAACATAGATAATGGAAGATTTAAAGGAAACTTTAAAAGTCGCCCATCTAACTTACTTTGTCGAACTTCTTCAAAATCTTTATAAAAGCTAGAATGTTCAAGTTCCTGAAATCATTTTGATTGTGGAGAACACGTAAGATCCTCACTAAAATCAAAATCAAACAGTAAAGCTCGGATTTCTTAGCTTTTTAAACTTTTGAAGACTTTTTTTAGCATTGGACGTTTTGAGTATTATACCTGTAAGATTTGAGGTAGCCTAACCCTTTGTAGATCTCAACAAAAGCTCCTCTGATCATCTTCTCTGCATGATGCAACGTTGTTCGGTTAACATGAAGCTTACGGCCTTCTGGACCGCATTTTCTTGAAGACGGATTCACCAAATCTTCCCAGACTAAATAACTAATTGCAGAGAAGGTGAGAGAGGGTGTTGTCAGAGGAATGTTTATCCTCAAGTTCTTTCCTTGGCAATTGATAACAGGTCCTGAGAGTGTCCTCATTTTCTCATCTTCTTTTTTCATCCGCATCGATTTTCCCATGTCATCTGATCTAGGAGAGTCCATAAATGGGACATCATTTTTCTCTGTGTCATCTGCTCTGTTGTCTTGCAGCTGTTCTTCTTCAGTTCTGTCCTTGACAGATTCCTCATCTGTAGCAGCCAAGTGACCAAAAAATTGAGATAAGAATCATAAGATACAGATCATTAATTAAACTAGATTGATTTGTTTCTGATTCTATGCCAAAAAGTGGTGAAAAATCATGTAATTATAGTATGACTGAAGTTATGTTGTTTCAGATTACTGTAACTAACTAAAAAATGTGGGCTGTACATGGGAAAGCCTATTATGGGAATGCATATTTGTGTGCATGTATATATTCAGATGACCTAAGAAATGTGATATCATGCATGATAAGTAAACGACAGGAATGAATCATGTGAGGATCCCTTTGAATTACCACAGGTCAAAGTTGAAGCACTTCTTTAGGGAAAAAAAAAAAAAAAAAATCATCTTGATTGCAATTGAAAGAATCAAAGTTGATTGATTATGTACCACTTGATATGGTGCATGAAATAGAGGAATCCTCCGAGGCAATAGCTCCTTTGCCCTGTTGTTGAAATGCTGTTTTGAGCTCAAGCAGGATCTCTATTTGTTTCTTGGAGGACTCCCCTCTATCCAGGAACTCTTTCTCCCTTGCTTTGTAGAACTGATTCACTTTGTTAAGTTGCAGGTCCAAGCATGCAAAAAATTCTTTGGTAGCATCAGTATCCGCAAACTGATCAAGCAGTTCAGTCTCATACATATCCCCCTTACTTGCCGATGAAGAGAGTTTCTTATGAACCTGATAGTAGAGTCTAGACCACATTAGTCCATGCATATCAATAAATAATAAACATATATAAATGATATATAGTGTGTAAAGTAGGAATAGGTAAGAGAGAAAATAGTACATGAATTGCTTCATGGTTTCTATGTTGGTGGCCAAATAAAGAGAAGTTCATAAGGGAGGAAAAGAGGGTGTTGGGTAAATAGTTGTTCTGTTCCTTGGTGGGTGTGTTGTCAATGTTAGGGAGATGGATTTTTTTGATGTCTTTCTTGAGTTGCCAATAATCAACATAAGCGTATTTCCATTCAGGCACAACCTGGCCTTCAAACTGCTTAGAGAACTTCACCATCTTCTCTCTCTCTCTCTCTCTCTCACACACACACACTCTCACTCTATGCCTTGATTTTTGAGAGAGAGAAAAGGAAGTGGTTCTATCTGATGTGTGAAGCCTTCCTTGTAAGGGTGTTTCAATGGAAGCACATCATGACATTATTTATGGGGAAGGAAAAGTAAGGAGGGAACTGATTGATGCGCTCGTACCGATGCTCTACAGCACATTCTAAAATATCCTTTGCACTTATACTGTCCTATGCTCCCCCCACTTGAAAGGTATGGTGGTCAGCTTCGCCGGAATATGACCATGCCACCACCGGATGTGACCACTTCCGGGCTATCAATCTCTCATGTTCTTCTGAAGATTTTGAAAAGAGGGTTTGAATTTAAAGCAGATTTGAGTGGGGTCAAGCCTAATTCAATACGCATGAATAAAAATGACCTTTTAGAAGGCATAATTGGTCATTTTTTTTGCCTAATTCCCTGCCTATGATGCCTCTTTGATTTACTACAAGGTCTTCTGTTCCACATGTAGTAAGCATCAGATCAAGAAGGGCAGTTTAGAGTTTAGGCACTTGATAGGAAAGTTGCCTGTGAGCCTCAAGATCTGCTCATTTGAGAAGCAAGCTTATTGGCTAAATAAGATATAAGCACACAAAGGTGAGCTCTAATTAGACCACCTCAATCTCCACTAAAAGAGGATAACTCAATTATTTTCCATCACCATTTTCATTAACATACATGCATGCTTTTTTTTTTTTCCTCAATTATCGGGAATTATATTGATATCAATTAATAGATTTTGCTATACATCAGTTATTATTCGCCCCCACACTCCATACTTGACAATTTTTTTTTCATAGGGTGTGGAGTAGTGAATAGTGGCTGATAAGAATAATTATTCTTAATTAATATGTAATTTGGATTATGTAAGATCATCGATAGCTGTCAAATTACATATCATGGTGATTCCTCAATGTTTGAACAATACAGTAGAATAGTACCCTCCATTACAACCCAAACTGAGAAATAAAAAAATAAAAAATAAATACAAAGAAATATGGGAATTTAAGAAATAAAGCAGCATGCACAATTATTGCTAATCAAGAAGGAGATTTCCATCCATTACCGGTAGCATAGCCCATATAATGTGGCTGTGTGTTACCCACATCAGTGTTTGACATTCGTCCATTCACCAACATCATGTGGCTTTGGTAATACAATGTTTGTTTTCCTTCATCTGTGTTCTGCTTTATCTGTCTCTGTCTCTCTCTTTTCTTTTCTTTTTTTCTTTCTTTCTTTCCCAATTTCCAATTGAATGCGGCAACGCAAGAGACCACCTCGAATGACAAGTGGGTGTGCTTTTCACGTTACTGTCTATCGATATTTGAATCTTTTGATTGAATTGAGGATACCTGAGATAAGGGACAACTGACCCGGTTTGGATACTGAGTTGAAACCATTTCATCTCATTCTCTACAGAAAACGAAACGGTGAATGTGAGATTTCAAAGATAGTTTTAAATTTTTTCATGTAATGATAAACTGTCATTACTTCGCTCGAGCCACACTCGAGCGAAGTCTCGAGCGAATAATCTATGTAATGTTTGCTTGAGCCATACTCGAGCAGCTCCTCGAGCAAACAATCTGTGTGATATTCACTTGAGTCACAGTCGAGCAAACATCGAGTGGACATTGTCTAAGGGCATTATTCGATTTTTTGGGTTAGTAATTTATTAATTACTATTAGTTATAAATATATTTATAAATAAAAAAAATCATTATAAACAAAATATATTTATAAATATATTTTTTAACGGGTCTCGCGATAGATTACTTATTTACATGCACGGAAAAGTTTGTAGCACATTTCTTTACAAATTAGCATGGCTAATTTTAGAAGGTCTATACTTAGATTTATTTAATAAATGATTGGTCCATATGTAATTTTTATAATAATAAAATTATAAAATAAAGTGATTTCATACGAGACAGACTATAAAATAGATATATAGACAAAACATTTTCTTTGCTCTATGCGAGTTGTTGAGAAGATTATAGGATATAATTTGGACAAAACAAATTTGAGTAATTTTCAATCATCAAAGCCATACGGTATTTGCATAAAGTAAGTTCAAAAGTTGGGCACAATGACCATTAGTACTTGAAAATGGAAAATGATTTTAAGCACACTGTTTTTGTAAAGAATATTTTATAAAAATATTTTTAATTATTTAATTATTTTGTAAATAAAAAATATTTTATTTAATATTTTATAAAATAATTAATTTTATAAAAATATTGTCAACTTATAATATTGTTATGAAATATATTATAAAAAATGAAATTTGGGTAGGTAATTTATAAATTACTATTACTTATTTATAAATAAAACATGTTCAAACAAACATTATGCAATAATTGGTGGGATCCATATTTATCAAATTTTTAAAAAGTTAAAACTATTTCATCTCACTTCCAAATATAAACACACAAAATTTTCAAAAACTATCTCAATTCATCTCAACTCAATAATCTCACTACTATTCACAAACTATCTCAACTTATCTTATCTCTTCTCACTATCCAAACGGGAAGTTGATTTGCTGTGTGTACTGTATTTTTTTCTCATAACCAAAAATAAAAGAAATGTAATAAATTTATTTATCAGAATTTTTATTTTTATTTTTTAAAAATGGTGAACTCGATTATTTAAGAACATATATATGTTATTCCAATCTACTTTCCATTAAACTTATCCATCTATTCCTATGCTTAAAGCATAAATATGGATAACATTCCCATAATAATATGTACTTGGGATAACATTATAGAAATGAAATTAATATCCATATATAGTAAGGCTGGGGTAGCTACCAAAGTGGTGGTTCTTAGAGAAAGGTTCCATGTTTTGTTCCTTTGTTCTAATTCCATTGATCTCATCATCTATTGCCAACTTGTCCTCATCATGAGAGCTTCCACCTAAATCAATCAATAAATAAATAAAAATAATTTCATAATCTCTCTCTCTCTCTCTCTCACACACACACTCACACGCACGCATCTTTTTTCTTCATAGACATGAATTGCAACATCAGTGTTATAATTGTGGAAAATTGACAGCGTGGCTAAGGTGGCTGGCTGACTCAAAGATACGCCATTATTTGTTTTTTCTTTGCATATATTCCTTTGCTAGAGGAACCAATAGTAACTCTACTGTGTACAAATTATACAAAAGCTTATTGGTTTAGGCACTGATATTAGACAAATGCTTTGGCCACAGAACAATTTCATAACAGTAAATTTACAAAATGACGTGTCTTGATATGGTATGTCATATTGTAAAGAAAATCTAATGAATTACATTAAGTCACATCAATTTATGAGTTTATTTTTATAAAATCTCTGTGTAACTGTAGAAACTTCTATGGATATGACTAACATCTAATAAGCTTCTTGCATATAGATAGATATTATGATAATGACTAATTCCATGTGTTACAGGTCAACATTACTACTGTATGTTCATGTTAACTGCATGTAAGATCAGATGATTGACCATAACAAGTAATTAATATTCTGACCATATCAAAATGGTTGGTCATGAGTTTCCAAGATAATATTCCATGGATAGTTAAAAATGTAATCTATTTGGAATTTAATTTTTAGGAAAACTAATGATTTAACATAGTGTCAATAAAAAACAGTTAGAGAAATGTTAAGTTTGCAAAGAGAATTATAAAAAATTAAGAACTTGATATGATACGTTAAGTTTACTTCATAGTAAAAAGAATTCTAAAATCTAATGTATCACATCTTTGAAAATCAATATTATGTAATTCGCTTCATAATACTAAGAGTCCTGCTACTAGTACCGATAGCAAGGCCGATAAGCACATTTTTGTTTTTACTTTTTTCCTTTTATTTTATATATTTTTAAACATCTATAAACATATTTTTAAAAAGAAAACAAAATACAAAAATTTATTAATAATCACTTCCTTAATCATTAAATTTTTTTTTTCAAAAAAAAAAAAAAAACACAATCAATCAAACTATCGATTCACTTATCATTTTTCTAATACTAATATTTCTGAGAAAGTTAATAACGCGTAATAAAATAAGAATAAACGAGTCACCAGCAACGCCTGCAAAGTAGAAACTTTTAATTAGACAAACACTTAAAAGGTAGGTATGAAACAGTTTCATCCTTAGAAACTAGAAAGTGTTTTTTTTTTTTTTTTTTGGGGGGGGGGGGGGGGGGGGGGGGGGGGGGGGGGGGGGGGGGGGGGGGGGGGGGGAAGGGGGGATTGGAGGGTAAGGGTTAGTTTAGACACTTAAATTATTTTAAAATATTTATAAATAATAGTGAAATGATTTGTGAATAATATTAATATAGTTTGTGCGCGTTAAGATGTTTTATAAGATGTTACATTTAAATAACTTTTTAATATTAATATTTTTGTTTTGAAATTTGAAAAAGTTATATTATTTTTTGTGTTTTATTTGAAAGTTTGAAAAAATTGTATTGAATTTTGTGTTTGGATAATTATTAGATAACGATTAGATAAAAAAATTAAAAATTAAAAATTAAAAAAATGTTTAAAAATATATGAAAATAATTGAAAATACCTCTGAATGTGCAAATCACCACCTCGAGAGGTAGTTATATTTGGGAACTCCATTGAATAGTTTTAAATAAAAGAATCATGTATTTCCACCAAATAATTCCAGTTGAAAGGACATGAGGAAAAGTTTACCTATGAAATCTAACCTTCTTGTCCATTGAACCAATGACAAGCCAAGAACATGATGGTCTGATTTGGAATGCATATATGGGTGCGCCCTTGCAGAGCGACCCAAGCCTACCTCTGGATCTGTCTTTTCCTTTTTAATTAATTATATTATCATCATCTTATTTTCCATATTGTAAAAAGAAAAAAAAAATTTAAATTCCATGGTGTACAAACATTTGGGTTGAGTACCCAAAATGCCATGTAATTTGGTGGATCAAAGATCTTAGGCCTCAAGATGGTCCATGCGAGTAGCTAGCTAGAGAAAAGAGGTCTGCGTAACTTAAAGAGCCTGCTAAAATAATAATGAGAGGAAAAAAAAAAAAAAAACACTAAAATTTGGTCAATAGTGGTGACTTCTGTGTAGGGGAGATCGATTGTCTTCTGGAAATTATGACTTACTCGTAAAACAGATAAATTAACATTGATCACTGATCTGTGAAATGAGTGTCTGAGTGCTCCCATGGAGTACCTGAGCTCATCATGCCACCAAAAAAAAGAAAAAGAATGAGATTCCATGCACTCTTGAACCTCACACACATCCCTCATCCTCCTCCAAGATAATGTTAATTCCCTATGCAAATATGTAATATAATGCACGAGTGTGACTAGTTTGTCAAAATGAAGCAAACGTACGTCAGATTATTCTGAGCATATGGTTCTTGATAATGATGTATTTCACAAAATTAATTAAATGCCATGCATGATGAAAAAAAAAATTTATAATATTCCTATGGGATGATCCATATATATTGCTTGGCTCTCCTTGGATATTGGATTGAAAACAAATCCCTCCATATATCCTGATAATGATCTTCTCCAAGGATGAACAGCTAGCTAGCATATACTCCCTGCATAAACACTCTTTTATTATTTAGTTTCCTATATATATATATATATAGCTTTATCTCTAAGGAGAGAGAGAGAGAGAGAGAGAGAGAGAATCATGATATGTATATTTGCAGAGTTAGATGATGAGATAGCCACCTTGGATTTCTCAGGTATATGCTCAACTTTGCATCTTGCATGCTGAAGAATCATACCATTGTTTGGCTAATGCAGGTAAAGGATTCTGGTTCTGATCTCCCAAATGTGAATTTTCTATAGATAATATTGGGAAAAGTTGATTTGGATGTGTGTGATATGTAACTGAATTTAATGAATGAATTAGTACCATGCATGCATGATCAAGCTGTACGATCGAATTGTTTTTTTTTTTTAGGTAATTGTCAGCCTCGAATGGACTGCATGCTGAAAAGGATTTGTTCTTGCAATGTGTTTAAGAATCTCAATCTTAATTCTGTCGATTGCAATCCAATGAATTAGTACCATATGTCGACCATTTAATCAAAGTTTTCATGGAGCTTCCAATAAAATTGTATGTTCCCATGTAGTACTACTGCAGAATTCAGGTGTAAAATACCAGGGGAACAGCCTATAAAATCATATGTCCCATATTGCACGTAACAGTACTACTAGGATTTAAAAACATTATGGTAAGCGAATCAGAATAAATATTTATTTTGTGAGATTTAAGATGATCATTGTTTTGGCATCTAGCTAGTGTACGTGCTCCTTTTTTACTTTTTATTTTTAAAAAAATTATTAGTTTTTATTTTTTATTTTTTATTTTTCTCTATACAACAAGAATCTATCTGTGGTTTGATAGGTAAAGAAGAGAAGGTGGGAGACAGGTAATCAAGACTTTCATGCATGCTTGAGCTCTCCAAGATTAGAGCTGGTTTGGTTTTGTGGGTTTCATTGCACAAAATTAAACTATCTAATCTTATTTTATATAATTATTACAATTTTTTTAAATTTTTATATAAAATATAATAAATAGTTCTAACTTTTTTAAATTTTAAAATAAAAATAATATTATAATAATATTTTATTCAATTTTTAATAAAACATCTCATATCTTATTTAAACTGACTAACCAAACAAGGTTATGGTAGGTCTTAATTTATATAAATATGTCATTAGAATCTTCCTCGTCCCGTTTTTAATATCTTAGGCTGTGTGA
The DNA here is from genome assembly GCF_004785595.1 of Juglans microcarpa x Juglans regia. NCBI lineage: Eukaryota > Viridiplantae > Streptophyta > Magnoliopsida > Fagales > Juglandaceae > Juglans > Juglans microcarpa x Juglans regia. The sequence goes on along the minus strand of NC_054598.1, from coordinate 9,666,682 downwards.
CACAGGTATATAACATCGTTAATGAAGTGACAGACAGATCACGTACTACGTTAATGGTATTACGTACATGAGCGTCGTATTTGAGATGTTTCGAGAGAAAAGTCTCATCAAGTGGAACCCATGATCTTTAAAGTTCTTTTATTAAGTTTTGGATTTTTTTTAAAAAAAATCTTATATCCAAACATTCAAGAGTACCAACATTGTATAATCTTAGGACCAATTTGTAAGTGGGCTTGCTTCTTTTTGCATATATTTGTTTTTTATTTTGCGTATCTTTCTCCCTTTGAGAGATTTGTTTAGTTTCAATAATTAATTGAGAATAAATTATAGTTATAATCGCATAAGAATCACGCAATTATTTTAAAATAAATAAATAAATAAAAGATTTACATGAAAAAACTTCATTTTTTAATAATGATTATTTTTTTTAAAACAACTGCATAATACTTACGCACTTCACGACTATATATAACATTATTCTTAATCAGAATCACCTCCTCATTTGGAAATAGCATATAGAGTGCATATATATGGCTCATATATAGAACTTATTTCAGTTCATTTTTCCTGCAATTATAGATGTGAGCTAATTAAAGATGGGACTCCTTTCAATTCAAGGCTACGTTTAAAAGCCCAAGGCATGCATCCATATTCCATTTTTCTTGGACCTATAAACCAAAGTGTGGAATTCTTTTAATATATAACAACCACAGCCCCACATCATAAAATCTAATTTCTTTAATTCGCAGTTTTCCCAACTATGTGAATAATATTGTATGAGAAATCCTTTTAAAAAGTTCATTCTGTTTTCAGAAGAAAAAAAAAAAAAAAAAAAAAAGTTCATTCTGCATAGAGGTGAAAGTTGGAACAAACAAACGCTTCCGACAAAAAAAAAAAAAAAAAAGAAAAAAAAAATGTTTATTCTTTTTTCGTTGAAGTTTAGTTCTTTAATTAACAATAACATTTTTTAACTTTTAATTTTTAATTTTAATTTCTCATTGGCTCTGTATGTTCAAATAAATAAGCATGTTTATAACTGTAATACCAGATACAAGCCTAATTATTCAAGTCTTAGCGGATACTTCGTTAAAAATTAGCGGGTCTCAATAAAAAAGTAATTTCTTTTTATACTTTTTCATGATGAGGTCCACTATTTAATAAAGGGACGAGACTTATGTATTTAGAATTTGTACAAATCATTACTAGATAGAAGGTCGTCTACACGGAAGTCTTTTCCATTTGCTATGCTCTTATATCTTTTCTCTCTATTTTTTTTTCTCTCTCTAAAAAAAAGTTGTCAACAGATTATACAAATCCAGTTTAGGCCAATAAAAAAAGGACAATCCAACGTTAATCTTGTAACATGAGATGTATATAATAGTTTGGTAAATTACCATGTTAGTTTAATTTATGCACTCCAAAAACTTATCTTTTGGATATGGGAATTTGATTGAAATGTACCACTACTGCTAGACTATTGAATAGACAGATTGGGATCCCGCCACTGGCAAATGGGCTATCACTTTTTTTTGTTTTTGTCTCGACCCTTTTACATCGATCAATTGGCAAATGACAACCATTTGCTAGTTATGGTTCTTTGCATGAGTTATATACATACGTGCATATATATAATCGTTTCGTGTACGGATTATCGAACAATATATATATATATATATATATATATAGTCAGCTGGATAAGATCGATCGTCTCTAGTTGCACGTTGCTAGTTGCCATTTTTTTTTTTTTTGGCATGTCTAAGCTTAATAATCTCTTCTCATATTTCCCTTATTAGCCGGCAAAACCCAGATCTCTTAATTAGAAGATATGATCCTCTTTGATTGCAATTCGCGTGCGTTAGGGAAAAACCCACTAAAATTTAATTGAACTGATGACGTGTTAGTCATGCATGCACTGACCATTAATTGGATTTGCATGTGGAGGGGGGTCTCATGGATTAATATTGGAATCTATGTTTCTCCAAACCTATTCGCAGCCAGAAAAGCTTAATGGCTTACATAATAAGCATCCATTAAAATAGTCTTCAGTTGATCCTCATAATTAATTTAGAAAATTGATAAACACACATCATTTTTCACAACAGTACTGCATTACACAATTATGTTTTAAAATAAAGGGTAATTTAGTAAAGTATTTATAAAAATACACTCACTTAAAACATGTGTTGTGAAATATGTTGTGTGTGTATCATTAATGCTTATTAATTTATCCATGTCGTCCTACGGGATTGGAGGAACTATTTGATCCACGCGAGGATGCATGAATTATTATCATTAATTTATATTGCAAAATCAATCACTTTGATTAATGGAGTATCAGGAGGCGGCCGACTTAATCCATCATGTTTAAGCTAATCTCATTGTTTAAGTTAATCCATCATGTTTAAGCTAATCCATCATGTTTAAGCTAATCTCATTGGAGCATTGTTTTTCATTGTTTTGAAGTCCATTAATCTGATCCTTATAAGCTTGTATGGGATCTGGTTAATCTGATCCTTATATGTCTCATCAAATCTAAGCAAAAGAGATGCGGATTAATATTTTTTTCTTCAGCTGTTTAGGCTGATCATTATCTGTGTAAGTGATCTGATGATCTGCAGTTGATAATTCTGATAATTCGATTATATATAATTAGAAAAAAGTTGGAAAAAAACATGATATTTGCAATCGGAGAAAGAATCATGGTGGGATGCTTCGAGTTGGTAATTATTTCCTTAAGAAGATATTTGCTTAATTAGCCACCCACCGATCTGATTCAATAGGTGTGCATCTCATGATATATCAGACATGACTGAATGTTGAATTAAATCAGCCTTTATTCATCAATATTGTCTATACATAGGCATGCAATGAGAAATTAATAGAAAAGAAAAGATATTTGCAACCGTTAATTATGCAACTGACACGTAATCGTTTTGAAAAAAGTGAATAAAATATGGGACTCATATGAAAAAAAATTAATTTTTTAATACTAGACCCAACTCTTTTTCAAAGCGATTATGCGACGTTTACGTACTTCATAGTTGTATGTAGAATGACTCTTAACAGAATATGTAGCCTCGACAATTATGTTTTACAAAATCAAAAAACTAAGTAGGACTAGGGAGGAGTAAGGAAGATGTACATTTTGAATTATACAAAGGTTTTTTTCTTCCTTTTCTATATTAAAGAAGTGTATTCCTCTTATCTCCAGCACTTTATAATATCCTTATGCAGTAGTACGTACTGATGATTATATCAACAGCTTCAGCTCCTTCTCTTTTTTATGTTTACAAAGAGAGAATTAATCTTCCATGGGAGTTTCTCCGGCTTGTTATTACAAAACAATGACATACTAATTAATTAAAATGCAAGTCAATTGATCAAACATACATACAAAGTCAGCTTAAGGATGAAAGAGAATAAGATATTTCGAATTGTGCAACATAGAGAGATTCTATAGATCTTCACGACCCGTCTTCATAAATCATAATAACTCATGTTATGAGCATGTATATATATGTCATGTGTGTGTGTGTTTTCATTAATGAGTCTTTTAAGAATGAAACCGTAATTAACTTTCCTAGATCATAACGTGAGCTAGCTAGCTAGGTACATACATTTTCATGAATACATGACTTTTTCTTGAAAGTTTTTGGCTAATAATTAGAAACATTATTTTGCTTAATTAATTTGAACAGTCTTTTTATTCTAAAGCCCCGCTTGGATAGTACTGAGATGAGATAGTTTTAGATGAAAGTTAAAAGTTGAACAAAATATTATTAGAATATTATTTTATAATATTATATATTATTGTTTTGAGATTTAAAAAAGTTGAATTGTTTATTATATTTTGTATAAGAATTTGATAAAGTTATAATGATGAGATCATGAGATGAGATGAAATCACTTCTGTATCCAAACGGAGCCTAACAATTATCATTTAATCTAACCTTTTACTTATAAAGATCATATGTTCTTTTACTAAAGGAACATCTAATTCTAACAGTACTAGTTAGGTCGACACACCCATTACTAATGATGATTAACTAATTAATGTTAATTACCCCTAAACATTCTACGATCCAGATCATATTTTCATCATAGCGTTTTGATCTGATCCATAATTCCTAGCTAGCTAGCTTGTTCCAAATTAAACTTCATCCAGCTGCTATGTACTATACTGCAAATGCGCCTTTAAAAGAGTCATGAGTACTGACGTACGTGCACACACCAGCAATATTTGGCATGCATTTTGCTTTCAAATTGCTTTCCTATTTTCTGATGGGGCACTAGATCTCTCATTTCAAGGCTTTTCACAACTTTCAAAAATCTAACACTCTCAAAACTTTACATGATAGATGCTAGCACTACATATATACAAATAGTTATATATATATATATATATATATTTAATGGAATTCTTACCAAAAAAAAAAAAAGAAAACCATGAGGGTTCATATAAAGATCGATATATATATAACTCGATCGATCGGTTTATTTCTTCGAGATCGCATGCATGCATAAATGTGAAGAAAAATCATGCAAAATTAGCAGATAAAACGAAGGATTATTGCAGTCAAAGGCGAAAAGATGATGAAAAAGGGCGCCGGGGCTATCATCATCAAACCATCAAGAAAAAGGCAGGCAGACACGAGTAGAGAGTGCGTACAAGATGGAAAAAGTTGAATAGGATGAACGTCCGGCTTTTTCTCCAAAAGGAAATCTCATTCATTTATATTGCATGCACGCAGCGTGTATATGGTTGCATCAAATACAATACAATTACGTTCGTTCGTTCAACTTTTCAAGCTAACGTCAAACAAATAAGATTGCACTAAGCAATAATATTGTCTTTATGATCAACCCGATCAACGATCGATCGATGATGATCACTTTAATTATCTCTTTCTCGATCGTTTTCCCCAAAAGTAGAAACTAGTACTACTATATCTTTCAACGTAAAAAGAAACAAAGACGCAATATATATCCAAGCATGCACTAGGGCGATCTAATCACAGCTAGATAGCTGTATTACATATATATAGTCACTTGTTTAATTATATGAGGTACTGATCATCATGAGATCACATTAACATGACTTCGTACGTAATTTGTGACGCGCTAAATGCTTAATTTCCTCACGATTTGCTGCAACATATTCATCACTTTGCTACATGACCTAATTGGTTTTTATACATGATGCATTCAAACTCAGTCATGAATGATCGATATATGCGATATTCAATCCTGACATGTGTCTGTTTTTAGTCGATGCTAACGATTAATTAGATCTTAATTAAGATAGTTTAGCGTGCAAATTGAAAATTAGATCGTAATATATAGTTCGAGATGCAAAATGCAATCCAAAAGGGAAAAAAAGGTCTTAACTACTCCATTAATTAATTAATTAGTATATAGATTGAGATATATATATATATATATATATATATATATATATCATGCAATAATATAAAAAGTGATCAAACCCTTTTTAAACCTTTTATATCAAACAATAGCTAAGCTCTTTTTATTTGATTGGACCTACTTTAAAGTAAGAAATTTTTGGGTGTTCGAGGACCCCATGCTTCAATTATTTGGTTTGAATACTTTATGCAGGAAAGAAGGAGATGACCGCAAGGTTTTTATATCAATTTACTTTGTTAATTTCTAATGGTTGAAGTATTTGCAAATTGCGACTTGGAAAGTAAATAGATAGGACTTTTGCGTGGGAGTAAGGTGTTTGATCAACTAGTTGAGCAGCCCCAAAACATGTGTAATTATATATCCTTGTGATCATCATATCATTTTCATTCTATAACTTTAATGACTAATTTTAATAAGAGACGAGACTCATGAATGCTTAATCAAAACCTAAAATTGGATTTCACAATAAACTAGCTTGATTTAGATATATAGTTCAGATGAGATAACATGATATATTTTAAATAGAAGTGAGATTTTTTAAATTAAGATGAGATGAAATAGTTTGTAAAAAAAAATATGTTTGGATAGTGAGATGAGACGAGATAATTTTTAATTTTTGGGATTTAAAAAATGTGTGGGTCCCATTGTTTTATAGAGTACTCGAATTGTGCACTGTTCAAGCATTGTTCATGTAAGTTTTTACTGTTTTATACTGTTTATTTACTGTTCATTTAAGTGGATGTTTTCAAAACTTAAGAGATGAAATATAATCGTGTTTGGATAGCCAAAACTACTGTACGGTACCGTACAACTCCAGATTAGATGTTTTCATCTGTATTGGCTGACCAAACCGGGCCTTAATTACGAGTTCTTATTTTTCCCATTGACTTGGCTATTCTTTGGTAGTTAGTTCTATGATTGGAACCTTTGTGCTTATCATTAATATTCTCAGTAAGTTTAGTTAAAGATTACGACTTTTTATCTTAGGAGTATTTATAGACTTTCACCTTGCGAGTTTGTTTAGACACCAAATGATCCCCTGGCCTTCCTAATCTTTAAGTTCATCCTCTAGATTATATAAGGAGAAGTAAATATATTATACTCATTCATCCGTTTGTAGTAAATGAATCAATAAACTCGTTAACGATCCTTGACAAAAAAGAAAAAAAAAAAAAAAAGCTCTATTAATATATTGGATCCACTTACATATCGAGCTCTGCACATTTAGATGTCAATCCAGCCCAATCCATATATGATATAATACAGTACTCGGCCTAAAAGAAAGCCCAATTAAGCTGGGCTTTTTCTGAAACTTAGTCCGTTTCTAGATTTACTGCCTAGTCTTTTCTACATGAGCGGTGCTATTCTGCTGTTTGAGTAGCACTGCTCATTTTTATCGCTAGGCTAAAATTGTATTTTTATTTTTATTTTTTCAATTTTTTAATTCATTTTTTTTATCATTTTAAAATTTTTTAAAAATATAAAAAAATATCAATGCATTAATAATCAATTTCTTAACTATTAAGTAAAAATAAAAATTAAAAAAATTAAAATATATTAAGTGTCAAAATAAGTGGACAAATTGAATGGGCAAAGTAGTATTTTTCTTTCTACACACTCAACTTTCAAGGGAAAACATGGTGTCTCAAATTAGGAGTATCTGATTATTTGAGCATGTTAGAGGAATTGTATAAATGATTTTCTCTTTTTTTTTTTTGCAACAATTATAAAAGCATTGCTCCAAACACAAGCCAAAATAAATTTTTTTTGATATATTTTACTTTCAGTGGCGTATGGATTGAGAAGAGGCCAGGGTGTTGTAATTGTCCTTATTAGATATTTAAAATATTTATGTAGATCTGTGAATAATAGTGAAATGATTTAAATTAATATGTTTTATTAGATCTTAAAAAAGAAGAGAGAAGAAATTGAATAAAAATATTGTAAAGTTAAAAAATTATTTGAATATAAATTTTGTTTTGACATTTGAAAAAATAATATTATTTTTTATGTATTCAATTTATGAAATGTTTCAAAGGAAACTTTTAGTGGGATTTTCAGGGAAGATAATATACTTTTACTCATTCTAAATTTTATAATTTATCAATTGAAATAATACATTTTAAGTTTTTATTTTATTAAAAGGGTTGATTTATGAAACTATTTTAAATACGACACATCAATGAGTATGACTGAATATGATAAAATTTAAGACGAAAAATAGTATTAACCGCTTTTTAAATAAATATGTAACTATAGATAGATTAATATATATATTTTTTTTATATAAAAGTAAATAGAATTAAAAAAAAATTGTCCAAGTATTATTGCTGACTCAGATCTTATCACTTAGCAATTATTACATCCTTGCATTCTGTATATTTCCATCTGCCAGAGCAAAGTGACAAACTGAGTAAAGCAAGCAACCGAGGAAAAAAACCAGAAAACAAAGGAAAAACAAGAAAGAAGGAAAAGTGAACAAAACAAGGAAAAATAAAGACGACCAATTCCAACGTCTCCAAATACAAAGTTTGAAAAATGGATACGACAGGATACCATGTCCATCTGGCAATAGCCAACTGTCCCCTCTTCCCACCAATGAACAACCTCTGGCCCTCTCTCTCTCTCTCTCTCTCTCTCTCGCTCGCTGTCAGGGCGTACAAAACCTTCCAACAATTTTGAGTTTTTGGATTTTGACAACCATATACCATCGGTTTTGACGTTGGATCCTGATCCACCGCTCCGTCACTTCTGCGCGCTTACCCGATCCTACAATAAAACAGTTGAACAGGGACAAACCCAGCTCAGATTTGCTGCCATATCCCCTTTCGACTCCTCTCTCTCTCTCTCTCTCTCTCTCTGCATATTTAATAGAGAAAAAAATGGGATCTCCGATCTTACCCATAACCAACAAGCTGCCTTCGCATTCCTTGTTGGAACAACCAAGCCCTTCAGCCATGCCTGCTTCTGCTTTCACTTCCACGATGTTACTCAGGGGAGGAGAGGATGACCCAACGAGCAGTCTTCTTTTTAAATCGTCGTTTGAAGATGACAGAGCCATTTCCCAAAAGCCCATCCTCCCTAGGGCCTTAAGCTACTCGGCTCCCACCACCGCCACCGCCACCACCACCGCCACTACCAGTAGCTCTAACTGCTTCTACCAGCAGCGGCGGCGGCGGACCGCCAGCGTAAACTCGCTCTGTCCACTCTCCAGAGGCGACAATGGCCGCCAGTCCTTTGGCCGCGATGTCGGGCACGCCGCGGCCGAGACGTTCTTGCTGACCCGGTTGAGTTTGAAGCTCTTGAGATATCTTGGGTACAATTTTCTGAATTCTTTCATTTGGAATTTGTAGTCTCGGGGGATTGCCCTGTTTCCCTATGGCAATGGTCGTTTTACGTTATGGTTTAATGATCTTTTTTGGTAGCACATTCCCTCGTTCTCATTTGGCTATACATTTTTGAGATGTTTCAGTTTTTAGCAGATAGCAGTACTCTTTTAGATTTAGTATGGAAAATTGAATTTTTGTTTATTCTATAGGCATAAAGATAGAAATTGTCTTGAAGGTCGATTGTTTGGGGGATGAGGAAAACTGCAGGAGGGGGATGAGGAAAATGACCCAATTGTAGATTACCTACTCTTTGTTGTTCCCCTTCGTATATTTGTTACTTGTTTCCAGAAGACTCCTGCTTTCAGTTCAAGAGTTTGAGATTTGAATCTCATCCTCTAAAATCGAAATAGACTGTTGAGGTTATGGATAGGAATAACAATAATTGCGTTGCCAACCCTAAAAAGTTATGCTTAGCCACTTCTGATATGACTAGGGGTTTATTAATCAGGGCCATCCTTGCAAACAGGTTGCTTGTTGTTATCTGAAGTTAATTTGGATATTTATATTTTCTGAGGAAAGATTATATTTGACTATGACTAGACTTATCATCAAAGTCAAAGATTCTCATTCCACATACCACACATAATTATATGTGGCATGTTACTTTGAAAAGTAATTGAATTTGAAGAAAGCAAGAAGCAACCTCTATATGTAAATAGGGGGGAATTTTGTTTAAAGTTTTGAACATGTGACAGCACCCCGGATTAGTCTAGACTTTGTTACCGGACACCTGGTGCCAATAAAAAAATAAAGTTTTGAACACGTGACAGAGGCCATGGGCAATCTGATAATGAAGCTCTAAAGTTGTATTGAAGTAGGCAATTGGAATGCTTATAAAAAATAGGCTCTCTAAGAGGGATAGAAAAGGCCTGTGTACTTGGATCATGCCTATTCTTTTATGAATAAATCTTCTTGATTACCTATAAAAAAGGGATAACAAAAGTGGGAAGAAGATTTAGAAAGTTAGATGCCTTGCATGTCACTTTAAAAGTACTTCTGTCTGAAGAAACCAAAAGTGTCATTTACATGTGACTATGTGATGGAGTTATGATGATGAAGGTCTAAACACCATTGAAGTAGGCAACTGAGACTACGCATATGAAGGCTCTCTAAGGGAGATAGGAAAGGTCAACATTGAGAAAGATATAAAGAAGATAAATAATGTAAAATATTGGAACAATATGAACTTGTAAGAGCTAGTAAGAAGACATAATCTATTGTGTGGGGTTTTAACATGTAGGTCTGTTAAACACCCCCAACCACTTTTACATGCAATGAAAGGGTAATAGAATAAACTTGTGGTCGCTTTGATCCATTTTCTTATCTTTTAAGTCCTCCAGGAATTTGGAATTTCAGTTTGCTTATTTTGATGATTGTTCAAGATGCTTTATCAAGCCTATGCCAAAATTACTTGGAGCTTTCTAATCATTTATTTTTATTCAGGGTAGGTTACAGATGGATTACAAGATTTCTTGCCCTTGGTTGTTACTCCTTACTACTTTTCCCAGGTTTTCTTCAAGGTTTGTGACATTTGGTGTTCTGCTGCAAAATTTTTCATGCATACCAAGTCTTTACTTGCACACAATAGAGCCAACGTTGTGTGTGCCACATTTGTCCAATTCTCTGGAGAATAACTAGTGTGCTTGTTTTTGGCAGTTGGATATTACTATTTCTTCTCCAGTCAAGTTCGCAGAAGCATAGTTTATGGTGATCAGCCAAGAAATAGGTAATATCAATGAAATTATACACCCATTTAAATTCAAGTATATGGTGGCATGAATTGTTTAAATTTTGATCTGCAGGCTGGATCTGTATCTACCCAAAAATAGTGATGGGCCAAAGCCAGTCATTGCGTTTGTAACTGGTGGAGCCTGGATTATTGGGTGAGAGATGTTTTCATTGATAGCTAATGTTTGAAGTGGCAGTAGGAAGTCTAATAAAAATAGTAATAGCAGAAAAGTTTTTGGTGGAGATATGTAACCCCTTAAGCAGCTAATAGAGTGATTATTGAGGCTGTTGTTGAATAAAATTTTGGGGCACCGCCCTTTTTAATAAAAAAAGAAGTCATCTATTAAATTATGCAATAAAATACGTTTTTCTAACGTTGACCTTGAAATGGTATTTGGAAAGTAATTGCATAAGCAGAAGATGAAACAATAATAGCAATGGGTATGAGTAGGTAGGTCTGGGAGCAAGTAACAAACTGAAAGGGGCTTTTCTGAGTAAGATGATTACATATGCATGTTTTAAATGTCTGAATCTTGTTTTGGCTTGTGATTCGTGTAATTATTAAATTGGGTTTAATTGTTAGCAGAGTAGTCTTGTTTGATCATGTTGATTTTACAAAATTACTTTTTTTTTTTGTGCATCATATGCCTGTTTATCTATATCCTTAACATGTTTTGAGACTTTTTTTTTAATATCTACAGTTACAAAGCATGGGGTTGCCTTTTAGGACAACAGTTATCAGAAAGAGACATCATAGTGGCATGCATAGATTACAGGTGATATGGTTTCCTCCATGCAACAGCTCATTGTTGTACATAATTTATCTCATCTTGCCAGAGAGACTGTTGTGGACGAATTTCTTTGAGTATATTGAGATTTGTTTGTTTGTGATACTGGCTCTATATGATATTTATCAGAAATGAATTAACATTGTATTTCTTTATAGGGTCAAGAGTTCTCCCTAGTGTCCTAAGGTTGCCAATATGTAGATTAGATGATAGCTATTAGGATATGTGGATGCTCCTCAAGAAAAATGACTACTACATTCTAAAAACCTTATAAGGCCATCTGTCTGGAGATGGGTACACAATTTCCATCATTCAGCCATCAGCACTATATATTAGCATCACCTTTGTCTCACCATATTTTTAATTTGTTTCTCACCACAGTTTTTGTTGGCTGCATTTTATATCCTTGTAGCACCCTTATGATTTCTTTGTGTCACCGTATGGTTGACTGATTTCTTTGTAAAATGCCTGACATGTATCCATCTGTGACAGTATCTTATACTATCATCGGTCTAAATTGACAATTAATGCAGGAATTTCCCCCAAGGGACCATGAGTGATATGGTAACGGATGCATCTCAAGGTATCTCATTTGTGTGCAAAAATATTGCTGAATATGGAGGGGATCCTGATAGGTACTAGATTCATCACATTTTTCTATAAATTTAAAGCATGACTTTATGGGTGGGGAAAGTGATGGGAGATTGGAGTTGCTAACAAAGATGTTGCTAATGTTTCATTTTTGTAGGATTTATCTGATGGGACAGTCAGCTGGTGCACATATTGCTGCTTGCACAATCTTGGAGCAGGCAATTAAAGAAGGTGGTGAGGGAGAAAGCACCTCTTGGAGTGTCTCCCAGATAAAGGCTTATTTGGGTTTATCTGGAGGGTAAGTGTTCTGTTGTATGTTTTTTTGAACCTCATGGAACTTCTTCTGTATTTCAAGTACACTCTATTATATGCTTATGATGACTTGACACCCCCTTAAAATTTAATCCCATAGGATTAAAGTGATCAATCAGTTTTTCACGAGGTCATAATTGGTGGATGCATGTTGTAGTATGTTGGGTCTTATGTGATCAAATGCCACAGTCAAATGTGAAATTTTTTTTTTTCCACCATATCATTCCGGCCTACTTCCTTAGTCTTTGTTTCTAAGTGTTCCTCCAAAAGTCCTAAGAACCGACGTGCAGAATTGAATATGATATTGGGGTGTTAAGGTGGATCAACTATGTTGATGTTGTCTTGCGTAGGTGTAGTTTCAGGGTTTCATAATGCAATAAGGCTTAACAACAATTTCTACATATCATGCTCATCCAAGTATAAGTGACATAAGCTGCTAGACTTTATAATTGAAAACAAGATATGATTATCTATAAGCCTGTCGTATTCTATTTATGATATTTTTATCCATTGCATTATCTTTTTTAAGCATTTGTGTATCTTATATTTTTGGTGGTTCGACATAAAATTTACAATTATCTTACAGTTTTCCTTGTAATATCCACAAACAGGTACAATTTGTTTAATCTTGTAGATTACTTCCATAATCGAGGTCTGTACCGTTCCATTTTTTTAAGGTACATGCCTTTTTAATTTCCTTGCAAGTTATTGTTGTACCTGAAATATGTTTTGCTTTACAGCTTAATCTTTGCCAATAACTTCTTTGAGCTGATTGCTTTAAGATTTAATACAGTATAATGGAAGGGGAACAATCCCTGCGACGATTCTCCCCTGAAGTAGTGGTGCAGGATCCGAACAATAGAAATGCTGTTTCCCTCTTACCACCTATTATTTTATTTCATGGTACTGCAGATTACTCCATACCTTCAGATGCCAGGTCTGAATTTCTCTGGAATGAATTCCATTATTGCATATGATTACATTTAAATTCAAATGGTGCATTAGGTTCATTTGGCTGTTGAGATTAGTTTCTATTGCTGCCATTCTTGCTTCAAAGTAACAGTACTTACTGCACTAGTGTCAATGAATGCAATAGGGTCTATTTTATATATTTATCTCTCTCCCAGAGCTTGACCTTGAACTGGTCTTTTCTTTTATATCTCTCCCTCTCATGTAGCGGGCTTAGTGATTGATGACATAATAGAATGAGTACGGGCTTCATAAGAGGAGATAAAGACCCTTATCTGAACCGAGTCTTTTCCAGTGTGTCTAAGGTTTCGAGTGATGATGGTCTAGGGGATGTGGGTCACAACTGAAGATGATGAAAACTTCATTACCGACCTCTGTCTCTGCGGACTGTCCTGAGAGGCAAAATCTGAATGACAAGTGCTTTTCCTTATGCGTATCCTATTTGGGAAGAGTGATTTTGTTGCAGAATTAACCCTTGCCTGCCGACATGACTTGCCTGTTGGATAATTTCAAATCCCAGGCACCGAGGGGGCAGTTGCTGACAATCTTGCTGCAAAGGGTAGTTTCTTTGGGTCATTCCGGAGTTGTGGCTAATTTTCTTGATTTATGTTGTTATGGCTAATCCTCTGGTGGAGTGGGGGAAAGGGGAGGGCTTTAGCCAACTTAGTTGGGTGTGATGAGAGTGGATTTGGCGGGGGGTTTTCGGCCTCTTAATTTGGCTTGGACTTGGTAGTGTTCTCTGAAGATGATCCCCTCCCATTGAGCAGTCACTCGCTGCTTGCTAAAAAAGTGTTACAAAAGGGAAAAGTTCTGCACCCTAGCTTTTGAATACTTTGAAGTATCTCCCTCATGTGATGGGACTTTCATGCCATGGTCACGAGGAGTCCCTTAAGGGCCTAAGGCCTTGTTTACAGTGTCAGAATACCATGAGAGCATGTTAAAATACCAAGAGTATGTGAAAATACCCAGAGAGCTTTTGGAAAAATTGTTGTGCTCTGTGCAGCAATTCTCATTAACGAAGGCAATCAACCAATGCCTTACAAGGAAAGAAGAGATTACAGGATCTCCTAATGTCTAACGTATAATTCTCTAAAAATTAGGATCTATACATGGGTAAGAATATTATACAGCTAGGTCAACATGTACAGCTATTATAAACAGATAAATAATGCTACATGTGACAGCTAGGCCTAAAGCATAGCCTTAATTATATGCGTTAACATCCCCTCTCAAATTAATGCTGGTAAGTCAACCAGCAACAATTTGCCAACAAGAAATTGATGCCGCTGTCGAGTCATAGCTTTGGTGAAGACATCAGCCACCTGGAGATCGGTAGAAATGTAAAGAAGAGAGATCACCCGTCTGTCCAAGGCATCTCGGATAGAATGACAATTTACCTCAATGTGCTTGGTGCGTTCATGGAATATGGGGTTGGCTGCAATCTGATTAGCACTAGTGTTATCAGGATGAAGAGGGGTAGAATGAGTCTAAGGAAACCCAAGCTCCTCAAGAAGATTGCGTAGCCATACAATTTCAGAACAAGCAGTAGACATTTGCATGATACTCTCAAACCAAGTTCGGGGAGCCTGCTTGAGCCCGTACAAAGAACGCCTTAGCTTATAGACATCATGAGGAGAAGAAGTAGTCATACTAGAGGGAAGTTTCATGTAGATCTCTTATTGGAGATCACTATGAAGAAGGACGTTTTTCACATCCATCTGATATAGTGGCCAAGACTGTGAAGTGGCAATAGCTAAGATGGTCCAAACCATGATCATCTTGGCAATAGGAGCAAATGTCTCCTCATAGTCAACCCCATATTCCTGTTTGTTACCAAGAGCTACGAAGCGAGCTTTGTACAGGTCCAAAGAGCCATCAGAACGAAGCTTTAGAGAGAAAACCCATTTACTCCCAATAGGTTTGACTGTAGGAGGACATGAAACAATATCCCAAGTGTGATTCTCCTCAAGTGCTTGAAGTCCTGCTTGCATTGCATTTTGCCAACACTCATGTTCCATAGCCTGTTTGTAGCAAGAGGGAATGGAAATGGAGGATAAAGTAGCTACTAGAAAGACAGGGGAGAAGAAACCATACCAATCAGGGGGTCGAGAAGAACGAGTAGACTGACGAAGAGTGGTGGAATCAGTAGCAGGATCAGGTGCCAGGCCAAGATCTTGAGGGGGCAAAGAGGAATCTAGAGTGGAACCAAACTCATGACGGCTACGTCTTTCATACACAAAACCAGGTTTGAACCTTTTCACAATTGTTGGAGAATAAAAAAAGCTAGGCATAAGAGACAAAGATGGAGATGGCAGCTCAACATGAGATGGAAAGAAATATTGATTTTCAAAGAAAACCACATTCCTGGAAACTCTTATATGATGAGCAAGGGGATCATAAAAAACATAACCCTTTTGAGGATAGCATAATCAAGAAATGCACACTTAATAGATTGAGCAGTAAGTTTATGACGTTCATGAGCAGGAAGATGCACAAAACAAATACAACCAAAAGCATGAAGATTAGTGATGTAGGATAGAAGTGAGAACAAGAAATAGAAGCAGAATAATAGCAAACAGAGAAGAAAAAATTGAGAAAAGATAAGAGAAGAAGAGAAACCAGAAGATAAGAGAGGAAGAAGAAAGCAAAGAGAAGGGGTTGGAAGGAGGCGGCTGTAAGCGCTCAATTCTCAATTCTTCAAAACTGACTCTGATGTTTCATTACAAGCATTTAAATAGGAAAAATAACACAAACCCAACCTTAGAAAGTCTATGGGCTAAAGCCCAAGCCCATTAATACAAACCCAAATAAAACATAAGTAAAATGACCAAAATAACAATAATGAAAGATGTCCTCATCAATTAGAGTATGAAGGAGAATGGTCAAACAGCTTAAAGAAAGGAGAAACATTATTTAACGTAGGAGAGAGTAAACGATTGATCAAATGAACAGAAGTAGAAAGCGCTTCACACCAAAAACGAGAAGGAACAGAGGATTCAAGTAAGAGGGTTCTTACCATATCAAGAAAGTGATGATTTTTCCTCTCAACAATGTCGTTTGTTGTGGTGTCGAAGGACAAGAACACTGAGAGATGATCCCTTTGCTTTCAAGAAAGTCCTGAAACTCATTAGACATGTATTCTCCTCCAGAATCAGATCGCAAGACCTTGATGCTAGTAGAGAACTGAGTCTCAAGAAGTGCAAGGAAGCGCAAAAACTTTTGCCTTAGCCCGAAGGAGGTAAAACCAAGTAAAACGACTAAAGTCATCTATGAAAGTAACGAAGTACTTATAATGCGCATGGGAAATAACAGGTGCAATCCCCCAAACATCACTATGAATAATATCGAAACAATGTGAGGCACGAGATGCATGATTTGGAAAGGGCAGAACTTTACTTTTGCCAAGTTTTCATGTTGTACAATCAAAAGGAATATCAAGAGAATAAAATGCTTTATTGCCCAATAAACCAGAATTGAACAAAGTACGAAGTATATGTGAGTTTGGGTGGCCTAGACGTCTATGCCACATTTGATTTCCATGTCTAACATGAGAGCATGTTAAAATACCAAGAGCATGTGAAAATACCTAGAGAGCTTTTGGAAAAACTGCTGTGCTCTGTGCAGCAATTCTCATTAAAGAAGGCAGTCAGCCAATGCCTTACAAGGAAAGAAGAGATTACAGGATCTCCTAATGTCTAACGAATAATTCCCTAAAAATTAGGATCTATACATGGGTAAGAATATTATACAGGTAGGACAGCGTGTACAGCTATTATAAACAGATAAATAATGCTACATGTGACAGCTAGGCCTAAAACACAGCCTTAATTATATGCGTTAGCATACAGTCGTTGATAGATACTCTATCGAGACATTTTATTTACAATGTCCCATTAAATTGTTTCTTCTATTGATGCATTAGCTTTGTAACGACATGTATTTGCAAATTGGTTAACACGTTTATGGGCTCTAATTATCATATTCTTTTGTGCAGTAAGAATTTTGCTGAAACTCTTCAAGGAGTTGGGGTAAAAGCAGAGTCAATTTTGTATGAAGGAAAGACTCACACAGATTTGTTTCTTCAGGTAAGGGAGCAATTAAAATGCTTCCATTTTAGTTTGTTTCATTAATATGCTGCTTTTGTGGAGTGGATTGGATTGGATTGGAAAAACCACTGGGGCGGTTTAAGTCAATTCTTTTTCTGTGTGTAAGATGCTCCTTTCAACTGAACAAGACACTTCTGTGGATGGGGCTGATAGTTTCTATTTTGGGTCTTTCTCATCCTCATCTTTTGCGTAACGTTTTATTTTTTTTTCAATGCATCACCGAAGTTGCTTCAAATGCTTGGTTTTTCCTGCTTTTTGCTATTTCCAACGTTGCAACAAGGTCTTTTTTGTCCCTATATCAATCATCTTCATGCACACTTGAAACAATTACGATAGTGAATGATAATAATAGTGCACATCGCTTTCATTACCACCATGTAGTTTTTTACGTGTGTATGTAATCTACAGGATCCCATGAGAGGTGGTACAGATAAGATGTTTGAAGATTTATTGGCCATCATTCATGCTGGTGATGCGGATGCCCTCGCGAAAGATGCGGTGGCTCCTCCTCGAAGGCGCCTTGTACCTGAATTTATGTTGCAGTTGGCTCGCAGGGTCAGCCCATTCTAACCATTGTATCCCTCAGCTACTAACCTAAAAGCCCATATTTTTTGTCGATTCACCCTCCTATTTGTAGGTACATCACAGTGATAATTGTATTTCTTCTTTCCACCCTTTCCTTAAGGTAACCCTCATCTCTCTCTTTCTCTCTCTGTCTCTCTCGGTTTTGTTTCAGTACAAAGTTACAAACTCAGCAAAGATGTGTTACTAATATGATTTGTATGTTGGATGCCACTTAAAAAGTTGTGTTGCGCTTCATTTATTAATAAAAACATGAAAAAAAGACCCCCCCCAAAAAAAAGGTGCTAATGCATGCCATAATATGTTTACACCTTATTGGTTGGCTCTGTACAAAAAGATTTTACTAGTATTGCCTACAATGCCTAAAGCCCTACCCAGAATTACGACCTGACTGTAAATCTAAACAGTACTCGTCCGCAGAAGCATAGGGTGGAATACACTTTTTTTTTAACCCTTAACGGCACAATTTGGAGTGGAATACCATCGAGCTAGGTGATTGAAGCATCGCAGGTAGTGAGTACTACGATGGTTTAGAAAGCAGCAACAACTTGCACGTCTGTGTTATTCGTGCAAGGCATACCTTCACCTTGGGTTCCTGAGGCTTTGGTGCGGCCTTATCTACACCTAACCTGGGTGCTAGACCTCTGCTTGCATTATCACTGGGCTTGGCAGGCTTCTTGATCTGCGAACAGTTGTCTGCCCACAGTTATTTCAGCCTTCAGTACTGATGGTGCCATTGTTCTCTAGCCCACTTACACAAACGAGATGTAAAAATTGAAGGTTTATGTAACTCGGAGGCCTCGATAAAGATCTTCTTCAAAGCAGATCAGTGGCACTACTGTTGAAAAGGAATTCGAATAGATAAGAGTTACAATGAAAGGATGAGAAGGAGATGGTGGCATTTGAAGAGAATGGAACATGACCCTATTGGGAGAGCATTAGAGGCTTTAGCATCGGATGCTTAGATATTTTTCCTTTTTTCTCTGAGATTATTAGTAACCAAATAATTAGCATCATCTTAACGAATATATATGGCCTGTTTTTATGGCAAGTGAAGCCATGAGAGCATCTGATCTCTTTTATTAAAGGTGCCTTCATAACCTTATCCTTCTCTCTTTTTTTTTTTCTTGCAAAGAAAGTATATATGCTGAACACAAGGGATGATTTTTTGGTAAAATTATTATTGTTTTCACCCAATAATTTCTCTCTTTCTTTCTTTTTTGTCTCTTAATTTCGATTCGAAGTTTAAATTTTCCGTTCAATTGACATCCATTGGATGATCTGTTTGATCAAGAAGTTCATATTTGAATTGTTTTGAGAAAACGAGAGCGCCTTATGTTGTTAAGAAGATCAATACAAGAGATCAGATTTTTGCTTTCACTTCAAGGACGGCTGTGTTTATAATTAAATTTGGTGTTCAGCGAATTCATCTCGCTAAATAGGCTTAATTGGTCTAATTGGTACATGCATCCCACTGTCTCGAAACAATATTTATCTAGATCATCCTTGTTATTTTAATAGCCCAAAGCCCACGACTTACATAGATATCAATTTAGTGGTCACATAAATTATCTAAACCAAAAGGGTATATATGGGATAAGTAGTACTGTAATATTGTAACTTTGATGATCTTCTTATAATAATAATATATAGCCGCATGCTTAATTTTCTCATCAGAGTACTACATCGCACAGCATGCATTGATCGAGCAAGTTAATTAATTGGCTAGTGCTTCGTTGATTTGCCTCCTTTTCCCTGCACAAGTATGAGAACTTTCTTCAATAAGCTGCGTGCAGGATATCATGTTAAAAGTCTCATGCATGAATATATGGCATGCTGTCATGGGTTCCATGCATGCATGGATGATACATGTGTGTGTATATATATATATATATATATCGATCTAGCTTCTGCAATTGATATGATCTGTATATGATACGAATGGCATGTCGTGCGCGCGCGCGTGTATGTGTGACACAGTGTCGTGCATGCATGCATGGCACCTTTGGCGAGTATACAGACCTTCTTTTTAGATTCCTGAGGTGCCTTTGGTGCGGCCTTCTTTGCAGACTTGGATGCTGGAGCTTTGGTTGTACTATCAGTACCTGGCTTGGCAGCTGGCAGCTCCTTCTTGGCCTGCCCAAACAGCTGTGTCCCCACAGGTTTTGTAGCCTTCACCGAAGCCATATTGTTCGATCCAAAGATTTAACAAACAATCGAGATGTAAATTATGAAAATAAAAGCAAGCTTAATTAGCTAACTGATCTGTGGCCTCGACTAGTAGTACTGTCTTCTTCCGAACATGCATACTCTATCCTTTTATAGCTAGCTAGCTAGCAGGGTTCGCACGAGTACTACTGCTGCTGCATGCATGCATGACAGAGGAATTCGAATCACAAGTTACAATGGAATAATGACAACTATTAGGGGATGGTGGCCATTCGATCGGATTATTATTCGTAGAGCACTTGCTCAATTAGAGCTTTAGTATCATATGCTTTTGCTTAGTAATTTTTTTCCCTGGCATATATTATTGGCAACAAACTAGTTAAGCATATATATCGTGATATAATTTATGTGGAGTATGTTAAATACAGTTTTAGAGTGTGCAAGCCCCGCACTCTCTTTGAAAAATGATGGGCGGTACTCTACTATTTAAAAAATAAAATTTTTATGTGAGTTCTATATTTATCCACTTTTTTTAAAAAAAGTGCATGCGTGAGGCTTGCACACTCTAAAACTGCATGCAAATATCATCTATTTTATACGTGTAGCTTCTAATTTTTGTGTTGATAATATGGCTTTGCACTCCATTTAAGATTTGATGCTTTTAGTTTTAGGAGCTACTTTGAAGCCAAATATATGAGAGCAGCTAGCTAGCATGCATCTCGTTTTATATATAAAGTTCTACAATATGTCATATATATTATTTCAAATTTTTGCTCAAAAAAATAAAAACTGTGTTTCTCCTCTATTTCAATATGACTTTCAACCTTTTTTAAGAATGTCCCATGTGGAAGAGAAGTAGTTGCTTGGAGGTTGTGGAAGAGAAGAAATGAAGTTATGTTTTAAAAGGAATTCACATCCCCAAATACAATCCTAAAACAGACCGCTTAGAAGCTGCATCAGAAGCCTACAGCACAGAGTGCAAATAATTTAGAAAACAGTTGCAACTGGATGACTCCCCCAAGGGATGTATTGTAACATCCGGGTCCAGCACTAAGCTTACTTTCTATTTTTTGTTTTTGTTTTTGGGTTTATACATATAAAAAAACCCATTTGAGATTAACGATTAATTTTTGGGATAGACTATGGGTTTAAAATTTTATTTTTTGTAAGATGTGGATTCTTATTGGGCCTAATAATTAGGTTAAATCATTTTATATTTTATGGAGCAGGTGAAATTCTTTTTTAGTTATGGGCTGAAATTTATGGGACATGTTGTATTAATTTTAAAATTTGAGTCGAGGCCCATTAATATCAATAAAACACCCGACCCATGAGAAAAATTGCAGACAAGCCGAATAGATTTTCAAACTGCTCTAACCACCCAACCTAGTCCATTTGTTAATTCCATAGACAACATGTCGGCCCAAATATTTTGAAATGGGCCCACAAAGCCCAAGTCCATGAGAACCCAGGGATTAGTTCCACGCCCACACACATCTCCACACCATGCACGTCTCTTTCCCACTAGGGTTCACAACAACACTATATATAAATATATGTTACACACTTCATGCACAGCCCTTCATGCACGTAGTGATCATCTTCAACCTTTAGACTAGAGTTGCTGCCGCACCACCTTAAGGTAACCCCACTGCCAAGCTCCTCCACATGAGCCACCCAGTTTTCGATGTACCAACAGCCTCCAGTCCACGTCTAGGAAGAAACCAAGCCATGAAAACCACCTCCCCTACAGGGTAGAACCTCCATGCCATGGTAAGCTTCCACTACACTAGAGAACCACTACTTTTTTTCACCTCCCGTCCACGTCCAAGAAGAAACCAAGCCACGAAAACCACCTCCCCTACTCGGTAGAACCTCCACGACGTGGTAAGCCTCCATTGCACTAGAGAATCACTGCCCTCTTTCACCCACGTGCTGCCCTAGCCCCACCCTACACCACTGTCTCCCAAGCTACCATTGCATGTCCAAGAGGCCCTGTTTCCCGCACAAAAAACAGAGCACCTACTCTCTACCGTGAGCCATTGCAAATGACCTTCACTGAGAGCCAAACACATCGCAAACTCCATAGAAACCGTCACCAAAACCTTCTCGTCACCCTAAACCATCGCACGCCTCCTCCCTATCTCACAGTGAGCTTCCTTTCCCTCAAGCCGTGTTCTCTCTCTCTCTCTCATCACTCTCTCTCTCTTCGTTCTCTCTCGCTCATCACTCTTTCTCTCCCAGTGCTCTTCCACCTCATTAACCACCCATGACAGCTGCCTAGTCCCTTACTCTGCCGTATGCCTCCTTCCCTCTCGGTAAGCCTCAAACCCCTTGCTAGTGTCTGCTTGGTTTTCAAATAGGAAAGATTTATTTTGCCCCGTAGAGCTCAACATAAAATTAATGATGAAAGTACACTTATGCCCTTTGATTTACAGGCTAGAGTTTGAACTTGAATATTTTTATGTTGGCCCTGATTTTTACTATGGGCCTCAGTTGGTTTGCAGAAAATTAGTATAATATTTTTAGTAGGCTTAGTCTCACTTTATATTAGTACTAAAATTTTAATTTACAACTAATGTATTAGTAGGAGGAATTAAATGGATATCATTGAAATTTGGAAAATAATGATATTTTAGGGTGGAGAAATTTAGACATTTAGGAAAAATATGTTATTTTAGCATTTCAGGTTTAAGTATTGAAATATGTGTTCGATAAAAAATTTATGGAATCTACATGACTATTTTATAGGTGACGATTATTATTTGCTTGGCACTGTTGTGAGAAATTCTGAAAACCTAAAAAGTCTAGGTAAGCAGGGTTCCTGTACTAGACTTTGCATAAAAAATATGCATGTTTTTTTTAAAGAAATTTGAAATAATCTCAGTTATCTGTTCGGCATTACTCATGAAATCTGTATGAAAGAGAATTATTTTTTTCATGACTGGTGTAGACATGAGCTTATTTTTGGCATTCTGTCTCTGAACTATTCAAAAAGAGCGAATATGAAATTTATGAAAATTTGTGCATGTGATGCGAAGATGTTCTGAATCTATTTTTGAATATGTGAAATAATCTGAATCTGTTTCCTGACTCTGTTGTGATATGATGTGACATCTAAAAACTTTTGGAATGATTTTCTAACTCTGTTTTCAGTTCTGTTCAGTTAAGACCCCGCCACAGGTGATAATAGTGGTATACGGCCTTGCCACGGATGATAATAGTGGTATACTTATCACTTGTGGTATAAGGCCCTGCCACATGTGATAATAGTGGTACATGATCCTGCCACGGGAGATAATAGTGGTATACGGCCCCGCCACGGGTATAATGGTGGTTTATAATTCTACCACGTGGATTTTAAACATAGTATCAGTCTCGATGTGATGCTTTAATTTGATATGAAAATGATGTTTCAGATTTTGATATGCTAAAAGATTTATTTTTGAATAAGAATGTTTATGAAAGTTTCGCTCTGATATTTTGGATAACATGTTTTGATTACGCATTCTGAAAGCAAAGATTCTAATTCTACATTCTGAAAGTAAATGTTTTGTTCTACATTCTGAACTCTGTAAATGTTCATGTTTACATACTAGTATATGTTCTTTGCTTACTGAGTTGTTGATAACTCATCTCTTATCTTCACAACATTTTTCAGATAATTTTGATACCTCAGCTGGAAGTCAAGAGTAGGAAGTGTTAGTAAGGTTTGATGGTCGTAGAGGAATAAACGCCAAATGATACAAGTATTTATTGGAGAGTTTTATTTAGTAGAAAAATTATTTTATGTTATGTTGGTATTTTGAGTCATGGATATTTCTTAGTTGTTGTGGAGATTTTAATTTATTTCATTAAGGTATTTCTTTGGTGTCTCCATTGGTGGAGGAATATATATTTTTGGTTTTGAATAAATGAATTTATCTTTTATGGAAAATTTGGAGTATATAAATATTTTATAGGAGATAATTTTAAGGTATAAGGGTTAACTCTCCGGATCTACAAAGATGGGACGTTACATGTATACAAGATCAATCGGGATGTAGCTATTGATAAAAAAATAGTGCAAAGTTGGAGTTGGAGTCCTTGTCATGGCTAGAAGGGAGAAGTAATGGCAACAATGAGGAAGAACAGATCCTTCTTCCCAGATCCCTTAGTACTGGCAGAGATGTTTGCTGCACTTCAGGCCACAAAATTTGGCAATGAACTAGGTCTTTAGAAAGTTATACTCGAGGGGGATGCATTATAAGTTATCAATGTTATCAAAGGCAACGAAGAAACTGGAACAACAAAGGAATGCTAATTTCTAATGTTAGACTTTTGCTCTCTAAGTTTACCAATTGGTCCGTAAATCATGCTAGAAGGGACATAAACAAAATAACTCATGCTCTAGGCAAAGATGCAATGACTATCTCAGATGTAATCATTGATTTGGAGTCTATTTTCATTGTATTAAATCTCTCTTACAGGAATAAATATCAATAAATTATACTTATTTGGTTCTAAAAAAAAAAGATTTTCCCTTATAAGTGAATATATGCTGCCCAGAATAAAATTGGCATACAAGCCGTACGTGAGTGGGTGCACAACAAAGTTTTGAATACCGTACCAGACGTCGTACTGGTTAAAGTACTGGAACGAAATATTTTAGTACCAGTACCATTTCGTGTACTGTTTTAAGATAGTCAATATATGAATAAATTATAAATATAAATATATAAAAATTATATTCTAAAATAGTAGTCTATATATGAATAAATTATAAATACATATATATAAATTATAAATAGCTTAGTCTGAATTGAGGGTAAAAAAATGAGTTTGTAGTTTGAAAAAATAAAAAAAATAAAGGCCAAAATATCAGCCGGTACCGGCCGAAATACAGACCGATACAAGCCGAAATATAGGCCGGTATTTGAGTCAGTACGAAATTCATATAATACTTGTACCGGACCAATGTCAGGTATGATATATACCGATCGTACCGGCCGGTACCGGTACGTTATTTAAAACACTGGTGTGCAATGTGTTGTTGATCGTGAATCGACACTTTTGGCCCATGCACATATTCAACATGATAATGATACACTACCAACTATATTATTTAACTACTACTATATATTAAAATATTAATATTTTTTACTTTAATTCAAAATTTCTGTATTTACAACGGTTCAAAGTAAATAAAATAATAATTTTTTTTATAGTTAGTTGTAAACAAATTGTAGTATAATTGTTCTTATATATCATTTAATTTCCATTCAAACATCGCTAGGCATGCAACACTTGCGGCAGTTTATTTAGTTTTTGTCACTAAAACCGTGTCTAATGATAAACCTTTGTAATTAATTGCTGTAAACGATCTTATTTTAACAGTCATAAACTGAATTTACTTTTTCTTGCAGTACTAATATTAATCGATCTTTCTAATAATCATTAAACAATTTTTAATGAAATAAGTACCAATTTTTTTATTAATTTTTTGTTCTAAGATTTCCTAGTTCAGCATATGCATGCATGCATATAAATTGAAAACGAATTAATGTTCTATCTTGATAATAAAATTGTTCATGTTGGGTTCAATCTTTCATGCCAAAGTACTCATTCTTAAGTGGGAGACAATATTTATTTAAGTGTGTGTGTGTGTGTGTGTGTGTGTATATATATATATATTATAAGTGAAAGAACTAAAATATTTTAGAGTTTTAACTAAGTGGATAGTACTATAAATTTCATTAAAACTATGAACATTTTAGTCATTGTAAAAGAGGAAAAAGATTAAAACACTCCATATTTTCAACTACACCAATAAATTTAAATTGAAATAGATCAAAAGACTGGTATATAATTCGTCTGGGATGAAAGAGCTAGAGACCTTGAAAAGCAGTAGTGCACAAGGAATGATGGCATGAGACGACTAAAAAAACTAAATGAAAAAGATAGAGAAACCAAAAAGCCTCCGGTATATATCTCAAGTTTTAAAAAATAACAAACCAAGTGTTGCACCAAAACAATAAATGAAAAAATATAACCACAATTTCAATCTCTTCAGCATCATCGCCTTTACTCCAATCTTGTAACACCCTAATGGAAGGTCCAAACCATATTGCCTATACTCCAAAATGAGTCAATGATACCATTTGAGCCCCATTGGAACCTTATAAAGTACAAGGACTTCTCATTCCCAAGCAATGTGGGGTCTCATATACCACCTACCCTTATCTATATCATATGGGGTATCACAATCTACTCCCCTTAAATTCCCTACATCCTCGTCGGGCCTGCCCATTGTAGGTGGCACGGCTCAAGTCGCATATTTTTGGTTGGAACCTGGCTCTGATAGCATTTCTAACGTCCCAATGAAAGGCCAAATCACATGACCTATACTCCAAAAGGACTAGTCAATGATACAATTGGAGCCCCATTGGAATCTTATAAAGTGCAAGAACTTCTCATTCCTAAACAATGTGGGATCCCATACACCATCTACCTTTATCCATATTATATGATGTATCACAAATCTCCTCTTCTTTAAACCCACAATGACTCTCGCATGCTTAAAAAAAATCATAGGAAGCTCCTCAAACCATCTATAAGAAATATTGAAGATTTTACCTATATGTCAAAATCAGAGGAAGGGTCTTGCCAAAAAAGATTGACCATGCATAAAGCTTCCCTACGCAGTGATCATCCTTTTGTTGTACATTACTTTCTTCTCATTCACCCCAAAATATAATTAGCATAATGCTTAAAAAAAATTCAATTAGAGTACCAATATATGGGAGTAAAAAAGGAAAATAAAAAAAGCAAGTTACTAACCATCCAATATTGCAGAATACAAGAAGTTGATCCTTACAAATATATTGCGATAATTTACAAAACAAAGTATATTCCGCCTCTTATTCTGCCATCCAAGACTGTCAAAAAACTTTAAAAAAGATAGCATCTATTAATATAAAATGTTTAGTTTAAGATAGTCTCTATTAATCCCAATATTTGAAATAATATAAAATATAAAAGCGATTCTATTGTAAGCGAAATAACTAAAATTCTTATATTTTTAACTGTGTGGATAGTACTATAAATTTCTTTAAAACCTTGAACATTTTGGTCATTGTAAACTAGTAAAAAGATTAAAACACTCCATATTTTCAACTACACTTGTAAATTTTAAATGAAATAGATCAAAAGACTATGGTAAATAATTCATCTGGATGGAGGATAGACTTTGAGAAATAATAGTTTACAAGGGATGATGGCATGATACAGCCAGGGAACCCAATGGAAGAAGACAGAAATAAAAAAGCCTCGGCTATTTGTTTGATTTTTTTTTTTTTAAAAAAGCAGGCCATTCATTGAACCAAAATAGTAAATGAAAAAAAATAACCATAACTCCAATCTCTTTAGCGTCATCATGTTCACTCCAATCTCATTTTCTTTAAACCCACAATGACTCTCGCACCCATATGTATATATGTATGTGTATTCCATACAAAAACCAGAGGAAGCTTCTCAATTAGAAATATTGAAGTTTTTACCTATTTGTCAAAATCAGAGGAAGGGACTTGCCTAATGGTGCGTTTAACCTAGTAACAACTATTTCTCGCCTTCTTTCATCTAGGCGTCATCCACATACCTTTTTGGTCACCCTATGATTTTTCCTCGCTTCTCATTCACCCCAAAATATTGTTAGCATAAAAGCTTAAGAAATAAATTAAATGAAAATATATAGGGAGCAAAAAAGGAAAAAAATGGAAAAAGACAAGTCACAAACCTAACCCTCAAATGCAGAATACAAGGAGTGGATCCTTATATATATATTGAAATAATTAACAAAACAAAATATGTACCGCCTTTTTTCTGCCATCCAAGACTGCAGCAAATGAATGCCCAAAACACCTTAAAAAAGATAACATCTATTAATACAAAATGTTTCGTATAAGATATTATTTGTCAATTCCAATATTTTAAATAAGATAAAATATAAAAGCGATTCTATTATGTTTTTAATTGGGTGGATAGTATTGTAAATTTTATTAAAACTTCAAACATATTAGTCATTGTAAACGAGTAAAAAAATTAAAACAATTCATATTTTCAACTACACTGACAAATTAAAAGATCAAGAGCCTATGGTAAATAATTTGTCTAGGCTGGAAGAGAGACCTTTAGAAGTAGTAGTTCACAATGGATGACGGCATGAGATGACTAAAGAAACTAAATGAAGTAGATAGAAAAACCAAAAAGTCTCGGGTATTTGTCTCAAGTTTAAAAAACACTAGACCAAGCGTTGCAAAAACAATAGCTTAAAGATTGACCTTGCACGAAACTTTTCTTCCACAACAATTGCCCTGATGTTGTACATTACTTTCTTCTAATTCACCCCAAAATATAGTTAGCATAAATTTTAAGAAACGAATAAGACAAAAGTACCAACATATGGGGAGAGCAAAAAAGGAAAAAAAAAAAAAAAACAAGTCACTAACTCTCCAATGCAGAATATAAAGAGTTAGTTTTTATAGATATATTACAATAACTAACAAAACATAATATATACTGCCTTTCGTTCTTCCATTCAAGGCTGCAACAATTGAATGTGCCAACACCTCGAGAAAAATAGCATCTATTAATATAAAATATTTGATGATATAAGATAGTATATATTAATTCTAATATTTGATATAATATACAATATAAAAGTGATTGTATTTTAAGTGAAATAATTAAAATATCTTTCATTAAATAAGTGCATGGTACTATAAATTTCATTAAAATTCTGAAATAAGTAAAAAGATTATAACAGTCAACTACACTAATAAATTTGAAATGAAATATATCAAAAGGCAATGGTAAATAATTTTTCGGGAATAAAATACAGACCTTGAGAAATAATAGTCCACAAGAGATGATGGCATGAGACGGCAAAAGAACCCAAATGAATAAGCTAGAGAAACCAAAAAACCTCAGTTATTTGTCTAAAATTCAAAAATATACCAGGCCATGTGTTGCAAAAACTATAGATGAATAAATAAAACTACAACTCAAATCTTTTCAACATGATCACCTTCACTCCAGTCTCATCTTCTTCAAACCCTCTTGCACCCATTTGTATGTATTTATGTATGTGTGTATGTATGTGTCTATGTATAAGTGTATGTGTCTGTATGTGCATGTATGTGTGTATGTATGTGTGTGTGTACGTATGTATGTATGGATGGATGTGTGTATGTATGTCTGTATGTGTGTGTGCATGCGCATGTGTGTTGTATGTATGTGTGTATGAATGTATGTTTGTATAAATGTATGTGTGCATGTATGTGTGTGGGAATCTGTGTATGTGTGTATGTATGTGTGTGTGTGTGAATCTTTGTATGTATGTACATACGTGTGTTCTGTATGTATATATGTATGTATGTACGAGTATCTGTACGTACGTATGTACGTATGTATGTGTGTGTGTGTATATGTATTTATGTCTGTATGTATCTTTGTATGTGTGTATGTATATATACAGAAGTTGAAGAGTTTTAGGTAAAGAGAGAGAAACAAAAAGAGATAGATATTTGATTAATGATTGACCTTTCATGAAGCATCTATTTCGCATTAGTCGCTCTTCTGTTGTAAATTACTTTCTTCTATTTCACCATAAAATATTGTTATTATAAAATGTAAGAAACGAATTAAATGAGAGTACCAATATATGTTGAGCAAAAAGTGAAAAAAAAAAAATGCAACAAATCCTTCAATGATGCAAAAAGTTGATAATTTCGTTCGGCCCTCTAAGGCTGCAGCAATTGAATGCCCTAACACCTTGAAAATGATAGCAATATTAATATAATTTTTTTTTATCAAATAATGTCTATTAATTGTAATATTTGAAATAATATGAAATACAAAAGTGATTATATTGTAAGTAGAATAACTAAAATATTTTACATTAATTAAGTGGATAGTATTCTAAATTTCATTAAAATGTTGAACATTTTAATGTTGTAACCAAGTAAAAAGATTAAAACAGTCAACTACACTGATAAATTTGAAAAGAAATAGAAAAGAAACTATAATAAATAATTTATCTTGGATGAAGCATAGACCTTTAGAAGTAATAGTTCCAAGAGATGATGGCATGAGACTACCAAAGAATTAAATGAATAAGACATAGAAATCAAAAAGCCTCGTCTATTAGTCTAAAATTCAAAACAACACCAGGCCATGATTTGTAGAAACGGTAAACAAAAATAGGTTATCAACTTCAATTTCTTCAGGATTATCACCTTTACTCCAATCTCCTCTTCTTCAAACCCCCTCACACTCATTTGTTTGTATTCATGCATGTGTGTATGTATGCGTCTATGTAAGTTTGTTTGTATTTGTGTGTCTGTATGTGTGCTTATGTGCATTTGTGTATTTGTATGTATGTATGTCTATATGTATGTATATATGTATGTAATAAGTATGTATGTGTGGATGGATGTATGTTTGTATGTATGTATGTATGTGTGTGTGTGTGTATGTCTGTATGTATGTCTGTATGTATGTATGTGTATGTCTTTATGTATGTATGTACATATGAATGTATGTATGTCTGTATGTCTGTATATATGTGTGTATGTATGTATGTGTGTATGTGTGTGTGTATGTATGTATGTATGTATGTATGTGTCATACAAAAGTCAAAGAGTTTTAGGCAAAAAGATAGAAATAGAAATAGAGTGAGAGAAATATTTGATTACTGATTGACCTTGTATGGAGTTCCTTTCGCTTCAGTTGCTCTTATTCATTTGATCACTATCCCTCCAATGAAGAATACAAAGAGTTAATAATTTCGTTGTGCCCTCCAAGATTGTAGAATTGAGTGTCCCAACACCTTAAAAAAATAGTATCTATTAATATAAAATATTTTATATAAGATAGTACCAATTAATTCTAATATTTGAAATAGTATACAATATAAAAGTAATTATATTGTAAGAAAAAAATAACTAAAATATCTTACATTAAATATGTGGATGGTACTGTAAATCTCATTAAAACTTCAAACATTTGAGTCGTCGTAAAAAAGGAAATAGTCAACTACGTAGATAAATTTGAAATTAAATTAATCAAAAGAATAAGGAAAAAAAATTGGTTTGGCATGAAAAATAAACCTGAAGTAGGAAGTTCACAAGAGATGATGAACAAAGAATACAAATGAAGAATACAGAGAAACCAAAAATTCTTGGCTATAACTACAACTCCAATATACAATATAAAAGTGATTATATTATAAGGGAAAGAACTAAAATATCTTACATTAACCACGTGGATGGTACTATAAATTAAATTAAAATTTCAAAAATTTGAGTTTTGTAAACAACTGAAAAGATTAAAACCGTTAATTGCGCTGACAAATTTGAAATGAAATCTGATGTAAAAACATAAGGTAAATAATTTGTTTGGCATGAAAGATAGACTTGAAGTAGTAAGTCCACAAGAGATCATGATATTAGATGGCCAAAGAATCCAAATGAAAAAGACGAAGAAACCGAAAAGCCTCTGCTATAACCACAACTCTAATCTCTTCAACATTATCATCTTCACTCTAATCTCTTCTTCTTAAACACTCTCGCATCAAAATAAGGTATATGTGTATGTATGTATATATTTGTGTGTGTATATGTAGTATGTATGTATATATATATATGTATATATGTATATGTATATGTATATGTCTTTATGAATGTATGTATGTCTAAATGTATGTATGTGTATATGTTTATATGTGTTTATATATGTTTGTATGTAGGTATGTATATGTATGTATGTATGTATATATGTACGTCTTTGTGAATGTATGTATGTGTGTGTATATGTTTGTATATATGTATTACCTGTATGTATGTATGTGTGTGTGGTATGTATTGTTATAAAAAACGATGACAATAAAGTAAAAGTAAAACACGGGAAAATAAGCAATCACACGATACAGTATTTACGTGGTTCGGTAAATTACCTACGTCCATGGGAGCTGCAGAGGATTTTTATTACTTGAGGAATGACACTACAATGTATAGGGCGGCTATTGTTCACTCAGATACAGTACAAAGCAAAAACAATTCACTTAAATACATCATGCGGCAGAAACCCTAAATTCTTTAGAAATAGTCATGTTCGCTTGAACAGCGTGTCGAGCCCGCATCGAGAGAACCTGTTCCCCACAATCGCTCGAGCCAAGTGTCGAGTGGCTCTTCGAGTGAACTCTCTGACTTCCCTCCGCTCGAGCGGAGTGACGAGCGGTGTCGAGCGAACTCTCTACCTTGCGTTTGCTCGAGTGGTATGAACCAGACTCTACAATACTCAACATGTATGTATGTGTATGTATGTACGTACGTACGTGGTATGTGTTTGTACGTTTGTATGTATGCATGCATGTGTGTGTGTGTGTGTATGTTACACAAAAGTCAAATTATTTTAGGCAAAGAAAGAGAAATAGAGAGAGAGAAATACTCAATTAATCATTGATCTTGTATGAAGCATTCCTTTTACA
Organism: Juglans microcarpa x Juglans regia; assembly: GCF_004785595.1. NCBI lineage: Eukaryota > Viridiplantae > Streptophyta > Magnoliopsida > Fagales > Juglandaceae > Juglans > Juglans microcarpa x Juglans regia. Next base: position 9,634,098 of record NC_054598.1, on the reverse strand, counting down.
GCAATCGCTCATCTATTGTAAATTATTTTATTCTAATTCAGCATAAAATACCGTTAAAATAAAACTTAAGAAACGAATTAGATGAGAGTACCAAGATATGGGGAGCAAAAAGGGGAAAAAACAAAAAAACGCAAGTCACTAACCTTCCAATACAGAATACAGAGTTTTGATCCTCATTTTCCCCTCCTAGACTGTAGAAATTGAAAGTACACATTGAAAAAAAACATCTATTAAAATAAAATATTTGGTATCAGATAATATCTATTAATTCTAATATTTGAAATAATATACATTATTTCTTAAAACTAATTTTATTGTAAGTGAAATAACTAAAATATCTTATATTAAAACTTTGAACATTTGAGTTGTTTACAAAATAAAAAAGATTAAAACAGTCAATTACGCTGATAAATTTGAAATGAAATAAATCAAAAGATTTGGTAAATAATTTGTCTAGTATAAATGATAGACTTGATGTAGTAAGTTAACAAGAGATCATGGCATCAAATGGCCAAAGAATCTAAATGAAAAGGACGAAGAAACCAAAAAGCCTATGCTATAATCACAACTCTAATCTCTTCAGCATTATCATATTCACTCCAATATCTTTTTCTCAAACCTTCTCGCACCGAAATAAGATATTTATGTATGTATGTATGTGTGTGTGTGTGTGTATGTATGTATGTGATTAGTAAGAAATTGTGATTTACTTACCCTTTGAAATTACTTGATTTCGCAGGACATATTTGCCTCAAATGCTAAGATAATCAATATTTTGAAGAGATGGTCTTAATAATAGGCAAAATGATTAAAAGGCCCATTCCGATATTAATGCTAGGCCCTGTTGCAAGGCATACTAACACATGGAAATTATTCCAGTGTAGCATTCATGGCCTAAGGCCACACGATGCCCCAAACCCAAACTTGGCCCATAATCCTTATAAAGAATAATGACCTTGTATTGAGAAGAAGGAAAAGAGAAGGGACCAGCAAAAGGCTCTAGACACCATCGGAAGGAAAGTGAGAAAACTCTTGAGGCGATGGAGATGAGGATAAAAGGAAAGGGAGGACTAGAGTGACCTTAAGGGTCATTCTACATGAGTGACCCTATTTTATTCCATATTTTCGTGCAGCTTGATGCTTCCTTTCCCTTGCCCTGTTTGCGACTTGCTAGACTTGCTTTGCTTGGCCCCTCCTAACAGTATCCGAATGCTTGAAGTCTTTTGATTTGTTGCAGTATTATCTGGCGACGGGCTTTGCTGGAATCAGACCTAGACGATGCTAACCTTACCGGTCGTGAGTTCCTCTTTACTCACAAGGTGCTACGGCAGAAGGGGAACATCCAAAATTTCAGGGCGATACATGCCCTTGTTAACCTAGAGTCGAGGTATTGTACGATGAAGGACTGATCTACGAAGTTCTTCGTTGTGTCTGGCCTTGGGTGGGAGTTCCCAGTGGCCCAAGTGAGTCGCCAAGAGTTTCCGATCCAGAAGAATTGGGGGAGGTTTCGGAGGACAACGCGATATGCTCGTTGACCACTTCCAACGAAGCGCGGCGCATTGCAGTTTGCAGTTGTTTGGGAGTGGGTACAGAAGAACCCCGATAGTGTCTTCCCGGAAGTCCTTCTTTCTGAGGAGTGCCTAAGGGATTCGCTGCCTTCCCTTAGCCACGTTTCTTTTGAGGTGACCGTTGCCAAGCCCCGGGTTGTTCCCGCTTGAAAGCGTCCCACGAACCCTTCTCCGTCAGGCAAAGGGAAGAAGCCTTGCTTAGAGGGTACCTGGGCGAACAGCAAGCCTCCTTCTAGAGCCTTGATTCCTCCAAGGCGGGAGTCAACTACCTTGGAGGTTCGTCGTCCAGCCATCCTGGTGACGCTGGTGAAGGTGCCAGTAGGGCCTTCTTCCTTTGAGCCCTCGGACGCCTTGGTGAGGGGTCCTCTAGCTGACGTTCCCTCCCTGATGCCAGGGCCGACTGGTGCTACTGAGGTGCCCCTGGATGCGGTCAAAATAGATACCCTACTCTGAGGAATCTTTGCAGTCGAGGTCCCTAGGCGGACTATCAAGTAGCAACGTTCTCTGTGGGTTTCTCCTCCTTCCTCAGCTTGCTCTTTGTAGGTAGTTACTTCTTTGGGGATGAGGCCAAGGCTTGCTCGGGTGGTTTGGACATTGCTAATGAGGGGGTGGCAGCTACAACTTCCAGCAACCGTGTCTAGATGGAGTGCAGCGCGTGAGGTGACTCCCTCCCTTTTGGATGTTGTAATCAACTTGGGTTCGAGGAGTCCGTGTGACGACCCGCATACCTAGGTAGAGCACCAAGATGAGGGTGATTCCCTTCTAAGTGTTATAGTCGGCTCGGGTATGAGGAATTCATGTGACGACCCGCCTACCCAGTCAAAGCGCCCAATGGAGGGTGATTCCTTTCTGGATGTTGTAGTCGGCTCTAGTCTCCGAGAGGTTCGCGTTCAGCAAGCGGTCCACGTCCTAAGCTATGACGATGTTATTTTCTGCACCGATGCTTCGAAGTTCTGCCTCACTTTTTTAGCCTTTAGGTCTATGCTAAGGTTGTGTTGTATGACTTTGGGCTCTATTTCGGGCATATCCTCATGGCTCCAAGCAAATGCATCCTTCTGCTCAGTGAGAAGTTATTACATGGCGCTCCAAGCTTCAGATGTCATTTTGTTGCTAATCCTTGCCATGACTTCTAGTCAACCTGGGTTGAGAAGGATAAGCTCCAACAACTCGCTTGGTTTCACTTTTCTGAGCCCCTACTCATCTCAAACCTTGCTTTCGACTTGCATGCAGTCGGGAGGTGGCGGCAAGGTGTAGGCACCCTCCGCATCACACACCTCGCTTACCCCGTCCTTCGTAGGCATCTCTTCGCGAGTGTGTGCCCATCTTTCTTCCACTACACCCTCTTCAATCCCAAGAACTTGGTTCATTTGCTAGTTAGCTTCCATATCACACTGAATTGTTTGGAATTGGTTGCCTCAGGTGTACGAAGTACACATAAGATCTAAACAAGATCTCACAAACGGTGCCATTGTTAACGTCGTGTTTCACATGCCTTTGAGCCAGGCTCCGACAACTTAGGTCTTCAGGAGTGGGTGTACAAAAGATATGGGGAGAGGGCAACCTTGGGGTTGGAGAGTCTCTAATGCCAAAATTAGTTAGTTCTCTTGAAAGTTTTTAAATAATTGAAAGAGTCTAGGGATCAGAGAGCGTTTCTCGTACCTGAGACTTGCTATTTATACCATAAGTCTGAGGGACAAATCATGTCTACCCCATGAAGTTTGTGTCATTCGTACTATTCTCTTTTTCAGAGTTCTTTAATGTGGCATGGCTCTACAATGACTTCATTAATGCGGCGTGTAGCTCGGATAGTGGTGCCATTAATGCGGCATAGTTTTTTTTATTTTCCTCTCCCAACTGGTATCCTTGGTGGTCCATTGATGCCCCTCCCGTCAAAGGATTGAGGCTTCCCCGTATATTATGCCCACTACACAGTAATCACTCAAGAGTTGGACACTACTCAAGGGATTTCAAGGTCGATGAGTCTCATGTCTTGCAGCACGTTCCCTCATGCAGGTTGCGTCCAAAGGAGCCTTCCCAGGGCCGGGTTGGAGACTTTATTCGTTCTGGGTGGGCCTTCGGTTCTAGTTCGTTTAGTTGTTATTCTCAGGCCCGCTAGGTCTAAGGCGGGGAAATCCCCTTACACATCTATTAATATAAAATCTTGATATCAGATAATATATATTAATTCTAATTTTTGAAATAATATACATTAATTCTTAAAAGTGATTTTATTGTAAGTGAAATAACTAACATGTCTTAGATTAAAATTTCAAATATTTGAGTTGTTTACAAAACAAAAAAAGATTAAAACAGTCAATTATGCTTATGAATTTGAAATAAAATAAATTAAAAAATTTGATAAATAATTTGTCTAAGATGACGAATAAACCTGAAGTTGTAAGTCCACAAGAGATCATGACTTCAAATAGCCAAAGAATCCAAATGAAGAAAATGAAGAAACTAAAAAACCTCTGTTATAATTACAACTCAATCTCTTCAGCATTATCATCTTCACTCCAATCTCTTCTTCTCAAACCCTCTCGTACCGGAATAAAATTTATGTGTATGTATGTATGTATCTATGTATGTATGTACATGTGTATGTATATCTGTATGTATATATGTATGTATATGTATATGTATGTATATATATGTATATGTATGTATATATGTGTGTGTGTGTGTGTGTGTATGCATGCATATATGTATGTATGTTTGTATGTGTATATGTATTTGTGTTAGTATGTATGTATATGTATTTGTGTTGGTATGTGTGTATATGTATGCATGTATGTGTGTATATGTATGTATGAATGTGTGTATGTATGTATATATGTGTGTATCTATCTATATATGTACGTCTTTATGAATGTATGTATGTCTGAATGCATGTATGTGTGTGTATATATGTATGTATGTGTATATGTTTGTAAGTGAGTATAAATGTTTGTATATAGATATGTATATATGTATGTCTTTATGAATGTATGTATGTCTGTATGTCTATATGTGCGTATATGTTTATATGTAGGTATGTATATCTGTATGTATGTATGTGTATGTATATGCGTGGTATGTGTGTGTGTGTGTGTGTGTGTGTGTGTGTGTATAATATGCATGCATTTATGTATGCATGCATGTGTGTGTGTGTGTGTGTGTGTGTCTATATGTTATGTGTGTGTTAGTTTGTGTATATGTCATACAAAATTCAAAGCGTTTTAGGCAAAGAAGAAGAAACAAAGAGAGCGAGAAATACTTGATTAATCATTAATCTTGCATGAAGCATCCCTTTTACAGCATCTATTGTAAATTAACTTATTCTAATTCATTCTAAAATACAGTTAAAATAAAATTTAAGAAATGAATTAGAACAAAGTACCAAAAATAAAAAAACGCAAGTCACTAACCTTTCAATGCAAAATACAAAAAGTTTTAATAACTTCATTCTGCCCTCCTAGGCTGCAAAAATTGAATTTATACATTAAAAAAATATTTATTAATATAAAATATTTGCTATAAGATAAAATCTATTAATTTTAATTTTTGAAATAATATACATTAATTCTTAAAAATGATTTTATTGTAAGTGGAATTAACATATTTACATTAAAATTTTGAATATTTGATTTGTTTACAAAACGAAAAAAATATTAACAAAGTCAATTAAGCTGATAAATTTGAAATGAAATAAATAAAAAAACTTGTTAAATAATTGGTTAGGATGAAGGATAGACCCAAAATAGTAAGTTCAGAAGAGATTATAACATTAGATGCCCAAAGAATCCAAATGAACAAGACGAATAAATAAAAACCTGAAATAGTAAGTCCACAAGTGATCTTGACATCAGATGGCCAAAGAATCCAAAAAGCTTCTTCTATAACCACAACTCTAATTTTTTCAGCATTATCATCTTCACTCCAATCTCATCTCAAGCCCTCTCGTACCAAAATAAAGTATATGTGTATGTATGTATTATGTCTGAATATATATGTCTATATGTGTATGTATGGATGTATGTATGTGTGTACAAATATGTGTATGTATATATGTATGGATGCATGTATTTGTGTTTGTGAGTGCGCATGCGCATATATGTGTATGTATGTATACATGAATGTACATATGTATACATGTATGTCTTTATGATTGAATGAATTTATGTCTGAATGTATGCATGTGTATGTAAGTCTTTATGTGTGTATGTTTGTATGTATGTATAATGTTTGCATGTAGGTATGTATATATGTTTGTCTTTATGAATGTATGTATGTCTGTATGTTTGTATATATGTTTGTATGTACGTTTGTAAATCGATATGTATGTATGTATGTATGTATGTATGTATGTATGTACAGGATATGTGTATGTATATATTTATGCATGCATGCATCTATGTATGTATAAATTATTGTATGTGTGTGTATGTCTGTATGTATGTATGCTTTTGTGTGTGTGTGTGTGTGTCTATATGTATGTGTATGTTTGTGTGTGTATTTGTGTATATACCACAAAAGTAGTAATTTAGACAAAGAAAAAGAAAGAAAGAGTGAGAAAGAAATACTCGATTATTCAAAAACCTTGCATGAATCATCCATTTTGCAGCAATCGCTCTTCTGTTATAAATTAGTTTATTTTAATTTATCCTAAAATACTGTTAAAACAAAATTAAGAAACGAATTAGATGAGAATACTAAGATATGGTGATCAAAAAAGGAGAAAAAAATACAAGTCACTGACCTTCCAATCTATAATACAAAGAGTTTTGATCATTTCATTCTGTCCACCTAGGTTACAGAAATTGAATTTACACATTGACAAAAAATATCTATTAATATAAAATGTTTGGTATCAAATAATATTTATTAATTCTAATTTTTGAAATTATATATATTAATTCTTAAAAATGATTTTATTGTAATAGAAATAACTAACATATCTTACATTAAAATTTTGAACATTTGAGTTGTTTACAAAACGAAAAAAATTAAAACAATCAATTACGTTGATAAATCAGAAATGAAATAAATAAATAAACTTGATAAATAATTTGCCTAAGATGAAGTATATACCTGAATTAATAAGTCCACAAGAGATCTTGACATCAGATGGCCAAAGAATTCAAATGAAGAAGGTGAAGAAACCAAAAAGCCTCTTCTATAAGCACAATTCTAATTTCTTCAACATTATCATCTTCACCTCAATCTCTTCTCAAACCCTCTCGTACCAAAATAAGGTTTATGTGTATGTATGTATTATATATGTATATATATGTCTATATGTGTATGTATGGATGTATGTATGTATGTATGTATGTTTGCATGTATGTAAGTATTTGTGTTTGTGCATGCGCACGTACATATATGTGTATGTATGTATACATGTATGTACATATGTATACATGTATGTCTTTATGATTGAATGTATTTATGTCTGAATGTATGCATGTGTATGTATGTATATTTGTATGTATGTATAATGTTTGCATGTAGGTATGTATATATGTTTGTCTTTATGAATGTATGTATGTCTGAATGTAGGTGTATGTATGTCTGTATGTGTGTATGTTTGTATATATGTTTGTATGTAGGTTTGTAAATTGATATATATGTATGTATGTATGTACGTGATATGTGTTGTATGTATGTATGCTTTTGTGTGTGTGTGTGTGTGTGTCTATATGTATGTGTTTGTTTGTGTATGTATTTGTGTATATGCCACAAAAGTAGTAATTTAGGCAAAGAAAAATAATGAAAGAGTGAGAGAGAAATACTAGATTATTCATAGACCTTGCATGAAGTATCCATTTCGCAGCAATCGCTCTTCTGTTATAAATTTGTTTATTTTAATTTATCCTAAAATACTGTAAAAATAAAATTAAGAAATGAATTAGATGAGAGCACTAAGATACAGTGATTAAAAAGGAAACAAAATACGAGTTACTAACCTTCCAATCTATAATACAAGAAGTTTTGATCCTTTATCAAATAATATCTATTAATTCTAATTGTTGAAATTATATACATTAATTCTTAAAAATGATTTTATTGTAAGAGAAATTTAACATATCTTACATTAAAATTTTGAACATTTGAGTTGTTTACAAAACGAAAATGTTTAAAATAATCAATTATGTTGATAAATAAAAAATGAATTAAATAAACAAAATTGGTAAATAATTTGTCTAGAATGATGGATATACATGAGGTAATAAGTCTACAAGAGATCTTGACATCAGATGGTCAAAGAATTCAAATGAAGAAGGCGAAGAAACCAAAAAGCCTTTTCTATAACCACAATTCTGATTTCTTCAGCATTATCATCTTCACTCCAATCTCTTATCAAACCCTCTCGTGCCAAAATAAGGTATATGTATATGTATGTATTATGTCTGTATATATGTGTCTATATGTGTATGTATGGATGTATGTGTGTGTATATATATGTGTATTTATATATGTATGTATGCATGTATGTAAGTATTTGTGTTTGTGTGTGCGCACGCTTATATATGTGTACGTATGTATAATGTTTGCATGTAGGTATGTCTGAATGTAGGTGGATATATGTCTGTATGTGTATATGTTTGTATATATGTTTGTAAGTAGATTTGTAAATCGATATGTATATATGTATGTATGTACGTGGTATGTGTATGTATGTATTTATGCATGCACGCATCTATGTCTGTATGTATATATGTATGTATGTATGTATGCTTTTGTGTGTGTGTATTTGTATATATGCCACAAAAGTAGTAATTTAGGCAAAGAAAAAGAAAGAAAGAGAGAGAGAGAGAAATACTCGATTATTCATAGACCTTGCATGAAGCATCCATTTCGCAGCAATCGCTCTTCTGTTATAATTTAGTTTATTTTTATTTATTCTAAAATACTGTTAAAATAAAATTAAGAAACGAATTAGATGAGACTACTAAGATATGGTATCAGAAAAGGAAAAAAAAATACAAGTCACTGGCCTTCCAATCTATAATATAAGGAGTTTTAATCTTTTCATTCTGCCCACCTAGGCTACAGAAATTGAATTTACACGTTGACAAAAAATATCTATTAATATAAAATGTTTGGTATCAAATAATATCTATTAATTCTAATTTTTGAAATTATATACATTAATTCTTAAAAGTGATTTTATTGTAAGAGAAATAACTAACATATCCTACATTAAAATTTCGAACATTTGAGTTGTTTACAAAACGAAAAAAAATTAAAACAATCAATTACATTGATAAATCAGAAATGAAATAAATAAAAAAACTTGGTAAATAATTTGTCTAGAATGAAGGATATACCTGAGGTAATAAGTCCACAAGAAATCATAATATCATATGGCTACAGAATCCAAATGAAGAAGACGAATAAACCGCCTCTGGTATAACCACAATTTTAATCTCTTTAGTATTATCATCTTCATTTCAATATCTTATTCTCAAACCCTATTTGTAACGCCCCGATCCCGGAGGTCCGGAGAGTTAACTCTTAATATCTAAATTCAACTTAAATAACACAACTAAAAATCCAGAAAATCCGAAACAATGCTAATTCATTTAATCAATCTAAATATCTAAGTTCCTCCATGGGAACAATAAAGAGAATCTCAATAACATAACTTAAAAATTCTCTAAAATGCGAAATTATCCTTAACTCATCGAATCAAAATACTCGAAAAATAAAATCAGTTTACAAACTACGACTCTCAAATAAGCATTTGTACCTTCAGACACTTATTTCACTTCGATCATCCCAACTTGCTAAAACTTCATACTCTTGTTCTCTAGCTGAACCATCAAAGTTATCTGAAAAATATATGGAGATAAGGGGTGAGTTATCAACAACTCAGTAAGCAGATGACATATACTAGTATGTAAACATGAGCATTTATAGAAATCAGAATGCATAACAAAACATTTTCATTTTCAGAATACGGAAGCAAAACATGTTATCAAAATATCAGAGAGAAGATTTAGAAATAATTTCATTCAAAAATATCCTTTTTGGCATAGCATAAATGATCATCATCATCAGACCATCATATCAGAACAGAAGCCATGTATAACCCTCGTGGTAGGGTTGTGCAATCTGCGAATAACCAAGCAGAACATAAATCATTCTATCACCAAGGTGTGCACTCAAAACAGAGACCATTACTTTAACCCGTGGCAGAGCCATATCCACTATTATAACCCGTGGTTGGGTCGTATCCACTATTGTAACCCGTGGTTGGGCCGTATCCACTATTATTACCCGTGGTTGGGCCGTATCCACTATTATAACCCGCGGTAGGGCCGTACTGAACAGAACGAAAACAGAATCAAATTCAGAATCAAAAAATCATGTCAAATGTTTTCAGAGATCACATCTTATCTAAACAGTGTACTAAACAAAATCATATTATCTTCGTAATCAAAACAGATCCAAAGCATATTTACAATATTTATGCACAAATTTTTATATTCGCTCTTTTTTGCATAAATAAAAAATAAAGTGTCAAAAATAAGTTCATGTCTACACCAGTCATGGCAGAAAGTAATTTCCTCTTAAACAGAATCTCATGAGTGATGCAGAACAAATAACTTAGGTAGTTCAAATTTCTTTTCATAATCAAATATGTATATTTTCCAAAAATAACCTCAGCTCATTTTATTTTAAATGCAAAGTCTAGCATAGGAATCCCGCTTACCTGGACTTCTTAGCTTTTTCAAAATTTTTCTCAAAATGTCGAACAATAATTAATCGTCACCTATAAAATAATCATGTAATTCTCGTAAATTTCTAATTAATCACACATTTCGATATTTAATCCTAAACTTCTAAAATAGCCTATTAAAATCCTCAAAATCTAAAATTCAAATAATCACTTTCTAAAATCGTCACTGTTGCTTTAATCACTATGATTAACACATTTAAAAGTTTGATCTATTTATTATTGAAAACAAACTATAAAGTTTAATACTAGAATATATAATTATCCTAAAATATTTTAAAATAAACATACCTATTTTTAAATAGACTAAATCATATCTAAAGTGTAAAAACAACATTACTCCAATATTATTTACTCTTAAAATAAATCTTTACTTAATAACATGTTGAAAAATACTTAAGTGATTTTATGAAATCCTAAATATATAAGAGTATACTATTACATAATATAAATTAAAAGCTAATTAATATATCCTGTATTAGAGGGTAATAAGGTAATTTCAAGTAATTTTTCGAAAACTAAACAAAACCTACGTAAATCTACAGAACATGCACGACAGGGCTTACTCACGGAGGAAATCACGCGGTAGCGTACGACGTAACGAGGGGCCAGGCAGACAGTGGTGATCACGGCAGAGCACTGGACGAGAGCAAGAGACCAACGAATGAGGAAAAACAATGAACGACAAGAGTAAGCCGAGAGAGTGACACGGAGGCGCTGTCGGTGGCTTACCGAAAGGGACGCGGTGGAAAAGGAGTGGCGTGGAGTGACCGTCGGAGTTCTCTGTGCCGGTGGTAACGGCGTGGAGGCGCTGGCACCGTGTGTGGTGGCGATGAACGACAAGGGCACTGGGCTGTGATGCTCTGTTTTTGGTGGCTAAAACAGGGGAATTTCGGATCACTCGGCAGATGGTTGTTCTCGGTACTTTGGTGGTGGTGAAGCAGTGTACGGCGGGGGAGCTAGACCTCCAGTGATGGTCAAGTGGAGGTGATGCACGGTGAGGTGGAGCTGCGATCCGTGGAGACGCAGTGTGCACGGGTTACTTCGGTTTTACGCGGAGATGGAGGTGGCGGTGCGGAGGAGTTTGCTGCAAACGTTCAAGGACGCAGGCTAAGACAGTGCGGTGGTTGAGGCTTACGTTCGTGTGGTCTGGGCAGTGGGCACGATGGTTCGTGTGTTTCGGGTTGGGTTTGATCGAGGCAGTGGGTGGGATGTTGCGCTACGCCTGATCTTCAAGCAGGTGAGAGGACGCATTGAAGTTGGACGGTGGGAGGGCATGAAACGCTGCGGTTGCTGTTTGCGTGGGGAGGAGTTTCAAGCGGCAGCAGTGTTTGGATAGTTTCTCATTACATGGGAAAAACATAAGCATCTATATATATGTGAGGTGAAACCCTAGAGAGACGAGAGAGATGTGCGTGTGAATGCATGCCGTGGATGAGAGGCAGACCTAGGGAAAAAAAGAAAAATAAAAAGGGAAATAAAAGAAAACAAAATTAAATCTGGTGTTTAAAATAAAAAAAATAAACATGTAAAGAAAATATAATAAAATAAAAGAACTAAAAATAAATAAATAGATAGAAATAGTGCTTGGTTGGGTCCGGGTGTTACACTATTACACCAAGATAAGGTATATGTGTATGTATGTATATGTATGTATGCATGTGTCTATATGTGTATGTATATATGTATGTGTGTGTAGGTATATATATGTGTATGTATGTATGTGCGTGTGTATGTATGTATGTATGTTTGTATATTTGTTTGAATGTATATGTATGCGTATTTATGTTTGTATGTGTGTATGTTTGTATGTGGGTATAAATGATATATATATGTATGTCGTTATGAATGTATGTTTGTCTGAATTTGTATATCTGTTTGTATGTGTGTATGTTTGTATGTGTGTATATTATATGTTTGTATGTGTGTATGTTTGTAGATATTTGTATGTATATATGTATGCGGTATGTGTATGTATGTATAAATGTTTGTATGTAAGTATGTATATATGAATGTCTGAATGTACGTGTAAGTATGTCTGTATGTGTGTATATATGTTTTTATGTAGGTATGTAAATCGGTATGTATGTATGTGTGTGTGTAGATATATATATATATATATAAGTGTTTGTATGTATGTATATACGTATATGTGTATGTATGTGTTTATTCATGCATGCATGCATGCATGTATGTATATATGTATGTATGTGTATGTATGTTTGTATATATGTATGTGTTTGTGTGTGTATCTATATGTATATGTGTGTGTGTATGTGTGCATATAACATACAAAAGTCAAAGTAATTTAGGCTAAGAAAGAAAAAGAGAGAGCGAGAGAGAAATACTCGATTAATTATAAACCTTACATGAAGCATACTTTTCGCAGCAATCACTTTTCTATTTTGTAAATTAGTTTATTTTAGTTATCCTAAAAATACTGTTAAAATAAAATTTAAAGAACGAATTAGATGAAATTATCAAGATATGGAAAGCAAAAAAGGAAAAAAAAAAAAAAAACTAAAGTCACTAACCTTCCAATCTAGAATACAAGGAGTTTTGATCCTTTCATTCGGCCCTTGTAGGTTGTAGAAATTGAATGTACATATTAACAAAAAATATCTATTATCATAAATTTTTGGTATCAGATAATATCTATTAATTCTAATTTTTAAAATTATATATATTAATTCTTAAAAGTGATTTTATTATAAGTGAAATAACTAACATATTTTACATTAAAATTTCAAATATTTGAGTTGTTTGCAAAATGAAATAGATTAAAATAATCAATTACGTTGATAAATCTGAAATGAAATAAATAAATAAAACTTTGTAAATAATTTGTCTAGGATGGAGGATATACCTGAAGTAATAATTCCACAAGTGATCATGATATCAGATGGCCAAAAAATTCAAATGAAGAAGACGAAGATACCGCCTTTATTATAACACAACTCTAATCTTTTTAGCATTATCATCTTCACTCCAATATCTTTTTTCTCAAACCCTCTCGCACCGAAATAAGATATATGTGTTTATATGTATGTATATGTATGTATGTGTGTGTGTATATATGTATATATGTATGTGTGTGTGTGTATGTATATATGTATGTATGTATGTATGTATATATATATATATATGTTTGTATGTATGTTTGAATGTATATGTATGTGTATATATGTTTGTATCTGTGTATGTTTGTATATAGGTATGTATATATGTATGTCTGAATATGTATGTATGTCTGTATGTGTGGTATGTGTATATTATATGTTTGTATGCCGGTATGTATATTTGTATGTATGTGTGTTTATATAGATATTTATATGTATGTATGTATGTATGTACACGAAAATGTATGTATGTATGCATGCCTGTATGTAAGTATACATGTGTCTGTGTGTCTATATGTATGTGTGTGTGTATGTATATGTCATACAAAAATAAAAGTGTTTAATAGGCACAGAGAGATAGAGAAATACTCGATTAATCATTGACCTTGCATGAAGCATTATTTCACAACAATTGTTCTTCTGTTGTAAATTAGGTTATTCTAATTAATTCTAAAGTACTGTTAAAATAAAACTTAAGAAACATATTAGATTAGAGTACCAAGATATGGAGAGCGAAAAGAAAAGAAAAATGCATGTCACTAACTTTCTAATGCAGAATACAAAGAGTTTTGATCCTTTTATTCTACCCTCTTAGGCTGCAGAAATTGAATGTACACATTGAAAAATATATTTATTAATAATATAAAATATTTGGTATAAGATATAATCTATTAATTCTAGTTTTTGAAAATAATATAAATTAATTTTTAAAAATGATTTTATTGTAAGTGAAAGAATTAACATATCTTATATTAAAATTTCGAATATTTGAATTGTTTACAAAACAAAAAATATTAAAGCAATCAATTACGTTGATAAATTTGAAATGAAATAAATAAATAAAAACTTGTTAAATAATTTGTCTCAGATAAAGATAGACCTAAAGTAGTAAATTCACAATAGATCATGACATTAGATGGGCAAAGAATCCAAATGAAGAAGACGAAGAAACAAAAACCTGAAGTAGTAAGTCCATAAGAGATCATGACATCAGATGGCCAAAGAATCCAAATGAAGAAGAAACCAAAAAGTTTCTGCTATAGCCCCAAGTCTAATCTCTTCAGCATTATCATCTTCATTCCAATTTCTTCTTCTCAAACTCTCTCGTACCAAAATAAGGTATATGTGTATGTATGTATGTATGTATTATGTATTTATGTGTCTATATGTGTGTATGTGTATATATGTATGCATGTATGTATGTATGTCTGAATGTATGTCTTTATATGTGTATGGTTGTATATGTGTATAAATGTTTGTATGTAGGTATGTAAATCTGTATGTATGTGTGTGTGTGTGTGTGGATCTATGTATGTGTATGTATGTATGTACATGGTATGTGCATATATGTATGTACATGGTATGTATATGTATGTATGCATTTGTGTGTGTGTCTATATGTATGTGTGTGTATGTGTATATGCCATAGAAAAGTTAAAAGTGATTTAGGCAAAAAAAGAGAAATAGAGTGAGAGAAATACTCGATTAATCATTAACCTTGCATGAAATATCCATTTCACAGCAATCACTCTTTTGTTGTAAATTAGTTTATTCTAATTCATCCTAAAATACTGTTAAAATAAAACTTAAGAAACAAATTAGATGAGAGTATCAAGATATGTGGAGTAAAAAAGGGAAAAAAATATAAGTCACTAACCTTTCAATGCAGAATGCAAGAAGTTTTGATCTTTTTATACTGGCGCCTCCTAGGCTGCAGAAATTAAATGTACATTGACAAAAAAAAATCTATTAATATAAAATGTTTGGTATCAAATAATATCTATTATTAATTTTAATTTTTTAAATTATATATGCATTAATTCTTAAAAGTGATTTTATTGTAAGTGAAATAAATAACATAGCTTATATTAAAATTTAGAACATTTGAATTGTTTACAAAATGAAAAATATTAAAATAGTCAATTACGCTGATAAATTTGAAATGAAATAAATAAATAAAAACTTGGTAAATAATTTGTTTAGGATGAAAGATGGACCTGAGATAATAAGTCCACAAGAGATCATGAGATCAGATGACCAAAGAATCCAAATGAAGAAGATGAAGAAACTGCCTCAATTATAACCCCAACTCTAATCTCTTTAGCATTATCATCTTCACTCTAATATCTTTTCCTCAAACCATCTCGCACCGAAATAAGGCATATGTGTATGTATGTATGTGTCTATATGTGCGTCTATATATATGTGTGTATGTATGTATGTATGTATATGTATGGATGTTTGTATGTATGTGTGTATGTAGATATTTGTATGTGTGTATATTATATGTTTGTATGTTGGCATGTATATTTGTATGTATGTATGTATGTATGTATGTGTATGTATGTATATATGTATGTATGTATGTATATATTCATGCATGCATGTACGTGGAATACCTCATCTTGTTCTGTCATCCAAGGATATGCAACAAATGAATACCCCAACATCTCTAAAAACATAGATTCTATTAATATAAAATGTTTAGTATAAGATGTGTCTATTAATTCCCAATATTTGAGACAATATAAAATATAAAAGCAATTCTATTGCAAGTGAAATAACTAATGTATTTTGTATTTTTAATTGCGTGGATAATAGTGTAGATCAAAAGATTATGATCAATAATTCGCTTTTGTAAAGCTTGATCATAAAAACAAAAAATACTAGTTGAGAAAAAATAAAAAACATCGGAGTTACTGAGGCATTGTTTGGATAAATCCTAAATTGGGGCTATAATAAAACATATTAAAAGTGGGAGAGATTCATATATATATATATATATATTTGTAAATAAGATGTAAATCTTTTTTATAAGATGTAAAGTGGAATTCAATAATTTTAGACCGATTAACCTACTCTTAGTATTAATACTACAATACATTAAAAAAAAAATAAAGGCATTGGCAATAACAAGAAAAGCACTCAATGGCAAGAAAAAGTATACATACATATACCTCTTGGTGGCAATAGCCTGAGCAACCTCTCCCAGGCACTCTCTGTCTCCTCCCTCTGTATCTCCCCTCTCTCACGCTGTGATATAATTTACCAAAGATAAAAAATAAAACAACTGGCTCAAGGTGGGAGAAACATGCACTTGCAGTGACATAAAAACATTTCTAACGTATATTTCACTCAAGAATTTATATTTTTCTGTAACATACAAAAAATTCAAATCTTCCAAAAAAACTGACAGCTCGGTAACACAAACAAATCACATTTATCAAGTGTAATTCTAAATCTTCAGAGTCGACAATTTTCAAACAAGTCATTAAGATAAATATTTTCCTCTTGTAATGAATGTTAATACACAATTTAAGCAAAATCTCATTCCAACAAATAGAGAAATCATTTCCCATCAGAATTTGCCTCTTAATAAGCAAGTCCATATCAAAACACTCATCCACAAGAAAACAATCGCAGGGGGCTAGAAAGATTACTGTAAGTGTGGGCTAATTGAAGCAGGAACGATGATGCGACAATCGTCCAAATTGGGCTGTGATGGGGTTAGCCGAGAGAGAGAGAGAGAGAGCGGAAAAGATGGACAGTCGACAGAGTGGAGTTCAGAGGGGGAGAAGAGAGAGGGCGTTGAAGAGAAGAAAATGGATATGTGAGAATTTAAATAATAAAAACTGTAGGGACTGAGATTAACGGCTACTTAATTGGTTCATTACCGTTGGGAGGAGAAGTGGAAAATCGATCACTACTCAAACCACATTTATCAACTGCAATTCTAAATCTTCAGAGTCAAAAATTTTCAAACATTAAAAGTCATCAAGGTAAACATTTTCCTCTGGCGATGAATGTGAATATATAGTTTAAGCAAAATCTCATTCCAACAAAAGCATTTCCCATCAGAATTTTCCTCTTCATAAGCAAGTCCATATCAAAACACTCATTCACAAGAAATCAATCGTAGGGGACTGGAAAGATTACCGTAAGTGTGGGCTAATTGAAGTAGGAACGACGATGCGACAACCGTCCAAATTGGGCTGTGATGGAGTTAGCCGAGAGAGAGAGAGAGAGAGAGAGAGCGGTAAAGAGAGACAGTCGACAGAGTGGAGTTCGGAGGGGGAGAAGAGAGAGCACGTTGAAGGAGAAAATAAAATGGATATGTGAGAATTTAAATAATAAAAACTGTAGGGCTGAGGTTAACGGCTACTTAATTGGTTCATTACCGTTGGGAGGAGAAGTGGAAAATCAATCACAACTCAAATTCAAATATGAAATAGCTACTTGAACATTTAAGACTCTACTTAAAATTCAAATATATATATATATATATTTCTCATTATTTTGTATGGTTTTGTTTAAATGAAAGCATCTAATTTTACACGACCAACCAAATGGGGGAGTTGGGTCTTGTTCTTCAACATATCTGAACCCACAACTGATTACCCATATGATCATAAAATTTTCTGTCTACTTGTTTCGACAGATAGCAAGAGAGAAATAAGTGGTTGTTGCCACCGACCCGCTAGCGTAAACTCGCTCTGTCCACTCTCTAGAGGTGACAATCCTTTGGCCGCGATGTCGGGCACGCCGCGATCGAGACGTTTTTGCTGACTCGGTTGAGTTTGAAGCTCTTGAGATATCCTGGATACAATTTTCTGAATTCTTTCATTTGGTCTTTGTAGTCTCGGGGGATTGCTCTGTTTCCCTATGGCAATGGTCATTTTACGTTATGGTTTAATGATGTTTTTTTATAGCACATTCCCTCGTTCTCATTTGGCTATACATTTCTTCAGATGTTTCAGTTTTTAGCAGATAGCAGTATTCTTTTAGATTTAGTATGGAAAGTTGAATTTTTGTTTGACATAAAGATAGAAATTGTCTTGAAGGTCGATTGTTTGGGCCTGAAGTTGGGACTGAAAAATCTTGTTTTCCAGAAAAGTTTTTAAGTTATTCTTGAAAACTGCAGGAGGGGGATGAGGAAAATGACCCAATTGATTGAAGATTAATTGGTTACTTGTTGAAAACTTTGTTGTTCCCCTTCGTATATTTGTTACTTGTTTCCAGAAGACCATTGCTTTCAGTTCAAGAGTTTGAGGTTTGAATCTCATCCTCTAAATTTGAAATAGACAGTTGAGGTCATAGATAGGAACAACAATAATTGCGTTGCCAACCCTAAAAAGTTATGCTTAGCCACTTCTGATATGACTAGGGGTTTATTAATCAGGGCCATCCTTGCAAACAGGTTGCTTCTCATTATCTGTAGTTAATTTGGACATTTATATTTTATGAGGAAATATTATATTTGACTATGACAAGACTTATCATCAAAGTAAGAGATTCTCATTCCACATAACACACATAATTATATGTGGCATGTTACTTTGGAAAGTAATTGAATCTGAAGAAAGCAAGAAGCAACCTCTATATGTAAATAGGGGGGAATTTTGTTTAAAGTTTTGAACATGTGACAGCACCCCTGGATTAGTCAAGATTTTGTTACCGGACACATGGTGCCAATAAAAAAATAAAGTTTTGAACACGTGACAGAGGCATGGGCATTCTGATAATGAAGGTCTAAAGTTGTATTGAAGTAGGCAATTGGAATGCTTATAAAAAGTAGGCTCTCTAAGAGGGATAGAAAAGGCATGTGCACTTGGACCATGCCTATTCTCTTATGAATAAAACTTATTGATTACCTATAAAAAAAGGGATACCAAAAGTGGGAAGAAGATCTAGAAAGTTAGATGCCTTGCATGTCACTTATATGTCATTTATATGTGACTGTGATGGAGATATGATGATGAAGGTCTAAACACGTATGAAGTAGGCAACTAAGACTATGCATATGAAGGCTCTCTAAGGGAGATAGGAAAGGTCAACATTGAGAAAGATATAAAGAAGATAAATATTGGAAAAATATGAACTTGTTAGAGCTAGTAAGAAGACATAATCTATTGTGTGAGGTTTTAACATGTAGGTCAGTTAACCATTCCCAACCACTTTTACATGCAATGAAAGGGTAACAGAGAAAACTTGTAGTCGCTCTGACTCCATTTTCTTATCTTTTAAGTCCTCCAGGAATTTGAAATTTCGGTTTGCTTGCTTTGATGATTGTTCAAGATGCTTTATCAAGCCTATGCCAAAATTACTCGGAGCTTTCTAATTATTTATTTTTATTCAGGGTAGGTTACAGATGGATTACAAGATTTCTTCACCTTGGTTGTTACTCCTTACTACTTTTCCCAGGTTTTCTTCAAGGTCTGTGACATTTGGTGTTCTGCTGCAATATTTTTCATGCATACCAAGTCTTTACTTACACACAATAGAGACAACGTTGTGTGTGCCACATTTGTCCAATTCTCTGGAGAACAACCAGTGTGCTTGTTTTGGGCAGTTGGATATTACTATTTCTTCTCCAGTCAAGTTCGCAGAAGCATAGTTTATGGTGATCAGCCAAGAAATAGGTAATATCAATGAAATTATACACACATTTAAATTCATGTATATGGTGGCATGAATTGTTTAAATTTTGTTCTGCAGCCTGGATCTGTATCTACCCAAAAATAGTGATGGGCCAAAGCCAGTCATTGCGTTTGTAACTGGTGGAGCCTGGATTATTGGGTGAGAGATGTTTTCATTGATAGCTAAATGTTTGAAGTGGCAGTAGGAAGTCTAATAAAAATAGTAATAGCATAAAAGTTTTTGGTGTAGATATGTAACCCTTTAAGCAGCTCAATAAAGTGATTATTGAGGCTGTTGTTGAATAAAATTTTGGGGCACTGCCCTTTTAATAAAAAAAGAAGTCATCTGTTAAATTATGCAATAAAATGATTATTGAGGCTGTTGTTGAATAAAATTTTAGGGCGCCGCCCTTTTAATAAAAAAAGAAGTCATCTGTTAAATTATGCAATAAAAATACGTTTTTCTAACGTTGACCTTGAAATGGTATTTGGTAAGTACTTGTATAAGCAGAAGATGAAACAAAAATAGCGCAATGGGTATGAGTAGGTAGGTCTGGGAGCAAGTAACAAACTAAAAGGGGCTTTTCTGAGTAAGATGATTACGTATGCGTGTTTTAAATGTCTGAATCTTGTTTTCGCTTGTGATTCATGTAATTATTAAATTGGATTTAATTGTTAGCAAAGTAGTCTTGTATGATTATGTTGATTTCACAAAATTACTTGTTTTTTCGTGCATCATATGCCTGTTTATCTATATCCTTAACATGTTTTTAGACTTTTTTTTAATATCTACAGTTACAAAGCATGCGGTTGCCTTTTAGGACAACAGTTATCAGAAAGAGACATCATAGTGGCATGAATAGATTACAGGTGATATGGTTTCCTCCATGCAACAACTCATTGTTGTACATAATATATCTCATCTTGCAAGAAAGACTGTTCTGGACGAATTTCTTTGGGTATATTGAGATTTATTTGTTTGTGATACTGCCTGTATATGATATTTATCATAAAATGATTAACATTCTATTTCTTTATAGGGTCAAGAGTTCTCCCTAGTGTCCTAAAGTTGCCAATATGCAGATTAGATGATAGCTATTAGGATATTTGGATGCTCCACAAGAAAAAATGATTATTACATTCTAAAAACCTTATAAGGCCATCTGTCTGAGATGGGAACACAATTTCCGTCATTCAACAATCAGCATTATATATTACCATCTCCTTTGTCTCACCCTATTTTTAATTTGTTTCTCACCTCCTTTATTGTAGGCTGCATTTTATTTCCTTGTAGCACCCTTGTGATTTCTCTGTCTCACCGTATGGTTGATTGATTTCTTTGTAAAATGCATGTGACAATATCTCATACTATCATCGGTCTAAATTGACAATTAATGCAGGAATTTCCCCCAAGGGACCATGAGTGATATGGTAACGGATGCATCTTAAGGTATCTCATTTGTGTGCAAAAATATTGCTGAATATGGAGGGGATCCTGATAGGTACTAGATTCTTCACATTTTTCTATAAATTTAAAGCATGACTTTATGAGTGGGGAAAGTGATGGGAGATTGGAGTTGCTAACAAAGATGTTGCTAATGTTTCATTTTTGTAGGATTTATCTGATGGGACAGTCATTGGTGCACATGTTGCTGCTTGGACAATCTTGGAGCAGGCAATTAAAGAAGGCGGTGAGGGAGAAAGCACCTATTGGAGTGTCTCCCAGATAAAGGCTTATTTGGGTTTATTTGGAGGGTAAGTGTTCTGTTGTATGTTTTTTTGAACCTCATGGAAATTCTTCTGTATTTCAAGCACACTCTATTATATGCTTATGATGATTTGACACCCCTTAAAATTTGATCCCATAGGATTAAGTGATCAATCAGTTTGTCAGGAGGTCATAATTGGTTGATGCATGTTGTAGTATGTTGGGTCTTATGTGATCGAATGCCATAGTCAAATGTGAACTTTTTTTTTCACCATATCATTCCGGCCTACTTCGTTAGTCTTTGTTTCCAAGTGTTCCTCCAAAAGTCCCAAGAACCGAAGTGCAGAATTGAATATGATATTGGGGTGTTAAGGTGGATCAACTCTGTTGATGTTGTCTTGCCTAGGTGTAGCTTCAGGGTTTCATAATGCAATAATGCTTAACAACAATTTCTACATATCATTCTCATCCAAGTATAAGTGACATTTATAATTGAAAACAAGATATGATTATCTATAAGCCTGTCGTATTCTATTTATGATATTTTTATCCATGGCATTATCTTTTTCAAGCATTTGTGTCTCTTATGTTTCTGGTGGTTCGACATAAATTTACAATTATCTTACAGTTTTCCTTGTAATATCCACAAACAGGTACAATTTGTTTAATCTAGTAGGATTACTTCCATAATTGAGGTCTGTACCGTTCCATTTTTTTAAGGTACATGCCTTTTTAATTTCCTTGTAAGTTATTGTTGTACCTGAAATATGTTTTGGTTTACAGCTTAATCTTTGTCAATCACTTCTTTGAGCTGATTGCTTTAAGATTTAATGCAGTATAATGGAAGGGGAACAATCCCTGCGACGATTCTCCCCTGAAGCAGTGGTGCAGGATCCGAACATTAGAAATGCTGTTTCCCTCTTACTACCTATTATTTTATTTCATGGTACTGCAGATTACTCCATACCTTCAGATGCCAGGTCTGAATTTCTCTGGAATGAATTCCATTATTGCATATGATTACATTGAAATTCAAATGGTGCATTAGGTTCATTTGGCTGTTGAGATTAGTTTCTATTGCTGACATTCTTGCTTCAAAGTAACAGTACTTACTACACTAGTGTCAAATTTGTTAAAGATATGACTGAATGACTGAACTCTTGATTGAAGATGGGGATTTTTACAAAAAAAAATATTTTCAAGCTCTTGTCCGAGCTTGAGACTCAATGAATGCAATAGGGTCTATTTTATATATTTATCTCTCCCGGAACTTGACCTTGAACCGGTCTTTTCTTTTATCTCTCTCCCTCTCATGTAGCGGGCATAGTGATTGATGACATAATAGAAGATGATGAAAACTTCATTACCGACCTCTTGCTCTGCGGACTGTCCTGAGAGGCAAAATCTGAATGACAAGTGCTTTTCCTTATGAGGATCCTATTTGGGAAGAGTGATTTTGTTGCAGAATTAACCCTTGCCTTGTGTCTTGACTCATAGTCTGGAAAATTTTTGATAAGTCAATCAATATTTCTTGGGCGAAAGAGACGATTAACATCTCTCATGAAAAAATTAAAGCCTGGAGCTCAAGGGCCTAGTTATCCAATAAAAAGATCCACGTGTCATATAACTCACGAGAGATACTGTGTCTATTGTTTGTATTGATAAATTCTCGATTACGTATTAAAAATAAAAACATTCTTGAGAGGGTATGGGCACTTAGAGAGGCTTTAGTGACCATGCCAAAGAACCATCGTAGTCACAGTTTGAAAAATGGACAGTCGAATAGGCTGTCCTTCCGCGAGTCTGAGGTAATGGATTCTGCTAGCCTTCAAATGATTGTTCATTCTTCTTTAGATAATGCCGACATGACTTGCCTGTTGGATAATTACAAATCTCATATACCGAGGGGGCAGTTGCTGACAATCTTGCTGCTAAAGGTAGTTTCTTTGGGTCATTCCGGAGTTGTGGCTAATTTTCTTGATTTCTATTGTTATCGCTAATCCTCCAGTGGAGTGGGGGAAAGGGTTAGCCAACTTAGTTGGGTGTGATGAGAGTGGATTTGCCGGGCGCCGGGGGGGGGGGGGGGGATGTGTTTCGGCCTCTTAATTTGGCGTGGACTTGGTAGTGTTCTCTGAAGATCCCTCCCATTGAGCAGTCCCTCCCCTGGGACGGCTAAGTTTTGTCAGTCTCAATGTTAATGTTATTGAACTTTGCCATGGGCAGTGAACACTATGACACGGCAAATGGCACCAACCTTAGGAAACATGAGTATGTAGTTGACACAGTGCTGTCTAATAAAATGTGTAGACATTCTTATCAGATCCATCCTAAATATCATGCAGAATAATAAATGATGGATCGAGCTGATTTCGATCCTAACAACTAACGAGCAAAACTCATAAAAAATAAGGGATAGTTAATTGGGCAAATTACATTGCACCAAACGTTTTCATTTACATTGATTTTTGTTGTTGGAAGGTATAACATAATTAGTTTAGTTCTGTTGGCAGAAAGAATAGCTGAAAAAGTATGACTTGGTGCCAGAAATCTGTAATTAGGAAGAAAATCAATTTTCTCAGATGTTCTGTTGCAGAACTTTGCGTAGACTGCGGTGGGAATTGAACAAAATAGACGTCAGAACATAAACAATGCATGGAAAAAATTAAATAACAGTCACTTAATTCACAGCATAACTCATTTAAATGATATTCCTCACAATGAATATGATCGCTGTGTTAAAATCATACGGTATGTCAATTGGTAGTTATTAACTGGATGGTTATTTCTGATGCTCTCAAGTCGTTTTTTTTTTTTTTTTTTTTCTTTTCTTTTGGTATTTTGCTTTGGGTTTTAATTGTTGTGATATTTTCTCTACTGAACCTATTTGCTTTAATGAAGGTTCAAATGCATAAATTCACAGAGAAGATTGTCAATATGATGAAAGCTAGAAGGTTGTAGAGTACTCTCAAGGTGGTCCAATTATTCTATCTCAGGTTGGCATAGATCTTTCCTTTAACCAAAGAAATGAAACGTTTTTTTCCTAACTGAATTCAAGTCAGACTTTCTAACTTTTATTTTTTTAATATTATGAGGTATTAAAATTAGAGAAATATCTCTCTCTGCAAATGTTTGTTACAGATTGAAAATGAATATGGACCTATGGATTATGAAATTGGTGCACCTGGTCAAGCTTATTCCATGGTTCATGTGCAAGCAAGGTGATGTCCTTGATCCTATTGATAAATCCTCAATGCACATGGCTGAACTTTGCTCTCTCTTTTTTCCTGTACGTCTCTGTTACTGCTATCATATTTATTTCCTCGTATTGTATCGATAATTCACTTTGTGCAAATCATGTATATTTGGCTGTTGGAACCATAGTTGTATCACTGTTGGTGGTCCTTTCATCTCTACTAGTTATGATTATGATACTCCTCTTGATGAATATTGTAATACACAATGGAATTTGAACCACAAAAATCGTAAATAACTATTCCATTTGTAATTTGAGTATAGATCCATTACAACTTGCATGTTTCTTAATTGTTTCCTTTCATGTTATGCAAATATATTTTACTGTCCAATTTATTTTTTATTTAATACTTTCATTAGTTTTCAAACTGATACCAAGTGCCAACTGCCAAATCATGGCGAAATGGGTGTTGCTATCGCTTTACCATATTTTGTGCTGTGTTTGTGTTGACAATATCATAATGATCTGAATGGCATTTGAATAGGTGAAACAATGGGTTTGGCATTTTTATAGCTCACTAGATGGCTTGTCTTGTTGAGTTTAATATCAAGCTTCATTGGGTCGAATGGTATATTATTGGTTTATCGAGTACAATGGGTTTGGGAGTTTCCAAACATGATTTATATTATATTATTGGTTTATAGTATTTTTGTATCTTGTGTTCTATTGTTTCTATTTTGGAACACAATTGCATCTGCTTTGTGCATCATTTTTCACTCCACAATGGATTTTTCGTAACTAATTTTCTGTTAGCACACGGTTTCTCAAAAGGATGGAGGATGAGTCTAGATATCCTTTCCATGAAGTTGTGTCTTTCGGATGTTTGGAGGAACTTGATTGTTGAATTTTTAAATTTTTTGCAGGAACTTACCCTTATATTGGGAGAGAATAGAGCAAAGTTAAAGGAGATTGAGTTAGTAATAGATGAGATGAACTTCAAGCAACAAGACTAGAGGTCAAGCATGCTATCAACTCGGTGGATTTGAATGTCTCAGATTGATCACTGCTATCGCAGTAGCTGTATGATCATCAGAAGCAGCAAAATTGTCAACCCTTGCATGAATCATAGAATCATTTGAATGAAGAGATTTTATTTCTTTGTTTTTATTTAACATAAAATTTTATAGCTTTGTTATTAACTTAATAATATTGGGACAATGAAATCTTCATTTATATATAAAGATATTTTATTGTCAATGATCGTATGGAAGAAATTAAGTTTGAACGTAAAAAATGAAGTGATATGAATATTGTCTAAAAAAAGGTATTGTTATTGTTCAAACATGTATTAGGGACAAAAAAACTCCGTTCCAAAAAATCAATTCCAATGCAATTGTTGGCGTTGGAACAACTATTAGGGACAAAAAAAATTGTCATTTCGAATGGAATTGTTGGCATTCAAACAACTATAGGGACGAAAAAAACCTCATCTCAAAAAGACCGTTCGAATGGAATTGTTGGCGTTCAAACAAATATTAGGGATGAAAAAAATTTTGTCCTTTCAAATGAAATTGCTGGCATTCAAATGACAATTAAGGACGAAAAAAACTTCATCCCAAAAAGACCGTTCGAATGGAATTGTTGGCGTTCAAACAACTATTAAGAATGGGGAAAAAAATCATCTAAGAAAATCCTTTAAATGGAGTTTTTAACGTTCAAACGCGCAACTATTAAGGACAAGAACGAATTCGTCCCAAAAAAATCCGTTCAAAAACTTTCAAATGGTTTTGACAAACTTTATCTAAAAAAATAATTTTTAGGATGAAATTTCGTCCCAAAAGACTTTCTAGGACAGATCTATTGGAATGAACTAGGGATGAAATTTTTTCGTTCCAAAATTAATACTTTGAGAGATGAAATGGAAACTTTTTTGGAACGAAAAATTTCTGTCTCTAAAAAGTAATTTTGTTGCAGCAATTTGTGTTTATTTTATGAGCTTCCCTAAAAAGCAATGTTGCTGCAGTGACGTGTGCTTATTGCATGAGCTGCTTTCTTATTAACTTCAGAGATATCATGTGCTTTATTTGCATTTCATTTTCGGTTTTCTCGTGTGTACTGTGCAAAATACGTACCAAACCACACGATCGATCGACCAAAGAGATCATCGACAAGTACTAATTAACTCATTATTGAAATAGTTATGTTTTTATTTAGTAGGCCAAGCCTAAAAGGAGACACATGGATACAACAGAAGCAACTTCTGTAATATTGATGAACATTATTACGGAGGACCGGCATGAATTGACATCTTCACAGGCCCTTCAAATTCACGCCTTGTCGTCCTCATCTTAGTCTCTGCTCACTTGGTTCCTGCTGCCTAATAAACCATGGAAAAATAAATGATATTAATTAGTACTATGCAATCGATGATCCCATAATTATAAGAAATAGACGCGAAGTGAGTGCTATAACATTTATTATTGCCTGTGTGGATTTTTCCAGCACCATCACATGCCCAATAAATATTCATGTGTAACTCAATTCATGCGTCTATTTCTACTCAAATTTGTATTTCAAATACGAAATTGAAGGATTTGAATGCATGTCAAATGTTTAAAATTTGTGTGCTACCTTCTTCTTAGGCTCCCGAGGCCTTTGCTCAGGCTTCTTAGGGGCTTGTTTGGAGGCAGGAGCTTTGGGTGTAGCTGTGCTCCCAGTAGCAGGTTTTGTAGGCTCTTTCTTGACCTGTGGAGGTGGTTGAGCGCCTGCAACAGGTTTTTCAGGTTTGAGTGATGCCATTTTTCTGTTTCTTTTGCTGGATACGCTCTTCACACTCAAAGATATGTCTACGTACGTTGCTGGCCTCAAGTATAAGCTACACAGCAAGAGGCATCCATATATATATAGCTGAGTTTCGAAACTATATATGATCGCGACAGGGAATTCGAATCATGTCATACATCAAATGGAAGCTGTGATAAGAAGCGATACTGGCACTTGATCATGAAAATGGAATAAACTGATCAACTGGAAGCCTCTTTATGATCTTAAAGAAGAGATGCTAAATTATATCAGATTCTTTGCGGAGGCGCATATTTTTCAGATGCGTATTCTAAGAAATGGGGTAGATACTTTTCAGATCGAGGATAAATAATCTAATAAGTGGTATGCATGCCACTCCAAGATGTGTGAGAACCTTGTCTTCACGTGAGACTAACTAATAGGATTCTTTGCAGAAAAAGTTCAAAGCCCACCACCTTTCTGATAAACACTCAAGTGGTGTGACATTTGGTATGTCCAAAACATGTAAGCATCTTTTGTATTTCTTTTCACAGGAAACATATGGAGAGGGGAAAGAAAACTAAACCAGCATGCATGAGATAATTAATAGTGTCAGATTAATAAGCACCCCCCACTGTAATATATAAACTGGAGAAGAACAATGCTACGAAGTCTTAAGGTTGATCAAGAGTTTATTATTTTATCATTACTTTTTATCTACTTTTCACTATTTTTTATTATTATTTATTATTATTTAATTTTTTATCATTATTATTTACAGATCATCTGAAATCATTTCACTATCTAAATGTCGCGTTAGTATACATATTAAGAATATATAAATAACATCTTTCTTTGTAAACTACCAAATATGGGATGAAGCTAGGAAGAGATTAATGGGGTGGGGCTGTTTGTTTTTTTTCTTCCTTTGTTTTTGTTGAATTGCGGGACAGACATGCCTGGCCCTTCCATCCCCCCAAAAAGGAAGAAGTTTAAAAGGCAGATATTCCGGGGAAAGTATACATTCATGATGCTGATAGTGAGATATAACTTATTTTAGAGTAGTGCTAGCACGATCGAGTTGGTCCCGATAAACTTTAGGGGTGGGCAGGGCACCCGTCCCGTATGAAATACCCCTAGTGGGGGCGGCTGACCCCAATAGGGCCCCGCCCCGCATCCCGTTCTTCTCAAATTTTTAATAAAAAATATTATTTTTTATATTTATATAAATAATTTATATAAATATATATTGTATATAAAGATATACAATTTATTAAAAACTTGAATTCAAGTTAATGAATTGACTTGGCCTCCTAGACCAACCTTTATATAAGAGGTCAAAGCAGTACAATAGTCATTCTTCTAGACCAACCTTTATAAGGGGGCGGAGCGGGGTGCAGTTTCAACCCCACCCCCCGCTACCGGGGCTGGGGGCGGGGAGGGGGTGCTACCCGCATGGTGCCCTCCGCCCCGCACCATGCGGGTAGCACCCCTACGATAAAGAACAAAATATATATATTATTTATTTTCTTTTTTCATATTCTTAAATATTTTAAAAAAAATCACAACATTATTAAAAAAAAAATTCTCCATCATTAATTTAAAAAAAAAATTATATCGGGACAAATCATCGGGTGAGGCTTCGTTTGATTTTTAAACTAATCTCAACTCATCATTATAACTTTTTCAAATTCCAATATAAAATATAATAAACAATTCAACTTTTTCAAATTCTAAAATAATAATAATATTATTATTAAAAAATAATATTCTAACAATATTTTATCATCTCACTGTTAGACTAAAAACAATTCTAGAATGCGGAATAACACTTTAGAAATAAGAATTGATAGGTTTTAATGCCAAGAAAAATACCTCCAGCCATTGATACTATTCACTGTTTTGCTGCGTTTCTCTTTGTGTTTGGCACTTCCAAACTCTTCTCCACTCTATTTAGATGGTATAATACCGAAGGGAATTGAGTGAGTGAGTCTGGGGACCAAACACTGTATTTATAGCCGAAGCCTCCATCAAACTTTGGTGTTTACGTGTCCCACGTATTCCTATTTTCATGGGATCAGTTATCAACGTGATGGAAGAGTGGTGGACCACTTCAAAGACTCTTAAGTGATAGACTTGTTCTCATAGACGTCTCTGTGAGAAACGATCAATATTCTCCCACTTGATCCACACTCATAATCTAAGATTTCATCTTAAACCCATCGATAATCTACATTTAAGTAATAAATATATGAATCATGGCGATAGGTCCTCTAATGACAAGTATTATCTTTCATGTATTACTATGTATTTATTCTTTAAACATTATAATTTATGTGGGAACAATTTCTTAATGAATAAACCTTATGTTCATTCTTGGTCCTAATACAGATGAATTTTTCTCAAAATTTAAATTAAGATGCACATCAATATGAGAAAAAAAAACATCAAAATATTTATGAATTTCATTAAAATAACATTGTTCATACAATGAAAAATTACATAATGGAACCAAGTCTCATATTCACTACATGATCCTTGAATTTCAACGGTGGCATGCCCTTAGTCAAAGGATCAGCGATCATTAGTTCAGTGCTTACGTGCTCAATGACCACTTTATTTTCTTTAACACATTCCCTTATGGCTAAATATTTAATGTCGATGTGTTTATTCCGACTTCCACTTTTGTTATTTTTAGCCATAAAAACAGCAGCTAAATTGTCACAATACATTCTTAATGGCCTAGAGATCGAATCCATAATTCTAAGCCCAGAAATGAAACTCTTAAGCCATACACCATGTGAAGTAGCCTCAAAACAAGAGACGAACTCGACTTTCATAGTGGAAGTGGCAGTCAAAGTCTGCTTGGCACTCCTCCATGATATAGCTCCACCGGCCATCAAAAATGTATCCTGATGTTGATTTGCTTGAATCAATACAGGCAGCAAAGTCAGAATCTGAGTAGCCAATTACTTTCATATTGTCCGTTCGTCTATACATAAGCATGTATTCTTTGGTTCCTTGAATGTACCTCATTACTTTCTTTGCAGCTCTCCAGTGGTCTAAACCTAGATTACTTTGATATCGTCCCAACATTCCTACAGCAAATGCAATGTCAGGTCTTGTACAGACCTGAGTATACATTAGGCTTCCGACAGCAGAAGCATATGGAATGTTCTTCATTTGTTCCCTTTCAAGGTCGTTCCTTGGGCATTGGTTCAAATTGAACCTATCACCCTTCACAATGGGAGCTACACTTGGTGAACAATCCTTCATCCGGTATCTCTCCAAAACTTTATTAATATAGGTTTCCTAAGACAGACATAAGATACCTTGAAATCTGTCTCTATGAATCTTAATGCCAATGACATAAGATGCCCCACCCATATCCTTCATATCAAATTTTTTAGAGAGGAATTGTTTCACCTCATGCAGCAAACCCTTATCATTGGTTGCCAGCAAAATGTCATCCACATATAAAACAAGAAAACAGATTTTACTCCCACTGACCTTCTGGTATATACATTGATCCATAACATTTTCTACAAAACCGAATGAAGAAATTACATTATGGAATTTCAAATACCATTGTCGGGATGCTTGTTTTAAACCGTATATGGATTTCTTGAGCTTGCAAACCAATTGCTCACCATCACTAAAGTAGAATCCTTCAGGCTGCTTCATGTAAACATCATCCTCTAGATCTCCATTAAGAAATGTTGTTTTCACATCCATTTGTTGCAACTCTAAGTCAAAATGGGCTACTAATGCCAAAATAACACGCAAGGAATCTTTCTTAGATACAGGAGAGAAAGTCTCCGTGTAATCAATTCCTTCTTTCTGAGTGAATCCTTTAGCAACGAGTCTTGCCTTGTATCTCTCAATGTTGCCCAATGAGTCTTTTTTAGTTTTAAAGACCCATTTATATCCAATAGTTTTTACACCATTAGGCAACTCAACAAGATCTCAGACTTCGTTACTCTTCATAGAATTCATCTCTTCCTTCATGGCATTGTATCATAATTCTGATTTTTTGCAACTCATGTCTTTTGAAAAGAATTCGGGATCATTTTCGGCTCCAATGTTATAGTCAGATTCTTGCAGATACACAACATAATCACTAGGAATTGCTGATCTCCTTGCTTTAATAGATCTTCTTAATGTTGCACCATCATCTTCCTGAGAAGTATGTGGTTTAACTTGTTATTCAAAAGTTGTTGGCAACTCTTGAACTATTTGATCTACTGGAACGTCGTCAGCAGCTTGTGGAATGTCAATGATTGGTTGTTCAACACCAGTTTGCACTTGATGGATATTGTAAACAATAATCATTCTATCACTTGAGGTAGAAGGTTGAGATTCTGAATGATCATTCTCAGAAACTATGTTCCTGGTTTGATCACTCCCACTGATCAAGTCATTTTCAAGAAACTTTGCATTTCTTGATTCCACAATCTTAGTACTGTGAGTTGGACAATAAAATCTATAACCCTTAGACCTTTCAGCATATCCAATTAAATACCCACTAATGGTCCTTGGGTCTAGTTTCTTCTCTTATGGATTATAAATTCTCACCTCAGACGGGTATCCCCAAACGCGCATATGTTGCAAACTCGGTTTCTAACCTTTCCATAATTCAAATGGCGTTTTAGGAACAGCCTCGGTTGGAACTCGGTTTAATATATACACTGTCGTCTTAAGTGTTTCAGCCCACAATAATTTAGGAAGATTGGAGCTGCTAAGCATACTTCGCACCATGTCCAATAATGTTCGGTTTCTTCTTTCTGCTACACCATTCTGGTCCGGTGAACCAGGCATGGTGTACTAGGCAACAATCTCATGCTCTTGAAGAAACTTTGCAAATGGCCTAGGTGCTTGTCCATTCTCTGTGTATCTATTATAATATTCTCCACCTCTATCTGATCTCACGATCTTAATTTGCTTATCGCATTGTTTCTCTACTTCAGCCTTAAATATTTTAAAGGCATCTAATGCTTCGTTTTGGTTATGAAGCATGTAGAGATACATATATCGTGAGTAATCATCTATAAAAGAGATGAAGTATTTCTGACCATGTGAGTCCATGTCTGGACTACATATATCAGTATGTATGATCTCTAATATGTCTGAACTCCTATTGGCACATTTCTTTGACTTGTTGGTCTGCTTTCCTTTTCTGCAGTCCACACAAGTCTCAAAATCAGTAAAATCCAGAGCATTAAGTACCCTTTCATTTACTAATATTTTAATTATATCTATGGAGACATGATCTAATCTCCGGTGCCATAATTTAGAGGAATCCTCATTAATAACACATCTTTTAGTACCAGTGTGGACATGCATTGAATCATAAGTGGTATTGTTTTGTAAATTAATACAGTAAAGACCATCAGACAAAATACCATTCCCAACACAATCAGATTTATAAAATAAACTGAATGATGAATTTAAAAAATTAAAGGAATATTCAAAAGGTACTAGTCTTGAAACTGAAATCAAGTTTCTAGAGAAACTTAGAATATAAAAGGTCTTTTCCAACTTTAAAACAAAACCACTAGATAAAATTAAATAGCAAGTTCCTACAATTTCCACATGCGAGCCCATTTTGTTTCCTGATAAGATGCTTCGCTCACTTCCCACTGGCTTCCTTAGGTTTTGCAAACCTTGTAAGGAATTTGAAATGTGGATTATTGATCCAGAATCAATCTACCATGTGTTAATACTGACATTAACCATATTAGATTCATAACAAACAAGTGAGGTTGGATTACCTTTGTCTGCAAGCCATTTCTGGAATTTGGCGCATTCTTTCTTCATGTGTCATTTCTTTTTACAGAAAAAATACTTGGAATCTTTCTTAATACCACATTGGGAAGGTATTTTGCCTTTTCCTTTCAGTTTGGCTTGAGATTTGCCCCTTCCATGCATTGCTAGCATTGCACTTTCACCTTGTTCCATCATCAGTCTCCCTTCCTCTTGAACACACATGGTCATGAGTTCATTAATTGACCATTTATCCTTATGTGTGTTGTATGAGATTTTGAAGGGTCCATATTGATGCAGGAGGGTGTTCAAGATGTAGTGCACTAGGAAGGACTCTGACATTTCAACCTCGAGTTTCTTCAATTGAGCCACATTGTCCCTCATTTTCATGATGTGCTTATGCACACCTTTCACACTGGTGAGCCTTAGGGATGAGAACTTCATGATTAGGGTGCTTGCTAGTGCCTTGTTTGAAGTGACAAATTATTCATCAATGGCCTTTAGCAAGTCTCGGACTTTTTCATGCTGATCGACAGAACCACGAATACCAGCAGAAATTCTAGTATTAATGAACATCATGCTGAGGCGATTAGATTGCTCTCATCGCTCATAAAGTGCGATGGCTGCTGTATTGCTAGTATCAGTGAGTGCTGGTGGTTCGTCTTTCCTAATAGCATAGTCTATGTCCATCCACCCTAAATGAAAAAGCACTCTCTCCTTCCAAACTTTGTAATTATCTCCCTTAAGTTCAGGGATATCATAACGAATATAAGAGAAATTTGTAGGTTGTGTAACTGCATATGGATTACATGCTTATGTTAAAATTGAGGCCTAAATAAATATTCATGTGTTATCAATGTAAATCATGCTTAAAATTGAAGCTAATGACATAAAATTGCCTGTGAGCTAAATTTTTAATTCAAGTAGATCCAATTAATCTATATGATAAAATTTTATCAAATTATTTACTTAATTCATAATTCTAAAGGGTATATTATAATTTGATGTATATTCTATCTTAGACTTTTTATGATAAAACTATCAAATTATTTACTTAATTCAAAATTCCTGTGGGTAATTTATGAATAACTTGATATTTTATCCTAATTAATAATATAAATATAATAAAAATTCCTGTGGGATAAAATTTATTATATTAAGTATAATTAATTACAATTAATGTCTAATATTCTTTATGTGATTCTAATCAATTATAATAATTTTACTTAATTAAAGATGATGTGGCTATTCTCTAATTAACATAAAATTATATGGATCACTAGACATTTAAATTGCATAAGACAAGCTTAATATTATGAATTACATAATTTTAACTAATACTAACATGTTATTATTATGCACAAAATATTCATAATATAAGCATAAAAATTGCATAATCAAAACTGCATAACATTTAATTTCATGTTATAAACTATATACTCATCCAAAATTGTATGTATTAATATAAAGCAAAATTAATCAATTCATGTAAACTAAATATGAGCATAATAAACAAATTTACACTACAATTATCCAAATTGTATATAATTAAAAAAAATAAAAAATTATAAGCACAAAGGGCATGAGCCCAAAAAACCCACTTTTCAAGCTATCTAAAAGAAGTGGAAGAAAAAAAAAATTTTAATTTTTTTTTAAATTTTTTTTTTTTAACAAGCCCATATAAACGACGTGTCGTTTTCCTTATTGTTTTAAAAAAAAAAGAAAAAGAAAAAGAAAAAAAGCCATGTAAACGACATGTCATTTTTATCAACCTTATAAACGACGTGTCGTTTAGTATCGTACTGGTTAAATGCTTCCGAACAAAACGACATGTCGTTTTCAATACCAACTGTTAGACTAAAAATAATTCTAGAATGCGAATAACACTTTAGAAACAAGAATTGATAGGTTTTAATGCCAAGAAAAATACCTCCAGTCATTGATACTATTCACTGTTTTGCTGCGTTTCTCTCTGTGTTTGACACTTCCAAACTCTTCTCCACTCTATTTAGATGGTGTAATACCGAAGGGAATTGAGTGAGTGAGTCTGGGGACCAAACACTGTATTTATAGCCGAAGCCTCCATCAAATTTTGATGTTTACGTGTCCCACGTGATCCTATTTTCATGAGATCAGTTATCAACGTGATGGAAGAGTGGTGGACCACTTCAAGGACTCTTAAGTGATAAACTCGTTCTCACGGACGTGTCCATGAGAAACGGTCAATACTCATCTCAGTTCAATATATAAACATAACCTTAGTATTTCAGTTTATTTTATTGGATTCTTTGGAAGGAGCCGTAGGCCCTCTTTTCGTCTCTATTTGACCCCTCCCTCAGTATTCTCAAGCTATCCCTTCTATCTAACCCCATCTTCAATATTCTCTATTGGAATTTCTAATTGAACCCATGAATTTGTCCCTTCCATCATATTGGTCATGCATTTTAATTTATTTTTTAAATTTTTTTTACTTAATAATTAAGAAAGTGAATATATATTAATGAAAAAAAATCTATAAAAGAAAACGAACAAAAATAAACTAACAAATTTTTGACTAGCCCAGCGACAAACTCTTTTGATCCTCACCAATTTACACAACCACTACTATCAAACTTTTTGAGATGCGATAAGATGAGATAAGTTTAAAGTTAAATAAAATATTATTTTTTTAATATTATTATTGTTTTGAGATTTGAAAATATTGAATTATTTATTATATTTTATGTGGAAATTTAAGAAAGTTGTAACAATTAGATGAGATTAGTTGAGATCAACTCTGAATCCAAACGGAGCTAACTGAAAGAGAAAAATAATATTTTTTTTTATTCTTAATTGTTCTAGTTACAAGAAATGCTTCTATATATATATATATATATATATATATATATATATATATATATATGTAGAAACAGGGCTGGAATGTATTGTACAACCAATGAGAAAATTACATATATGCATATCGAATCCATAATAGTCCCCTTTAAGATGATGTGTATATATTATGCACACTCATCTTGGATAACAAGTTGAGACGACCTCATTTGAAATTTATTAGAAAAAAAAATGGATAAATTATTAGGCCATATTAGATAAGCCCACAAATTTATTTTATTGAAATTTAGCTAGGCCAATAGGCCTGAAGTTTTTATTTTAAAATCATTGAGGTGTAGTTGATGATTTTTGAGAATATCAATGAGCCATTATTTATAGAAGTCCAAATTAGATTAGTGGGTTAATTTTACAAAGACTTCAGGCCCATAAGATTTTTGTGATAAATTATAAGAGTTTTATTAGGCTCAATAATTAGACAAAAGCCCATTAAAATACTTACGGACCGGTGGACCTATTTAATTGGTTATAAACACAACTATTATTTTATAAGCCGAAAACATCATCGCATAAGTTTGGCTCATTCTGAAATTTAAGATCAGCCCATTAGAGTTATTAAGTGACTTAACCCATCAAATTATACACAAGCCCTATATCATAGTTCGACCTATTAAATACACAATTCGCAACGAAGTCCCAACCCGCGTGCCATAAAAACACCTAGACCCATCACCCGAGTGCGTACAGGTGTTCCAATGGATAGTCTCATTCACGTATCATCTTCAATCAAAATCTAGGGTTGCCGCATGTTACTCCAATCCTCACCCAACCTCTCCACACAAATTAAGGAAACCGCAAATGATACCAAACCCACGTTCAACCCATGCACACAACCAACCGTCCTCCCCTATTTATACGTTCATTGAACCAAAGCAGCAGCCAACCTCTATGAACGTGAAAACTTCTCTTTCCCCTCACTGAGAACCCAAGCACAGCATCTCAACTTGTAGAGACGCACAACGAATCCAAAAAGCCACCGTCTAAACCCATACACCACCACCCTCCCTGTGACCACCTCAAACAGCCCCTCGATTAAGACTGTTCATCTAGGCCGGATTTTTTCTCGGCCTGGTCCGGAACCCAGAAAATTGGATTCCGGTTCCGGGTTCCGGCCCAGATCAAATACGGGCCGGAACCCGGATTGCCAAAACCCGGACCTGTCCGGTCCGGGTAGGGTTTGAAATCCAGATATTGGATTTTAAACCCGGTACCCAGATTCCATTTTATTCATCTCAAGCCCCAGCCGCCGCTTTCTATTCGTTTTTCACTCTCTCCCTCTCTTTCGTCTAAACACTGCCCCTGCTCCAGCCGAAACCCTCATTCTCTCCATCTTCTCGTTCTCCAATCGAAACCCAGAGTCCAAATCGAAACCTCTTGATGAAACCCTAGCTCTCGATCTCGATCTCTCTCTCTCTCGCCCAAAGTCCAAACCGAAACAGAAACCAAAGCTCTCTCTCTAGCCGTATCTTCTAGTTTCTCTCTCTCTCTCTCCTTCTCTCCCTCCAAAGCCATAGCCTTCGAGTTTCTGAGGCATTTTCTCTAGCTAGAGTTTCTGACACTATATCAGAAGGCTTGTGCCAGGAAGACTTTGGACGTGAATCGTGGGTAAGCTGCTGCTCTTTTTTTTTTTGGAAAAAAAAAATCTTTTTGAGGTACTTAGATGTTTTCAAAACCAATCTGTGCTTTTTTTATAAGAATCGGCACTCTAGTTTCGTTAAGCTCTAGACCCACAAACAAATGATTTTGTTTTGATGCAGAGAGATTTGTTAGTATTTGGAAGAATTGGGTTTTAGGATGTTGTATCTTTGATTTTTCTAGATGTTTTTTTAAAAAAAAGCAGTTGTGTTTCTGGTGAATGGGTGATATGTCTTAGAAAAATGAGAATCCATTTGTGTGCTTGGATTGTGGGTAATAGTTGAACATACATGTTGCAGTTGGCCAAAGTTGCGCACTTTATGCTTGTAATTCAATGGAACTCAGTACTGATGATTATATTTTTATAGTGATGAACATTTTGGGTTTCTATATTGTTGCTTTCAAGGTTTTTGATGATGGTGTTTCTGGAAATGCAGGTCATAGAATTTCTCAAGTCACTGGTGACATTGAAAAAGTGAATTGCTTTATAAATATATATATATATATATATATATATATATATCCTGTTATTGGCCCTGAGGATGCATTCATATCAATCATTCATTACTTAGAAACATTTGTTAATTCTTTTAAATATTAATATTTGAATGTTCATAAGATTTTCATGTATCATTATTAATGGGTTGTTAAGATATAGGTTTCTGATTAAACAATCCTTCATTTTGATCTGTCCTTGTTTTCAAATAATCTGTTCTGCTTCAGATCCTAATGGTAAGCCTTTACAAAAGCACTTTATGTTTGTTTAGAAAATTACATTAATTAACTCCAAACTTAATTACACATTTTTGTTTAATTAATTGCAAACATCCTTAAAAACTTATTCAGTTCTTTCTTCCAGTGCTATTGCTAATTAAATGCTACCATGCATTGAGTAGGTGATTTTTTAGGTATGCATGCATGTCTAGCCCGATTGATTTGCTACAAACAGGGGTCTGTTTGGTTCTATCCCTCCATGAGTCATTAATTAGTTGATTGCTAGCCCTAATTTCTAGAAGGATTAATTATACATCATCCCTAATTTCTTACATACACACAGTAATATTGTGAAATATTATGAGTAATTTTGCATAAACACATTAATATTGTTTATGCTTTTTTTGTTTTTGCTCAAAGGTAAACACATGAAGGCAAAAGATTTCATATTGCTTAACCCTTTTGCTTTGTTTTTCTCTCTGGGAGTCTTTTTAGAGTGGATTGAGATGGAGTTTGTGGGATGTTGTGGGGTTATAAACTATTTATTTTTACTGATTTCCATGTCAATACTTGGTCATTGTATATATTGTGTCTATTGTCAATAGCTTGTGTTAGGTGTTCCTTTCCATGGTTTGTGTTTTTCTTTGTTGAAATACATTATTACTCTTTAGTTTGGGTGGCTGCAGAGAATACTAGGAATTTAATGTTGCGGTTGTCTTCAGTTGGGTGGCTACATTGAATAGGCTTGAAGTTTTATTTGGTGTGATTAAATCACATGGAAGACTATGTTATTGATTTGTAACTCATCTTGTAATTTTATATTTTGTAATCATGTAATATGTAGTAGATTGCATGCGTTTTAGTTTTTTATTTTTATATATTTTATTATTCTGCACAATGTTAGTATTATACTTTTTAACATTACCTGTTAGAAAAAAATTTCACATAATATAGGCTTTTATTAAAAAAAAACAATTAAGATTTTCAACATGGATTATTCTTAAAAAATCTTTAGTATGGTGTAGGTTTTATTAAAATAAAATTATTCTTTTAAATACAGACTTTTATAAAAAAAAAAATTATGAAAAACAGACTTCTTTAAAAAAAAAAAAAAAAAAAGCGCGGGTTCAACCTGGAACCCGGAATCCAGGTTTTAAAAAATCCGGCTTCAACCGGGTTTCGATCCGGGTGTGACCCGGACTGACCTGGTCAGGGTTCCGACCCGGGTTTGAAACCCGAGTCCCGGTCCGGGTATACCCGGGTTCCCAGGTTGGAACCCGGATGAACACCTCTACCCTCGATTTTCTATTATTATGGTTGCACGCAGGGGCGGAACTAGGATTTGGTCTCTGGGGGGGGCCGATCGGAAAAGTGTATGGTATGTGTCAACATAAGTAATATGTACTTTTTGCACGTAATTATATAAAAAAATAAGCATACGTCATAAAATTATACAATTGTTCTCGGCTTACTCATTTTTTTAAGTTTTAAGAAAAATTTATAGATCAAGAAAAAACTTGAAAAAATATCTAATAATATAGAAGTCGTTAGAATTTTATTATATAATTGCATTACTATTAATAAGTGAACAGAAAAAAGCATGTGAATAACTAAATTCTTCACAAAAGAATATAATTTATTCACATACTCTCCCTATCTCTCTAGAAACGTCTCATCAATCATTAAACTAAATAAATCTGCTGCCTCTCATATGCAAGAATTTTTCAGATTTGTTTTAACTATTAGATAAACTCTCTTGAAACTTCTAGCTAGTTAAATGATTAATATGTGGTAAAAAACATATCAAAGGTTGTAAAGTAAGATTATGTATAGGTGATAGGCAAGAAACTCAACTAAGTTGAGAATGACCCAGATCAGAAAAAAAATTAAAAAAATGAGAAAAAAAAAATTAAAAAAAAAAAATCATGTAACCATGTAAGCTTAGAAAGATGAGAAAAATTTATATGATATCATTGATATGAAACTAAACAAATCGCATAATGCACACAAAAAAAAGTAAAGAGAGATAGAGATGTCAAATCAATGCTATTATATTAATGAAATTAAGGATATTTGAGTGATATATATTGTGTTTGAGTATTGGGGGGCAATCTTAAATATTTTAAGAATATTTACACTTAAAATTATAATTATACAATATATATAAGCCTAATTTTTAAAACTTTTTTTGGGGGGGGGGGGGGGGGGGGGTAGTAGCCCCCCCAAGCTACAACATAGTTCCGCCCCTGGTTGCACGGTACCCCCACAAGCCACCATGTTCTAGTGTGTATATCCCACGACAACCTTAGCCTTTCTATCACCTAGGTCTAAGCCGTTGCACCACCATGGAGACCATCGTAAGCCTCGAGCATCCCTTACATCAAGTTGAGTTACACCCCTCACCAGGCAACCCATCGTACGCCACCATCCAACCACCATGGAAGCCCTAGTTTCCTCCACGCAGCAACCCCGCCAGCCTCCATGTTTCCCCTGTTTTACTACATCCAAAACAGAGCATTCTGTCAATGCCACAACCGAGAAGCCAACAAGCCCACGATGCCTTTGCATTACCCCAAACAACCATGCCCAACTTCGTGCCGCCATGAGCCACCATCACACGGTATCTCCACCCCTCTCGATTGTTCCCTTGACAAAACTCTCTCTCTACATGGAACACTATCTCTCCCTCTCTTTCTGTCACTACGTTCTCTCTCTCTCCCTCTCCCTTTCCCTCTCCCAGTGCTCTACCATCGTGCCCAGCCACCTGCCCGCCACTCGTTGCTCTCTCACAGTGAGTCCGTTGAAAAGGCCATGAGCCATGAGGTCCCCGAGTGATATATTGGTTCTTTTCTTTTTATTTTCAGCCTTTCCACTGCCGCCCTTCATAATTTATATTAATACCAGAATGATTCTAAATTTTTATACTAGTGGGCTGTTCAGTTTAATTTGGGCCAGACTTGGTGAAAATTTGGAATTTTGTTTGAGTTGGGATTATGTTAAGTGAATATTAAGTGGAGATGTATTTTACGTGGGCTTAGTTTTAATTGAGTAAATATGTTGGCCATACAATTATTTTACATAAATAATTTGGAGTTAAGGTATTAGTCGAAAAAGTTAGGTGGATATCAATGAACTTGTGAAGTGATGATATTTTAGAGTTATAAGAATTTTAGAACTTCTTAAGAAAAATAGGTTATTTTAGTATTTCAAGCTTTAATATCAAAATACGTGTGCAATT
Source organism: Juglans microcarpa x Juglans regia (assembly GCF_004785595.1). Lineage (NCBI taxonomy): Eukaryota > Viridiplantae > Streptophyta > Magnoliopsida > Fagales > Juglandaceae > Juglans > Juglans microcarpa x Juglans regia. The sequence continues at coordinate 9,592,352 of NC_054598.1, read as the reverse complement.
AAAAATTTATGGAAATTACGTGACTATTTTATAAGTTATAATTAATACTCCCTTAACATTGTTGTGGGAAAATTCAGAAGAGTTAAAAACTCTAAATGAGCGGGATTCCTATACTAGACTTTGCATAAAAATAGATGGACTATGGTTGATTTATGAAAAATATACATGTTTTGTAACGAAAAGAAAAATTGAAAAACAACTTCGGTCATTTTGTTCTGCATCACTCATTGTATCTAAATAAGAAAATAGAAATATATTTTTTCATGACTGGTGTAGACATGAGCAAAGTTTTGACATTCTGTTTTTGAACTGTGCAAAAAGAGCGAATATGAAATTTGAAAGTTTTTGGCATGTTTACGAAAAGATACTCTGAATCTGTTTTGATTATGTGAAGATGATATGAATTTGTTCAGTACTATATTTTGATATGATGTGGCATCTGAAAACTTTTGGCATAACATTCTGATTCTATATTTGTTTCTGATTCTGCTCTGCTCTAACTTTACCACTAGTGTAAAACTGTGGCCTCTGTTATATAGTTGGTACCAACATCTTTATTTCCGAGTGCATCCACTTTCGAAACAAAGTAGTTTTTCTATGTGGTATTTCATGTGTGCACACTTGAGGTTTCGAAAATGAATAAAGGGAAGACTCACATTCTGATACTGCCTAATTTGGCAACCAAGGATTGCACAACAATACCACATGGGTTAAACATGGTCTATATTATGATATGATATGATATTATAAGATGATGATATTCAGTTATGTCATGCCAAATGACTTTTGAATATGAAGATTTTGAACTGTTACTCTGATATTTTGACAACATGTTCTAGATCTGTATTCTGAAACTAAAATGTTTTGCTCTGTATTTTAAACTCTGTGAAAAGGCTCATGTTTACATACTGGTATATGTTCTCTGTTTATTGAGTTGTTGATAACTCATCCGTTATCTCCATAATATTTTCCAGATAATTTGAAAGTTTCAGTTGAGGATCAAGATTAAAAAGTATGGGCAAGATTATTTAAGTATAATGGATTAAGCACAAAAGGATACCATGGATAATGGAGAATGTTATTCAGTAAATTTGTTGTATTCTGATAACGTGGTACGTTGGGAAGTTGACATTTATATTAAGACTTTGTGGTATTTTTAGTTAATCGTTTTGGAATAGTTGATTTAAAACACGAGATCTATATTTAACTGAGAATTTGGAGCTTATATCTATATGGTGAGATATGACTTTAAGTGACAAGAAGTAACTCTCTGACCCATCCGAGACTAGGGCACTACAATATTTATGTAGAAACAGGGCGGGAATGTATTGTACAACCAATGAGAAAATTATATATCTGCATATTGAATCCATAATAGTCCCCCTTTAAGATTATGTGTATATATTATGCACATTCATCTTGGATAACAAGAACTAAAAAAGCTTAGAACCTAATAGCTTGGTCATCAAATCAGCAACTTGATGAACTGAAGAAACATGTAAAGTTGATAAGGATCCTTGTAGATTTTCATGCACAAAATGACAATTTAACTCTATGTTTAGTGGGAAAAAAAACACTCTTTGTTTAGTACTTTCGTGATAGACTGGATTAGTTGTTATGTGTAGTGCAGCTTGGTTGTCACAAAAAAAAAGTGCTGGCTGAGAATGATGTTGATGAAGATATTTTAGCAAGGCACGGATCCAAGTTATTTCACAAACTGTATAGGTCATTGACCTATATTCAACTTTTACAAAGGATTTATAGACTGTATGTTATTTCTTGGATTTCTAGGAAATAAGTGATTCACTAATAAAAATACAATAGTCACTGAATGAATGACGAATATCAAGGCAACTAGCCCAAACCAAGTCTGGAAAAGCCTTAATTTGAACAACAAAAGAAGCTGGAAAGAACAAACCTTGATTAGGTGCTAATTTGAGATATTTGAGAATTCATAATGCAGCTTGTAGATGTGGTACACAAGGGCTATCCAGAAATTGGCTTAGATGATGGACTGAATATGTGATATCGAATCTGGTATGAGTAAGATAAAGTAATCTGTCAATCAATCTTCTGCAAGCATAAGCATCATAAACTAATTCACCATCTTCTTTGGATAACTTGGAATGAGTATCCATAGGAAAAAAGATTGGTTTAGCAGCAAGTAAACTAGCATCTAAAATCAACTCCAGAGTATTATTTTTCTTTAAGACAAAGAAATGTGTTTCCATGAACATGCAATCTCCATTCTAAGAAAAAACTTGGCAGCACCCAAGTCTTTCAATTTGAATTGAGCACTTAAAGATGCTTTAACATAATCAATATCAAATAAATCACTACTAGCAAGGAGAATATCATCAACATAAACTAACAAAGTCACAAATGAACTACCTTCCATTTTCATGAATAATGAGTAATCTAACTTAGATTATAAGAATCCAATATCAATCAAAGCATGTGTAAATTTGGAAATCCATTTCCTAGGGGCTTGTTTCAATCCATACAAGAATTTTTATAGTTTGCATACTTTTGTGTCCCCCTCACTGAGATAACCAGGAGTTACTTTCATGAATATTTCTTCATCTAAATCTCTATATAAGAATGCATTATTGACATCTAAATGAAAAATATGCCAATCATGAATGGCAATAAGAGACAAAACACATATGATTGTGACCATTTTTGCAAGGTGAGAAAATTCAAAAAAATCTAGGTCTTCCTTTTGAGAGTATAAGCTTTTTCTACTCCTACTCATAATGGATCTAGATTTTTCCATATTATTGTTGATGACCATTCTAGGTTTACTTGGATTTATTTTATGAAATCAAAATTTGAAGTTAGGACTTTATTCATTTCTTTTTACAATCTCATTAACACAATTTGGAACAAAAACACAGTATGTAAGTGATAATGGCATAGAATTTAAAATGACAGAATTTTTCTTTTCAAAAGGGATCATTCATCAAGTCTCATGGGTAGAGAGTCACAGACACCTCAACAAAATTTTATAGTTGAACGATAGCATCCACACTTATTAAATGTAGCAAGAGCATTAAACTTTTAGTCAAATGTACCCTTAAATTTTGTGGGGAGAATGAATTATCACTGCTACTTATCTTATATAAACCGTATTCCATCTCGAATCCTAAACAATATGGCTCGTTTGGGGAATGAGATGATATGAGAATTTTGTGAATAATAATAAGATAGTTTGTGAATAGTATTTAGATAATTTGAGTTGAGTATTTTTTAGGTTTTGGATAAAGAGAGAGAAAAAGTTGAATAAAAAATATTATAAAATTAAAATATTGTTAGAATATAGTTTTATAATATTATTTTTATTTAAAGATTTGAAAAAGTTGAATTTGTTTTTACTTTTTGTTTGAAAATTTGAGAAATTTGTAATGATTAATTTCAAAAAATTGTAATGATTGGTTTGAAAATTTTGTATTTAAATTATGTTTGAGAATGAGATGGAATAAGAATTTTGGGATGAGATCTATTTTCAAACAAGCCCTAAATCTTCACATGAGATCCTTTACAATTTAATCCCATCATATAGTCACTTGAGAAAGTTTGGTTGTTTATGTTATGCTTCCACCCCTACTTAAAGCAGAACTGATTATCCGAGAGGAAACCATCATGTTGCATCATTCCTACATCTCCTACAAAGGATCTGTCATATTAGGTCGAACAATTGACCCATTTACAAACCCAATTTTATTTTTAGCTTTCAAAGTGGTATGCATCGATATACTCCATGTGTGATAATTTTCCTGAGTAAGAACATGAGATACCAACATGGTATCTAGTGAATCAGGATTTTGCAAGTGATAAGGACTCCCAAAATTATCCATATGCAAAGAGACGGAGCGGAAGAAGTCATGGCAACGGACCTTCTTAATATATTCGTTCTGATACCATATAATAAAGGAGAAAGAGATGACATTAACTGGGAGAGAAAAAGAATATGATTTATTCTTGATTGTTCTACTTACAAGATATGCTTCTGTCTATATATATAGAGAGAGATCTGCTACATACAATCACTTTACGTATTTCTTGTGTATTTTATTAATATGATTGGCCAACACAATTATTTTATATTAAAAAATTATGCAGCCAATCACATTAGTGAAATGTGCAAATAATACGTAAAAGTGAATGTAAATAGAGTTATATATATATATATATAGAGAGAGAGAGAGAGAGAGAGAGAAGATGGCGTGAATGTGTTGTACAACCAATGAGAAAATTAAACATCTTCATATTGAATCTCATGTACTACTCCTCTCCCTCCAATCTACCCAAACTCGCAACTCGATCATAGCCCATTTTTATTGGCGCATGAGCCTCGCGCAACATTATTCCAAGCACAATTCGACTAGTTTCTGCTTCTCCACCATCTCTCTCATACCCATCTCCTATGCACACGTTTTTTTTTCTTTGTTTTTTTTTTTCCTTTTATGTAGATGTTTTAGTTGCTTTTCAAGGACTTTAGAGTTTGGAAAATACTTGGGCCACCGAAAGGTGGCTCTGAGACATTTTTTCTTTTTTCTTTTTACTTAATAATTAAAAAAATATTTTTTTAATGATATTGTAAATTTTTTTTTAAATAGTGTTTAAAGGTATAAAAAATGTATGATTTTTTTTTTTAAAAAAGATAAAAAAAGTCAAATGCCTTCTCGAGAGAATTTCTCGAGCAACACCCTCAGTGGATGTAGCACGATCTTTAAGAGTTTAGATCTGTGTCACTCCATCGCTGCTCATTTGCCTCGCCAAAAGATTACTTACAGCTAGCTAGCTAGCTAGCTTACTCCACCCATTTTGATCAAAATCCACTCTTTGACGGACGTGTGTAGGGCATGCCATGCGCCGCCGGACTTCGTTTAGTTCAACCACCTTATGTGTTCCGTCTTTGTAGGAATTTTATGCACATCTCTTCAAAAACGCAGGACTGGTGTTCTACAACATGAATCACCTCAACTGAAAATTTATTGAGCGCATCTCACCACAATTGACCCCTAGCTAGATTTCATAAAAAATTACCCAAGTGCTTATATTTTGTTTGCTTCGTACCAAGAAACATGGACTAGCTAGCCCAATTAGATAATCGTGTCATTTCTCTATTATTTGTTTTTTAATTTTCTATTCTGTATTAACCTTTTGAGTAATGATATACCTACAATTCTTTTACAATTATTTTATAATTCATTTTCAAACAGCCCATAAAATTATGACACTCCATTTTCAAACAGCCAATAATAGTTATAAAAAGATTGTAAAATATCATTTTCCTTTGTGTAAGGTCGTCCCACTCGCCTAGCTATCTTACCCTCTTTTATTCTAAGGAAATACTCTAACCATAAATAGATTATATAAAAATAATCTTACAAATTGATATAGCTTGATATAGTTTATCAGATAATAAAGTTACCTTTATTGTAAATTAGATTTAACAGATCAGATAAAACAATATCAGTTTATGAAATTATTTTTATATAATTTATTTGTAGATGTAGCAGTACTTTAAAAAAAAATAATATATTGTAAAACATTTATCCACCCAGATTTAAAAGTTTGGGTTGGTGAAATGGATGGGCCAAACCCAGCCAATTTGAAGCCCTACGTTTTGGGCTTACCAAGCCTCCAACTATAATAATATTCGATCAGTGGGGATGATATCTTTTTCTTTCTGAAAATTTCCTACCTTTAATTACGAAAGGAAAACGATTAACTAATTACTATAACACAACTGATAATAAAATAAATAACCACTTCCTTTTTATCATTATCATTATATTTGATAATTGAAATAGGAAGCTTTTGATTGCACCTAAAGGACTTTTGTAGGGCTGCTTTGAGTCTTTGACATGGAGTTTTCTCCCTGATCTCTTCCCATGCACCATTTCTGAAAGTACATTTATATCTGCTCAAATAACTTTAGCTCCCGTTTGGATGATGAGATGAGATGATTTTAGATAAAAGTTAAAAGTTAAATAAAATATTGTTAAAATGTTATTTTTTAATATTATTATTATTTTAAGATTTGAAAAAATTGAATTAGGATTTGAAAAAGTTGAATTGTTTATTATATTTTATATAGAAATTTAAAAAAATTATAATAATGAGATGAGTTGAGATGGTTTCTCAATCCAAATGGTGCCTAAATTATTCTTCTCTATCTCCCAAAACTGAGACTAGTTTGCATATATAAGTACTCACAAACAGAGTCAGCCTTGGGTGGTGTTAGTCAACTAAGATTCCTTTGCTTGCAACAAAATGAGTAAATGCCAAAGAGTTGGATAATTTTCAACGAAGCTCTTATCTTATTGTCCATTAAGTTAGTTAGCTTTCTGATTTTGAAAGTAGAGCAGGACAATTTCATGATCAGCTACATAAATGTTTACAAACTTAATGATTCATTTCATATATTAATCAACCATAAGGTCCTAACATATGTGTTTGGACCATCTGAATCTAATTTTCATCTGTCTGAGAGCCAGCCTGCAACATGATCTCTATTCAGACTTTTTGGTCAAAGTTCCTGATTAAATTATTCAGTCAAATCGTGGGTCATTAACCTAATCTCTTGCTTCCATTCCAAAAGTACCTGATCTTTTTCTCAAGTCAGTGAGGTTAATGTCCCATCCTCAAAGCCAAATAAGCCAAAACTCTGTATCCCACCAACATCACAGTCAAAGCAGCCACATCCCACCACTTGTGATCAAGACCCAGGAACTGAATTGCAGGAAAATCCATTACCCTGCACTCCTTCCCTGCCCCACAAGCATAAACCTCATTCACTGAGTACTGTACTCCCACAAGAAGCTTGTAACAGTAGTGACTAAAAGAGATATACTTCAACCAAGCCATGAAAGATGGAATGTGCTGAATGTAGTATCCTCCAGCAAGTAAGAACACAAGCATGGTCACAGAAGATAGGGTGGTGGCCTGCTTTACGTCCATCAGGATTGCCCCAAGTGCAAGGCCTAGCCCTTGGGAGACCAGCACGTTGAAAAGGATAATCAACAGGGTTAGCACAAATGTAAGTAATGAAGGCTTGAGACCTCCCATCCAGTACGTGACTGTCACGAAGATGGTTGGGAGCACAAGCTCCATTGGCAAGTCGCCGGCCATTCGAGCGAAGTAATAGGAGGAGAGCCGGTACATGCCTGAGGAACGTTCTTTTATCAGCATAGGACGCTCCAGAGGGAATGCGAATATGGCACTGAATAGTGGGAAAAAGCCCCAGAAGATGGAGAAGAAAAAGAGAAGTCCAACCTGAAGTTTCAAAAGTATTTTTCCTTAGGGATAATGGTATTTACTATATATAAGTTGGAGGTGAAAAAGAGCAAATCATATAGTACTATTGCTGATATTGCCAATATTATGAGCCATTCTAGGTAGAGACCAATGTAGATGTCTGTCTATTTCTGCTAGGATTAGATGACGATCATACCTGATCTTGAATGTGTGAAGTATCAGATTTCCACCACAAGAGGCCCGACAGAATTGAGACAGACATGACCTGAAAAATCTTCAGACCTGAATAAGATTCGTGCTTCCTCTCTTTTAAGCCCCTTCTTAGCAACACCTTAAATTGCTCCCACCAGCTGGTGGTCCATCGATTCTCACAACCTGTACCACACTAACTAACTTTTAGTACAGGTACTGACTGACTTTTCTGAATTTTAGTGAACTCTGCATACGGATAGATATCGAATAAATGCAAATAGATCGGCCAAAAATTTTCACTGACCTCTGGAAGATAATATTCCAGATGTAGAAAGAACTGGGTCTGTCAAATTTCTGTGAATATCTGCCTTCAAGGCTGGATATAGATTTTTTTTGTACGATGCAATTAAGGACTGTTTGGTTGAATTGTGATCGCCATGGTGGTCTAATCTGCCACGAAACTCCACCTGCTCATCCTGCTTTACATCAGGAGCTATACCTACATCTCGAAAGGATATAACCAAGAGGTAAAAAGAAAATCAGTAAAATTAAGCCTCAAGCACAACTATAAGTACAATCTTAAGATGCATGGCTTCACGACCGGCCACCATCTTTCATAGTCATGTAAGAACAAAAATTCAGAGATCAAGAACAGTCATGGCCCATTCATGAAGACTTGTTTGACTTCAGTACAATTATTAAAACCATAACGGGCATTAGGAGATCATGAAAACCAAAAGACAAGAAAATATCTTAGGCTGTAATGTATGATCCGCGAGCTTCAGTGACAGGACTAGGGTTGTCGAATCAATTATCAAAGTTCTTTGGCATTGACTACGATAATTAAAGAATCAGAAGTTCCATGACTAATATAACATACATATATACTAAACTTTATCGTCATTAAGCTACGAGTACTACACATTTGCTCATTTTCGCGACTTTATTGTTTTAAGTGATCATGGGATGTAGACATATTGCTGTCCTTCTTCGATTTATAACATAAAGGTCGTGATTAGATATAAAAGTAAGGCAGGCAGGCACACGTGTGCATGGTTTGATGGTAGTTCCCCCGTCCTAGCTAGATCAATATCTAGGCCGGGGTTCAATCCCTCTCAATCAGCGAGAATTCTATGGCTATGAGCCAACAAATTGCACTAACAGGAAATAAAAACAAAAATCACATAGGACAAAAACATAGTGCTTGGTTGGGCTGTATCGAGTGGTGCCTGTCAATCGAGGTCGACCCTAATTATGTGTATGTATCTATGCATAGCAGCCAGAGATGCGGTGAAATCTTTTGAACAATCATCATTAATTTCGAAAACGAACTCTTACCTAAATTATCACCAACAACTGCTAAAAAGTTTTCTTTTATGTTTTTTTTTTTTTTTTTTTTTTTGAGTAACTTCTTGTTGAGAGTCAATTCTGAGGCCCACGTGGACAAGTATAGTTACTATATTTTTGCAGTTCATCCCCGTTGAGTCTCAAAATCAAAGCAACCATTGAAAGATTAATGAAAAAGAAAAATTTTGTCCACATTTTTTTATTTTGGTTAAAATAGAAAATAAATTTAATTGTGAAATTACCGGTTATTCTAAAAGTTAGTCGATGGTAAGATGTAAATTTTATTATTTATATTATATTTTTAATATTTTTTCTTACTTGTGAGTTAATTTTTTTTAATAGAACTAACAAGTAAAATATTTAATTAAATTGATAAAATATAAAGTAAAGGTTCAAACTTAAAACTTCTACTCTTATATTATATAAAATTACCGGTTATTTAAAAATTTTAAATAGATAAAAAAATAGATTTTTTTATTTATATTATATTAATAAAATTTTAAAATGTTAAGATAGCTTAGTCCTAAGAAAATGATCCGTACCGTTGGCAAGATCAAGCAGAAAATCAGCAGGGTTGACGAAATCGAACCCGGGCACATAACCAATGGAAGCGAAGTACTCCATGACCCCACCCGCATGACCGCTGTAAATCGGGCACCCGTCCGACAACACCACCACCTTGTCAAACATCCTGTACAACCGGCTGGAAGGCTGATGAATCGTGGTGATTACCGTCCGGCCGCCGCGTGCCAGGCCTCGCAACGTCGCTACAATGCGTTGAGCGGTGGTGGAGTCGAGCCCCGAAGTGGGTTCATCCAGCAACAACAGACTCGGGTTTACCACCATCTCCTGCCCGATACTGACCCGTTTTCGCTCACCACCGGAAACACCCCTGAGGAGGGTCCCGCCGACTATACTGTTACGACATCGTGATAGCCCAAGGTCCCTGATGATCATCTCAGCTTGCTCCATTTTCTCTTGCTTCGAGAGCTGTTTGGGTAACCTTAACATGGCGACATAGGTTAAGGTCTCGAGCACTGTGAGATGAGGGTATAGCACGTCGTCCTGTGTGACGAAACCGGTCTTGCGCTTCATGGAGCTAGAGAAGGGCTGGCCGTTGTATGTAATAACGCCGGAGACCTTGCTGGGCAAGCGGCCGGCGAGGGCCGTGAGGAGTGTGGTTTTGCCACTGCCGGATGGACCCAGCATTGCGAGAAGCTCGCCGGGTCGAACAACACCACTGACGCCATTCAGCACAGTGCGAGTGGGTTTCGGCTCATGCGGCGCTAAACAGCTACCCTTGTTGGTTCGCAACTTTATAGTATACGCCACGTCTTCAAACTGCCACAATCACCATGCACATGATGAGTTTTAGCCAGGAGTACTCCATGCTAGGAATATTCATATATACATGCATCTATTTGTCTTGTCTTGTGCTAAATTTATGCAATATTGATAGATGAAACATGACTATCTTCGTAATTTGTGCAAGTATATGGTTGGTGTTTATATACCTTGAGAGTAATGGGGCGCAGCGATTGGTGGAGAATGGAGAATCTGTGTGTGTTTGCTTGATCTTGCAGTTGGTCTGGCATCTGATCATCTTCGAAACAAGTGCTCACATTAATTGACAAACTTCTTGTTGAAGTACCGGATGGCTCTGCATGGACCAAGGCGTTCTCAGACCAATTGGCGGCTGGGATATTCGCAGGCTGAATACTAGTGGCAGTAGTACTAGTGGTGGCAGTTGTTTCTTGCTCAGGAGGCATCATTTCAAGAGCTTTTAAACAGACTGACAGACAGAGAGAGGGAGGAAGAGAAGAGATCAGAGGTGGAAGAGGAGTAGAGTAATGGCGGGGGTGAAGCTAGCTAGCAAAGAGTTAATGATGGAGAAGGAGAGGGAGGAGGGGTGGTCACATGCAAGAACAAGTAATGTGACTTTATAAAGTGAGGAAGCCACGAGAAGACGACTTTGGGTATAATAGTACTGTAGCCATAAAATGTACTACCACCACTTCTACGAGCTAGTGTGTCCCAACATAATAATATAAATGATATTATATATAGCCATATATTGGTCAAGCTTTGGGTGATCATCATGATGTATTAATTTCATCAATCACAACCCCTTCTTGCTTTCTCTTCTACTTAGATACGTGTCTCTTATTAATTAGTTCATTCGGGCTTTTCTTTGTGGGCAAAAACATCCCCGAATGTTGATATAAATGTCTATATTAATAAATAAAATCTTTTTGAAAATGAATGATAACTTTAACTATTTTAAGATATTAAAAGGAGAATTATTTTTTCTTTTGTACTAGATTTTGTCATATCAATAAAAACTAATAAAGACGACCGAATAAAAAGCAACATTATAATATGAAAAGTTATCCCCATTAATTATCTGGCTCGGTAAGTAGATAAGACTTCGTTTTTGTCGTTGAAAAATGATTAATTTACACAGTACTTTTTGTAAAACAACTTATAAAATAACTTATATATAAAAGTAACGTCATTTTATAATGAAGCAGCTAGCAATTTTTTTATTTTTTACGCGACATCAATCATGCACTTATGTATGATAATGAAGCAGACCATGATAGATATATATATATATATATATATATATATATGCATCATTCGTTGATCAGGTACTGCGCGATCGTTTCAATTACATGATCGATGATCTCTAACAATCAACCCAACCCCATTTTTCTTTTTTCACAATCAGCTTTTCATGGATTGATGGGCATCTCTAGCTAGCTTTTGAGGGCACCTGAGTGCCTAATTAGGGGTAAAGAGAGATCAGAGAGAGAGAGAGAGAGAGATCAGGAAGCGATCGAGCTAGCTAGGGAGAGAAAAGAAAAGGTGGGGGAGGAGTGCTGGGTTCCAGCTGATCATGATCATGCCCTTTCTAGTTTCTAGGTGTCAAAATAATGTCCCTTCGATCCATGGAATTATTAGAAGAGATTATAATGGATTAGATTATATTGTTTGCGTCTTCCCTAGCTAGCTGTAAATGTTTGCGTCTAGCTTTGGTTGCTAGCTAGCTAGATTAGATGGCGTAACCATGAAATGACCGAAATTAGCTCTATACTTTTTTCCATTTATTTTAGGAATCAAGTATCAATTTTTTTTCTTAGATCTCTGCCGTAAATATTAATCTAATTACAACATTTATACATCATATACTTGTTTGAACTCAAAATGATCAAATACTCCAACATTATGTTTGACTAGCTAGAGAAGCTCTTAACTTAGGGGATGAAATGTTCGATCTGCATGATCATTATATATATGTGAACATTCGTACAAACATATATAGTGTTGGACGATGCTCGTACAGTAGCTAGCATATTTTATATATGTGGGACAATGATATATATAATATATAAAAATATACTTGAAACTTGGTTCGTTGATCACCAAATTAAAAGAATCATGTGAAATGATCTATGAAATCAATGTACAGCCTTCCTTTACATGATTATAAGCGAAGATTCGGGAATATATTAGTACTGTTTACTATATAATATGCCTAATTACATATGCTCGCATTATAATGTTTGATTTGACATGGAATTAAACATATATATATATATATAACTGATCATCAGTACTACCATACGCGTTCATCATGCGGTACACAAACTGCACGAATAAAGCAATCACCTGTCGAATGGCTATGGTGCAAACAGCTAGCTAGATATATATATTTAGTATGCAAAGCCGTACGTTGACGGATATAATTATATGTTAATCTTTATTCTAAATTTGTTCATGATCTCCAGTCACATGACCTACTGATCAAATGACACATGATTTAAGTGTGTGTTTATCTTCTTTCTATATTTTGTTATCTCTAATCATACGCCCTAGCTAGTACTACGTACTGATATACACTTAAAATGCATGCGTAGACCTAACTTAATTGCCATAATTTGCCAACTTATGATCAATAGATCATCAAGGCCTTGACCTAACGTACTCTTTCCAACTCATCAATAGATCAGACCGGATGCCGAAGGAATGATCACCAAGTTTTTTACACGTTGTTTGTTTCAAGCTGTCTCTCTCTTCTTTTTTTTTTATGATCTGAAGTTTCTTTTGTATAGTTTTTAGAAGATTGTATACCATACATAGTACTGTGATTTGGATTCTCTTGTTTCATATCTTACATGATCATGATCATCGACCTGTTATGTGCCAAGTGTCCATATACACTTTTTTTTTGGGCCCCCTTTTGCTGCGAGATGTTCTCTTTCTTCATTGCCATCAAACTTAGAGAGAGAAGGAGAGGATAAGCTCTTCCCTTTTTGTTCTGAAAAAAAAAGGAGTTTGAGCTTTACATGTAATCGCTTTAGACATTTTGGTTATGTAATTCTCAGTAGCGTCCACATCAATCTCCCTAAATTGTCTTTTTTTCATCCAATTCTCACTAAAATCCTAAAAGTAGCGGTACCCCACATCATCAAATTCTCAAAATATGAAGAGTTTTAAGAATTGTGCTCTCTAGTAGATGACATGTGGAGAGTGACTGTTGCAAAACCAATTATTTTTGTTTGTATTAATTATATATAACTAGCTAGACTCTAAGAGACAATTTTTAATCCGAGCTAAATATGGAAAGAATGGATAAATAATAAAATAATTTAATAAAAAAGGAATAAGTAAGAAAAGATTTAATAATAAGATCATATATATAAGTTTTTACAAATAAAAATAAAAAGAACAAAAATAGAAAAAGTGGTGATGATTTATTTACTAAAATGGATCCGTATGCTATTGCATGCACCTTGACATTTGTATATATAGTTCCAAACAAAAAATCTATAAACCATACTTACATCTCACTTTTATGATCTTCTGTGTAAGATGTGTCACATTTATCACTATTAGATAATAAATATTCATTTTCATTTCTTTTTTTCTCTTTTCTATTAAATCTTTCTGTGAATGGTCCGATCGATGAGATCCCTTTTCTAAATTATTTAATTAAAACAGAGATCTTAGTGTTTATAATAAAAATATTTCATTTACAGTTTTTTTTTCTAAGATTTAATTTAATAATAACGCTCGTAACATATATAATATGAATTTGTTGTCTAAATTATAATAAGTCATTTATTTATTACTATTTATTTCATTTTGGGAAAAACACAATATTATTATAGGGCCGGCCAGCATCGTCTGAATTAAGTACTTCTACTATGGTAATTGCCGACAAGCACATCTTTTTTGCTTCGCTAAAGCTGTCTGAAGAAATGTCGTTGGTCAAGATTTAAAAAAGCATCTCTTTTTTTCTGGATTGAGATCCATGGAGTTTCTCCAATAACAGTAGGACCAAGTGGAAACATATATACGTGCACACTCATCGTTGCTGAGTTTGAGACGTCATCGATTGGCAACATGCGGAGATTGTGGGAAGTGCCCAAAACAGGCCAGAGAACCAGCACAAAGAGTTGTTGGAAAATGCATTTCCCCCTTATTATGTCTCTTAATTATCACTGTCATGTCGTTTCTCTTTTTTTCTTTTTCTTTTTCTTTTTAATGTTTCTCATCAGTATTAGCTAATGTTTCATTGATGTTTCGATTGTGACAATGTCTGGTTTGTAGCCTAATTTCTGTTAACAATTGATCTATTTCAGTGGCCATATTAATTGCATTCAGACCCAGCCTTAGCTTTGCATGCATGACATGAAAATGCTGCATATGCAAAACCCAGAAGATCATGAAAATGTTCATAGATCACAATTCCTTCTCTTTCTTTTTGGATGGCATAGGTAGTTTAGTCCAAATTAAGCCGAAAAGAAATCTACTCCTTTTAAAATATTGTTGTATAAAGTGTTGTGAAAAGTGACGTGTCTATCTTTTCTCGTAATAAAAGCATAGAAGTATTTGCGCGCACCACCACTAGCTAGGAACTGATCATCAGCATCTCTTTTAAATTCCATGCAGCCTTTTTCTGTGTACATTCAAGCATCATTGATCAAAAGCCAAGATGAAGGAACGACTTTTACTACAGCCACTCATTGACAAAAGGAAAAAAAAAAAAAAAAAAAGGCTTTAAAAACAGCCTGATCGTAGGCATAAGGCACAACCCATGTCTTATCTTCTAACTAGAGACGTGCGTAAAAACGAGGCACAGCAATACTTAATTAACACGCACCATATTATATATATATATATATATATATATATATATATACAAACTATAAATAATACTCGTGAAGTTATCTACTTTGAATTAAGAATAATTAGATCCTGATGATCTCCATTATTTAATTAAATTAAATAGGACTCATTTAATATAAAATATGATATATTTTGACAACTCATTAATATTATATTAATAAATAAAATAATTAAAATATCTCATTTTTTATGATATCTAATCAAAAATGGGAATTAGTTTGATGCTAGCTTCAATCAAATCTAAGATCTCGTTTGAACGTTACACAGATGAGATGAGATAAAAAAAAATATATAAATAGTAACGATATTATATATAATTTGTGAATACTAGTTAAATAATTTGGATTAGATGTATTATGAGATTTTGGAAAATAAGAGATCAGTACAATGTGATTGATGGATTACAAAAGTACTAAAGCACAGTGGCAATGCAACCAGCAGCACACATGAACTACTTATACATGAACCACACAAAACCTGCATGCACAAGATCTATAATATATATATATATATATATATATATATATATATCGTATATTCGCAACTGTAACAACAGTAGTACTAATTATAAAACACGCGAGAAATCTGAAACAAAACTACATAAAAGCTATATATCTTCTGGAATGGCCGACTACTATTTTCCACGACCTTAAATATTCTCCAACCTCCATAGCAATTTTTTATTGTGAGGCGGGAAACACATGACGATCAAAACTACTTTATCTTGTCGGAATACCGAATTAACTAACTATTGTAGTCTTTCAATGACCTCGATCTCGATCTCTATTAACAAAGCTCGATCGATCGATCGATCACAACTCCATCTTCAACAGATCAGGAAAATAGATCACCAACCTTTTCCAACCACCTAATTAACCAATTAATGGCTAGCTAGCTCGTCATCTCATGCATATATAGAACGATCGAGATCAAAAGCATGCATGCACTAATACTTCGCGAAAAAAAGAAAGAGAAAAAGCTCAAAGCAAATTCCACCTTTTGATCACATTAACCATGCAAATTAAACATGTCACAGTACTTAATTTTTATTTAAGTACGTACTCAGTACTTTGATTAAATTTTATTTAATTACCATCTTGATGATCATAATTAATGTACGAACGTACGTCGTGAGATCAAATCACTTTTCACATGCAGTAATTAATGAACTTCGTGAGTTTCTACGTGCAAATTAAAGCTGATTTTCGATATCGACAAATTAAATATTTGACCAACGTATATTAATAAAGTAATAAGAATCGAACATATACATGTCAATTATAACATAATATTGCATGTGTTTTGTTTTGCAGAATTTGCAGGCCAACGTCAGGAGTGATGCATGCATGCGCATGAGATTTCCATGAACAGTCGACAAATTAAAGTCGATCGTCATGAATGAATGCCGATCGAACTTATTAGCTAGTTAGACATCATGTACGCACGTGCAGTTCTGTGCGAGAGAATTCTCCAACACACAGTGTGTTAACTATTACGTGCATATATATATATATATATATATATATATTTTAACTATAAAAGAATTACATAAAAATAAATCTACAAATTGATATAGTTGATATAGTACGTCAGATTGTAAAGTTATTTTTATTGTAAAGTTACTTCATGTGATCCGTTAGATCTAACAGATCACATAAAACTATATCAATTTATAAGTTCATTTTTATGTACTCTCTTTATATATACGTATCACTTCTCATATATATATATATATAATATGTATATATATATATATATGAAGCATGAAATAAAAAGCTGAAGTAGTACTGATATGAATTAATTCGATTTTGGAATGAGCATGAAACATTATTAACGTACGATGTTTCCAATTATTTGATGTCAGATGCATATATAGATCGTTAAATATTAATTAGTAGGATATTTAATTCATATATATATATATATATAGCAATTAGTATATAGTGAATATTTATGGTGTACTTCGATCTTGTTGGTTGGCCACAATAGTTTAGAGGGAGTACGAACTAATGAAAAGTAGGCATGCATGGAGCATGGTCGACCACTTTCCTGACATCTTATATGCTTCTGGCCTGCATGATCCACTGAAAACCTAGCAAGCAATTTAATGGAGCATTATACTATTAATGTGTATATATATAACTCCATCCCCAAAAAAAAACTGTAACGTCTCGCTCATCATGTTGTACCAAAGGGAAGCATCCACTTAACTCATGATCTGAATGCTGAATAAAGCTAGCTACCTAGCTATCTAGATAGATATCTAGCTAATTATTTCTCAGTGCATATATGATATCATGATATATTTCTTAGCCAGCGGCCGGCCTGTTGTAGCTAGCTAGCTTGCAGTACTTGTTGATCTAGTACTTAAAGTTAATTTCTAGCTACGTACGTACATAATATTTCTTTTTCGTCTAATTTTCATCATGCAGGTCTTGACGCGTCCCGGCAAATGGATGATCAATTTCAAACGTACGTAGTGTAGTTAAAAGCTAGCTAGGCTTCGTTTAGAAACATAATTCACCTCAATTTATCATTATAATTTTTTTAAATTTTAACACAAAATATAATAAATAATTCAACTTTTTTAAATCTCAAAACAATAATAATAATAATAATAAATAATATTCTAATAATATTTTATCAACTCAACTCAACTCAACTCAACTCACTTTAACATCCAAACGCACTCTTAAGGTTTCGTTTGGATCCTTAACTATTCTCAACTCATCTCAACTTATCCTTACAATTTTTTCAAATTTCAACATAAAATATAATAAATAATTTAACTTTTTCAAATTTTAAAATAATAATAATATTAAAAAATAATATTCTAATAATATTTTATCATTTTAACTTAACTAAACTCAATTCATTTCAACATTCAAACACAACCTTAATTGATTAGATCAAGACCTTATAAATTCTATGAATTTTTCTTTATATATATATATATATATATATATATATATATATATTTCTACTGAGTGCATGCAGGATGATAATATAATCGTGACCATTATGGTAGCTAGCTAGATCAGTACTACTACTTTAATTAGCACTAGCTAGCTATATATGTAGGCCGTACGTGTAAAGTGGATATTTGGGTAAGGAAAGTTAATTACTTCGTTGGTATACATGATGTCGATATTAATTAATTGGATATTTGATGTAGGAATCCGGATTTAATGATGTTGAGCTGATAAATTTAATATTGATAGCATAATTATTAGCTAAAGAGTTGAGGCTGAGGACATCCGTTTTCTCTCTATTTACATCTTTCTCATGCTATCGATATATCATTTGAGATTAGTATATATCTTTTTCTATATTAATATCACAGCCGTACATTACTATATATCTAGACGTTGGATGAGGGTTTGATCATGTCCATTCGATGGAGTGGACATCCGTAGTCAACTACTTTGTCATGAGATGGCATATAATTGGCACTAAGACATATATATATATATATATATATATATTTATATATATATATATATATATATAAAGGATTCTGCAAGCTTTTATATATAATTAATATAAGTGGGGTTGTTGGTTTTTGGAGCTATAAGCAGCCAACTAGTTTTTGCTTCTGATCTTTTTCGTGTTCTCATTAATGTGTAATTTCAACATTCAATTGGATCTGATTCAAATACTTACAATCTGCTAGTCTTATCAATACCTTATCAATACTCTTCTAGTCTTATCAATACCTTATCAATACCAACTAATAATAAGTAGTTCTGGAGATAAATATTGAAACAGCATATATATATATATATATAGAAAGGATATATATAGTTGATTATAAGATCATAACCAATATTATTGTCGTTGTTGTGATGGACATGCATGCTGACCTCTGAAATTTGATATCCAAATTATATGAGAATCATGTTAGCTGTTCTTAATTCTAAAATTTTATTATCCATAATCATGTCATTAGCCATATATCTAGCTAGTGTACGTATTTTAAGTAATTGTAATTGAAGTGGTTGATATACAAAATCATTTAAAATTATGTATTATGTTAATACGTGTAATTAGGGATGACATGATTTAAGATGAATAATATAAGTATTGTCCTAATTACGGAATTGCATTATTATATATGAAGACGTGTGAAATTAACACTGATCAAACCATATTAACAAGTGTGACTAGGAATTAATGAAGAAAAGGACTGCCTTAACTTGTTGGCATGCATCATCATATATACACGACGATCATGATCCTTTACGTCTTTCATGCACTCCCGGCCGGCCCGTCTTCTTTTTTTTTTCCTTGTCTTTTTCATTTCTGAACGCGTTCGATGGATTCCATTGATGTGACGAATGTGTTCCTGCAACCAGGCCTACTTCTATAAATTTTATTGGGAAATATCGACCTCTCGACTTTTATCTCAATCAGCTAGAAAGTGGGGGGAAAGTAATTAGAGGGCATAGGCTGAAATTTTTCAGGTGAATTTTTTTCCAATGGCAAACAAAATATTGTGGAAAAAGCTTAGCATGCATGGGATCGTTATCCTGTACGTCAGCAGACAGGTTAAAGTCCCAAAAAAGGAACAAAAATCCTTTGCAATTTGAACTGTCTGTTTGAGATCCACATGAATATCAAGGACATGCATGGGCCGGCATCCACACGCATTACGAGTCTCATGAGACTCCCAAACAAATAACAATCAGTGTCACTTCAGTACAGCTTGCGTACCTTAAGCAAGTTGATCGTAATCAATACAGTATGGGGCCCCTTTGAGATCTATGAAGGATACTCCCGCAGGTTTTTGTTGCCTTGTATCGTCATCCATGCCCGAAACAATATGACATTTGACTCCCATCATTATTTCTTGTAGTCTCTTTTCTCAAACAGCGAGCAGAAAAAATTTCCATCATCTTGGAAAAGTTCAATAGTTCATTATCGTACATCCATCTAAAAAATGGGGGAAGAGGGATAAAAAAAAAGTCTTCTTTTGCTGCTCGATATTGGTTGAAGTCAATGCAATTTCGAACAATAATTAATTGAGCCTGCATATTGGATGCCTCAATACATGAAAACACATTGCAAAAAACCGAACTCATGTCAAAACGACAGATATGCCTCATTTTGAGCCTTAATTAGGTGCACCTTATAATGGCGTATCTTCCATGTTTGTGCAAAGAAATGGCTCTGTCTGAGTCTGCACTGTTGGAGGCGTGCGCTCATTCTGCTCATGTTGTCAACTCTGTTGTGCACGACTACCTGATAGTGGAGGGCAAGCAAAGCAACTTTGAAAACTAAGCCAGCCCGCAGATCATGATATATGTGTTAGCTAGATATCATGTGTAAATAAATTATAAAACCCGTGCATTTTAATTAATTATTGGCAGAAATTGAAACCTGCAGACTCTCAAGGCTTTGACATGATGAACATGCTCATGATGATCATCATATAAACTTCTTGGTTTCCCCACATAAAAAGAGTTTAGTACTTGTGTTGAAACTCAATTTATATTCTAAATTAATTTGGCAAAGATGTATAAAATCTGCATTTTTTTTTCCTGCACCAATATCAAAGCAAAACGGAAACTAGCACTAGTACGGTTGCATGCGTTAGGCCTGGTAGCACCCCACCAACTTACACTCATTTTTTAAGCATGACTCTTGCATTTCCACCTAAAAAAATGACATTGGAGATATATACATACATACATACATACATATATATATATATAATGGAAGTCATACTCCAATAAAAAGAAATTAAGTGACTTCCCACTCAAGATTCCGTGTAAGGGAGTCGTGTACGATGCAGTGAATTGAGCGACCACGACTATTGCACTACACCCTCAATTTAAAAGATTCAACATATAAGCTGGACGCCACTATGAGGAAGCTAGCTTCAATCTAAGCGGGTTTTGCAGACATAATATATGTTTGATTTAACCTCACCTTCCATGAATGCAGGCATGGTATCTCCTTTAAAGAACATTTGGCATCATCTTTTACACAAAAGAAAGACTGTCAAAAGGAGAGGGAGAGGGAGAGAGAGAGAGAGAGAATGCAGGAACAAGCATGTACATTCAGGACATCAGATTCCATTTTCGGTGGGGGGGTACAAACGTTTCAACTTCTTGAAAGATTGCTGTGACTTTATATAGTGTCCAAGAGAGTACGAGAAAACTACCCCATCTTCTTGCCTTTTTTTATTGCTTTGTAGACTATTTATTCTTCCACATTCAATACCTTTCTTCAGTGCAAAAACTGGTGGGATTTCAGCATCATGGTACTTAGTGGCAATGGGTAACCATAATGCATGCACTCTACTGAAGTATTTGTACAGAGTGTTTATTTATGAAGAACATCAAATGTAGTCATCTGGTCTCTGAATTAGTAATTTAGTCAAACAAGCCACAGCAGAGCAAACTAGCTACATACCATTATAAACAGCCTAGAGAAAATATATGTTGTTGCTTGCTGCAAGATCCAAGTGCTTAACCTGCTTCTCACTACAATTGCCATCTATAGAAGTCCATGGCTGAAAAGGGTTACCAAATTAACCACTTGATTAATTTGGTTACCTTGTTCAATATCAATTATGTTACGGTTTGAAATTCTGGATGGCAAGCAACCAGAGAAGTAAAGTAAATCGATTCATATAATAGGAGACAAAATATTCATTCCACTAACAAAAAAAGCATATTTGCAAACGAGTGTATAAGTGTAACACCCCACTCTCTCTGGTTAAAAAATATGTCATTTTTTTTTTTAGAAAATCACGGAGCAGGAATGCTACTACTAAATCCGACTTAAAAATATATTTTATATTCTAAAGGAAGCGCCAAGTACAAAGATTCCTTATAATAAATAGAGCCGTTTTGTATTAAAATACTGAAATCATAAATGAGAGTGCACGGAAGCATTTATTAAAATTTTTCAAAATCTACGCCATAAAAATCATAACTTAAAATCTATGTACATGATCTAAGGCACTGTCACACCTCCCTGGACTAAGTCTCATTCTGCAGCTCTACCTTCATAAATATTCTGACCTGGGGTGGTTTAAAAATATAAAAACAAACTAAAATGAGTCGATAACTCAAAAAGAAACCCATAAGGTTTTCATAAAATATTTCACGCTGAGAATTAAAATCATGAATGCTCATAAGTATGCTGATGACATGCATGATTTATCTAAATTAACCGACTTGTCTAGCTGATCTGAATTATCTGATTGTTCTGACTGGCCAAAACAGTACTTAACCATGTGTGCAAGGTTGTGCACTGATCCCACATCTTGTAGCCACAAGGGAAACCGTTGATCTGATCTGATAAAATACTATGGTGGACCACTGTTGAGTTCGTGGCTTGCACATCCACCCTGACTATATTGATATCATGCATCTGAATGGTCATCTGATTAATCTGATCTTTATCTTACACTTGATTTTATGAAAATTTACGTGTCTTATGCAACGCGAGATGTATGAGATGCATAATACATACATAACTATAATATTCGGAATGAAGCATGATGAATGACGTGCTTGCAAATATTATGACATGCGTGGTACATAAACACTGACTTCCAAAGAACTAATTTTAATAATAATATATATAACTAGCTAACGTGTACTAATTTTAATTTATTATTAAGCTACTTACCTTGCAGCATTAATCTAATATTTCTGGCATAAAATCGATCACGTGAACTAGAGGAAGAGAAAAAACGTGAAGAATGTTGTGAGAGGAATGAGGAGGTCGGCTATTAGCGTGGTGAACGAGGGACACACACGGTGCTGGACTGGGTATTTTGGGTTCGACCGCTACACTTACGAAGGTTTATGGCTTTTTTCAAATAACACACGGAATGAAGATATTTATAGAGAGATTTGGGAAAGAGTGTCGACGAGTTCTAGTTCGAGTTAGACTCGGTCACAATCATTCAAGAATAGAGTTTTAATTTAAAAACATGATCTAGTAGTTCATTCAATGTAGGATTGGTAGTGACTGAGACTGCGTAGGAGACTTCAATTAGTGATGATTTTAAATTGAAATAAATTTCTAATAGCCGATATTTAAATTTTAAAAGGAGTCTAACTTGTTCAATAAGAAATGAAATTTAGCTTAGTTATTGAGTCTAATTAAAACTCATATTCAACCTCAATAATTTATCGTTTGTGAGCTTATCCAATATGACTCATTAAATATAATTTAGGCCCAATAAAAATAATCAATATTCCAACCTTAAAATTATTGAGCCTTGTCGTTACAATAAGACACCCTACACACTCCTGACATATATTAGATTGTAAAAATTTTAGATTCAAAATTTTAAGATTCTCTTACAAATCAATTCACACCTTGTCAAAGAACGTAGAGTACAGTAGTGAGAAATATGATTCAAAACTTAAAAATGTTCCAAACAAGCTTTCCAAAAGAAACTCAAACCCTTTTAATTCTAGATCTAGGGTTTTTCTCACCAGAGATCATAACTACACGGAAAGGCAACCTTAAATATCTAAGCCTCGACTTGGGCTGGAGTGCGGCCAGTTGGAAAAAAAGTCTTCAATTTAGAACGAAATCCCCATTTTTTTTTTTTTTTTTTTTTTTTTGAAAATAACATATTCCATACTTCATTCCACATCAGAAGAGATACAAAGTTTTTCCAATTGGATACACGGCTTAATCCAATCAGGACATTCCTCTAACCAGACCACCTCCTCCTCACATTGCAAAGCAAATTTAGCTAGTTTATAAGCTACCACATTACATTCTCTAGGGGTGTATTGCAGTAGCCATCTTTGACCATATCGACACTTCAGCTTCCTCAATTACTTGACCATACCATGCAGAATTCTCTTCACTGGCTTGGACTCCCTTGATAACTGTCATAGCATCCCCCTAGCATTGCAATATACATTAAATCATACGACTAATCAATGCACTAAATAACGGACCTATATTCTCCAATCCGCAGCCAGGTCTCATTTGGTGACCGACCAACAGAGTCATTATTATATATATATTGCCAGTATTAAAACAAACATGGATATCTAGCATAATCCAGAGGATACAACTCTTTCAGCAAAACCTAATCCCACATTCAGATATGATGATCTTTGATTGTCATCAAGTAACAGCCCCATTCACAGAAAAAAAAAAAAAAAAAAAGGGTGAGCGCTTCATTCATGTTTAATCCAGAAGACTTTGCTTAACCTGTGTTCCTCATTCCGGCTGCAATTCCATTTATGGTGATAAGCAATGCATCTCTGAGTTTGTGGTTATCATCATCACATCTCAACCTCTTTAGTATCTCCACTTGCAACATGTTCATAGGATTGAGAAAGGGAAGTCTGCTCTCTATCAGCCTCCTCAAGCTCCGATTATTCTCAGAAAGTTTTTCGTGCCCACTAACCACCAGAACGTTCTTCTCTGCTGTCAAGAGCTCCCTCCTTAATTTGGAACCAAGTTCTTGCCTACTCTTCGAGACAAGGACTTCATCATAGTGCTTGGCAATGGGTATATCCGCCTTCCCTAGAACCATCTCTATAAGGTCTATGGTGGATTGAAAGAAAGGCCATTCTTTGTACATTGCTTTTAGGTCATCAGTATGTCCCTTCTCGCAAACACCCTGCAGACCTGCTCCTACTCCAAGCCAAGCCGGAAGAACGAACCTGGTTTGGGTCCATGCAAAGACCCATGGTATGGCACGAAGGTGTCCAATTCCAGTAGAGCTCTTTCTTCTCGTAGGACGGCTTCCTATGTTAAGGAAGCCAAGCTCAGCTTGAGGTGTAGCCTCGTGGAAGTAAGAAAGGAATTCTGGATTTTCATAGACAACACTCCTGTAATTCTGGCAACTGATTTTTGAGATCTCTTCCATGAGATTTCGCCATTTCTCTTCTCGGGGTGGGAGTGGAGGACGTAGAGTTGCAAGCAGCACAGCTGTTGTGTATATCTCCAGCTGTCTAACAGCTGTCTGTGGTAGCCCAAACTTTGCCTGTACCATTTCTCCTTGCTCAGTTGACCGAAGAGTGCCCTGCAAATTCCATAGGCCAGGTCATAGAGATGATTGTTAAAGTTTTAGAAGGTTTTTC
Source organism: Juglans microcarpa x Juglans regia (assembly GCF_004785595.1). Taxonomy (NCBI): domain Eukaryota; kingdom Viridiplantae; phylum Streptophyta; class Magnoliopsida; order Fagales; family Juglandaceae; genus Juglans; species Juglans microcarpa x Juglans regia. Next base: position 9,567,276 of record NC_054598.1, on the reverse strand, counting down.
TATGATTTATTAACCATTGGGTCCAAGGCTAAGAGCTTTGAGTCAGATTAACTACTCAATTTGAAGCAAAACTTACTAATGAAACTAAAATGCAAAATTCACAAAAATTGAAAATTGTATCAAAGTTCTAAATCAAGTACACCACAGATATTAGGAGCTCTAAATTATTTTTTATCTTGGTAGTTAATAAATATTTATGGGAAGTAAAATCCAAATAATAATAATAACCACAACATTTTACACTGGTTCTAGTTTAGACATTTATTGAACTAAAACACTAGAGAATAAAAAAATTCCAAGTTTGAAATAGAAGTAAAAGAAGTATCCAAGCAAATCCAAGCAAACTAGACAACCAAGTATAGAATCTCACATGGTGACTCAATATTTTTAAGTTGATTGGAACATCTGTAGTCAAGATATATACCACTGTTAATTGGAGAACAAAGAACAAAAAAACTATAAAAGTACCAAGATCTAAATTTAAAAGATCGCTCACCATCACAGAGCCAGGTGGTTGGGATTGAATGGCTAGATACGTCGGGCCACCACCACGACCAATACTCCCTCCACGCCCATGAAATAGAGTAACTTTAATACCATATTCATTGGATGCAGCCACAACATCTTCTTGGGCTTTGTAAAGTTCCCATGCAGCAGTGAAACGCCCAGCATCTTTACCGGAATCAGAGTATCCAACCATAACCTGGCGACAATAATTTCCTATGCTCCTCAAAGATTCATGGGAAATTTCTGAAATTAATCCTAAAATTTGGATATATAGAAAGAATACCTCTTGATGGCCATTATGGTTTTTTATGATGTGCTCTCGATACCAATCAATTGATAATAATCTCCTGATCACCGCTCCAGCTCCTCTCAAGTCCTTCACAGTTTCAAACAGAGGAACCACTCGAAGCCTATTCAGAATGTACATGAACCTTATGAGAATAACTGTTGCAAGTTCAGTATAAACAGCACTTATCATGACCAAGAGATATAACAAAACATTTGAACAAACTATACAACATAGATTTGATCCTTGCTACTCATCTTCTAATCATTTTATAATGGGATGATCAACGTTTGTCTTCACATAACATGCATATTGGGTGTGTAGTGCAGGTGCATTCACAAATAATCAAGAATGCTAACACAAATGGAAACTATGATTCCATGTCCAAACTAGACTAATTTTCATAACAGAATGCAAAACAAAATTATAGAATTTGTTTCAAAGGGCTTCCAAAGTTATCCCATAATTCTGATCAAACAAATTTAAAATTGCAATTTAACAGGAGTTTAACAACATAGAGGGGTGCGATCTTACGTTCCACCAGGACATGGTCTTCCTAATTCCCCACTAACAGCAAGTCTTGCATCTTTCTGCAAAAGCTCAACGGCAAGGACGTCGCTTGCCTGGATTTTACAAAAAAGAAAGTCAATTATATATATTTTTTATCATTGGACTTGTACATCATAAAACTAGTAGCAATTGATCATACATTTGAAGCCATAGAAATCACATAGGCTCCAAGTGAATCACTTCCAAGCTCAGCAGCTACGCGAAAGGTGTCTAGGACTTCTTTAACATCAGGAGCAACCTGAAAGACCCAAGTGAGAGTAGGTATAGAAATTCACCAAATGAAAACAATTGAATGATAAAATCAACAAATGCTTTGCATCAATCCTAAAAACAAGAAATTGTATGAAATCTCAAAAATCACATTAAATTGCAGCAAAAATTAGTGGAAAGCCAAGGCACGGAAAAAATTGGAATAGAGGAAGGATCAGTTTTTAAACAATACTTCTGCTACAATTATCCATTTTCCTTTTTTTCTCAAAAGAGGCACATTACTGTTTTTTCCAATTCCATTTAGATTTTATTCTGCATAATCCATCAATGAAAAACTATCTAACTACCATACCTCAATACTTTGGGGAACTAGTGGCCTCTTCCCTTTCAGCTCTCTCGTTAAAAATTCCAGTTTCTTTCCTTCATCCCACTCACTGTATGTACCGATATCCAAATATCTGGTTATTGCATCTAGTGTATCAGCATGTCTACCAGATTCCTGGAACATTGCAAAGTTCATTTTTAACATAGATTACTAAGCAGAAACAGCTATAACCATAAACTCAAAGCACACCTGACGCAAGTCGAGCTTCATCAATACCATCCCAAAAGTAGCAACTCTTCGGATCAGATCAGCAAGCCGACCATCAGCAAGCACCCCAGATCCAGAAGATTGCTGCAAGATGGATTGTTTTACATAATATTCATAAAACTACCATACAAAAATGTCATCTTTGTTTAGAGAGAGAGAGGGAGTGAGATTACCAAAGACTCATAACATAGGAGAAGTGGTTCCAATAATTGATCTGATGTTTCATAGTAGTCCCACAGATCGTATTCACAAGGAAGATCTTCAAGAAGAAGCTCCAGACGCTTTTGTGTCTTCATGAGCTGAAGTACAGTGCATAACAATATTTTTGCATTTACTATCCCAATATGAAATTTAACTTAACAGTTAGGAGCTTCGTGTGAGTAAACCAAACCTTATCTTTTACATTCCCGAGGACAATTCTATAAGGAGAAATTCCAGGACTTTGAGAGACCCTAGGTTCTAAAAGCTTCTGGAAGCTGGACCTTCCTATCTGGGATTCTGCAAATAGTTTCCTTTGAGCAAGGAGTTGACTAGAGTTGAAAGAAGAAGACCGTGGTGTTACAGCTGACTTTGGAGAGCTAGAATTAGGTGAATTCCCATTTTGTAATGACACACGTAAATTCTGACGTAAATCCTGAAATGAAGAATCTGAATGAGAAGAACACGGACCATCCTAGAAAAAGGGAAATGTACAACAGAGAGACAGATTGATTTCCACTATGAGACAGAGATTAGGGTAAAAAATCTAAATCACCATGTAAATGCTCTGCAAATATATTAGTGTCCTAGAACTGGGTTACCTGACGATTCAGTGTATTGTTATCAGTGCTGGGAAATTCTACTCTGATGTACTGAGATTCACCATCATTGCATTCTACATGAACAATCATATAAGATGCCAACTCAACCAAACAATAAAATAAAACCTACCAATAGGATAAAGGATAATAATTATGAACCGAGTGAGTAAAAAAAAAATTAGCATGTAGTTAAACCAAAATTGAATTTTTTTGGTCAAATTTTAAACTGGTATGATATCCAATCATAAATTACTCATTTCTGAAGTGCATTTCATAAGTACAATGGAAAGCATTACATTCAGGATTAAGGTGGCATTGACCTTGTAGAGACTTAACTGGGGGTGCTGAGCAAATGACAGAGAAATAACTCGAAAAGGAAGAACCTTCAGGATGGTCATTGAATTGTACACATAAAGAACTAAATGATTAATTTAACTAGATGCTCCATTATTTACCAGTACAAGAGGGCAGATCTGCTCGAGCTGGAAGATGGGTTGGAATGGTTGGAGCTTGTTGGCCATGAAGCTTTGTTTGACTTCCGTTCAAAGATTGATTCCAACTCTCATGCCGAACATCAGATGAAGTTTCTGAAAAGAAATCTGACAGTCAAGTCACTGATGTGATTCACAAGGGTTGTTGCTAAAGAAAATGACAAGAAGATGATCTGCTGCACGATGTGGTATATACTCTTTCACTAACCATGTGATAAGAAAGAATGTGATATATCTCAATCTTGCTGCACAATAAAACAGCAATCGGAAGTGTACTGCATTGTGGGCTTTCTGAGGCATTTTCATCTTCATATAGTCAAATATTATCAAGATAAATGTTGCCATTAGTTGCTAAAAGCAAATTATACAACAAAAAGACCTTCATGTCTGAGAAACCACTGTGTTTTTTTTTTTTTAAATCCTTCTTGGGCTGAACCACTTAGGCCTTGCTTGTTTTCACAACTCATCTCAACTCCTCTCATCTCATCAATACAACTTTTTCAAATTTTCATACAAAATAAAATAAACAATTCAACTTTTTCAAATCCCAAAACAAAAATAATATTAAAAAAATATATTCTAACAATTTTTTATTCAATTTTTTAACTTTAATCTCAACTCATCTCACCTGCGAAAACAAACGAGGCCTTAATCATCAGCATCATACAAGGTTTAAGGCTACAGATTGAAATCGGGTTTCCAATGGTCAATATTGCAATCAAACAAAGAGTTATTATGACTTAATCACCCTACAGAAATTTAGCAGGGGAAAAAGGCCAAATTTAATAATTAAATTCTCACAACTTTTAAGGCGGTTATAAACCAAAATGAAAAGGCCTTTAAAATAACCAGCACCTAACACCCCCGGTCCCCTAAGGTTCTCGTTAAGTGAACAACAAAATATAGCAACCCAGGTGAGAACTAATGCCTCATTACACTTTTTTGCACTTATAACTGAAAAGAAAAAATAAATACAAGAATAACTAACTGACATACAAATTCACCAGTATCCAATTCTTAACATATGGTTACTATCTTAATAAATCTTCATTCTTATGTACTAGACCTAATAAGTTATGTTTGTGACTCATTGTATCTCAAGACATGATCTTCTGTTGACAGCTAGTCTCTTGATTCTTGTCCTGAAGTTCTGATTTAATATCATGTTTGGAAAGATACTTAACAATAGCCAAATTATTATATCAATCAATATAGTTAGCCATTGAACTGAACAATTAAGTGAATGTAATTTTTTATCAAATTTTGCCCAACTGGTTTGGTACTGATATTGAGAGTTTCTCATCTCTCAGAACAGGACATTTGTCTCCAAAATTGAACTGTAACTAGTGCACAATTCATACAAGGATGAAAGGACAAGAGCAATTACTACATCCATAAGTATAAAATCAGAACTTTAAGAGAACTTTGACATGCAAAACCTTCTTCCAGAATTTCATGCGACAGTTTTGACAATCTATCACTGCACCGATTCATGGATAGTTCAAATCTGATGCTATCAACTTCTCGAATGTAGAGGTCAATAGCCATCCACCTAGATAGGAGACAGACATCTTTTGTGACCTGAAGCAAAGAAAGAAAAGCTTTTATATCATGTACTTCAGTAGCAAAAGCACAATGTAATTGATGTCAGTTTTAGTCAGATGTCAAGGATAGGTTAGTAACGCAATCAGTACAATCAGATACTTTTAAAAGAAGTAATTCTTAAAAAGAACAACACTTGAACAGTACCATTTAGAGATAGAGTAACAAAGAAAGCTTCCACTACCTTATGGAATTTTCAAGATATGAAAACTTTCCATATTGATTAAGAAGTTTGGTTCTGACAGTGGGTGTTCACCTTTGAGCACGTCAATATTCATAATTTAACAAAAAAAAAAGACAAAAACAAAAAAGGCAGCACACATACATACACCTTATATTGGAGGACTAATGCAAAAGAATCATCGTTAGCACCACCTACATGTTTTAAAGCATTAAAAACAATACAAAATCTTCAATTTTAATAGGATGAATGACTTCTTGATAGACAATGAAACAGAACCAGTTAGATATGAGGAAAAAGATCAAGAATGAAGTGAAGATCCTCATGAAGAACATAAGAACTGAAAATTTCAGAATTACACAAAGCAAATTGACAGTTCATATGCCAAGGACAAAGAACATTATAAGTTTATTCCAGCCCTTAAAAAAATTGTTCAAAAGAAGGAAGCAAAAAAATAGAAAGAATAAAAATAAACTCTGCCCCCTCCAGCTACAGAGCATTTTACATTATTTTGCTCCTTAAACTACCAAAATTGACACATTTCATTTTCAAACTGCCAAAAAGTTGCAATATGCACCCTCCCTTAAGATCATGCTACATCTCTTATTTTTCTCCTCCGTCTTCTTGGCCAGATTTCAACTGTCAAGATCATGCTACATCACTTTCTTTTCATCCATCTTAATGGCCAAAATTGAACAAGGGTTCTATTTATCAACTTTTGGCTATTAGAAAGTATAATGTGCCAGATTTGGTAATTTTTCGTGCAAAATGTAAAGAGCCTAGTAGATAGAAGGTGCAAAGTATATTTTTCTCGCACTACAAATCACTAGAGCCTATCCATTAATGTCTATGGGACAATTAAGAAATTAATTTAGTGCCAAGGGTTTTCTTTTTACATATTCCTATTCAAAAACAATGACACACATGCCTTCTCAAGAATGTTTGTAGTGTCATTGAAACGATTCAACAGAACCTTACGGCAAATGTATAATCATTCAATTGAATAATATATACTACACTAAATTCTAATTGAAGATTTCTAGAGTAGATTGTTTGTCATTGAACTGAGACCAATAATCAAGGGAACGATATAAGCTCATAGAAATCATTTCATGGATCAATGATTGTAAACACCTTGAACATATCATCTCATACAAGGAGGAGAAATGCATTTCACAGAAAAATAATTGTAGACACCTTACCTTTGCTGTTACATTCGGGTTTCCATCTCTATCACCCCCCATCCAAGACCCAAATTTTATTGGTGTGCAAGTTAATGGAAGAGGCCTTCCAGTATGCTGTGAGGAAGAAGTAGAGTAAGAAAGGAAAGTTGCAAGGAAGAAAGTATGTGCATCCAAAGAATGCAACAGCTACCGGACAAGTTTGAAGACAAACCTTCTTCAAGGCATTGCTGACACGGCGTAAGTAATGAGGTACAGCTTTCCAAAGGGACTGCTCCACAATGTTCAAGCCTGAGATAATAAAATGAACAGGTGCATGTATGTGTCCACCTTTCTACAGAGAAACAAAGCATGGAGTATTTAACAATTCTTAACTTCCAGTAGTTTACCAGCCTTGGCTTCTTCAACTGGTGTGGGTTTGTAGCGCCTAAGCTCATCTGTCTGCCATATTGAAGTTATCTCTCTCACCTACAAAAGCAAGATTGAATCTATGACTCACATGCCATATTTAAGTTCTCTTCTCTTATCACAAAACCAGATGGAATCTGTAAATCACATAAATACAATAATTACACCAATTTCTTTCCACATTATCTTACAGATACACGAACAACCCCCCCAACCACCACTCTCACACACTTTACAGTGACTTTTTGGAGGGATGCCATGCAGTTAGAAAAACAATACCAGATCTTCAATCAGCATTTCTCGATCTTCAAAACCAAGATCAGATCGGTCATTGTAGTCTAAGAGATGCTGAAAGCAAAAGGCAAAGTTAGAATAATAGAAAACTCACTGAAACGATATTTCAGATATTATATTTCACCATATTAAATAGTGTAAATGCCACTAAAAACTTACAGCAATTCTAATGTGCTTGTATTGTAAAGTGCGACGATTAATTTGTGTGGGATGCGCAGTAAGAACAATTTCAACCTCCTGCAGTAACAATCATTCTAAAATAAAAATAAAAAATAAAAAAGCAGGAGAGCAATAAGAAGAATGAGCATCTTATTAAACATCCGCACTCAAATTTTCAGTGTTCCATTCAGTTGCTCAAAGAAGTCGAAATCTAAGAGATACTATTATACTAAACCTACCACAACAGAAGCTCCACTTCGACAATTTTGCTTACTTGAGGTTAGTAGAGTTGTCCAGTTTTCAGACACCCAGATGACAGATTTTTTTTCTTGCCGGGAAGGGGTGGGGGGTGGGGAAGACAACGTACTGTCATTTTTTAAGTTTATCTGTTGCTCATCAACGCAGTTAAGAAATTTAGAAAACTGGAAGCTTAAGAACTAACAATAGACCTGCTTGCAAACAGTTTCATAAAGCTCATCTGGGGGAACTCCACCCTGCACCAGCTGATTAAAGATGTCGTCACAGGATTTTAAAAGAGGCACCACATTTCGTACCTTACGAACTCTGCACAAAGCAAAATATTGTCTTGAAGATTGATTTCGTAAGCCTTTCAAAACCAAATAATTTTTTTTTCGGTAAACAAAATTTAGCGAGCACCTTTCAGAACCATTGAAAGTATATCGGGCCAACTTCTCAAAAGTAAATTAACAAATTCATCTAACAATTTAAGCAACCAAACGAATAAAAAAAAAGTTTGAAAACGACGCATTAACCACATCGGAAAGTTCATCCCTAATAAAAAAATTTGCTTAATAAAGTCTGAACTAGTAATCAATAACTATCCATATATACCTGTGATGTGTTTCGGCAATACCCATCAAATTGAGATAATGGCTGAATGCGCGAGCGAGGGTCAAGGCTTCCTCCAATGTCATCTTCGATATCTCTGAAGCCAGCTGCTTCTCTAACAGCTCCGCCATGTCCTCGATCCCAGCCATCCTCATGTTACAAGCACTCTAACACGCAAAACCCCCATTTGAAATCATTTTGTCAATATCACGTACCGTTTAATCCTCAATTTTTGGTTTCTAAGAAAATGTAAGGAAAGCAGGTGGAAAAAACAAAACCGATTTGAAAACCTGAGAATTATTCTACAAATAAAAATTCCACAACAATACTACTGAGCTTAGTACAACTGTTTCAGTGGAGATTTTATATGTTTTTCATTCGATGCCAAAACATCATAAGTGTAAAATCCATTTCCTGCTTTGCTTTATTTATTTTCCTCTGTTTTCTCAGCAACTAAGCAGAAACTCAGAAAAATCCGAGAAGAAAAAACGACGTCACAAGCAATAAGATTCACAGAACTAGAGGAGCGACTGGTAGATAGAAGCAAATACGGGATAATGGGCCAAGGCAGAGGACCTGAGCGAGAGTACGGTTCCTCTCGACTTTCTCCATGAATTTGCCTCCGACCTCGCGCTGCAAGACATCGTTGAGCAGACTTCCAAGCAACTTGCAGTCGTCGTCGAAGTTCTGGAACGATATTTCCTCCGCTATGTCATCCGTGGTGTCCGTCATTGTCAAAGAAACAGTGCACGAAGATTCACAGGGAAGAAGAAGAAGAAGAGCCTGCGTTTCAGTGTTTGTGTACGTACGGGAGAAGTACTGTGGGGGCAGGGGATTTCTTTTACCGAAAGAGGGCCCAATGTAGTTACTGACAAGTGGCGGTCACTGCAGGAATAGCGGGGCAGTTCTTGGTCTCATGGTGGGACCGAAACTTTTGAGAGCCCGTGAACCTGAGTTGTGGGTGACCGGGTGTTTCCGGGAAATGTGTTTGCTATGGAATAAGAATTATACCGGTTATATTCTTTTACTGCAAGGGCGAGATTCTTTCACGCGATGTGTTACACGTGTCAAATTATCATTCTTCAAATATACGTGGCATTAAATTAAAGATTTTTTGCGTGATTAATATTTGATACAGTCGTCCATGTGCAAATTATACGTTTTTTTTTTTTGTCTCTTATTAAAATTATAATAATTTTTTTACATAAATTTTAGATTTATCTATTTTTTAAAAAAATTATGCAAGAATTGTACGTTCTTAAAATTCAAATATTATTTTTTTCTATAATTTTGTTTTAAATATTTATTATAATTTAAATTAAGAAATATTTTAACCGACAGATTTTATAAAAATATATTTATATAATTTAATGTGATAATGATAAAATTAATTTAAGATTTGAAATGAGTTGACAACCTCCAACCTTGCTTTTATTAAAAAAAAAAATCTAAGACTAATAAATTATTTTTAAATTATTTAGGAAAAGTATATAGAAGATAAAAAAAAATAGAAAGTGTTAAATGTAATTAAAAAAATTTATTTTTCTACGTGTCAATTATTAATATATTAAAAATTATGAAATTTAAAATTCAAAATTTAAATTAAAAAATAATAATAAAACTAATTTTATAAATAAAATATGAGTACATGTGACACTACTAAAAATAATAATATCAAAAGAAAATATGTCTTATGTGGTTGTGCCACCTCAGGCGAAAAACATGTCACTAGTTTCCGTTGTTTATGTAATGGACAAGATCGTAGATCTCGAATTTAATATATCAAAAAACATACGAGTCTTGCATCTTTCGTATTAAAAACTCTAATCTTAATATCTAAAAGTAAAAGTAAAAGGATAGATAAAAATAAGTGATTTTCTAGATTTCTCTGTCTTATATGTCCTGTCATTGTGTATCATATTTTAACCTTGATTACATCGAATTAAAGTTTTAATATTGGTGTGAACTTAAGGTCGTAGTTCCCCTTGAAAATTGGGGAGTGGTGTAGACTTTAGATCCTCGTGTTTAATGTCTAGCGAATATGACAATATTACAGTGACGTCCAAATAGGAAGTCCCAAACATCGAATTAAAGTTTTAATATTGGTGTAAACGTAAGGTCGTAGTTCCCCTTGAAAATTGGAGAGTGGTTTAGACTTTAGATCCTCGTGTTTAATGTCTAGCGAATATATAACGACATTACAGTGACGTCCAAATAGGAAGTCCCAAACACCCTGACCCTCTCGTCGTTTTCAACCGCCCAAAAACGAAAAAAAGGTGCATGTACCGTTGGGTTTTCACGTGATCTCGTGAGCCAAATATTAGTACGTGGTATGAGATGACAAGTAATATTTATCAAAATGTAAACGTTTGAACTTTTATGTGCTTTGTAGATAAAAAGATAGCAAAGTTTCTTTTGTTTAGTTTTATTTTATTTTCTTCAAAGTTGAAAAAGATAAATCTATAGTTTTCCGACAACTCTTGACAGACACACGCGGCATAAGTAAATTTATAGGTCAAAAATCGTTTGGAGGAAAGTGGTAGTTTTACAAAAATCACCACGCGTGATTCTCATACGTAGCCCACATCTACATGTGATCTTCACGCGCCACCCTTTCTGGCAGCTTTTCTCGACACATGAACCAGATCACCTGAATCGCCACCACTAGACCTTTTAAATCTGACATTTGTGACTGAAAAGAGACAAATGTGTTACTTTTACGGGCCGTCATAGATTTCGAGGTCTAATGAAATTGGTCAAAACTGTAATCTGTTTTTTTTCTCATCTATCTTAATATTTTCCTTTTCTCATCTATCATTTGTTTATAGAGGTTGAGTATTCTCTTTTTATAAAAAATGAGGTTGAGTCTCTATTTAGGTAGAGAGTGTTATCTCTTGAGCATTCGTATGTAGAGAGTATCACTAATAGTAAAGATCAGACCAGTTACAAAAGAAAATAGTGTACTGGTAGAGCTTCAAATGCATTATTTCGATTTATGATGTCATGTTTGATACGAGAATATCTCAAAATATATCCAATCATAGATATAAATTTCTCTGATTAATGAATGATGATCATTCTCCTTCAAAAAAAAATTGTAAAAGTAAGAAATATAGACATATAAAATGAGTTTCAAAGTATTTAATATTATTTGGGACATTTTTAAAATAGGATTTTCTTAATTTTAAATAAATAAATAGTATCCATTTAGTATAAAATATAAAATATTTAGTCATTATATTTCTAAAAATGATTACATTTACATTGGTAAATCGAATGAGTAAAGCATTCCATATATACAACTAGATGGATTTTATCATTTCTAATGAAAATAGAGAGGATCGGTGTCCGAGACCCACAAACAACAATAAATATTGCAGTGTTAGAAATTATAAATAAAAAATCTTAATCCAGTAATTCAAGTCTACCAAGGTTTGTTATTTTGATAGTTAAAAATTAAAAGACTAACTTCAGTTGCTTTCTAAATAATTGGATTGGACATTTTTAGGTCAATTTCTAGTTGGCTTCATTTATGGTTGTGGGGTCTTTTTTTTTTTTTTTTTTTCAGAGATGAGATGAGATGAGTTGAGATTAAAATTAAAAAGTTGAATAAAATATTGTTAGAATATATTTTTTAATATTATTTTTATTTAAAAATTTTGAATTATTTATTTTATTTTATATATAAATTTAAAAAGATTATAAAGATGAAATGAGAAGATTTTAAAATTTTAGATTTTAATTTTGAAAGCAGACCAGCCCACTGGTTCATGTGATATAAATAGTAAATTTTCTGTTTTTTTTTTTTTATTTTCAAGCAGAAAAAAGATAAATGGATAGGCATTAAGGCTTCGTTTGGTTACTCAACTCACCTCAACTCATCTCAACTCATCATTACAAATTTTTTAAATTTCAATAAAAAATATAATAAACAATTCAACTTTTTTAAATCCTAAAATAATAATAATATTAAAAAATAATATTCTAATAATATTTTATCATCTCAACTCAATTTAGATCAACATCCAAACGCAATCTAAGTCCCTCCCCCGAAAGCTGTGCCAAGTGGCGGACCGCGTTGTCAAAGTTTTTGAAAGGAAAATTCTAGTTGAATTTATAAAAGTGATCTGATTGACTTTTTTATTTTTATTTTTATTTAATGATTAAGAAAGTGAATATTAATAAATTGAATTTTTTAAAAAAAAAATGTTTAAAGATATATAAAAAAAAATGATTAAAAAAATATATATATATAATAGTGCATTTGCGCTTATTGATTTGAATTCTTCGATGGATTATCGTTCCTTGTAGCACTACCCTTTTTGAAAATTCAAAAACACCCCTTAGATTTTATGCATAATTTTATAAATATAAAAAATGATCCCCCACAAAATTTAAATTCTCTATATACTCTCTAAAATTTTCAAAATTTTAATATATCTATAAATGCCTCTCTCCAATTTTTTTCCTATAGTCCCAAAATTTTATATAATTTTTATATATTATCTATCTTCAAGGATGTGGCCTCACTAAAGTTAAATTAAAACTAATTTTAGGAGAAATAAGAAACTTATTAATATGGATTCCAATGTTTTTTGTTATACAATATTAGGATTCTTAATAAGGAATCCAAATTAAAAATATTAAAAAAAAATTATTTAAGATTGATGATCTATATGAAAAATAGTTGAGAGGTTTTATCCTCTAGATTTCATTGAAAAAAAATATTTAAGGTTTCAATTATATATAATATTTTATGTTTAATGTGACATAAAAATATCTAAATTTTACATTAAAATTGATAAAGTAGCTTACATAACATAATGAAAGATGACCTTCTAAAATATCAATTGATAGTTTCTATGAAGAAAATAAATTCTAAATATTTCATAACAAAAATAATAATGGATGAATATTATTCAATGAAACATTATCGTCAGAAACTTGAAATTATTATTAAGTTGTGGTTTTAGAATTTTATTTCTGTATATGTAGTAAATTATCGAGATCTAATTTTATATATAGTTATGTTATTATGATTTTTTTTAATCTTTTTTTGTTACATTAATGTGTCACATGGTTGAAAATTTGGCCCCCTCCAAAAAAATATGTAATTTGGTTAGATTTGTGAGACTAATTAAAAAAGAAGGAGGTTTATTTAATAACCAGTTTTTTTTTTTTTTTGATTGTCAACATAGTAGTCAATCTTATTGAATTGATATATTGGTTTAATACATTTAGCAACACAATCGACATCCAATAGTTCATGTTCTAAATGCACTGCTATTTTGCTAGTCGATGGGTAACACCATTCAATTCTCTCTTAACATACTGTATTTTCTATTGAGCATTGCACAGAAGATTGATGATGTCTAAAATAAGACACTGTAGTTTTCCAGCACGGGAATCACACCTCTTAATTGCATGGACAACTTGGTTTTCCATTGCCTTTAAAGGCAAAAATTTGCATTCATTTTTATCCTAATCATTAAGGGAACAAGGATTTGTTAGAATTTTCTAAATCCCCTTCTAGGCATGTTGCGGATCGTGTTAGATGCCTAAATTGTAACTGTAAAAATTTACATTCCTTTTTATCTCTAATCATTAAGGGAACAAGGATTTCTTAGAATTTTCTAAATCCCCTTCTAGGCATGTTGCGGATTGTGTTAGATGCCTAAATTGTCACTGACATTATTTTCTATAAGCGGCTGGTTTCTAAAATTAGTTGGCCTGCAGGTTGATAAAAATAAATCTTTGGGCAGGTGGGACATCCAACATGGTAGAGTTGATCAATTATAAAGTGTTTTATAATGCATACATGAAGTACCTGACTTTAGTTAAAATATGCGTACGGTGTAAATACTAAGCAATGTTTGTGGTGAGACCATAGAACATGACATGAAGCAAAAAAGGAGTCTGACTTTTGAGAATTTTGGGTTTTATCATTTCCTTATAGTTTCACTAGAAGTTTGAAGTTATGATTTTGCAAGATAAGACTAATGGCCGGAATGAAGAATGTTGCTCATATACAAGCTCAAATAGAGAAAGTTGGGGAAGATGCTCATGTTTAGGAGGCACTGATGAAGAATCTTCTGGAGCCTACACAGTTGCTGGTAATGGCCATCGGGTCTCTCTCTCTCTCATGCATGTGTTGGCATACATTTCCTGACGGATTTTTGTTATTTTATTTGTTGTTGTTTTCTCCTGAGTTGAAGGGTGTACTTTGTCATCCTATTTTTGCTTTGCTATTATTATACTTGACATAATTTTCTTGGAATGCAAATGTAACAACCCGATCCTAAGATTAGACCATAAGATAAGTTTTATGTATTTTTTTCATATAACAATAGATATTTTATTATTATCATTATTATTATTTTTCTCTCCAAGCTCATGAGTTATTTTCATAATAAAACTCCTACCTACCGATTTTTTTTCTATGAATTTCAAACAATCTACTCCCATGCACGTACGTCTTTTTCTTCATCACTAGGGTTTCTGTTGGTCTATATATAGAGGCTCAGTACATCCAACCCGCTGCCCCTCTTCTCTTCCTCTGCCTTGAACCACCCCAGAAATCAGATCCACGCACCCAGCTACTACACACCGCCCAACCCATGGGCAAATCATGAACCTTCACTCAGTCGTCCCCTCCACGAAAAGGCCGAGAGCCACTCTGCCGTAGGACCACTGCATGCCACCGGGAACCCACTGCACGTCCGAAGGAAACTTCACGTCGCAGTAACAAATCCAAGCCGTGCTTACACTCGTGCTACAGAAAGCTCCTCCACGTCTCCTCCCTCAGCCACACCACGAAGAACCACCTAGAATACGCCAACGCCTTGGACAACCATCGTAAGCCAACGGCCAGCCGCGTCTCTCCTCTGTCAACAACCAAAGAGGCCCCGGGTGTTCTACTCAGCCCACCGTCAACCACTTTAGGAAACGTCGAACCACCACCCCACGACCACAGAAATCACCGACCAGCTCACCCCCATCGGGCCCGCTCCTTTTTGGTAAGCCCACTGCCGTCCGCCACCCTCACCTCCCTCTTTTCCTCTCAGTAAGCATCTCACCCTCTCTCCGACTCAAGTTCTCTCACCCTCGGCATCTCACCACCCTGCCAAAACAAAGCAGTCGCGTCGCCAACCCCCGCCAGCCACCCAGAACTGCCGCACATTAGCCTCTCTCTCTCGGTGAGCCCCTGCCTCGCACGCCTCTCCCGTTGCCTCTGTTTCTCTACAGCATATATTAGTTGTTTTTAGGTTTTAATTTACTAAGTGCATGTGTTAAATGAGATTACTTTATTGCCCTTTTTAATTCCTTTCCATAGTGTTTCAAGTATAATTATATTTATAACCTTACGTTTAAATATATGTTTCTTTTGAATATTATTACGTCATTTTAATTAAAGTTGAGTTTAATATTTCAAGTTGAGTTTAACTTTATTAAATAAATATTTTAGTCAAATGCTCATTTTATTAAGAAAGTGTTGAAAGAATTTGAAATATGTTTTAAAAGTATATTATTGAGCCTAATATTTTGTTGGTATTCATTTGTCTATTTAGTAGGATTTTAATAAATTATTATGTTAAGAATATTTAAGCAATATTAATATTTATTAGGTTTTTTATAAGATTTAATAATTTTTGTTAAGAAAAGAAACCTATTTTAAGAATTTAGGTTTTTATTGATCATATCTCAAAGTATTATACTAAGTTATATTTTGAAAGTAAAAATATGCTATTAGTATTGTAAATAATTTAAGATATCAGTATTCATTAATTTTGTGATAAACAGAATATTTATTTGATTATGTTCTACGATGTGATTTTAATTAAGTAGGATATTAGTACTTATTGTTCCCAGACAGATTTAATGATAGATATTATTGCGTGTAGGTGTCGAGTTACAAAGTGTTAATCAAGAAGAAGTGCAGCGAGTTAAGTAATTTGATCACAAATTAAGATCATCACAGTTCAGCTTATAGCTAATTACTATTCAAGCCAGTTCATTTCCAACCAATTATTTATGCACCACTCATGTCATATGCAAACATGTCATCCAGCATAGCATACGATTTTGTCATTTCGCATCATATTTAAATTCAGAAATTATGATTATGTATGTAATATGTCATGCATCTCATGTGTATAAGACATGTAAGCCATCTTAAATTCAAGTGAAAGATAAGATCAGATCAGTTAATAAGATGGTAATTCAGATGCATGGTACCAATGCAGTTCAGTTTCAGGGTGAATGTGCAAGCCACGAACTCAGTCGTGGTCCACCATAGTATACCAGAATACTATCAGCGACTCCCCTTCCTGCAGGGGGACGTGGGGTCGGTGCACAACTTCGCACACAGGGTTAAGTGTATTGGCCAGTCAGTTAAGTCAGATAAATCAGTTAAATCAGATAAATCAGTCAGATCAGTCAGTTAATTCAGTTAAATCAGTCATACATAGCATACGCATCAGTATGATCAGTCATAAATTTTAAACTCTCAGCATGAAATTTTATGAAAACTTGATGTTTCTTATGTTTACGCTGTGATAGATTTCTTGCTGCGTCTTCGATTCATTTTAGTTTATTTTCATGTTTTTAACCACCCAGGTGAGGATGATGAATACGAGCAGGCAGGCCAGGAATAGAAGGAGCAGTTGTTTTGGTTTCAGACCTTCTAAAATAAAATTTCTTTGATGACATAAATTTTTATTCAGATTATTCATTTAATATTTTTTGAAGACATTTTTATTAGACAGTTTTCTACAAAATAAATCATAATTTCAGTTATTAAATATGAGATCTCTTGCCAGGTTTATTTTATGAAAAACACGTGACACTCCTAGCCTATGGGAATAGGGTGTTACATCAAACTTTTATTTTTTATGCATGATATACCTGATAAGGATCGTTAAAGATGAATTTCACAACCCTGGAATGGCTTTGGGTGAGAGCTCCTGTAACTTATGGAATTCCCAATACAATTCTTATATTTCCTATGGCTTCTTACAAAATTTGTCTTTGATATTGTATATTGCAGTTGCAGTTGCAGTTAGCATGTAATGGTCTTAGCTATAGAGGTTTAGATCAATAGGTCTTGTAGAGCATACTAATTCTAAAAGTAAGATCACACAAGGGGATTAGGGTAAATACTAAATAGTGTGTATTGGAGAGAACAACTATCAAGCAGAATGCTTTCTCTGGTTGGTTAGAAACTGTATATTATAAAACACAGTCAATGCCAATTTTGGTCATATTAGTAGCTCATACTTTGGATCTTTTTTGAGTATGTGAAAAGAATATTAGTGCAATCTATAGTGTAAGGTAAAATTGTGAAGCCTGCAAAACTTGGATGTGTATAATATTTTTTCTGTATTATATTTTGTGCTTTTTTTTATTTATTTTCTAAAACATCTTTTCCTGTGATTAAAATTCGTCGGAAATATTTTTTTATAGCAGAAACATATTTGCGGTGACATGAAATTGCCGCAAATAGTCTTTTGCGGCTAAACTTACCCGCTGGAAATACTTAATGAAAACGATAATTTAAAATTGTTGGAAAAATAGTGAGTTATTTGTGGCGATTTATTAACTTTTTGTGATGATACATATCGCCGGAAATAATTTTTCTTAGCGATTTTAATGGTAAACGAGAAGGCCATTTCCGTCGATTTTTGGAACATTTGCGATAAACTAAAATCACCGAAAATAGTAATTTTTTGTGACGATTTTTACGTATTGTTGAAATTGATAAAAAACGGCTTTAGGATTTCGACGAACCTGCAGCGATTTATAAATCGTTGAAAATAATCAAATGCGGCGATTATTATGGTTATTTGCGACAATTTTGAATGCTGGAAAATGTATGATTTCTTATAGTCGTACTCTTGGCAAAATAAAGCAGCAATGAGTAATCCTCTTGCTTCTGCCATCATAGGATCAGTGCAAAATAATCTTGATTGTATCAAACTTGTGAAAACAGAACCATAAACATCTCTTATCACCACACTAACACCAATATTGTTAAAATTAGTTCTTACTGCCACATCTCAATTTACTTTCACCCAAAATGATGAAGGTGTTTCCTATTGAGCAGTAGGCAAAGGGTTTTGAGTTCGTGACCCTGTTGGCTTTGATCTTGCATTGCTATAATCCTCAACAGCTTTAACTGCATTACCATAGAGCACATAGGGAGATTGAAAAGGACCATCATGAATTAGTGTGTTTCTTCTACACCAGATGAATTGAGCTAGGGTGGCAAATAACGCAAGATCCTGACTTGATAATTTGTCAAGCAACTGCTCAAAAACATAGAAGAAACTAGGTGTGTGAATGTTTGCCTTTTGAATAGACTTAGAATACAGTAGTCATACATCCTTAGAAGAGGGACATGTCCATAAAATATGGACTGGTGTTTCATCTTCAAGCATGCAAATAGGACAACAAGAATCAGTAATCACCTTCCTCTTACATAAATTAACAAGAATAAGTAATAACTCGTTATTTTTATCAACATTACATTAAACTTTTATTTAATAAACCGTTACTTTAATTTTTTTGCAATTGTTTGTAGTCTAAAGTGAGACAATTTTGTTGTCTTTTTTATTAAAAAATGAATGAAAGTAACAAATTAATCTTTAGTTTTTTTATTAAACCCTTTTGCTTTCTTTCTGACCGAGTATCGATCGTATCCAAATTGATCTTTAAGAGGTGCTTCCACTTGATGATGATGGCCACCATGCATGCTTTGCTTATAGAAGGCAATTCTAACAAAACTTCTTCATCTCAATCAATTATACCAACAATAACAATACTACTAATAATAATAATAAAATGTATTGCCATCTTCCACTAAACTTTGTCTTCTGTATTGAAAGCAATGGTGTCGAGTAATTGGACAGACATCATATAAATGTGACTAAAGTATACAATAAATAATAGATTATTCCTTAGCCACTGACACATCATGAATCCGCAGTGCTTATCCTTTAATGGGATCCACCTATTAATATATTTATTCAACAAAAATGATAGAATAAAATCGATATAAAAAGTGTTTTATTTTATTTTATCATTATAATTTTCTTAAATTTATATAAAATATAATAAATAATTTAATTTTTTAAATCTTAATAAAATAATAATATTAAAAAATAATATTTTAATAATATTTTATTTATCTTTTATCTAAAACTATCTTATCTTATTTTAATATCTAAACCGCACCTAACATAAAGTTGAGAAATCCCTTCCTTTTTCCCCTTCTTGCTTCTTTTCCGTGCTAGGCATTTAACTCTTTGTTCAAACCCACGTATCATGATGTTTCCAGACTGCAATGCTAAATACATTCATAATTTATGCAAGCGTTCTATTTTCTTTTAAAAAAAGAGTTGAGCTTATTATTAAAAAATATATATATATTTTTTGTATGCATGCTCTATATTTATTTATTTTTTTCAAAAGAAATATATGACATTTATTCATTCTATGATTATAAATATAATTTTTCAACATATAATTAGAAAATTCTATATTTTCCTCCTAAATGTACCATTCAAAGTTATTATTAGTGTATTATATTTTTTAAATTATTTACAAAAAATATAAATATAATAGCAGTAACTTTGAACGGTACATTTAAAACGGTGGAGCAGCAGTGCTTTATGTAATTCCCTTTGAAACTTTTTCTGAGTAGCTTTCTAATTCAGATCAGACTATTTATAATTTATATATAATTTATTCATATATAGATTATTATTTTAGAATATAATTTACATATATTTATATATAAATTTATTCATACGTAAACTATTCTAAAACTGTATTCGAAAAGGTATTGATATCAAAATATCTCGTTTTAATGTCTCGACCGAAACGATATTCAAAATATTGCTTGATATAATATATCAAAATATAAAAATATATTTAATAGATTTAACCTATCAACATCGACATATGAAGTTACTTTTATAATTCTATATCCCACATAGATCTTTGGTCTTGGTCGTTGGAAGAGACTTAATTCTCCCCTGAGGGTCTGTTGGGTATTATCATGAACTTGGGTCATGGCATGGTACAATAATGAATATAGGGCCTAATCTCATGTGAGTCTCATCTGAATAGAGCCAAACAACTAATTGTCCTAATATTTCGGGATGAAAGGTGATCAACTTATTTGGAGATAAGATAATCTCTAATATCTCTAAAACTTGAATTTTAAATAACAAGTGGGACGATTATCGAATATTATTCGAAAAAGTCACAAAACTCTATTTATAGGGTTTAGGTATGATTATAGATCTCATCTAAATTTTTTGCTAGAGAAATCATATTATTATTGGTATCGAAAATATTCTATTGAACCCCCAAACCTCTTTACTATTTAATTATAGGTGATCGCGTGCGAGAAGTTATAAAACACGTCTTTCGACAATTGTTTTTCCCCATCTCAAATGAGACGAGGTTTCGGCCATTTGTTAAAATTAGGACCTTGTTAACATGTTTTCGGGTAAAGTGAGTATTGTAAGCTTATCGAACTGAACTTCAAAGCCCAATACTGCGGTTCATGGATTTTTGTTGACTGACATGGATTAATCAAAGCCCATTGCTATTTTCGGAAAAACCAAACAAAGTCCTGTGAAAGTATGTTATGCCAACCCGGCGAACCATTGAATATTTTTTTTTTCTTATTTTTTGTATTATTTTAATGGAAAAGGTGCTTTTTTTCTTATAATGAAATGTTTATTAGAATTTTGTATGTTTAGAATAAAAGAGCATTCATAATGATTCTTTTATTTTATCTTTTAAAATATATTATTTTTTTTTATTTTACATACTAACTTTTATAATATATCATATATCAGTTTATTTATTTTTTCTTTATATCTTTTAAATAATATTTTTTTTAATCTTTTTAAACATTTCTTTTCTACCAATAAAGTTGTAATATCCATATATTTTTTTATATTTGCAATATATTATTATATACAATGTACTATAATTAAGTCCTATACACACAAAATAAAAATATATAAGCTAAAAAAATTTAAAAATAAAATCAAAATATGAAAAAATTGGAGAAATAATATTTTCAAGATATTTTTTAGAAAAAAATAAAATAGAGGTGTTTTAAATGATGAACAATAAAAAGAATTTGTATTGAAATGAAAAGTAAAAGTAATTAATGAGGGTGTAAATGAAGTATAAATAATAAAAACCTTGTTTGAAGGATGAACAGTATCTGTTATAAGTAACAATTTATATTTTACACGTTCTTTTACATAATTGGATGGAATTCATTTTATAAAAAAATTTTGAATAATTTATATTTTTTGTATTATGCATTAGCCATTGAGAATGCTATTACACCGTAGATGAAAAATACCTCAATCCAAACTTGTTTGTGCATTAATCAGCATATATATATATATATATAACCATTTTAAATGAAGAAAATTTTCGTAAAACGACTTATAAAAGTAATCTTTACATAAATATATAAAAATTGTATTAAAAAAATTGTAAAAAAACTTACTTAGAAAAAAAAAAAAAAACCGCGTGGTTCTAGAGGATTCAGCTCGGTTGTTCTTGCTGTAATTACCTATAAATATATATATATATATAGATAGTAATAGACTTTGCTTTAGACATGCGTGCTGACCAAGAAGGAAGGAACACGCGTTTTAGGACTTTGACTTTTTGTTGTGGTGAAGAAAAGAAGACTGAAATACGAAATCTAAAGAAAAAGTGAACGTTGTATGTACGTACGTAGGCGTTAAATTATATTAATGTCGTTGTTCTGGATCAGCTCTGGATCAGAAACAGATCAAGAAGAACCCAATGTATGTACGTATGCACACATGTTCCTCTTGTTTTGTTGTTTTTGGTAGACCTTTCCACAGAACCAAACAAATAAAGAAACCAATACAATAAGGGCATTTACTTTTATGTTCACACCAATTAGCGTGAGTTGCCACGTAATATAATTTCAACGTTTTTCAGCTTGTTTTCATTCCACCATTGATTGGGATGGAATAAAAAAAAAAAAAAAAGTTGATAAAATTAACAGTTCTTCTTCAAAACAGACGGGCTGGTCTTAGGGGAATAAAAATGTTTTTTGTTTTTAAAATAAGGTTTTTTATTTTTATGTTTATTAATTTGGAGAAGTTTATCTATTTTTAAAAGTTCTTTTTGTTTACTTGGTTATTTTTAAACCTTGATTTCTTATATACATTTTTTTTTTATTCTGATATAATTTTTTTTAGAACTTTCAATACATGTGACTTGTCAATTCATTGACCATGTAGCATTTCTATTTCTTAAGAGAATTATGACAGATAAACTAATTTGGTAATTTTTAATTTTATTATGACAACATAATAAAATTTTTTGAAACAAAGAAAAAAATAGGTAGAAATTTATTTATATGTCGTTTGGATAATGAGTTGAGATAAGATGAGTTAAAATAAAAATTTGAACTTTAAGTAAAATATTATTATTATTTTAAAATTTAGAAAAATTAAATTGTTTATTATATTTTATATAAAAATTTAAAAATATTATAATGATAAGATGAGATAAAATACTTCTTATATTCAAACCGGCCTTAAGCATTATGACAACATAATAATTTTTTTCATAAAAAATTCATAAATTTCTACCCATAGATATTTCATATTCGATGGGCTGATATAAGACAAAACTCTTCAAAAAATAAAGTCAAAGTCTTATAAAAACAATTGTTTGGAAAAGATGACGCAGCAATATTTTTCAAAGCGATAGATTAATGGATGCTGCTATGGGAATTCTACCGACAAGTGTTAAATGTATTTTTTTATTTTTTATTTTCAATATTTTTTAAAAATGTTTTCTTAGACTAATATTACAAATAAATTAGTCTATATATTGTCTTCATTTCGAAATTATTCATATAAATCTATATAATTATGTTTAAAAAAATTTTAAAATTATAATAATATTCTTTTTAAAATTATATTTTTTTTAACTTTTATTTATCAATGAGATAATCTTTACTCAGAAATTTCTCTTTGCAAACTAATTCCAAGATCAGTATCACCTAAAATTAAAGTTGCGTTTAGATGTTGAATTGAATTGAGTTGAGTTGATATGATAAAATATTATTAAAATATTATTTTTAATATTATTATTATTTTAAAATTTAAAAAAAATAAATTATTTATTATATTTTATATTAAAATTTAAAAAAATTATAATAATGAATTAAAATGAATTTATCGTCTAAAAGTATCCTAAAAGTCGACATCTTCTTTTTACCCACAGGTTCTAAGCCATTCGAATCACACACCTGGTTACGTGACCAACCCACCAACTACCGGTTGCCGGTTTCCTTTTTAAATAGTCCTCCGATTCCTCTCTCCCTCACTCACTGATCACTCTCCGTTGTCTTTTAATCTAATCTTTCTACTCTCTCTCAAATCTCAGGTCTCTTTACAAGTGCGCCATCTCTCCCGATCGTCATGGGTAAGAGCACTATTTAGATTATTTATCTTATTTTTTAAAATATATCATTAAAATTTATTTTTTTAATTTTACATATTAATTTTTATAATATATCATATATTAACTTATTTATTTATTTTTCATATTATTTTTCATATTATATTTTTTAATTTTTTTTAGTGCTCAAATGGATTCTTTATCTTATCATTTGAAATACATCAATAAAATTCATTTTTCTATTTTACATATTACCTTTTACAACATATCATATTTAAACTTATCTATTTTTTCTTCATATTATTTACTTTTTAATATCATTTATTCATTTTAAATATTTTATCTAACTATTAATGATATTTTCATATTTTTTTATATTTATAATATATTTTTATATATAATATTATATAATTATATTCTATTTTAAATTAATCTAAATTTATAAGTTAAATCAAAATATAAAATAATTTAAAAAATAAAAAGAAGATATTTTGTATGCATTCACTTGATATGAAAAGATATGAAATTGTTAATCGAGAGGAACCAGAAGCTAAAAATAATTATTTGAGCAAAACTCGGTGACTGGGAGTGTCATTTGAGAGAAACTTTAAGTGAACTGTTGCAGACGAGTAGAGAAAGCGTGGGAAATAGAGAGGTCGGTCTGAAATGAGATAAAAGATTTTGAAGAAATGGAAAAAACAGACGAGTAGAGAAAAATGAATTAAAAATATTTTACAAGAATGAACAGGTTTCTTTAGATGTAACGGAATTACTGTAGTAAAATGTAGAATAAAGATGAAATATAATATCCATTTAGGACATTTTTAAACAAATTTCTTCATAAGAAAAATATATTATAGAGTATGCATTGGGAGTGCTCTAAATGCCTGTTTCTCCTTCCTTGGTTTTGTAATCTGAAATCTTTTCGTTT
Organism: Juglans microcarpa x Juglans regia; assembly: GCF_004785595.1. NCBI lineage: Eukaryota > Viridiplantae > Streptophyta > Magnoliopsida > Fagales > Juglandaceae > Juglans > Juglans microcarpa x Juglans regia. The sequence continues at coordinate 9,542,732 of NC_054598.1, read as the reverse complement.
GCTGATTCTCTCTGTGTGCTTTGATTTTTACAGCCTCCGACAAGAAGATCAAGATTGGAATCAACGGTAATTTTCCGATCCCTGAAATGTTTGTCTCGAGTGTTTTTTCTATTGTCTCTACTGTTTTGGAAGGTCGTTTTTTTTTTCAGGTTCTGACGGGTTTTGTTCGTTTGTATACTGGTTTGATCTGTAGGGTTTGGAAGGATCGGTCGTTTGGTTGCCAGGGTTGTTCTTCAGAGAAATGATGTTGAACTCGTCGCCGTTAACGATCCCTTCATCACCACTGACTACATGGTAAGATAATAAAAACAAAAAGAAATAGAAAAATTTCACTGATCGTATTGTTAGTGAGAGAACTTGGATCTGGTTAGGAATTAGCTTCAACTAATGATTGAGTACGTGACAGGCTTATATGTTCAAGTACGACACCGTTCACGGCCACTGGAAGGACAACGACATCAAGGTCAAGGACTCCAGCACCCTTCTCTTTGGCGAGAAGCCCGTCGCTGTTTTCGGCATCAGGTAACAGTTCCCATTCTCTGTATTTCATCGCATGATCGGTGCCGGCTTCCTTTTGTTGTTTGTACTGCGATCAATGGTCGTGAGAAATTATAAAACGCTGCCTTTTTTGTGGGAATTTATTCAGGAACCCGGAAGAGATCCCATGGGGAAAGACTGGAGCCGAGTATATCGTCGAGTCTGCTGGTGTTTTCACAGACAAGGAAAAGGCTGCTGCTCACTTGAAGGTTTGCTCTTTTCGATTTAGTGAAGGTTAATCTTGGGGTTTTATGGATGGAAATCATACTTCTTTATGTGTTACGTGATTTAATTGGATGTTTTTGTCTAGAATGAGAATGAGAAATGGAGTTGATTTGTTGGAATTTTTGTAGTGGCGTTTTTTACTTTGATTATTTGGTGATCAGGGTGGTGCTAAGAAGGTCATCATTTCTGCTCCTAGCAAGGATGCGCCCATGTTTGTTGTGGGTGTGAATGAGAAGGAATACAAGCCCGAGTTTGACATTGTTTCTAACGCTAGCTGCACCACCAACTGCCTTGCTGTCCTCGCCAAGGTCTGTTTTAAAATCAAGATTTATGAGGTTTAAGATAGTGTATCATGGTTGAAATTGTATTCTGAATTGTTGTGCTCAATTCTGAGGTGGTGTGAAATTTGTGTACAGGTTATCAATGACAATTTTGGAATTGTTGAGGGTCTAATGACAGCCGTCCACTCCATTACCGGTAAGCTGTTGGTCATGCGGCAATCCTTCTGTCCGTCTTATTTTTTCGATTTTAGTTTAATGGTGTTGGTTGCTGTGTGTTTTGTGATTCAGCCACCCAGAAGACTGTTGATGGGCCCTCAAGCAAGGACTGGAGGGGTGGAAGAGCTGCTTCCTTCAACATTATCCCCAGCAGCACCGGAGCTGCTAAGGTAGTTAACCAATTCTTATTGACAATGTTGTTTGCCTGATGATATAAATGTTTGTAGTGACTCATTGCATGCTCGCTGAATATTTTTACTAATTGCTCTTCAATACTCACTCTAATTGCGAATCATATTTAGGAGTTTATGGCATTACTCTCCGGTCAGTATTCCATAGTGCTGCTGTATTTAGCATCTTGAATAATTTTCTGCCTATTTTTGTGGTTATATAGGCTGTTGGGAAAGTTCTTCCATCACTTAATGGCAAATTGACTGGAATGTCCTTCCGTGTACCCACTGTGGATGTTTCAGTCGTTGACCTCACTGTCAGGCTTAAGAAGAAGGCAACATATGAGGAGATAACAAAGGCTATTAAGTAAGTGTTCGAAAATTCATTTTTTATCCCTATATGTGGAACAATTCTGCTATGTACAGTCGTGGGTAGGAGTCGGCATGCAATCATATGACCTGGCAAAACGTGATGTCTGCATCAATAAAAAATTAAAAAACAAAAAAAAAAAAACAAAACAACGAGAAGAAGAAGCATACTCAGATAAAGTTATGGCAAATCTGATTCCCGTTCTCCTAAATCCAGACTTTCTCCCAGTTCAGCTTGCAAACCACTTTCTTCCACTTCCAATTCGCTTATTACTTAATCTTCAGATCTCTCCCAGTTCACAAAACTGATTTCAATTCTTCCAAACCCAATTCGTAACTTTCTCCCAAGTTCCAGTTCGCAAATTGCCAAATAGCTCGAACAATTTGCAAACCCGTATACTTTTTCTAGTTTTAGTTCTAGAGCCAACTGATACATTCAAGATTTTGTGGATGGCTGAAGATAAACCACCACTGTGTAATGTTATGAAATCTAACTTCTAATTTAATCCATAGAAAATTAGTTAAACAGATTATAAATATGAGTATGAATTGAAAAATGCAAAAAAATATTTACAAGAAAAAAATTGTTTCTTTTGCTAGGAACGCAATTACAGATTTCATAAATAAAATTTTCAAAATCCATCAAAGTCAAACTTTGGCAAACAGTTGTGGGGTTGGTGTAGAGTGGGCTGAGCAGGTTGGGAAGGGTGAGAAAGCTGAGAAGGAGAGGGAGTTCCAACTCAGTGGCGCTGTTGATGACGATCCTCAACGGGTTTGTGGGGTTCAGCCACCCTTGACAAGTGAAAATCGCAATGTTATTGCTCCCACCTAATCTGAGATGAAGAGGGAGAAAGAGAGGTTGAAGAGGAAGGGGGGAGGGGCTCTGTTTATGAAATGTTGTCATTTTATTAAAGTGATGTGGGCTACGATTGCACATGGCGCTTGTCTTTAGCTTTTTTCTATGTGGAATCCTTTCCTATATTACGTGGCAAGACTAGTAGCATGGCTTTTTCTACCATATCCATTATATATCTGTTCTAATCTGTACCTATCTGACAATGTTCAGGGATGCATCCGAGGGCAAGCTTAAGGGGATTTTGGGTTACACTGAAGATGATGTGGTGTCTAGTGACTTTGTTGGTGACAGCAGGTAAGAGTAATGTTTCAATATGATTGTGTATGTACCGATAAAAGAAATATGATTGTATGTCTGTTTGGCTTTTTTGTTTTATTTTACTCTTGGTAAAGATCCTGATATAACATTGTTATTTTAAGCATGCTTGATTTACTTTATGCAGGTCTAGCATATTCGATGCCAAGGCCGGAATTGCATTGAATGAAAACTTTGTGAAACTTGTCTCTTGGTATGACAATGAGTGGGGCTACAGGTAATCTTCTGATTTTCCCTAAATTCTTCCTTCTAATATCGATCAGATTAGGGTTCAAAATCTATGAAATGCTATCTACCTAGACTTCTGATTTTCCCTAAATTCTTTTGTATTTGCAGCACCCGTGTGGTTGACTTGATTGTCCACATCGCATCCGTACATGCTTGAAGCTAACCTGAATATTCAAGACCATCATCTTATATGTGTTTGTTGAGTCTGGTTTTGATATGGGTGTACTCCGTTTGCTGTTCGGAATAAGGACGGTGCTACGTCCAACGCTCCGTTGGGAGCTACCATTAAGCATACTTGATCTTCCTTTTTTTGTTATCTTTTGTTCATATATTTTTTTACAATTTTAAATATTTTTTTAAAAAATAAAAAAATACAATATTATTAAAAAATACTTTCTTAATCACTAAGTAAAAAAAAAAATTTCAGCAGTAACACTGAGTTGTATGAACTAGTGGTGAGAATATTATTTTTCTTAATTTTTAGGGTGGCACTACAGACACCGCTAGTTATTTTTAAGGTTGTGAATGAACCAGTCTGTTCACTAGCCCGCTCGGTTAAACTCTAATCGAACTCAACTTGTGAAAAAAAAAGTTCGTTCATGAGAGCAGATACTCGCTCGAATTGTAAATGACAAATATCCGACAAAATTCGACTCGGTTAAGGCTTGTTAAGGTCTGCTCGTTTATGCTCAAATCAACTCGTTAGCTCGACTCGATTAAAACTCATTCATATATTGATAAATATATGAATCTATAGAAAATTTTATACACCGTGCTATAATCTCATTTTCATCCCACTTAGTATGATGTGACACATTTATTACCATTAAATGATCATTTATTGCATATATTTTTATCGTCTAATGGTGATGAATGTGCTACATATCGATTAGTATGATTAAAATAGGATGAGAGTGTGGTGTATTATATTACTCATACATATATATATATGTATTAGCTAATAATATAAGCATACCACTTTTATAATTAAATATATAATATGTAATCTAATTACTTATGTCTATATAGTGAATACACTTTATGAGTATATTTTATAATTTGTATAATAATTAGTCGATAAAATTTAATAATTTCATATACTAGGATGTGATAACTATATATGAAATAGATATATGCTATCATATTAAGTGTATGTATTAATAATATATGGAGGCATATAATATATTATTATTTTAGATAAATATTAACTAGTTAGATATTAATTATTTATAAATTTTTTAAAATTTTATAATTCAATAGAAGTTTTACTTGTTAGTTGTATAAATTAAATATTAGATTTTTTATTTATTTAATTTATTAATTATTAAATCTTATTCAAAAAATAAAAAATTCGAGCTCGACCTCGAGTCGAAAGTTTAGCTTATCGAGTCGAGTTCGAACTAAGAATAAAAAAAAAATCTCGAATTTGGGTTCGAGCTCGAACTTGAGTATTTTGAGTCGAGCCGAGCTCAGTAAGTCAAAGATTTGCTCGTCTTGGCTTGATTATAGCCCTAGTTATTTTGGTATTTTTTTTTCTTTTTTTACATGTATTTTTTAACACTTTTAAATATATTTTTTTAAAAAAAAATTACAACATCTTAAAAAAATACTTTTTTAATCATGAAGTAAAAAAAAAAAAAAAAAAATACTAACAGTAGGGAGCTGAGAGCGGTGTGACTAGTATTATTATCCTTGGAATAAGAATAAGCCTCTGAGTCATATAGCTATTTTTGGCAAAAATTCTACTCTGGGTAGCTTTTGGTCTCTGTTGGGATGTATTTTGTCTTGAAGTTCTAGGGATTTCCTTTCATTTTTACTACACAAGAAAATGGTAGCGGGCCAATATCATCTAATATAAGCATTACATGATTCTCAATTGAATTGATTGCCATTTTTTCCCCTTTCATGCTGTTTCTAATCTTTGCCAACTTTCTTCTTATGAGTGGTTCGAAGGCATTAAATTCAAACCATAAACAAAAAGAGATTATATCATTAAATACAAATAGATGAAAGAAACTTCGGAAAGAAAAAGATATATCATAGAGTTAATATTAATAGAGTGGACTTTTGTGGACATCAAATTCAGAAACGTAGTGAAAGGTGACCACATAAACTATAATCACATTCTTTTAATTTCAGAACCTGTATAAATTCTAATCTAAAGGAATCTATGATTTTTTTTTTTTTTCTCGCGAAAAGAAGCTACCACCGATTGTGTTTGTAATGCAAACGGGGGGATAGAGAAGTAAAATCCGTTATGATCCAGCAGCGTCGATCATATATCTATTCTATATTAAAAGCATCAATGCAAAACACAAGTGTTTTTTCGTCTTCCAGATTTTACACATACACAATAAATTAAACCAAACTGAAAAACAATCTTAAAAAAATATGTTCAGATCTAAAAACAATATCAACTCGTTCGTAGGAGTCGACAACTATAGAGGGCAGATTTGAAATTGTTCAGATCTAGGGGGGAAAAAAATTTCTGTCAGAGGACTTTAGATACAGAGTGGGTAGATTTGAAATCATACCCATATATATTAAATTTAGGCAAACTGAAAAGCAAAAACCTAAGGTACAGAGAGGACAAGGTGAACCGGGGAAGAGATGCGGGAAACTCAAATTTGAAGAAGAAAATAAAAAAAATTCCACCTTTTCCATGAAGACAACCGTGTTCTTCGTTAGCTAACCTAGGGACGGCACGATCTCTTTCAGCATTGATTGTGATGGAATAGAAAAAGGTAATAAAATTAATTTTCCTTAATTTGTATCTATGGAATTGATGAATAGGGATTTTTTTTTTGTCATTTACTCGAACCAACCATATGGTTTAAATAAATAATTATGACCTACAAAAGTTCAGATGATAAGGGTAGGATTGGATCTGTGTGTGTCTTTGCTCCATGTATCATGTAACATGTTTGTAACTAATGCTTGATTACTTTTTTAGCAGGGGTTTGACACCATTAGATCAAAATATAATTTGAATCGGGATGACCTGAATTTCAGCTCCTAATCTTCTCACAAAACCCCCAAAGAACATGAGCTTAATTGATCATTCAACCTTATATACATACATACATATATATACATACATATACATATATATATATATATATATATAGCAGTAGTTTAGGAGTGATGCATGGCTCCACGCTTGGGAGGTCAATTAGTAATATAATGTATCAGTTCTGAATATTTTTGCTATTTTAGTGCATGGTCTTGGCCTTTAATTAATGTGGGCGGCATGCATCCCGGGAATCTGATGCTTTTTTCAATGCTTTTTTTAATAATTTAACGAATAATAGCGACGGCCACTCCAATATTTGACTTGTGCATGCATATGTTTTGTGTTTTGAGTGTATAATTCACATTATAATATGGCTTTATGTCATGCTAACATAATTTAGAATAAAGGACTATAATTTTTTGCTTAGCTTGGGCTTGCAAATAATTTTCGGCTTTTTTGGAGACTAGGCCATTAGTTTATCTAACTTGAATCAAATTGAATTAGACACTTCGGATGTATTGAAGTTGTTGTTCTAAAGACAAGTTTTATTATCATGTTACACTGGTGATAGTTTTTAGTGGCTTAAAATATAAAGTTGGTCGAGATGATCACTTGCTTTTAAGTCAAATTGTTGTATTATATTTTTTTATGATAAGTGTGATAGATATTAAGAAATTTTATAAAATTAAATTCATAAATTGATATAATTTTATGTGATACATTAAATTTATTTTATAATAAAAATAAGTTTATAATTTGACGTATTATATCAAATTGTATTAATTTATAAATTTATTTTGATAAAAAAATTTCGTGATCAAAGTAGTTCTCACTCTTTTAATTAAACTCTTTAAAAGATTGGTCCCTCCACCATAATTTCGTTTGTAAACAATTAAAAAACACATCAACACTTGTTAAAAAAAAAAATACATCAACACCAACAACAACTCAACTCGTGTCAAAAGTGGATAAAAAGAAACATTTTTTTTTCCCTCTCCGAGCCATTTTGCTCTCAACCAAAAACCCAAATATCCCATCTTCTCCACCCAGAGGGGTGGAACTTTGGCTCATTCTTCCCTCCTCTTATTTGGTTTGTCCAAAAATTATCAAGTCTATTTTTTTCGATTTTTATTTTGTTTTCCACCTATAACAAGGAGAAACATTGATCTACTGCTTTCTGGTCTCCCCACAATCGCCATTAAGGGTGGGCAGCGGGGCCCCGGCCCCGCCCTGCCCCTTATCTGCATTTCTCTCTCTCCCAGTCTCGCTCACTCTCTACATTTTTAATTCTCTATCGGTGTCGAAGACTCCACTATGCCGTCATCGTAGCCTTTCGTCTGCATCTTCGTCATTGAAGGTAAGAATCTTGGTTAAAGTTTTGATTTTTTGTTGATTTATGGAATGGATATTGGAGGAAGGATGAGGTTTAACCGAAGATGGAGGATGAGATTGTGTTTGTGAATTGTGTGCTGTGGAGATTTGATTGTGCGGGTAGCACCCCTAATCGTCATGCGCCCCACGGCAGGACTCCCCAGCAGGAGATCATTCAGATGCCTGAAGTAGAATGTCAAATAGAGTGGCATGTGAGTCACATGAGCGGCTCAAATCGCGCGTGAGATACACGAGCAGCCGCACTAAGGAGTGCTTTTTGCCGTCACACGTGGAATTTTCGAGGCTAGCGATCTCGGATCTTTCAGATCTGACCAACCTCCACTCTTCTAGAGTGGCGCGTGGCCTCCACCCACAGCCACAGTCCTTGATGGTCGTTCGTCGGTGATTCGACACATTTTGTTTGCTATCTTCTTATATTTTCGCTTCTTCTAACTAAGGATCGTGGGAAATAGGTAGTGGAAGTCTTCTGCGCTAGTCTAGACTAGCGAAATGCAGCACAAATCTCTTCATTGCGATTTCCAATCATAGTATTACAATTACAATCCATTTATCGGATTGTATCAAAATCGCTTCATGCGACTTTCCTTTATGAAAAATGGGTGTGGAGTCAAGTCATTGATCTTATACCTTCTTTTTTTTTTTTTTTTTTTTTTTTTCTATTTCGTGTATTTGATTTGATGGTTCGAGATGAATGTTAGGGCCTCTAACCCTGTTAACTATTATATTCTTTAACTGTTCAACATATCTATAATATATTTGTTTTGAAAATAAAAATAAAAATAAAACTCAGCTCGTGTGACTTGATAGAAATGAAGGAGTGAACGTGGGCGACCAACCCTTACTCCTTTTTTATTTTATTTTAAGTTTTTTGGTTTTAAAATAAGGGTTTTGTTATGTTGATTAATTTAGAGAAGTTTTTCTATTTTTAAAAGTTCTATTTGTTTACTTGGTTATTTTTAAAACTTGATTTCTTATATACATTTTATTCTTATTTTTATTTTATTTTATTTTATTCTAATATAACTTTTGTTAGAACTTTCGAACTTTCAATACATTTGACTTGTCAAGTCATTGACCACGTAGCATTTCTATTTCTTAAGAAATTATGACAGATAAACTAATTTGGCAATTTTTAAAACTATAGCAAGGTAAACAGTAAACTGAAGACTTGATTTCGAGACATAACAATTTTATTATGACAACATAATAAAATTTTTTGAAACAAAGAAAAAAAAAAGTAACAAACCATTGATGTGTCATTAGGATAGTGAGTTGAGATGAGATGATTTGAAATAAAAATTTAAATTTAAATAAAATATTATTATTATTTTAAAGTTTGAAAAAATTGAATTATTTATTATATTTTATATAAAAATTTAAAAAATTTATAATGATAAGATGAGATAAAATATTTATTATATCCAAACAGGACCTTAAGCATTATGACAACATAATAATTTTTTCAGAAAAAATTCATAAATTTCTACCCATAGATATTTCATATTCGATGGGCTAATATAAGTCAAAACTCTTCAAAAAATAAAGTCAAAGTCTTAAAAAAACAATTGTTTGGTAAAGATAACCCAACAATATTTTTCAAAGCGATGGATTAGTCTTTATTTGAATTGAAAATTTATTTTAATTTATCTCATTTTATTATTATAATTTTTTTAAATTTTTATATAAAATATAATAAATAATTTAACTTTTTTAAATTATAAAATAATTTTTTTAAATTTTTACATAAAATATAATATATAATTTAACTTTTATTTTATTATTTATAAATCATTTTAATTAGTGTCAATTTATTTATAAATTCAAATCACTCCTAATAATACTTAGGGCAGGTTTGTGGGATGAGATGAGAATTTTATGTTTTGTTTGAGAGTTTAAAATATTGTGTTTTAATATTATTATTATATTAGAATTTGAAAAAAATGAATTAGAATTTAAAAAAGTTGAATTATTTATTATATTTTATATAGAGATTAGAAAAAAAATATAATGATGAGATGAGATGAGATGAGATGAGATGAGAATTTTATATCTTATCCCATCTCCCAAACCTGCCTTTAATGATACTGTTACGGAAATTCTACCGACAAGTGTAAATATATTTTTTTTATTTTGTATTTTTAATACTTCTAAAAAATATTTTCCAAAGATCAATACCACCTAATAGTCGACATCTCCTTTTTACCCACTGGTTTTTAAGCCATTCGAATCACAAACCTAATCGATACGAATATTCGGAACCCCGAGAAAAGTAGGCAAAAGCCATTTCCACGCGCATACATAGCGAGTGTATAACAACTTGTTTCCCAAGTAACCCGGTCTCGAATCTTCTATTACCGTATCAGTTAATCATCGCGTGGCCCACCGTTTCGTCAACATCAGCGGCTAATTCCGCATGTTCAAAATTTAATATTTTATGAAAAAATTTACCCAGCCTCTTACTAGTTTTACGATCTTTATATATCATTTTTTTTAATTTTTATTATTTTTTACTAAATATTTAATATATCAATAATAAATAAAAGAATTAAATCAATTTTAAAAAAATAAACTCAAAAAAAATATTAAAAAATTAAAAAATTTTAAAAAATATGAGATTAAAAAGTTGTGTAGGATTATTCATATTTTATTTATCTATTGATATTTGATCGAGCGGCTCCAGAACTAGAAGGGTCATTTTCTCTCTCCCCCACGCTCACGTGGGTTCGTGACCAACCCACCAACTACCGGCTTCCTTTTTAATAGCCCTCCGATTCCTCTCTCCTTCACTCACTAATAACTCTCCGTTGTCTTTTGAATCTACTCTCTCTAGTCTCCTCTCAAATCTAACCTCTCTTTGCAAGTGCGCCATCTCTCCCGATCGTCATGGGTAAATGCCTGTTTCTCCTTCGTTGGTTTTGTAATCTGAAATCTTTTCGTTTGCTGATTCTCTCTGTGTGCTTTGATTTTTACAGCCTCCGACAAGAAGATCAAGATTGGAATCAACGGTAATTTTCCGATCCCTGAAATGTTTGTCTCGAGTGTTTTTTCTATTGTCTCTACTGTTTTGGAAGGTCGTTTTTTTTCAGGTTCTGACGGGTTTTGTTCGTTTGTATACTGGTTTGATCTGTAGGGTTTGGAAGGATCGGTCGTTTGGTTGCCAGGGTTGTTCTTCAGAGAAATGATGTTGAACTCGTCGCCGTTAACGATCCCTTCATCACCACTGACTACATGGTAAGATAATACAAACAAAAAGAAATAGAAAAATTTCACATATCGTATTGTTAGTGAGAGAACTTGGATCTGGTTTGGAATTAGCTGGTTAGCTTCAACTAATGATTGAGTACGTGACAGACTTATATGTTCAAGTACGACACCGTTCACGGCCACTGGAAGCACAACGACATCAAGGTCAAGGACTCCAGCACCCTTCTCTTTGGCGAGAAGCCCGTCGCTGTTTTCGGCATCAGGTAACGGTTCCCATTCTCTGTATTTCATCGCATGATCGGTGCCGGCTTCCTTTTGTTGTTTGTACTGCGATAAATGGTCGTGAGAAATTATAGAACGCTGCCTTTTTTGTGGGAGTTTATTCAGGAACCCGGAAGAGATCCCATGGGGAAAGACTGGAGCCGAGTATATCGTCGAGTCTACTGGTGTTTTCACAGACAAGGAAAAGGCTGCTGCTCACTTGAAGGTTTGCTCTTTTCGATTTAGTGAAGGTTAATCTTGGGGTTTTATGGATGGAAATCATACTTCTTTATGTGTTACGTGATTTAATTGGATGTTTTTGTCTAGAATGAGAATGAGAAATGGAGTTGATTTGTTGGATCTTTTGTAGTGGCGTTTTTTACTTTGATTATTTGGTGATCAGGGTGGTGCTAAGAAGGTCATCATTTCTGCTCCTAGCAAGGATGCGCCCATGTTTGTTGTGGGTGTGAATGAGAAGGAATACAAGCCCGAGTTTGACATTGTTTCTAACGCTAGCTGCACCACCAACTGCCTTGCTCCCCTCGCCAAGGTCTGTTTAAAAATCAAGATTTATGTGGTTTAAGATCGCGTATCATGGTTGAAATTGTATTCTGAATTGTTGTGCTTAATTCTGAGGTGGTATGAAATTTGTGTACAGGTTATCAATGACAATTTTGGAATTGTTGAGGGTCTAATGACCACCGTCCACTCCATTACCGGTAAGTTGTTGGTCATGCAACAATCCTTCCGTCTGTCTTATTTTTCCGATTTTAGTTTGATGGTGTTGGTTGCTGGGGGTTTTGTGATTCAGCCACCCAGAAGACTGTTGATGGGCCCTCAAGCAAGGACTGGAGGGGTGGAAGAGCTGCTTCCTTCAACATTATCCCCAGCAGCACCGGAGCTGCTAAGGTAGTTAACCAATTCTTATTGACAATGTTGTTTGCCTGATGATATAAATATTTGTAGTGACCCAATGCATGCTCGCTGAATATTTTTGCTAATTGCTTTTCAATACTCACTCTAATTGGGAATCATATATAGGAGTTTATGGCATGACTCTTCGGTCAGTATTCCATGTTGCCGCTGTATTTAGCATCTTGAATAATTTTCTTCCTATTTTTGTGGTTATATAGGCCGTTGGTAAAGTTCTTCCATCACTCAATGGCAAATTGACTGGAATGTCCTTCCGTGTACCCACTGTGGATGTTTCAGTTGTTGACCTCACTGTCAGGCTTCAGAAGAAGGCAACATATGAGGAGATAAAAAAGGCTATTAAGTAAGTGTTCGAAAATTCATTTTTTATCCCTATATGTGTTATCCTTTCCTATATTACGTGCCAAGACTAGTAGCATGGCCTTTTCTACCATATTCATTATATATCTGTTCTAATCTATACTTATCTGACAATGTTCAGGGATGCATCCGAGGGCAAGCTTAAGGGGATTTTGGGTTACACTGAAGATGATGTGGTGTCTAGTGACTTTGTTGGTGACAACAGGTAGAGTAATGTTTCAATATGATTGTGTATGTACCGATAAAAGAAATATGATTGTATGTCTGTTTGGCTTTTTTGTTTTATTTACTCTTGGTAAAGATCCTGATATAACATTGTTATTTTAAGCATGCTTGATGTACTTTATGCAGGTCTAGCATATTTGATGCCAAGGCCGGAATTGCATTGAATGAAAACTTTGTGAAACTTGTCTCTTGGTATGACAATGAGTGGGGCTACAGGTAATCTTCTGATTTTCCCTAAATTCTTCCTTCTAATATCGATCAGATTAGGGTTCAAAATCTATGAAATGCTACCTACCTAGACTTCTGATTTTCCCTAAATTCTTTTGTATTTGCAGCACCCGTGTGGTTGACTTGATTGTCCACATCGCATCCGTACATGCTTGAAGCTAACCTGAATATTCAAGGCATCATCTTTTATGTGTTTGTTGAGTCTAGGGTTTAGATATGGGTGTACTCCATTTGCATTTTGGAATAAACCTCGAGTCATATAGCTATTTTTGGCAAAACTTCTGCTCTGGGTAGCTTTTGGTCTCTGTTGGGATGTTTTTTGTCTTGAAGTTCTAGGGACTTCCGTTCGTTTTTACTACAAGAAAATGGTAGCGGGCCAATATCAGCTTATATAAGCATTACATGGTTCTCAAATTCTGTTTCTAGTCTTTGCCAACATTCTTCTTCTTCTTATGAGAATTATTCTTATAACATAGAGGCTTAAATACTTTGTTTTCTCCCATAAAACTCCCATATAATAAATAGCTCTCTTTTACCCTCAAAAAGTATATTATTGAAAGGAAAGAAGAAAACTCCTTGAAGTCGAAATCTCCCCCTGTTGATAAAGGCAGTCATGACCCTTTGTTTGCTTTAGTGTTCTTAGTAGGGTGTGTCCTGTTATTCTAATCTAAAGGAATCCATAATTTATTTATTTTTTTTTATTTTTTTTTTCTCGCAAAAGGAAATTACCACCGATTGTGTACGTTTGTAACGCAAATGGGGACAGAGAAGTAAAATCAGTTACGATCTCCGTCCTCAGCTTGCAGCATCGGTCATATATCTATTCATGCTAAAAGCGCCAACGCAAAAAATAGTGAGTTGTAAATAGTAGTGAGATTTGTGAGTTAAAGTTGATGAATAGTAATGAATAGTAGTGAGATGAGTTGAGATGAGGTACGAATATAAATCTCTTCTAGCCGGGCCGTACTAAGTCCCGGTTCAAGAAATAGAGGATTAAAGTTGGTTCGGTCCGGTCCGGTCCTGATTTAGGAGTTTCTAGCTCGGACTGGACTGGATTGGATTGAAACAAAAAAAATATATCATTATATATATTATTTATATAATAATTATATAATTTATTATGTAATTTTTATTTAATTTATCACTATTAAAAATATAAAATTTTAAATATAATATTAACAAATTAATATTCTATCAATTAATTAATTATATAGTAATTATATAAGTTAATAATATAATTTTTATCTAATTTATTATTATTGATCATATAATTTTTTTTTATTAAGTTAATTACAGAATCTACATTAATAATTAACTTAATTTTAATTTAGTATTTTAAATATATTTTTTTATTATTTTATTTAAAAATAAAAAAAATAATTAGATTGAACTGGAACGGACATTACGGTCCTTAGGGATGTTCGGTCCGATCCGAGAAAAATGCCGGACAATCCACCGGATCGAATTGCACCCTAGCAAAAAGTAATAGTGTTTTTCGTCTTTTGCTTCCCGATTTTACCCTTGTGTATTTGTAAATGACGGTTTGCTCCCTCTTTGTTTGCAGAAGTTTTGTCTTTTTATATTTCTAAAGTTCGGCTTCCACCACCAATAACCGTCAGTCTTCACACAAACTTCTTCTTTCTTCTTTCAGTGGAAGATGTTTGAATTTGTATAGCATGAGTAAAAACATCTTACGTATATACATTAAATTAAACCAAATTAAAAAATACGGTCAAATACATGTCTGGATGTAAAAAAAATTCCTGACTAGAGGATTGGAGATATAAAGGGTAGATCTCAGAGTATACACATACAATAAATTAAACCAAACTGAAAGCAATCTTCAAAAAATATGTTCAGATCTAAAAATAATATTAACTCATTCGTAAGAGTCGACAAACATAGAGGGTAGATTTGAAATTGTTCAGATCTAAGGGAAAAAAACTTTCGATTGGAGGACTTTAAAGACAGAGAGGGTAGATTTGAAATCATACACATATACATTAAATTTAGGCAAACTGAAAAACAGAAACCCTAGGTAAGGAACAGAGAGGACGAGGTGAATTGGGGAAGAGATGGGGAAACTCAAATTTGAAGAAGAAAATAAAAAAAAATTCCACCTTTCCCATGAAGAACAACCGTATTTTTCGTTGACTAACCTAGGTTGTGGTTTTCTTCATTTTCGAGAGAGAGAGAGAGAGACACACACACACGTGGTTGAAAAATCGTGAGGATAGAGACAGGGAGAGACATCTGGTTTTCAACGACATAGAGATTACAAAAGAGAGAAGTGTGAGAGCATCCCCATTGGGTTCTCTAAAATTTTTCCTAAATTTTAGCTAAAAAGGACACTCCCTATAATTTTATCCTAAATTTTACTCATCTTCAAAAAAACCTTCTACATCTCATTCCTTATCCTTTCTCTATTCTATTAAAATAATATTCTTCTATTATTTTTTTATTAATTTTTTCTCACTTCCATTTCTATTTTTAAATACTAACTCTTTTGTCTTATTCTCTTATTTTCAAAGATCACATTTTATAAATACTTATACGATTTTTTTTTCGAGATACAATATTATTTTTCAATTAAACATCGATATTAAAAATAATAATTTTTTTAAATATGTGCATTTTTCGCGTATTGATGATAAAATATTTTACAAAATAGTACAACGGTAACATTTTGAATTCGCCATGATTAGTACACATACTTTGTCATTTATCCAACGGTAACTTTTTTTGTCTCTTCTCCAACGGTAACTTTTTTTTGTCTTTTCTCTAACGGTAACTTTTTTTTATCTTTTCTCCAACGGTAACATTTTGTGTCTTATATGTAATGGTAATTTTTTCCTCTATAAATACGCATTCTACTTGCATTCACATTCTAAAAAGCCCAAGTCTCATATCCAACTCCCTTCATCAAATGACTCGTTCTTTCTTTTGCAAATTACTTACATACTTGTTATCTGATGATGAGTTGGATGCTGTTATTAATGCCGAGGCTGATGGAGAGTCATCGAGACATCGTGGCAATCGCCAACATCGTAAGTTTATTCGGCGTGATCATATTCAAGGGCATGAGCGCATTTTCTGCGACTATTTCGCAGAAAATCCAGTATATCCCTCCAATCTATTTCGAAGAAGATTTCGGATGAGTCGTCCCCTATTTCTCCGTATTCTAAATGAGGTAGAAGCTTACGAGCCCTACTTCGTCCAGATAAGAGATAATGCCGGAAGACTCGGTTTATCTTTTATGCAAAAGATAACTGCAACACTTAGAATGCTGGCCTCTGGGGTTACTGGAGATTTTATGGATGAATACATACATATTGAAGAAAGCACTGCAATGGAGAGCCTCAAAACATTTTGCAAGGCAATCGTAATTGTTTTTTCAGATGAATATTTGCGATCTCCAAATGTCAATGATATTGCTCGATTACTTGTGGTTGGTGAACAACGGGGATTTCAAGGAATGTTGGGAAGCATTAATTGCATGCATTGGAAGTGAAAAAATTGTCCCGCTGCCTGTAAATGTATATACTCTGGCCACATCCGTGAACTAACTATTACTTTAAAAGCAGTTGCTTCATATGATCTCTGGATATGACATGCATTTTTTGGTATGCTTGGTTCACATAACGATATTAATGTGCTAGAGAGATTTTTTATTTTCACGAAACTTGCTCAAGGGTATGCTCCACCAGTCAATTACACAATCAATGACAACGACTACATTATGGGGTACTACCTTGTTGATGGTATTTATCCCAAATAGTCAATGATAAAGTGTTAAAAATTACATGATTAAGTTGCTAAAATGAATGATTTGTTTAATCAAAAAATGAATTAAGCACTTAATTATATAGTGAAATTTAATGCCTAACTCAATGTTAAATTCTGTTTAATGTCCCAAATTTTATTCTGATATTTTACTAATGTTGCAGGGCATTAAGGGAAAGATATTAAAAATATATGGGTATTATTGGAAGTGCCCAATTAGCATGGCAGTAACAGCACAGCAGCTAGGGATTGGAATAAAAAAAAAAGAAGAAAAGAAAGAAAATGAGGAAGGCAGCAGCTGGTCTCAAGCCGTGCAACAGCACACTCACGCACGCGGAACTGCAGGGAGTTTCAGGGACTGAAGCTTAGCGCAACATCAGAGCTCACGCGGGCAAGCAATCGGCTCAAGAGATGCACTGCTGGGGAGGAAAGCGCAAGACGCGCACTGCAGGACCTGGACGCGAACTGCAAAAACGGGAACAAGCGCACTGCAGAGGCGAGACCCACTCACCGCGAACGCAGGAGCTGGAGACGAGCTCACGCTGAACCGCTCACGCACTCACAGCACGGACTCAAAACGCGGGGCTGCAGACATGGAACGCGGATCTGTGCTGGGCAGACATGGACAGCAGCACGCATGCACGAAGTGGAACACGGGGGCAGAGACGAAACGCACAGCAGCAGGGACGCACTCACGCAGAGATGAAACGCACGAAGAGGAGCTCAAAACGCAAATGCAAACCTGTGCTGGAGAGGCAAAACGCAGAGTATAAAAAGAAAGGAATTTTTCTTGCGCCGACTGGTTGATTTTATTTTTAGATTTCATCTGTGTTTTGCTGGGCACAATTTTTTCTTTCGGTTTTCACCTTTTTATTTCCGCCAGTTTTGTTCTTCTTTAGTTTTGGATTTCAACATCTTTAAGGGATACAGTATATTTTCATTCGGTTATTTTCCTTAAAAACAGTAATTAGTGATGTTGGATTTTAATCTTCTTGAACATTTTGTTAATCTAGAGATGATAGGCTAGATTTTTAGCTTGGGATTCAATGAGTAACCCATGACTATTTGGGATTGGATTCTCTTCAACATTTAGTGCTTTGAATGATTAACTTGATGGATTATATTTCAATGTGCATCTAGAAAAGATTAGAGTTCTTTGTTCTTGGTTTAGATCAATTGTAGACGTAAGGCACAATTGATACTTGAACAAGTAACATGACTTTGATGTTTTTCTTTTATTTTTCTATGATTGTCATATAATTTGTCAAGTAGTTTTATTAAAATAAAAATTGTAGTTTATTGTTATATTATCCGACCATGATCTCTAGGAATGAGAGAATGGTTGAGAGAAAATAAAAAAAGAAGTAAATCCATCACCAAATTAGTGGGTGAAAATTGCATCCCAAGTGTTTGTTTAATTGCTTCTTACAAGTTTAAGTCAACTTCCGCACATTTTCTTTAAATCTCGATTCTTAGCAATTTTAGAAAAAGAAAAATAGATTCACTTTTATTTTCAGCTTTACTTATTTTTTATCATCCCGAAAATTTCACTCATAATCAATTCCACACTCTCTTAGTAAATAGCCTCATTTAGATGTGAATATAGTTAGCGGTTAAGTTCTAAAATTTATTCTTCTTTTCTTTTTATTATTTTTTTGTTCATTGCTAGCTCATTTAGTTTAATCTTTTCTTATCATTTTAAACTTTCGTGTCACTCCAAACGGTAATATGTTGTCTTGCGAAAATGAAATGTTTGCTAAATTCTCATTGTCCCTATGAATTCGATCTTGGGATTTACTCTTGTATTACTTTGACAGCTTCTACGCTTGGAAGTCAAAATTAAAAGCTGATCAAGTTTTTGGAATGATCAAAATAAAAGCTTAAGTCAAAATTCCAGCCGTTTGTGAAGACGATCCCATCACCTCAAGGAATAAGAAAAAAAAAACTTTGCCACAGCACAAGAATCTGCAAGAAAAGATGTCGAGTGTGCATTCGGGGTACTTCAACAACGATTTGCAATCGTTCGTGGACCTTCTCGATTATTTAAGGTCAATGACCTAACAAATATAATGAAAAGCATGTGTTATTCTACATAACATGATCATTAAGGACGAGCGTGATGATAGTCAGGGTTTGAACATGAAGTATGATCAACTTGATGATGATCTTCCATAATTGTCACGCAATCCAACAAACGAGTTTATCAACTTCATTCAGCACCATCATGAAATTAGAGACAGCTCGGTACATCATCAACTACAAGCATATTTAATTGAATATCACTAACAATTCTATTCCTAACAATAGAAGAAAAAGTTGTGTTGGATTCTCTATTTTATCATTAGTAGCGATGGTGTATGAAAGTTTCTAGAATTTCCATTCCAAAAAACATGTTTGGTTCAAGAACATGCTCAAAAGTTATTGTAATATTTTCATTATCTGTAATAGTTAAGGATTTGTAATGTCGAGTTGTAATCAAGCAACATTTATCCATGTTAGACTCAAATTCAACAACCACGTTTTCTATCTTCTTAATAAAACTTTGCAAACGTACAAATTATATAATACAATAAATGCAGAAAAGTGCCACAAGCGAGTGGTACATAATATACATCACCTTTAATACTGAATAAAGGTTTAGTTACAAACAAAATAAATGCCTCAACCTGAGGATGCATTGCGTGTCGCCAATATCTCTCTTTGAAGTTGCTGGAAATATACCTGTTGAACTTCATTTAACGTATTGACATTGAGCAACATTATGCGCTCCTCTCTCTCCTACCGGGTGATTTCCAGTTTCTCCGCCTCCAACCTTAATCTCTCGTCCTCTTGTCTACTTTTATTTCCCTCCATTTCTCGTTCATATGCCATATTCTCGGCCTTGAGACGGAAAAATTCTTTCTCCTGAGCACGTGACTCCTCTAGGAGAGTATACTTTTTCTTCCTGAGTTCCACAAGTTCATCTGAGGCCCTGCCTTGGGCCTTACATTTTCCTTTCTCAGCTTTTCTCCTTATTGGCCTATCCAATTTGAAGACATCATTACTTTCTAAATTCTCGCTCTCTGTACCACCCACTGAATCAATAGGTGAATTAGTTGCCATGTTGATGTACGCGAATATGTTGGGGACATCGTCGACTTTCGCTTTGTCCCGTCCTTTGTGCAACGCTGATTCCATTTCGACTGGTCCTTCAATAGCTGCCAACAATGCTCGGACTGAAAGGCCGTTTTCTCAAGCGATTCGTAAATGACCTTCGTTTTGTCAAACTTCCAATTCAAAATGAAAATCAAATAATTAACCAACCCATTAAAGATAAAGGAAACATAACACATATAAATAATAATTAAGTGCTGTCAATAATAAATAAGTGGATGCTTATACCTTGTCTTGTTCAGTCATGCCACTTTGATTCAGCCCTTCAACTTGGGCGAGTTTAGCACAAAATTTGTTCGTCGCCTTTTGAATGGCAGACCACCGATGTATTAAGGACCCAACACTTCGCTCATTTGTACTTTCTTTATAATCATTGAAGTATTGACTAACTTTTTTCCAAAGTTGGGCATGTTTTTGGTCCGTTCCGTGGATGGTATCAATGCTACTATTCAGCCATGCGGAGACAAGTAACTTGTCTTCTTCAGGGGTGAAGTTTGCACCCCTGACTGATTTTCTTTGAGAGGGAGGCTCTACTTGGGGCGGGGGTGGAGAGTCATCCAAAGTCATAGGATGTTGTTCACCTTGACCAACATAAATGTGGTCAAGTTCAGGTTTCTGAGTCAGAAGGCTGGTGAAGAACATATTTCCATGCTCTTCTGAGTCCATCTTTAAAAATTTGTAAACATAGAAATGTGATACACATGTTAGAAAATTAAGAACTACATTTGCAAGTGATTTTGGTAGCCGGCTCAGGAATCCTATGGCAACGTATGATCACACTTGGCACCCTCCCTTGCATGGCTGCAACAATCAATTGCCACTATTTATTGGCCATCCAGGTTACCATGCCATGGAGGTGTGTGCTAAAATGTTCCATCACCATGTTCGGATTATCTCATAATCACAGCCGAGGGGTTAAGACAACTCAAATCCAATAACAAAATTAGTTTGCAAACATGAAAATAAGACCATTCCCATCCACTTCCCTAAACACTTGTGTGTTTTAAATGTGGCTCAGAATGAGTTACAGAATTTACATCATGTGTGAGACAGGAGCCCAACATCAAATGACTGCAAAACCTTACCCAAACCCCACGTGCCTTTTGTGAAAACT
Source organism: Juglans microcarpa x Juglans regia (assembly GCF_004785595.1). NCBI lineage: Eukaryota > Viridiplantae > Streptophyta > Magnoliopsida > Fagales > Juglandaceae > Juglans > Juglans microcarpa x Juglans regia. The sequence goes on along the minus strand of NC_054598.1, from coordinate 9,521,869 downwards.
ATTACAAGCTACAATATGATCATTCGGGTAAGGATTACCCCGCCATCTCAATGGGGCCCACTAACACTTATGAATTATCCCACTAAACACCATCATCATAGCCTAACAGTAGACATGCAACCCCCTCCCTCCCCCACAAGTAATAATTATTCATCAGTACCAAACACTGCAAAGGTCCCAATAGCACAGACAAATTCACAACTGAGGGGTTAGAGAAGGAAAATCCCATACTAAGCAGCATGCAAAATACATAAGAACATAAAAATAGATTTTAACTTTGTCAAACCAACAGAGCTCAGTCCATGGGAACAATAATTAAAGAGACCACATTGGCTCAAACCAGCAAACACATGCAACAAACAAAGATTAAATAACTGGTATGAGGTAGGATTAGAACATTTGAATTCACACTCATATATTGTTGGAGATCAATATCATGATAAAAGGATTAAATATTGGAGAAAGTATGCTAACAGAAAAGTGAAAGTTTCTAATGCTAGTTGAAAGACAAAGGATGTTTGAAATTCAAACATCATATATTAATAATGTATTCCACTAGCACTACATATGACAATTAAGTTGACAAAAAAAATTGGCATATTATATCTGTTGGATTAATTAGCTCATAAAAGACAGTAAAAATGGTCAGATCTCCTTGTTGGCAAGGCAATTTAGGCATGCAGATTTCCAGTTCATGTGTTGTTAAACCATTTAAGTTTAATAATACATGACATGTTTGTCTCCATTATATAGATTATGGGGGAAAAAAACAGCACAAACCAAACATATATAGCCATATGTACCCTAACATCGAACAGAGTTCAATGCTTATAGCATTATGTCCTGTTGTCATTGACCCGTTTGTGCTTCAAATAAAATACATAAACCAACAAGGGAGCTGAAAGCTGGTAATGACAGTAATAGTAATAAAAAAAAAAGACCATTTGATCAGGTCTCATTGGATAGCATGACTAGCTTTGATGACAACCAACTAGATTATGGTAAATGATTCAAAGGAAAAAGGAGTCAGGCCATACAATAAATTCAGTGTTTTCATATGCACTCAGCTTCAGGAATTAATGACCAAATGATGCACAACTCTCCACACAAATGGACAAAGCACTAATTTAAGAGCAATGTCTGAGATTCATCCATGGCAGACAAATGTATTGACTATGCCGTGATTGATACATAGCAAAAATTGTCCATTCAAACCCTAGAGCACCCAATAAAATGTAGGGTTCTCAATAGAAGCAGGTCGATTGATGAAATACAACTAATAAGTCGATAAATCTAGCAACTATGAAAACCATGGCAAATACATGCATGAAAAATCCAGTGAATATGGGTCACAGATCCATGAATATTCATATCCTAGAGTAGTAATTAAAATCTAGGGTTCTCGAATTTCAAGTGGCAAAACTGACAAATATAATAATTTTTGTCAATAAAACTCGAAAATATATCAGATTTACCATGTGAAAGAGGCTCAATGCGTTCAATTTGTGCGAGAGAGGACAGAGTCCATCCATGGAGAGAAGAAGAGGGAAGGGTTCATAGAGAAGAGATAACTTACATTCGTGATTTCAAGTGGCCAAAGTGACAAATACAATAATTTTTGTCAATAAATCTCGAAAATGTATCAGATTCGCCATGGGAAGAGGCTCAGTATGTTCGATTTGTGCGAGAGAGGACAGGGTCCATCCATGGAGAGAAGAAGAGAGAAGGGTTCACAGAGAAGAGATAACTTACATTCGTGTGGAGTCGATGAAAAGAAGACACAGTCAATAGTGGTAAAAGGTTTGAGAGAGGGCTTCCTCCACGAATGAGGGCAATCGAGAGGAAGAGAGGAACATGCGGGACCAACGGCAACAGATTTGGGGTTCGGTCGATTGGAGATGTACAGTGGTTCCCCAAATATGGGGAATGACTGTAGATCCCCTAAAACAAATCCCTAATTTAGGGAATGAGATGGGAGGCTCATTTTCAAGTTCTCCTAAATTTCATCTCTAAATTTTAGGGATAACAGTACTTTAGGCATTCGGATGGGGATGCTCTGAGAGAGTGAGTTTGAGGAGGGTAGAGAGAGAGAGAGAGAGAGAGAGAGAGATTTATAAGAGGGAAAAAAGGGTTCGGGAAAGGAAGGCTGAAGGGAAGATTCTCGAAGATTGGTGTTAGGAGAGAGAGAAAAATGGGAGTGTCGGCGTCGAGTGGGAAGGAAATGGAGGAGAAAAAAACCCTAGGATTTTTTTCTTCTTTAAACGTCGTTGTTGGGGGGGGGGGGTTACAGTGGAAGGGGCTGGGATCGGAAGGGGCCGGGATCTAAATGTGAGAATTTGGGCTTCAATTTTGTTTTTTGGGCTTTAGATGTGAGAATTAGATACAGTTAAAAATAAATTTGGACCTAACTATTACCCTATAGCCTAATATTTTTATTTCTAAATTAATATACCAATTGCCCATAAAATTGCATTAAGAAAATAAATTCTTCAAAAAATAAATTGTATTTCTTTTCAGCATTTTTTCCCTTTATTTTGTACTTTAATAACTAATCCAAAAATAATAACAATATTTGAGGAGTTTTAAAATTTATAATGTATTACAATTTGTTTAAATTGTATTTTGTAGTTGTAAATGATGAAAGTTTATATTATAATTATATGATTAAATTATTTAACACTTAGTAATGTACTTTCTAGGTTTAAAATTAACACTTTATATATTTATTTTGGAAGTAATAAATATACGACATATGCATTCGACTATATTTATTGAAATTAACAATAATAGTTTTATTAATATATTTATAAATCTTCATAAAGTAAGAAAATATATTTTATTATTAATTTAAATAGATCTACATATTCATTAAATCATTTAATGTCTTTAATCTAATGTTACTTAATATAATTTATTAATAGTTAGGTTCAAAATTTTCAAAATTTAATATTAATTATTGAATATAATATTTTATATTATTAACATATCTCATATTGATAACACTAATAATATTGTTATTAATAACACTATTAATAGGAAATTTCATTTCTTGCAGTATTTTATTCTGTTTTTTCCCCATTTTGTAAATATTGATTTTATTTATTACATCTGTTATTATTCTTAATATGTTAGCATAGTCTTATTTAACAAATATAAATATACATTTATTATGTTCTGTTTTTATATTGTGTTATTTGTAACAAATTTGCTGCTTCCGTTCTTATTTCACTCTTCTGCATTCTGCTTCTTGTTTCCTCTACTTCTACAGTCCTTTTATTTCTTCTCTACTTTCTTGTATGTTCTCTTCTTTCTCATATGAAAATTGCTTATTTTTTTTATTTCGTAATGCTTATTCTATATATTTGTATTTCGTAATTTCTAATATTATTAAAAAAAATTAAAATAACTATTTACATTTAAAAAACCCATTTATTAAAATATAATCATTTCTTTTTATATACTGATATAAATGGAGATGTATTTAACAAAGATGATTTATACCGTATTTATCTTTTAGCAATATTTTATTTCTCATCAAATTGAATTTTTTATAATAGATTTATTCTATTCTTAGACGTAGTAAGTAATTTAAATGAATCATATGAACTAAATGTTTTCCATATAATTAAAGCATATGAACTTGTAACTACTGATTATAATGATTCCTTATTTATTAAATGTGAATTTTAGGTGTTATTTCCAAATAATTTAATGTTATATTAGTTTCTTCTTCTAATCAGGTGTTATATGCAAGGGGCATTTGTGCAAGTATAAGGCGAGGTGTCACGAGCATTACAAAAAGTACGAGAACGAGAAAGATGCACGCCAACATCATTTTCAGGATGTCCAACCTGAAGATTAGGAAAAATTTTGTGAAATGTTTGAGGATCCATTATATAAGGTAAATTAAATGAATTCTTTATGTGTCAAATTTGTAATTTTCAATTACTAAATTTTACAACTTCTATGCAGGAGCAGAGTTCTATAAACAAAACGAATAGATTAAAGTTGAAGATTTATCATCACGCAGGCTCAAGATTTTTCCATTGCCCATCTTAGAAACTGGTAATGTACTCTGTTTTTTTTATTCTATATAATCTATTTTTAATATTGACTTTATATCTTAATAATGTCTCTTGTAGAAAGAGTCAGACATAAGTTATGATCTGACAAAACTATATGTTGCATCACATACTAATAGTAATAGAAATGACTCATCCTGATGCTCATAAGAATTATGTAAGTATTATAATTTTTTTTAATTAAACATATTTAAATTATTGTGTCAATATTAATTTTATATGTTGTGTGTAGGATAAAATGGTTGCCCCCCGTGCTGAAGCTGTATCAGATCAGAATTCATCAACAAGGGATGTTGACATTTTTACATAAGTTCTGGGTCAACGTTCAGGATATTTGAGGGTTTAGGTCACTGTGTAAAACCTTCAGGCTCTTTATCAACATCAAACACTACTGCTCTTGTGTTAGAGAATGCAAATTTTAGAATCGACAATTTGATTGCAAAATAGCATGAGTTAGAGGCTCAATTGACGAAACAAGCAGACATAGAGATGCGCATAAAACAACAAGAATATCAACAAAGAGAGACGCAACTCCAAATGCAAGAACAATAAAGACAAATGCAGCTTCAAATGCATATGCTTATGCAACAATTCAGACCTCCAAGCAATTGATTTTCGTTAGAAGTGTTTTATATATTGAACAATTATATATCATGTACAGATAATATTTTTAGTATTATTAGTATTTTATTTATTTAGTTCTGACTTATTAGATTAATTTTTTTTTATATTGAACAATTTGTAATGTATTTTTGAAATATAAATATCTATTTGGTTTTAAATTAGTATTGTCCATAAAAATAATAACCGTTTGAATAGTCATTAAATATTTGAATATATATAAATCGGACACAACCGTTCGAACATTACAAATTAGAGTTAGAACGGTAAAAAAAGTTGTGCGCCGTTCGAATAAGCAATTCACTATTTACTTTCGATCATCAATTTGTTTGTTCGAATGTTTCTTCATGTGTATTTGGTTGAACAGACTGGTATTGATCAACTAGCCATGAAGTAACCGTTCGAACAAAAATATTGTTCGAACGTTATTTACGCCGTTTGAACGACTTTTCAAGACGAATTTAAATCGTCACAGAAAAATAATTCCGTTCAAACGTGATCGAACATTCCAGCTTAATTTCGTCCCAAAATATATTTTTTGAGACAAATTTGTATTTTTCATCCCAAAATACATTTTGAGACAATTTTATTGAGACGACCTTGAGACTTTTTTTTCATCCAAAAATATATTTTGGGACGAAATTCTAGTTTTTTGGGATGAAATTTTTGGTTTCAAAAAACCTTATTTGTTGTAGTGTGTGAGAGAGTGAGTTTGAGGGGAGAGAGGGAGAGAGAGAGAGAGAGAAAGAGAGAGAGAGGGAAGGGGTTTCTGAGAGATCGAGATCAAGAGAGAGATTCAGAAGAGGGGAATATGCTTTGGGAAGGGAAGGCTGAAGGGAAGGAAATGGGAGGGTTAGGAGAGAAAAATGGGAGGGTCGACGCCTAACATTTTTATTTCTAAATTAATATAACAATTGTCCATATAATTGTATTAAGAAAATAAATTCTTCAAAAAATAAATTTTATTTCTTTTCAGCATTTTTTTCCTTTATTTTGTACTTTAATAACTAATCAAAAAGTAATAACAATATTTGAGGAGTTTTAAAATTTATAATGTATTACAATTTGTCTAAATTGTATTTTGTAGTTGTAAATGATGAAAGTTTATATTATAATTATATGATTAAATTATTTAACACTAAATAATGTACTTTCTAGGTTTAAAATTAACACATTATATATTTATTTTGGAAGTAATAAATATATGACATATGCATTCGACTATATTTATTAAAATTAACAATAATAGTTTTATTAATTTATTTATAAATCTTCATAAAGTAAGAAAATATATTTTATTATTTATTTAAATAGATCTACATATTCATTAAATCATTTAATGTCTTTAATATAATGTTACTTAATATAATTTATTAATAATTAGGTTCAGAATTTTCAAAATTTAATATTAATTGTTGAATATAATATTTTATATTATTAACAAATCTCATTTTGATAACACTAATAATATTGTTATTAATAACACTATTAATAGGAAATTTCATTTCTTGCAGTATTTTATTCTATTTATTTCCCCATTTTGTAAATATTGATTTTATTTATTACATCTGTTAGTATTCTTAATATGTTAGTATAGTCTTATTTAACAAATATAAATATACATTTATTATGTTCTGTTTTTATATTGTGTTATTTGTAACAAATTTGCTGCTTCTGTTCTTATTTCACTCTTCTGCATTCTGCTTCTTGTTTCCTCTACTTCTACAGTCCTTTTATTTCTCCTCTACTTTCTTGTATGTTCTCTTCTTTCTCATATGAAAATTGCTTATTTTTTTTATTTCGTAATGCTTATTCTATATATTTGTATTTCGTAATTTCTAATATTATTAAAAAAATTAAAATAACTATTTACATTTAAAAAACCCATTTATTAAAATATAATAATTTCTTTTATATACTGATATAAATGGAGATGTATTTAACAAAGATGATTTATACCATATTTATCTTTTAGCAATATTTTATTTCTCATCAAATTGAATTTTTTATAATAGATTTATTCTATTCTTAGACGTAGTAAGTAATTTAAATGAATCATATGAACTAAATGTTTTCCATATAATTAAAGCATATGAACTTGTAACTACTGATTATAATGATTCCTTATTTATTAAATGTGAGTTTTAGGTGTTATTTCCAAATAATTTAATGTTATATTAGTTTTTTCTTCTAATCAGGTGTTATATGCAAGGGGCATTTGTGCCTTGCACAAAACACCTTTTATATATATAATTTCGATTCCGATCAATCGAACGCGTAATCCCGCCTGCTTCACTCGATCTATCAGCCTGCGTTTTTGTTTATACTTGGGTTCATTGAGGAAATTGCGATTACCGGGAAATCCAAACCCGGCTTGGTACTTCGGCACGTCTCCATGATCTTCCGCGTTGACAAATGTGCCAAAAATATCCACGATCTCCTCGATTCATCAACATCTCGTGCCGTAATCCATGCTTTTGCTCGAATCCGGTCTCATTCGTGTCTTTCTTCTCCGCTGGAGTCTTCTTCCCTCACTCGGCACGAACATCAACAATGCCAAGACTCGAAAAGATTGTCTGAGCTTGACATTCTCGTAGCTAAGGTTCCTTTTGGAACCAGCGACGATGAAGTTCTTCGGTCTCTCTCGCATGATCAAGCGTGTAATAGCATAGGGTTGTCTAGTAACCTTGTTGAGAAGCTGCTTCATAGGTTTAAGGATGATTGGAAGTCTGCATTGGGCGTGTTCAGATGGGCAGAGTCGCGGTCTGGTTATAAGCACACACCGGAAGCGTATGAGATGTTGGTGGACATATTGGGTAAAATGAAGCAGATGGATAAGATGAAGAGTATCCTAGAAGAAATGAATCGGTTTCATGTCATTAGGACTGACACCGTCGCGAAGGTCATGAGGAGGTTTTGTGGTGCCGGGCAATGGGAAGAGGCTGTGAGGACATTTGATCGGTTGGGAACTTTCGGGTTGGAGAAGAACACCGAATCGATGAACTTGTTGCTGGACACGCTTTGTAAAGAGAGAAAGGTTGAGCTGGCTCGCGAGGTTTTCTTGGAGCTCAAGTCGCATATTTCGCCGAATGCTCTAACGTTTAACATTTTCATTCACGGTTGGTGCAAAGTGAATCGAGTGGATGAGGCGCATTGGACGATCCAAGAAATGAAGGGACATGGGTGTCCCCCTTGTGTAATCAGCTATTCGACAATCATGCAGTTCTATTGCCGACAAGGCAAATTTGATAAAGTCTATGAGCTGCTTGATGAAATGCAAGCTCAGGCTTGCCCACCAAATGTTGTTACTTTCACCACAATCATGTGTTCGCTGGCAAAGTCGGAGGAGTTTGAGCAAGCATTACGTATTTATGACAGAATGAAGATGGCTGGATGTAAACCGGATGCGCTATTCTACAATGCATTGATCCATACTCTCGGGAGAGCTGGTCATGTACAGGAGGCTGTTTGTGTTTTTGAGGTGGAGATGCCCAAAACTGGCGTCAACCCAAATACATCAACTTATAATACAGTGATTGCTATGTTTTGCCATCACGGTCAGGAACAAAAGGCCTTGAATGTCCTCGAGGGCATGGAGAAATCAGGCCTCTGTAAGCCTGATGCTCAGACATACTACCCGTTGCTCAAGGCGTGCTTTAAATCTGGGAAAACAGGCAGTTGCCTGAGTAAATTATTGGATGACATGATCAATAAGCATTACCTTAGTCTTGATATATCAGCCTATAAACTTCTAATTCATGGGCTTTGCCGAGCAAATCAATGTGAGCGAGCTTACGAATTCTTGGAGAAGATGATAGCTCAAGGGATTACACCGAGATATCAGACATGCCGTTTGCTATTGGATGAAGTCAAACAGAAGAATTTGTATGATGTCTCTGAAAGAATTGAGGATTTGATGAAAAAATTATAAAGTTTCGAGTAAAGAGCATGTCGTGGTGAGAAGCTGCTTGAGGATGAAAGGGTTGAAATGCTGCTTTATCTTAATGGATGGAGTATACTCTCATGTGCATGACTTCATTTAGAAAGTAGTGGCAATGTTTTCAATGGGGCGGCTGAGGAGACACTGGACCTCCATTAGATGATTGGTTTGTCTTATTCATAGTATCTATTGCTTAGTCGTTCTTAGACCTGAGTTCAAATGAGATACTGACACTCTTAAATTAGGGAGCTAATTTATTGTTTTTTGTTCCTTGGTAAATTAAAAGTCGCCTATGTTAAAAAGAAAGAAAGAATACCAAGACCATATTCATATAGAAAAAAATGGACCCTGTTATTGTTTAATTGCTATTCATGACCATGTTCCTATGAGAGAGCTTGTGGTGTAGCTTGGAAGAGTGTTTTTCTCACACATGTTTATCCTAAGATTGCTGTTTAAGATTAAGAAAACAAATATAATTTAGATTGATTGATCTAACTTTCCTGCCCTTACGTCATGAATATCTGAAGAGCCTGTCTCAGTTGGTACATTGCAAAAAAAAAAAAAGAAAAAAGAAGTGTTATTGAGATCAATGGCTATGAACTGTCTGGTGCCTGTCAGGCCAAGTCGTAGGAGTGATGCTTTAGAATTTCATGGTCAAGCTTATTATCTGACTCATTGACTTATGATATTATGGTGATGTATAAATCTCTCAAGTATTTTCCGCGGGCAATAGGCTTAAAAGTGTACATACAGTAAGGAGATAGAAGAAAACTCTTCTACTGTTGAGGAAAGTCCTACTTGAGGCCAATTATAATGAAACTTATGATGGAAGCAAAAGCGACAACCATTTGGTTGGGTGTTTGCAAAAATCCACACTTCACAAAAGCCTTGTGTGAGGATTCCATATCATGACTGCATATTGTAGATGCATTGTCCACTCTTTAGGGAAGCCTGTGGTTTAGCTCACCCAATTATGTGTTTAATGTGGCTAGCTTGCTTTGCCCTTGAAGGTTATCCTCTAATTCGGCTTATGGATGGACCTCTAAAATCTTACATGATGGTGCGGCCCATTTCAGAATTTATTGATGAATGATGGCTCCAATCCTGTGTAAGGATTCAGGAAAATGCTGTGTTTTTGCTTTGGGCTGTGGACATTTTTCCAATTTAGAGACAGCATCTACGACTTTCACTAGGAAAATGCTATTCCCAATCATATACTGTTTACAAGGTTGGATCTCATTGCTGACATGATTGCATGTTTGTTTACTGTTTGTCTCTTTGTTACACGTTGGAGCAGCAGTGTCACATGTTCTTTGTCCTTTGGAGCAGAAAAAAGAAGAACAAAATGAGAGGGCGTGTAACCCCCGATCCAATCATGCTGTGTGACAAATGATTATTTTTACCCATGAGGGTCCATATATATAAATTTCTCACCATGAACTCAGGCATGTGAATGATGGGCCACTTTATGATGATTATTATATTTTTACCAAAGGTGTAACTGTTCTAGTTGGAGCTCACTGAATTCGCAGTTGCCCGACATCAACGTTGTTGCCAATGTGACTCGTAATCTATACATATGTACACGTTCCATGTGTAAGACGTGTCTGTCCATATCCATCAACTTACGGGCTTAATTGGATCATTATCTTTTCTGCCCTCATGTTCTTTAATAACTTCAGGATATAAAATTCCGTATAATCATAGCCTTCCATTTATAGTAGAACATAAATGAAAGGTCAAGATGTTACCAATTAGCAAAAGGAATCAATTGTTATCAATTGCATTATCTACCCTAGATAATAGGCTGGCTCTTATCTAGGGTAGATGATGAGACATGGCATTTATCAATTGTCAGGATCTTGGACTTTTTTCCCCCTCATAAATATTCTTAGAAGGAGTTTACATGGTGGGTTGTTGGACTGGGCGACTGGCCATGCCAATTTTTTCCTTTAAAAAAAAAAAAAAAAAAAAATTATTGGGAATAAATTCATATCAATAGATAATTGAAAAAAAAAAAGAAAGTTATTTTTCTACAGAACAGCAACTAATATAAAGTATGGACTGCCTAATCTTATTGACTATTTAATAGCCATAATTCCATCCCGTGATTACATTGTGCGAGACGTTAACTTCTATGGCCATGGGAAGAAGGAAAGGAAAGGAAACGTACCATTCATTTGTCAGAGCAAATTGTGCAATAAAAGTGTCATTAAAGATGGTGGTACCTACGTACACGACATAGTGATAGAGCGAAGAGCGAAGCGCGAAGGCTAAAAAGACGAGCCGCAAGCCTTTTATAAAAAATATTTATATATTTTATAAAAAAAAATTATAAATATAAAATGTAAAAATTAATAGTAAGTAATGCATAATACTCCGAATATATCTATAAAACTTGGAGACTTTTTCTCTTAATAATTGCCTTTTTTTTTTTAACGTTTTATAGATCCAGTAAAATATAGTTGGGTCAACCCTAAAGACGGTGAGTTAGGCACCTATGACCAACCAACCCACCGTCCTCGTTTGAGTCTTGCGTTGCATGACGGTGTTAATGTTGGAAATGTATTTGTAAAAAATTGGTCCGGTTCCAATATATTATTAAATTTTGTTCGTTGGATAATGCTTACGTATCTATGTAGCATGAGCAATCAGTCGACGGTCTTACTTTCAGTCACGCCCTTCCAGTGCTTCCACTCAACGAAATAACCGACCCCGCCACGCTAATTTCCCTCGAAATTCTAAAACTACTTTACTAGACAACAAGATCCACTCATCCACTGCATTTCCCTACTAACTGATAAGACTCTCTCTCTCTCTCTCTCTCTCTCTCTCCCTGGGCTCTCACGGACCAAAGGAATCTCAATCTTTCTATGCTATCAGTCGATCCTTTTTCCCATCCATACGAAAAGACCCTCCAAGAATCTACGATCAGATGGTCGTTTTCTTTTTGTTATCTTTCGCAGATACTCTAGCCACCATGTTCACACATTTCTAAAGGCCCCCCCTTTTTCGCTTTCTTTACCTGCTTCGCTTCGTCCGTTGCAATAATGGCTTTCTTTGCTTCCTCTTTTTCCTCTCAATTCTCGTGTCCTTCGGTGCAATATCGACTGGGCTTCCTTTAGTTTTGTAAATCAATATCGCACCGGTTAGTTATCTCTCTGTTTCAGATATCTGTCTTCATCGATCTTGCGCTCTTTCTTTCTTTCAGGTAGTCCGAGTGTTCTTTGTTTACTTAATTGTTCTCCAGGATTCCTCATCATTTTCGATGTTCCAGGACTTTCCCATCTTAAAGTATCGACTTCATTGCCTGTTCATCTTCACTTTATAAGCTCTAAGCAGTGTTTTCGTATTTTTGCCGGTGAAATCTGGTTTCCTTGGTCAATTACGGTAAAAAATGCCACCTTCGTACTTCCCTCTTAGGTGGGAGAGCACCGGAGACCAGTGGTGGTATGCTTCACCCATCGATTGGGCAGCTGCCAATGGTCTCTATGATCTTGTCAGGGAGCTTCTCCACCTTGACACCAATCTCCTCATTAAGCTCACCTCCCTTCGTCGAATCCGCCGCCTGGAGACAGTCTGGGACGACGAAGCTCAGTTCGACGATGTAGCCAAATGTCGCTCCGAGGTTGCTAGAAGGCTCCTTCTCGAGTGTGAAACAAAGAGGGGTCATAACTCTCTCATCAGAGCTGGCTATGGAGGGTGGCTTCTGTACACTGCTGCCTCGGCTGGGGATGTGGATTTTGTTAAGGACTTGCTAGAGAGAGAGCCTCTTCTTGTGTTTGGAGAAGGAGAATACGGTGTTACCGATATATTCTACGCTGCAGCGAGGAGCAAGAATTCTGAGGTTTTCAGACTATTGCTTGATTTCGCTCTTTCTCCGAGGTGTTGCCTTAGCAGTGGAGGTGAATTGGAGGAGCAGTTGGGTAATCTTGATCCAGAATTTAGGTGGGAGATGATGAACCGTGCTGTTCATGCTGCGGCTAGAGGAGGGAATATAAATATGTTAAGGGTGCTTCTCGCTGATTGTTCTGATGTTTTAGCATATAAGGATGCTCAGGGATCTACAATCTTGCATACAGCCTCTGGCAGAGGGCAGGTTGAGGTAAGGCTTCCTATCTTTATATTCATGGATTCCAATGCTTTTAGACTTCTAGTACTTGTAAGTTTGTAACTAGCATCTCCTTGTTTGTACAAATTTTCTACCCAAGCACGCTTTACACTTTTATGGTGCGAAAGGGCATCCAACTCCTTAGAGGGGCCATTGATCATTTTTTTTCTTGTGTATTTGTGTTATTTCATGCCTTTTGGCCTCTAGTGTCCTCTCTGCCGCTTAACTGCTTCCAACCTGTATAAATTCATTTGCGCGATGCCTGTATAAATTAGTTGAGAAGTTTTCTGTTTGTCCTAGTCAAGCCTTTAAGTTTGGACCATTGTTTGTGACTGCTGATGGTCAACTAGATGCATAGCTGCATTTTTCACATTCCTTCAGACCTCATGAAACCTGCTACTCCATTAGTGACTGAAGATTAAATTAACGCAGGTAGTAAAGGATCTAGTAGCATCCTTTGATATTATCACCTGCACAGATAATCAAGGGAATACAGCCTTACATGTCGCTGCATACAGGGGCTTCTTGCCCGTCGTAGAGGTCCTGATTCTTGCCTCTCCTTCATTAGCCTCCTTGACAAACAATTATGGAGATACTCTTCTTCATATGGCAGTGGCTGGTTTCCGGACCCCTGGTTTCCGAAGACTGGACAGGCAGATTGGGCTCATGAATCACTTGTTATGCGGTAAGATTGTGAACATGGAGGACATCATCAATGTCAGGAACAATAACGGAAGAACTGCTCTTCACGTGCCAGTTATTGAGAACGTTCAATGTAATCTAGTTGAACTCCTCATGACCGTCCCATCAATTGGATTGAACATCCGTGATGCTGATGGAATGACCCCTCTGGATATTCTCAAGCAACGGCCACAATCAGCATCTTCTGAAATTCTAATGAAGCAACTGATTTCTGCTGGAGGGATGTTCAATTGCCAGTATTACAAGGCAAGAAGCGCCCTTGTTTCCCATCTAAAAATGCAGGGTATTGGGAATAGTCCTGGAACTTCTTTCAGAATCCCCGATGCAGAGATATTCTTGTACACGGGTATTGAGAATGCTTCTGATGCCAGTTGTGATCAGGCAAGCATGGATTTGAGTGCTTGCTCAGGCGAATTCAGTCAGTTTGACTCGAACAACTCCTTGGACAATAAGAATATAGGTTCAGTAAGTAATGCTGCAAAGCGCCTCAAGTTCCTACTTCGTTGGCCCCGTGGGAAAGAGAAAAAATCTGCTAGCAGAGAATTAAGAGATGATAGTTCTCTAGAATCATTCAGTATATCTAGAAACTTGGAAGACAGTCTAATCCCACTTCGGCAGAAATACTCAAAGTTTTCCCCCTTTCCGAACAATAAAAGAACATTTTCTCTTAGGAGTGATCTTCCAAGCCCATCCACCAAAAAGAAATTCACCCTGGGGCTTATGCATGGGGTTATTAAGGCAATGCCACATCTAGGTAATCCGGCAGACTCCCCTTCAAGTCATTCAAGATCATCAACTTCTTCGCCTAGTTCAATTTATAAACAAAAGGGTATTGATATTGCTGGACCCTCGTGTTCAGCTGTGTCATTTAATGGTAAAGCGCCACCAATGAACTACAGACAGAATTCCTTGGAAAAGAGGTTGATGAACCAGTATTTCTGTGTTGGTGCACAAGGCCTGGATGTTAAAGATTCAGTTCACTATGCACAGCCACATCAGAATCACAAGCAATTAAGTTCTCTAGTAGCTTGATTTGACTGTGTAAAAGAGTGGTGCATGCTTTTGAGTACAATTTTTGTGAGCTAAAATATTATTTTCATCCTCTCTTTCTGCGGTAAAGATTTTTGCATCGAATTACTGCAAGCTTGTTAATTTGTGTGTAGAATATAATTCTTCGTTGTTTCTATCAGCTTGGTATAACTTTTTAACTGATTGTGAGACAAGAAAGAAGCTGAGATTATTGACAATATAAGCTCAAACTTTCTTTGGTCACTCTGTAATTGCAGTCAGGTTGTTTCTTTGGTCACTCTTACTGTTCTCCTTGTATTATTTTTCCCTTAATTTTCTCATTTCTCCACTGTGGTTTTCTGTTCCCACTTTTGGTTGGAGGCATAAGAAAAGATCGTTCTCTACCGTTCTTGATGCAAACTTACTGTTAATAGAATGAACATTACTTTGTACACATTGGCACTTGAAAATGACAGAATAGAATAGAAGCAAGCGATACAAAAATACAACTATAATCCTAAACGAGGAAACAAAAGTTGGGCAACTATACTCAAGTTGTCAAGTATCATGCCCCCAAATCAGGTGTGGTCATTAAATAACTAACCTTTTTAGGTCCATGATGTTAAATATTTTAATATGAATATTAATAATTGGATCTTTATTTTTTATGATCCACGATAATAAAATAATAACAGTTAGAAAACGTATCTCCCTCTATTAAAGTTTGATAGAGAATCTTACTTGATTATGAGAAAATGATCATCGTAACAATTGGATCATTTTAATATGAATATTAATAATTGAATCTTTACTTTTTATGATCCACGATAATAAAATAATAACAGTTAGAAAACGTATCTCCCTCTATTAAAGTTTGATAGAGAATCTTACTTGACTATGAGAGAATGATCATCGTAACAACTTTACCTCCGAGTATCTCTTGATGGCTAGAGGCACAATGATGTTGTATGTGAGAATTCTTAACCCTTTAGTACTATTTCTAGGCTTTTGATTATCAAGAAATCTAGAGATTTTGTTTCCCACTATGATTATATATAAAGTTTATCTTATCTCATTGGAGTCAATATTATCACATTGTGACTCATCAATTAAGTGATAAGTATTGAGTTATTTTAAACTCATCAGGATATGGGTGTGTGAGATATATAGTTTAAATAAAACTTTTACATTCTCCCACTTGGCTCATGCGCCCACAAAATAATATTTTCCGTTCATGGGTTTATTACAGAAAATTAACCATACTGCGCAAATTCATTTATAGAAAACTTTCCTAGTTCATAATACATTACATGAGTTCTGTAATATCAATGTCAAACTAGCTATCAATGCGAGTAATGGCGGTCATCAGTTATATGACCAACAAATTCCATTCCATGTACCACAATATCAATAACTTAATTCAACACGATATTTAATTAGGACAATTGAGGCTAATACTGTAATGTCTTGAGTTCCAATTCATTTCTATTATAGATATTATCTTGTCATCATTCATCTACACCATTTAATATACATATAAAGTGGAAATACAATAAAACAAAAACAACCATAATAGATATCTTTCATTGTTCGATAGCAAAATAATCAGCATATCAATTATCTTTTTAACATATTCACATCATGAGTATAAGCATATGACCTGTTTTTTCAACATGTCTTTTAAAGTATAATCATTAACATACTATTGTTATGGATACATTTGTTTCTGTACTTTCTCCTTAACACTTAGATATTTAAAATTCTATTAAATACTTATCATTCGGAGAAAAATATTCTGAAGAATTCTTGCAATACTTTCTTAGCGGTTTGTCTACAAGTCGACAATTCCAAGTCCTAAAATAAATTTCCTCAGTCAGATACTATATATTGTGGCTTTAAAGTATACCACAAACTCGGTTCCTACTGCACATGAAGCAGTAAAAGATTTGTCTTATACTCTTCCATAAATTAACTCTACTAGATAGCAATATACATAACGATAACTATATTTTCCATCATTAGAGTAATCCCACAAAATTGGATTTGAATATCCAATTACCTTAAGAGTATCATTTCTTCTTAAGACAACATATAGTTTTTAATCTCTTGCAAATAACTTTACACTCTTTTCATAGTTTTTGGGTCAAACATCTTTGGGTTACTTTGGCAACAACCAAGAATGCCAATTGAAAAACTGATATTCAACCTTATACAAGTTTGTGCAATTATTAGATTTATTATAACAATTATATACAGAATTTCCTTGACAACCTAATCAATTCAAGGACACTTTAAAATACTGGGCATGTCACATTTTATTTTTAAAGCATTTATTGAACAAAAATTCGTCATGTAAAATCTTTCAAAATTATATGCAATTATACGAAGACAATCCTAACAGACATCGTCTTGGTATTAAAATTCAATCACAATTATGAATGATGTCTCAATCATAAATTTCATTTTTAAAGTTATTTAGAGACATAACTTTAATGTCACACTACAAACCACGGTTCATACTGGCCAAAAAGTCATATACATGCAAGACCATAATAAATACATATATACTCCTACTGATCTTAGGGTATATACATTAACAATAAATATTTTTCTTAAATCTAAAAACAGTATTGATATTATCAAATTTCAGATATCAATTTTTAAAAAATCTGTTACATTTTCTAAGTAATCATTTTATTCATTTTTTATAAACTTTAGACTTTTACTCTATAATTATTTTCACATCTATTTTATGTAACTCTATACCATAATGAGTTACTAATGTCATAATGATCATTAATGAGTTTTTTCAGGTTTATTAGAAACTTATTTCTAGTCAATACTTATTTCTGAGTGAAATCTTTAATTACAAGTCTAATTTTATATCACTCAACATTACCTTTAAAGTCAGGATTTTGTCTCCAACACCCATTTACATTCGACTTTTTATACATTTAAGACAATTTAGACGAAATTACAAACTTTATATTGATTCATAGATTTCAATTACTATTTCATTCATCAGTCTATTATAAAATACTTATTTCTATAACTTGTTAAAACATATGCGAACCTTCATTTATTTCTATGTTAAATTCAAAATTTGAAAATACACCATGTAACCTAACTAAAAATCAAATCAAGAAGATCACATGAGATTACCTGTTCTGATGTCTCCATTGCCAATTCTTCAGTGGTGTTTCTCTAATGAGGTAGATGATCATTTGCTTATTGTTCTACATTATCATTGAGATAATCATAAAAATGAACTACAAGCATTTTTTAAGTACAAGAATGCACTTCACGACAATCACATCTCTAGTTTCTAAACTCCCACTGATTTTGCCAACCATAACAAATTTGACATTTCAATTTTCTCAAAATTCAAACTATGAATAGAGACAATAAAATCTAAATCATTTGGACCTCTCTGCGTAATCAATAATGTACTAATTAACTATTATATGATCCAACTTTCTTTCATTTGAATTGTAAAGTCTTGCTTTAGATTGACTATTCATATACATATATGCATTAAATCAAGTATCCTATCACTCCACAACTCAAAATAAGTCTTTGAGACTACTTGTTAGGAACAAAATTTAAGATATATGTCATTGTCTTTAATAATTTTACTGCACATTTTTTCAAGAAGTTAACAAAGTAGGTCACGGTTATGGCTTAACTCATAATATTTTTCTTGGCACTTACTACTTCAATCCAATTCAATGATTTTTCACATTTCTATCTAACTACAATTCCTCCCCATGAGAAGTACCTCAAAAATTACTAATGGCTTAAGACTTCTCATGTAGAAGATAGATACATTTATACCGTGAAAATCATTTATAAAAGTAATGAAATACTTCTATTTATAAAAAATTATAGAGAAAAGGTTTACATGCGTCTATATGCATTATCTCAAGAAACTCTTTATTCCTTGTATCATCTTTTCTAGATATGTTTGATTTGCTTTCATTCTATATAAACCAACACACATCATGAGATTAGAAAATCTAAATGAGGTAAATATTTTATTTACTAATCTCTATAACTTTTCTTGGAGACATTCTCTAAACTTTTATGTAACAAATTATATTTCAAATTGTATGTCACAAATTGTAAAAAAAACTTTTCATAAATAATTTTTCATTTGGTTCCAATACATGCCTTTTGAGTAAAAAGGAAAAACTTTTAATAAAAACACTATTATGAAGGCATGACAAATAAAAATTTTATTAAAAAGAAAAATAGAACAAACATAAATGGCATTTTGAAACAATTTAAAATTCTGAACATTTGTGCTCGAGTTCAAACACTAAAATAAGTATCAACATTTATAGAGTTTAATTTGAAACTTATACAGATAAAATAAATATGAACATTTGCACTCAAATTTAATTTAAGAAGAATGTATAAACATCTATAAGATCTGATTCGAAACTTATACAAAAAAAGGTTTACTCTTCCATTCGAATCATATTTTATGCTTAGGGCACTTAAATCTTTATGTCTTTGTTTCTTTCAAATTTCAATTGACACAATTCTTATATTTTCATCACCATCATTTCCCAAAACATACAAATAATTTTTCATACAAATTAAACAACCATGCTATCAACTTTTTCATATCTCATTACTTTAATGAAATAATAATACCTCTAAAGTAAACTATTATGTACAAAACTAAGAAATTCATATAGTTTGATATGTAGTAATTAATTCAATATTCTTAAACATTGTATTTTTCTGAACCAGGGTCTAAAACTCTTAGTGTAAATTTGGCATGCTCATGTTTTTCTAAACTAGAGTACATCTTGTACAGGAAACCTTGTAAAGATATTCGTATACTTACTGCAAGAAAAACACTTTAATCACATTAATGCTTTGAATTCGACACTTACAAACAATAACATAATTTAAGCCATTATGGGTGAACTAATAGTGTTATCGAGATCCCTCCTTTGGGAGTGAAACCCCAAAGCACAAAATGTTCACTCCAATTTTGAATTCTGTAGATGAGCTAGTTGTATCATCAGAATTTTCCTTTGGAAGTAAACTATGACATACAAAGTGTTTCCTCTAACATTAAATTATGTAGATAAACCAGCTGTATCACCAGAATTTTCTTTTGGAAGTAAAATCTGGCACACAAAGTGTTCATTCTAACCTTAAATTATGTGGATGAACTAGTTATATCACCAGAATTCTCTTTTAGGAGTAAACTCTAGCATACAAAGTGTTCACTCCATTCTAAAATTATATGGATGAACTAGGTGTATTACTAGAATTCTCCTTTGAGAGTAAACTCTGGCATACAAA
The DNA here is from genome assembly GCF_004785595.1 of Juglans microcarpa x Juglans regia. NCBI lineage: Eukaryota > Viridiplantae > Streptophyta > Magnoliopsida > Fagales > Juglandaceae > Juglans > Juglans microcarpa x Juglans regia. Next base: position 9,502,083 of record NC_054598.1, on the reverse strand, counting down.
TTATTCATCTCAACTTTACTTTGATGGATGAACTAGTAGTGTTATCAAAATCCTCATTTGGGAGTAGATCTTAACACACAAATTTGTTCAGTCCAACTTTCCTTTACTGAATGAACTAGTAGTGTTATCAAAATCCTCCTTTGGAGGTAGATCTTGACACACAAATTGTTCACCCCAACTTTACTTTAATGAATGAACTAGTAGTGTCATCAGAATCCTCATTTGGGAGTAGATCTTGACACACAAATTGTTTACTCTAACTTTACTTTGATAGATGAACTACTATTTTCATCAAAATCCTCATTTGGGAGTAAATCTTGACACTCAAATTATTCACTCAAATTTTCCTTTAATAAATGAACTAGTAGTGTCATCAAAATCCTCCTTTGGGAGTAGATATTGACATACAAATTATTCACTTCAATTTTCCACCTTACTATGGAGTTTAATGATTTTTCACCAAAATTTAAAAAAATCTTGTACCTTTGGACAACCAATCTTTTCTTTAATTTTGGTGTAATTTATTTGCCCCATATTGAATAAACAATTATATATGGCATAATAATTTAAATAAGAGCCAAAATAAATATTAAAGAATTCATACATTATTTAACAAGAATAACATGCACATAAAAGAAAATAAAATTTAATTTTTTTCTTTCTTTTATTTGGTTGGGCCACTATTGTGGCCCATTTATACTGGCCCGTTGAATTTTCTTTTCTTTTCTCGAATTGGGCTAGAGCCCACTAGTCAACCCTACAGCTCAACTCTTCTGTTTTGAAAGAAAAATCCCTAGGCCCTTTCTTATTTCTTCAGTAGCCGCTGCACCAGAGTTCTTCCAACTCTGGGCTGCTACAGTTGCGGGCGTCGTCGGGGAGGAGAGGACGATATGGTGTCCCCGGCCTCCTACCGCCGCCGACGTTATACTCATTGCCCCTCTTATTTTTTATTTTTATTTTTTACCATAATACCGCAGCGGCCAGTGGACTTTAAAGCCATTTGTCCCTATTACAAAGGCGCCAGCAAAGAGGTTCTTAGCCTCCTCTCCGCACCAAACGCTGTACTTCATAATATTATTTAAAAAAAAAACTATCTCAGAGATGGATCGAGCCACCATACCGAGAATCTATATGGTGGTGGCAGCAGTTTCCCATCTCTAGGTGCCAACATGGCACTCCGACCACCTTACACCACCCCTTCCAATCCCCACTTAGTGACTCCATCTCTCTAATTTTTCTTTTGTATCAATAGAAACCACAAAACATTCTTATCAGCTGATTGGGACTTCTCAGCTGCTTTATGCTGCCTTTAAAGCCGCCATACGTCCCAAGTCACTGGTAAGGGACTTTGGTCACCTTACACCATATATTTTCAACACATACAACAACTTTTCAACTACACAGTGCAAACAATAAGGGAGAAAATAAAATAAAACCTAAGTAAAGATTGAAACAGTTGCATCAATACTTCGTGGAATCGTGAACAATCACATGAGAGTTTTTCTTTTATAGAAATATATCAACATAAAATGGGAGAAGTACACGGTATTATGATGTTAAATTAATATACGATAATATCAAATCTATATTTTATTGAGGCCATAAAAAAATCTATAACCTAAAGCTCTGATACCACATGTTAAATATTTTAACATAAACATTAATAATTGGATCTTCGATTTTTTATGATCTACAATAATAAAATAATAATATTTAGAAAACGTACCTCCTTCCATTACAGTTTGATAGAGAATCTGACCGACTATGAGAGAAGGATCATCCTAACAACTTTATCTCCGAATGTCTCCCGATGGCTAGAGGTACAATGTTGTTGTAGGTGAAAACCCTTAACTCCTAAATACTATTTATAGACTTCTGGCCATAAAAAAATCTAGAGACTTTGTGTCTCACTGTGATTAGATATAAAGTAAATCTTATCTCATTAGAGTTAATTTTATCCTATTTTGACTCATCAATTAAGTGATAAGTATTGACTATTATAAACCCATCAAGATATAGGCATGTGGGATATAGAGTTTAAATAAAACTTTCAGCGCATGTGCCATCTTTGCAACGTACATCTTTCTTTCACATGCCAATTACAACACACTTTTGCCTTTCTTTTTTTCTTTTTGTTGGTAACGCTCTTCTTTTGATCACACTAATTCTCCAAAGCACTTAATGCTGGCATGATTCGCCCTTACACTATTGAGCGATTTGGCACACTGTCGATGGCCAATGGCACTTTGTGGTTGCAAGATTTTCTGTTTCTGAAGGAAAGGTTTATTAGCTAATTATTTTGACTTAATTGATGGTAAGTTCCACAGAACCAGCTAAGAATACTGAACGATTAAAATGGTTTGAGAATAAATAGTTGGAAAAGAAAGATATAGCGGGACTTTTCACTATAATTTTATCATTCTGTGTAAATATGATAATATTGTCCATCAACCATTAAATCAATTGTTACTTTTAGATATGATTGATATATAGTGTCATATCATGGTAGCAGAAGATTCAACTATTGAATTACATCTATAAGCACCAAAGTAGGTGTTTGACAAACCATCAACTCATTTAATCAAATTATAAACCAATCAGTTTTATTTTATGCCATCAATTCATTTAGAGTTATTCTAATTTCAAACCGACGTATAGAATATAGTACTATCTATACAATTTAAATGATAAGAGAAAAGCTAACATTACTTCTCAAGAGAAAGTCTTGTTTGTTTCTACAATTCTTTATAATTTATCTCATCTAATCATTACAATTTTTTCAAATAAGTGATGCTAAGCTATTGCCCAGCAGTCACCGATGGGCATGCCTGCCACTTAGGCAAAACTCCACTTTTTTATTTTTTACATTTTTTAACATCTTTAAATATTTAAATATATTCATATATATATATATCAATACATTAATAGTTACTTCCTTAATTAGTAACTAAAAAAAATTTAAATATATGAGAGGTCAAAATGAGAGAGCATACTACCATTATTTTTTCAAATTCATACACAAAATAAAATAAACTATTTAACATTTTCAAATCACAATGCAAATATAATATTAAATAATATATTTTAATAATATTTTATTCAAATTTTAACTTTCATCTTAATTCATTTTATGTCATCTATAAAAAAAAATCACTACGAATAGTTATAGAGATCGAGTGTAAGTGCTGACTGCTGCCCACCTTTTTTAAAAAAGAGTGGGATTCGATCTCTCATACTTATCAAGCGGTCAAATTGAGCGGTAAGCTTAGTAGGGTAAAGTAGTTTTTTCTAAAGAAATATTTTTTGGGAGTAACCACTATTTCGTTACATTCAACGCACACCTAACGTGGGCAGCAAACACAGTTTCATTGAGTGAGTTGAGAGTGAGACGAATCCGAGAGAGAATTGATGGATGAGAGAGAGAGACGATGAAGGATGAGAGAGAAATCTGATGAGAGAGAGACAAAGAGAGAGATCTGATGAGAGAGAGACGATGATGGATGAGAGAGAGAGACGATGTGAGACAGAGAGACGATGAGGGATGAGAGAGAGAGTCGAGGAGAGACATAGAGCTGGCAAGAGAGAGAGAGCTGATGAGAGAGATGGAGAGAGATGATGAGAGAGAGAGGAAGAGAGAGATGTGTTACGGATGAGAAGTAAACAGTGACCTGATCCGTACAACTATTTTTCCGAAATAAAAACCATTATGGAATTGGATTGTGGCTATGCCGTCCGCAGCAATAAATGCATCAATTTACATTATTTTTTTTATTTTATTGTATGCGGGACAAGAGGCATAAATTATATTAATGGGCCCTGACATGCCATTTTATTTTGATTGTCGTTGAGGTGAAACGACGAGGTTGACTAAGATAAGATAAGATTGACGAGGTGAAACGACGAGGTTGATATATATTTTATTTTATCGTCTTCCACCTCGTTTATTTTGCACATCAAATAAAATAAAATAAGATGAGATGAGATTAAAATTAAAAGATAAATAAAATATTATTAAAATATATTTTCTTAATATTATTTTTATTTTAAGATTTGAAAAAGTTAAATTATTTATTTTATTTTATGTAAAAATTTAAAAAAATTGTAATGATCAGATGAAATAAGATAAATTGAGAAGAGTTGTGGTAACAAATGAGGCCGAAGTTAATCTTACGAGAAGTATTACGTACACAAGAAGATTATATAAAATAAATTCATAAATTAACGTATATTTATGTAATCCGTTAGATCTACTTTATTATAAAAGTAACTTTACATTCTGACATACCATATCAAATTACATCAGTTTATAAGTTTATTTTTATATAATTACTTTGTAGTTAAAATATTTTATTAATTTTATTGTAGTTGGCATTCACATTGAAGATCAGTGGTACTGGTTAGAGGGAATTCCATTGGAGGAGGAGTTCAAATGGCACTCAATGCATGTGGACCAGAAACAAGATCACCAGATATGTATTCTTAATGTTCAAAGCTAACAATTGAGAGGTTAGCATTATAATAGATAGAGTAAACCAGCTTGGATTGCACCTTTCCGTATATATATAGTGCTCCCATTTATTATAATTTGACTTCCAGACTTTTCAACATTAAAAAGATATTTTTTTTTTTTGTAGGTAGATCTCATACTTATTTATTTTTTTTTATAAAAACGAGACTTAAATATTTTAAAATTTTATATAAAATTTTTCAATTAAAAATTATATATTCTTACTCGAGCAACCGTGCTGCAAACTAAGATTATAAGTTTGGAAGAGTAGGGTAATTTTAGATATGGAATAAATAGTTAAATTAAGACTTTTTAAAAATATATTTAACGAAGTGATAAAAAACGTGTAAACAATAAAAAAGAAGCAAATAAATTTCAAACTTATATTTTTCCATCATGAATACTGGTAATTTCACATATAGGCTTTTCATAAATTGCAAAAACAATAACATTTGACAAGCTGTACATGTTAGATTCGAATAACAGGCAATGCTAATTTGTCGGCAAAAAATAATATATTATAAAATATCATATAAAAATAATACTTTTTATAAAAATACTTTCATTTTATATTATATATTATAAAAAAATGTTGTAAAAAGTGCTATTAGTTTTTGCTGTCAAGATGTTAAAAAAATACTTTAAAAGAAAGATAAAAAAAAATAAAAAAAATTTGAAATGTACAGATTATCACTACCCTTAGAGCGCTCACATTAGATTAGTTAAAAACTAAATCTAATGAGTATTTAACTATTAGAGAGCAAAATATACTCACATTGAATTAACCAAATTCTAAATATTTAGAATTTGGTTACAGTGACTTTTAAAAGTTTTTTTAAATTTGAATGTTATTGTACATACATCAAATATATATTTTATTAATTATTTCTCTCCATTTCTTTCTATCACATATTTTATCACAATTGATATATTAATTTGAGTTAATGATATATTAATTTAATAAGAATATGATTATTAATTAATATTTAATACGTAAAATAGTAAAATATGATAAAATAAATTAAATTAATAATTAAAAAAATTAAATATTTTTGAAATTATTAATTATTCATTACTATATAATAAATAAATGTATAATCTAATGTAGAGATTTAATGTAAATAATAAAAACTAAATTTATTTTATATTATTTTATTATTATATAATAAAAAAATAATTATTTTAATATAAAAATTTATGTAAATAAAATAATTAAAAATTAAATTTATCGTATATTTATAAAAAAATATCTTTTAACTTTGACAAATATAACGAGAGTGCTCATACCAAAAACACATCTGCTCGAGATACCATACCTCGTACGTATCCAATCAGATTCATCGTATGTAACCATAATAGCATCATTGAATGCAGAAACGTGGGACTTTCATGTCATTTCGGACACGCGTACAACTGTATCCCAGATTCCGAATGACCCCTTCGGACTATATTCAAAAGTTTGTCATAAACAGAACAGTGCTTCTACGTACAGACGAATTGGCGCACCCCTGCGCAGCCTCTGACATCAACAGTTATATTAAAATCATTCTAATTTTTATTATTTTTTTATTATTCTATAATATAATATAATATTAAATATTATTTATTATTTATTATATTTTATCTGTAAATTTATCATCGAATATCACGTCATGAGATGATGAAATGATAATAAAAATTAAGATGATGAATAGATTTTTTTTAATTATATTATATTATATTAAAAATAAATAAAAAAGAAAAAGACAGAAGATGAAAAGAAAGAAATTGCACTAGATTTTGGTGAACCTGTTCATCTTTCTCCAAAATCCAAATCACATTTCCAAACAGTAAGTATTCAAGAAATAGAAATTATATCCAGAGTTTTGCATTATGAGTATTCAATCTTTAACCTGACATATTAGCTCATCTCTTCTGAGAGCTACATCTATTCCTAGCTCTTTACCATCTCTTTATTCCTCTCTCTCTCTCCAACCTGGGAAAACCTCTTGAGTTTGCATTTTGAGCACATTTTCCTGAATTTTGCTTCAAATTTGCCACTCTGATGTACTGATAGGATTTCGAGTTTCTCAAATTCACTGCTTTATTCTCTATCTTACAACAACTTCGCTCCAAATATTACGTCACATTGCGTCGGGTTTAACTTGCTCAAAGCGTCTTGTCCTCTAAACAATAAAATCTTAATTTTCAACTTCAAATTGGTGATTCTCTAAGAATGCTTTAATTTAAATAAATTTTGATTTCTGAGATTTAGAGTTCTCGGACTGGTCAATGGGTGTCAAGGAGATTCTCATCCTTTTTCATCTCCTGGACTGGTCCTGAAATTTTTCCTCCTATTTTCGTCTCCTGCTCGTCCCCCAATTGGCCAACTCTTCATTTTGTAATATCAAAACGCACCATTTCCTATATGTGTGTCATGTCAGATAGACTGGGGGTGCGCAATGGGTCCAAGAACTTGCTTGTGTTTAGAGTTTTCCTAAACCGAAAGTATCGCTGACCACAATAATCGAGTAATGCCCATAGCCGGCTTTTGGACCGGATACAATTTTTAGTTTGGGAAATACTCTAATCATAAAGAGGTTACATAAAAGTAATCTCACAAACTGACGTGGTTTGATGTGGTTCGTCAGATTATAAAGTTACTTTTATTGTAAAATAGATCGAATAGATCAGATGAAGTCACCTCAATTTGTATATTTTCTTTTTGTATAATTCTTTTATAGATATAGCAGTACCCTTTAAGTTTACCAGTATTTTATAAAATACTTAAAAATAATAATAAAAAAGGTGAGATTTATAATTAAAATAATAATAAATTTAATTTTCTTTTAAAAGAAAGCATGCAATAACCCATTCTTATCGAACATTATTATTTTTTTAACAATAACCCATTCTTTAAAAAAAAAAAATGTAGGGAGGTCGCAACCTATCTGGCATTATATATATATATGTGTGTGTATATATTTGCAACTAAAACCTATATGTACGTACATACGTACCTAGACGTGCGTGTGGCCTCCATTGTTGTCTCTTTCAAACTCTAATTTCCAAGATCAGTCTGATTCTTGATAGAAGCAAATTAAAGATGGCGCAGAATGGGTCACAGAACGATGCAGCCAAGCAGAAGGAGATCGACGATTGGCTTCCGATCGCTTCCCCTCGGAACGCCAAATGGTGGTACTTGACTTTCCACAATGTCACCGCCATGATTGGTGCCAGTGTCCTCAGCCTCCCTTATGCCATGTCACATCTTGGATGGTATGTTTATTGATTCACTTCTTGTTTGGATTTTGATAATTCATTGGTTTCTGGGTTTTGAGCAAACAGAGGACGATGTAACCAGATGTTTTTTTCCTTCAATAATGTTAGGAATTTCGGCCTTCTAAATTCACTTTCAGAATTCACTTTTTAGTAAAATATAAAAAAAATAGAGAAATAATAACAATACAAGAATTTACGTGAAAACTCTCTTAAACAGGAGAAAAACTACCAAATCCAGAGAATAAAATACACTATGTGAAAAATTATTACAATCACACAATTTTTCTCCTCACCCCAAATGACACTCACAAAACTTCCCCACTAGTAAAACTTTAACTCTCACATCTTTCCTTTTTATAAGAAAAGGCTAGTAGAAAACTTTTCTTAGAGTCACAAGTTACTAATTAAGCTTATGACTTGGTGTAATTAACTAAGAGGCTAAACCTCATTTTTATAGGCCATGGGGCCTCCTCCTTATTTTTCTCTCACCAATGTGGGATTCACACAAAGGAGCAAAACTCAACAATCTCCACCTTGCGACTTTGGCTGATCCCACAGCCACGCTCCACCGCAATGAAGATCTTCACAGCTTCCGCTATAATACTCCACTATAAAAGCATACCCACTCAGAATAAACCAATTGCAAGCATTTCAATTTTGGCCCATGTCGAAAATAACTTTGCTGAAAAATTATGGTGCAACTTCCACGTTTGGCTTTCCTAGAAGTTCATCAGCCATCGACATAAATTTCCACCACACACCCTGCATTAATGCCAAACTAATGCCTGTGTGCAAACTTGTGGACCGCTAACATTAACAAATCCTCTATCATGGCAACTTTGAGAATTAGTGGCATGCCATGAAGATGTACATGTCCTTTTAACAGACATCGTCTTCCATGGAGAGAGACACAACGTTAGTTTCATTACCAGTATCTCCATTTACTGACTTGGAGCCACTTGCCGAACCTGCTTCTACTCTTGGACAATATTTCTTGACGTGCCCAGATTGTCCACACCCCCAGCAGACTACTTTCATCTTCATGGAGTTTTTCTTCTTCCCATTAGTAGCTGCTACCAATGCAAAGTTATCAGGTGGACCATTTCTTCCACCACCTAGTCTTCTCTCTTCAAAAAAGAGTTTATTGGTAACCTCTGAAAAAATTATTTTCTCCTTCCCATGTATCAAAATAGGCTTCATATCCTCATAGGAAGGTGGAAGAGACCAGATGAGCCTCAAGGCTTGATCCTCATCATCAATTTTAACTCCAATAGATTCTAATTCAGAGACAATGTCATTGAGAACACTTAAATGATCTGAAATAGTCGTACCTTCACTCATCCGCAGTGTATGAAACTGCTCCTTCAGGTACACCCTATTTGAGATGCCCTTTGTCTGATACAACTCTTCGAGCTTTTCTCAGAGTTCTTTTGCCGTAGATATTCCATGTACATTTGCAAGAACATTCTTGGCCAAGCACAGACGTATCGCACTTGCTGCTCTCAAATCCAGATCCTCCCAATCTTCATCGCTCATTACATATCTGCTCTTTGTTTCATCAGTCACGCTAATATCACTACTGACTTCAGGGGTTGGTCTGCCTTTCAACGCCTTGTGTAATTCTGATTGAATCAAAACATCCTTGACTTGAACTTGCCACAAGCCAAAATTGATTCTCCCATCAAATTTCTCCACCTCATATATGATAGAATTTGAAGCCTTACTTCCTGATATTGCTTTGATGAATTTTTACCGTAGAAATGAATAGTACTCACTAAATAAGTTTCCAGGAAAAATTATTCTTTCCTAGACAGAACTTCAAGGTTCCCAGTAAAGATTGGAGGGTCATACTGGACCACTTAAATACCAATCTCCTAGACAGAACATTCTTAGACTGTACGTATCCACACTACCACACCACTCCACCCACCAAAAAGAACCTAGTGTCTCTGATACCACTTGTTAGGAATTTAGATCTTCCAAATTCACCTCCCAAGATCCACTTTTTGGTGAAATATGAAGAAAAACAAATAAATAATAACAACACAAGAATTTATGTGGAAACTCCCTTAAACAGGAGAAAAACCACCAAACCCAGAGAATAAAATACACTATGTGAAAAATTATTACAATCACATAATTTTTCTCCTCACCCCAAATGACACCTACAAAACTTCCCACTAATAAAACTTTAACTCTCACCCCTTTCCTTTTTACAAGAAAAGGCTAATAGAGGATTTTTCTTAGAGTCACAAGTTACTAATTAAGCTTATGACTTGGTGTAATTAATTAAGAAACTAAACCTCATTTTTATAGGCCATGGGGCCTCCTCCTTATTTTTCTTCCACCGATGAGGGATTCACACAAAGGAGCAAAACCCAACAAATAATAATAGGGGTCCTGGTGTAACCATTCTTTTACTGTCATGGGTGATCACCCTATACACTCTATGGCAAATGGTTGAGATGCACGAAATGTTACCCGGGAAGCGATTCGATAGGTACCATGAGGTTGGCCAGTATGCATTTGGTGACAAGCTGGGACTTTGGATTGTGTTGCCCCAACAGCTGATCGTTGAAGTTGGTGGGGACATTGTCTACATGGTCACTGGAGGGAGATCTCTGAAGAAGTTCCACGACTCGGTTTGCCCTGATTGCAAGGAAATCAAGACTTCCTACTTCATCATGATTTTCGCTTCAGTGCACTTTGTTCTCTCTCATCTCCCAAACTTCAACTCTATTTCCATCGTGTCACTGGCCGCGGCGGTCATGTCCTTAAGGTGAATCCCTGTCTGTGTCAACATTGTCTGGAAGTCGCGTACAATGAAACAGTTAGATTAATTCATATTGGTGTTATATGTGCAGTTACTCAACCATTGCTTGGGCAGCTTCTGCTGGGAAGGGAGTTAAACCAGATGTGGACTATAGTTACACAGCTAAAACCACATCTGAGGCTACCTTCAATTTCTTTAACGCATTGGGTGATGTGGCATTTGCCTATGCTGGCCACACTGTGGTTTTGGAGATCCAAGCAACAATCCCATCAACTCCAGAAAAGCCTTCCAAGGGACCCATGTGGAAAGGAGTGTTTGTTGCGTACATCGTTGTGGCCATTTGCTACTTCCCTGTTGCTCTGATTGGGTACTGGATTTTTGGGAATAGCATCGATGACCACATCCTCATCACCCTGGAGAAGCCCGCATGGCTTATTGCAATGGCTAAGATGTTTGTTGTTGTTCATGTCATTGGAAGTTACCAGGTGCGTGCGTTTCCATAGTTCCATTGTGATCTGCTTTATCTTCTTTTATTTTCTTTGCTGAAGTGTTGAAAACCGCAGATCTTCGCGATGCCGGTGTTCGATATGCTGGAAACTTTGCTGGTGAAGAAACAGAACTTCAAACCTTCTTTCATTCTTTGCTTTGTTACTCGTACCTCATATGTTGGTAAGCCAGCCTTCTCTCTCACGTACACATACAGAAATGAATTCTAGAATTTGAGTTTTTTTACTAAAAACTCTGACTTGTTTGCATGACTATAGCGTTTACCATTACCATGATCGTAGCCATAGCAGTCCCTTTCTTTGGGGGCCTGCTTGGCTTCTTTGTCGGATTCGCTTTTGCCCCGACCACATACTTCGTAACAAAAAATGATATTCTTTTCCCTTCGTCACATGATAATCCAAGATAATGCTAAAAGATTTCGTTTTTTTTTTACTCATTACAGCTCCCCTGCATCATATGGCTCGCCATCTATAAACCCAAAAAGTTCAGCTTATCTTGGATCACAAACTGGGTAATGTTGACATTGCTTCAAACTACCAAACTAGATCAAACTTGGATTTTATTGAATTATTGTTATTTTTCCTGTTCTTTTCAATATCTTAAACTGATTCTGTTTTGATTTCTACATGTCAGATTTGCATTGTGCTAGGTGTTATGTTGATGGTCCTATCACCCATTGGTGGGCTAAGGTCGATCATCCTTTCAGCTAAGAACTACAAGTTCTTCTCGTGAACTACAATGTTGATCATCCTAATTCTTGTCCTTTCGAAATCTATTTTGGCAATGAGGCATATTTCAAGTGGATGCCATTAAGTAGTTGGCAAAAGAAGCCACTAAAAATATAATGTATTATCTTGTGTGATTGGGAATGACCAAAAGGAAAATATATAGTGTATTTTAATTATTTTTTTAATAGTTAAGAAAGTAATTATTAATAAATTTGTATATATTTTTAAATTTTAAAAATATTTTAAAAAAATAAAATTTAGTAAAAAAATCAAAATCTCAATTCCAAATGACTCAACTCCCAAAATAAAAAGACAAAAATGCCATCCCCTAGAGCCCACAATTCCCAGTAACAGTGGTTATAAAGTGCACAAATCCAGAGAATCAATTCAGAGATGAGTTGAGAAGGGTTGAGATGGTTTGTGAATAATAAAATAAAAGTTGAATTATTTATTATATTTTATGTGTAAATTTGAAAAAGTTGTTTTGAAATTTGAAAAAGTTGAATTGTTTAGTATATTTTGTGTGGGAATTTGAAAAAATTATAATGATGAGATGAGATGAGTTGAGATGAGTTGAGGTGGATTTGGAATGCAAACGAAGCCTTTTTATCTCCTCTAATCATTTTCCACACTCTTCGTATAAATAACGACAGATCACACTCATATTCTATTTTTATTTATTTTTATATAGAATGCGTCAAATTTATCATTATTGAATGATAAAAAATCAACTAATAAAAAATTATTTATGATGATAAATATGTCATATTTTATATAATATGATATATAATTTTTTTTAAATACCTTGATTTTCTTAAAATAGAATAATAGTATAATGTATAGAATTTTTCTAAAATGCCTTTATTTTCCCACTGTAAGAAAGATTTATTGTTGTTGTCTTGTCCCCGTTTTGCTTCTGCGGTATAGCTTAATTAGCAAGCGTTCTACAATAGATTAATCTCGACATAAAAGATGGATTTTTAGCAGTTACAGAAAATGTGGGTGACAGGATAGTTTTATGAAGAGAATCCATGTATTCATTCACATAAAGTTCTCGACAATAGATGAAATCATGAAAAAAGAGGAATATGTTGATTCAGGTGGATCAAGACGGATAAAGACAGAGTAAACAGATGTTAATAATAAAATACAAACAATTAAATCTAACAATTTTTACATTCAAATGTAATTTCTTCCATTTCATCATTGACAATAAAATATCTTTCTATAAAAATAAAAAGCCTATTGTCCCAACATTACTAAGCCTCCGTTCGGACAGTGAGATGAGATAAAATAGTTTTAGATAAAAGTTAAAAGTTGAATAAAATATTATTTGAATATTCTTTTTTACTATTATTATTGTTTTGAGATTTGAAAAAGTCAAATTGTTTATGGTATTTTGTGTGGAAATTTAAAAAAGTTGTAATAATAAGATGAGATGTGATGAGTTGAGATAGTCTCGTAATTCAAACGGGGCGTAAGTTAATAACATATCTATAAAATCGTATGTTAAATAAAAACCAAGAAATAAAATATTTTCATTCGAATGATTCTATGATTAAAGCAAGGATTGACAATCTTGTTGCTTCTGATGGTCATACAGCTACTTCTATAGTAGTTAATCTGAGATATCCAAATCCACTGAATTGATAGTATGACTTCCAATCTTGTTGCTTGAAGTTCATCTCCTCTTTCACTAGCTTAATCTCCTTTAACTTTGCTCTATTCTCAGCCAATATAAGGCTAAATTCTTGCAAGAATTTTAAAAATTTAACAATTAAAGTCTTTTGCCTTGTATGTGCATCTCTTTACTCCTAGAGCACTACAATCCAGCCACTATAATTTGAGATAAATAGAAACAACCAGGTTTAGCTTAAATGTAGCATGCAACCATAACAAAACAAGCCAGCAATTGGTATACATTGCATTAAATGCTCACAAACCAATATTATAAGTTCCTAACAAATCATTAGTACAGTTAACTTAGCATGCAGCTATAACAGCAAATGTTTTAACGTTAATCCAACAACAAATGCTTGTTGGTGCAGCAAATGTTGTGCACAACGTTTTACACTTCAATATTTACTTTAGCCCAATTGTTCAACGAAACCTTGTTGGTTATACTGAGAAAAATCTTTAGAGCACAATCCACTAATTAAAGACTTGAGTATTAGACAAGTCACACAATGACGATGCACAGAAAATATAAGCATGTCCAAAAAATTTACAACCAAAAAATCCAGCCTTGCACCTCCAAACATCCAAAAGACACATACATATTCAAGAAAATGATATCTAGACTCATCCGTAAAAATAACAACAAAAATAACCCAAATCCAACTTAATCTTCACTAAAATTAAATCCACAAAAATATTCAAGTCATCTGGAGACAAAGACTTACCAAGGGGGGTGTTACGACTTGGAGGATAGAGGTGGTGTAAAATGGAGATGGGTTGTGGTCTTTGTCTACTGCAGTTGGTTGGTGAAGAAATACAATTTTTAGTGGACTTTGTCTACTGCAAAATGTTGGTTCATATTCATCAAAAGTAACCCTTTAAATTTGTAAAAGAAACAACTGGGAAGAGAAAAATGGTCCACTGTAAACTTAACAAAGACAATCATTTCTCTTGAGAAGTAATATAATTTTTATCTACTTTTTTAATACATTTATTTATTATTTTTTTAAATACTTTTTATTTTCAATTTCATAATTTCCAACAATCTATACATCAAAATACATAAAACTCATCTATCAACCTAAAACTCATCTATCAAAACATTAAAATTTTGAAAAGTGTAGAGAATATAGTCCATTTAACCATCAAGAAATACACAAGCACAAGCTCTCCCAATCAAACCAATGAAACAAATGAGTGAAGGCGGAAATAGACAAACACAAGTTCTGCCACACTAACCTAAACATTAAGCCACGACCATAGTGTAATCCCAAACAAATTGGAATTGAAAAATCAAATCTTGGGTCCTAATTCTAAGAGCACCTATCCCTTTTACATCAAATCTTTAAATCAAGAATAAACACAAAAACTAAGCCGATATATGATAAGAAAAAGTGATGACCTCCTTTATTTTCATTTTCCATCAATTTGTTAACCAAGTGAGAGTTGATGAATCTAGCTCCACTAGCTGTGGATGTCTTCTTACAATCCCAATGTCTAACCTGAAAAAGAGAGAGAGAGGGAAAATATGAGAGACCACCAGAGAGAGAGTGAGAGAAATAGACGGGAAGATAGAGACAGATACTTAACGAAACCATACAAAGTGCAGTGTGGAGGGCGGAGGCACTGCCCAGCCGAGAGGACAAGAGCGGCGTGGGTGGCTGCGATAACAAAGAAATACATAGAGAAGCGAGAGAAAGAAAGAGCGAGAGAGATGGACTTACTGCTACAGGTGCCGGAAGGAGAGGGTTAGCATGGGGAGGCGGCGAAGGGACGAGTTGAAAGAAGTGGGGGCTGTTGGTTTGGTTGTAGAGAGAAGAAAAAGGACAGGGGCGCAGCGTTGGAGGAGATGGAAATTTTTTATTGTAAGGTTTGGGGTATGCATGGGCGTTTGAAACTTTTATTTTTTTAATTCTGTGAAAGACTATTTCCGGCAATAAATACTTGCCGGAAATATCAAATTTAGCTGTAAATATCGACGATAAAAATCGTTGAAAATAATATTTGCGACGAAACCTCCCAAAAATATTAAAAAAGTCACGGTGAACTTTTGTTCGAATTGAAACTAGCCTTGTTTGAACGAAGTTTGTGAATTGAAAAAGAAAAAGCGCGTTCCACTTTTCGACTACTATTTGGTTGATATTTTGCATTTGAACTAAAGTATACGTTCGAATGAGTTTAAGATAGTTCCAACGCGGGTTGATATTTTGCGTTTGAACTGAAGTAACGTTTGAATGAGTTTAAGATAGTTCCAATGCGGTTGTAATTGTTTGAACACATTTTATATTGTTCGAACATATTTCTTGCGATTTGAACAGAATTGACACCGTTCAAACAAATAAAACAAACTATTCAAATGGAATTTACGTTGTTCGAACAACCATCATTTTTAAGGACGATTGATTTTGTCTCTAAATATTATCATTCGAACGATAAATTATTGTTCGAATAGTTTTACAACTCAAACTGTTTTAGGGACAAAAAAAAAAATTGTTCCAAACAAATTTCATCCCTAAAAATCAAATTTGTTGTTGTCGATAGAACAATTAATGGAACAAGGTTTCTTATTTAGGCTTCTATGCAACGCTGTCTTCTATCACCTATCTCGGTATTGTTTTCTATATATTTTATTTTTCAAGCAATATGTTTGATGACTCTGAGGCAGCATTGAAGTTTATCATTACAGTTATTTATTTCTTATTCTTCTGTATTTCGATCAGGCATTTTTTTTCTTAGCAAGCTCGATATATTATAATTAAGGGATACATAAATACATGAATAAGGGGTATGAAAACCCCCACAAACACCCTTTCTTAACTAATGCAATACTATATAAAAAGAATAAGAAAGAGGCTCTAGAAACAAATAAATGTTTCATACCCTTCCTTGCTAGGAGGGAGCCACAGACGCATTTTATACAATCCGAGAATGAGCTTGTAGTTTCATGACCGTAGGCTATGATGATTGTGGTGATTGCATTTTGTCTTGGAGTAGCTGTTAGGGAAGTCCATTGTATCGTCTTCACGATCCTATAGCCAAATAGGACAACTCTTATAATAAAAATCCAGTTAAAAAATTTGAATTCCATCGCATTATACGTCGTCGCAAAACTCCACACTCTCCCAAAGGAATACATGTGATTCTTGCGCTAGGGGCAAAAGTAAAAAAGGTCAGGCTCGTGGATTGTGGTGGAGAGAGATCACCAAGAGACCAAAGAGGAGGTGGTGATCGTCGGGTGCCAATAGTTCGAATATTTTATTAAACTCTTTACATATAAGAGTATTTTAGTCAAATTTGGAAAAATCAGTAAGGAAAGCAGTAAGATAGAGGCGAAAACAGACAGATTACAGTTTAAACTAACTCCGGTAGACTTCGGAATCTGTGATGGCGTGTGGAACCACGTGCTTGTCTCTTTGCGGCCACAACAGTCATATCTGAAGGATCTGATAGTGGCGAGTCCTTTGGTTCGACACGTGTGGTGAGTGAGGCCCACACGCGGTTGTTGGCGGCGCGTGAGGCCCACTCGTGTTGATTTTCGCGAAACTGCTACTTCTCTCCGAACTATTTGTGGCCTAAGAGCCTTCTCATGTCGTGCGTCTCTTGAATGTTGTCGAAAAAATGCATATCTGCCTTTTTCAGCCTTGGAGGAAACAAAACAACTAGGAAAAAAGAACTAACTTTATAAATAAAGTGGGTAGATGGAGAAATAAGAGAAGGAGAGGGAGAAGGAGAAGGAGGAGGATGCCGCGGCCTCCCCCCCTCCTCTCCAACGAAAGGACCAGATCTTGGTTTGGTGGCTTTTTAAGAGAGAAAGAGTGTGTGTGTCTCTCTCTCTGGTTCTTTACTACATCAAGCGAGTTTTCCAATCAGACATTTCTATTTGAACATATTTTTGGTTTTAGTAGATTATTGGATCGGGCCCTTTTACCACAACAGACAACTTATTGTTTGAACCTCTGACAAAACTGCTAGCATATGCAACAAGAAAGCAGCCTGATATGCTTATATTGGAAAGCTTCTATCCTTCGGTTCAATAATTCTTCGAAAAATTTTGTTTTTGAGTGTGTAAGTTTCTATTCTTCAATTCAATAATTATTGAGAAATAATTTGTAAAATTTCAAATAAACAAGTTCTATACACGTCTCTACAAAAAAATGGACTCCAATTAAAAAAAGTGTCACAAAAATTATTTTTTATTAATAAGACCCACTTTTTTACAAATAACTTATAAAATTTATCTATTTAAAATTTATATCTAATATTACTCATAATTCTTTGATCATAGTCTTATATCGAGTGAGTATGGAAGTTTGGTGAGGTTGAGATTATTGAAATTTTCTGCAACTGGGACCATTTGTTTTACTGCTTAAAAGTAACATAATTGTTTTAGAGAGAAGTTATTTCTGATTCTTTAATCTCTACGTTTTCTCTCCTATGTTTTTAGTTGCAAGATTATGCAGAATGCATGGGCTCTTGTGCCATCTAAACTTGATGCAACCATGACTTAGTTCTGGTTTGGAGAGATGAGGTGAAAATTTTATGAATAGTTATAAAATAATTTAGAAATAGTAACGAGATAGATGAGTTGAATATTTTCTAAATTTTTAAAAAATGAGAAAAAAAATTAAATAAAAAATATTATAAAATTAAAATATTATTAGAATATAATATTATTTTGTAATGGACTATTACCTCGCTAAGAATACCGAACGACTAAAATGGTTTGAGAATAAATAGTTGGAAAAGGAAGATACAGCGGACTTTTCGTTATAATTTTATCATTCTGTGTAGATATGATTATATTGTCTATCAACCACTAAATAAATTCTTATTTTTTAAATAACGAATTAAATGCTAGCTTGTCAGATGATTGATATATAGTGTCATATCATGATAGCAGAGGATTAAACTATTATCTATATAATTTATGATTTTATTTTATTTTATACAATTAACTCATTTAAGTGCAAAATAATGTGTTTAGTCTTTTATGGCAACATGTAACAATAATTTTGAAACTCAAAATGGTAAATTAAAAAGAGAAAATCTATTATGTCGTCTTATTTTGATCACTGATCAATTTTTTATTTTTTTTACTTAGTAGTTAAGAAAGTAATTTTAAATATATTGATATATTTTTTTAAAAATATTTAAATATATTAAAAAAATATGAAAAAAAAATCACTAAATAATAGGTCCAGTAATAAGCTCAACAATAAAAGTGAAACAGCATAATAACCCGCTTAGTTAAAAATCAGTTCTACAGAAACTGACCAGCGCAAAAGAATGTTTAATACACCCTTTATCTTTCTTTTACTTTTATCTCTATTAATTTTCTCCCAACAAAAAACATGCAGCTGACATCGCTTCATGATATATGAAGAAAAGCTGACATCATTTTCCAAAACATAGTTTGTTTTTGTAATTTTTTTCCACTCATTTAATCTAATCATTAAATTTTTTTAAATTCACATATAAAATAAAATTAACTTTTTAATTTTTTTAAATCTTAAAAGAAAAAAATTAAAATATATATACTCTAATAATATTTTATTTAATTTTTAATTTTCATCTCCACTCATCTCATCTATAAAAATAAACAACTACATATAATTATAGAGATCGAGTGCAACTGTTGGTTATTGCTTAATTTTTTTTAAAAGGAGTAGAGTTTATCATTAAAAAGATAATTTTTTTATATAAATTTCATATTTATTCATTTTTTTAAAAAATAACGTTTGCATATTCTATATATAACATTTTTCAATTAAAAATTATATATTCTTACTCGAGCAACCGCGCTGCATAGGAAAAGTTGTTAATTATTAATTATATTATATTTTTTAGTTATGTTTATAATTATCGATGCAAATTTTCAACGGCCCACAAGTTAATTACGGTAGAATGACTTATAATAATGTTTTGACGTTGATAGGGACGAAACTAAGATTATAAGTTTGGAAGAGTTGGATACTTTTAGATATGGAATAAATAGTTAAATTGAGATTTTAAAATATATATATATAAATATATATATATATAACGAAGTGATAAAAAAACGTGTAAACAATAAAATAGAAATTAATAAATTCCCAACTTATATTTTTCCACGAATACTAGTAATTAAAATATAGGCTTTTCATATATTGCAATTAAAATATGAGATTGAACTATGGAAACGACTATATAAGAATTACATAAAAGAGATAATAACGTAATATATGTAAACCATAAATTAAGTTTTAAATATATGTAACGTATATTTAAAAAAATTCTTAGTAAGCACAATTACAAACCGCGTAGTTAGAAATCCAATGAACATGAGAGTTTTTGTTAAGAAAAAAATGTTAAGATCAGTCACTATTTGGTTGCATCCCATCGTACACCTTACGTGTTGACTAAAGGTTACGTATTGTATTTCCCTCTCTCAGACTCAATTCACAACAGAATCATTTGAAATTTTTTTCTTTCTTTCTTTCCCTCCCTCCTCGTTGCCCATCTTCTTTTTTGTAACATCTTATGCATGGTTGTGGTCAACCTGGTTGGAGGGTCTACTTTGGTTTGGCTTGAATTGCGATGGGGTGTGCGGAAGAATCCCTTGAGACTTGGAGGGACGGGATTGGGGGAACTCATGGGTTGTGACGCGTGAGGTTGAGTTAAAGAAGTTGAAGTGTTGGTTTGCTTTCGAGGAAATGAGGAAGTGAGGGCGTTTCTTGAAGAAAATCTCGGTCCATGAATACAATTTCTGCATTTTCTTCATGGGTCTGCAGCTACAGCTCAACTTGGTTTTCACTGATTACTTGACCATAATGTCATGCTGAAACGCCGCCCTCCTTCATTGCTCAATGGTGGTGAAGCAGTACCAACTACTCGGGAGTTGGGAGGGAACACCTTAAAAATTGCTTGCGCTTCAACTGCGTCGTTGCTGCGTGGTGGGGGTGGGGGAGAAGATGGGCGACGTGGGTGGTGGGGTGGGGGGCGATGCACAGGGGGGAGAGGAACAATGCCCGCGCTGGAGGGGGGAGACAACAGAAGATTGGCGGGCGATGGGGAGGGAGGAGAGCTAACGCGAGGAGTGGCGACGTTGTGTAGATGGGCTCGATGTCGCTGGAAAGAGGGGAGGTTCGACGCGGGTGAAAAATCGAGAGGTTGACACGAGCGAAATTCGAATTGGTAAGAAGAGAAAACACGACTGAGCAGAACGCACGTTTTGCATTAAAAAAATGATAAATAAACCAGCAATCATGTAAGGTGTGCAATGTGTGTACCGTTATAGTAGTTGCTACTTAGTATAACTCTTTTTATAAATATGTTTTACCCATATAAGTATAAGTTTTAAAAGAGAAATAATCAATATTATATTTTAATTTTGTTTTTTAAAATAAAACAAAAACTTTAATTACCATAAAATTTTCAGAAAAGAGGGAAAAAAAAAAAAAACCAGGGGAGCCAGCCCCACCTTCGCCTCGGATGTTGATATGGCATTTGAATGTACATCCATGAATTAAATATTAAATAAAGGGTATAAAATATAAACAAAAAAAAAAGATATAAATATTTATGTAATAAATAAAGTCGAAGAAAGATTAAAGAAGATATTGTACTCGTAGAAATTTAGAGAAAGAGTGTTTTAAAACATGCAAAAGAGAAATAATATACACAAATTATAAATGCATAAATCTCGTGTAAATATTTTATAAAAAATAAATATCATCATAAAAAAAATATAAAAAACTCATTTTTTATTGAGACTTATAATTTAAAAAAAAAATTATACCTAATTTATATATTTAAGACTCGACATTACTCTATACAAAATGAATTGCATGGCAAAACAATAACATTTGACAAGCTGTACATGTTAGATTCGAATAACAGGCAATTCTAATTTGTTGGCGAAAAATAATATATGACAGATATTATTATAAAATATCATAAAAAATAATATTATTTTATAAAAATACTTTCATGTATTATTCTTTCATGTAAAAATGTTGTAAAAAGTGCTGTCAGTATCATTACTTTTGTTGGCAGACAGAATTACCAAAAACACATCTGCTCGAGATACCATACCTCGTACGTATCCAATCAGATTCATCGTATGTAAGCATACTAGCATCATTGAATGCAGAAACGTGGGACTTCATGTCATTTCAGACACCCGTACAACTCAGTATCCCAATGACGCCCTTTCGGACTAGATTCTGTTAGTCATAAACAGTAAGTATCGCTGACCACAGTAACCGAGTAATGCCCATAACCGGCTTTTGGACCAGATACAGATTTTAGTTTATCTTTTGTAGAATACTTAGAAAAAAAAAAAAAGTGAGAATAATAATAAATTTTTTTTCTTTTTTTTTTTTTAAAAAAGGTATGAAATCGTACCCAACTTAAAATTTTATCCAATATTACTATTTTTTGAACAATAACCCATTCTTTAAAAAAAAAAAATGTAGGGAGGGTGCAACCTATCTGACATTATATATATATATGTACCTATAACCTATATCTACGTACGTACGTACCTAGACGTGCTTGTGGCCTCTATTGTTGTCTCTTTCAAATTCTAATTTCCAAGATCGGTCTGATTCTTGATAGAAGCAAATTAAAGATGGCGCAGAATGGGTCACAGAACGATGCAGCCAAGCAGAAGGGAATCGACGATTGGCTTCCGATCACTTCTTCTCGGAACGCCAAATGGTGGCACTCGGCTTTCCACAATGTCACCGCCATGGTTGGTGCCAGTGTCCTCAGCCTCCCTTATGCCATGTCACATCTTGGATGGTATGTTTATTGATTCACTTCTAGTTTGGATTTTGATAATGAATTGGTTTCTGGGTTTTGAGCAAACAGAGGACGATGTAACCAGATTTTTTTTCCTTCAATAATAATAGGGGTCCTGGTGTAACCATTCTTCTACTGTCATGGGTGATCACCTTATACACTCTATGGCAAATGGTTGAGATGCACGAAATGGTACCCGGGAAGCGATTCGATAGGTACCATGAGCTTGGCCAGTATGCATTTGGTGACAAGCTGGGACTTTGGATTGTGTTGCCCCAACAGCTGATCGTTGAAGTTGGTGGGGACATTGTCTACATGGTCACTGGAGGGAGATCTCTGAAGAAGTTCCACGACTCGGTTTGCCCTGATTGCAAGGAAATCAAGACTTCCTACTTCATCGTGATTTTCGCTTCAGTGCACTTTGTTCTCTCTCATCTCCCAAACTTCAACTCTATTTCCATCGTGTCACTGGCCGCGGCAGTCATGTCCTTAAGGTGAATCCCTGTCTGTGTCAACATTGTCTGGAAGTCACGTACAATGAAACAGTTAGATTAATTCATATTGGTGTTATATGTGCAGTTACTCAACCATTGCTTGGGCAGCTTCTGCTGGGAAGGGAGTTAAACCAGATGTGGACTATAGTTACACAGCTAAAACCACATCTGAGGCTACCTTCAATTTCTTTAACGCATTGGGTGATGTGGCATTTGCCTATGCTGGCCACAATGTGGTTTTGGAGATCCAAGCAACAATCCCATCAACTCCAGAAAAGCCTTCCAAGGGACCCATGTGGAAAGGAGTGTTTGTTGCGTACATCGTTGTGGCCATTTGCTACTTCCCTGTTGCTCTGATTGGGTACTGGATTTTTGGGAACAGCATCGATGATAACATCCTCATTACCCTGGAGAAGCCCGCATGGCTAATTGCTATGGCTAACATGTTTGTTGTTGTTCATGTCATTGGAAGTTACCAGGGGCGTCCGTTTCCATAGTTCCATTGTCTGCTTTATCTTCATTTATTTTCTTTGCTGAAGTGTTGAAAACCGCAGATCTTCGCGATGCCAGTGTTCGATATGCTGGAAACTTTACTGGTGAAGAAACTGAACTTCAAACCTTCTTTCATTCTTCGCTTTGTTACTCGCACCTCATATGTTGGTAAGCCAGCCTTCTCTCTCACGTACACATACATAAATGAATTCTAGAATCTGAATTTTTTTACTAAAGCTCTGACTTGTTTGCATGACTGCAGCGTTTACCATGATCGTAGCCGTAGCACTCCCTTTCTTTGGGGGCCTCCTTGGCTTCTTTGGCGGATTCGCTTTTGCCCCGACAACATACTTCGTAAGAAAAAATGATTTTATTTTCCCTTCGTCAAATGATAATCCAAGATAATGCTAAAAGATTTCATTTTTTTGACTCATTACAGCTCCCCTGCATCATATGGCTCGCCATCTATAAACCCAAAAAGTTCAGCTTATCTTGGATCATAAACTGGGTAATGTTGACATTGCTTCAAACTACCAAACTAGATCAAACTTGGATTTTATTGAATTATTGTTCTTTTTCTTGTTCTTTTCAATATCCTAAACTGATTCTGTTAAAATCTTATAGTGATTCTGTTTTGATTTCTACATATCAGATCTGCATTGTGCTAGGTGTTATGTTGATGGTCCTATCACCCATTGGTGGTCTAAGGTCGATCATCCTTTCAGCCAAGAACTACAAGTTCTTCTCGTGAAGTACTACAAGGTCGATCATCCTAATTCTTGTCCTTTCCAATCTATTTTGATGATAAGGCATATTTCGGATGCCTTTAAGTAGTTGGCACAAGAAGCCACTTAGAATAAAATGTAATGTACTTCCATGTGTGATTGGGAATGATAAAAAAGGAAAAGAGTAATGATACTTGCAGTCATAAGTGCGTAAGCGTCGTGTAATCACTTTAAAAAAAGTGAATAAATAGAAAATCTATATGAAAAGAAATTAATTTTTTAGTAGTAGACCACACTTTTTGTCAAAACGATTGCACAACGCTTACGTATTTCACGATTGTATGTAGCATTACTGAAAATGATCGGTTGCTTCTAGTTTTATGGACTTTGAATGCTGGTCATATATTTTAATTAATTTTTTTTAATAATTAAAAAAGTGTATCAATAAAAATTTGTGTATTTTTTAAATATTTAAAATTATTTAAAAAAAAAAAAAAGGAGGAGGAGTAGGAGTAGAGGAGCAATTACACTGAGATGCCCCCAATGGTACGAACTAGGCTACAGAGTAGCTGCTAGATGACAAAATTTAGTAGAAAGGATCAAAATCTCAATTGCAAATCACTCAACTCCCAAAAGAAAAAGACAAGAATCCCATCCCATGGAACCCACAATTCCCAGCGACAATGGTTATAAAGTGCACAAATCTTGAGAATAGGGGTGTGCAAAATTTTGAGAATTCCGACTTCGTCCGACCTCCGCTCCGACGCCGACTCCGACGGAGTCGGAGTTGTCGGAATTCGGAGTCGGAATTCGGAGCTACTCCGACTAGTGATTCGGAAGCGGAGTCGGAGTCGGAGCTCCATGTAGCTCCGACTCCGACTCCGAATTTTTTTTTAAACCCAGCTGTAAAACGACGTCGTTTTACAACTGGGTTTAAAAAAAAATTATTGAACGACACCGTTCCACTTAATATGGAACGGCGTCGTTTCATATGTCTTCCTAGTTCCTAAGGAAGCCTTCTCCTCCCCTTCTTCTTCCTTCTCCAGTTCTTCTTCTTCTTCCTTCTCCCTTCTCTCTCGCGTCTCCCGTCCCAGACTCCCAGTGACTGAACCATCCCTTCTCTCTCGCGTCTTCCGTCCTAGTGCCAGCGTGCCGCCGTTCGTCGTTGCTCCTCCGTGCGGCCTTTCCTCGTTGCTCCTCTACTCAGCTTCCACCTACGGTGAGCCCTAAATTTATGAGCCCTAAATTTAATTCAAGCACGTCTCTTATGAATTGGAGTCTGCAGTTGTGATTCTTGTGAATTGGTTGTATTGAATATTCAATATAGTCCCAACACGGCGCTCAAAACACTGAATTTTACATTGTATTGCAGACTTGCGCTCGAGCGAGGTGTCGAGCGCAAGTCGAGCGCACGTTGTATTGAACATTGGCTCGAGCGCTACGTCGAGTGCTAGTCGAGCGAACCTCTCTGGATGGATTCTGCTCGAGCGCCACGTCGAGCGCAAGTTGAGCGAACCTCTCTGGATGGATTCTGCTCGAGCGCCATGTCGAGCGCACGTCGAACGAACCTCTCTGGATGGATTCTGCTCGAGCGCCATGTCGAGCGCATTTCGAGCGAACCTCTCTGGATGGGTTTTGCTCGAGTGTCACGTAGAGCGCACGTCGAGCGAACCTCTCTGGATGGGTTCTGCTCGAGCGAGGTGTCGAGCGCAAGTCGAGGGCACGTTGTATTGAACATTGGCTCGAGCGCCACGTCGAGCGCAAGTCGAGCAAACCTCTCTGGATGGATTCTGCTCGAGCGCCACGTCGAGCGCAAGTTGAGCGAACCTCTCTGGATGGATTCTGCTCGAGCGCCACGTCGAGCTCAAGTCGAGCGAACCTCTCTGGATGGATTCTGCTTGAGCGCACGTCGAGCGCACGTCGAACGAATCTCTCTGGATGTGTTCCGCTGAGTCGAGCGCAAGTCAACCGAACCTCGATGTAATAATACATCGATACAATAATATATTATGATACAATAATACATGTCCTATTGTATAATACAATAGCCTAGTTTATTTTTAAACTAATTTTTTGCTTCTAATTTAATTTTTCAGCTTCATTGATTGTGATATGGATCCTAGACATAGTGGAGATGATCGTCCACAAAGGAATGTGGCGGATGCCAATGCTACAACTCCTACACCGGTGGGTACTTCCACCCTAGAACCACATCTAGGGCAGCTACATCTAGAGCAGCTACATCTAGAGCAGCTACATCTAGAGCAGCTACATCTTGTGCAAGTAGTCGACTCCCACTCCCAGTTGATATAGAGGATGAGGATATGTTCAACGAAGAGGAGGAGATGCCCATTGAGCAAGATCAACCACCACGACCTTCTAAAAAGAGGTCGTGGACATGGGAGCATTTCACCAAAATTCCTGGTGAAATTGCGAACCCAGTAGCAAGATGCCATTACTGTGGATCACTTTGTGGATGCCATTCGAAGAAGCAAGGTACCAGTGTGTTAATAGCACATCTAAATGGTTGTCAACGATATAAGATAGCGAAGGGATTGCAAGCCACTGATCAGACCAACCTCAGTTACCAAACTTCTACAGCCACTGATGGTACACAGACTAAGAAATTGGTCATCCCTCAATACAGTGAGAAGATGTTGAGGGACATGCTTGCAGAGATGATAATTACTAATGAGATGCCATTTACCACAGTCGAGAAAAGAGGCTTTCGAAAGTTTCTAAATTTTGTTGAGCCACGATTTCCCATTCCATCACGGTATACAGTGATGCGAGATTGTATGAAGAGGCATGCGAAGGACAAGGAGGAGATGAGGAAGATGTTTATTACCACTGGCCAGAGAGTGTCTTTTACGACTGACACATGGACTTCCATACAGAACGTCTGCTACATGTGTATCACAGCACACTACATTGACAGTGAGTGGATTTTGCATAAAAAAATTATTGGTTTTAAAGAAATTGTGGATCATAAAGGTGCATCCATTGGGGCGAAGATGGATGATTGTTTAAAGGACTGGGGAATTCGAAAAGTGCTGTGTATTATAGTTACAATGCCAGTGCGAATGAAACAGCAATTGATTGGTTTAAGCGGAACACGACGGTGAGAGATGATGTCATTCGGGCCCACGAGTTTATTCACGTTCGATGTTGTGCTCATATCATTAACCTCATAGTTGTTGAGGGATTAAAAGAGGTTCATGATTCCATAACCCGAGTCCGCAACATTGTACGATATGTGAGGGGTTCCCCTCAAAGGCTTGCCAAGTTTAAGGCAATAGCAGAAGATCTGAAGATTGAATGTTCTAGTATGTTGTGCTTGGACGTTCCGACTCGATGGAATTCTACATACATGATGTTGGATGTGGCACAGAAGTACCAAAAAGCATTCGAGCGGATGGAGGTCGAGGATGGGGGTCTGAGGTATGCTTTGTTGGAGCCAGCAGGACAGGGGCTCGGTGCGCCGGACGCACATGATTGGACCAGTGTGAGTTATTTTGTTGAATTTTTAAGAACTTTTTATGAGATAACCATGCGGCTATCTGGATCCAAATATACGACTGCGAACTCATTTTTCAACGAGCTCTCGGAGCTTCACTTCCAGTTGGAAAATAGTTGTACTGACTCTGCTGGATTGTTATCTGCTATGGCTACGAGGATGAAGATCAAATATGATAAATATTGGGGGAATATTGAGAAGATAAATAGATTGCTATTTGTGGCTGTGATCCTTGACCCCCGAGTTAAGTTGGCCGTTCTAGAATTTTGGGTAAATTCCGTCCTCGGGGCAGTGAAGGCTGCAGAGTTTATTAAATTGCTAAAAAGTGATGTTGATGACTTATATCATCACTACAGTACCAGTGCTCAGCCTTCATCCGCAGTTGGTAGCTCCTCACATTCGAGGCCGACAGGATTGACAGTTTCCTCAGGTGATACTGACCCATCTGTAGGGGTTAGAGGCAATCGTATTATACAGCAGTATCATCAACTCATGTCAACAAGGAATATTATGCATTGTATATCTGAGGTTGAACGATATTTTATGGAAGCTGTCGAGGCACCTAGTGATGTATTTCAGTTATTAACTTGGTGGAAAGTTAATTCCACCAAGTATCCAGTCCTTTCCCGTGTGGCCCGAGATGTGCTAGCCATTCCTGTCACTACAGTTGCCTCAGAGTCGGCATTTAGCACTGGAGGTCGCGTGTTGGATGCTTATCGGAGTTCATTGTCACCGTCAACCGTGGAGGCCCTCGTTTGCATACAGAATTGGATAAGTGAAACGCCTATTGGACTAGATACCGTTGGCGTTGATGCCGAGAGCTATAGGCTTGAATCGGGTAAGTTTATATGCTTTTAAATGATGATTTAATTATTTTTAATGTTTCTAACTTCTAATTTTTATGATTTTATAGATCTAATTGTGAAACCTAACATAATTACCGATGATTGAGAGTCTGGAACGAACGCTACTTGAGAGTTGGGATGGAGTTGGGAGAACCTCCTTTCTTGGTAAGAATAAAATTATTCTTTTACCGTATTCAATTTTTTATTATCAATTTTTTTTCATCTATTGATTGCTACTTTCTATCTTCATTTCAGGCATGACCAATGGAACAAAAAGTATTTGACTGAAATCCGTGTTTAATCAAATTGTAGTTATATTTCAAATTATAGTCATATTGTTATTACGTTATAAATGAGACTGTTATAACTTATGGCTACATCATACATGTTATTTACTTTTTAAACTATTTATATAGTTATATTTATGTAGTTATATCCCGAGCAAAGACGTGAGATGAGTACTCTTTATTCTATAATTTCTATTAGTACTTATTCATCCTCTCTCAAACGTTTAGAATTTATTATCCAACTGAAATTAATCGAATTATAGAAATTCGTATCATCATTCTTTTTTATAAAATTTTAAATTTATATAATTTTCAACTCATGAGTCATGAGCACTTTTAATGCTAAATTTCAGGCGGACATAAAACAAATTAAAGATATAATCAAAATTCAGTAACAAAATCAGAACGAATATTTAAATTATTGAAAACTCTTGAATAAACCAAATATTTGTAGATCGTTTCACTTTTAAAAAAAATATATATGTTGCTCACTATCTGAAACGAAATTGAACAATAAAATTTAAATAATAATAAAAAAAAAGAACAAAATTTTGTTCGGAGTTCGGAAATTTTATTCGGAGTCGGAGCTCCGACATCCGTTCGGAACTCCGATCGGAGTTCGGGGCTCCGACCTCCGTTCGGAGTTCCGATCGGAGTTCGGGGCTCGGAGTTCCGATCGGAGTTCGGAGCTCCGACCTCCGATCGGAATCGGACTCCGACTATGTTCGGAGTCAGAGTCGGAGGTCGGAAATGACAACTCCGACTCCGTCGGAGTCGGAGCCCACCCCTACTTGAGAACCCACTCTCCCACTTCAGTCTCTCTTGATCTTCTCTGATCATTTCCCCATCCTCCCATAAAATGATTAACTCTATACATTACATTTACATTTTATTTTTATTTTATTATATAAGATGTGTTATATTTATTATTATTAAATAATAAAAATATCGAATAAAGTAACATCTAATGACGATAATATGTCACATCTTATATAATAGAATGAAAATAAGATAATAGTGTAATGTATAAAATTTTCCTAAAATACCATGATTTTCCCACAGTGATATGAGAAATATTTATTGTTGTTGTCTTGTCCCCGTTTTGCTTCCGCAGTACAGCTTAATTAGCAAGCGTTCTACCACATATTCTCGTCATAAAAGAAGATGGATTTTTAGCAGTTATAGAAAATGTGGGTAATAAGGTAGTTTTATGAAGATAATTCATGTACTCAATCACATAAAGTTCTCGACAATACATGAAATCATAAAAAAAAAAGAGGAATATGTTGATTAAGGTGGATGAAGACGGATAAAGACAAAGTAAAGAAATGTTAAAGAATATAATACAAACAATTAAATATATTATTTTTTTACATTCAAATGTAATTTCAATTTTCTTCTTTTCCTTTATTGACAATAAAATATCTTTCTATAAAAATAAAAAGCCCATTGTCCCAACATTATTAAGTTAATAACATATCTATAAAATCGTATGTTAAATAAAAATATAGAAATAAAATCTTTTCATTTCAATGATTCTATGACTAAAGCAAGGATTGACAATTTTATTGCTTCTGATGGTCATACATCTATTTCTATAGTAGTCAATCTAAGATATCCAAATCTACTGAGTTGATAGCATGACTTCCAATCTTGTTGTTTGAAGTTCATCTCGTCTTTCACTAGCTTAATCTCCTTTAACTTTGCTCTATTCTCCTCCAATATATGGCTAAGTTCCTGCAAGAATTTTAAAAATTCAACAATTAAAGTATCTTGCCATTTATGTTTATCTCTGACTCCTAGAACACTACAATCCAACCACTACAATCTGAGATAAATAGAAACAACCAGATTTAGCTTAAATGTATCATGCAACCATCAATGCTCACAAACTAACATCATATGGTCCTAACAAATTATTAGTACAGTTAACATAGCATGTAGCCATAACAATAAATGTTTCAACGTCAAACCAACAGCAAATCACTACAACAAATAAAAATCGTTCCAAAAAATGAGATGTAGGGACGAATTTCAAATTTCATCCCTAAAAAACAACGGAAGGTTTCGAATGGTATATTTTGGGACAAAAAATTTTGTCCCAAATAAGATAATCATTCGAACATCTAGAAAAAAACGTTCAAATAGAATAAAATGAGCATTCGAATGGAAATTATATACGGTCAAATGATAATTTGGCACATTTAGTAAAAACACTTAGTGGGACATTGACTAAATGTTCAAACAACATACAAAAATGTTTGAACTCTAAGGTTAAATAATGTTCGAACATATATTATTTATGATCGAACAGTAAATTGACGGGTTAAGTTAATAAATTTTGGCGGGACATTAACTTACCGTTCGAATATATTACTATATTGTTCAAATGGTAAGCTAATCAATGTTCGAATGTAAATTAAAGTCTTCGAACGGTGGTTAGAGGAATGCTACTTTACATATTTTAAATTTTTTATTTATTTTTTTAAATTTTATTTTATTCTTGTTAAACTAATTGAGTTGTTCTACTTATCATCTATACACCACATATTTGTTATAGAAAAAATAAAATAAAATAAAATAAAATAGGTGAAGTGTGTGGCGTGTACTGGGGATGATAAGTAGAATTATTCTTCTATTAACTAATAATTTATATAAAGTTTATCGTTTACATAATAGGAATAATATAAATCAATAATTAATCTAGAAAAGTCAAAAAAGATTTAATTCATAACTAAATCAAATTTACAAAACATCAGATATTGTCCATACAAAAAATCTATATAAATAAAGATAGGGACTAATATGATCCCAACTCTCTACACACATCCTCGACTGCAGCTAAGCGTGTCTCTATCTATATCAGTCAAGTAGTGATCGTGACCTGAGTCGCAGTAATCTCTGTATGTAACTCAGATATGCTAGCATTAATTTTTGTACATAACTCAGATATGCTAGCATTAATCACTGTATGCAACTCAGATCCATGGCAGTATGGACCTTCATACGCACTGCATCGATCATCGCTGATGTGTGTCCGCTAATCTTTACACATACTATATCGTTCATCTCCTCACAAGTAGCTGTGCGTGATGCCTCAGTCTGCATAGATGTCTCACTTGCCAATACTCCACGATCTCCCGACTATGCATCTCCCTGAATGTCAACCCAGTTTGGAACAAGTCCACGAAGTTTTTACACAAGTGATGTTGAAATTTTTACACAAATTACAGGTCAACGTTCAGGATATTTGAGGTGTTTAGGTCGCTTTGTAAAGCCTTATTGCTCTTCCTCAACGTCGAGTACCTTTATAGTGTTAGAGAATGTAAATTTCATGATGAAAAAATTGATTGCAAGACAACATGAGTTAGAGGCTTAATTGGTGAAACAAGCAGACATGAAGATACATATGAAACAGCAAGAAAAACAACAAGAAGAGTTCAGGAGAGAGATGTAACTCTAAATGCATATGCTTATGCAACAGTTCAGACCTCCAAAACTGATTTTTGCGTTTTACATACATTTTAGGATTTAATTATAAAGTTCTGTACGGATGACATTATTAGTATTATTACTATTTTATTTATTTAGGTCGGACTTATGACTAGTTTTATTTGTATTGAACAATTTGTAATGTATTTTTTTAAATATTATTTAATTATGCCTGTTTTGTTTTAAATTTTTTGTTAAATAAAACATTAACCGTTCGAACAACTATAAAACGTTCGAACAGGATACATCGAAAACAACCATTTGATCGGCTGTTAACTGGCAAATCGTTCGATCCTTTCATTATATGTTCGAACATCTTACTCAATCCATAAAAATATAATTTCCGTTCGATCATGAATTTGTTTGTTCGAATGTTCCTTCATGTCTATTTGGTCGAACGGACTAGTATCAATCGACCAGCCATGTAGGATACGTTCGAACATACATATACGTTTGAACGTTTTGTTTTGGCATTCAAACTCCTTTCTGAGACGAAATTCAACCGTCCCAAAAAAAATGTTAATTTCATCCCAAAATACCTTTTAAGAAAGTGATATTGGGACGACCTTGAGGCGAAAACCCAATCTTTTGGGACGAAAATTTTTGTCTCAAAAGACATGATCTGTTATAGTGAATGTTTGCCGATGTAGCAAATGTTGTGCACAACGTTTTACACTTCAATATTTGCTTTAGCTCAACTGTTCAAAGGAGACATTGTTGGTTATATTGAGAAAAATCTTTAGAGCACAATCCACTAACTAAAGACTTGAGTATTAGACAAGTCACACAATGACGATGGATAAAAATAAAAGCATGTCACTCACTTTACTTTTGATATTAATCATAGAAAATTTACAAACAAAAAATCCAACCTTGCACCTCCAAACATCCAAAAGACACATATTCAGGAAAATGATATCTACACTTATCCATAAAAATAACCACAAAAATAACTCAAATCCAACTTAATCTTCACTTAGATTAAATCCAAAAAATCCACAAAAATATTCAAGCCATTTGGAGACAAAGACTTACCGAGGGGGGTGTCACGACTTGGAGGATAGAGGTGGTGTAATGGAGATGCGACTGGTTATGTTCTTTGTCTACTGCAGTTGGTTGATGAAGAAATACAATTTTTAGTGGTCTTTGTCTACTGCAAAATGATGGTTCATATTCATCAAAACTAACATTTTAAATTTGTAAAAGAAACAATTGGGAACAGAAAAGTGGTCCACTATAAACTTAACAAAAACAATCATTTCTCTTGACAAGTAATATCATTTTTATCTACTTTTTTAATACATTTATTTATTTATTTATTTTAATTTTTAGTTTCATAATTTTCAACAATCTATACATCAAAATACATAAAACTCATCTATCAATCTAAAACTATCAAACTAAAACTCATCTATCAAAACATTAAAATTTTGAAAAGTGTAGACAATGGAGTCCATTTTAACTATCAAGAAATACACAAACACAAGCTCTGCCAATCAAACCAATGAAACAAATGAGTGAAGGTGGAAATAGACAAGCACAAGTTCTGCACATTAACCTAAACAATAAGCCACGACCATAGTGTAATCCCAAAACAAATTGGAATTAAAAAATCAAATCTTTGGTCCTAATTCTAAGATCACCTATCCATTTACATCAAATCTTTAAATCAAGAATAAACACAAAAACTAAGCTGATATATGATAAGAAAAAGTGCTTACCTCCTTTTTTTTCCATCAATTTGTCAACCAAGTGAGAGCTGATGAATCCAGGTCAATTGGCCGTGGCATGTCTTCTTACAAGCCCGATGGCTAACCTGGAAAAAAAAAAAAAGAGAGAGAGGGACAATATGGGAGAAAAGCCAAGAGAGAGTGAGAGAAATAGACATGGAGATAGAAATAGAAACTAAACCATACGAAGTAGAGTGTGGAGGGTGGAGGCGCTGCCCATCCAAGAGGACAAAAGTGGCATGGGTGGCGACGGTAACAAATAAATACATAGAGAAGCAAGAGAAATTGATAGGAAAAAGTAAAATTTATTATTTAATTTATATCTTAATACTCTTCCTCATGTGTGGACCAGACTCCACCTTAATAATTAGATCCAACGCGTGAAATATTTAATTAAATGGAGTGAAGTGTATAGTACTCAGATTCAAACTCAAGACCTCTGCTTTGATATCATGTAAAATCACTATTTGTCCAAAAACCTTAAGTTAATAGAAAGAGATAATTTAATTATTTGTATTATATTCTTAATATTCTTCCAACTTTCAATCCTAAATATTTTTCCTAACTGTCGGCCACACTTACTGAATGTTGCCTTTAATTTCTACTCAAAACACCGATCTCACAAATTCAGAGCATTTTGCAAATTAGGTAAGCATCGATGAAACTAATTGTCCCAAAATTATGGTTGCCTCGTGTCACTTTTTCTAAGACTATTTCAATTATTTTTGCAATAATTCATCCATTTTTGGATCCGAGAAACAAGAATGCAACCAAAGAAAATAGGAAAAACAAAAACCCCCCAAAAACCTGAAGAAAATTGAAAATAAGAGATCTTTAAGGATGGTCTAGAAGTAATCGTTAAATATGGGGTGCTTTAAACTCTGACAATGCATAGAGACTCATTTTTCATCTTTCAAGTTTATTTTCTAATTCAAATAAACTCTTAAAATTAGATAAATTGGTAGGTTGAGGAAATTTAATATAGGCAAAGATCATTCTAATTTGGTTTTGAAGGCAAATATATCTTTAAATAATGTTGTATGCCTAGACTCCATAGTGGTGTTAGGATCAATATATTGGACTTCTGATTTGACAGTTAAAAATGTATATACAGAACTATCTCTAGCATACCCAATGAATACTACATATACTGTGTTGAGACCTAATTTCATTTTCTTGACTTTTGGAGCATTAACCAATGTTTTAAATTCTGTTCTGGCGATCCTTTCAATTTAAGTACTGGAAAAAAATATTTCAGTATCGGTGCATTCCAGTTTACCGTTTCGGGATTGTATATATTTTTATATGTATATATAAACTGAGAACTAATCAAATATATACATGTAAATGTAAGTGTGCATCATTTGCGCGTGCGTGTGTGTATATATATATATATATATATATATATGTGAAAGAATTGATGATTTATTAAATAAATATACGTTAAAAATATTAAAAAATAGAGATATTAGTGTCAAAAGATAATATTAAAAAAATCAAATCATAAGCTTGAGTTGAGATACAAAAAAATAAAGTGAAAGATACAAGAGCAAAGAAATTATTAAAAATAATTATATTTAAAATTAGATGAATACATTTTTATTTTGGAATTAATTAAATATCATCTAGATTAAAAATTCACAAAAATACCATCAAAACTTAGGAAAATTACAAAAGTACCATTAAAATAGTTATGAATGAAATAGGGTCATGAATGCCAATTTCGGTCGAAATGGCTGGAATTTGACTAGAATAATTGAAGCAGGCCAAAATGGACCAAAACTTGAAACGAAATAGAACGAGGAGGTATAGTATACCGAGTACTCTAGTGGAACGGAAAATTTTGGCCGAAGTGGCTGGAATGGAACGGAACGGAATTGGACCTTTGCAAGACAATCCAAACTTTAAAGAATTTAATATTGGGCATTCTATCCTTCTAGAGTTTATACGATGTCTTGTCAGATCCCTTAAATAGTACTATATTTAAAATTTTATCATGCAAGTATTACTTCTCCCCACTATTGCTCACATAAGTCGGAACTAGAAAGCATGCACTTAACCATATCTACCAAGATTCTATTTTTTCTTTCAACATCATTGAATTGAGGAGAATATGGAGGGGTTTACTCATACAATACAATCTTTTTCACAGTATTAAACGAAATCATTAGAGGAGTATTCACCTCCTATATTAGACCTGATAATCTTAATCTTTCTTTCCAATTGATTTCACTTTCATTTTATAGATGAAAAATTTATTAAAAAATTATTTTTTGTTTTCACCAAATAAACATAACAAAATTTGGACATATCATCTACAAAAGTAATGAAGTATTTATTACCACGTTCTTAAGAGACACCATTTAAATAGTAACCATCACCATGAATTGATTTAAGTAGTGACGAATTTCTTACAACATATTTAAATGGATTTCTAGGCTATTTTGATTAAACACATTAATATTTTTCATCATACTTTTAACATTATGATAATTAGCATGACCTAATCTAGCACGTCATATTGAAGAGAAACAAGTAAACGAAAATGTTATTAGAGTCAAATTTATCTACTTCATTCTTTTAAATATTTATTACAAATAAACCATCACACACATAATCTCATGTTTAACAGATAAACCAAAATATTTCCATTAATGAGGCAACTTGTCTATTGTACAAGCAATTTGGAGACATTCGGTAATACCCATTCTCCGTTGGCCTAATTCATGGTAAATGATAGTTAACACATGAGCTTGCTCTACCACAGATTTTGAATTATTCATCTTAAAGACAAGAAATTAGCTTGTGATATACTTATCCATTCTGAAATTTTGTATACCATATTTCTTATCAAGAGCATTCCAAATCTCTTTAGTAGATTTAATGTGTAGGTAAATATTAAAAAGTGTATTACTTAAATAATTTAAAATCCTACATTTACGCAAATTATCTTTTTCTTTGTAGTTTTGCAATTCAACAGTATGTGCAGGTTTATGTAAATCATTATAGTGAGGATCATTTTCAATAAGAAAATATAATCCAAGCATTGTATAAGATATTTTCATCTTTTCTTGCAACGCTTAAAATTTACTCCTCCAAGTTTCTCGGATGCAATAGGTTCATTAGTAGTAATGATAACAACCAAATAATTAACAATACATCTCTAGTTTAAAAAAGAGAATTTATACTCTTTAAGATTTTTGGGAAAATATGGGTATAAGAGATATATGTGCATACGATTTGTGATGGAATTTTTTTAGAGTAGATTCTATCGCCTCCAAATCTTGATATGCACTATGTTTCTTAACAGTCTACTCCTAAAATACAACAACGTCGGTTCCAGTTTATCTCATTTTTAGTGCACACAAAAGAAGATTCGCAGACTTTATATAAAATTGCCAAAGTCCAAATAAAGAAAGACAAAATCAAGAAGGAAGTGTTTCACTAATTTTCTAGAGAATTTGGAATGAGTAAATTTGTGGGTAGAGTTTCCTATTTATAAAGAATGAAATAGTTGTTGTGAAAAATCACAACTAAAATAAAAAAGCACTCGTGAAAAATCACAACTAAAATAAAAGAGCATTCATGAAAAGCCGCAACTTTTCAATTCACAGTGAACACATTCAAAAGGTTTCTAATTCACCAAAGAGCACAATCACTTGTTTGATGACTAAGCGGTTAACTATCCCTAGGAGGCATGCATTGGTTCAAGTCACTAGGATACATTTTGTTGAAGTCAGTTCACTATGCACAACCAAATAAGAATCACAAGCGATCAAGTTCTCTACTACAATTTTTGTGAGCTAAAATATTATTTTCATCCTCTCTGTTTCTGAAGGAATGGTTTAATTATTAGCTTATTTACTCGTACTGTTCTCCTTGTATTATTTTCCCCTTAATTTTCTCATTTCTCCACTGTGGTTTTCTGTTCCTACTTTTGGTTGGAGGCATAAGAAAAGGAAGGTCGTTCTCTACCGTTCTTGATGCAAACTTGCTGTTAATAGAATCAACATTACTTTGTACACACTGGCACTTGAAAATGACAGAGTAGAATAGAAGCAAGCAATGCATGAAAAATACAACTATAATCCTAAACGAGGAAACAAAAGTTGGGCAACTACACCAAAGTTGTCAAGTATCATGCCCCCAAATCAGGAGGTGGTCATTAAATAACCAACCTTTTTAGGTCCATGAGGCTCCAGAGCATGTGCCATCTTTGCCACGTCTTTCTTTTGCAAACACATAATGAGATTCATGAAAATCCTTTACCTTTATCTTGACCTAATTGATGGTACGTTCCACAGATCCAGCTAAGAATGCTGAACGACTGAAATGGTTAGAGAATACAGTGGTTGAAAAGAGGGATATTATAGCGGGACTTTCGCTGTAATCTTATCGTATTGTATTGATATCATATTGTTCATCAACCATTAAATCAAAAATAATACTACATATAGTCGTGAAGTGCACAAGCGTCGTGTCGTTTTGAAAAAAATGAGATTCACTATTAAAAAATTAAATTTTTTTTTTCATGTGGATCTCATATTTATTCACTTTTTTCAAAATAATTGCACAGCGCTTGCATACTCACGACTGCAACTAGAGAAATGAGATTTGCAATCGTAGAGTATGCAAATACTGTACAATTCCGTTGAAAAAAGTGAGTAAATACGGAATCAATTTGAAAAAAAAAAAAAACTAATTTTTTAATAGTGGACTCAACTTTTTTTCCAAAACGATTGCGCGGCTCTTACACGCTACATGACTACGTCATTAATCCTCTAAAATAGAAGTGCTTTTATTTTATACAATTAATAATTCGTTTAATTACAAAATCGCGTGTTTAGTCTTTTATGGAAACATGCAACACTAATTTTGAAACTCAAAATGGAAAATTAAAAATTAGTTCTACATTTTACAGAAATTGACAATTAAGCATAAAAGAATTTTTAAACACCTTTATCTTTCTTTTACTTTTATCTCTATTAATTTTCTCCCAACAAAAAAAGATGTAGCTGACATCACTTCATATATAAAGTTTTTAATTATTAATTATATTATATTGTTTAGTTACGTTTATAATCGTTGATGCAATTTTTCAGCGTCTCACATGTTAATTACGCGGGTTGAATGACTTATGATGATGTTTTGAGGTTGATAAGGTATTTGGTTGTCCATCCTTGAAGTAAATAATAAATAAAACTTATTAAAAATAAATAAAAAGAGAGATATTTACGTGATAAATAAAATTGAAGAAAGGTTAAAAGAAGATGTTGTCCTAGTAGAACTCTGAAGAAAGAGAGTCCTAAAAGAATGTAGATTATATGAAGCCTCATATTTGTAGAGATCATCTTCTTTTATAGTTATTTTCTTTTTCTTTTATTTTTTAAGTAGTCGAGTTGTATTTGTTTTATGTCACTTATATATTTTTGTATGCCGATCAATCACTTTTAATTTTATCTTAATAAAGACAGAAGGATAGGGGCATGGACGAAGTTAGGATTTATGTAGAGGGGGCCGTAGAATATATAAAAGTTTGTATATAACAAAAATTTTAAAAATTATTTAAAAGCATGCACAAATATATAGGAATTTTCAAGTTTGAATATAAAATAAAAATAAAAGCAATTAACATGTCAATTGATCTTAATGTTCTTTCAACAAATAAAGATCATTAATTATCACATTCTTTAAGATCAATATAGACAAGCAAATTATTTATAAGAAATTCTTCATTTATTTTATTTTAAAATTTTATCTCAATAATATTAAAATAATTCAAATTTTAAATTATCTAAGATTAAGTTTTAAAATTATGTTAAAAATAAATAATTGAACGGAATATGAAAAATGAATGATGTGGTAAAACAATAACAACCAATGCTAATTTGTTGGGATGAGACCCCGGTGCTTGAGATTCCATACCTCGTACGTATCCAATCAGATTCATCGTATGTACGATTTTATAGAGAGCCAAAATTACCAAAAGCAACTCTTGAGTCGGCAAGTACGATAACATACTCACTATACCAGCATCATTGATTGCAGAATCGAGGGACTTTCATGTCATTTAAGACACCCCCTCACAGCTCAGAATCCCAATGAACGGCTTTCATAGATTCAAAATTCAGTTATAAGCAGAAACTTTCTGCCAGAAAGTATCGCTAACGATAATTACGCCTCCAATTGTCACGTTTCATTCTTAGCAAATTTGCTTTGCTAATAACTGTGCCATTCTCGATTCCCTCGGATTGCTATACATATCCCTCTCTGTCTTCTCTCTCTCTCTCTCTCTCTCTATATATGTGCGTATGTGTGTGTGTTTGTGGCCGTTTCCATCTGCGTAAGTTGATCGTTCTGCGACTCAGTCGGCCTCCATTGTTTGTCTTTCAAACTTTAATTTCCAGAGGGTTTGATTCTTGGGAGAAGCAAATTAAAGATGGCGCAGAATGGGTCACAGAACGATGCAGCCAAGCAGAAGGAAATCGACGATTGGCTTCCGATCACTTCTTCTCGGAACGCCAAATGGTGGTACTCGGCTTTCCACAATATCACCGCCATGGTTGGTGCCGGTGTCCTCAGCCTGCCTTATGCCATGTCACAACTTGGATGGTATGTTTATTGATTCTGCTTAATTTGGATTTTGATATTTGGTCTCATCGTTTTTAGCAAAACCGACGATGTTTTTATCACCTA
Source organism: Juglans microcarpa x Juglans regia (assembly GCF_004785595.1). NCBI lineage: Eukaryota > Viridiplantae > Streptophyta > Magnoliopsida > Fagales > Juglandaceae > Juglans > Juglans microcarpa x Juglans regia. The sequence goes on along the minus strand of NC_054598.1, from coordinate 9,461,568 downwards.
AAACATGATGTTGAACAACGATAATACCATGAGGTTTCCTTCTACAATTTGATTCTTTTGAACATTTCTTGTTGAATATTTAAGATGTCTACACTATGTTTCTTGCGTTTAAAAGATAAATTGCTTTCTGTTTTCCATTTTTGGAGGGCTAAAATCATGCAACAGAGACTGTTCGATAAAATTTTAGAATCAGCATGTTGGTTTTTTCCCCCAACATGATCCTGTTAATTTTTATTGTCAGACAAATTACCTAAAGAAATATCTGGAATATACAGTTTAGAATCAATCAAGTTTTGTGTCTGATCACAAAATAACAGATCTATCGTTGTCAACGCACGATGTAACTAGATGTTTTTTTTTTCTTCAATAATAATAGGGGTCCTGGTGTAACCATTCTTATACTGTCATGGGTGATCACCTTATACACTCTATGGCAAATGGTTGAGATGCACGAAATGGTACCCGGGAAGCGATTCGATAGGTACCATGAGCTTGGCCAGTATGCATTTGGTGAAAAGCTGGGACTTTGGATTGTGGTTCCCCAACAGCTGATCGTTGAAGTTGGTGTGAACATTGTCTACATGGTCACTGGAGGGAGATCTCTGAAGAAGTTCCACGACTCGGTTTGCCCTGATTGCAAGGAAATCAAGACTTCATACTTCATCATGATTTTCGCTTCAGTGCACTTTGTTCTCTCTCATCTCCCAAACTTCAACTCTATTTCCATCGTGTCACTGGCCGCGGCGGTCATGTCCTTAAGGTGAATCCCTGTCTGTGTCTACATTGTCTGGAAGTTACGTACAATGAAACAGTTAGATTAATTCATATTGGTGTTATATGTGCAGTTACTCAACCATTGCTTGGGCAGCTTCTGCTGGGAAGGGAGTTAAACCAGATGTGGACTATAGTTACACAGCTAAAACCACATCTGATGCTACCTTCAATTTCTTTAACGCATTGGGTGATGTGGCATTTGCCTATGCTGGCCACAATGTGGTTTTGGAGATCCAAGCAACAATCCCTTCAACTCCAGAAAAGCCTTCCAAGGGACCAATGTGGAAAGGAGTGTTGGTTGCATACATCGTTGTGGCCATTTGCTACTTCCCTGTTGCTCTGATTGGGTACTGGATTTTTGGGAACAGCGTCGATGACAACATCCTCATCACCCTGGAGAAGCCCGCATGGCTTATTGCTATGGCTAACATGTTTGTTGTTGTTCATGTCATTGGAAGTTACCAGGTGCGTGCATTTCCATAGTTCCAATGTCTGCTTTATCTTCATTTATTTTCTTTGCTGAAGTGTTGAAAGCCGCAGATCTACGCGATGCCGGTGTTCGATATGTTGGAAACTTTACTGGTGAAGACACTGAACTTCAAACCTTCTTTCATTCTTCGCTTTGTTACTCGCACCTCATATGTTGGTAAGCCAGCCTTCTCTCTCTCACACACACAAATGAATTCTGAATTTCTTTACTAAAAAACTCTGACTTGTTTGCATGACTGCAGCGTTTACCATGATCGTAGCCATAGCAGTCCCCTTCTTTGGGGGCCTCCTTGGCTTCTTTGGCGGATTCGCTTTTGCCCCGACCACATACTTCGTAAGAAAAATGGATTTTCTTTTCCCTTCGTCACATGATAATCCAATATAATGCTAAAAGATTTTGTATTTTGACTCATTACAGCTCCCCTGCATCATGTGGCTCGCCATCTATAAACCCAAAAAGTTCAGCTTATCTTGGATCACAAACTGGGTAATGTTGACATTGCTTCAAACTACCGGATTTTATTGAATTATTATTCTTTTTCATGTTCTTTGCAATATTTTAAACTGATTCTGTTTTGATTTCTACATGTCAGATCTGCATTGTGCTAGGTGTTATGTTGATGATCTTATCACCCATTGGTGGGCTAAGGTCGATCATCCTTTCAGCTAAGAACTACAGGTTCTTCTCGTGAACTACTGTAACAGGAATTCAGACACTTCCCCAGATGATAATGAAGACTAGTATCTCCCTCTATGAATATTCTAGTTTAAGGCTTCACAAGTTCTGTTTGTTTGCAGAGTCTACCTGTAAACACATGAATGTAGAATTTAGTACATAAAAGTGATCTGGTATTAGGATTCTCTATTTCTGTCTCGTATTGGTAATTATCGTCTGTACACATTCGAACATTTCTGTTATATATTATATTTAGCTGTTCTTTCAATAGTTTGATAAATTCAAATGGCACATATCTTTAACGGCAGACACACTTCGAGAGTTATTCAAAATAATCCCAAGACTTGAAAAAAAAAAAAAAAAAAAATCGTTACTACTGAAACTGAGCGAACGTCAAACAGCAACTATCTGATTAGGCTAACCCTGGTTTTTTATGTTAGCAGTTAGCACTAATGATTGAATATACCCTGCCAAGGATTTTTCTTCTCTCAAGTAAAACGCCCTCAAAAGTAGAGTCTGTATATCTTCAAAGCCAATTGATTTCTGTATGAAATGGATATAGTAGAAAGAGCAGTGCTCTTCTTCATCCTAATTCTTGTCATCTCCAATCTCTTTTGGTGATGTGGCACATTTCTAGTGAACGCCATTTAAGTAGTTGGCATAAGAAGTCACTTAATATATGATACCTTACCATGTATCAAAATCTCAATTCCAAATGACTTGAACTCCCAAAATAGAGAGACAAGAATGCCATCCCATAGAGCCCAACATTCCCAGCAACAAGGGTTATAAAGTGCACAAATCTAGAGAACCAACTGTCCCACTCCCATCTCTCTTGATCGTCTCTATCCATTCCCACATAAAATAACTTGATTTTCCCATAGTGAGGAATATTTGTTGTTGTCTTGTCCTGAATTTGCGTCTGTAGTACAGCTAATTAGCAAGCATTCTACCACAAAATCTCAACATAAAAGAAGATGGGTTTTTATCAGCCGTAGAAATGTGGGTGACAGGGTAGTTCCATGAAGAGAATCCATGTATTCAATCACATAAAGTTCTCGACAATACGTGGAATGTTTAGTAAGGTAGTAAGGTGGATCAAGACGGATAAAGACACAGCACAATTGGGTACAAATATCCATTTTCCATCGAAGCAAAGAGACTCGTGGCAGAAGCAATACCTCAAAAAGAAAAAGAACCTGAATCACAGCATTTTTAAAAACGGAGGATTTGGTTAATATCAGCTGGAAGGAAGAAGAGTTTTATTTCGGGTTAGGGTGTAATTAGATTTAGGCAAAGAAACAAAGCCTTAGATCAAGAGATTCTGTTAACTGATACCTGCTATACACAAGCAAAGCTGCCAGTGGAATGTTTGCTTGTTTTCTATAATTAGTCTAAGATTGGTTCTCTTCATTTTCTATTTGAGCATATAGATGTAAAAGTTTGGCTAGGATTAGGTGACTAAGTTGATAAGTTTAGATAAGATTAGGTGACTAAAATGATAGAGTTTATCCTATCATTAAGTTGGTAATTTTGGATGAATGTAAATTATTTATTGACTTTATTTATAACAATATTAAGTTTATCTATGAGGTATTAGAAGTTGTTTAGATAAGTCATAAGTGTGAAAATCGAGTCCCAAGAAATTTGCACTTATCCAAAGAAGAGATTGGTCTGAAATCTGTTACTGCAGAGAAGATTTATCGCGAAATGTCAACATTCCGTCAGCGATAGATTCGCTCCGTCAGTAAAGTCCTACTGAAACTAAAAATTCTTTCAAATTGTTTATTTAAAGGATCTTATTGGTTAGGATCTATAGAGATTTAGATTTGAATATTTTCTAGAGTATTTTCCAGTGCATATTTTGGTGAGAAAATTTCTTGAAGAATTTTCATATTGTTTCTCTCAAAAAGTGTGATCGTACTCCATGTTGAAGGATTGATTGGTCGAGTTTCAGCCACTGGAATTCCAGGAGAAAAGCTAATATTTAAAGATCGTCAGAGGTTCTGGCTGCTATTGCGGTAGAAGATAAATTGGTCATTTGTCTGGTCAAGTAAGAGTGTCAATTGACAAAGGTTTTGTAATTGAGTTTTACTTGTAATTGATTTTCAAATAATAAAATTGACTTTTCTGAGTTTGGTTGTCTTGTAAAATTTTATCTTTAAAGAGTTTTTTAAAGGGTTTCTCTTCAATACCAATGTTGGTGTTATACAATTTATTTACTTTATATTATTACTTAATTATTAAATAATAGCATGATTAACGACTAATCAATTTATTGAGTTGGTAGATATTTCCTTTATATTCCGATACAGGAGTACTTGAGTAATTTCATAGCATAATTTTGGTTTTACTAAATTATTGCATCGGCCCCTTTTACCGCTGCAGACAACTTATTGTTTGAACCTCTCACAGAACTGCTAGCATATGCAACGAGAAAGCAGCCCCAGATGCTTATATTGGTGAGTTTCTGTCCTTCGATTCAATAAATCTTTGAACAATTTTGTTTTTGAGTGTGTAAGTTTCAGTTCTTCAATTCAATAATCATTTTTATCACTATTTTGTATAGAGTGAGTCAAGCATATAGAGAGATAAACCAAGTTGCTGATTTTCTTGTCAAAAAATGTGCCAAGGGGAATACGGTAGATTTTGAGCTAGCCCCAAAGGTGATTACAGGCTTTTTGAGACTTGATAGGATCGGATTACCAGTGTTACGATGTAAGTAATAGGCTATGATTTTATAACTATATATAGCTAATTGTTAAGGGCTTTTAGTTTTATCATTTCTGATCTTAGTTCATTTTACACTTTGGTTTTGGTTCATTTGCAACCTAAAGGTGTTTGATTGATTTCACAGTATTCTTCCGTGAGTAAAGGCATCAATAAAATTTGGGTCTCGTCCTCTTATAAAAAATAAAAAAAAAAAAAAATATGGAAGTTTCGTGAGGTTGACATTATTAAAATTTTCTGCAGCTGGGACCTTTTGTTTTGGTGCTTATCATAATTGTTTTAGAGAAAAGTTATTTCTGATTCTTTAATCTCTATCTTAACGCGATGCAAACCATGACTTTGTTTTCCCTCAGATAATGTCTTTTTTAAAGAAATAAAATAAATATGAACTCGGTAATGGTATGGGTTTTGTGCAGCCTCTTTTTGATATCCAACCACCTTATCTCAAGCATCAGGAGTTTGTCTTTCAACTTTCGATCCTAAATATCTTTCCTAGCTTTCGGTCACGCTTACTGGATGTTGTCTTTTCGACTCAGATCACCAGTCTCACAAATCCAGGGCTTTTTGCAAATCAGGTGAAGCAACGATGAAACTTGTCCCAAAAGTATGGTTACCTCTTGTCGCTTTTTCTAAGACGGTATCAGTTATCTTTGCAATAATTCATCCATTTTTGGATCTAAGAAATAAGAATGAAACCAAAGAAAACAGGAAAAACAAAAACCCCCCAAAATACCGAAGAAAACTGGAAATAAGAGATCTTTCAGGATTGTCTGGAAGTAGGAAAATTGTTTAATATGCGGTGCTTAAACTTTTTTATTGGCTGCCAAAACCAAGTGAGCTACTGCCTTGACTGTTCTTGCAGTGTTCATATTGAAAACTTAAACTTGCAGGACTAAAACATCGTGATGTGCTTGAGATTGTAATTTTGGAAAGCCCTCACGTACAGTAGAACAAGACCTGTTGAGTTCTTACAAATTGGCCAAGCACAACTTCAAAAGAAACCTTGGCTCAAGGCTGTCCGTCTTTGTAGACTTCCAACCTGTCCGTCAGTAATGTTTTATTTCTCATGGGCGGGTATTATAATTCATCGGCCTTAAAAGTACAGAGCCTTTGGCCATTAAGAAAACATACATGGAACAAATTTTCAGTGCATTTTTGTGAGTGAAGCCCTTCACAATTTGGTATTTCAGGTCAAGATAGGTTGCTGCAGCGTGGATATTCTCAAACACCTTAACGGAGAGGAGATCACTGGAACAACCAGTGATCGCATGAGTATATGTATATCAGGGTCGGCATGGTTGCTTCGGATCTAAAAGGGCACTAGAGTTGATTTATTTCACTAATCATTGGGTTAAAAAGGCTCAATGCCCTAGGTCGACCGACCATATTAGCTAGCGCAAGGTCACTCCAATTCAGAAGGATAGGCCAGAAAGTTGGAGAAGAATAGCTTTAAAGAGAGAGTCTAACCTAAAGTAAAATCAAAATCAACGAGATTAGCCAATTCTGTGTTCAGATTAATACTAAATAGTCACACCCAAACATGAAAACAATTCATTCTCTACTTCTAAGCAAATAGGCTTTGGGATATCTTCTTCATTGCAACAAACATCACAAATGCCGATTGTACATGATCATATACAGATAAATGTTGTACCTTTCCCACCACTATATCACCCATAAATTGAACTAAAAAGTTACAAATCCTTTAATTACAGACCTTCATTATGAACATTGTAGGGATCCATAATCTCACTTCCAATTCTGACTTGACTGTAGAGCTGTTGAACCCCATGATTCCCAATTTCCATCCAGCTAAAAAAGAAAAGAAAAGAAAAGAACAGAAAAAAACCTACAAATTTTATTTACCAGACTTTCTTCTTTGCTTGGAGACTTTTTTCTTTATACCAATATATCCATTTATTCAAAATCCATAATAAGCTAATCAAGATTGCAGAAACAATCACAACCATCCAGGAAATCCATGCCCACTTCGGAATAGCATTATCAGCTGCCCCACTTGCGTAAAAAGCCCCCATCTTATACACCACCACCGTCCCCAAAATCCCTCTAACAACAGAATAGAAAACATAGAAAGGAGGAGACAGAAATTCGTACAATTTTGCAGCCGCAGGAACATCAGCTTTTTTCAACCTAGCAATGCTCCACACGTTCTGACAAGCACTGGTAACCTCAGCCAGAACAAGAAGCACAATAATAGCCAAGGCCCCGTGAAGAACCACAAAACGACAGGTCACAAACACGTACAGCGTGGCTAAATGGTGACTGATGAATAAGATGTCGTTGGGGAAGAATACTAGGTAGTGGATGAGGTCCATCAAGAAGTAAGCTATGCTGAATTCCAAGACAGTGTTTTGGAAAGCAGCGTTCGGAGAAGCAAAACTACGCGGCGTCGGGGCGTTTCTTAGTGCGTGGATGGCCATGATAACAGCAGGAGTGCCATGGCTAAGAGAGAGGAGACAGCTTGAAGCGTCCGGTCGATGCTTTGGACCCCAGTTGCGAAGAATTACAAAGAAAGCAAAGAGATATAGAAAGACAAACATGAGGAAGAATGTCGGGAAGGTTGGGCTGAAAAGATTGAGCAGAGTCTCCATGAAAACCCAGATTCAGAAACTCCAAGATAGACGATAAAATCAAAGCTTCAACTTCAAGCGTCGAGAGTATGAAGGAATCTAGCCCAAACCAACCAACCAGCAGAGTCGGAGAGGTTGTGAAGGATTGGAGGAAAGTCGTCCACACTCACAGAGAATCGATGAAAACTTCCGAGTCGAAGATGAAAAACAAATTGGGGAAAGTTTTGATGCGGACTAGCGATCAGTTAATCCGTAAAGAAAGAACAAAATACGTAGTTATAGATGAGACAAAATCAGAAGGGATCATTGAAGAGAACGGATTAGGCGGAACACAAATTGAAATGGACGATGATTGTCGCGTGTGGCTTAGATCATTACGGTAGTCGTTTCGTTTTGGGGACCAAAACTATTTAATTAAGTTTTAAGTTACATATGATTGATTTGAACTAAATAATGATATTGTTGCTTGTGCTGCGTTCGCTTTTTAAAAAGAAAGCATCCACCCACTCGTTGATGAATGACACGTTATTCTTTGTGCTTCCGCCTATGGTCATTTGGTAATTTGGTATATTCCTTTCAATTATAATTAAAAAGAAATAAACAATTGCGAAGCGATGATTTTAATTATAATTTGTGTATTTTTTTTTTAATAATTTAGAAATTGACTATTAATTAATCCCCTCATGTTTGTAGATATCCCTTCTTTTTAAAGAGGTATCTTTTAAAGAAAAAAAATAAAAATAAGTGTGTGGTACAAAAAATCGAGATGATAAATATAATGACTCTTTTTATATATCAGTTAATCACTTTTAACTTTATCTTCTCATTATCTTATCTCTTCTTTTTATTATTAGGGATAAGTTTGTTCCAATAGGTTGGACCATAATTCATTTTACACCTAAAAACGAGTATTGCAAGCATATTGTAAAAAATTAAAAAAAAACGAACAATACGTGTTAAAGAAGAAAAATAAAAATATATATTTAATATGCAAATATATTGTAATAAGATTGTAGATATGGTACGATATGTTTAAGAACTTTGGTTGCTTTTTAACGAATTAAATCTTTGTTTCGTTTTTCTACAGTTTTCTGACAGCTAGCCTTGCCACTGAACATTGTTTGCGTGTAATCTACTTATATATAATTAAGAATATATTGATATGCTTGTCGTGTGGTGCTGCACAAACAAGTTTTTATGCGGGTTTAGATGTGAAGTTGAGTTGAGATGAATTGAATTCTTTATAAATAGTAGTGAGTTGAGATATTAGATTGAGTTTTGTGAGATTTATTTAAGATGAGTTTAGATGTATTTATAAGAAGTTAAAAAAAATTGTAGATCCTACGTATAAAAAAGTGTTGAGTTAAAAAATATTATAAATCTCACGTATAAAAAAATTAAGTTAAACTGAATTTAATTATTTAATAATTAAATATTTAAACGTTAAACTCAACTGAAAGTTCCAAACGGATCCTCTCGCTCAAGAAATCAAATACCCCCAAGCGTGGGATTTTTTTCCAACCTTAAATAAGCTGGAAACTTCAAATACAGCAAGACAACCATCCCATCAGGAAATGCCGTGCCTCAGCCTAGCTAATTCCTACCCATCAGTTATTTATTTTTTAGTGGATTTTAAGGTTAGGCTATCTTTTGTTTTGAAGAAATATTAGTTTTATGGAAAGGTTTGCGTAGTAATCGCAGAAAATGGCAAGTCAACGAGAAATGGAATCACTTGATCATCGATCTACGGCAAATGAAATGGACAAGTAAGTAGAGGCATTAGAATTCTTTTTTTCTAAGGGACTAGATCAAGTACTCAATCAACGACAATTCTACGTCACGTTAAGGAAATTAATCATTTTATTTTTCTGTGACGACGTAATGAATGGTTATGAAAATACTGTATTGTTCGAAGAGTGCAACAACGTCGTAGAGAACCATTTGGATGAGCAGCAACATCAAGAGTACTAGTAGTACTACTGGCAGTGTTGTGATGCGACTCTTGTTCGTGTATTTACGTGGTTTTAGTACGAGGTAATATAATTCACTTTGGTTCTCCACTCAATGGATGGAACTTGGTGGCATTCTAGACGAAAATTCATGTGAAATTGTGAAACATTGGTGGCACATGAGCCACACGCGCAACCTAGATAGCTAAGCTCTTGAAGCACATGACTCTTATGTAGAAATGGAATGCTGCTTGCCCAAGCATGAAGATTGGCGTTAGGAGATGCTTGTTGTGGCCGGGTGCGTGTAGCAGCTTTAGAGAGGCCGCCAACATGATCAGTTGATCTTCTTCATGCGTAGCTCTATTGAAAAAACACAAGAGATATAGAAACCGTGGATTGAGGGTGGAAAGGAAGAGGCGACTTTGGGGATAGACACTTTGTGGGGAACCCACTAAGGCATATCGTATTGGCATTCGGCCTGGTAGTCAAAGTTCCTACCTCCGAGAAGAAATCCTCAAGCCATTCATTACGATAAAGACAGGTTGGGAAACCCACTAAACCTGTCCTATCGATCGGCATCATTCCTAGTCCTAAAATTAATAAAGAATATATTCAGCTTAATAATGCAGAAAGATTGAGCGACTATTTGATTCATTAAGACCACTTTTATTGCCTGCTTTATATATAGATATCTACATAATTTTGAAATCTATATGCTCATCTGTCCAGTACCAAACAATTGTGAGTATTTCCTACCTATTGTAATTTTTTGTATTATATTCCCTAAAATCTACATTTCAACAATGAAAAACACAGGCAAAAAGAAAGAGTTTTTTTCAAAAAAAAAAAAAAAATTGAAATATATTGTTGCATTACCACTTATCAGGGTTCTTTAAGAAGCTTATTTGAAATTCTATCAAAACTTGCCAGAGTGTTATTTTAAAACCTAACCATCTCAAGCAAGAATGCTAAACTACATAAGCATCTACATAAATTCTTACACGAAGTTGAATTTTGTGATATCAGTGGCATTAGCTTAACTGTGAAGCTCAAACGTTCTGCTTGGGCTTGAACAGGCAGGGTGGACACAGCTGCCTACATCACCATCCCCCCATTAATGGTCAACCTGAAAGACAGAAATTGGGGGTCTGAGTAACAAACCGAGTAAAAACAGGTAAACATAGATATTGGAGTGACTAATGTTCTTGGTTGCAGGTGGGTGTATCGCACCAAGACAAATGCCGATGGCTCATTTCAATGTCGCAAGGCTCGTCTCGTGTCTAAAGGGTACCATCAACAGTATGGATTAGACTACAACGAAACCTTTAGTCCTGTGGTGAAACCTTCTACTATTCGGCTTGTCTTATCTATTGATGTTACTATCATGGCCTTTGCACCAACTAGATATCCAAAATGCATTTTTGCATGGATCCTTGATTGATGAGGTGTACATGCAGCAACCTCAAGATTTATTGATCCTCTTCATCCCACCTATGTGTGTAAATTACACAAGGCCTTATATGGTCTCAAACAAGCACCACGAGCTTGGTTTGCACAACTTAGCTCATGATTGCTTGCATATGGTTTTAAAGCCTCAAAGGCAGATCCCCCATTGTTCATTTTACAGCATGGTGATATTCTCCTTTATCTCTTGGTGTATGAGGATGACTTAGTCATCACTGGTTCCAAATCCTCAGCAATTGACCTGCTCATCCACGACTTAGGCTCTGCCTTCCCAGTCAAAGACTTGGGGACTATCATTCTTTCTTGGCCTTGAAGTCGACCACACAGCAGCAGGTCTTCTACTAACTCAGCGCAAGTATATCAACAATCTGCTCCTTCGAAGTCAGATGCAGCATGCCAAGCCAATTTCCTCACCGATGGCAGCCTCCCTCAAGCGCTCAAAATTTGATTCCCCAGATCTTGATAATCCAACTCTATACCGCAGCATTGTTGGTGGTCTACAATACCTCTCCCTCACCAGGCCCAACATCTCCTTTGCAGTGAATAAAATCTGCCAGTTCATGCACTCTCCCAAGGCATCTCATTGGAGTGCTGTTAAAAGGGTCCGTCCTTCGGCATCTAAAAGCCACAATTAATTATGGCTTACTCTTAAAAAGGCAGTCCACATTCACTCATTAAGCATACTCAGATTCTGATTGGGGAGGTTGTCCAGATGATCGAAGATCAACTGGAGGCTTTTGCATCTATCTTGACAACCATCTAATCTCGTGGAGCTCAAAGAAACAAAAGACTGTTGCTCATTCTTCAACTGAGGTCGAGTACAAGTCATTAGCATCATCAGCTGCTGAGACCATATGGCTTCAAACAGTCCTTAGAGAGTTGGGTATTCCTCTTGCCAAGGCTCCAATATTGTGGTGTGATAACATTGGAGCCACTTATCTTTCTGTCAACCCAATCTATCGTTCCAAGACAAAACATATGGACATTGATTTTCATTTCGTGAGGGATCAAGTTGCTGCCCGTACACTACAAGTCCAATTTTGCAGCTCCAAGGATCAACTAGCAGATGTCCTAACTAAGCCACTCGTTGCAGAGAAATTTACTACCCTCAGAACGAGTCTCAATGTGGTTGATAGGGGGCGTATTAAAATAGCTGAAGCTCTGCTGCATTTTCACAAACAGAAGGCAGGCGTCCATGCCACTGCAGCAAGTAAAGAAGACAAGTCACAGAGCCATTGCCATATACAAAAACAGAATGAAGATTCTAGAAAGTAACAGTAGAGAAATTAGTTATTGCTCCCTACGGTTATTTGTAACAAACTAAAATCATTTTTATTCCTTTTCCTCATGTATAAGAACACTACACATAAACGAGCTCAATAAGAAAGAATTCTTCTTCTTCTTCTGGAAAATATTCTCCTTCTCTAACAGCCAACGCAAGGTCGGACCTGACCCGAACCTACCACACCCAAAACCGGAGACCACTGCCGAAAGTGAGCGTATTTACGGTCGAGGGTACATCCAAATTTCGCTGCGAATCTGAAGGCCACGATGTCTGATCCGGCAATAGAAGAAGCCATTGCAGCTCCAAAGAGTCTCCGAACCGTTGAAGAAGAAGAAGAAGAGGAAGAATGGGAAGCGAGAAGTTTAGCCAGAATGAAAGCAGAAAACTACGAGTCGATCTTATAAAGAGAAAACAGAGGAAATGTTTATGGCTCTTAAGGTTTCGGTCTTCGGCTTTGGAAGCTCCGGAGACCGTTGGGGCAACCATGACTTTCACTTGCCGTTCATTAATACATGCTTTAATTTTGATGTTTATATTAATATTAATATTTTGATATAAATTAATATATATAATAAACTTCTATAATAATAAAGTGACTGATGCATTAATAAAGAGATCAGTTATAATAAATAAATTATTTTTTAAAATTTTAATTTAAAAAACCTAAAAATACAAAGATAAAATCATGATAAAATACCCAAAAAAAAAACATATTATTCATCATTTTTTCAACTAGAATTACGCTTTTCAGATACAAAACCTGCATGATCTCGATATATGGCATCATAACCTAGCTAGACTTACATGGAGCTATATAGCATTAATACATGCATGCAAGGCTGGCTGCCTAGAAAGAATAATACTCTGTTCCAAACTGGCCATTACAGAACCAAGTTATTTCACGATTGCATCTGCAACCTTCGCAAAGTACATCGTCATATTCATCCACCTCCTCGTCCGTTGACAGCCATCCGTTCGTGATCTTTTGTATCTTGCATGGTTCCTTACTCAGACACGATTGTTGTCTTCTAACCATGATGTTCTTTTTTGGCGACCACATGCATATCCACATCATACTCTTCGTTCTCTTTCGGCATTCTTTCATTCTCTGGCGTCCCGATTTAGCCTTCAAAGAAGACAAAATCTTCATCCCTTGCAGCTTTGATTCACGATCACCATCATCTCCCAAACATAGGAGGATAATACTGTAAACGTACGTTGCCTCCATGTGTCCTTTCTCTGCCGCTCTTTTCAAATACTCCAACCCCGATTCTGTCATTCCTTGCTGGAAATAATCGAGCATTCCTTGTCTATACAACGACTCGGGGTTTCTACATTCTTTGCAGCGTTCCAAGAATGACAAGATTTTGGGGTTTGCACTGCATGGAATCGCAGAAAATTTATCCAAGGATACGCGTTGAAATATTTGATCTTCCTCCGATAGTTTGAGAAAATCTTTGCAACTCAGTTTTGCGTTGTATAGATCGGTGAAAGAAGCCGAGCCGACCTCTGCAAGAACTTCCGTCAGCAATTCATCAGGAAGAGATTTGATGGAGGTCGAACCCCGAAGCAGCTTGCATTGATGATGATCTGTTGTCTTCTTCGCCTTCATCAGCAAATCCATTAAGGCTTAAACTTACGTACAGACTGGAGAAGAACTTTCCTTATTAATCAATTACGCCTCATGAACATTCTTAGCTCTATATATAAATATATATCTGAAGGCCGCATGAAATTAAAAACAAAATCTCAGATAATCGGTCCTGTGTGGAGGAAGCGGGTCCCCAGATATGCTATATTTATAGAGAGATTGAGTCGAAATCCAAATCCTGTTGAGATTAGGAAAGTCTGAAAAAAGACCAAGCTATCTCCGCCTCTCTCTGTCTCTTTTATTCTCATAGTTTCTATATTTGGTGAATCCAGATCCTGCTGAGATTAGGAAATTTGTATAGGAAAAAGTTATTTATCCCCAGCACCGTTGCTTGCTCACTAATTAATATAGCCTCATTGGCTCTTTTTCAGATAATCATGTGAACCGAACGGTGAATAAAACAATTGAGTTATAACTTTTTTTCTTTCTTTCTTTTTTTTCTTTATAAATGTTAAAAGATCCGACCATGGTTAGATATTAATTTAGTTAAATTTTTAATTCTCAAAATCAAAACATTCCCTCCCGCTTTCGAATTTAGTAGCTACAACGATCCACTCTATTGATACTGATCCGATAGTATTCATTTACCTTTTGGCGGTTTTACTCGTCTGTTAGTATTCAATAACATAAAGCGGTACTCATACATAATATCAAGACATTTTAATCGGCCAACCATTGTTATGATATCAATTATTAAAGATCCAACCAATATTGATCCAAAAAATTTATGATTGTTAGATACTAATTTGGTTAAACGTTTTAACATTTAGAATTATAACATTAAAAATAATACATATGAAATTCTATAATCTTGTTCTTATAATCTTATTGTTATATTATTAAATTTATTGTTTTTTTAAATGGATCTAATGATTTATAAACAATATATATATATACACACACGAAAGACTAATTAATCAAAATTTATGGAAAAGATAGGCATTCCCTTAAATACCTAAACTAAATTCTAGCTCTAACTAATTATTCTAAAATTAACCGTAAAGCAAATTTGTCAAAATATAGTTTTTGAGAAATGTTTTAACTATAAAAAAATTACAAAATTAAATAAATTTATAAAATGACATGCCAAAAGCCCAATACGTCGCACGCCAGGAACCATGGTTAAAATAATGTGTAATTTGTTGACTTGAAATGGGATGAGTTGAGTATTTTATAAATAATAGTAAGTTAAAATTGTGGAGTAAGTTTTATGGGGTCCACTTAAAATAAATTTAAATTTTTTTGGATGTTAAGATGAGTTTAGATGTATTTATGAGAATATGAAAAAAGTTGTGAGTCTCACATGTAAAGAAGTGTTGAGTTAAAAGAAAATTATGAGTCTCACGTGTAAAGAAGTTTTTAATTGAGTGATATTTAGTGATTTGAAAATTATGTGTTTAGATTTTAAGAGTTTAGATTTTAAGATAGATCTAAATTAGAATCCAATTCAGATTAGCTAACAAACGAAGCCTTATAGTTTTAAATAGGGGTGTAACTGGACTGGTTTTGGACAAAATCTAGGATCGAACCGGTATGTGCCGGTTTTGCATTTTCCAAAACTGATTACGTACCGGTTATCCTCCTAAATCGGTACTTCTGATTTTACCGATTTTCGATCCGGTCTGGTCCGATTTTTCAATTTTTTTAAAATGAAATTTATACAGTTTATCATTAAAAATCTGTTTATAAGAAAACAAAAAAAAAAAACTAGTTTAATTGTTGAGCCTTTACAGTTTATTCAAATCCTTAACCTCAATTAATAAACATTAAACATGACAGATGTTATTCAAGTAGAAAAATTACAAAACTCTATCAATGTAATTTCACAAACCCAATCACAAAACATAATTTCACAAACCCAATTAAAGTAAATTTTGGATTCAAAAAATCCTAATATCACAAATATCGTCTATCATAATTTCAAAGTAATTTCACAATCTCAATCACAAAACCCTAATATCACAAATAGAATAATAAACACAATCACAAAAAATCCTAAATTTCGGATTCAAAAACCCTAATATCACAAAACCCAATCACAAAAAGCCTATTGTGTAATTTCAAAAAAAAAAATACCTTTGAGGGGGCACTGGGCAGACTCAGCAGAGAGACAGAGTGAGGCCGAGAGAGTTGAGACTTGAGAGGAGAGAGTGAGAATGAGAGACGAGAGAGTTGAGAGATAAGAGATGAGAGAGTGAGAAGAGGCGAGGCCGCGAGGCAGATATGCAGACGAGAGAGTAAGCGGATGAGAGAGTTAAGAAAAGAGAGAGTTGAGAGTTGAGAGACAAGAGACGAGAAAGTGAGAAGAGGCAAGGCCGCGAGGCAAAGATGCAGAACGAGATGAGAGGGAGAATAAGACTTTAGGAATTAGGGTTTAGTTATAGGGAAAACAGCGCCGTTTCCTATTGAGTTAATATTTTCAATATGTTTTTTCTTTTTTAATGGTGATTAAAACTTTTTTTGATGGTTTGGAAAATTGATTTAATATACTATAGTCTAATATATTAGACTATATAATAGTACTATCTATTAATATCAGACTATTAGTATAGTTATATATTAGTATTAGTTATAATGATTTAATATAACTATATTAGTATAACTATAGTCTATAATAAACTATTAGTCTATTAGTATTAGTTAAATAGTTATAGACTTATATATTAGTATAGCTATATAATATATTAGACTATATAATAGTATTAATATTAGACTATTAGTATAGTAACTATAGTTCTATATTAGTATTAGTTATAAACAATATATTAATATTAATTATAAACTTTTAGTGATTTAGTATAACTATATTAGTATAAGTATAACTATGGTCTATATTAAAATATTGGTATTAGTCAAATAGTTGTAGACTTATATATTAGTATGGCTATATAATACATTAGACTATATGATAATATTAATATTAGACTATTAGTATAGTTATATATTAGTGTTAGTTATAAACTATATATTAGTATTAGTTATAAACTTTTAGTGATTTAGTATAACTATATTAGTATAACTATGGTCTATATTAAAATATTGGTATTAGTTAAATAGTTATAGACTTATATATTAGTATGGCTATATAATATATTAGACTATATGATAGTATTAATATTAGACTATTAGTATAGTTATATAATAGTGTTAGTTATAAACTATATATTAGTATTAGTTATAAAATTTTAGTGATTTAGATTAACTATATTAATTATAAGTATAACTATAGCCTATATTATATTTGTAATATATATATATATATAGAATATATAATCTATATATATATTGAATCATTGATATATATATTTGTAATACATTTAATATACTATAGTCTAATATATTAGACTATATAATAGTATTAATATTAGACTATTAATGTAGTTATATATTAGTATTAGTTATAAACTATATATTAGTATTAGTTATAAACTTTTAGTGATTTAGTATAACTATATTAGTATAACTATAACTATAGTCTATATTAAACTATTAGTATTAGTTAAATAGCTATAGACTTATATATTAGTGTAGCTATATAATATATTAGACTATATAATAGTATTAATATTAGACTATTAGTATAGTTATATATTAGTATTAGTTATAAACTATATATTAGTATTAGTTATAAACTTATAGTGATTTAGTATAACTATATTAGTATAAGTATAATTATAGTTTATATTAGACTATTAGTATTAGTTATAAACTTATATATTTGTATAGCTATATAAATTCTTAGACTATATAATAGTATTAATATTAGACTATTATTATAGTTATATATTAGTATTAGTTATAAACTATATATTAGTATAGCTATATAATATATGATCAATTAAATTTTCATTTTTAAGATTAAATTTTTATTTTATAATAACGTTATCTTATATATAATTATATTAATAACATATGATCAAACAAATTACAAATGTTCACATTTAAGATTAACATTTTATGTTAAAATTTATAAATTATAATATGAAATTATTTCATGTATGATATATAATTATATATATTATATATAAAAATTCCACATATAATTATGCATTATATATAAAACTTATATATATAAAATATTTTGTATAATATTAATTTTGTATAAAACTTATATATAAAATATTATTTTATATATATATATATTTTTATCAACCAGTCCGAGAAATCGTAAAACCGGAACTGGACCGATTCCGACTGGTTTTTACATTACAAAAACCAGTCCCGGACCAGACCGATTCATAATCAGTCCAACCAGTCCGGTCTAGACTAATTTTTCGGTTTAAATTTACACCCTTAGTTTTAAAGAGGTGCTGACATCCGAACGAGTCTTCTTGAAACTTGTGTTTGCCATTTGAAGAATTATTTAGGTGGAAGATTTGTTTTGAGAAAATTCAGATCGCCTTATGAAGATGGTGGTATCTATCGTATGAAAATATATTTAGAAGTGTACAAAAAATCTTTTTTTCTGGAAAAACATGCGTGAGCCCGTTGTGTAAATAGCAAGTTTTTCATGATATTGTTATTGGAATAATAGTTATAGAGTATGTAATTTTAAAAATAGTGAAACCAGCGCCAAACTTGCTTATTGTATAATTGATTTTCCTTGTTATTGTGATCAAAAGTGCAATTTCTTCGCGTTGAAACAAAATCTTGTCTACGATTCTGTATTCCACCAGAACGCAACCATTGTGGGCCGTCCTTGCTAGAATTTTTCATGGTAATTATAAAGAAGAAAAATGATTTATACATAATATTTTTTACAACGTTTTACATAACTATATTTTAAATAATGAGCATTTTTATAAAATATCTTATAAAAATAATATTATTTTACAAAAATATCCTTATTTTATTACATTGTTGTACAATGTGTTGTATGTATATCATTACTCTTTACTTCGTAATTAAGGAAGAATTTTTAAATAATGTTGTGAAATTTTTTTTGAAAAAAATATTTAAAAGTATTAAAAAATACATGTTAAAAAAAAGCCAAAAAAATTTTGTGAGAAAAATATTCTCATCCTTTACAATAATTTCAACGGATTCCGATTGTGGCCATGACGTCTCTTCTATGAAAACATGTTCAAATGTGACTTAAAATTTTTCATGGATCATTTCTTCCTAACTATTTCTACTAATTAATAATGAAAAACACTAGTATACCGCCCCAACTTGGCCGCTCTTTTTGACCGCTTGGCAAAATTTTTTTTTTTTTTTTTTTTACACTTAGTGATTAAAGAAGTGTTTTTAAGTGTATTGGTGTATTTTTTTTATTTTTTAAAAATATTTAAATGTATTAAAAAAATGTGAAATGAAAAAAGTAAAAAAAAAAAAAAAAAAGACTGGGCGGCAGGACCAGTGGTAAATGCTGGGCGGCAGAGATTGCCCATTAATAATCTCCTTTGTTGGTCCCCTGAGAACAGAACATTATGACACCCACATCTCCAAGCCCAGAAGAAGCAGAGACAGCGATTTAATGTATCCACGTTGGGAGGCATGCAAGAACAACCTGAATAGATAACAATCCACAGTTTACATGAAGCTTTATGACATAGAAACTAGAACGTTGAGTTGGACAAACTACATCGTATGGGCAAAAGCATCATGCACTTTGTTGCGGTCGTTTTTTGGAGTTGTTCTTGGGACGAACCTTCACGAAAGCTTTTTCCAAATCCTGAACACGTTAAAAAGATGAGCTCATACAGGGGTAAACGTGCAGCTTAAAATATTTTGCATCTACAAGCAAGAGAAGGCAAAAACACCAATACTGGCATGCTGCTTTTTTAAAAAAAATAAATAAATAAGGAATGAAAAATACTAGAGAAAAGTGTTCATACGATTTCTCATTCTCAGTTTCGAAGAACAATAATCACCCATGCTGAACAAGGGATTAATGAGGTTTCTACCGTTGTCTTGGCTTGGCTTTTCTAACTAACAGACATCTTGAATTGCATTATGGCTTTTGCAATTTCTAAAACAAGAGGTAACCTTTCATGGTGGCTAACAAAAGCATACCTCTCCCTCATCCTCCCCTGCCCAACCCCTGGTTTGGCAAGGTCAAAATTAGAATCAGCATTTCAATGACTAGCTGTGTTTGGTTGTTGAACTAATCTCAACCCAATCATTAATGGGACCCACTACTTTTTCAACTTCCTATAAAAAAAGTTAAACTCATCTCAATCTACTTCATACATGTAAACACCTATCTCAACCTATTTACATTCAAACACATCTTAATGGGACCTACAAAACATGATTATTCATAGATTAACTCAAATCATCTGAGATCGTATTAGCATCCAAACACAGCCGAATAACCAAAAACTCGTAGGGGTATTGAAACCAAAAATGGTTAAAACTCCTGGTAAAATACAGCCAATCAAAATCATATTCATTCGTCCATCAAGCCTTTTCACTGTGATTGGTGACTGGCCCTTAGTGCGTATATGTACCGGCCATTGTTTAATATAATATTAGTGCGTATATGTACTTGGTTACTCCTATTGATATATATACATAATATTATTACTTATCAAAAAAAAATATAACATGCTTAATTGTGCATGCAGGAGATTAAGGAAAAGAAACTATTTGCGCTTTTCACAAACGACCCAGGATCCTGCAATCAGCAATGCATACAGGGGAAATGAGAGGGGGCATGCGAGCCTCACCTACCCAGGCACCTGCTCAAGCGGGGGGTCCCACAGGCCCCTCTCTCAATTAGCTGCCTGAATTGCAGAGAATCCCCATCCTTTCTAGAAAAATGATAAACACACATCACATTTCACAACACTTTACACAACAAAGTTTTAAAAGGATCGGTATTTTTGTAAAATACCTTATAAAACTAACATCATTTTACAAAAATACCCTTATTTTGCAACATGTGTTGTGAAATATGTTGTGAAATGTGTTGTGTGGGTATCATTACTCATTCAAATGACTATTCATCCCTCCAAATAGATGATGTGTGCAGCCATGCCTGCATATAGCATAGATGCAGCCACTGCCACCAAAAATCCATCTGCACAGTGAGGTCACAGGGAGGGTGTTTGTCATGCACCACCATGCTGGAGCATCGTGGCAGCATAGTGTTAGGAACGATAAGAGAAAAAAAAAAAAAAGGTGGAACCAATCATACACGATATAAGATTTACATAGTTCAGCAATGTGCCTACGTCCACGGAGCTAGAGATAAATTTATTTTCGATGATAACCAAATTAATGTGGTTGGCAATATGCCTACATCTTGCTTGGGCTGATACAAGTTCATTGAAGATCTACCAAAATACTATAACAAATCCTTGGTTGGGTCATCAACCTGACCGCCACTAACAAAACTAGGCTTCACACAAAAAAGTCCCAACACATGGCTGGCAGCATTGGAGAAAAGAGCAGAGAGCATCAGCGTCCAAAGATTGGGCAGAAGCACTAATGTGAATTCCAACTTGTAGGTGTTAAGAGTCAAATTAACCACGGCCAAAACCAAGTGATGATCAATGACTATTTTCAGTATATACGTTTAAATATTCCCTTTACAATTCAGCATAAGCTAATGAGTGCGAGAAAGTTTATAACAAAACTCAAAGTACCTGGGCCGTGTCGTTTTGGGATTTGTCTGTGGTCCACAGACCCTCCAAATTGTAGTATTCTCTAGCCTTCTCATCAAGAGCATGAACAATCACTTTGCCTGAACAAGAAAAAACAAAACAAAACACCACTATAAAGAACACAAATAGATAAATATATGGTACCAACAAACGATGTCATTAGATCCAAACATTGTGAAAAGTATAATATGGACATTATAAATGAATATACAGGACATCCAATTAACCATTTTGAATTCCCCTTGAAGTGCAAGCACCATTCACCATTAACTAATGGTTGGCATATCGACAGCTAGTTTATTCCTGACTGTTCAGTATCTTGCAGTAGAATTAGGGGATGGTACCGGTTATAACAGAATGTAAGTTCTAAACACTTTGAAAACAGCCGCATTGGGAATTCTACAAGAGCGGCACTGACCCGAGTCGATGACAATCCACTTTCCTCCCTCTTCCCCTTCCACGCTTGGCAGCACTAACCGAGCCGCTCCTTTCTGCTTTTGCTTAGCCTATTCATTCAAAATAACATAATCGCACAAAAAATAATAAGTAAAGAACTTAGACAGATGAGGAGAAATAGCTAATCACAAAACAGCGTTACATATTAGCCATTGAGAAGAAAGGTGGAAAATATTTTGCTTCTTAGACTTATCATTATCTGCCCAATTTCCCTTTTCTTTTTCCATGATTAATACAGCATAAAAGCCTTGGTGTTCTGTTCTCCATGAATTTCCTCAAAATTCTCAAAAAGTAAACAGGGAATTGGGAATTCAATCTTTTCTTAATCAAAGATAACAGCTGAAGGCATTACATATGAACAAAAATGAAGCAGAGCTTGAACTATTTTCGCTATTATATTCCGTCTGGCAACTAAGTGGGAAGAAAAAGGTCCTACGCTGAACTCAAAGATCCTTCTCGTTTTATCTTCCTCCCGTATATTCCCGGAAACCAAACGGAAACTAGAAGGCTGAGCAAAACGGAGAAGGGACCGAACCTGCCTTATAGATTAGGGCTTGAGCAATATTCTTGACGTGCCAGGTAGACCTACCGGTGGCGACCACCATGAAATCGGCCCAGTCACAGTGCTTCGGGGCCGGTATGACCTTCACGTTGTCTGCTCTAACGTCACTCAGAACATTCTCGATCTCCTGAAGATCCAGCAGGCCTCTATCACTGGTAGAGGACGAAGCGGAGGTGGTGAAGTTGAGGCCGAGAAGCCCTTGCTTCCATGGTCGGAAGAATGCAGAAGATGATGAAGATTGAGCTGAAAATAGGAGGGAGCGAGATCGTAGAGCGGCCCACATATAGTCGGATATGAAGCAGAACGGCTAAACCCTAAACATTTGGTATTGCAGGTGCTTTTGGTACTGATACATGTGTAAGGAGACTTACGGTGTCGTTTTGTAGACTATTTCCATGAGCTCTATATAATCGTGCTGTCCACAAACTTCCTCATTAGAAAATGATAGT
Organism: Juglans microcarpa x Juglans regia; assembly: GCF_004785595.1. Classification (NCBI taxonomy): domain Eukaryota; kingdom Viridiplantae; phylum Streptophyta; class Magnoliopsida; order Fagales; family Juglandaceae; genus Juglans; species Juglans microcarpa x Juglans regia. The sequence goes on along the minus strand of NC_054598.1, from coordinate 9,438,882 downwards.
TTACTCACTCATTTGAACCGCTTGTATGTTTATTTTTTTAAAAGTTTTTTAATATATTAGTGTATGTTTTTATTTTTTAAAAATATTTAAATATATTAAAAAAATATTTAAAAAAAATGAAAAATAAAGAAAATGTCAAAATGGCCTAACGGTTAAATAGAACGATGCTATTCAGACAGCAGAGTATCACCGCTCTTCCTCAATTTTTAAGAGGTTGGATTATGGATAGATGTTTCATAGAGATTATGGATAATGATTCCAATAATATTTAACGTTATTATGTAAGATTCTTACATAATATTAACCCAAACATTATTACGTAAGATTCCTAGATACTATTAACCCATATGAATAATTAATAATTATGTGCATTAGATCGTTCAATTGAGATAAACAGATTAAGGGCTAGTTTAATTCTTTAGATGCACTCAGTTTAACTGAATTCAATTCAGATTAGATCTCTTCTAATATCTAAATATCAAACTCTCAAATCACTAAATTTATCTCAACTCAAAACATTTTTACACGTGAGACCTATAACCTTTTTCAACTCAACACCTCATTACATGCGAGACCTATAATCTTTTTTAACTTCTCATAAATACATCTAAAATTATCTTAATATCGAAACATATTTAAACTTATTTTTGGTAGACCTGACAGAAGTCACCCACAATCTCAATTCACTATTATTTATAGAGAACTCAATTCAGTTTACTATCTAAATACAGCTTAAGAGAATCTCTATTAACATTAAAGAGTTGAATTGCCCCTTAATCATGAGAGTGTAGCTGAACCAAGGGGTTTAAACAATGAGATTGGCAGCACATTTAATCACGTTATATTTATAAAAAACTAGCTCTTCAATGAATTTCGTCCTTCCGGATTGACGGAATCTGGATAAGGGAATTTATGTCTTTAATTGTCTTGACGGAAACTAGAGATTGGCACCAAGCAGAATAAATATTATTTTGATTATCAGCGAACCAACAAAAACTAGAGATTGAGATTAAGATTGAGAAAATGCAAACAGCAAGAAAATCATGAAATTAGGGTTTCTTTATAAAAATTGAATATATCTTCTGAATCTCACAAGTCGGGCTTAAATAACTAAGGAAACAAATTATAATTATGACCAAATAATAAAATACATAATAAAATAAATATCTTATTAAAATATAGCTGAAAATTTAGAATAAAATCGTTATTCAAAATAAACACTACCATAAAAATAAAATAAAAATAAAAAAAAACTTAAAGTAACAATTTAAAATGGAAAACAACTAATTTTGGACTCGAAATGAGGACCATTAGGCATAACTTAATGAACATAACGTGTGTGCAAAAGAGAGCTTTCTGAATTGAGGTCATATGTGCAATTCTAACACTCACAGCTAAAGTTATGACTAAAATACTGACACGTGTGTAATATCATATCCATTTTCTCGTCAACCGATGAATGTCACTCCTCGCCCAACTGAGAAATTTTCATCATTTTCTTTCTTTTTTGCACTGATCTACATTTTCGAGATAGTCTTCTATTGCTATTAAAGTCGAATCTGTCAGCCAAGCATTATTGAGCTCAGATCCCCTGCATCAAAATTGGCTTGGAAGTAGCATCCATTACCATTAACAAGTCTTCTTCAAGATATAAGTTTTTTTTATTTTTAATTGGCACCGGGTGTCTAAGAACAGCATCTCAACTAATCTCGAGGGTGCACAGGTCTCCAGTAAGGAGTTTCCCGCAAGTGCACATCGGATAATTCAAAAAAAAAATCTCTCAATCCAATGACCCCTAAAAATTATTTGCATATAAGGAAATTTGAATCTTAGACCTGAAATGAGCATATCACCAAGCCCAATGTCTTTACCACTTGAGTCAATCACTAAGGGTTAAGATATATGTTATTCATCTTAAGTTTTGCAGTTTATGAGATAGTAAACAATGTAAATTGTCTTGTTTGTTTTCGCATATGAAATGAGATAAAATTAAAGTTGAAAGTTAAATAAAATATTATTATAATATTTTTTTTAATATTTTTTTTATTTTAGAATTTGAAAAAATTGAATTATTTATTTTATTTTGTGTGAGAAATTAAAAAAATTGTAATGATTATATGAGACGAGAAGAATTGTTAATAGTTATGAAAACAAAACAGAAAAAAAACCTAAATTTTCCAAATTGATCACCAGATGTGTCTCGTTAAAATGTGAATGAATGAAAGTTAATTTGTATATATTTTAATCGATATTGTCTATTTTATCATTTTAATAATTCAAAAAGTATACTACAATATTTAAATAATTTAAGGGTTAAAATGAAAGGCTTGATCATCCAAAACGTACCTTTTTCGTATATTAGTTTACACCAGAATTGACTTCTATTGGTTTACACCACAAGGCAAATGTATGCACAGAAAAACATCCTAAGCTAACAGCCTCCGCACTTGTAAATTTGTAATGCAGGGACAAGTTGAAAATGCATAAATTTTATGTAACTTTTTCTTGTAAAAATATAGGTTAAAAAAGTAATTTTTACATATTTTTTTAGTAATGAAATTCACTTTTTTATATAAAATATTTGTGCAAAACTTAAATATTTAGGGCTTGTATATGTTATTACGGGGACTGTGCTACTCCCACCAAGAGTCCGTACCGAATTGGGACCTACTAGTGCATTGTGTTCTTTTTTAATTTTTTTTTTTTTGTATTTTTAAATAAAAAATACTAAAAAATAAAAAATACAATACTAAAAAATATACAAACATAAATACTAAAAAAAACACACAATCCGATATAAATGATAGGTACCTATACTTTTCTATTATTATTCATTATATAAATAAGAAAAATTAAATTCATCATTTCCAAACTACACACCACACATGATTTTTTTATTTTTTATTTTTTTCCTTAGAGCATTAGTATTGAATGATGCAAATACAGATATAAAATTTACAAAATATGACGGAATTTTGCATTTGGCAGTCTACTCAAAACTTATGTCCATGTTAGATGATTATCCATTTATTAGTCAAAATAATAATAATATATTATAAATTTAATAATATATTTTTTCCTCACACACCCAGATACACGCACATAAAAGCACGCACGCACGTACCAGTAAACAAACCCTAATGCACCTACACCTGCAAACGCGCCACACTACCGAGCACACACATGTACGTAAGCACCACACACACTAAACACCCAAACAATACGCACATGCACACATACTAGCACACACATTCATGAACAAGTGGACGTACGTATCCACACACCCAAACAAACAAGCACACATGCACATCTGCATTAACAAGCACGCACATCTGCAGACACCCAAACACATGCACACACATCCAGACACAAGCACACATGCACACACGCAAATAAACGCACACACGCACCTGTAAACAAACCCTCAAGCACCCGCACCCGTACCCGTACCCATACCCGTACCCGTACCCGCAACCACACACACACAAGCACATCATGAAACTACTCAAAAGCATGCACACAGGCGCGCACACACACACACCCACACACCCAAACATGTATACAAGCACACATGCATACAAACGCAAACAAACGCATACACACCTGCACACACACCCACACACACACACGCACTCGGACACACGCACATCAGCACACACACGCAAAGACTTCACGAAACACATGTATATACTCAAAAGCATGCACACAGGCACGCACATACACACACCCACACACCCACACACCCAAACATGTATACATGCACACAAACGCATACACATCTGCACACACACATCGACACACATGCACGCAAATGCAATCACGTACCTACAAACAATCCATCAAGCACCTGCACCTGGAACCATATACCCAAACACACATGCACGCAAACCTGCACACCCACGCAAGCATCAAACACACCCACACACACACACCTGAACACCCAAACACACACATCTGCACACACATGCATGCACATCTCGACAAATGCTTATATACATAAATGCATGCACACCGGCACACACATACACACCCCTACACACTCAAACATGCATTCAAGCACACATGCACACAAACACACGCGCGTACCTATAAACACACATACATCTACTCACGCATGAATCCCAAAGCTATAGAAAATCAGAGTTTTACTAAAAAACAAGAAGCAATACTCATAAAGACAAATATCAAGAGTTGGAGTGACAGAGCTATACTTAAAAGCTAAAAAACAATACATTTGTAAGCTTGTAGAACTATGTAGGTTCAACCAATACCACACACACATACACAAGTGCATGCATGCACCCACACGCACATTTTCGCACAACCGTACACACACGCACCCACCAACTCACATGAGCTGACGTCCAAAATTAAACAGCATAACAAAAATAAAAAGTTAGTTCAGATTATACATTATGGAAGCCATTAGAATGTTGGGCAGGATAGCTCAAGCAATCAATAACCATTTCATTACTAATCGCAATATCTTCCTTGTCACAAAGATAACCTGAAAAGAAAAAGAAAAGTATTTGCCTTCTAGGTCGTACATATATTAAAGAAAGCAACTCTAGGGTCCGAATACAACTAATTGAAGTTTCTTCCTTATACAGATTCGATCCAATATACACAAAGACAAAAAATAGAGAGAGTGAGAGTGTCATAGTGAAAAGTTAGAAACGGTACATTTGCATAGTTGTAGAACTTGCACAGCTTTAACCAATATCGTGCACGCACGTGCGCACCAAAAATACACATCCGTACACAAGTGCATGCACCCACCCGCGCATAGGCTGACTCTTGAAATTAAACATCCTAACAAAAACAAAATGCTAGTCCAGATTATACCTTATTGAAGCGATTAGAATGTTGGGCACGATACAACTTAAGTAATCACTAAACATTCCATTAACAATCGCAACATCTTCCTTATTGCAAACCTAACCTGAAAGGAAAAGAAAAGTAATTGCCAGTCAAGTCGTATATATATTAAAAAAGCAACTCTAGGGTCGGAATACAACTATTTGCAGTTTCCTCCTTTACACAGATTCAATCCAATATACACATAAAAACAAAAAATAGTGAGATTTAGTGAGAGATCCATATTGAAAAGTAAGAGAGTTGTTTGTGTGCACGCGCACGGACGCACAAATAGAGATGTACTAAAAAATAAGAAATAATACAAACAGAGACAAATAGCAAGGATTCAAAGTGAGACATTTACTCAAAAATAAGAAACCAAACATTTGCATGATTGTAGAAATGTACAAGTTCAACCAATACCACAAAAAAATACACTCACATAGCCGCAAACAAACCCTCACTCACTCGCACCCCCACAAAACCAAACACACACGCTCACCTGCACACACGCACGATAGAATCGCAAACAGCCACACCAAAACAATATGCATGTGCACACACACACACACCTGCACATACACGTACACACAAGCATACAGAGACTCTCGTACACCTAAACAAACACATACATATCTGCATACATCCAAACACAAGCACATAAACGCACGCATGTACCCGTAAACAAACCCTAATGCACCCGTACCCGCAAACATGCCACAATATCGAGCACACATGCACGTAAGCAGCACACACACCAAACACCCAAACAATACGCACGCGTGCGAATACTAGCACACACACTCACGAACAAGCGGACGTACGCACCCGCACACCCAAATAAACAAGCACACATGCACATCTGCACTAACACACACGCACATCTACAGACACCCAAACACACGCATGCACACCTGCACACACACCTCCAAACACAAGCACACATGCACACACGCAAACAAACGCACGCACGCACCAACAAACAAACACTCAAGCACTCGTACCCGCAACCACACACACCTACCCACACACACACACACCCACTCGAACACACGCACATCAACACACACACGCAAGCACATCACGAAACATATGTATATGCTCAAAAACATGCTCACAAGCACACACCCCCACACACCCAAACATGTATACAAGCACATATGCATACAAACGCACACACACCCACACACATGCACTCGGACACAAGCACATTAGCACACATGCAAGCACATCACGAAACACATGTATATACTCAAAAGCATGCTCACAAGTATACACATACACACCCAAAAATGTATACATGCACACAAACGCAGACACACGCATACATACCTGCACACACACCCAAACACACGCATACACACATTGACACACATGCACACACGCATGCAAATGCACGCATGTACTCACAAACAATCCCTCAAGCACCTACACCAGCAACCACACACCCAAACAAACACGAACGCAAATTTGCACACTCACACTCACACAAGCACCAAACACACCCACACACACACACTTGAACACCCAAACACACGCACATCTATACGTATATACACAAACGTATGCACACCATCACACACATACACACCCCAACACACTCAAACATGCATACAAGAACACATGCACACAAATGCATGCGCGTACTTGCAAACACACATACATCCACTCATGCATGCGTTCTAAAGTCACAGAAAATCAAAGTTCTACTAAAAAACAAGAAACAATACTCATAGAGACAAATTGCAAGAGTGTGAATGAGAGAGTTATACTCAAAAGCTAAAAAACAATATTTTTGCATATTTGTAGAACTGTGTAGGTTCAACTAATACCACACACACAAACACAAGCGCATGCATGCACCCACACATACATCTTCGCACAGCCGCACACACACTCACCCACCCGCTCGTATGCACTGACGCCCAAAATTAAACAGCATAACAAAAACAAAAAGTTAGTCCAGATTATACCTTATTGAAGCCATTAAAATGTTGGGTAGGACAGCTCAAGCAATCAATAACCATTCCATTACTAATCGCAATATCTTCATTGTCACAAAGATAACCTGAAAAGAAAAAGAAAATTAGTTTTGCCTTCCACGTCGTACATAAATTAAAAAAAACAACTTTAGGGTTCGAATACAACTAATTGAAGTTTCCTCCTTATACAGATTTGATTCAATATACACGTTGAGACAAAAAATAGAGAGAGAGAGAGTGAGAGTGTCGTAGTGAAAAGTTAGAATTCGTACTTTTGCACGATTATAGAACTTGCACAGCTTTAACCGATACCATGCACACACGTACACACCAAATACACACACTCGTACACAAGTGCATGCACCCACCTGCACACAGGCTGACTCCCTAAATTAAATATCATAACAAAAAGAAAAAGTTAGTCCATATTATACTTTATTGAAGCAATTAGAATGTTGGGCACGACAACTCAAGTAATTACTAAGCATTCCATTAGCAATCTCAATATCTTCCTTGTCGTAGAGATAATCTGAAAGGAAAAGAAAAGTAATTACCAGATAGGTCGTACATATATTAAAAAAAATAACTCTAGGATTGGAATATAACTAATTGCAGTTTCCTCTTTTACATAGATTCAATTTAATATACACACAAAGACAAAAAATAGGGAGAGCAAGTAAAAGAGTTGTATTAAAAAGTTAGAAACAATATCTTTGCATGCTATAGAACTTGTACAGCTTCGACCAATATTCTACGCACACATGCGCCCCAAATACACACACCCAAACGCACACAACCCAACCCACACCAAAACCTACAAACCCACCCACCCACATACACACTAACAAATGCGCGCGCGCGCACGCATGCACACACAAACAAAGATCTACTAAAAAATAAGAAACAATATAAACAAAGACAAAATACCAAGATTCAAAGCGAGAGACATTTACTCAAAAGTAAGAAACAAAACATTTGCATGATTGTAGAAATGTACAATTTCATCCAATACCACACAGAAACGCACGCACGTAGCTGCAAACAAACCCTTACACACCCGCACAAACACATACAAAACCAAACACACATGCACACCTGCACACATGCACGATAGCACCGCAGACAGCCACACACCAAAACAACACGTCGCACACGCACTTACACACACTCATATACACATGGCCGTACAGACCCGTGCACTCAAACAAACATGCACACACATCTACACACGCATATAAACGCACGCACATACCCGTAAACAAACCCTAATGCACCCGCACTTGTAGACGCGCCACAATACCAAGCACACGCAAGGATGCAAGCACCACACACATCAAACACTCAAACAAACGCATGCGAGCGCATATTAGCACACACTCACGAACGGACATACGTACTTGCATACCCAAACAAACAAGTACACACGCACATCTGCACTAACAAGTACACACATCTACAGTCACCCAAACACACACATGCACACCTGCACACACATCCAGACACAAGTACACATGCACACACGCAAACAAATGCAAGTACGTACCCGCAAACTAATCGTCAAACACCTATACCCGCAACCACAAGCACCCACACCCAAACACATACACGCAAACATGCACACACACCCACACTCAGACACAAGCACATCACGAAACACATATATACTCAAAAGCACACACATTGGCACACACCCACACTCCCACACATGTGTATACAAGCACACATGCACACAAACGCAAACACAGGCATACACACCTGCACACATGCACGATAGCACCGTAAACACCCACACACCAAAACAACAAGTACACGCGCGAGGACCTACACACACATTACAAGCACACATGCATACAAACTCACTCACGTACATGCAAACACACCCTAACGCAAGTGCCCTAAACACACACCCAAACACACGCACGCACAATTGCAAATGCCCACACACCCATACAGATACACACTCACATACACCTATAAACCATAACACACAAAAGCACTCTTGCACACACGCGCATGATGCATGGTTCCTGCAAACACACCCTCACGCACCCGCAACAAAACACACTCGCGCACACACAAAAACACACATGCATGCACGCACACCTGCACGCAATCACACCCACACCCACAAACCATAACACACAAGTGCACCAACACCACACCAAAAAATACAAACACTCGCGCGTGCACGACACTTTCACAGACACGCACGCACACGTGAATGCATAGACGTGCTGGAAAGATACTCACACCCACCGGCACACACACCCGCTCACATGCGCTAATGCCTAAGATTACACATCATAACAAAAACAAAAGGTTAGTACAAACTATACCTTATTGAAGCCATTAGAATTTTGGACATGATAGCTCCAACAATCCATAAGCATTCCATTAGTAAATGCAATATCTTACCTATCATAGATATAATCAGAAATGAAAAAAAAAATAAAAATTGTCGTACATGAGATACAAATATTTTTTTTAAAAAAACACCACTAGGATTTGAATACAACTAAGTGAAGTTTTCTCCTTTACACAGATTCGATCCAATACACACACAGAGACAAAAAATTGAGTGAGTGAGAGAGTTATATTAAGAAGTTAGAAACGGTACCTTTGCATGCTTATAAAACTTGTACAGCTTCAACCAATACTATACACGCATATGCACACTAAATACACACACCCAAACGCACAACCCAACCCACACCCAAACCTGAAAACCCACCCACATGACACAGACAAATGCGCCCACGTACCCGCACAAAAATAGAGATCTACTAAATAAATAAGAAACAATACACACAGAAACATATAGCAAGAATGAGAGTGAGACAATCACTCTTAGGTAAAAAAAATAAAATCTTTGCATAACTGTAAAAATGTACAGCTTTAACCAATACCACACAAAAATGCACACAAGTATCCACAAACAAACCTTCATGCACCCGCACACATGCCCACATTACCAAGCACACACACCCACACATGCAAACAACACGTGCGTGCATGCACACCTGCACACACACTCACGTACACACGGGTGTACGAACCCATACACCCAAACAAACATGCACACACATCTGCATATATCCAAACACACGCATGCAAACTTGCACACACACATGCACACACGCACGTACTTGCAAACAAACCCTCAAGCACCCGCAACTACACACGCCCAAACACACGCACATCTTCCCACACACGCATGTACATCTTGACACACACGTATATACACAAACGCACGCACACCGGCACACACATACAAATCCCCACATACCCAAACATTAATACAAGCACACAAACGCACGCGCGTACCTACAAACACAACTTCACGCCCACTTCAACACACACATATATCCACGCACGCATGCATCCCAAAGCCATAGAAAAATAGAGCTCTACTTAAAAACAAGAAACAATATACGCATAAAGACAAATAGCAAAAGTGGGAGTGAGAGAGCTATACTCAAAAGCAAGAAACAATACATTCGCATGCTTGTAAGACTGTGCAAGTTTAACCAATACCACGCACCCGTATATAAGTGCATATACACACGAGCTTACTCCCAAAATTAAGCATCATAAGAAGAATAAAAAGTTTGTCTAGATTATACCTTATTGAAGCCATTAGAATGTTGGGCACGACAACTAAAGCAATCAATTAGCATTCTATTTGTAATAGCAATATCTTCTTTGTCATAAAGATAATCTGAAAGGAAAAAAAAATTGCTTTCCAGGAGGTACATATATTAAAAAAAGCAACTCTAGGGTCCGAATATAACTAATTGAAGTTTCCTCCTTTATATAGATTCGATCCAATATACATAAAGACAAAAAAAAATAGAGAGAGAGTTGTGGTGAAATGTTAGAAACGATACATTTGCATGCTTATAGAACTTGTACAGCTTCAAACAATATCATGCACACACGTGCGTACCAAAGACACACCCAGAAGAGCACAACCCAACCCACACAAAAACCTGCAAACCCACCCACCCACATAGACACAAGCAAATGTGCCCACACGTGTACACACAAATAGAGATCTAATAAAAAATAATAAACAATACAAACAGAGAATAACAATATTCAGAGTGAAAGACATTTACTCAAAAGTAAGAAACATAACCTTTGCATGATTGTAGAAATGTACAGCTTCAATCAATGCCACACATACGCACATACCCACAAATAAACCCTCATGCACCCACACCCGCACCCACAATACCAAGCACACACATGCCGCACACCTGAACACACGCACGACATCACCACACACACCAAACACCCAAATAACAAGCGCAGACACATTCCTGCTCACACACTTACGAACACGCGCACGTACGTACTCGCACACCCACACAAACAAGGACTCACGCACATTTGCACTAACATGCACGCACATCTGCAGACACCCAAACACACGCATGCACATCTACACACAAGCACACATGCACATAAACGCATGCACGTACCCACAAACAAACCCTTAAACACCCGCACCCACACCGGCAACCATACACACCCACATGCATGCACACAAACGTGCACACACACGCAAGTACCATACATCCACCCACACACACGCACTCTAACACACACCCAAACACACGCACATCTGCACACACACACGTAAGCACATCTCGAAATACACGTATATACACAAATGCACGCACACCGGCACATACAATCACATTCCTACACACCCAAACATGCATACAAGCACACATGCACACAAACGCAAGTGCGTACCGGCAAACACACCTTCACGCCCACCTGATCACACGCATACATCCCACGTATGCATACATCCCACAGCCACAAAAAAATAAAGCTCTACTAAAAAATAAGAAACAATACTCATAGAACAAATAAAAAGAGTGAGAGTGAGAGTGAGAAAGCTATACTCAAAAGCAAGAAACGGTATCTTTTCATGCTTGTAGACTATACAGGTTCAACCAAAACCACACACCCGTACACAAGTGCATGCACCCACGCACGCACCCACTCACATGCACACATGCACATTTGCACGCACCCACACACCCAAACACACATGCATAGACACACCCGAACACACACACCGCTCGCATATGCTGAAACCCAAAATTAAACATTATAACAAAAACAAAAAGTTAATCTAAATTATCTCTTATTAAAGCCATTAGAATGTTTGGCACCACAACTCCATTAATCAATATGCATTCTATTAGTAAAATCGCAATATCTTCCTTGTAATAGATTTAATCTGAAATGAAAAGAAAAGTAATTGCCTTCCTCTGAATACAGCTCTAGAGTCTGAATACAACTAATTGAAATTTCATCCTTTATGCAAATTCAATCCAATATCACACACAGACAAAAAAAAATAAATAAAGAGTGAGTGAGTGAGAGAGTTGTATTGAAAAATTAGGACGGTACCTTTGCATGCTTAGAGAACTTATACGGCTTCAAGCAATACCATGCACAGACGTGCGCACCAAATACACACACCCAGACGCACACAACCCAACCCACACCCAAACCCGCAAACCCACCCTCCAACCCACATAGACACATACAAATGCGTGCATGCACGCACACACAAACATAGATCTACTAAAAAATAAGAAACAATACACTTAGAGATAAATAACAAGATTAAGAGTGAGAGACATTTACTCAACTCAAAAGTATGAAACAGAACCTTTGCATGATTGTAGAAATGTATAGCTTCAACCAATACCACACAAAAATGCACACACGTACTCGCACACACACCTACAATATCAAACATACACACACAAGCACACCTGCACACATGCACACAAGCATGAAAGCACCGCACACACACCCACACACCCAAACAACACATGGACGCATGCACACCTACACACACACTCACGAACACATGCAAGCCAGCACATCTACACACACCCAAACATACTCACGAACACCTGAACACACACCCATACAACTAAACACACACGTGCACATATGTGCATGCATGCACGCGCACAATGCATGTACCTGCCAACACACCCTCATTCACCCACACCCGCACACACCTTACAGTCAAACACACACACCAGACACACTTGCATGCGCGCGCGCGCGCACACACACACACACTCACCCACCCATACCAACCACATATATACACAAGCACGCAACCATCCCACAGCTAAACACGAACAAAGCTCTATTCAAAAACAAGAAAAAATACTTATAGAGACAATTAGGGAAAGTGAGAGTAATTGAGAGCTCTACTCGAAAGCAAAAAACGATACCTTTGCCTTTGCTTACTTGCAAAGTTATATAGTTTTAACCAATACCACCCGCATGTGCACCCACACTCCCACGCACGCACGAGCATGCTCACCCGCAAGCACACATCCACCCACACACACCCGCATCCATGTACACATACAAAGTTCTACTCAAAAGGAAGAAATAATACATCCACCTGCTTGTTGAACCTGTACATATCCAGATACTTTAAAAACTAACTTATCCTTATAGAATATGGTGGAAGAAATGATAATAATTATTCTTAAACTAATAAAATAGATTATATATATCTTTAGGGTTATAATATATATTATATATATATATATATTTCTTAGTAAAAGCAATTATTATTGAAGGGGAGAGAGAGTGCATTATACAAAGAATAAACATCAAAATAAATAGTTAGTCCAAAGTATACCTCCTTGAAGCCATCAGAATGTTGGGTACGATGACAGCTCTAGCAATTAATAAGCATTCAATTTTTTTATGATTGTTTTTAGGGATCACAATATGTTCCTTATCGTAGATATTGTCTAAAATGCAAAAGAAACAATAGAGTTGTCATTTCAAAATATAAGGCAAAGTAGTACATATATTTAAAAAAAAAAGTGTTTCTAATGTCCAAATATAACTAATTGGAGTTTCTTCGTCGTACAACTTCAATCGGAATTTAGAGATACAGAGAGAGCTTTGCCTGCTTGTAAAACTTGTGCAGCACTTAACGATGTAACCTACTTATTGTTTTAGGATCTCATGGAAGAAATGATTCTATTTATGTTTTTAATTAGTAAAAGTGGATTTTATATCAAGCGAATACAAAAGGGTGAAAAAATACAAAATAATATCTTTTAATCAATAAAAATGGATCTCATTGTCTAAGACATTAAATTGTGGCATATTGTTAAGTTGAAAATGTTTAAACTTTCGTGCATCTTTTGGTTCTACCAAAAACTAAGATTGTAGAAGAATTTTATCGGCAAGATATATTCTACACTATTAGCATAATCAATAAATTCTTGTATTCGGTCCCTTTTTTCCAACAAAAATGTGTATACTTTGACACTTCGTGAGATTATCAACACAAATACAACAATGCAAAAAACAAACACTAATTAAAGAGAACAATACAAAAATAAGCGTACCAAGATTTGGTTGAAAAACAAGAGCAAAGTAATGTCACTAACCCACTTTAATGCAATAGACAAGCAATTAATCCACAAAATAGGATGCAATAATTAATAGAGAAGCCCATACACTTTTTTTTCAGCATCGATTGTAGGAAATGAATGCCCCAACACTTGGAAAAATTAGTCGAGTTCGCTGTAAAAATTCTTCTGGGGTTTGTGGAAGATTTGAAAGAATTAAAGAAAGTTAAAATTTTCAACATGGTATCCATTTTCAACTTTTACTCGTAGATTTATTTTAGTTTCATGCATCCTACTAAATCAAAATCGATAAAACGACTGTTCAGAAAAGCATGGAAACCGTGTGTGCGTAAATTTGTTTTTCATTGTAAAATGAGAAAATCCAAACAAACAAACAAAAACAGTCTGATAAAATGCCACTACATTACTGATACAATACAATCCTATTGAATTAACCAGAACATGTACAAAATTCAAGGAAAATGTGAGAATTTATAACTAAAAGAAAAAACTAGAAAAAAAACATTACCACAGGGAGGGAGGGAGGGAGACGCCAGGGGGAGGGGGAAGAGATAGAGAGTTACGTTTCTTGGATATTTGAGTTTGGTGGAATTACAAAAACTTTTACGTGGAAATTATTGCGATGAAATAAGAGAGATGAAGGATAAGGACGAATTATATCGACTTGTGAGCGTGTGAAGAAGCAGAAGAACGATCTCTCTCTTTCTCTCTTCGCTACACTCTGGCAGCCAAAGCAAAAGTTTTTTTAGCAACCCTTTGAACAGAAAATGAAATGAGCAAACTAGGAATTATGATTGACTAAAAAAAAATCAAAAGAAACTAAATTCATATGGGTCTTTTGAAATTCAATAGAAAAAAATTTAAGAATGGATAATCCAAATTGGATCGAAAAGAAAACCCGCTTTAGATTCTATCAGATTTCTCATATGGAAATAAAAGCCCTAATGTCATAAATCTAGCTAACAGGTAAAAGAAAGCAAATCACATCATAAAAGAAAATCCGATTGCAGATTCAATCCAATGAAGCGAAAAAGGAATTTCATATAAAACCAACAGATCAAAAAGTGGACAAACAGAGATGAACTGAGAACTTAAAAAGGAATTTTGAAGTACCTCTGGCAATTGCAGGGGAACGACAACTTTGGAGGCCTCTCTTGTTGTTATTGAGAGTTATAGTAAATAACGCCTCCCAAGCTCAACAACAATGATGATAGAAACACTTGAACAACTGTTGCACGTCTCTCCTCCTTCAGTGTCTGGGTGAGTCTGAGTCATCGCTAGCTCTTCAAACCCAAATACCGCAATCTCTCTACAGGGTTTTCTTTCTCTCTACAATCTCTCTACAATGTCTAGGTGATTCTGAGTTGCTCCGTTTCTTTCTCTCTACAGACACGAAGTTTTGCAATTATGGAGGAACATTGTAAAATAAACAATACAAAACGATATCCTTCTTTATAAATATTCGAGCCACTAATATATTTCTCCAACGGGCTTCTTTTTCAAAATTCCTCTCAATTAGAGTCTAAAAAAAATAGTAGTTTTGAATACAACGGCTAAAATACGAAATACAACAGTTACTAATTTTACGTTTGCTTGTTAGTCATTTTGTATATTATGAAGAATGTGATTAATTTTTTTTTTCAAAAAAAAAAAAAATTTGTTTGTGCGGTTGTGGGATATGCTAGCCGCTCAACCTAGTACAACTCGGTTTTTGATTTTCATTTTTTTCAAACACACACACACACACACACATAACTTTAAGAAAAATTTTTTCATCAACCATTATTCACTGCTCCACACTCCACATCCTATGAAAAAAACTGTAAGTATAGGATATGGAAGTAAATAGTAACTGATACATAGAATTCTCCAATTTTTAATAATGTATTTAACCATGGTTGTTATTTGTTACCTTCAAAGCAAACACAAGGCTATAATCACAAGATATAGAGCCTTGTAGCTGACAAAGGTAGATTAAGTGAAATTATGAGATTTTCTGAGCAAAGATAACAATTGATCTAAAAAGTTGACCTAAACACAACACATTAAATGCTTTATTTTTCAATTGATTAGTGCTTCCGAATTTGTGAGTATCTCACATATTTACAAAACCCTTTTATCTTTGCCGCACGGACTCGATGCCAGTGTCGAAGGAGATGATGAGAAAAAATGGAGCAGAGAGGGATGTCGAGGTTCTGAGATTCATCCAAAAACACAGGATCTATTTTCATTTTGATGTGCAGTTTTTCATTTTTTTTTTAATAATTAAAACAAACACATGGCTATCACGTGAACATGCCACGTCAAGCGGGAAGGTGGAGCAGGACTCAGGAGTGGGCTATAGAATTATCCAAACTTCAATTACGAAGGGAGTCGTTGCATGGAGTCAAGTGCGAGCATTTCAATCCTAGTTTGTCGTATTGATAGGCGTAATTTGCTAATAACAAAGACACGGGGCGCACGTGCCCTTAGAAAAGGAAAAGTGGAAAAAAAATTAACTTTGAACTGAGATTTTAATTGGGGGCGAAATTTGTGAGCTAATTTATGGGGTGAAGGGCTGAAGGGTTTGGGGTGAGGGAGAACTTCTAGGGTTTCAAGGGTGAGAGACTAAAGGGGTTGGGGTTAGGGGATCTTGTTGGGGTGAGGGAGGAACTGAGGGGAATCTCGTAGTCTATGTGATGAGGGAGAACCATGACGTGTCGACAAAACCACATTCATCACGTCAAAGTGTGTGGTGTGCGACGAACCAACTGGAGGGTGAGCAGATTTTCTCAACGAGTGGCACTACAGCCATCGAAAAAGTGTCCCCAAAAAATGTCCCGAGAAGTACATTTCATTTTGTTATTTTTCTTTTCTTTTTTATGTATTTTTTTAATCATCATAAATATTTTTAAAAAAATAAAAAATTCACAACATCATTAAAAAATACTTTCTTAATCATTAAATAAAAAATTTTAAAAAAAATTTTAAAAAAAATTGTATTGAGACACTTTCAGTACCTAACTTATGTGAGTTTAGCATTTTTGTATCTCAATTAGGAAGGGAGCCATTGCGTGGGGCCAGGTGCATATATAGTCGGACATATCAATCCTAGTTTATCGTATTGATAGCCGTAATTTGCCAACAACAAAGACACGGGGCGCACGTGTCCTTGGAAAAGGTAAAGTGAAAAAAAAAAAAAATTAGCTTTCAACTGGGGTTTGGTTGTATCGGTAGTCGGGCAACAAGATCTTTGGAATTTGGGAAGACCTCGTGCTAACGGAACTGCCAAAATGTACTTACCACCTCCCTAAACCCCAATAAATTCAACCATAGTCAGCTTGTCGTAGACTTTCTGTTCGGATCTCACTGATCTTATTCATCTCTCTTCTTTCCAAATAGCTCCACAGTGACACGGTCCATAATGGGGGGAAAATAAATACTTTTTTATTTAATTTTATAAGTTTATTATAGTAACTGCTATATTTATTTTAGTTTTTTAATAACATTAACTAATTATTGAGATACACCAATAAATATGACTAATAATAATAATAATAATAATAATAATAATAAAAGATGATAAAGCATTTCTTACAAAAATATCTGAAGATTAATTAAATTATTCTTTTTGTACGAATAATGATTTGTACAGACTTCAAATAGATAAATTTTATGTAATTTTTTTGTTAAAAAATGTATCACACCACGAAAAATGTAAGAAATTTATTCTATTTTAGTGACATCTAACTTTTTATAAAAAAAAACTTACAATTTTCATTTTATTTAATCATATATAATCATTACAATTTTTTTAAATTTATATATAAAATATAATAAATAATTTAAATTTTTTAAATTTTAAAATAAAAATAATATTTTATTTAATTTTTAATAAAATATCTTATTTCATTCCATCTGAATTACGTAATCAAACATAATCTAAACTTTTGAAACTCCTAAAAGTTAAAATCTGGATAAACGATGCAAAGATTATAATCATTGACAAGTTTCAAGCTTTTCATAACAAACATAATTTAAACGTTGATTCTCTTCTTAGCACACAACTCTGACTTCATATTAAAAGGTTGGGACTTGAAACCAACCCAATAATTGGATAAAAACGAGCAGTCATCATTAACATGAATCCCTTTGAAGCGATCCAAGCCAAGCCACCAACCAATTAAAAAACGACATCATTTTAAAAGTATTTTCATTAGTGGTTGTGGTAGCTAATGATAGCTTAGTTGTTATGTTGACTTTTTCCCATACTTGACCCCACACCCTCTTCTGTTCCTTGTTTAGCACACCACATTTTTGCATTATCAAACTACAACTACAAACAGTTGTTAAAATGTGTAGTCCCACTCAAATAATTAAGAAAAATAAATAAATAAATAAAATAGCCGTTGTTTTCATTGTCAGGTTGCTAAACCATTTCATGATCCATATTAATCACCTTTTTTGATGGAGAATTGTGCCAAGAACATATGCACATGCAGCTGTTAATTACGTGTGTGTATTTAGTATGATTTAGTTTAGTACATGTATTTAATTATGTACCAATGTATGATGTTGGTTCACCATCAATAAGATGGGGCTGTCAACCTTACCTTTATTAGGAGCTGCAACAAATTGGCCTTTTATCTTGTTTTTTATCTAGGAAAATATATCTCAAGCACGACACGACAACCATCTTATTTTATAGAGAAATAATTTATACAAATTTTAAATAGACAAGTCTCGCTAAAAATAGATTTTACTTTAAAAAAGTGTAATAGAAATTATTATTTTTTAGTAAGATTCACTTTTTTTATAAAAGATTTATGCGTGACTTGTCTATTTAAGACTTGTGCTTAAAATTACTCTTATTTATATTATTATATATTATTGTGTAAATCAATTGTCACAACTTAACCTAAGCTAAAACATCAATCGCCTTCGTTATATAAAATATGATTTTAAGGTCTTAAGTAATCTCTAAACACAAACATCAATAAAGATCATCTTCAATTTTACTGCAAGAATTAGATGGTTAGAGCTGAAGAGAGATAGACGTGTCACTTGAATCATACAAAAATTTAACATACAAATCGGATAATATTTTTTTAATATGTGTATATTTCATATGAGTATTTAATGTTGTGGGGTTTTTTTTTTTTTTTTAAATTACGCCATCTAATTTGTTAAAAAATTAGAAAGAATCTTAATATCAAACATGAGAAATTATATTTGTAGTTCTAAAATATGCAAGTTTTGTATATTCATTTTGAAAAAAATTGAATAAATCTAAGATTTACATGAAAAATTATTTTTTTAACAGTGAATCTATTTTTTAAAAAAGAAATACACATGATTTATACACTCTAAAACTGTATCTAATATTACTTACTAGAGAAATTCATCCTACATTTCTTACAAACTACAATAACAATCTGTACAATCAAACTTGTCACTTGAAATAAAGACATGGATTAAATGAATTCGGGTAAGGAATACAATTATTTTCTGAATGGGGTAGTGGTCATTTATAATCTATGTGGCAGAGGTATAGTACTACTCGTCCAATTCCACACCTTCAATGAATCTATACTTTGCAACATTATAATTGAAGAACCACATTTAATTTAAGGCCTTTTATTTTTTAACATATAATGTTGGGTTAAATTTTTAGAGCTTTTGTTTTTATTTATTTATTTTATTAAGTTCAAACATAAAAAATGTAATAGAATAATAAATACGTTTTTTTTTTTTTTTTTATAAGTGAAACAAAGAAAGAAAGGCAAAAATAAAATAAAATAGAAAAAAGAAAAAGACAAGTAAAAATCTCAGAGCTGTGAAAAGCTGAGAAAGGAAGAAAAAGAAAAGAAAAAATAGAAAAATGAATGCTTGCTGTGGAGGAAAGAAGCAAATCTAAACCACAACAGAAGAGGTTTTAGTTACTCTGAATCCTTGTTTTCTCGGAAAGGAGAGAATGCTGCGAAGTTACTTCAGAGTTCATTGGAGCCGATCGATCTGTTTGCAGTTCTCCGATCCGAACGTCCTCGCAAAGCAATAAATGTTGCAGATCCCGAGTGTCTGATGCGGCATTCGTGGCATTTCGTAACTGGCGTTTAAGCTCTGCTTTCTTTTTGATCTTGAGATCGTGGTCGCACATGACGAGGTTTCTAGCTCTCTCTGCTTGAAGAATTTTGACTCGGTAAAGTTGGGTAAGTCGAGCTCTTGCGGGTAGTTTTCAGTGGTGAATTTTGCTCTGTAGATTCAACTCCAATGGCGGGCTTAGTAGTTTCTGCAAGTTGAATTGGGGTTTAGTTGAGTTGTCACTGGCACTGTTGGGACTTTTAGCTGAACGAAAATCTAGGGTTTCGGATTCTCAAATTGGTGTTTTTTTTTATTATTATTATGGACGTCGAGCCTCTACATTTTTACTGTTACAGTTGTTATAGTTTCTATGTAATTTTATGCAATTCTGTGTTCAAGAATAAGATTGTACGCTGAGTTGACTTGGTCTTACAACGTATGGTTTTCGATTGGTGTTAGGTTGTCAGAATTGGAATTAATTTAATTTGGCGTAGCCGGCAAATCAAAACCAAGCACGGTCTTTTGTACGAGTATGATTGTGGGCTGACCGAGCAGAAGAACATCTGTTTTTGTAGTTAGCCGGATAGCTACTATGCGGTTTTTGTTTTGGTTCAACTGTTGTATGATTTCGGGGCGAATGGACAGGTTGGGGTGACAATTCAAAAGTTTTAGCTTTTGGTGCCGTGATGCCTCCTTCTCCGGCATTGAGATGCTCTCCTGGGAGAGAGCCTAGAGGGGCCAATCACAAGCGAGGACGGAGTCTCGAGAGTGGATTGTTGTTCAGAGAGAAAGATGATCTTGCTTTGTTCAACGAAATGCAGACCAGAGAAAGAGACAATTTCTTGCTTCAGTCGACTGATGACATTGAAGACACATTTTGTAATCTTCTATACTGAACCCGGTTCTTTAATTTGTGTGTGTGAGTGTTTTTTTTTTTTTTTTTTGTTCTGTTTCCC
Organism: Juglans microcarpa x Juglans regia; assembly: GCF_004785595.1. Taxonomy (NCBI): domain Eukaryota; kingdom Viridiplantae; phylum Streptophyta; class Magnoliopsida; order Fagales; family Juglandaceae; genus Juglans; species Juglans microcarpa x Juglans regia. The sequence continues at coordinate 9,417,582 of NC_054598.1, read as the reverse complement.
CTTATATAACAATGCTGAATTTCTCTTTGAATTTGAATTGTCGTTTACAGCAACAAAATTGAGACACTTTTCTGCAAATAAGCTTGGAATCTCCATTCCAGCACGAGGAGAGAGTAGTGACCTGCTCAATGCCGATGAGGAGAAGAATGACTATGACTGGTAGGTCTTCTTTATCATAATCTGATTCTTTTAACCTTTTATCTTTGAATCACTATTGAAATTTTATTTTTTCCACATATATATTCAAATTTGAAATGATGCGATTGAATGGGGTCATAATTGAAGTGTCTTGTGGCTGGAAATTTTATTGTCTTGCAGAGTGAGAAATATTACCTATACGTACAAAAAGAAAAAAGAAAAGAAAAAGATTATGGCTTGCAGTAAGCAGAAAGAGGATTTAAATTGCAACAAAATTGACTACTTCGCTCGTACACATTAATGGGAAATTACCTTCTTGATAGTCCAGTCTTTCATCATGAAGCTGTAAATTTTACTGTAAAAAATTTGTCAAATTATTCTCCTGATCACAAGAGTTTGTTTGGAAGATATATATGGCACTTTTCTCCTGCATGATGGTTTCTAGCTGGTATAATTGAATTTTTCATTTTTTCGGTTCTAATGGAATTCCTGGTATTATTCATTTTACAGGTTACTAACCCCTCCGGACACCCCTCTGTTTCCTTCATTGGACGATGAGCCACAACCAGTTAATGCTGCACCCAGGGGCAGACCTCGGAGTCAACCTATTTCTATATCAAGATCCTCCACAGTAAGTGTTTGGAACACTTTAATGATCATAATCAGCTTGCTTATACTAGAAGTTTCCTTGATGAAAAGCATGCTCGTCTCTATGCTCTGGCTGGGATAATTTGTGCATCTTTTTTGCAGATGGAGAAGAGTTTCAGAAGCAGTAGGGGTAGTGCCAGTCCAAATCGCTTAAGCCCATCTCCTCGGTCTGGGAGTGGCACATTCCAGTCGAGGGGAAGGCCTTCATCAGCAACTCATTCCAGTCCACCCCCTGGTCTACGGCATGCTACTCCATCACGGAGGCCGTCCACTCCTCCAAGTAAACCCTCAACACCTGCTCCAAGGTCTTCTACCCCAACTCCTCGGAGGGTGAGCACTGGGTCCAGTGGTAACATGGCCTCACCAGTGACTAGAGGACCTTCCCCCATAAAGACAAATCGAGGGAACTCTGCTTCGCCAAAAGTAAGGGCATGGCAGGCAAATATTCCAGGTTTCTCCTCTGATGCGCCTCCCAATCTTCGTACTTCTCTGGCTGATCGACCAGCATCATATGTGAGGGGTTCCTCACCAGCATCCAGAAATGGTAGGGATTCTACCTCCAAATTCAACAGGCAATCAATGTCCCCAACAGCTTCTAGAAGCATCAGTTCATCTCATAGTCATGATCGAGACAGATTCAGCTCTCACAGCAAAGGTTCTGTGGCATCGTCTGGTGATGACGATGTAGACTCGCTACAATCCATTCATGTGGGGAGTTTAGACCGAGCAACTTCAAGGAGAGTTGGTGCATTATCAAATAACCAAGCTCTGCCCTTCTCTAAGAAATCAACTAGAATAGTGTCCTCAGTATCTACTCCAAAAAAATCATTGGACTTTGTCCTTCGACAGACGGTATATTTCAGTTACACTTTTGTTCTTCATCATCAGCCTTTTGCAAGTGAGCATCAATTGAGTTGGGAATAATTAATGTTCTCACATCTCTTGTTGAGATCGAATGACCAATCATAGAGGTTTAATCCTTAGAATAGTTGGTCTGTGTGCATATATTCTCATTCTTAAAAACTTTTTACTCTTAAGATTTGACTGTTATCTACTTGTAAAAGAAAAAAGATTGTATACGTCCAGTGTACTTGGTTACTCCTATTGATATATATATATATAATATTTTTACTTATAAAAAAAGAAAAAAGAAAGAAGATTTTACTGTTATGTTGCTAGTAGAAAATTTTATGAGGATTCCCCCTGCCCCTTGGTTTTTGCAACAGTGTGAACTCATGAAGATTTGTCAATTAATAGTTCATATTTATTGTATCTGATGGGCTTAAGCTATTCAAAATTTGAGCAGGATAACCGGAAAATTCCTCAGAATATGTTCAGACCGCTCTTATCCAGTGTCCCCAGTACCACCTTTTATGGTGGGAAAGCAAGTTCTGCATATCGTTCACTGATATCTAGGAACTCCTCAGTCACAACAAGCAGCAATACAAGTTCTGATCAAGGTGTAGGTGCTGCCCTTGATACTGAAGGTAGTGACCCGAACCAGGATGATGCAGCAAGTGAATGTGCGAAAGTTGCGTATCCTGACGTTCATGAAGAAGTATTTGCCTTTGATAAGATGGATGTAGTGAATGAAGGTATTGGGCATGAAGTGCCTGTTGTGTCACTTCACATTCAGCATGCTGACTTTGATAAAGGCCCTGCAGTTGACTATGTTAATGTTGACTCTGGAAACTCTGGTCACCATGGTATTGCCATGGGAATTAATGCGACTTCTGCAGCTTTTCATGCCAAGGCTGACTATTTAGAAGTTGATATTCTTGAAAATATGGAAATTTGTTCGAAGTGTGGCTCTACATACATTGCTGTTGGTGAACTGGAAGGAGGCATTGAACTTTGTCCAGAATGCTGGAGGAAAGATAAAATTTTGAGTGCCATAATTCCAGAAACAGCCACCGTAGTTCCTGTAAAGTCCCTCTTGATGTCTACGAACATTTCTGCAGAAGAAAAACCTTTGGATGAGATGGAGCCCCAAATTATTATACCTGAATTTGAACACATTGCTTATGTGGGTGAACCAAATGTTTCACAGGGTGAAGAGAATGTTGAGCAAGGCCAGACTCCCCTGAGTGAGCAACAACATAACTACTCTCGAGAATATGCAAAGTCGTTGATGGAGGAAACTGAGCATAGGGATGTCAACGAGCAAGAGAGGTGCCAACCAACTGTTGGTTACCGCATAACTGATAATGAAATTGGGGGTCAGCAATTGCATCACTATAATGAGTATCCAAATTTGAAGGTTGACTTTTCAGAAGGTACAGGCATCTCTATACTGCTGAAGAGGTCAAGCAGTAACAAGGGGCCTGTTTTTCAAGGCAGAACATTTACTGCTGCTACAATACCTTACGATGATCTTTCTCTTGCAAGAGACAGTGTAAGCAGTATGAGAAGCTCCGTTGGGCATGGCAGTTTCTCAGCATCATCATCTATTGATTTCAGCTTAGCTAGACAAACGGAGAGTCGTGTACAACGACAGTTAAGCAGCAGGAAATCTGACCTGGAGAATTACCGATATGACATAAACACGAAGCCTCAAAGCAATGGGTCATCTTTATGTGGCAGTTCAAACCCTGCTCACCTTGGATCAGATCTTGCGTCAAGCACATTTATAGAAGAAAACTCTGAGGTTTCTGCTGGGAATGTAAAAGATGCTAAAGTGGAAACACCAACAGCATCTGAAGAACAAGCACTCGTGTTGGAATATATGCAAGCAGGTGCTACTGGTACATCTTTTACTGGGACAACAGTTGTCGAGAATGATAATTTTGAATGTGATGATGGTAGTAGAGCACTTGATGCTTCCAACTTTGAAATATCCAGTCATGCTGTCAGTGTTCAGTTAGAGGACAACATAAATTATGAAGATTGTGTTTCTTGTGGAAATGGCCAAAATTTCACCGAAAATGCAAGGAGTACCATGTATATGGAAGCATCAAATAGAACTCCAGATTCCTCTTTTGGAGAAGAATTTGCCTTGCTTAACGGTAGCATTGATGAAGTGGACGTTGCACAGGTTCTTTCACAGAGCACTTTGGTTACTATGTCGGATGGGAAATCTGAACAATGCTGTCAGAGTACCCCTGGTTCACAGATTGATGAAGTCTCTCTGATTTGGAAGAGCACCAAGGGCGAATTGCAGGAGTCTTATGTTACAGCCTCTTCAGAAGGGGATTTAATTGCTGCAGTTTCGGAGCCCAACACCTCTGATCATGCACATGGCATCCTTGGTATGCCTGTCTTGCACATTTTTTTTGTCTACTTTCTACTTGGGATTTACACTATCATAGTTGCATCTCATTGATTGCCTATGACATTTATGGTGTTTCAATTTTTGGTCTGAGCATTTTAATTTGCTACCAAATGGCTCCATCAAACCTTGAATGTACTTGGTTGTTTGTGCCACAGAAGTGAGTGTTCTGACATCTCAACATTATTTGCTTATACTCAGACAAACTTAGACAGACATGTAATGGATGATTTTGGTGACTAAGTTCTGTTTAAATGATTTTAGCTTGTCTTAGCAATAGGAATGTGATAGATCGCATTGTCCTGATTTGCTTTCTAGCATTTACCAGAAAAGGTAGATTATTCTATGAACAGACGGTATTCATAGGTTTATTGCCAAATAGCTACTAGTTCCCAGACTTCATATTTGGGTTGGGATATTCTTGCAAATTTTTCCTAATTGAATGATAATTCATGCATTCAGTCTATCCTCATTTTATGCCATCACTGCATACATTTTTATGTGCATCTGTATATTATGACATTGCCATGTATATTGATTTGCCTTCATTATCTGGTCTCGATTCTTCTCCTTTGTAATTTGTACTGGTTGATTCCATTTACTTGAACACTGCATTCCATCTTCTGCAAACCAGTTGCTGATCCAGAGGATATAATGGAAACCAACTTTTCTGACTTTGTTACCAGCTTTTAAATCCTTTGGAAATTCAGTTCATGTGACACATTTGATGTGCTGAAGCCCTTTTTTGAGATAAAATTAACAAGTCTTGGGAAACTTCTCTGACAAATTCCTAATGTTTTTGACAGAGGAATCAACAGTAATGGTAGATGGTCAGGGTGGAAGTAAGTCAAGAAGTCTAACACTTGAGGAGGCAACAGATACAATACTCTTCTGCAGCTCCATCGTCCAAGATCTGGCCTACCAGGCGGCCACCATGGCGATGGAGAAGGAAAGCTCAATCCCATTGGAAGGTTCCTGGCCAACAGTTACAATACTGGGAAAATCAAATTCTGAGAGAAAGGTTCCACGAGGCAGAACTGCTGGCAAACGCGCTTCGAAAGCCCAGAAGGCCAGGCAAAGGCAGGTGGAAACAGATGCGAAACCCGCATCCAATAAGACTGAGAATGATGAGAATGTTGACGACTCTTTGACCCGATATGTTGGTATTCCCAACAAGGTGGACAGCATGAAGCCTCCAAAGCTGGAATCCAAGTGCAACTGCACAATAATGTGAAGTTCATTTTTTATTAAGGTCGTGCTCAATGGTGACCAACATGCTATTCCCTTGTATGTTACTGGCTAATGCTTGAAGGGCTGTTTGACTTGTTGCCAATCGGTTCCTGGTAATCCAATTTCTTTGTGAGAAATGCCATGTTGTCTTTGGGGGCAGTAATTGTAAAGTAATTTTTTTTCTTTCCTCTTTTTTCTTTTTTTGTTAGGCTGGCATTAGTGAGAGGCACTGGAGTTTGTGTTTGCCCCAGTAGCCACATTCTTGTTCCCTTTGGTTCAATCCTCCATAAGAGATGTGTGAACGAAATTCCACTCATTCTTATTCATTATGATTGTGAAGTATATAGCTTTGTTTCATTTGCAGTTTAGTAAGGCTGGCAACTCTTATCTCTTGACAAACTAATTTCTAACAACTTGTATTATTTTGGAAGCATGAGTTTTGCTTCTGTTGAGTTTTGTTATTCATTCCCGTGCATAGTTTGAAATTCCGTTCCATTCCAGCCATTCCGGTTGGAATTTTCCATTCAAGTCTAGTATTCAGTACACTATACATTCTTGTTCCGTTTCGCTCCAAATTCCGGCCCGCTTTGGCCATTCCGGTCAAATTTCAGCCATTTTCGTTGGAATTGGCATTTCGGGCCCTATTTTGTTTTGGACTGTTTTTATAATTTTCTTGTGCTTTGATGATATTTTTATAAATTTTAAATCTAGATGATATTTAATTAGTTCTAAAAATATAAAATGTATTTATATAATTTTAATTTTTTGTAGTTTTAAATATGTTCCCTCATTCTTTTTTTTTTTAAATATTGTTATTTTTAATAATTTCTCTATTATTTTATTTTTTTCTTTGTTTTTGTGACTCAACTCAAGTTTTTGATTTTCTCAAAAGTATATTTGTTTTATAAATCTTCAATTCTTCCATATATATACACATATACATGATACACACTTACATATACATGTATTTATTCTATTAGTTGTTAGTTTATATATACATATAAATATTTATATAATATATAGTTAATCCGAAATGGTACACCGGAATGCACCCGTACTGAAATATTTCGTTCTACTTAAATCGGAATGCTCACCGGAATGAAATTTAAAACTTTGCTCCTGTGTCAAGTGACTATAAAATTGGCCATAAAATAATTTTAAAAATTTCATAAAAATACTATTAAGTATTTATTATTAATTAAAGAAAGCCTGTTAGGAAAATTCCACAATAAAACTATAAAATTGGAGATTAATAAAAGAGAAAATCAATTTAAAATTTTTATTTTTTACACACTCAACACATCAATGATGTGGAAAATTTTCATATCAACTATACTAAAAAATAACTAATATTTTAATTTTTTAAAAAATATAATAGGTGCCACTATAAATGGTAGGCCAAACTCTTAAATAAAGTTCACATTCTTGTCACCCAAGCCTGTGACTACTGACTAGTGGTAAATCAGAAAATAAATAAAAGAAAAAGGATTTCAACCGTTAGAAGACCTGAATTTTTTTTTTTAAAAACATTTCCAAGGGTTTCCTTGAACTTCAGGGGTATTTTTGGTAAGTCCGAAAGCGTTTGGCGGGAAAAGTAAGAGGAATAGGATTAGGAATCCCTTCCCTCTGCTACTGTCAAACGATCCATCAATCTCTGCATGGAATCAGATTCAGAGTCCTCCGATGGCTCTCATATTTCCGCCACTCCTCCTAGAGAGTCAAATCCACCACCATCACGACCCGCTCTTCGCTCTTCCAACAAATCCAGAATTAGGGTTAGAGCCTCCTCCTCCAATCACTCTACTCCCATTTTGAAGTCCAAAAAACTCTCTTCCAATCCACCCTCAAATTCCGATCCCACACCCACACCCACACCCACACCCAAAGACCGCTCACCCATCCCCTCTCCCCTCTCTGGTCTCCCGTTCCAAATCCGCCGCCCGTCCGATCAAATTTCAGCAATCTCCACTGTCGAAACCCTCCCCGCCAGGCACCTGTCCAGCTCTGCATCTTTCTCGAAATTCCGGAGGCCCTCTCTCAATTTCGAAGATGACCCATCCCCTCCTCCCGTGTTCGATTCAGAATCCCATGTTGAGAGTAGTGGAACTCATCGACTTGCATCAGGCTTGGTTTCGCAAGAATCAAAAAGCGAAGCTGTCAATACTTCAAATCCGGTGAAGAAACATCCCAATTTGATAGGAGGGAACGCTCCTCAGCCGCCTGTGAAGTTGCGGAAGTGTGGCAATGAAGGGAACTTTGTGAGGCTAAACTTGAATAGGAGTAAGCGCAGGTTTTTGAACAAAGGCAGTAGAAGTAGAAACAGTTATGTATCAGGTGGTCGAAAATACTATAGAAAACGTAGGAGAAAATTGGAAGGTGAAGGTGAGCCTGAGAAGAGTACATGTGAAGAAGACGGTCTGGTTGTCGAAAGCGTGCAACAGAAGCAGAGGAAGGAGTCCCAAAGTGAGAAGTCAGATGGCAAATTGATTGAGGAGGTGGTATCTGTGACTAGAAATGAGCCGTCGGATGAGAACCTGGTGAAGTTGTTGAAGGTCATGTACGGTTATGATTCATTCCGAGATGGGCAGTTAGATGCGATTAAGATGGTGCTTGCTGGGGAATCGGTGATGTTGGTTTTGCCGACTGGTGCCGGAAAGTCATTGTGTTATCAGTTGCCGGCGATGATTTTGCCAGGGATAACGGTGGTGGTGAGTCCATTAATTGCGTTGATGATCGATCAACTGAAACAGCTGCCCCCGATGATTCAGGGTGGTCTTCTTTGTAGCAGTCAGGTACTTAATGCTCCCTCTCTTTTTTCACACAAATTTTTTGTACAGGTTGCGTGATCAATGTGCTTTCTATTGTTTTAGACAGCTGAACAAGTCTCGGAGACACTGAGGCAGATTCAAGAAAGGACCATTAAGGTGCTTTTATCAACAATCTATTGATAGTTTTAGGTTTTTCAATTGTCTTTCGAACATGTCTGCGCTAACACACACTGAGGATGAGAATCATATCGCTAGCATGATCTGGGTGTCACGTCCGCTTTGTTTGCTACAAAGTAATTGTTGGTATTCTTTCATGAATGTAATTTTTTTGATAGGTATTATTTCGTGAATGTAATGTTGTAGATTCTACAGCACATCTAGAGTACAGGTTTTTACCACTTGCAGTAAATGCTGAAAGCTAAGGTATTGCGGTTTCTATTTCAGGTACTTTATGTCTCACCAGAGAGATTTTTCAATGCAGAATTCTTGTCATTATTTTCTACCAATTTATCTGCATCACTTGTGGTGGTAGATGAAGCTCACTGTATATCTGAATGGTGAGTGGTTGCAGTACCTCTTGAGTCTTGTCTGCTTGGGTTTTGCCTTGTTCTAATCAATGCTTATTTTAATCAAGATTATGTAATAGTCCTCTGTTTTCCTGCTAACATCAAATTCTTAAGTGTAAATTTTGGATAAACCTACTATTTGAACAATTTTGCAGGTCGCATAATTTTCGGCCTTCATACACAAGGCTCAGGGCATCAATGCTTCGTGCTTCGCTCAATGTTAAGTGCATTCTTGCAATGACTGCTACTGCCACTATCACAACTTTGCATGACGTTATGTTTGCCCTCGCCATTCCGCAAACCAATATTATCCAAAAAGCACAATTAAGGGACAATTTACAATTGTCAGTATCTTTGAGTGGAAATAGGCAAGTGGAAATAGTATTTTAATATAGGGACAACTGCATTTTGCAATTCATGATACCATTTTAATTTTAATTTGCACCATAAATTATGTCTAAATCTAGTGTAATTGGATGCGCCCATGGTACTTAATGGGATTTAATTGGTTAATAAAAAAAAAAATGTATCATAAACTATCAAAACTGACAATCGGCACCTTAAACTTTCAAATTTCGGCAATTTGCATCCTTAGTTAAGATTTGGCCTTATGATTGTGCCAATTGTTAGTTTAGGTAATTTAGGATGTGTAGTGCAAAATGGCCATCGTTTAGGGGTGCAAATGGTAATTTCCCATTTATTCTATATTCGCAATTTTCCATCTTGAATTGATTACTTAAAAAAATATCCATCTTTAATTGAACTAATCTACTGTTGAATTTACCCATTATTACTATAATGAATATAATAGGTTGAAGGATTTGCTGATGTTGTTAAACTCCCATCCCTTCAAGGAAGTTCATAGCATCATTGTATACTGCAAATTTCAGGTATGCACACGCAATTAATTGATTGTTGACATACTTCATAATCTATGGTTTGGTATTTTTTTTAAACAACAACAGTGTTTGATTTCATAATACTGTGTTCGAATGGTGGTTCTCTGCATCTCTGCAGGTTGAATCTCATCTATTGCAATTTTCTAAAAATGTCTGTTTGTATTGTGCGTTAGCATCCAAAGCTCCTGATTTCGGATCATGAAAGTGTGCACTTCAATATTTCTTGGTGTTGAACATTACATGATATATGTATTTTTTTTCATTTGCATAGGTTGGGTGGCCACTAATACTTGTATTTTGGTTTTGCAGTCTGAAACTGATCAAATAAGCAGATATTTATGTGATAACAATATCTCCGCGAAGGTTGGCCCTTCATTTTTCCAAGTTTTATGTTAACAATATCTCTGTGATAACAATACTTTTATGGGCTTTTAATGCTTCATGGCAACCCTGACAATATTGATGCCGTTTGCTATTAGAGCTATCATGGTGGAATCCCTGCTAGAGACCGTACCCACACACAGGAGTTGTTTTGTTCAAACAAAATTAGAGTGGTAAGAAAATTATTCTCAAGGCTGGAGTCTGAAATATATCTCATTGTCCAGTGTTCAAATTATATCATGTATTCACTTATTTGACCATCTTGTTAGTGGTTCTATATGTTATATTATGTACACCTTTCTCTTGCCTGAATCATTCACTTGCTCTTTTTGGAAGGTTGTTGCAACTGTGGCATTCGGTATGGGACTGGACAAGCAGGATGTGGGAGCTGTAAGAAGAAAACCCATAGATATGATAATTGTTATTTCTCTGCATTATATTCTCATGAACTGGTGCCCAATAGAGAAGTTTTTGGTTCATTCATTAAAGGGGTACATTAGGATGGTGTGCCAAGAGTATAGTGAAACGGATTGTGTATACGCACTTGTACAAAAAAAACAAGGAACTCATTGTGCATATACCATTGCTCCAGTATTTGTTGTGTCCTGTGCTCCAGGCTTCCTAGGGTTATCCTTCACTCAAAGTTTAATTCCATCTCAAACAAATGACATTTTCTGAAGTAAATGTTTTTTTATGGTTAGAGTAATAAATGGATGCAATAATCTGGTGTTGGAATCTATGAAACACTTCCATCTAGTCTGTCTATGACCCCGAGATATTAAAAGATTGGTTGTTCTCAGCTGGCATTTTTCTTCACTGACAGGAATGTTTAGCTGTCCATTTTGACATATCTTTCCATGGCAATATCCATGCTCTTGTGTGAAACTATCACAGAGAAATCGATATCAAAATCTCCTTCACTTTTTTTTCCAGGTAATTCATTACAGCTTGCCAGAAAGCTTAGAGGAATATGTTCAGGTGGAAATATGGTTGTTAACCTCTGCTTGGTTGTCAGAATTTTCTCTATGCTGTATGCTCAATGAAATGAATGATACGCTTGTGTAGGAGATTGGTCGTGCTGGAAGGGATGGGAGGTTGTCCTATTGCCATCTCCTTTTTGATGATGACACGTACTTTAAACTCCGTAGTCTTATGCACAGGTAATCAAATATATATTGCACCTATGCTATTCACCTTTTCTTCTATGAGGCTTTATCAGTCCAGAACTGACTTGCAGTATGGTTTTCTCAGTGAAGGAGTAGATGAATATGCCATAAACAAGTTTCTGAGTGAAGTTTTCGCCAGTGAAAAGAATTTGCATGGGAAAATATGTTCATTAGTCAAAGAATCTGCATCCCGCAAGTTTGATATGAAAGAAGAGGTCATATCCTTGTATCATTGCTATATCAATCTTTTAAATACTGAATTACTGGAGATAATTGATGTTTATGGATAAATTTTGGGCAGGGTTTTCTTGTGGCATCATCTCGCAATTTCCGTTTTGTTAAAGCGGTAACTTTATTTTAACCCTTAGGGGTCGGCTCAAGTGGTAAAGGTCTTGGTCTTGGTGGTATGCTCTCTCTAGGTCTAAGGTTCGAATCCTCTTGGGTGCAAACAATTTGTAGTGGCCATTGGACTGGAGGATTTTCCCCTTGACCCGAGGTGCACTTGCAGGAAACTCCTTGCCAAGGGCCTGTGCACCTCCGGAATTAGTCGGCATGTTGTTCTCGGACACCCAATGCCAATAAAAAAAAAGTGATCACTTTATTTTGATAATTGAAAACAAAAAGAGAAAGGAAAATCTAGTATGAGCAAGTTATTGATTGATCCAAACATTTAGAAGAATTTCAGACCTGATTGAGTAAAGTGGAGTATGCATTCACCAAAACAGGGATCAGTTCCTTAGGATGAAGTTCCTTACGAGGCTGACTTATGTAAAAGATCCTAGGATTCTAGGTATATAAGGTCTTGGTGATTTTACTTACCTTTTTACTAGTTGTTTATGGAAGTATTTATATCAGTTCTGATGTCTGATGTCAGTTATTTATAAAGAGGTGGAGACGCTTGTTCTGATGAAGGAGACCCTGTTTGCTGATGTCTTAGAGTAATTTTTTGAGGTTGATATGTCGATTATAATGGTACTCTTGTTTATGTAGGGTCCTTTCTTTCTCCCTCTGTCGATTTTCTAACCTGTAGCTGACAAACAATGTAATGGTTAACTTTGAGCTACGTGGTCTGTTTAGATCACTGGCATGTGTTATGAAGGCAAGGTGTATTTGCCATGCAGCAGCTGAAGTTTTGGAAGAGACTATGATACATGTGTTCTCTTGTCTCCTTTATCTGTTTCAGGACTATAGTTCCTATGATGCAATACACATAATTTGCACTTTTGCATGGATGCTCGACACTAGCACTGTCTTCTTGGTGCTTGAAAACTGTGAATAGTGATGATGTGCCTTGTAGAATTTCCTCTGGCATATTCTATGTGCTAAATTGCTTGTTGCTGGTATTTGCTCTTGCAGGTGATGCTGACAATTCTAACTCACTTGGAGTTGGGGGAAGTGCAATACTTGCGCTTACTTGCACAACTGAATGTAACTTGCACTCTAAACTTCCATAAGGTTGGTGGCAAACATTTTTTCAATTTTTTTTATTTTTTATTTCTGTTAGCTTGCTTCGGTGTTCTAATGGGTTCAGGAGGTATGCTATATTTTTTTATTGAGATGGTTTTTTATCTTTATTTATCATGTTATACCATGCATTTCATGATTTTTAAAGATTTTGGTATCTCTCAAGTGTAGACTCCCCCAGTGTTGCTTGCTGAAAAGGATATAGCAGTTGCAGCAATTCTTAAGAAGTTAGTAGACTTTCTAACTTTGATTACAAGCAACTAAATACTACTAGCTCATGGATCTCTTTAGTAAATCAACTTATGCTGAATGAGATTTTTCAGATCTGAAACTAAGCAAGGGCAATATGTTTTTGACATTCCCACCACGGCAAATAGCATTGGGATTACAGCGACTGACCTATCCAATCAGTTGCAGAATCTAAAGGTTCAATATATTAGGCCACACCAAAGTTATTTCATGTTTTATTTCCTTCTCTAGTTCGAAGAACTTTATTATGTTACTTTCTCACTCTCTTTTAGATGCTAATGCATATCAAGCTATTTCTCTTGTTCTTTTTATTATTATCTCAGTTAAAGGGAGAAATAACATATGAGCTGAAGGACCCAGCGTATTGTTATACAATTATGGAAGTCCCTGGGGATTTTTGTTCTCTATCAGCTCATCTTACAAAATGGTTAGCAGAAGTCGAAATCAGCAAGGTGATTGGTTATACTGTTAACGTGTATCCATCCATCCATCCATCCATCTATCTATATGTGCTTTTTAGTATTGGATGTTGAATCACCTTTCCAAAGCTCCAATTGACATTTGGCGGTGTTGTCAAGCCCAATGTTTTCAAGCCAGACCAGCTAAAAAACCGATAAAAGGAGAGGTTCTAGGGTTGGAGGTCCAACCGATGGGCAATGTCCATTGGGATTGGACCGTGACACCATAAATATGAAACATAAGTTATCTATAAATAAGTTTTTTAGATTCGTATACTTAAAATGATGAAAAGCATTGGTCTCATGGTTGTATTTTTAAAGAGTAATATTAGATACAGTTCTAAGGTGTGCAAGTCCCGCACGCTCCCTTTGAAAAAGAGGGGTCCACCATTAAAAAATTTAATTTTTTCATGTAGGTCCTATATTTATCCACTTTTTTCAAAGGGAATACGTGAGGTTTGCACACTCTAGGACTGCAAATATCATTTCTCATTTTTAAAATGATTATAACTTGAATTTAAGCTATGAAATTTGCAAATTAAATATTTGGTGCCGACTTATGTATAAAAAATATCGTAATATTGTAAAGAAAAAAAGTTACATAATAGTGTAGGGCGAATGCATGAAATGTCTATTTCTTGGTTGGATGGTTATAGTTCAAATCCTACCATTATTAAGCTTAATAAATTTTTCAAATTGACTAATGATAATTAATTTTATGGTTTGAACAATCCTAATTATATCAATATTGTAGGTGTTGCTCTTGTATATGTCCCATGTACTTGGCTATGCCCTTTTTTAACAAAATCTTATTTACTGCTAAAAAATTGTATCGATATTGCAAAACTCTTAACAATGTAGTATTTATTGTTTTACATAAAAATGTCAACTTGGGTTGGACTAGCCCTAACACCCACAAATGGGCATGCTGGCCAACCGTCTTACCGTTGATTTACCCACAAGTGTGCTAAACCAAAAGAAGACCGGCTTGTGGTTCAATTGGTTCAGTTGGTTGGTTCAATTTGGATTTATAATATTGGGACAAGGGGTCCATAACATATCAACTTAATGATATGAACTATCTATTATTGCTGTTATATCATATAAATGTCATGTCTTAGCGATTTTTTATTGTATATAAGATTATTAATCGTTTAGTCTATAAGTTACTTTTTTATTAGTTATTAAGATGTTTTTCCTTTTTTCTTGAAAAGGCGTGGGACAGTCTTTGCTCTTTACTGTTTCAACCTACAAATGATACATGCTATACTTATTTTTTGGATTAGGTACGGAAGTTGAATGCAATGTTTGATGCTGTAGTCTTTGCGGTGAATGGATGTGAGAAGATGCATGGTTGCTATGGGTGTCAACATACGCCGTGCCTTCAAAGGAAGATTATGGCCTACTTTAATGGAGAAGATAATTCGGACATTTCTAATAAGACGAGTCAAAGCAGGTTGATATCTATCTGTACTACGATGACTTCAATCATAAAAATATATTACACATGCATGCCTAAACTTCAAACGTGTGAATCCCACTGTTCATGTAATTAATTTGGAACCTCAAGTATCCATGTTTTTATTTGAAGATGCTTTTTCATTGAACTGATAACATATTATTTTCATGTGCAGCCCATTTTTACGAGCAGATATAAAGGTGAGATGTTGTACAGGGGTGCTTAGATTTTGCAATAACGGAGACTCGTGTTTAGCAGTATCAATATATTTGATTTGTTTTTGGCGTAACAGGTCTTTCTACAGAGTAACTCACATACTAAATTCACCCCCAGAGCTGTTGCAAGGATAATGCATGGAATTGCAAGCCCCGCTTATACTTCTACAATGTGGTCTAAAACCCATTTCTGGTATATCAAAATGAACCTTCTTTCCATTTTACTGAAACAGTTGGGTTTTGGTTCATTGTTTAGGGCTTTTAGTGAGGTTAACATCATTCATCATTGATGGGGATAAGCCACTTAAAGACCTGGAACAAATCTTAACTTACATATATTCTGTAACTCCTTTGTTCATTTGCTACCAGTGAGTATTAAAATAAACATCAGTGCTTCTAATCTATTGTATGATGTCAGTTTGATTGAGAAAATGTCAAAATTATAGTTTTCTTGCTTCTTCCATCCAGTGCAAGGTCATGTGGGTCATATGATAGGTCTCTATTAGGAGGTATCCTGGACCAAATAATGCAGTCTGTCTGTTATAGCCTTCAAAGGAATGTTAATCTTTTATAGTTATCAATATCCTTAAGGAGCTCATGGAAATGTGGTTATCAGATTTTTTTCCTTCTTAATAACTCTTCAGTGGTAAAAAGTTTTTAATGGGTCTCGAAAAGATTCGGGATTTAGCTTTTATGGATATTCTGTAAAAAAGAAAAACAAATGGAAAGTACATTCTGACCCAGAATAAATATGATCCTGCATAGTCCTTGAAATAGTCAGATCCACTATCCATGGGTCATGATGGATTTGAATGTTTTGTGAGGTGTGAATAAAAATGGAATCATCTTATTCTAATTTTGATGCGATGAAGACACGATGACTTGATTGGGAAATTGCAATGCAATTATTAAGTTAGTGATTTTACTCAACAGTAAATGACTCTCCCTTGTGAGAAAGTCTAGGGTAAATTAAGCTTTAATTTGGATGCACTCGAGCCAGTAGCATAGAAGTACGCTCTCGCAAACCATTTCTAGTTAGTGGTAGTTGCTTAAAATACTTTGCCTAGGAAGAAGCTGAGCTAGTAATGCTATTTCTGGGTCACAGGGGAAGATATACACAAATAGACTTCCAGATGGTAATGGAAGCGGCAAAAGCAGAACTCATGAATTTTGTTGGGAAGGATGCACTTTAGCTGTTCAGGATCTGGCATCCAGCAACTAAACTGCAGGGCTTCTGGAGGTAATACAATGGTGAAAAATAATCTTTAAGAATCATGCATTTCTTCAACTTATTTTTTCTTTGGGCTATGAGAACAGATGTTCCCTGGATTTATGGGTGATTTTATTTGTCATTGTTCAAAGGCGCTAACAAAATAAATGGTATGGACAATTTAGAACAAGGGACGTTGTAGAATAGATGAATATGGGATGTATGTGGACAAAACCCTCCACAGCAACATAATTTGTGCATGATTGACTAATGTTCTTTGTATCGTCAACTACAGTGGTATTTCTATCCTTTTTATTCCTGCACTACAGTTTTGCTGTCCTGTCGTTAAAAATGTAGAACAAATCATTTTTGGCTATAATGGTTGAGTAATTATTGATTTCCTTCGAAATGCATCAAGACGAAGCGACTGTCTTTGGCATTGTTTTGTGGTAGGATGGGTTAAGCCAAGATTCTGATGACGGGAAGAGCTCGGGTCAAGATTCAAATCCTCATAGTTCTCCTTACAGCCGTCATCTTACCATCCTTACATTTGTGGCAAAGTTATTCCAAGTACAAGGGGTTTAGGACCCATAAACAGTAGGAACGATCTAATCTGCATCTGCCATGAAAGGGATTGTAGCGGATAAGGGCTAGAAGAAAATGAAGACTACTTCAGTTCTGGATTCTGATCATCACCATAGACTGCGTCAAATCATTGCCATTGTTGGACTTGCATCGAGTTAAGCAGGTTTGCTTCTAAGGGGATCATAAACAAGTTAAAAGACTGAAAACTATGATAGTTTTCTTGCAATGCTTACTACCAAATGCCAAATGGTAAGATGGGGTGCCTTGCCGTTAAAGCAGGGTTCATCATCAGCTTTACTATTATTTTGTAGGATTCATTAGAAAATAGTTTCTAAGCAAAATTTGCATTCTTTAATTAGAAGTGAGACAGATGGGTTTGCAAGTATTTCAAAGAAACGGCACTCCCTGTTGTAACAAAAGGAAGATGATTTTGGCTTTTGGGAAGGATGCATGAATACTAACTTTTGAACTCTCGATATGTAATATAACATGTAGATGCATATAAATCCGCTTACCAGTCAAAGATGTCATCTATTCGACACAGAAGAGGATGTCATGGCAGGATAGAAGTTGCTCTGTTTGATTGGATTAAAAACTTAGAGGGAAAAAACAGTCAAGCTTGAATAGTACGTTAGAAAAAGATTCAAAAGAAGGAAATTAAGGGAGTCGGTCCACGGCTGGCTCGATCAAGTTATAGAAACCTTCAACGCATGATTAGTTGAGATATCCTGTTGACTGACCCTTTTATTTTATTATTATTATTATTTTTTTTTTTTTTTGGTCAATGGATAATGTGGTTGTGACCACGACCTGCACATACACGCCTTAATGTTCGCAGCATCCATGTGATGTTCCAAAAGCTAGCTGAATGTGCATGTATTTTAGCATTGAAAATGCTAATGATCCACAAAATGCCTGCCTCATATTGAAAATGTATTTTAATATTATTATTATTTTGAGATTTGAAAAAATTAAATTATTTATTATATTTTGTGTTAAAATTTAAATAAATTATAATGATGAGTTGAGATGTATTAAGGATGAAACATACCTATCACAATTGCGTTAAAAGTTTAGGTGGAAACGAAGGAAAGAGAGATGTATAAATAAAGAAACGAGAGGGTGTAGGGGTAGAATATTCTAAGCCATGATTTGAGCAAGCGAGGAGGCTTTATTCAGTTGAGAGAGAGAGAGAGAGGCGAAGACCGTTAGTTAAATAAGGTTTTTTGGTTTGGTTCTGTCTCCCTCCTTCCTCTTCTCCTCGGTCTTCTCTTCATTCTTCTTTTTTTCTATCCAAATGAATCGAAACTCGCCACCTAAAATAACGCTTTTGTAGGATCCCAGAACCAGCCGGTCCTATCTTTCCTCCATCCACTTCCAACGACCGTAGTCTCTTTTCCCTCTCGAAGAAAGAAACAGGTAATAACACCCGACAACACAATATTGTGTCGCGGAAAATCGAGATTTGGGATTCCGTCTGTTCTAGCGAGAGAGAGAGAGAGAGAGAGAGAGAGATGGGTGAGGAGGCGGCTACATCGGATTCATCATCGACCCTGTCATCTTCAATCTTTACGAATTACCCTCTCCTTTCTGCTCTCGCCGCCTTCGCCATTGCCCAGTCCATCAAGTTCTTCACCACCTGGTCTCTCTCTCTCTCTCTCTGTTAATGGGCTTTGGTTGTTTTCGAAAATAGACATTGAAAAAAACTGGATCTTTCTTGGCTCTCCTTTTAATTTTTAAATGTGATGTAACAAGATTCAATGTCTTGTTTTGTTGTTTGCCTTGGATCAAATATAATTCTTCTACTGTGTCTTAAAAAGAAATTGTGATTTTGCTCTCTGATTACATCTTAAAATAAGTGTAGCTTTGCCCCGATCTTGAAATGAATTTGCATAGCAACTTAGCGAGTCATTTTGACAAAAAGCCTTAAAAGTTAAAACCCAAGTTCATTGTGTACTACTTTATTCTTTTTAATATTCAGCTGTATTTAAGTCCATCACCCCCATCAAAACCATGGGGGTTTGGCTGCTTTCCTATTCCTTCTCTAAATGACGACTTGTGGGGTTAATTCAGTATCAACCAATGGCACGACGGAACCAGCGCTAGATATAATACCGAATAGCGATATATGCATTGGTTGCCTTTCTAATCACCCAGTGGTGTCATTATTATTATTATTATTATTATTGCTATAAGTGATATGGAAAAGGGAATGTTGGGTGAGTAATTACTTAATTATGTGAAAGCTTTTGTACCTTAAGTAAAGAGCTTTCTAGCTATATGATGCTTCGGCTTAGATTGGTACTACAGTCCTACTTAAATTTGGTTTATCCTGAGAGTCTTAATCCTTATAGATTCGCAGGTATAATGAAAGAAGATGGGATCTCAAGCAGCTTGTTGGATCTGGTGGAATGCCATCTTCTCATTCCGCCACTGTGACTGCTCTTACTGTGGCTGTGGGGTTCCAAGAAGGCTTTGGAGGATCCATATTTGCAATTGCATTGGTCTTAGCATGTGTTGTATGATTTCCTTTCTTTGCATAGTTGGGATTCACATATTTGAGTAACATAAATAAAACCCCCTTAGACGTTTGTATAAATACTATATTGTCTGAACATCACTTTTGATGTTTGAGGTAGTCATCATTTATTTACATCCTTCAACTATTTTCAAATGAAGTGCTAGAAGAATCATTCGAATAAAAGTATTCCCTTATGGAAATTCCTGATGTAATGAATTTGGTGGCAGGTGATGTATGATGCCACTGGTGTGAGATTACATGCTGGACGCCAGGCAGAGGTTTGATGCTCTTGTTGATCGTAGCTTTTGTTGTTTGAATTCATTTTGGTTTAGATCTCTATTTATAACATTGAGATGCGACTGCGTCTTGCTTTCATTATAGTTAATCAGTTTCATGTATTGAAACTGGATTTTTTTTTTGCAGGTTTTGAATCAAATTGTGTATGAACTTCCTGCTGAGCATCCTCTGGCTGAGAGCAGACCATTGCGGGAACTTCTTGGTCACACCCCTCCCCAGGTATGCTTTATTACATCAGATTACCTTTATGATTAGACAGTAGATCCGCATGACATACCTATCAGAATTGAAGGCATTTTAGTTTATAAATCTCGGAACATACATATATCTAGATTTTTTGTTATTTTCTTGTATAACCTGTCATGTTTTTGTTTAATTTATTGGATATTTTTCTAGATAGTAGCTATATGGATCATCGTAATATGCTTTGTAACAATATTTACTCTGTAGATTGGTAGGAATGGTGATGTTGATATATGTTAGCACTTAGTTCAAGGACTTGTGCTAAATTCCTGTCTTAAAACTGTTAAAAGTCCAGATTTCAGAGAATTTAAATGCCCATTTTCCTAGAAATTCTGCCTTTCACATAGTGTATTGGGCACTGTGATACTATATAGGAGATCAATCTTGTGTTTATGGTGCATGTATTGCTGGTCACTGTAGAATTTTAATTTTCACGTTTATGAAGGTGGAATGTGAAATTCCTCTATTTTGGGGGCATCCCTGCACTCTCAATAAAGAATGGTGCAATGAGGGTCCATATTTTAAACTTACATGCATTTTTTTTTTTTTTTGGGCTGAGCTAAAAGAAATTAATTGTGTTAGCTATTGTAATCATTTGTTCATTTCATTGTTTGATTACAGGTTATTGCTGGTGGAGTGCTCGGGATTGCCGCGGCATGTATTGGCCATGTGATCACCTTGGCTAGCAGCTGAGCTTGATGCTGAAGTAGATCTCGTATATCATCAGACGGCATCTCTGATTGCCACGTCTCTTTTGAGGAATAGGATGGCAGAACTGTCACTCTAAGTGGCTCCTTCGATTTTGAATACGAAGCTCTTGTTCATGGTCTCTTGTACGCATGTTCTTATATTAAACTGCGTTCTTTTCATATAAAACAGCATAGCGTTTAATCTTTAAAAAAAAAAAATCTTCAAATTGTACCATTCTCCCTCTCAAGCAATCTAAAATCTCATATACTATTATACACCACCTATACTCATCAATGGGGTATTACAATCTCATCAAGTCTCACATTTTTTGTTGGGATATGTTACCAGTTGTATTACCTCAAGAGGAAGTCCAAGCCACATCTAAGCCATATTTCAAACTGACCAGTCAATGATATAACTAGAGAAAGTCCCTGAACCCTCTCATCAAATGTTCCCTATTATCAAAATCTATCGTTCCAAGTACACCACATTAAACATAGAGTCATCATCTTCCAAACAATCACGATTTGACGATTGCTCCGAATTCCTCTCCAACATGACAATAAATCTACCACCCTCCTAGGCATTACTCATGCAATACCAAGCCTAGTAAAGATTTCATTATATAAAAGCTTAACTACATCACAATAAAAAAGAAAATGATCCGTCGATTCTCCATTGCTTTTACACATAAAACACAAATCCATTATAAAAAAAATCACACTTTCTCAACTTATCGATAGTCAATATTTTCCATGGAAGGCTAGCCAGCCAAAGAAAGTAATATTGAGAAGAACATTACTCTTCCAAATACTATTCCAATGGAAAACAATGAAAGAATGAGTCGACATAACCTTATAAAAGGATCTGATCGAGAAGTTCATATTTCCTGAATGGGTCCAAAGCAACCTATCCTCCCCTCTAGTCTTTAAATTCAGCGCATATAAGCACTTTAAAATTTAGTAATATCCTCCACCTCCCAATCTTGGACAACTCTAATAAACCTCACAAACCATTGAAGAGAACCAATAGAAATGTCAATGTTATCAGCTACTGAAGCACCCTCATCCAACGCAATCCTATAAAGAGATGGCAAAGCATTCTTCAAGGCAACATCACCATATCAAATATCATACCATTATCTAATTCGTGTTCCCCTTCCCACCTCAAATTTGAAATTACTGAAGAAATCTTCCTATTCATTCTAGATAAATTTCCAAACTCCCACACCATGTGCCCCTCTTCATTTGAGCAACAACCTCCCAAAATACTATCATATTTAACATCAATAGCATTCCTCCAAAGAGCATCTCCTTCCCGATGATACCATTATAACTATTTCTCTAATAGTGCATTATTGAAGGTTCTCAACTTTCTAACCCCCAAACCACCGCAAGATAAAAGGGTACAAATCTTATCCCACTTAATCAAATGGAATATTTTCTTATCCTCTAAACCTCTCCACAAAAAATCTTCTCCAATCTATTCACCACCCTTGCAAGCAAAGGAAAAAAAGATAGAAAATATGTTGGGAGGTTATTGTATTGAATGAAATTAGTTTTAATGACTTTTATGCTGAATTTCACAGCGCTTAACATGTAATTAGGTTCATCTCTTATATACTTCATGTGTACTTGAACCTTGCCTAATTATGTGGATGAATAAATTCTTCTTACATATATATATATATATATATATATATATAAAGAACTATCATAAAAAGCAAAAACTTCTTGCTCTCAAGCAATTTGAGATTTCATTGCTTGAGATTTCATAACTTACACTCGTTAAGTCAGTATAAAGTATCACACCAAATGTTGTCTTTGTGACCAAGTTCAAAACAAAACTTTCGGTCCCTTTTCTTTTCGGTCTCGTTTTCGTTATCGGTTTCTTTCGCTCTACACTTTTCCTTTTACGTCTTTAGGAGAGTGAATTGTTGCCACTTTTTCGTGAGCTGGTCTTAAAATTTAAAATTAACAGAGAACATTCAAATAACAGTACAAGTTATTATACCTGCAAAAGATAACACACACAAACAAGAAGCTTATAATAGCAGAAACTTCCGCCATGGGATTGCTTCCACCCAAGAAATTTAAGGTCAAATTCCACGAACGGTCAAATATTCTATGAATCGTCTATAAGGAATTGATCAATCAGGTCTGCTCCAACATCCAGTTTGCAAGAGATCTGTGGCACCTGTACTTGTAGGCAATAAAGTTCTTTCCAAACCAGATGGAGAATTCAAATAAAGGTCATAAGATTAGTTGCTGGTTTCATAAATTTGTGTTGGCTTTACACCCAATATTGTAGAAAAAACCCTCTCCATCTCCATAATAGGATCCCCAACAATTCCCGACTTCATACGCCAAGCAATGTGCTCATCAGGCCTAACTAGAATGGCTCCTTTGTCAGTCATCTGACATATATCCCACCATGATGATGAAGTTGGTGACCTCTTCACTTCCACAACATTTACATAATCCTCCAAAGAGGTCAATGCCACCTTACTTCCTGCTACAATCCCTCTTACAGTTCCATTAGGCCATAAAACACATACCTTGGCAGAAGCTTTGAATTCCTTCGCCACCTTGACTGCAGCATGAGCAAGAGGCCAGGACTCATCAACTGGTGCTATAATCAGAAGGAACTCAACTTTGTCACTAGATACAAGATCCAGTGTCGAAATGATCTCCTACAAAAATGTTTTCTCACGTTAAAATTAATACAAATGGAAAACATGACATGCTAGCATATAAAAAGCATTCAAAACACTGGCAAGTTTGACACTATAGGTTTCAGGAGCTCTATTTCAATTTTCATCCAGCAATTTGTTACCTAAAGGCTAAATGATGTCTAATGTAACTATCATACAAACATCTAGCAATCTTGGTATGACAAAAGGACCCTTTGAGGTAATTTCAAGACGAAGCTAAAACAAAAATAAGTGACTACATACCTCACTTGATAGATCAGATAACACCCTCACATCCATATGGGGCAGCCTTGATCCTGGATCTGCAGAAGGAACATAGTCCCTCCGATGACCAGTAGGCGGTTCTGGAGCACCCAGTGAGCTATTACTATCAGGAACTAGTGCTCCCTTGAGGTACCTAAATCAGTAGCCCATAATTAGACAGATGTTCAAAAACCACTCATTCAATTGATCTGAAAAATGTTAATGAAAAAGGCATGTTTCTATGAAATCACATTATTAGTTAGAGCTACACAACACTAGGGACTAGTTCAATTGAATCAACTCTGGGATTTCAGCACAGGGTTGAAGCCCACTTCAATAATCTTAAATGAAGCAGCACAACCAAATATTGAGTTGAAGAGATGTGATACCTGAAACCAAGATCCTCAGCAGGGAACTGAAGTTGAAGGCTCTTTCCTTCTTCAAATATACTTCTTAGTCTAGCAAGCCTCAAAGAACCAAGTGGGTTGCTTTCATTCAGAAGATACTCAGAGAGCTGTGCACGGCCTACTGTAAAAATTCCATCCAGAATTAATCTCTGTAGTCCATACGGTAAAACAGAACCAACTCCACCATTAATGATTTGATGTACTGCAATTCCAGAAAAAGGGACAATAAGTATCACGTCATCAGTGACAGGAAGTGAAAACATCTCAGGGTTTAAAAGGCTTGACTCATTGATTAGTATAAAAAGATATTATTCAAGGCAATAAGATGTGTTGATTTACCAGAGTTTGCAACGGCTGGATCAAGACCAAGTGCTGCAGGAACTCCCATGGCTGCTCTAAAGTTTTGAACGCTAAGTGTCGTATTAAAAACGGCAATCTGGTGATGATGAATAATATAGGTAAAGGATTCACTTACATTCAGAATGAAAATTAATGGGAACCAAATTAATTTTTTTTATTAGTGGGAATCAAATAATACCGGCTTACGTTCCATTTCATAAGTTTCGAGTATTGAAGATGGTGCAATACCCTTTACAAGAGAAGCTATTTTCCAAGCAAGATTGTGAGCATCTTGAATGCCAGTATTCATTCCTGCACAAGTTATGTAAAATTATTCAAAAGATTATTTTTCTTAGACTGACTAAAATAATTAGAAATATTCCTCCTCCAATCAACATAAGTAGATCTCATCAAGCAGGACATGGACAATTGTTTTCATCTAAACCTGCTACAAAGGCTACCTGGTTTCAGGAGTGTACAGTATCCATTTCTTTCTTTTTTATAAGTATGTACAGTATCCATTTCAAAATTATATCTAAGATTAACTCTGATATCTTTTTTTTTTTTAAGTAATAAAATTTTATTAAAAACACAAAATGTGAAATCCAGGTACACAGGAAATATACAAGAGAAGCACCTATCTAGAAAGAGAGAAGGCTACAAGAAAATCATTAAAATTAAGCCCATTGAAGTCTATAGAAGCTATCCAAAAGATGAGAGTATTGAAAAGAAAGCTTGAGCTCCTCCATTGTGCATTCACAATTCTAAAAACTTTTATTTTTGGACAAATATAACCCCCAAAATTTCTATCATTCATTTTCCTCCAAATACACCATATGATGCAAGTGAGAAACATTTTCCACAACACTTCAAAGTGGGCTACCACCTAACCCTCCTCAAGAGCCAAAAAGATACATTATTCTTCGGGACATGATCCAAGCCAAGCCAAGCCAAGCCAACCTGCCTGAAAAAATACTCCACCAAGCACTAGCCATCTTGCAATGGAGCAGAAGGTGATCCATGGACTCCCCCACTTCTCTTACACATGTAGCACCAATAAATAGCAACAATGTATCTTTTTTCCTCATATTATCAATGGTGAGGTCCTTTCCTAGGGAGACTGTCCAAGCAAAAAATGCAACTCTTGAAGGTACCTTAGTCTGTCAAATACTTTTCCAAAGAAATAGATTACTAATATGGGAAATAAGAACATTATAGAAAGAACAAACATTGAACTTCCCTTCCTTGGAAGGAGCTTGTCTTTACCTCCTTGTCTCAAACTAATGGAGTAGCATGGAAAGCTAATTCTAGAGAAGCATGGAAGGTGATGACCCAGTAAACTATCGGTTTCACGAAAATATGTAGAAAACTCATTATCAGCATTTTTGCACATTAGATGGTTGGTGACATGACTCCCACACCATGAATGTTTGACATATTTTTCACACATACAAAAAACCCATGCATACTTCGGAAAACAAGTGTGTTATTTATAGATGTCATAAAATCCTAAATTCCAAACCTCAAACCATTCCTAAACTGTCTAATATTCACATACAACCTAATTCAAGGTGAAAAGATATGCATGCTTAATATGGAATCTCATGTATACACAGCATTTCCCCTCTTTCGCATTGGCATCTTAAGGAATGCACCGAATCCAATTCACAACGCATTACTAGTGTCCAAGTATACAAAATAATAGCTTAAAGGCAGTAACTCCTGACATCCTCGGCAAGCCACAAGTCATGAAACAGATTCTTCCTAACCATCTCATTGCATGAAGAACAAATTCATGATTCTTTCTAACTTTAATTTAAAATAGTTCACAATGTTAAGACAAGCTTCAGGGAAAAACACTTTGCATCATATATACTAGAGGAATTGTAACATCCACACAAAAGAGGGCTACTGACCAAAACCACCAGCAGGAGGAAATCGATGAGCAGCATCACCAGCAAGTATTATACGATTGCCATTACATACAAACTTCTCAGCAACCTCCGCATGCATTACCCATGGCTTTATATCAATCACATCTATGTCTGAAAGCTCTTGACCAATCAATTTGAATATCAACTTCTCGCATATCTACAAAAAGTTTAATCCTTCACAGAAAAACTAACAATAAAATTCATCACTATGGCTCAAAAATGCTCAGAAGGTTCATCACATGTAAAGTATCAAGAATTTCAATAGGGCTTCTCACTCTCTCAAGCTACCTAGTAATTTTCCTTTATACCTTGGGAGTGAAATCTTCAAGGTTTTGCTGAGGCGGATAGAAAGGTATCTGTAAATTCATGAGCAGTTAGTAATTCAAAATTTGAGTATACGGTGCACATTATAATAGCATTATTACCTAATCCTGAAATACCTGCAATACAAACTCCCCTTGCTTGAGATCATGAGCAACAAGGACCCCAATGGCTTCAGTATTGAAGATAAAAAACAGCATACCGGGTCTCTCATTGAGCAAGTACTGTCCAAGGTCTCTGCTTAGAAAATGGACACTGACAAGATTTTGTAAGCTTCTCTCACCTCTCAAATCTATTCCTACGAGCTTCCGGACGGTACTTCCAGCACCATCAGTACCAACAAGGATGTTACACTGAATATTCTTCCGCATATACTTCCCTTCCTCGAGAAAAGCTGCAGTTGCTTTAACACATTGGCCAGTGGCATCAATGGACACACACTCATGCCCCAGCAAAATTTCCCTTCCCTTGAGGGGCTTATGATTCAGGCCTTCTAGGGCTTGTGATGTGTAAACATGGAAGCTAAGATCTTCGAGCTGCTTAAGTAGTGACGCGGTTAACTTGTACTGTGAGAAGTGAGCAACAGAGACTGGACTCACACCTTTCTCGAAATCTGGTGTCAAGAAACAAGAGGATCATGTCATGCTTGATCTTTTGAAGGTCATAACAGTCACGTAAAGTGTTCTCATACCTCACATTGCCTACTGGTAGAAAATGACATACATCAACCAGCATCAAACACTTTTTTTAAGTACAAGGGCATTGAACACTTGCACAATAAACAAAAATAATACCCATGACTTCACATATAATTAACTAGCACACCACACGTTTTAATCTCACAACCCTACATGAAAGAATGACGGCATGTAGGAAATATACCCAACAGTATTGCATAAAGAGTGGCAATATTAGAATACTGAAAATCAAACCTTGAGGATGCATATGGTCCACTGAACCAAGAACAGAACCAGTGAGTGAAGTACAATATATGAACTTTCGCCATAGATTAACAGGAGATTGAGAGCTCCGGATCTCCTCTGCCAGCCCATCTATCTTGCGAAACACCTGACAAGGTAAATCAACACATTTAATGAAGTTGGAACTTTTTTATTAGTATAAAAGAAATTCCAATTTGGAAAAAAAATAAAGCAGCCCAATTGAATTTTATTTTCATGCGTGCTAGCCTACCTCCATACTTCGATTGTTAATGAAATGTGCCTGTGGATGTTTAGAAAATGTCTTGGCTTTCTCCAAAACCGCACATTTCACACCTACAAAGACCATTAAGGATGATAATTCAGCAGTTGAAAGAGAGAACTTTTGTAAAAGTATAACCTTAAAATTACATCACTCACATCAATGCGCAAGGGGGAACACCGAATGGTGAACAAAAAGAAAGATTTCACGAATGACAATTCACTGTTAAACGATAATACTAATAGCTTCCTACAACAACTCCCAACATTTTAAACGATGACTTGCCTTACCACATGAACCATTACATTCTCACACGCCCCAACTAAAACAAAGTACCAGCATCACCAATTCCCACTAAAACCAGTATTCACTGCCCAATTAAACATAGAACTAATACACAACGATGGCACCAATATATCCAGATTCGCATTTCCATTATTATCCCAAAAAAAGTCTTTTACACACAAAGAATAAAAGCAACACATCCGGATTTCGTTTTCACTTCACAAACTCTCTAGGCAGCCAAACGAGATAGAAAAGAAAATACTAGGGTCGAAGAAGTAATACCCAGTTTGGTAAGAAGTATAGCGAGAACAAGACCGACAGGTCCAGCCCCCACTATCAGAACCGGAAGCACCGTATCTTCTTGATGGCCATTAAAAACGTTGGAGTCTGATAGGCCTCTTCTTCGAATCTGATTGAGCGGAGGTGGGTGTGCTTTGATTCTGGCAATACGATCGTTGTGTAGACCATTCAAGCTCTTCTTCGCGAACCCCAAAACCTTCATGATAACTGAAAGACAAAGCTTCACAGCGGCAAACCGACGTCGCTATTTTCACACAGAAGCAGTCCGACTCATGAAGAAGTCGGAGCCATGTTCGGGCTGGAGGGGTAAAATACGTATAGAACATCATCAAAACGACGTCGGAGCGGTCCACAATGTTGGACACGTTATTAATTGGCCAGATGTAAATCTGGTCGACACTGAACAACGTGGGTAGATATAATCCGTTAGTTCGATTGAAGACACTGTTATTGGTAAGAAAAATGATATTCGTAATTGAGTGCAATGCTATACAATTATTTAAAAATAAATAAATAAATATGAGATATATATGAAAAAAAAATTAATTTTTTAATAATAGGCCTCATTCTTTTTTAAAGTAATTGCATGGTGCTTACATGTTTTACAATTGTATGAAGTATTATTGATCTGATCGAGAGACAACATGTGATCATATACTAATGCCTGATTTGGTTTGGTAGGCATCTCATATAATTATTATAATTTTTTTAAATTTTTACATAAAATATAATAAAAAATTATATTCTAATAATATTTTATTCAATTTTTAACTTTTATCTTATCTTATATGTTAAACAAACAAAATGACGCCAAATATTTGGAATTTATTTTAATCTTAATTTAATAGAATGTTTGAAATTAGATGTTAGTTGACAAATGATAAACATCGGGTAAAACTTATAAAAAAAAAAAGTAATGTTATATATTACACTCTCATTATATTATAAATATCATACTTAGTTAGATAAAAGTGAGATGATAATATGGTGTATAGATATCATACTTAGTGGAATGAAAATATGGTGTATAGAATTTTCAAAAAAGAAAAAGATAATAAACCATAGATTGAAGCTCATATTCCAATAAGGAAAAGTCTAACCCCAAGCACTTTCATGCACCCCTTGCACGCGAACCTAACTTACATGGTAAGTAAAACGGTGTGTGCCGACGTTTTTCATCTTCTCGACGAGATGCTCCTTCAGTCTAGTAGTCTTGATTTCTCTTCTCCAAATCTTCTTAGAAAAAGTAAATGGAGGATGGACAATAAATCTTGCAGAACAAAAACATCATCACATATTTGTCTATTTTACTACCGATTCTTACTATAAATTAGCCCATTCCTTGCAACTCCGAACACCAAGAATGGATCTATATCAAATCATCAATTGGTTAATTATCATCCTTCAAAATGTAATGAGAGAAAATCCAACATGCAAATTTTACAGAAAATTTCTAATAAATGGTGAATTTGTTGTCAAGTAGGCACTCCACTGAAGAACACAAGACCAATTGTAGTTGCCTATATAGAAACAATTCCTCTAGGTATAGACGATTTGGCAGACGAATTCGCACATGAAGCTAACAGCTGCCATGTCAATGCTTTTTTTATTGAAAAGAAAAAAGAGAAAAACTCGAAGAGAAGAGGAGAAAGAAGACCATCGGTTGTTTTCCAAATTCATTTTTGTCTCCCCTCCCCCAAATCTCATCTCACACCCAATTTCTCCCTTTGAGTTTGTTCTTAACCATTAACCATTAATCTGTGGTCATAAGTGTGCAATTGACATTTATTCTGGCTAGAGAGCGATTGTTTACTAAGAGACCAAATCTGAGTGGGGTGTGTCATTTGCTTTCTGCTTATATATAAAACACAAACAGACCATACCATCTTATGTATTTTTTCGTTAATGAACATCAAGAAATAGAGATTTTTTTGGATGGTTTTGGGTTTGTTTCCAAGTAGCCCGTTTCTCTTGAAGATCTCTTGAAGATGAACTTCATTATCACAAACCTCCAAAACTCAAATTGCTTTTCGGGTTTCTCTTCTTTCACGTCAAAAGTTTGTATTTTTTTCCTCTCTACCAAAGCCTAATTTAGAACCACTAGTGCATGTAACCCCCCGTTTCTCTCTTATAATCATTATTTTTCATTTAGTTGTTTCAATTTTTGTAAGATTGTGTAATTTGGATCCTTGCTATTTCTATAACAGTTCGTCTAGGTACAGATGATTTGGCAGAAGAATCCGCTCATGAAGCTGACCTGGCATGCTGCCATGTCAGTGCTTTTTTTTATTAAAAAGAAAAAAGAGAAAAATCGAAGAGAAGAGAAGAGAAAGAAGACCATTGGTTGTTTTCCAAATCCATTTTTGTCTCCCCTCCCCCATCCCATTTCTCCCACTGAGTTTGTTCTTAACCATTAATCCTATTAAATATAGCGTTAATGGAAAATTTGTGGTCGTAAGTGTGCAATTGTCATTTATTTTAGCTAGAGAGTGATTGTTTATTGAGAGAACAAATTTGAGTGGGCCGTATCATTTGCTTTCTGCTTATATATAGAATAGAAATTGACCATTTTGTCTTATGTATTTGTTTGTGAACATCAGGAAACAGGGATTTTTTTGGAAGGTTTTGGGTTTGTTTCCAAGTAGCCCGTTTCTCTTGAAGATGAACTTCATTATCACAAACCTCCAAAACTCAAATTGCTTTCTGAGTTTCGCTTCTTTCATGGCAAAAATTTGTATTTTTTTTCTCTCTATCAAAGCCTAATTCAAAACCACTAGTACATGTAACCCCCCTTATTTTTCTTTTATAATCATTATTTTCCATTTAGTTGCTTCAAATTTCATAAAATTGTGTAATCTAGATCCTTGCTATTTCTACATAGGCAGCTACAATTGGTCTTGTGTTCTTCAATGGAGTGCCTACTTGACAACAAATTCACCATTTATTAGAATTTTCCTGTAAAATTTGTATGTTAGGTTTTCTCTCATTACATTTTGAAAGACGATAATTGACCAGTTGATGATTTGATACAGATCCATTCTTGGTATTCAGAGTTGCAAGGAATGAGCTAATTTGTAGTAAGAATCAATAGTAAAAGAGGCAAATATGTGATGAGGTTTTTGTTCTGCAAGATTCATTATTTGTCCTTCATTTGCTTTTGTTAAGAAGACTTGGAGAAGAGAAATCAAGACTGGGTTGTAGGGGCATTTCGTCGAGAAGACAAAGAACTTCAGCATGCATCGTTTTACTTACCATATAAACTGGGTTCGTGTGCAAGGGGTGCACGAAAGTGTCAAGTTTAGACTTTTCCAATAAGCAGATCAATTGGTTGTGAATGTGAATCACTATTAGAAAAGACACTATAATTATCTATTATGTAATTTTCCTTGAAAAATTCCACATTCACTAAAAAAACTCATTCGTTGGCGGGGCCTAAAGAATATTAGTCATTGTACCGGCACGTGAGGGCCACGTGCACAACACGAATGGAGTGTGGGTTGGGTATCTGTTGATGCGGGAAAAATCGCACAACAGGCCGGAATGAGAGAGAGTCATTCCTGGTCCACTGGTCGACTTGGGCCTTGATCAGTGTTGTTTGGAGCCCCCGACAGTGTTCCGATGCTGCTGTACGATGTCAATGCGTTCGTTTATGGTGACAAATAGAAAACAAGTGCAGAGAAAATAAGAGAAAGAGACATACAAATTTATGTAATTCGGCATGTTGCCTGCATCTACGGGCATTTTGAGATGAAAAATCCACTATAATATACTTGTTTACAGTCTCTCATAACTACTTATTTCTCACTGTACAAATAAAGCTTGAGCCCTTCTAGGTGGAAAAGATGTCTTCCTCGAGAGGTTGAAGAAGAATATGAAGAAAGAGTTTGTTGGTCGTCTGACCGTTTTTCTTTTATCTGACCCTCCATTGTGCGTGCTTGCCTATGAGGAGGTGACTGGTCCTTTTGCATGTCTGTTAGCGGAGGCCAAGTCTGACCCTTTCCGTGTCTAAGCATCCCTTCCGTTTCTAACTTCATTCTGACACCCTCCTCTTACATCTCCTGCACCTATAGTCACTCTAATCTCCTACTCTCTTTCTCTCCATTTTGTCCTTTAGTGTGGTTTGATAGGCTGGGCCTAGCCTTCAACAGGTCGGGTATTTTATCATCCACAGTTTTGAAGATAAGTAATCTTATATACCAAACTCTCGTTCTACTTTCATTTCACTATATAAAATGTGGTACATTGATTACTGTTACATGATAAAAAATTATCTAAAAAAGAATAATTTAATAGTGATAAATGTGACACACCTTACATAATGAAATTAAAATATAATGGAAATGTGATATATAAAATTTTTCTCTGAGATCTAAGACTATAAATCTAACAGAATTGAGTGTGTAGTCGTTAGAGTATGCCATAATCGCGACGATGCATGCGTATAAAGACCTTCCCGTATCATTGAGATTAGAATTGTAGTATTTGTTATTAAAGTTTGTTTTAAGATGATTATAATTTATGTCCAACATGAATGTCATAAAAGTCTTTTATTAATTTCACAAACCATGATTTTCAAATCTCAAGTCTTTCCACTAAGTTATATATTAGGGTTTTATTGTTATTGTTGTTAACTTAAATTATCATGATAAAAAAGAACACGAACTATGTTATCGTGGAATTAAATAGTGAAAATGCTAATAAATTCAATTAGGCCTCGTTTGGATACAGAAACGGTTTCATCTCATCATTATAACTCTATCAAATTTTCATACAAAATATAATAAATAATTTAACATTTTCAAATTTTAAAACAATAATAATATTAAAAAAATAATATTATAACAATATTTTATTGAACTTTCAATTTTCATCTAAAATCATCTAATCTCATCTAACTATCCAAACGGGACCTTAGTCTTACATGTTGTAGTAGTATTGGTCAATACCCAATGTTTTCAGTCTCATAATCTGGTCTCGTTTGATTACACAAACCATCACATCTCATTTTATCTATCATTACAATTTTTTTAAATTATCATACAAAATATAATAAATAATTTAATCTTTTCAAATGTCAAAATAAAAATTATATTTTAATAATATTTTATTCAATTTTTAATTTTAATCTTTACGTAACCAAACGAGAAGTAAGACTTATCAAGCACAATGAATTTATCTACGGACAAGTTTATCTTTTAATGCAGTTGGAGGATGCCGTCAATCCCATTAATTTATAACAATTCTGTGGAAATCAAATGAATTTTAGGGACAAATACTCAAAATGGATCTAACACGTGGAAAAAAACTCAAAATTGAACATGACAATGCTTAAGGGCATGTTTGGATAGGCAGAAAGAATTGTCAAAATTATCAAAACTTCTCGTATTTTTATTATCAAACATTACTCAAACATAAACTATTTTCAATTTTAAATTTTCAATTATTTCATCTAATTATTACCAAATAATTATTTAAATAAAAAAACTAATACAAATTTTACAAACTTAAAAATAAAACACAAAAATCAATATAATTTTTATAAATTTCAAGACAAAAATAATATCAAAAAGTTATATTCAAATACTTTTTTAATTTTATAATATTTTTAATCAACTTTTTCTATTTAATTTTGCAAAAGCCAATAAAACATATTTATTCAAATCATTTCACTATTATTATCAAAATCTTGAAATATTTCAGTTGTCCAAACATAAAATTATTAATAAAAAGTGGTCTCTGGAATTTTATCAATGATTTCTCACAGAGTTGAAAAATATCATATTACCTTTGTTTTATGTCAAATGGGGGGAGCAATATAATTGAGAATGGAGCTTTGGCTTTTCCTCCGTGTAGTTTCTGAAACAAGTTGATAGTAGGGAGAAGGTCCACCAAATGGGGGCTTAACATGTTAGCCTGAAAGAGGCATATTCTCATGCATTACCAACATGGAACCATGTGGGTTTTAACTCTCCTTGCTCTGCTCACTGCAGTTGAAGATGGCGACCATTGCATACCCCTTACAACACTTTCAGTACTGTCGAGTAGAACCAAAAACCTGGTCAAGATGGGGGCATCCAATCAATCCTTTAATTATCCTTTTGTACAATACATTATTATTACAGACCCCACAACTGTTTGAACGCTCATCGACAAGTGAAAATGTTAGAAATCCACAGGCTAATCATGCATCAATAGGGGGGAAAACGCTACATTATCTGTTCTAGCCTGCCCCACAGTACATCTAATAATCTGACACTCTTGCCAATCCTTCACCGTCCACGTGTCAGCCATCAAATCCCACGTTCAAATAGTAACAGTGACAAACGAAAACCATCTTTGAGTTTGAAAACAACTCTGTTTTGAAGAGAGATGTACATATATTTTTTCCACTTCCTTATTATGAGATTCTCTTATGAGTTTTGTCACGGAAACGCTTCCCCAGATTCCGTTGTGGGTAAAAATGTGGGTTGCATTTGCACCCCACCATGCATTAGTCGGTGACTCGATAGTACTATTAACAAGGTTCACCAATTCCCAAGCAAATAATTTAACTTTTTTTATATTGTTTTATATTTTTACCGTTGCTGCCAGATGTTGGCTGTCAAGTTTCAACCACGCAACTTTTCATTATTATTATAATATCCAATGGATCTGGATTATGGACTTCATATCTACCTCTGCAACTCTCAAAATTCCATGTTTTTAAGGTTCTATTCTTTGCAGATAAGTTCCCAAGCAAAGCCCATCTGGCAGTTGTGTTGTTGAACGTTTCGTACTTCAACCTTTTAGTGGGTCTAAAGCATTTTTGAAGCTGTAATGCAGTTTACTTTATATATACCATGTGTTTTTTTTTCTAATTTGTTTGGTTAATGATTGTTTAGATTTTTTATTTTTAAATCTTTTTTTTTTTTAGATAAGTTACTTCTTGTATAATTATTAGAGGGTGGGTCCCTTGCTGCAGTGATGGAAGTCTCAGATGTTTGGGGGATTCCTGCTTCGTATTACTAATTCTTGTTTCGCTTTATACTTCTGGCAATATTTGTGTTTTAATTGCATGTAAAGTCTAAACCAAATGTTTCTCTAGCTAGTTGGTAGAAAGACGACTGTAGGCATTTCATTCACATGTATTCAGTTGTAGGCCATTGAAATCCCACTTCACTTTTGTGACCTGCCCATATCTTATCTCCTACATTCATAAAAGCTAGAGTTTGAGGGCGTATAAATGTGGGACTTAAGTCCAGATGCCCAGGTTCTTGTTCAAAGTTCGAGTTCTAAGGAGGTTAAACACTAGGATTCAACAATCGAAAGTTCAAGATAGGACCTGAATCATATTGATTCCCTAGGTTCTGATGTGTTCATGGAATGCAGAGTTTTGAACTTCCATTCACAATGACTTGAATGGAGTTTTGGTCTGGTTGTCCTCCGTAACCCTTGTGAGGGCGCATATGGTGGGTGAGACATAACTCAGTTGGGTGAAAATGAGATCTGTAGAGGACAAGGGTGCTATAACCATGCAGGCACAACGCAGGAGATTTCAGCGAGTAGTGCCACTAGTTTTGATTTTCACAAAGGGAATGTAGCTACTCGCAATCATAGGACTGCCCTAGGCAAACCGACATCATCAAAATGGGACGATGCACAAAAATGGTTGGTGGGGTTGTCAAGAGTGGGAGAGAAAAACCAATCATCGAAAGCCAAGCCACGAAATTCTAATGCCGATGACCTGAGACTAATAGCTCCCGTTCCTCAAAAGGAGCAGGATTATTCGAGTGGTGAGGATAAAGGTGAAGAAGAACAAGATAGATATGATGTTTCTGGAATGACAGCTCAACTTGAAGTTGAAACAAAGAAGGTCGATGAGTCAGTTTGGCATATCAATAAGCCTCTAGAGAATTCAACACCAGTTGTGCGATCCATATGTGTGAGGGAAATGGAGACTGAGATGACCCCAATTGCAAGCCAAGAGCCTTCAAGAACTGCCACCCCCATCAGAGCTACAACTCCTGCAGCAAGGAGTCCAATAGCTTCGGGATCCTTCACCCCAGTTAGGTGTCAAAATGGAAAGCAGGCTGCTGAGGGCTATCACACTGGTCTAACATCCACTGATGGTAGAGGAGAAGCCATTCCTATTGGCAGGGGAAATGACACAAGCAGAGAGTGTGGGGGAGACTCAAATGCTTGCAACATGCCTAAGAACAATAATTCAGATCATGCTAGAACGATGAATTCTCTAGAAAGCAGAGCAATGGCCTGGGATGAAGCAGAACGTGCCAAATACATGGCAAGGTTATCAAATAATGTTCTTTTCTTATGCTAGGGTAGTCATTCATGCAATATATTAAGTATGCTCTACCCTATTTCAAGGTTGAAGAGGTCAGTTTATTCACACTTTATAAACTGTCATATGCCACCAGAGGCCTCAGAAAATTCAATTGTCAAGTATGAGATGTTTGTCTATTGTGAATCCGTAGGTATAAGCGTGAAGAGGTGAAGATGCAAGTCTGGGAAAATCATGAGAAGAGGAAAGCTGAGACAGAATGAGGAAAATGGAGGTACTCCTTTATAGATTCATAATTTTATAATAAAAAAACATATAATTGCCTCATCTTAGATGTCTTGCAGCAATATTTCTACCTATTTTTCTCGTGGAATCTAACCAAACCAATCTCATAAGAAGAGATATTGTTGAACCCCCTTCCACTGTCATGCTTGCAACACAAACTCTTTTGTTTCATTGTTAATAACACTGATAAGCATCGCCAATATGCAAGGTAGTATTGTATCTTTTTCACTAAAAAACAATCTTTTGAGGTGCTCTCTCCAAGGAGATAGAATTCATTAATTAACAATGCATATTTCATAATATGCAAATGCTTCAAACCAGCAGAACAAAGATTCAGAGTCTAATCTAACAGCCTGTAACCGTCCTTTCTAATTTTTCTTTCAGTGTACCAGCATTAGCAAGATCTCTTTCATAATAGGTATGGAAATGGTATTGATCTAATCTAACAGCATTCAAGTTCTTGGTCATAAGAAAAAGAACTGGAATGGTATATATCTTCATTCACGAGCTCCATTGGCCAAGCCATGTAACAACAAAAATTTCAAGTATGGTGGAAAGACCAGGAAAGCACATTAAAAACTTAAAACTATACTACTCTACATGATGGAAGGCAGTTTGATATGTTGGTTACAAATGCTACTCTCATATTATACTTGGCAAGGATTGCTGCAGTCATTGCTTAGGTGCCTCTGAAGTAATTTGAAAGAATTATGACTTAAATAACATATCACTTCGACATATAATCTGTAAGATACGACCTTGTACTATTAATTTTACTGCAACATGTATGATATCAGCTTTCTTATTCCTAATGTTCTGTAACTAGGTGAAAGCTGAGAGATTGAAAGCTAGGGTACAAGAGAGGTTGGCGAACAAACTTTCTACGACTAAAAGAATAGCTGAAGAAAAGCGTGCTAATGCGGAGGCCAAACTGAATGAGAAAGCTATGCGGACTTCTAAGAGAGCAGACTATATAGAAAGGACTGGTCACTTGCCCTCCACTTTCTCCTTCAAGTTGCATTCCCTTTGCTGGTACCAACTCTGCAGTAAATTACGTATAACCTATGCCGGTAATTTTAATAACATGTTAATATGTGGATTGATTGTGGAGCTTTTACATATGTCCTATTGCAAAATGCATTCATAGGGTTACTTCAATAAATTTTGGACACCCATATTTAGGTAAGTGTTCTTTGATATATAGTTTAATTGCCAAGATGAGCGAAGAAAGCAAATGACAGTCCAAATTCGCACGTCGGCCATTGCAGATATTCCTTTCTTGACTTGCTTATGTACCTACCTAGTCCACATTTTGCAGCAAACCTGACTAGCTGAGGTATATAAGGCTGCATCAGTTGTGAATATTCTATTGCTCATACCTAGCCTTTTGTTATGCTTGGCCTTTGAAATGTGATCAGTTTCTAAGGTGTTTGGTGTCTAAGTCCCATGAAGTTAGGCATTTTGTATTTGGATTACATTATAAACTGGAGGCAGAAAGCAAGCATTTATTGAGGCATCATTGCAATAAATGGGAGGCATCACATGAGAGGGTTTTTATTAGTCATTTATAAACATGATTGTTCTTGGTTTTGTTTTTGGTTGAATTTGATTTTTAGTCTACCCCCGTGAACACAAATGCATGATGTGCTCAAAAAAGTAAACCCTGACATTGGAGTAGTGATAGTACCAATGTTTTAAATTTTGTACCGTACCGGCTGGTACGGTCAAAATTTTTCGTTTCGACCGTTCGGCCGGTACAGGTACTATACCTGTTCCGTACCGGGTAAAATACCGGTCGTACTGGCCTCAATTTCGGCCTGTACCGGCCTCAATTTCGGCCTGTGTTTTTTTTTTTTCAAACTACAAGCTTATTTTTTAACCCCCAATTCAGACTAAACTATTTATAATTTATATATATATGTATTTATATATAATTTATTTATATATAGACTATTATTTTGGAATATAATTTATATATATATTTATGTATATAATTTATTTATATATCGACTATCCCGAAACGTTATCCCGAAACGCTATCCCGAAATGGTATCGGTATTGAAATATTTCATTTCAGTGCCTTAACCGGTACGGCGTCCGGTACGGTATTCAAAATATTGAGTGGTACCACCTATGCTCAAACAAAGCGCGCACAGTCCTCAAAATGTTATGTAATACAATATTTTGAATACCGTACCGGACGCCATACCGGTTAAGGCACTAGAACGAAATATTTCAATACTGGTACCGTTTTGGAATAGTGTTTCGGGATAACGTTTCGGGATAGTCGATATATAAATAAATTATATACATAAATATATATATAAATTATATTCTAAAATAATAGTCTATATATAAATAAATTATATATAAATACATATATATAAAAATTATAAATAGTCTAGTCTGAATTGGGGGTTAAAAAATAAGCTTGTAGTTTGAAAAAAAAAAAAAAACACCAGCCGAAATATAGGCCGGTACAGGCCGAAATTGAGGCCGGTACGACTGGTATTTTAACCGGTACGGAACAGGTATAGTACCTGTACCGGCTGAAAGGTCGAAACGAAAAATTTCGACTGTACTAGCCGGTACGGTACGAAATTTAAAACATTGATGTAATATTAAATAATGCACAACCCCCTAGTGGCCCCTGCATCAGATGGAAGGCTGGGGAGCTCTCTGCAGTAATGCCATGCTTTCTACTGTACATGCTAAATCATGTAGGAGAGCTACTAAATATGCACAAACTACACTTCTATAAATAAAAGGCTTTTGTTCTAACTGCAATTGAAAAAATTCCTCCTATTAGACCTCGTAGTGAAGCATCCCATAATCAATGTTCACAAACATTCTGGAAGGACATAATAATATTTAGGTGGAACAGTGGGTATATGTTATTTTCAAACAATCATCGGGGTAGAAGATTTTAATACAGGATATGCCTTCAAAAAAAAAAGAAAAAAGAAAAAAAAAACTCATAGGGATAGCTTGCAGTAGAAGTTAGATTTGTTTTTTATTGGTACCAGGTGTCTAGGAACAATGTTTCGACTAATTTTGAAGATGCATAGATCTTTGGTAAGGAGTTTCCCGCAAGTGCATTTTAGATAATTTATGAGAAAAATCCTCCAATTGCCCTGAGAGATTGTTTACACCCAAAGAGATTTGAATCTTAGACCTAAAGGAATATGACCCCAAGCTCAAGGCTTTTACCACTTGAGGCAATCCCTAGCTATAGAAGTTAGATCCTAATACCCAAAACATTGCCTATATATTAAGGAGTAGTGATGCACTTATAACTCTTTTACAATTTTTATACAAACATGCGTTAAATTGAAGATATTTATGTAAAGTGATATTACTGTTGTTTTACAAAAATATATTTAATTTAACACATTGTATAAAAGTTGTAAAATAGTTGTAATTATATCATTTTCCTATATATTAAGGGTCGGGGGAGGAAAGAAAACCAAAGCATTTTAACTGTTTCTTGATTTTCCTTTACTGCCACAAGCATCTCAACACTATCCAATTTTAACTATTTTTTTTTCCTGTCAATTTACAAAATTGAATTTTTCTAGAAGTTAATCACAACTTAAAAAAAAATCTGGATAAGTGACTGGACCTTTTTTTTTTTTTCTTCTTCTCTCTCTCTAAGCAAGCAAGTGAATTTCATTAAAATTATAAAAGATGATATGAGGGGGTGGGGTCCCAACAAATACCTCATTACAATAACCACAATGTAAATGTGGTGAAAAAATGAAAAAAAAAAACAATGGGTTCTGGTACCAATTTATTTGTCCTTATCCTTACCCTATAAAAATGGTTCTGTTTTAAAAGACAGTTTGTTGGTAAACCATCGCTGGATGCGGTATAAGCAGGTGTACTGCAATTAGTTGTTTTGAAATATTTTTTGGAGAGACCCGTAATCTATTTTTCAAGATCATTGGTTAGGGAAAGCGATAACCTAGTAGGAAAACCAATATCGGAATGACAGATCTGCATAGAATAAAAGTCTTCCCGTGCCTCTATAGTGATGCGTGTGGGCCACACGCCGGAGGTGGGAGATACATTGGTATGGTACGTGTCACCGACGGAGGTGTCGAAAACAAGCCGTGTGTGTGGGTCATGCGTTGACTTTTTTGGCACGGTTCCATATTGTCCCAATATATCGACAGTTGAGGAGTTGCGTGGTGGGGTACGTGTCGACTAATGGTAGCCAGAGTGCGATAGATTTGAGAAAAACTGAAACGGTAGAAGGAAGAGGAAAAAAAAACTATCATGATTCACACCTAGGCAGCGGAGAGAGAAGCCAGACATTCTCTTTCTAAAAAAGTGACATTGGAAGTTATCAATGATCGAACAGTCACACAATCTGGAGTAAAATCGTAATTTAAGCGGATGGGTCTCGGGTCTGGTCTTGAGATGAAAAGACCATCGAGAGAGCCCAATGGTATTCGGGCAAAGCAACAGGGCCCGCCCAGATATTTTGACATTTCCCCAATAAACTAAACCAATAAAAATCAAGAGCCACCCTTTCCTTCCCAAAC
Organism: Juglans microcarpa x Juglans regia; assembly: GCF_004785595.1. Taxonomy (NCBI): domain Eukaryota; kingdom Viridiplantae; phylum Streptophyta; class Magnoliopsida; order Fagales; family Juglandaceae; genus Juglans; species Juglans microcarpa x Juglans regia. The sequence continues at coordinate 9,376,275 of NC_054598.1, read as the reverse complement.
CCAAAAGCAATCCCTCTCCTTTTCTCTCTCTTCTCGTCTTTGGGTCGTCTTCGATTGTGATTTTGAGGGTTCTCTCTCTTAGAGGCTGCGCTCGCCGACTTCTTTTGCCCACCCCCTATACCTCATCGGTAAGCAGTGTCTATCTTTCACCAGCCATTATCTCGCATGGGAGGTCGAGGATTCTCCCGCAGTTGTCCTAATTTGTAGGGTTTCTCTTCGTCTCGTGCCTCAATTTCTTGGTTTCTTTTTAATCCGATTCTTTTTCAATCTCCAATAGTCCGAGAGAAATTAGAGCTGAATTGCACGAAGATTGAAATTCTGCTGGTAATTGTGGTAATATGCTTTATTTTATCTTTTAAACCTCGTTTTGTTTTTGGATCTGAGTTTGTTTTGGTTTTGGGTTTCGCGTTGTAAGTTCTTGGTTTGTTTCTATTTTAATAGAGAAGTTGGGGAAACTTTTATGTCTTTGATTTGGTGACTCTGGGTTAGGGTTTTATAGTGTTGGCATTGGGATTTTAAAAAAAATTGGGTGGAGTCATCTTTTTATAAGGAAAAAGAAATATGGCTGCTGGGAGGCACGGGGGATATCGCGAAAACGAGTTCAGGGACCGCGATTCCAGCAGTGAATTGTCAAGGAGGGATTTTGCGAATATCAAGGAAGAGTATGATCGAATTAGGAATAGTAATGGTAATCTTGACATGGAAAGGGGCCATATCCGGGATGCAAGAGATAGGGGTAGGGTTAGGCAGAAGGATATTAAAGAGAGGGAGGTAATGAATGGGGGGTATCGATCAGCTTCAAGTAGGAGTGATTCGGGCAGTAGTAGTGGTGGTGTTCGTGGGCCCAAGCGATGTGGGTTTGTGGCTAGGGCTGTGGATAGGGAACCCGGTGAGTTGTCAAGTGAATCTGATGATGCTATTGAATCTGAATCGCAGATTAAGGATCCCAATGATTCTAAGGCAATGGATAATGGGGTTCAGTCACCAGCTCCAGAGAGAAAGAGGAAGTTTTCACCTATAATATGGGATAGAGATGACAAAGAAGTCAATAATTCATCGAGAAGTAGGGTGTCCTCAACAGTGAAGGCCCTTCATCGTCCCCCCTTTTACCCAAGGCACACCATCAGTCACCTGATGTTGTTCTCGATGGGAGTGCACAAATATCTCCCGGTCAGAATAGCAAGGATGAGAATTTGCTGCGATATTCATCACCAATTAATCCCCCATTGGCATCTGAGTCTGTGGGGCATGGTGCGCCTGAGTCTCCAGTAGGCTTGATTTCTGGGACACCAAGCCAGCAGTGGGGTAATGATTTGGAAGCAGAGCAGCTAGAAAATGATGACTATGTTCCAACACGGAACATATCCTCTTCAAGATGGGCAGCTGGGAATAACTCTCCAGTTGATGAAGGTGAAATTATAGATGATGAGGGAGTACATAAAAGGAGAAAGAAAATGCCTTTGTCAGATTCATTGGAGGCCAAAGCACGTAACAAGTCATTGAGTCCAGAGCTGGGGGAACTCAGAAGAGAAGACTCTGAAAGATCTCGAGCAAAATCATCTGATTCTGATGAACTTGTCACCCGTGGAAGGTCTTTGAATCAGGATGATTATGCTGATAATGATTCAGAGAAGGATGACTCCATGCAAATTGATGAGGAACACCATAAGAAATATAGTAGTGCTAGCCAGTCAGATACAGATTCAGGGGATGAAGATGATTCTTGTGGAACACCAGAACCTGCACCTACTCCACCAAGGAGCGTAAACATGCTTCAGGGTTGTAGAAGTGTTGATGAGTTTGAGAGACTTAACAGGATTGATGAAGGCACTTATGGTGTTGTATATAGAGCAAGAGATAAAAAGAGCGGGGACATTGTGGCGTTGAAAAAGGTGAAAATGGAGAAGGAAAAAGAAGGTTTTCCATTGACTTCTCTGAGGGAAATAAACATTCTTCTTTCTCTTCATCACCCCTCAATTATAGATGTTAAAGAAGTGGTGGTGGGTAGTAGCCTCGATAGTATATTTATGGTGATGGAGTACATGGAACATGATCTTAAAGGACTCATGGAGACAATGAAACAGCCATTTAGTCAGAGTGAAGTTAAATGCCTAATGCTCCAGCTTTTGGAGGGTGTTAAGTATCTCCATGATAATTGGGTGCTTCATCGGGATTTGAAGGCATCAAATTTGCTTTTGAATAATCGGGGTGAGTTGAAGATTTGTGACTTTGGGTTGGCACGTCAATATGGGAGTCCATTGAAACCATATACTCATTTGGTGGTTACCCTTTGGTACAGGTGAGCTGCAGTTGCATTTTTACCTTGCATCTCCTTTTGCATAGAAGATGCATTTGTCCTTGTTGTTCATTACAGAGACACCCTCACACATACTCCTGTCTTATATTGTTGGTCTTGTTTCAAAAAATCCATCTCTAGGGAACATCTGTTGGTAGTCCTTTCTTTAAAATATACATTTTCCAATATTTTAGTTAATTGAAGACAAGTAAAGCAAAGAAAAAGGGTGTTGACTTTTCAAATGAAGTAGAGTATATTTGGAGAATTATTAAAATTGTTTCAGGACTTCATAGGGTAGAGGTTTTTGGACAGTCTAAAATGAAATAGAGAACCAACACTATGGGAGAGAGTATATATTTCTGCATCATGTTCCGTACTATTACATGCTAAATTTGATCATGTAGATTCATGTAATGGGTCTATCAGTTTTTGGTATTCTTTGTTTTCCTCGTCCCTCGCTCCCAACACCCCCTGCCTTAAAAAACAAAAACCGTGCAGTTCTTATGAACCTGAATGGTAATTGAACTTGATGTTGTCCTTTCCTTATAGTACTTTGTAATTGCTTTCCATCACTTTTGTGGTCAATTTGTTGACTGTTCAATACATTGTTCTTTTGGTAAGTTTTGGGGGCACAAAACTTGGTACCATCTTTTGTTACTTGAGTCATTCAATGTTTTTTCCCTAAGAAGTGACAGGATGTTAACCTTGCTAGGCTCAATATGGTAAAGGCTGGTAACCAGTTTTATATATATGCCTTGTGCTTTGGCTTCAATGGATCCATTCCATTTGTTCTTTAGTCTTTTTTCTCAATTGAATTCTCTCTCTCTCTCTCTCTCTATATATATATATATATATATATATATATATATATATATATATATATATATAATACACGTGCACACATGCTCACACATTGGTGTGTGTTTATATCTACACAGACACTCCTATCTACACATTATTGGCATAAACATCGCATTGTGAATGGTTTTTCCAATTGACTTGTTTTACAGGGCACCTGAACTTCTATTGGGAGCAAAACAATATTCCACGGCAATTGACATGTGGTCGCTGGGTTGCATCATGGCTGAATTCTTATCAAAGGAACCGTTGTTTAATGGGAAAACCGAGTTTGATCAACTTGACAAGGTAAATTAGAGACGGGTGAATTTTGCTTGTTCTTGATCTTTTTGACTCTTAGCTGTTAGGGTTCCATCATGACTTTCAGTACTAAATCTTAAATTTCTTAAATGTTTGCAGATTTTTAGGATTCTTGGCACACCAAATGAGACAATTTGGCCTGGGTTTTCCAAGCTGCCTGGGGTCAAGGTCAATTTTGTCAAGCATCAGTAAGTATAAGTGATGATCCATATCTAAACTTCTACCATTTACTGTGATTATGGTTTTCTTATTTCTGTCACTGTTTTCCCAGGCTTCCAGCTTTGGGTGGTTCTGGTCTGGCTAACTGGCCTCCTATGGTGACACTTTCAGTTGGACAGTTTTCCATGTTTGTATTAACCATGATATGTTCCTTTCAGGTATAATCTATTGCGGAAGAAATTCCCTGCTACATCATTCACTGGATCTCCCGTTCTCTCTGATTCTGGATTTGACTTGTTGAACAAACTTCTAACTTATGACCCCGAAAAGGTAAATTACTAGCAAGCTGTTAAATGGCTTCCCTTTTTTTTAAAAAAAAAAAAAAATTCTGGTATAGTTACTAGGTCCTCTGTGATGCGTGCAGCGAATTACAGCTGAAGCTGCTCTTAATCATGAATGGTTCAGTGAGGTACCTCTTCCCAAGTCCAAAGAGTTCATGCCTACTTTCCCTGCTCAGCATGCTCAAGACAGGTATTATTGACATTATATGAACAAGAAATAGCTGCCAGTGTGAATTCTGGTTGCATTATCCTTGATCGTGCAATAGTTATGATATTGTTTTTGTTTCTTTTTATACTAGACGTGTGCGGAGAATAATGAAGAGTCCCGATCCTCTGGAAGAGCAGCGTAGAAAGGAGTTGCAGCAGGGGCATTTAGGGACTGGCGGTGTGCTTGGTTAAGTTAATGAATCTGCAGGGTGGCCTTGATCTCCTTGCTTTTGTTTTGTTCAACGCTGACTAGTAACGTGGTTGAGGTGAGAAGACATGCATTGAAACGAAGTTACAAAAACTGTTTGTTGGGAGATCATTCGTGCTGTTTTTTAGCAGGCACTATTCAGTGATTTGGGTGGACACTCTTATGGCTTCCTGTCAACCAGACTTATTGCAGGTTAACTTTGTTCTCCAGCTTTGGTCATCATTGCTTGCATTGCAAGGTGTGGCATGACTGCCTTTCTTCTGAAAAAAGAAGTTTCAGCAGAAACTTGTGTAACATATTCTCTTTGCTACATTGTAAACATTTCTTTTGAATTTTTTTGAATATTATAAAAGTATGGAATTTCCCAGCTATCAGCTCTATCTTTTTTTTTTCTTTTAATTATCACATTGTGTTTGCAAGAGACGGTTTGATTGGTGTGAAGTGGAGGGGATGCTCTTTGCTTTCCATTGACGAAGTAACTGTCAGTAATCTAATGCTTCAAGGTAATTTATCCACTTGATGTCTTGTAATGCTTCCATGGATCAGGGTTATGTTTTCCATCCATGAGGGATAACATTTATGATTTGAAATAGTAGCATACACTGATTTGGTGTATGTAGGTTCAGTTGCCATGGTGGGTGGTTACTTTCCATTACTCGACCTGCATTAATTGTTGGCGGGTGGTGGAATATTTGCTAGGGTTAGCAACCGTTTTTGCTGTGCGAGGGATTGTTAACCATGTCGAAAATGCATTAAATGCTTCTGTGTATTTCGTTCTGAATGTGCTGCTGCTGCTTTCATTAAAGGATTGCTGCTACTGAGCTTCATACTCATTATAATGGATTTCATTCCTGAGATTAAGGTTTTGGTTGTTCCAACTGTGGCATTTTGAGTCTTTTCTTTCATAAAAACATCTTCATGTACCTGTATTTTTACAAGGCGTGCTTATGCGTATTGGAAGAATTGAAATACGAGAAGGCAAGCTGGAGACCTGGCATTGTAAAAGTGCTAATTTTTTTTAGGTTCAGGCATGAGTCATTTTGAAGGCAACTAAATAATGAAGATTATGTTAGTCTATGCTGGAGAGTTCGAAAATGAGTAATTTTTAGAAGGCAACTAAACAATACAATGCGTGTATACCCTAGGAATGGGCTCTTTAACATTTTTCCACTTTATTAGTGTTCTCTTAGGTGTGATTTAGGTCCCGTTTGGATTCAGGGATGAGTTGAGATGGTTTGAGATGAGTTGAATAAAATATTGTTTGAATATTATTTTTTAATATTATTATTGTTTTAAGATTTGAAAAAGTTGAATTGATTATTATATTTTGTGTGGGAATTTGAAAAAATTGTAATGATGAAATGAGATGAGTTTCTAATCCAAACCGAGGCTTAGTATTTAAAATTGCACTCTGTCACTGGCATTTAAGTAGTGATTAACTCTACAATTGCAATTCTGTTCTGTACTGATTAACTCTACACATCCTTAAGAAGGCATGGAACTGAACGAATTCTTGGCTCTGTCCCCTGTTATTCTCTTTGTACTGATGGTGTTAGAATGATTCAAGCTTTAACTAGTCCCGGAAGTTTTATGACATTTGTCTGCGAATGTCACTGCAGCATCAAAGCAAGCAGGTTGAGGAGGTTTCCTGTGTACACTGGAATTTATAGATCTTCAATTAGGTGTTCCTTCTGGCTCGTTTAAGGTACAATGCAAACCTTTGTTATAATGCATTATCCCAGTGTCATAATTTATTGTCCCTTATTTTTTAAGATATTCAAAAACAAATTTAAGGTATGCATTGGTTTGATGTACACTTGAGAATTCTGGGGTTGAATGCACATTGACACTGTCTGCTCGTAAAATTGAACACGATGGTTACTTGTCAAATAGTTGACTGTACTAATAGACTTTCATTTGATTGAATTAGTTGAATAAAAGGAAGATCAAAAGATGGTGAGATTCTATCCAGAAGTTGATGCTAGGTGTAATGTGCCTTTTGGTTGGTTATATTTTGTTTTCACCTTTTGCGAAAATGAACCATGTTATCTAATTATCGAGTTCCCACTGAGTAGCTTTTTCCACAATCATTTCATTTTCTTCCTATTTTTTCCCCTTAAGTGGAATATTTAAATTAAGGAAAATAGTTTAGCATCTTGACAAGGTATGTTATCATTACAAGTATAAACTGTTATAGATGCATTGCAAAAGTTGATGTATGAGTCTGAATGCTAGGATGGGATAGAACTTGCTTGATCGGTTAGAATTTCAAATATGGGAGTAACCTGTGGATCTAGTAAATAAAGGAGGGTATTATAGTTTCAATCTAATAACTTACAAATTCTAAAGCACAATTTTTATTTTTCTGGACTGCTATGCCCTATTTTACTAGAATTATTGTAGAATCCTTTTCAATCCCCATCTTGTGCATAGCTGTGCTGATCTTTGCCTTTTTTTTTTTTTATTTGCTATAACTTAGTTTATTCAGATTTCTTTGTCAGCTGTTGACATCTTTTCTAGCTCACATGTGATCTAATTATTATTATTATTATTATTTTATCTAATTATTATGAAAATAATTTATTATTATTATTCTCTCATGACATCATATGATTGGCTCACGAGTGGAACATAGCAAATAGTCTTCAATAATTTAATGCCACATTGTGGAATGGTAGGAGAATGATAATAATAAAAGGGATGGTTAGTTGTAAGTAGTTTAGAAAAGTGAACTCAATCGTTGTATCGTAACTGGTGTCCAAGAGGTTGCAGGATCTGGCTGAGAACCTTTTGCCCCTGTTAGTGACTTATTTTATTTTATTTTATTTAAAGTTTCCTTTTGGTGGTGGTGAGTTGCTCTATTTGCTCCTTTTAGGTAGCTTAATGATATTACTACAGTAACTATTTTATGAATTATGAGGAAATCCGTTTCAATGTTTTACTTTGAGAATCGCTTTTCGTGAGTAAATCTTAAGTTTATCCAGCGATTGGCACCAAATAATTTTGTAATATGCAAATTTGGTTGGCTGAGAAAGCTGCTGCTACCCCGCGACCAAAATTTTTTTCGACTGTATCTAGTCACAAACAGTCATACTAGGAATAGAATTGAAATAGGATATTTTTGTTGTTTATAGATGTTGAAAATGAAATGGATTCTCTCGTTTTGTTGTTTATAGATGTTGCTACGTAGCTGCATCCGGCTTGGCCTACATGCTTGATGCTGGCACGCCTTTTTGAAGAATGGCTTAAAAATTGCCTGTAAATTGTTAATAAACAAATTTTTTAAGTTTCTGTCTGAATATTGTTATTGAACCGACCCTCGATAGTCTCTCCTGTTTCTTTATGAATGCTGTCGTTGATCCTTAGGAAATAATGCAGGCTGGCAGAACCCCCACACGTTTGCTGTTGTGTGCACATGATCATTTTCTTTTTCTTGTAGCATGTTCAGTGCAATGAGGGCTTTAAAATGAAGTTATTGATGTTGGTTACGAGCTGGATGATGATGCATTATCTGACCTTAAATTAATGTTCTTGTAAGTCTTTAGCCCTTGTCCGTTCTGTAACCTATTCATCAATCACCATTTCGCTTTGTTCGATCCTATAGATTGTTTAGGGTTGTAGTTGCTGTACAAGACAGCTCCCCCGAGGAATGCAGCTTCTTTAAAAAAGAATCCTCTTTATTTTTTGCACAAATATCTTAATTTAACTTAAAACTGATAGCATCTGTTTAATTAAACATGCTATGCTTGGTAATCTTATAATCTAGTTTCTTAAAAGCTATAATGATCATGATGCTTCGTATTTTACAATAAATGAATGGTTTCATCTCCGATAGTATGCATGCTGCGCACTTGAGATTCTAAAACCCGTCAACATCTAGAGATTTGGGGTTTTAATGAGATTTTATCTAGCATTTACGCTCAGACCTACAACTTGTGATTTTAGCTATTGGTTTTTATTCATTCAAAGCATATAAAATAAAAAGATAATCAATCGGCATTTTAGGCCAATGGACAATGAGTTCAACAAGAAAGATTTAAACCAAATCTGGGTTTTACTATTTATATGAATTAGAAAAATTCTATTTAATTTTGTCATGTAAATAGAAAACTCTAGTAGCGTGCTCTGGTTGGAAAGCTTTGTAAATCCGAATGATTGGGATGCTAAATAACGTGGCAATTACCATGAGTAACTTTCGTGAAAACTGATCATTCTCTTAGAATTTAGACAAGATAAAAACATGATTCTTAAGAGATGAAACAGAATAAATTTTTAGAAACAAATATTACATTAAATAAAATTGCAAAGACCTGCTGAAGCCTAAATCACAGGTCTGAAGTTGGAGTTCTGGTAGGTCAGGGAAACCTTTGTGCTGGTGGGAGTACAACAAATCTTGCAAAAGAAATTTGAGAGAGATGATTCCAACAGGCAACGGCTGTCTCGCTCAAATGAACAGTAGTTACCTATGACACCAGTCACCATGTTTTCATCCAAAGGATCAAGGTCTCTGCATTAACCACTTCAGATGAATGTTAAGATATCGCAACAAAAATTTGGAATTCTATGTGTAGCACCGGGTAAGCATTATCCAGAAGATCTGAGGTAGCGCCTGCAATGGCTTCACAGTTTCCTCTACTACTTTCCTGGCGCTGATGTTTACACTCGAGAGTGGAAGATCCGAGGAGCAACCATGGCGTGATGGAATCTTTACTCAGTTTGATGTGAAAACTACGGTCTTGCCGAGCAAAAAGGTTACCAGAGACAGTTCGATGAAAAATAGTGTGTTGAGGAGGGCCCTATCAACCGTCCAACCAAATATCGTGATTCCTCCAGGATTTGTCTGCAAATAAGTTACTGCATTACAATACCCGAGATAAGTGTGGACTAAATGCAATATACAAAAAGGTCAACAGTATTGCATATATACCGCATTTAGATTCATGCGCAGCCAGTCATCATAAAAGCAAAACAGGCCACATGAACGGAAAGAATTCATCTGCCAGAGATGAAAGCTCCACCAGGCACTGTTTCTTGTTTCTCTTACGTTTTTTACTTTCTTTTTAGGATAGTCATATGTATGTACACTTTTCAACGTGAGAGCTCTTAGTTTTACAATAATATTCTATATTCCACTTGACTTTTTTCCCCTCAAAAGTAAATGCATTTGAATGGGACAACTTCAATGTAGATAAGAAAGGGATCCTTACACAACCTAAGCATTTCGTTGGACAACATAACCAGTTTTAACCTTTGGGGGTGTTCTGTAAGTAGTAATTAAGATGCATTCAGCTTTTTTCTATAAGCTATATTTACTGTTAACCACTTTCCTATTGTGCTAGAAACTACGTGCTATTATTCCCATAATTTAAATTTTACACTTTAATTTATGGGAAGTCCAAATATATATATGTCCACTTTTAAAAGTGAGTTCTTACTTCTTCAATGTCATATATTCCACAATTTTTTTCTTTTTTTTTTGTCAAAAAGTAAGTGAGTTTTATTAAAAGTCATTCCACCTCTAATATAAGAACATTTTAGGAAGATCCACCGTTTGTTTACCTTTTTCGTTAATAATTATATCATTTCAAAACAGCACATCTATTATATGACAGAGACAGTATCACACGCTAGTGCAGCCAAATTATGTGATTTGATTATTGTGTAGTGTGCTCTAGGCAATGCATTGGGTTTCCACAGTGATGCAAATAGTGTAGCCTAGAGAAGGTCTCATACTGCTCGCTTTTGTTTGATATGTTCATTTGGAACAAATAAAAACTACAACTACACTTAAAAGTGAGAGTATTGTTACAAAGTCCTCAAAAGTTGCAAGGAAGCTTCCAGGAGGTAAAAGGTGACAAGTGGGCTTATTTTGCTCATGAACATCTTAACCAACGTACCACATTCATGAATTACAAACAATATTTTTCAATTTACAGCTTTAAAAATATCAGTGCGTCAAGATAAGGATCACTTGCTAGAGGAACTCAGAAGATTCTTTTTCAACACTTTTTTCTCGGCAATAGCTTTAGATTTTAATGGGCTTAATGTTCATGATTTCCTTATAATATTTCTTCTTCCTAGTTAGATGTTTTCTCTTGTATACATCCAGTGTACTTGGCTACACCTACTGATATTAATAAATTATTAACAAATAAATTCTAAGTGTGTCTGCTGAAGTCATCAGGTTTGCAGTTTTTTTTTTCAAGTAATCGGTGCAGCAGTTTTCAATTGTGGAAGTTGATCAATTTCAACTACTGAGCACACCAACAAGAAATATTCAACGCCTATCGCGGAGAATATAAACACAACTTCATACAACATTCATATCAACTTTAGGTTAAATCAGAAGCAATGGAAAGTAGCTATGGCATTTAGCATTACAGTTAATTCTAGAAAGCAGTCTACATCCAGTGCATTTCTTAGTTGATTAGTTTCTTGTTACATGGTGGATCATGTCATCTGTAAGCAGTTATTATGGGAACCAACTTCAAGAAACTTATTACTGATGTATGAGAAGAGAAATTATATCATCTGAGTAATTTAATTATCCTAACCATGATTACTTGATCTCTGACTGACTAAAAGAAATTGTACAGAAAGAGAAACAGATGTAATATTAAAAGAGGATGTACGAATTTCATACCAAAGGCTTGTCTTTTGTGATATGAGGACATATAGGAAGCCAGTTGAGCATCAATAGGAATTGGAACATAATCCGACGAGTCCAAATCACTTTCAGAGTAATTTATTTCCATGGAGTCCAAATTAATTGCAGCCTCCAAGTTCCCCACATTGTTGGAAACTCTGTTATGCAATGAATCTGTTGAACTGCATGTTAGCAAAGCATGCCACCTGCTTGCAAGAGATGCAATACCTTGAGCTCTATGGGAAATTTTTGTGGCTGCATGCAAGCAAATAATAATCCCAACAACCTGAACAATTGTGGACACCTGAAAAATTGAAGGAAAAAATGCTTGAATGTATTTAACCACTAAATTTTTTTAATAGATGGGTATGATGAAAATAAGAAAAATGATACCAATTCAGTGTGTACGTAGCAGCTACTGTTGCCATTTAACACATAATTTTTTTCTACACGTGATAAGCTTATAGAGTGAAAAATAGGAACCAACTTACTGCAAAATGGCCGCCATTTATTATAGTAATTATTCCACTATATGCTGTGGTCCGCAGCAGGGTCACAAATTGGCTTGCTGTGACGACAAAGAACCCTAGAAGAAGATAAATTCGGAATCTATGGCTTATCTTAGACAGATGATACCGCAAACGGATGTGCTCCTCCATAAAAACCAAGACATCTGATTCTCTTTCCAAGAGCTTCCCGTAATCATCAAAGTGGATAACTTGCAGATTGCAGACCATGTGAAACAAAACGCTGGCTGATAGAGAGATCATACTCACATAAGTCCAGGGTATAATCAAAGCTAATAAAATAGCAACTGACTGCCACCATGATTCATGATTTACATACAACATGCGGATGACTTCCCGTGCAGTCTTCAGAGCAACACATGGCAGTGCCCAATATATGAGGAGGCGTAAAGAAGCCTATTATATCCCAATAAATGAATTCAGTTCATCATAAATCAGAGTCTTGTGAAAACACTCTAGAGGTAAATTTGGGATTAAATTCAGAGAAGCCCCATGATTCATGATGTACATATAAAATGAGATAACTGCACATGCAGTCTTCAGAATGCAATGTGGCAGGGTGCAATAAATGAGCTAGCGTAAAGAAACCAAACTATCCCAATAAATTATCTCAGTACATCTTAAGATTCATAAATTTGAATCGTATGACAAACCTGACGAGGTAAATCTGGCTTCAAATTCAGAGACGAAATCATCCCAAGCACAAACTACTCGCATACTCTAGAGAAGATACATCTATGTCCTATTCAGAGTAGTGCCTTTAAAGAAGGAAAGTGTTAAAAAAGGGATGACCTTACTAGAGACTTAATACCTACATGAGTGCATGTGCTATGCGCTTCTTTTGAGGATTTGAATAGAAAGGAAATCATGGTAATTTCGGTAAGCACATTATGATCGTACAAAAGAAGCCCCTGCCACTCTCACAAAATATTATCTTTTTTCATTTGTTATAATGCATTCATACTCGTTATTATAGGCCTCGATTTATGATTACCAAAATCCATCTAATCATACATATTTAGGGAATTATAATGAATGTTGATCATGGGATACCAAATCTGCATGGATTATCAAATTTTCAAGCACATCAGACAAGCAAAAGCAAAACGCATTCATAGATGTTGGTAAATGCTCACCAAAATCTGCTTAACGTAAACGTCATGAAAGCGAGACATTTGGCCATTGGATCGGTCAACGAAGAGGAACTTTCGAATCCCATACTTGCGGAGATTGTGGGAAATGCAGAGCAAAGAGACAGCAGCGAGGCACGCCTGCGAGGCCACGATGTCCAGTTCGAAAGCCTTAATCTGGTACATCTCGCACCCCGAACAGTCGGAGAGCTCGAGCACCACAACAGGGAGTGCCACACTTATGAGCACGAAAGCAGTCCAAGACAGAGCTGAGCTCCTCCAAGACGACTGCTTAAACCCGAGGAAAGTGAGAAACTTTTCCAACTTTTTGAGTGTCTGATCTAAATGGGTCTCTTCGTTTTGTCGTTGTTGTTGTTGCTGTCGTGGTTCTTGGGGAGGAATGTGGTTTTGGTTTGAATTGAGAAGTGGGGTTTGGGCGGGAGGGTTTTCTGCGTGCACAACATGAAGATCAGCCATGAAACAAGTGCTTAATTGGAATTCCTAATTCAGAGATTGGAGAACTATCAAATATCCTTTTGGACGATAATGCTAGAGACCCGGCCAAGATATTGGAGGTGGTTTTGGGAATGGGATTTGCAAGTATCTGAGGTTTCCTATGCTTTTCCAGCTTCTATGGGATGGAAAACTGTGCAAAATGACCCTCATACACACACAAAAGCAACAACCGACAAAAATGGGAACGACGAGAAACAGACAAATATCACCTAGACAAAATGGTACTAGTTCTGATCGGATCTCTGTTTCTCCAAGCTCGTCTTGTCCCTGATTGTTGGGAACACCAAAACAACCAGTTGTCTTCAAATTATGGCCCATAAATTGGTTTGGACAAAATTTCAGTCAAAGTTCATAAGTTTTGAGAGAACAATTTTGATGGACGACCAGGATTGGAACACGACTTCGGACTTCGGAGCTCTGAGCTTTCATTAAAGATTGGCTTTCGTTTTTTTCCCATACATGGCATAGACTTTCAAAGTTTGTAAACTCTGTATTAGGATCCGTTTGGATATAGTCGTCATTTTATTTTATCTAATTTTAACTAATAATTTTATTATTATTCATAAATTATATCAATTTATCTCACCATCCAAACCGGCTTTTAGTGATTAGTTCAAATTAACCTCACCGTAAGTCTCGGATCGTTAACATCACTTCAATTTTCAATGACTTTTGCTATAGTTTTGAGTGTTTGGCTGTTTATTAAAGGAGTTCTACTTGCAAATCGGAATAGAAGATAAAGCTCGTCGTATTATTGCTACGATGAGACTTGAATTATAAGATATCATTTTTCAAGATTTTTATCAAATAAAAAAATATTTGTTATTTATTCTAAATTTTTTTAATTTTCGAATGTCACTAGATTGTGAAGCCGCTAAACATGTTACATTTATACGTGCGAATGAAAATGATAAAGTAAAAAGTAATATTGTAATGGCCATGTGGATTGAGCAGTGTTGATCTATGAGAGAAATGATAGTTGTAGTTATGAGTATGCAAGGTTCGCTTAATTATTTTAAAAAAATAAATATATATGAGATTTATATGAAAAAATAATAATTTTTAATAATAAATTTTATTTTTTTTAAAATAATTGTATTGTATTTGCACAACCGTATGGAATTTTGGACTGAGCCCAGACAGAAAGAAAAGGAAAAGAAACGTTATGAAGCTCACATGTTTTGACTGGGCTCATTTTTCAGATGAGCAGGGGGTTAAATCAAGGTCTTGCTCTCTCCATTTTTTAAAAAAAAAAAAAAAAAATTGTAAAAATCAATTAATATAAATTAATTTGGTTTTTATTTTAATTTTTTTTTAAAAAATGTTAAAGATGCGGCAGCCTTGCAAGGTTATGGTAGACGAAATGAATCCGTTTATTTTCAAAACTTATATTATATCATTTCATCTAATTATTATAATTTTTTAAAATTTTTATACAAAATAAAATAAATAATTTAATTTTTTTAAATCTTAAAATAAAAATAATATTAAAAAAATAATTTTAATAATATTTTATTTAATTTTTATCTTTAGTCTTAACTCATCTTATCTAATATGTAAAAACAAACGATGCATTCAAACTTGTAATTCTCTAAAAAAATCGCAGAAAATATCAATATGGGAAGTTGGTAGTCCAAAATTTTATTTTATACAAAGAGTAATTCTACTCTTAGGCCGGTCTACTCTCCAACACCACACACTAATGATGTGGCAAATCCGATTTCTTAAAAAGGGTCTAATGCTCAAGTTCCCTCTCCCCTCTCTCTCTCTCTCTCTCTCTCTCTCTCCTTTGCTCTCCCCCTTCTCTGCCAAATCCTTCTTCTCCCCCCTCCTTCTATGACTCCCTCTCCCCGTCGACTATGCTTTCCCCTCTCGGAGTTCAGTCACTCAATAGAGAGCAAACGAGCCTAAAGTACAATGTTTGAAGTTCTTATTCTTTTAGTGCCTATTTTCTCCTTTGTACGTTTTTTTTTTTTTTTTTGGATTCAAGCTATAATTACTGGTGGGGTTTTATATGTAGTTTTTGTGGTTTTGATCACCTTTTTTTTTTTTAACCTAAATCATGGGCAATGAAGGTGCGAATCTCTTTCACTCGCCAATCTCTTGTACTGTTTCGATTGGAAATTACCTAGTGGAATGAAAGAGGAGGACATTAACATGGAAGAATAGACAGGTCCGGGTCTTAACCAAAAAAGAAAACCATTGAAACTATTAGCGTAAAGTTTTCATCTTTATCACGCTTAGAGCTTTTTACTTAAAATGAAGTAGTGAGAACAAAGAAATAAGCAGGCTTTACTATCTATGAGCCTATGCTTATAGTAAATCTCAATTCAATGGCATTGAAAAGAAAAAAAGCTTCTCTGTGTTTTGTGACTCTCTTCTGTTTCTGGACTTCTGCATATGTATTACTTTCTCTTAAAGGTGTAAACTTTGAAGGTAACCCCAAAATTTCTTTCCTCCTTCCCTTTAAAATTTGCAAAAGCAGTGTTCTTTGGGTGCCTATATGATGCGAAATTCTCATCTTGCTGCTTTGTTTTTTATGGGAATAAAATCTTCTTTAATAGATCAACTGTTACGCAAAACCCTGCACAACAATGAAAGGAAATCGTTGTTTTTCATTTTCTACTATTACGCAAAAAGGTCCATATGTGTTATTTGGTTGGGCATCGGCAGGAAAGGGGGAGAGCAAAGCAAGAAGGGAGGGGAGAGAGTAGAGAATGATGCGTAGAGGGAGAACGTGGGAGGAGAAATTCGAATGGAAGATTCAAGAAGGATGTGAAAATGTGGGTAGTCTAACGAATTGTTTTAAAAAAATAAAAAATAAAAATAAAAAACCAGCTCAACTGCCGTGTGGTGTTGGAGACTTAAGTGGCCTAAGAGTAGAATTACTCTTTGTACAAATGTATTTGTACAGTTCACATCATCTTCAGTAACAAGTACGGACCATGCAGAACTTAACAAAACACTACTAAATAGAATGGGGCTATTGCTGAACGTGGAGAATGTTTGTAAAGGACGCCTACATTACAAGGCTTTTGTTTTTCTGACAAGGCAATGGTAAGCACCAGGTATTGCGCCAACTATAGTGACATGAGAACCCTACAAAAACTTCGCATCAGCTAAATCCATCAGATGGAAATGCTATTCGGGATTCCACGACCCGTGACTCCAGGACCTGATGATGGAAGGAGCAGCTCGTAGGGAGGAATACCTGCACCACTTCTATTTCTGAGATGATTGTCTTTGTTTCTTGCATTTATTATCTCCTCTATCACCTCTAATCTAGCAGAGAATTTCTTGAACAATTTTAAAACTTCATTGTCATTGATCCAATGGCTGTTTAGCTGATTCACCTGACCCAAGTACTCTTCATCTGGAGAGTGAGTCGACAGGGTGTCTTGAACTGCCATTATTTTGGTTGCTTGAAGTTGAGTTGCCAGAGAAGACAGGAAAGTGTGCTGCGGGTTATGAATAAACTTCTCATAATCAGGGTCATCTTCTTGTGGAATGAGTCTTCTCGTAAGGGTAGGACGGTTAGGGACATATCCTCCAAAAGGATACTGCCCGAAGTTGATAGCTGCATGCTGACCTGAAGCAATCCAAATCATTGAGGTAAGAATGCGGGATAAGTCCTCCTTGGTATTCAATTTAGGCCACCAGGGTTCATTCCTTTTGTCATAGTGACCCTTGTTCTTGATTTCATTCCACCAGGCTTGAAGCTCAAGATCAGATGTGACGGAATTTGGCTCGGTGTAGAAATGGTTCACATAATTTTCCACCCATTCTTGAGTTGCGGACCATATGAGGAGGCCATCTGCAGCATAAGGGTAGTCTTCAATTACAAGTCTCACACCACATGGCATCGAAGGATCCTCCACCGCCATGCCTCTGGAAAAAAAAAAAGAAAAAAAAAGAATAGAAAAGAAAGACGAGTATTGATTATGCTGTCCTCTCTACCAGAGTGGAGCACCAGTGGCGATCCCAGGGTAGAAAAGGTTCAGAAATGGTGATAAAGCTTACAGACAAGGACACTAGAGGGAATGGTGTTGAAAGACGGTCAACAAATTTAGTTTTGAATTGCATTTACCGCATGAGAACCATACCTCCTAAGAAGATCCGCTGGCAATGCCTCCATGTCAAATCGCCACAAACTCTTGTAGGCTGCAGAGCTAAGCTCCATGGCATACTTTCCTGGACTGAAACAAGCCTCAATTATTCCCCCTCCATTTATCAAACTTTGCCGCGCGAGTGCATTAATTTCTAAGGTGTAGCGCATATGGGGGTGAAGCAGCTTGTAAATGGGGTGCATTGAGCTGAGCTGCCTATGAGTTGCAATTATATAAGGTTCCATGCAAGCATGAGTCCTCAACCTGAATAAATTATCAAAAAATTAGTAGCCTTGTCTTACCTTTATAAAGCATGTAGCTTGGCCTGCGTGAATGAACCATTTTCTTTGTTCTAAAAAAGGCTTCTAATCCAGATAATGTGGTATCAACTTCAGTTATATTCTAGGCTCCTACATAATCTTAATGTGATAAAAAGTAGTTCAATATGATATAGTCTAAAAGATAGTATATTTCATCTTTTTACCAGTGATTCACTAGTTGGTGGACACCAGCATCATTTGAGCAAACATGAGCTTTGGCTAGCTTCCAAATCCAATGCGTAGTGGCATCATGCCCATGAGTGTAAACACGTTTATTTCGAGGTGAGGAAGGCGCTGGAGGAAGCGAAAGCTCGATAGCTATAGGCCTCAGAAAACCAGTCTTGGTATAGAAAAAAATTGTCCTAGAAGCATAAGATTTCCTTCCAGGCAAGGAGTTAATCTTCTTGATAAATGGTAAAAGCATGTCATGGTAATCAAGTATAAACAGTCTCTTTTCCTCAATAGCCTGTATCATCAAATGTCAAATAGGCAGAGTTAGAGAGGCAGAAGATGCAGAGATACTTAGAAAGTGAGTAAATGCCTCTGCAGTTTATACCTTTCGGTCTTCTGCAACTGTATTTGGTTGTCTTTGAGTAAAATAATGGCAAACAAAATGTGAAAGCCGGATGATACAGAAAAAGTTTGGTAAAACACTATAAATATAAATATGTGAATTTACTGGATAGATATGCAACCAGGTCGACAAAAACATTTTCATTCATATCACATTTGAAGTGCGCCAAAGGGAATGTGTTTGTGGATAAAATTAGGCACTTTGCCAAACAGATGTAGCACATAAAAATCTAAGTATCCCTTTTCTTCGGAGTCAAAACTAACATGCCTCGTATGAATTTTACCAAATTAATCAAGGTATATACTAAGCAAGAGAAGATACAAAACCATATATCATAATGCAAGTAGATATTGATACCTTTTCTAGACTCAGTCCATTGAGTTCTTGCTCTATCAATTCCTTCGTGAGAGCCGACTCTGGAGGACCATAGACAGCAGGGTCTAGCTCACTGAGAATTGGAAATTCCTGCAAATATGATCAACTCAAGGACTCCCTATACATGACCGATGAACGTGAATTCAACAAAATAATTGATAATTAACTATGTTAGTATTACCTTCAAAATCTCAATGTTCACCGGATTGAGTCCAGCTAAAGTCTGACGTGAAAACTCATTGTCTCGCAGCCAAGCAAATCTGTCTCCTGAAAACAGTAACCTCATAAGTTGCAAGAAAGAATGAGCTTTAGAACCAACAACACTTTCTTTTTGAGTAGATGATAAGATGTGGAATGAAATCTGACAGAGCATCTGTAACATAATTGTAAGATATGAGCCTCAAGAATAAATTCTTTTATAAAACTGGAAAGAATACAGGCAGGAGAACGTGCATACTAACTTTTTATAATGGCTGGCGTTTCATACTTCAACAACCTTTGGCCCACGCTCATAACCTGTTTCATCATCCTACCCAGCAATAGATTCTCAAATACATCTTTATTCTCATCATCTTTCAAGATAACACCATCATTATATAGCTTGTCGATATCAGAAAAGCACTTAAAAGATATGTCTGAACTTGACAAAGTAGCAGCAATGGATGGTATAAGATTGTGGAGCACAGCTTTCAACCTTCCAGTGGAGAAAGTGTCCTGCTTAATCTCCTCAAAAGTTTCATCCCGTGGAACATACACTGGATGGGGCTTTTCGATTCTAGTCTCAGAAAATGGATCTATTTCATTTCCATCCAAGTCAAAACACATAATTAATATTAGCTATGTGGAGAAAAGATATTTCAAAGAATTACACTGACGGTTTCAAGAATAGCATACCTGATTTTGTTGGAGGTCGGCCAGTTCTACAGCGCATGGGATAAGGCCTCTCTTCGCAACCAAGAACTGGCCTAGCAAGATCTTTGTCCTTGTCTGGATTACCCAAATCATTATAAAGATCATAATCATAAATCCTATCATGGGGCTTTCTCTCGCCTTTCCCATTTCCCCGGATGCTCAATAAATCTTCATTTCGAAGATCTTTAATGCCAGGAGGTGTTTGTAACGGTAAGTATGCCTGTTCACAACAATGTGAAAATGAGAATTGGTTAAGCAAAACCATCGACTGAAAACTCCTTGATTTTTGAAAGTTCTCACTTGATTTTTGAAAATAATTCTACTTTCAGAATTATCTTTCTGTGAATGGATCCACGTATTAGCTGGGAAGAAGATGGGGCCTCCATCAAAACCATGAATGACAATCTCCAATAAGTAGAACTCCTTGCCATGAAGATTTGTAACGAGAATGGCCCCAGGACACCCAAAGTCCTTCGGGACAGTGAAATTAGCAGCATATTCAACAATTTGTGAATTGTTCAATGGCCTCGTCAACCAGCCCCGTACAGAGGACTGGGCACTCTTTCCTGAATTGGTAGCTGTAAAAGGCAGATTAAACAACCCTTATTTTGAAAAGATGATAGATACTGACGGAAAGCAACTCATTCAGAAAATAAAAAATGTACAGAGGAAAAAGAGGAATAACGGATAACATCCATATGCTTACTTTTGGTGAAAAGGAGAAACAACGGATAACCAGACTCTCAGTATATATACAGTTAGCAATAATTTCCCCTCTCGATAAAAGCCATGAAAAAAGCTTTGATAATGAAGAATAAGAATCAGAGATCCTTGACAGAACGATGGACTAGTATAAAGTGTGAAAATTCAGGAACCTCGTATTAATACGTAATTAAGTATATCAAGAGTTAATTAAAAGATTAGACAACTGAATCCAAATCCCACTAAGGACCCAGTTCAGACATCTAACCTTCTTCCATTTCTACTTTTCTTACACCATCATCTTAGCCGTTGTTCAGCCAAACCTAAAGGCCAGGTCATATTCTTTCACTTTACTGCATAAAAGATCATATATATATACCCATGAAAGAAAGCACAACATCTTATGATCGATTGATCCCTAGCCGAACAAAAAAAAGTCTTCAACTAATATGAAAAAAGACTTAAGAGGCTAACCGGGATCAATCTCTTCGCTTATAAGCTGAATGACGATGCCCTGGCCAAATACATTTACAAAGAACTCCCACTGGTCCTCTATTTTCTCCGTGATCGTCTCCTTGATTTTCTTCCTCACAGTCACCACCGCCCTTACTTCGATCCCTCCTCCCGAAGACAACAAAGACCCATTACTCTCTTTGCCTTCCAGGGTACTAGCAGTCTCCAAAGTCTTGTCGCCACTGCTGATCACGGCCCGGATTAGCCCGTTCCTGTTGACCCGAGAACCGAATACCGGTAACTGAGTCCTCAAAATAGGGGCTATGCTGCTTTCACTGAAGAAAGCCGGAGATGTCCTGAGTACCCCGCCGGATATGTCAGACTTGGGAGGACCGGCCGGGTTGACCGCAAACATTTTGGTCTTTGTATACGGGGAAAAAAAAAAAAAAAAGGAGCTCCTCGGTTCACTGTTGCTTAGGTTCAATATGAAAGAGAGGACATTGATTGATATTGCAGAGGATGTAACAAACGGCGTCGTGCGGTTCAGCGGTATCGCTTATTGTTTGCCGTGACTCTTGACGGAGGTGGGCGGTTGCCTGTTGATTCCCCGAGAATGGAACGCAAAACGGTGGACACAGGACAAGCTAAGTGGCGGTTTGATTTTGATTTATTTTTATTTTATATATATAATGACTAATCCATTATCCGTGCTGTCTGGATATTCATTAACGAGACTCTCAAACATGAGCGCTTGAAAGCACGGTCCAATGGTTCGGTTAGAAAGTGACTGAAGATGAAGCTGGAAAGAAAAATCATATTTATGACCGTTTTAAGAGTTGTTTAAATACGAGAGTATCTCATCTCATTTTAATATTTTAAAAATTTATATATAAAATATAATAAATAATTTAATTTTTAAAATAAAATAATATTAAAAAATAATATTTTAATAATATTTTATTTAATTTTTATCTCGTTTCATTTTAACTCCTAATCCAAACCTTCCCTTAATCATTATTTTTTAATTAAATCTAACCACGTTGCTTTCATTTTATTTTGCAAAGTCTCTGAATCTAACATTTATTTATTTTGTTGTTTGAAGTAAAAATATAAGTGATGAACCATTGAACTCTTATGTCGTAGAACTTTCTTGTCATAACTTCATATTAATATATCGACCATATAATATTTAGTTTTGCCCACTAATCCTATTCATATGAATCTTTCAAACAATACCATTATTATAAAAGCTAAACGTTATGGTTTTCATTTGTGTTTGCATAGATTGGTCTCAATATTTTAATTTTAAATTTATTACTCCTCATACTTTTGATTTTAATCATTTTGATTTTTTGTTGGTATTGAGTTAGAAATCTTATGAGTTTTGCTGCTCATCATCCTTACACACTAAGCACCATATTTATTTATTTTTATTTTTTAGTTTTATTCTTCTTAAATTAGTTAAATTATTCTACTCATCATCTATACACCACATATTTGATAAGAGAAAAAATAAAAAAAATTATGTGTAGTGTGTGCCCAGGTGAGGTGATCGGTTCTATTTGACAAGATAACTATTTTCAAGTATTCTTAGCTACTTACATGTTTTATTCCCAAAGATTACTTAAATGCATATATTTTTCAATTTTAAATTTTTAACTTTTCCATCTAATAATTATCTAATCAATACAATTTTTCTAAACTCTAAAACAAAATATAAAAAATAATATTACTTTCTCAAATTTTAAAACAAAAATTATATTAAAAAATTATACTCATTTTATAATTTACTTTTTCTCTCATAGTTCCTTAAATCTAATAAAGTATATTAACTTAAATAATTTCATTACTATTTACAAATATACTGAAATATTCTAAATATGCAAATAAACTCTTAAGGCTTCTTTTTCATTTTAACTTTTATTTATTGTTTGATTATTAGTTTCTAAAATGATGTTATTAATTTTTTTCACACGTGTCATTGTATCAATGAAGCTACGTGATATATAAGATAGGTTTGGAAAGTGAGATGATAATTTTTTGATTTTAAATGAAAATTTAAAATATTATTTTTTAATATTATTATTGTTTAGGAATTTAAAAATTTTGAATTGAGATTTGAAAAAATTAAATTTTTTATTTTATTTTGTGTAAAAATTTAAAAAAATTATAATATTGAGATGAAATAATATTAAAATTTTGTATCTCATCCTATTTATCAAATCTATCTTAATGGAAGTTTAACGGTACAATAACATAATGATCAAATTTTATAAAAAATCAACTTTAATTTTTTTATAAATTAAAATCTTATATTATCAATAATAATAATAAAAAAAAAGCGCGTGAGATGTGAAAATAGTAATAGCTTTGGTTGCAAGTTGCAAGTTGCAAGTTGCAAAGGTTAAAGTCAACTACCATGTGCAAAAGAGAAAAAGAAATATCTAATGAGCGCAGAGGTAAAATGTGTTCTTAAAGATGAGAAAAAGAAAAGAAAGAGGGAGGAGTCCGAGTGGTGGGGTGTCTTTGTCTTGAAATGAAAACCAATTGGATGGGGAAACTTGTGCAAATGACAAAAATCCATCACGTGGGATATCTGACATCCACACATTATCCTATTCCTACCACCTACGACACTGCTACTGAGTCCTCTTGTCTGGTGGGAGCAGTGATTTCAGGTTTTCAATTATGCTGTGGTAGATTCTAGACTTATTGTTGAATAATTCATGACATTATGCATATTTTTAATCAATTCTTTCAATATGGGATAAAAATAGATGAATCTGTAGAAATGTTTCTAAAAGAATTAGGCCAACATCTTTATATAGAATAAGAGATAAGGCTTAAAGATATTAATGAAAAGTATGACTTTTTGACTTCTAACATATACATGGTAGAAGAAGAAAAGACCCAGAAACCAAAACAATCTAATAAATCCAGTTATGAAAACCGAAAGAGAGAATAATTTTAGAAGAAAACAAATCACTTCTAAAATGAGAATCAAAAAAATTTGATAATAAGTTACTTTTATTGTGACAAACAAAAACATTACAAAAAAGAATGTCGTTTTATTAAAAAGAAAAGACAGAGACTTTAGTTCTGAAGAAAATTTTAAGGCTATAATCTCTAAGATCAATACTCTTGAAGGAAATAATTCTTGGTGAATTGATTTAGGAGCAACAAGATATTCTGTAAGGACATGAGCCTCAACAAGACATATCTAAGCATGTTCAAGAGGTATGAGCCAATGGAAGATGGCCATGTTCTTTATATGGGGGACTCATCCTCCTTCGTGGTTTCATCTTTCGATTTCTCTTGTCCGGTAGGAGCAATGATTTCACGCTTTGTTGAAGATTTATT
Source organism: Juglans microcarpa x Juglans regia (assembly GCF_004785595.1). Lineage (NCBI taxonomy): Eukaryota > Viridiplantae > Streptophyta > Magnoliopsida > Fagales > Juglandaceae > Juglans > Juglans microcarpa x Juglans regia. The sequence goes on along the minus strand of NC_054598.1, from coordinate 9,352,285 downwards.
ATTTTATAGCGCACCAGAATTTTTTTCAATATATTCGTAAGAAAAATTTTATTTATCATCTTTATATACTGCACATTATATTTTTTTATATTTTTTTCTTATCAAATTGTAGTATATAAATAATGAGTATAAGAATTTAATAAATTTAAAGGGAGTAATATCAAAAATAATTTTTTTTTAAAAAATATATATGTAATAATAATTTATGAAAATAATAAATAGCAAAACTTTATTCACAGTTATTGCCTACTCATCTCAATTATTGCCTTCTCGTCCCTTCCTGTTACCAAATCATATTATTTTTTTCTACAGTTCTAAAACGTTTGGTCTAGCATGCACTTTTTAAAAAATTAAAATCTATAAAAGAAAAAAAAAAAACAAATATGATTCATCATATAAATAATGTAAGGGGTGTTATCTGACAGCTGGCATCAATGGCAAGATCGATTTTGACGCGAGGCAAAGTCATCACAACATACTCAAGAGCACGTGACGCTTTAAAAAAAAAGGTTGGCACAGTAACTCTGGGGACGAAGCCAGAATTGAAATGTCGGTGTACCGAATTTTTGGGATCTAATTTGTGTTGCTATTTTTATTTCTATTTTTTAAATTAGCATTATTAAGATTTCACTTCTTTCTATAACTCCCATGCAAATGGAACCTCTTGTAAACGTAACCAAAGCGCATAAATATATATTAATCTCATTTACTTCATTTAACTTTTGTTTTGTTTAAAGATGAGTTGAAACTTAAATATAATTTTTTAATATAATTTTATTTTAAGATTCGAAAAAATTAAATTATTTATTATATTTTATGTAAAAATTTTAAAAAATTATAATGATGATATAAGATGAGATAAAATAATTTGCATAATTAGACGAGACCTTATTGTTAACTTATTCTCCTTTTTTAGGCCTCCGACCATTGGTAATTGCAATGTCCAAAAAATGGAATCAATATCGTTTATTTAATGTAAAAAATTAATCTTTCAATCCAAATGCAAATAGGCTGTACATTTTCTAAACTTAGAGATGTTTTACACTTTACAATTGGAATATAAAGTTTAAAATATCTATTAATTAATTAAAGGGTAACAAATTACAATTGTTTTTATTTGTATTTTGTCGTTTTTTCCCCTGTTTTTGTTACCGAACTTTTAACTTTTTCAAAACTCTAGGGCCATTGAAAAAGTTTTTTTTTTAAAAAAAAAAAAAAAAATTCATCAATTACTATTTATTACTCCGCATCTCATATTCTATAAAAAAAAATTAATACATCCTATAAAAATAAATATGAATTTTAAAAATAAACAGCGACTGATTAATAGAATTTCTCTTTTTCTTTTATCGAATATAAAAAAAAGCTAATCAAATGGAAAATGAGTAGGATAATGCTAAAAAATAAATAAATAGAATTCATGACGAAACAAGGGCAACTTTAGTCGGAACAAATTTTGAAGTGGAACTGTCAACATACCTCGCCGGCGACCATCTTGACGCCCAAAAGCCAACTTTAAGATAGATGATCAAAGAACTAATTAGGAAGTGAAGTCGTTCGACATGTAATGGATTCCACAAAGAAGAAGACAAATTAATACTCCCAAATTACAAAAGAAAAAAAGATAATAATTATCAACCACCTTAATTAGATGATGATGCAAGATGGTAAATCTAGTGGTACGTGCGCATGGGTACGTAGTGGCAGGTGGAATAATATGGCACTTTTTCTTTGTAGTCAACGTTTATTTATTGTGTTCTTCCGGTGATGATCAGTTGATATGCTAATTTTAGTATTTGCTATTATTATTGTAGTTTTTTAATCTTATTCTTATCATTTTCACGTTGAAAAAAAACCTATCTTTCATTCTGGAAAATCCAAAATTCGAAAAAAATATATGTCACTACGATCATCTCTTATCGATCCATGCATTCTCTCACTAGAGTAAAAAACCTTATATACTGTATGTGATTTGGAGTTGTTTGGATTTATAGATGAGTTCAAATAGATTGAGATGGTTTGTAAAAAGTAGAATAAAAATTAAATTATTTATTATATTTTATGTGAAAATTTGAAAAAATTGTAATGATGAGATGAGATGAATTAAGATAAGTTGAAATGAGTTTTGAATGCAAACGAGCTCAGTGCAACAAGTGTGTATATAAATATATAGTAAAACTCTATTCAAATATATAGGTTCAGGGCTAATAACTTATAGTTGAAGTAAAAAGTTTTACTATTAAAAATCTATTTACTAATTAGTAACCATGTGTTTGCCATATTTTCAAACACGATACATTTGTTTGTAAACAAATTAAAAAAAATATCTTTTAATATTGAAAAGACAATCATTTAATTTTTTAAAGATTATGATCATATTATTAAAAGTTTAAAAATTACAATTTCTTAAAATTGTATGAGTATTTTTACAGCCTATTGACTGTCTTTTTAAAACTCAAATTACGTTCCGCATTATCCGAAAAAATACGTTTAAAAAAAATACAAAAATGATGTTTTTCTTCAAATGTATTTTTTAACTTATTAGAGATTAAAAAGCATTTTAATATATAACATTCAAATAATCTAATTTTTTCACTCTAAAGTTTTTAAGATTATTTAAACATTTTTTTAAACTCCTAATGCAATTCCAAACAGACCTTAAGTATTTCACATCAACTAATAACTATTCTAAAAAATTATTGATATTTGGACTTTTTTCTAAAAACTACTGTGAGTCCCATAATAATAAGTAGCGTGTTAATATAAATAGGCCAAAACTCAAATATATATAAAATAGAACTTATACAATGAAACTCTCCCACTTACAGATTGTACCAACAATTACAGCCACCTAGCTAGTGCAATCTCAATTTTCTGCCTCTCCTTGACCATTATAGAATTTCCTTTTTTAGTTGGGTAGTGTTTCCAATCGCAGTTCTCATCAACTATATATTTTTTTTCACGTTTAAGTAAATGCATCAATTCAAAGAGATATAAACAGCGATAAATGCTCATGTGCAGTCTACACAATACATAAAAATTCCATATGACATTATTTCTTTATAATGTTATTGAAGCATATTTCTTTATAATCTTGCGGGGCACAAATACTCTCTGGGAGCGTCCAATAGACAATTAAGTGGGAAATGAATTTGCATTGAATACATGCTACAGCCAAGCCATCAAAAGTGGTGCCACAAGTATCACACGGAGCAGAGTACTCGTTCTTCTGGACAATAGTGACAGGATGTTCATGTTGACGACATGTGAAGGTTCTTCCAAACTTTATGCGCGAATACTTGCCAATAACACAATCGGGATGTGCAGCAAAGTCGCATTCCTTACAATAGTAGAACCACTTCCTTGAGTCTCTACTTTCCTCGCAAATAAAACAATAGTATTCTCCAGAATCGTCTTCAACACTATACGTGAGTGTCAAGTAATCATGTAAATCATATTCATACCTAACTCTATATGGAAGAGTTGCGCATCTAACACACAAGCCGAACGTCTCGCATTCGGTGCATACAAATAAGAGATGGGGACGATACTCACTATAACAGCCATTGCATACTATTCGATCACGATTCAAACCTATGAAGAGGGAGTGTTGGTGACCTTCATGCTTTAGAGTTTCCGGAAGAGAAGCGCATTGAATATCCATTTGATAGTAATCGCTTAAGTCGCATCTATAACAGAAGCCATGTTGTAAACGTTCACAAGCAAAACATAGGAATATGCCACTTGGGGAAGGTGCCTGTGAGAGGAGGGTGAGTGGGTGTTCGTGAAAAAGGGGCAGTTGCGTCTTGGGAAGAAGTATGGTACAGCTACCGTGCAGAAAGAAGTTACATTGCTCACAGCTGTAAAACGGGGGCGAGATTGAAAGCATACATCCCTCGCAAATCTTATCATCCTCGAGCTCCTTTTTACTGATGATTAATTTGTGTTCATGACTAAAATGTTCGATCTCCGAGACCAAATCAGATTCTATGGTTGAACTCAGGTCCAAGTACTCACCTTCAACATCTCGTGCGCATTGCAAGTGGGCAGCATACCTGCAATCTTGACAATAATAAACTCCGTACTTTGTTTTTACCTTTCTATGGCAAAGTTTACAGAATATGTCGTCCTTCTCCTCTACCATTTGATGAAGAGAACATGTCAGAGTGAGAGAGTGATTATGTACAGTTGTACTGATGGTGCGTGGATATCGAGCACATCGACGGTGAACCAAGAATCGACAGATGCTACATAGGTACGCGATGTCCTTACTTTCCTCACCACAGGCTTCGCAAATGAATTGGATCTGATTCAACATGGGGACGAAGTCATGTCGGTGACATTCATCGATGCTATTTCGCCAGCGGGAAACGCAATTGATGTCGAGGTCAAAATCACACTTATCACAACGGTAAAATAAGCGTCTACTGCATTTCTCGCAACAGGCATCACATGTATTAGATTCTGATGGCGCTCTGAGAATAAGGGTGTGGTTTGGGTGCAAACGGTGGTGGCGTATTTCGGGGGGTAGTTCATGGCATGATTTATGAAGTAGCAAGTCGCATTCGGAGCATTTGTAGCCGGGACCCAACACTGGTTCCTGGCACCTCGAGCAAACAGCTTCCTTGTTCCCATCATTTTCCAGATCTTCTTTGAAGACCAACGGATGCTCATGGATGAAATCAATATAATTTACTCTTGTCTCATTCATCTCCTCTCTCTCTCTCTCTCTCACACGCACACATGCAACAACATCTGCATTCGTGATGTTGGGACAAATGCATAAAGCCACGGTCAAATCCAAGAATCCAAGACATAGCCCCAGTAACAATAAGCAATTAAATTTAAAATTAGCAATTGATATCATCTTACATCGAAATCTTTTTTGGAGTAAGAGCCTGACCTGGAGGAATTGCGGATGTTTAGGACGCTGATTGCCGATGACGTTAAGGATTGGAGTCCAAATGGGGCAAATGAAGATCGATCTCAAGGTGTAGGCTAGAGAAGAAGAGTTCAATACACGTCTGACCAAAAAATCAGAGTTTAACGTTGAGAAAAATATACTGTTCACACCAAGCTTCTTCTTGTGTCGTCAGTATATCAAACCATCACAAAACAGGTCTATCCTCGATTTTACTGTCACTATGTATATAGAGTAACCCGCTTTAGCCTTTTGATGATGAAAAGTTTGAAAAAAGCAATAGACATCACATCTAAGATCGGGAAGTTACAATAGATGGGGAAAAACTGGCAAAGAGATAACAGATCTAAGGAAAGGAAAATACAACTATTGTAGATGGATTGCAACAAAACTACTTCGAACTAGAACTGCAAGCAAGTTATGTGAACTGAAGCTGGAAAAATACATGATAAAAAAAAGTACCTGCTCGTTGTGCTTTGAGAGAGATACTAAAGGTACTGAAAATATTACTTCATCCTTATCATCGTGTTTAAATGGACCACAAATTCATTATCTTGCTGAAAAAAAAAAAAAAACAAAAATGGTCAGTATTTAGTGCTTTTCCTTTTTTGGTTTCTTTTGCATGATTCATTGACTTCAACTCATCCTTTTGTCGTTTCATCCTCAAAAGATAAGCACCGGTTTAATATATAAAATTATTTTATTTCATTTCAATTCATTATTATAATTTTTTTAAATTTTTATATAAAATATAATAAATTTTTTAATTTTTTAAATTTTAAAATAAAAATTATATTTTAATAATAAAATATTTCATCTCATGACCATGCAAGATCACTATTGAAATTACCTGTACAGCCTCTAATTACAGAAATAGTAATGGTTGGAAAAATAATCAGGTACCTAGATTATTAAATTGGGATGTTAAATCTTAGAACTGTCAAACTAAACGGAGTACTTGATTACATATTCTTCCTGTGCAAGGTTTTACACAAGCTTAAGGACGTCTGTCATGTCTCTTAAGTTGATGGCAATCCATTCCTCCCAATTTTTGAGTGATGAAAAATATAGATTCGGAGGGTAATGGAGGGATAGAGAGTTTACTTTCTTCCGTTTCACATTTCACACCAATATTGTCCGTAAGATTTCTTTTGCACATTTCACACCAATAATCTGTTTGGTCACCGAGAAAATGCAGGAAAAGAAGTTTTCCTCTTCTACTTGCTCATGTATATTTCTTCAGTTTTGAAGAACTTTAATCCTCTGCTTTTTATGCATATTTTTTGGGTTTAGAAAAAGCATATTTTTTGGGTTTAGACTTTAGAGCAACGTAACGCTCTAACTTTTTCAGTACCCGAGAGAAAGAGAGGTGTTGTCATAGGTTACCTCCTATGGGGGGGTTTGGGATTTGGGGGAGCCTTCTCCCGCCTGCAACGCATCGAGTAATGGTTGTTTCGATGACTTTTTCTTTGTCTTTTTGGTTTTTTAATTATAGAATAGGTAAAGATTGAAGTTAAAAGTTAGAAAACGATGTTCTTACATACTAGTTTATGTTGGGATCTTTTTAAATCCCGAAACAGTCTAGCCATGAGAAGTTCACGACATTTTTTTACTTAGCAAAACTTTTAAACCCAAAATCATTTGTATCCACGTAAGTCCATTCAAGGAGAGATTTTGTGTTCATTGATTTGTTGCGAGGAAAAAAAAAAACAAAGAGAGTTACAAAATAAAAAGGGCAAGAATTAAAATTAAAGGTCAAGGGAAGAGCGAGGAGTAGTTCAGGTGGAGTAGACATCCAGTCAAAGAGTCTATTAGGAAAGTGCTATTTCGGTTCATTTTGGACGCATCGTCATTTATTTCAGTTTGGAAAGTCTACTTCAAAACATGAACTGGTAGAGGCTCTGACATATTACCAATATGCCTAAAAGAGGAAGTAATTCCGAGAAAGAGGAACGGTGGTGGCTGCAGCACAGGTAAGAACCTCACCATCAGCTGTGACCGTGTATGTCTCTGGGTCCACCGTGATGTTTGGAAGAGCATTGTTGAGTTTCATGTCAGCTTTGGTTAGCTGCCTAACCTTGCTCACAGCTTCTACTCTCTTGTTGAGTCCGTATGCGGCTTTAACTCCAATATTCAAAGCTGCCTGTTTGTAAAGGAGATAAAAGAAAGGAAAACAAACACAAACTTAATTACAAGAAAGAAAGCGAGGGAAAAAAAGAGAGAGGGAGGGGAGAGGGCAAAGTAGAGATTCATGCCTTGCTGACAAAAGCAATGGAGTGAGCACTTCCAGCCTTCCCAAATGCTCCAAACATGGGCCTCATCATTACCTGAAAACGTTATCGCAGTAAGAAATGAGCTTGATGCCATTTATCCTGAATTCTCTGTTCTAATCTCAGCAGAACCACTGAGATTACTGTCAGAATCTGAATAAGATTTTTCTTCATTCATGCAATCTATAACTTTCTTTTGAGTCACCCCTCCCCCCCCCCCCCCCCAAAAAAAAAAATCGAATGCAATTTTTCTAACCATCCAAAAGTATGTGAGACCTTTTAATGGTTGGAAGTTCTCTAAGTAGGTTCACTTATGTCTTAAGTTTTAATTAGTTCATGCATCAAAGTTGGGCACAACCGGCACCTCTGAGTCAGATTTATTATCAAGTTGCAGGTCAATGTTCCAACCCAACAATGAGACGATTTCAAACTGTGGGATGTAATTTCCATTGATGTAGTCAACATTTTATAATATCATAAATTCAAAACAATTGCTCGATGTGGATAAACCATGCTCATCAATCTGTCGTATAACATGCTCCAGAATATAGAAGTCAAAGGAAACTTTACCGGTTCAGGTGTGGGAATGCTTGCGTTTGGATCGCCCATATTAGCCCACGCAACTGCACCACCTTTTACTATCATTTCTGGTTTTGCACCAAAGAAGGATGGCTTCCACAGAACAAGATCGGCCAACTTTCCCACCTGGAGAAACAAATGTTACTAGGAAAAGGGGAAAAATTGATACACTTCATATTAATATAAGAACAATGTTAGAACTTTTGATAGATCATCCAGAACCCACTGGATCCCATCTTCAAGTCAACTGCAATGTCACGATTTGACAGAATTACTGACTACAGTCAACTATATCCAGATTTTGTGATTAGGTATCAACTTACTGTGAATGGGTTGGCTTCCTATATTGGATACGTTTAGGGGGGAACCAACCAACCACTGATGAATTAATCAAAAACCAAACGAGACTGAATCCAAGTGTATGAGTGAACAAGATAAGTGATACATATAGTTTTATTTGGCCCACATTGTATTGAGCTCTTAGATACTAGAACTAGCATACCTCAACTGAGCCAACATATTCAGAAAGCCCATTAGCTATGGCAGGATTTATTGTGTATTTAGCAATGTAACGCTTGATACGAAGATTGTCATTGTCTGGTCCACTAGGGTCAGTCGACCCTCTTTGTAACTTCATCTTGTGGGCAGTTTGCCAAGTTCTGCTAATCACCTGATAACAAAAGATTTTGCAAGACCTCTTCAGATACGAAGACTATTAATGCTGTCATATATAAACATACGGATAAAAAAGACAATATGAGCCACAATAATTAAGGGAAGATTGATAGGACAAACGTTAAGCAGAATTCATCTGTTGGAGTGCACTCAAGAGAATGCTAACATCCCATTGTTAAGTTGCAAACTTAATATAAGATCATAACTTGTCAACATTAAAGCTTGGCAACAAGCACTTCATTTATCATGAGGTGACCCTGTCCTACATCCTCAGTAGGATTTGTGTTGTACGTTTGCCAGAGTCATGTTGAGTGGCTGTATCAGCACCCAGAGCCTGTCTCCATACATTGGAAGATGATTTTTCTTAGTTACCTTTAAAAACAGTGAATGTATCTTATCAATCATAATAACTTGAAATCCACAGTATCAACTAAGCTACCAGGTCTCACGATGTTCTAATGTTTGGTTTGACTGTTTTATCAGACAAGTTCAGAACATCATTGCAAATACTAACAGAATTATTCCTACAAAAACCTCTGCGAGGGAATGAAAAGAGTAAAAAGAAAAGGAATTATTAACCTCTCCAATGCGACCCATAGCTTGTGCATCGGAAGCAATGATGCTAATTGCCCCCATATCATGCAAAATATCCTCTGCAGCAATTGTTTCAGCCCTTATCCTTGATTCAGCAAAAGCAACGTCTTCTGGAATATCTTTTTCGAGGTGATGGCAGACCATCTGTATGTATTAAAACCCAATTGATAACTGGACATTCAGGTTGCACACTGTATCATTATTTCCATTATTTTTGCATACCAGCATGTCAAGATGCTCATCTATAGTGTTGAAAGAAAAAGGCCGTGTGGGGTTCGTAGATGATGGCAGGACATGTTTTACACCACATACTTTAATGATATCTGGAGCATGACCTCCACCAGCACCTTCACTGTCCCAAAGAATCAAGGAAGTAGGACAACCATCAAAAGTTGGAAAGGTTGAAAATAAGGCAAAAAGTAAAAAGTAGATGAACTTCTCGCCTCCTATCAACAAGAGAGAGAATTAAAATCACCTAAAATGCTGCAATCAGTCATAGTTATCAGTCATGACAACCTGAAGCTTAGGAAGGATAGGAAGCAATATGTGAAAATCTGAACTATGGAAAGGGTGAGAAAGTACTCCCGTATGACCAAAAAGGGTAAGATGTCAAAGCCACTTTTAAGTAAAATTCCCATCAAGGGGTATCACGGAAATTAATTCCTCAATAAACAAATACAAAACATTGACGGCTTTGATATCACTATGCAAAAGTAACATTTTAGTTGGCTAACAATAAAGGAGAGGGAGGACGAAAAAAGTCAATAACATATAAGGACATAGAGTAAGTCTACATTGAAGACAGTCAGGAAACCATTTTTCTGACAAGGACACAATATAAAAGGCAGTGGCAAACACCTAATCCAAAACCCAATACACAACAACTCAGTCACTCATAAAGATAGCTATCTGTTAACACTAATTAACTTAGTCCATCTATTTTCTTCTCTCTATGTTTAGAAAGTGCCGACGCGTATATATAGACCAGGCGAAACTTTACCCATGGTGTGAGGAAAAGGAGCCTCAGTCATGTTGCTCCTGAAGAACTAAATTACCGTATGCAACAGCCACAAAAAAAAAAAAAAAAGACGAGACATTGACCAAAAAATGCATTTAATGCCTTGCATAAAGAGCTATAATGCTACACCACTGGTTGTAACGCTCCGATTTTGAAGGTATGGAAAGTTAGCTCTTAATATTTAATATTAACTATAATATCACAATTATAAAATTTAAAAAATTTTATAAAATATTAATTCATTTACTCAGTCCAAATAACTATGTTCTTTCATAGGGACAACAAAGAAATTCTCAATAACATAAATTAAAAATTATCTAAAGACTCGAAAATATCATTAACTCATCAAATCAAAATAACCGAAAATAAATCAATTTGCTAACTACGACTCTCAAATAAGCACTTATATTCTTAGACACTTATTCTACTACGATCATCACACATTGCTAAAACTTCATACTCTTACTCTCTAGCTGAACCATAAAAAATATCTGAAAAATATTTGGAGATAATGGGTGAGTTATCAACAACTCAGTAAGCAGAAAATATATACTAGTGTGTAAACATGAGCATTTATCAAAATTCAGAATGTTGAATAAAATATTTTCTTTCAAAATGCAGAATCAGAATACTTGTTTTCAGAATGGAAAATAATAACATATTACCAAAAATATAAGAGCGAAACTTCTAGAAAACATTCTTATGCAAAATTTTATTTGGCAGAGCATAACTGAACATATTCATCTTATTTTATCATATCAGAATATAGACTATGTTTAACCCCTGTGGTAGGGTTGTGCAAACCACGGTAGCTAACTGAGCAGAAACAAAATGTGAATCCTCCCTTTATTCATTCTCAGAGTCCCGAGTGTGTACATAGGAAAGACCACGCAGAAAATCACTTTGTTTTCAAAGTGGGTGTACCATAAACAGAAAAGTTGGTACCAACCCGAACAGATGCCACATTTTTACACCCGTGGTAAGGTCAGAACAAAACAAAAATAAAAACAGAATGTTATGCCAGAGGTTTTGAGAAATTATATCATATCATATCAGAGTACAAAACATCTTTAGAATAGAACAAAATCATATCACAAAAACATAATTTATGTACAAAATTACATATTCGCTCTCTTTTGCACAGTTCAGAAATAAAATGTAAAAAATAAGCTCATGTCTACACCAGTCATGTCAGAAAAATATTTTATTCTTAAACAGAATCTCATGAGTAATGAAGAACAAATAATTGAGGTAGTTCAAATTTTTTTTTCATAACAAAATATGCATACTTCTAAAAAATCAACCTTAGCTTATTTTATTTTTATGCAAAGTCTAGTATAGGAACCTCGCTTACCTGGATTTCTTAGATTTTTTAGATTTTTTAGAATTTTCTTAAAAAATGCCGAACAATAATTAATCTTCACCTATAAAATAATCATGTAATTCAAGTAAATTTTCAATCAATCACGTATTTCGATATTTAAGCCTAAGCTTCTAAAATAACCTATTTAATTCCTCAAAATCTAAAATTTCATAACCTCAAAATATATCATCACTTTCTAAAATCATCAATGTCCATTTAATAACTTCGACTAAAATATTAAAAATCTAATTTATTTACTATTGAAGTGTAACTATAAAATCTAATAGCAGATAATATAATTATAAAAATTTTGAGTCCAATTTCTTATATTTATAACAGTGAAACTTTAGCTTGATAAAGAAAATCTCGGCGCAATAAAATTATTAAAATAGTTTATAAAACATAATAAAATCAAGTCTAATAAAAAAAAAAACACACACACACACACACACACAAGTCTATCACAATAATGTGTGTCTAATTAATCTTAAAGCCCAACCCACTAAAAAAACACAGCTTACTAGATTTAAACATCAATCAATCAGATAACACTAAGCCCATCAGTATAAGTCTTGTAGTCCATTACAAGCCTTTCCAAAATTTTAAGCGTGTTTTAGAAAATAAAAAGGTAGGAAGGTAAAAACAGACTCTTCTTCTTAACTGATATATCTAATATATAATGTTTCCCTTTTAGTAAACTTTAACAGACACTAAAGAAGACTAAAACATGCTCGGTAGCAGGGGCTTACTCAAGGAGAAACCACACGATAGCGTGCGACGGCTGGACTGGGTAGACAGTGGTGACGCGGCTGGAGAGCAGGTGTGCGGCGGATATGCCGTTAAGCTGGGCTAAGCACGAGAGAAAGAGAAAACAGAGAGTGAGAGAGCGAGGGCCACGACATGCGGGATAGATGTTACCGAGAGGGAGGGTGGTGGTTAGAAGCGGAGGCAGTGCAGTCCTATGGTGCGGGGCGTAGCAAGGGCCGGGTTGTGGTCATTTCCATCGAGAACGGTGGCTGTCATTGGAGATAAGTGGGGTCTTGTTTCCTTTGGCAATGCTATGTTTTTAGAAATAAAAATAGAGGTGTATATGATGGCCAAGCAAACTGTTTTGGCTGACAACGGAGGGACACGAGCATGGAGTTGGGCAGTGGGAAGGTGACTTCTGTCCTTCGAGGGAGGTCTCGTCACGTTGCTCGGGCTGTTGCGCCATGGGGTGGAGGAAAGGGTCCGAGAAGGTTAATCTGGTGGTGCGGCGGCAGTGAGAAACTGAGAGAAAATGGAGAAAAACTGAAGTGGCTGCTGTTCTCCCACAGTGGTTGAACGTGGAGGCTTGCGGGTTGAGTGGTTTCTCGCGTGCAGTGGTGAAAGGCAGCGTTGTGGAGGATCTCGGCACTTTGGGGTGGTTTGTGGAGGTGCAGAAGGCTAGCTGCAGCAACGTGGAGAAGGTGTTGCTTCACTGAAACTGAGGCGGCGGCACTCTAGCTTAGGTTGGAGATGAGCACTACGTGCTTGAGGGGTTGTGCCGTGTGCGTGAAGTGAGTAACGCATATATATGGAAAGAAACTGATAAAAAAATCCTAGAGATGAGAGAAAGTGGCGTGCATGCAAAGGAATAAAATAGACATGAAACCGGGCAGTATGTGGAAAAATAAGGTAACACGGGCTTAGACTTTTTCTGTGAATTATATGCCCTGACTCAAATTAAAAAAAAAAAAAAATACTTGTAAATTCGAAGTGGACTTTTCTTACCTATAAACTCAAAATTTTTGTAAAACGGGCTTGACTAGGCTAGGCTGGGTGTTACACTGGTGGTAACTAGCCCACTAATGTCAAGAAACCAACGTCTTCTAAGGCAAAAGATTGTCATGAGGCAAAAAGGTGGCCAAGAAAATTCCACAAATCCAGCTAGCTTGAACTCCAAGAACAACTTGGAGAGGCTGCAGAATTATCTGAGTAGCGGCTTCTTAGCCCAAATAAATGGTCGGCTATGTTGCTGTGGCTTTCGCGCATAAGAATTTTATAAACCTATTCTTATTCTTATTTATCATCATTTTTTACACAAAATCTAACTTAGAAGACTGAAAACAAATGCCACAAGTATGCACATGCAATTTTCTTTTTTCTGGTTGATATTGCAAGCAGCATGCAAATTGTACCTGTGGTAGGTATGAATAGTTCTTCCTTTAAATGCAGCAATAGAATGTTCAACAAAACCCGATTCATTCAAGGTGTCCGTGTGGATATTAACCTGTCCAAAAAACAGATGAAAAAATTTGGGGAGTGATGTTGAAACTCAAAATGGTTTACATAAATGCAAAAGAAATATTCAAAACGTAAAAAGTGCCTGGATGTCATAATGTTCTGCAACATTCAAAGCATTGTCTATTGCGGCAGGAGTAGTTCCCCAGTCCTCATGCAGCTTCAGTCCCATTGCCCCGGCTCTAATTATTTCATGTAGTTCATCAGGTTTTGCACTGTTCCCCTGAAAACCAAAGATAATAACAGAAGAAAAGTAGAAGAAATCGATAGGGATAGAAGAAAAAAGAAGAAACCCCGGGGGAAGCACTAAGCAGGAAAAGATTTTAGAATTCAAAGTTTGCGCTGCCCATTCATATACATAATGACTAGTAAAAGGTCTTCCTTAAATGTGCAAAGGGGGAAAAAGCAGAGACAAATTTATGAAACCTATAACAAATTGAGCATACTTTTCCCGTAAAACCAAAATTTAGAGGCATCTCGTCAGTTGATTGCAGCATTAACTTCATTTGTGATATTAGAAAAATGAAGTAAAAATTACGGAGAGATCGATGATTGTTTCAGTAATTTTCTTTTAGATCCAGAGGTTACTCAGATTGCTAAGGGACAGACAGCTGAACTCTAGGCACCAAAAAAAATGTACTTCATACATACAAGCATGTCAAGCAGTAATGAATGATAACATGCAACCAGCCCAAAAATATTTGAGTCTGATTCGCTTCAAGTTATTAATTAAGTTTGATACTATGGAATCGAAAAGGCATCTATGCTGTCCAGATATAACATAAGCATAACAAGATGATTGAGCTTCAATACTTTTGTCATCTATATTTAACATGCCACCAATTTTATGAAAGCATAGACACATATCAGTAGTTAAATATTGATGTTTCACAAAAAAGTATTTCCAGTTGGGTAGCTCACCACTTGATATAGCTTCATATGCCAATTGAGGGCATATGAAGTGGACATGACAGTCTATGGCTCCCGCCGTTACAATCATTCCTTCTCCCGCAATAACCTCAGTGTTAACCTTATTATTGAAAAGGGATGAGTATGTGCAATTAAAATGGTGGGTAATTGAACCATCAATACTATCTGCACTGTGAGTATGGCATTTACCCCGATGATAATATTTGAAAACACACCATCCATGATGTCTGGATTGCCTGCTTTCCCAAGGGAAACAATAAAACCATCCTTGATCCCAATATCGGCCTTAAAAATTCCACTACAATCAATTATCACAGCATTTGTAATAACTGTATCCAAAGAATCAACACATGACTGTACCATTCCATCTCTTATAACCTTCCCACCTCCAAAGACACATTCATCACCATAAATGGCAAAATCTCTTTCAATTTCAGCATACAGGTTTGTATCACCAAGCTTAATTTTGTCACCAGTGGTAGGGCCATACTTGTTGACATATTCCTCACGAGAGATTATTTTGGTGAAAGCGGAATGTTCTCCAGTAAGCCTTCACTGCAAATTCAGTTTGAGGTAAGGCTTTTGCATTTATCCTTATCATTAAATGGAACAATTTACTTATTCAACCAATCCAATTGATATCACAAAATACAGTGAAACAAGCAGCACACAATTGCCCAACAGAACGCCTAACCTAGCATTATTTTCTTCCAGATTCCCAAAACCTCTCAAGTTTAAAGCTCCCATGACTTCTCTAAATTTAGCACGATCAACTGGACCATCAGCAATGCCATTTCCTCCTCTGATCACTTTCTTACCTCCAATGCTTACAAGTATGACACTTTTAGTTTCCCCAGGCTGGCCAAACAAAACGTTTGTAGTACTAAGAATGCATAGAGTCAAATAGTCAAATAGCAGAACATGTCTGAACACGTTGATGTAATAAGGGAAAAATAAAACAGTATTCAATTACAATATGGTTTAAAAAAACAAGAAATATTTTGCTAGGGAAAAAATTTCTTACATATGAAGGTCATAAAAAGCCAAAAATATAGGCAGAATATTAATGTACAGGAGAAAAACTACCCCAGAAGTTTTTGCTGTATTTTCTTGGATAATAGCAAATACTTAAAAAAAATTATATCAATGAAGGCTGCAAGTTCAACCTCGAATCGTGTAGCTGTCCCTGCTGGTATGTTTAGGCGCATGCAATATGCTTTCCGTCGACCAAAATCAAGTAGGGATTCACCTCAATAAAGTGATAGTGGCTGCCAACCTGAAACAGCGTGGATTCGGTTTTCCATATATTTACTCAGATAAAGACAATATATATGAGATGTTTACAGGCTCAACCTGTCATATAAATTGGATAATTCAATATTTTAACATGCTGCAAGTAAGAACTACCCAAGAAAAACAATTATGTAGGGTATTTGGCGTCTAATTGGTGAGAGGTCTTTGCTATGGTGTGTACCCAATCTCATTGACACCCGCTGTATGCCAGTAACGCCCTATCCCAGACCCATGTTTGATGTGAGGAGCTCCAAAACTGTCTACGCCCCCAACATAAAATAGACTCGCAACTGACTGTCAACCACGTAAGCTATACAAACCAATTCAGACTACAGAAAGGGTTTCAACTCTCCAAATAACATAGAAAGCTGAAAAAGTAGCAGCCTGCCAGTCAAAATATCTCCGAATGATTTTTTACTTCAAATAAATATCACAATGCAGTATTATAACTCAGAAAACATTCCGAGTTCCATCACCAAATTCTGAAGCTGCAAGGGAATATAGTAGGAAGATGATTGCAGTTAAGTAGACAATTTCCAACTAAATAACCGTGGATAAATGCAAATGAGAGAGAAAGGAAAAGACGAGTAGAGGGGCGACCTGCATTTACGTCCATAGAGAACTTCATACGACGCTGCTTGAATACTTTCCTGGTAATTGTTATTATATGCAAACTCAATAAGGGGTAGATACTTAATCCAACTACCCTTAAATTCCATCACGCACGCTCTAAGCATATCTTCTAGAATTTGAATTGTCCTCTCTGATTGACCATCTGTCAGATTCCCATGTAATCTGACAATCTCTCTAACGTACAATTCTGCCAGTCTATCCACGGAGTACGTCATCTGAATAGGAATAAAATGTGCTGATTTTGATAGTCGATCAACAATCACCCATGCTGCATCTTGACCTCCTAGCGCTTTCGGGAACCCTAAAACAAAGTCCATCCCAATCTCATTCCAAGTACACACTGGAATAGGGAGTGGCTGAAGTGTACCTGAGGGTCTCTGATGCTCTACCTTGACTTGTTGACATGTCAGACACTGTGCTACATATGACACTATCTCTCGCTTCATCCCACTCCACCAATAGTGTTGTTTTAGATCCCGATACATCTTGGTACTCCCCGGATGAACTGTGTAGAGTGAACGATAAGCTTCTCTTAAGATCAAATCTTTGATTACTCTATCATTGGGTACACATAATCTTCCCCTAAATCTCAAGGTGCCATCATCTTACCCTAGAAAATCAGGTCTCTTACCTTCTGCTACTTCTTCTTTAATCTTCATCAATTCTGTATCACTTGCTTGGGCGACCTTAATTTGATCTATCAATGTTGAACCTTGTGTCAAACTATTCATCTTAGCTTGAGTGTCCTGGATTACTTCAATGCCAGCTCGCTCCATGTCTAGTAGAATATGCTTCTGAGGAGTAAACATTGTAGCCAGGGTGCTAGAGGATGACTTCCGACTAAGTGCATCTGCTACGATGTTTGCTTTACCAGGATGGTAGTTAATATTGCAATCATAGTCCTTTAGAAGTTCCAACCATCTCCGTTGCCTCATGTTCAGTTCTTTCTGTGTGAAGAAATATTTCAGACTCTTATGATCGGTATAAATCTCTCACTTTTCACCATAAAGATAATGTCTCCATATCTTCAAAGCAAAAACCACTGCTGCAAGTTCTAGATCATGGGTTGGGTAATTCTGCTCATAACTCTTCAGTTGTCAGGAAGCGTATGAAATAACTTTCCCATTCTGCATTAAAACACAACCTAAACCCTTTAGTGAAGCATCGTTGTATATAACAAATCCTCCATCTCCCGAAGGAACTGTAAGAACTGGTGCCTCACTAATCTTTTCTTCAATTCTTGGAAGCTGTCCTCACACTCATCTGTCCATAGGAACTTCTCATCCTTTCTTGTCAACTTTGTCATCGGAGCTGCTATACTTAAAAATCCTTCTATAAATCTTCTATAGTAGCCAGCGAGGCCTAAGAAACTTCGTACATCATTGACATTACTAGGCTTGGCCAATTTTACCACTGCCTCAACCTTCGCTGGGTCCACTGAAATTCCTTTTGCTGATACCACGTGTCCCAAAAAAGAAATATTTTGTAACCAAAACTCGAATTTCTTAAATTTTGCATACAACTTCTTTTCTCTTAGTGTTTGAAGAGCAATCTTCAAATGCTCCTCATGTTCTCTGCTACTCTGAGAATAAATGAGAATATCGTCGATAAAAACTATCACAAACTGGTCTAAATAATCCTTAAATACCCTATTCATAAGATCTATGAAAGCTGCGGGGCATTAGTTAGACCAATCGGCATAACAAGGAATTCATAGTGTCCATATCGTGTCCGAAAGGCTGTCTTCTGCACATCTGTCTCCTTAACCTTCAATTGGTGGTATCCGGATCACAAATCTATCTTAGAAAAGACTTGGGCTCCCTGAAGTTGATCAAATAAGTCGTCTATCCGGGGTGGAGGGTATCTGTTCTTGATAGTTACTGTATTTAACTCCCTGTAGTCAATACATAAACGCATAGACCCATCCTTCTTCTTCACGAAAAGTATTGGAGCACCCCATGGAGAAACACTGGGGCGTATGAAACCTTTCTCTAGTAACTCTTGTAATTGATCCTTGAGTTCCCTTAGAGCCATGCGGTAGGGTGCTTTAGATATAGGTGCCGTTCCCGGAGTGAGATCAATCGCGAACTCAACTTCTCTATCCTGGGGTAACCCTGGAAGATCTTCAGGTTACACGTCGTTAAAATCTCTAACTACTCTTATGTCTTCAATATTGAGTCCATCTTCTGGTGGTAAGATCAAACTCGCTAGGAATCCCATGCACCCTTGTCTCAAAAGTCGGGTGGCCTGCAAAGCTGAGATTACACGAGGAGGGGAACCTTCTCGTACTGACTGAAAACTAAACTCCTCCCCACTTGTGGATTTAAAGACTACTCTCTTATTAAAGAAATCCACACATGCATGGTACCGGAACAACCAGTCCATTCCCAGAATCACGTCAAATCCAGACATATTAAATATGATTAAGTCCACAGGTAGAATTCTCCCTTGAATCTCTATCGGACATCCAATTAGCACAGAATCACAAATAATATGTTCTCCCGAGGGCGTAGCAACAATTATACTAGGTTCTAGCGGTACAGGTATCTTCTTAGTCAAAGGCGCATAATGATTTGAAATGAAAGAATGAGTAGCACTAGAGTCGAATAAAATGGAGGCATGACGTGAAAACAACGATAATGTGCCTATATGAATGTCATAGCAACTTAGAGCTATCAGGATCATATGATTTATTCATCGTACAAAAGACGCATCTAAATTTAGGATAACAAAAGGTACCTGTGACTACATCATTAGATGAAGCGTCAACAGGGGTGAGGGTATATACTCTTGTCGTAGCTTGCATCTTCTGTCCTCCGCTCCTACCTGGTTCCCCAGGTTTCTTAATTGGGCAGTCCCGAGCTAGATGGTTTGGCTTCCCACACTTGAAACACACGTTCTGGCCATACATACACTTTCCCAAATGTCGTTTCCCACATGTTACACACGTGGGGTAAGTTTGCCCTGCTGGTGATTGCCCTTGACGATTCTCGATGTGAGGCCTCATGTCTTTATGCGACATTGTCTGGAGTTGTTGCTGTTGCTGGCGCTTCCTTTGGTTGTTGTACTCAATGCTCTCTTGGAGGTCTTCTTCAGCAATGGTAGCTCGGGTGACTAGCTCCGTGAAACTCCGAATCCTGAGAGTACGCACACGTTCTCGAATTCTATGATCCAGCCGCGCTCGAATTTTTCAGCTTTCTTTTCCTCATCCGGAATTAAGTAACTGGCGAAACGGGAAAGCTCCATGAATTTCGTAGCATACTGTGCTACCATCATCGTTCCTTGGGTGAGATCCATAAATTCGGGAGCTCTCGACTCCCGAAGGGTTCGTGGGAAGAAGTGATCTAGAAAGATTCTCTTGAAATGTTCCCAAGAAATGGGGACTGCTTCCCCCAATTCCAACTGAACCAAAGCCTGAGTCGACTTCCACCACTTGTTTGCCATGTCAGTCAAATGGTAAGTGGCATATTTCACATTCTGATCATCCGTGCAGTAGAACGCTTCGAAAATCTGCTCTATACGTTCAATCTAGCTTTCTGCATCTAAGGAATTCAATATGCCATCGAAAGCAGGGGGATGTTGGTGGGAAAATTGCTCCAAGGTACAACCGGCCTATGGAGCTCTAGGCGCCATAAATTGGCCGTTAACTATTGATTGGAAGAATTGGGTAGCAGCTGCGACAAGAGGGTGCGGGTTATCATTCTGATTAGATCTAGAGGATCCCTCTCGATTTGGGTGATTTCTAGTGCCGGGGCCATGATCTATGTCTAGATGTCATAGTAACAATTATCTAGTATTTGATAAGAATGCAAAAAAAATAATGACAATAAAACAACTACAATGATGGTTCTAACTAGTAAAAACCATAAAGTATTCAACCCTAAATAAAAACAAACCTTGATTACTCACGAGCAGGCTAGGAGCATCCTAGGTAACTTAACCTTTCTTTAGAAAATTTATAATTTTTTTTTCCAAAAAGTCTACAGGTCTCGACCGGCTCTGATACCAAATTGTATCGCTCCAATGGAAGGCCCAAATCACATGACCTATACTCCAAAAGGACTAGTCAATGATACAATTGAAGCCCCATTGGAACCTTATAAAGAGCAAGAACTTCTCTTTCCCAAGCAATGTGGGATTCTATACACCACCTACCCTTATCCATATTATATGGGGTATCACACCTACACTAGGTGGGCAAACTCACTAGCCCTATCGTCTCTGACTAAGCTTGGGAAGAAATGATCAAAGAAGATTTACTTGACGTGGGGCCAACTAACTACTCCATCCCCGTTAGCTTCCCTGATGGTTCTCTCTGATATCCACCATCTCTTTGCTTCCCTGTCAGCTTGAAGGCCTAGTACAGTACTTTTTCTATTCATCAGTGCAATTCAGGATGTGAAGAATTTCCTCGATGTCTTGAATCTAGTCCTCTACTAGGGTTGGGTTGCCTCGCCTATCAAAGGTGGGAGGATGCATCCGATTGAACTACTCTATGGTGCATCCACCCTTATCACTTGTCGCGTTCAAGTTGCCAAGATCACGGTGACGAACTGTCATCTTAAAAGTCTCATACTTGGTTAAACATTTCAAATGGAGTATTCAAAATAATGATTTTAAATGTAATTGTAACTACTGAATAAGATATATATGTATATATTTATATATATGACAAATCATTTTTTTTTCATACTCGCTCTTTCCCATATACTTTTTTTTTTTTTTTATATTTTTTATAAGTAAGAAGTTTTAGTGATCCATGTAAATAGGCAATGTCCAAGTACACATAAAGTATACAAGAAAAAAGCCTAATTACAAACTACCCGCTACGAAAAGTAGCATAAAAGTCATTAAAGCTAGCTCCATTCCATACTATGGATGAAGCTGAAAGCAACAATGTGTGATAGAAGAAGGATCTGAAACCATATGGGGAACGTTCCCTATTTTCAAAATATCGACCATTTCTTTCGATCCATGTACACCACATTAAACATAGGGGCACCATCTTCCAAACAGCTGCAATATTACGATGACCCCGAATCCCTCACCAACACCACAATAAATCCAACACCCTCCTAGGCATAACCCATGCTATACTGAGCCTAGTGAAGATGTCATCCCATAGAGTTTTTACTACTTCACAATGGAGAAGCAGGTGGTCTGCTGATTTGCTACTGTGTTTACACATGAAGCACCAATCTGTTAAGTAGAAGCCGCACTTTTTAAGCTTATCAATGGTCAATAATTTCCCATGGGATGCCAACTAGCCAAAGAAAGCTATTGAACCATATTAAAGTAAACCTACCTCTCAATAATATATCAACTATAAATCACACCATTTTAATTAAAGCCTATGTACTAAAATTCACATCCGATAATTTTTAACTTGCCCTCCAGACAAAATTACATTATTGCTCAAAATTTAAACCCCACATTTGGCCATTTCATATATTAGAGTCCACCAAATCTGAAGCCTGGTATCCGTTCAAGCTTATGTACAGGTCTAAAATTTGAACACTAAATTCTTATCTAATACCTCAAATTTCAAAGCACATATTTCTTAAAGCTTGTCGATAATAAACCTTAAGTCTTATTAATGTCATTTCCTACCATCTACACAATAAGCCTTCCAAATCTAAAACCTCGAGTGTCTTGAAAATCATTTTCTTAAAATATGCCAAATCTAGAACCTCAGATTTCGTGGGACACATTCCATAGATATGTAGATGCTAAAACCTTAAATATCGTTAGAATATGCAATTGTCTACGCCTCAAATTTTAAAATTGTTACCTAACCCACAAATATTCAAAGCCTCAAATGTTTTAGTCTACAGAACCTCAGATCTCTTCAAACTGATTTTTTTTTTTTAATTTTTATTTTATAAGTAAGAAGAAATATATTAGATCAGGAAAAGGGCAAGGCCCGAGTACACAAGGGGTATACAGAAGTGCCTAGGTACAAGTTAAGGACTGCGAAAAGCAACATAAAGGTCATGGAAAGAAGTGTCATTCAGTATAATAGAAGAGGCCCAAAGTAATAAAGTGTGATAAAAAAAAGTCCCTAAGCCCTGCCGGTGCATGCTCATTCTCCTCAAAACAACGACTATTCCTTTCTTTCCAAGTGCACCACATTAGACAAAGAGGCACCATTTTCCAAATGACTGTGATCTGTCCCGTACCTCGGAGTCCTCTCTAACTTGCCAAAAGCTCTTTCACACTTCTAGTCATTACCCATGCCATACCTAGCCTTGTGAAGATGTCATCCCATAGAACCTTAACTACTTCGCAATGAAGGAGTAGATGATCCGTTAACTCACTATCGTGTTTGCACATAAAGCACCAGTCTGTTAGGTAGAGGCCGCACCTTCTCAGTTTATCTATAGTCAAAATACTCCCATGAGATGCTAGCCAAACAAAAAAAGCAACTTTTGATGGAGCTTTAGTCCTCCAAATGCACTTCCATGGGAATGTGTTGGAGGGGTGTGTCGATAAAATCTTGAAAAAGGAACGCATTGAGAATCTCTTATTCCCTGAGGGTGACCAAAGCAAGCGATCCTCTCCATCAGCATGTAGACTCAGTGTGTGCAATGCGTTGTAAAAATTAGTAATATCCCCCAGCTCCTAATCCTGCGCCGTTCTAATGAATCTCATTGACCACTGGGCGAAGTTGTCTAGATTGTCAGCAACTGTAGCTTACTTATCGAACGCAATTCTAAATTGGGAGGGAAAAGTGGTCTTTAGAGCAACCTCGCCACACCAAGTGTTGTGCCAGAAACTGACTTGAGTGCCTCTGCCCACTGCAAACCTATAGTTAGTAAGAAAATATGCCCAGCCATTGCTTATAAATTTCAACAAACCCACGCCATAGATCCCTCTTACTTCATTGGAACACCAACCTCCTCGCATGCACCCATATTTAACATCCATAATCTCCCTCCAAAGAGCATCTTTTTCCCTATGGTACCGCCATAACCATTTACCTAGTAGAACCTTGTTGAAAGTTCTCAAATTACAAAGCCCCAAGCCACCATTACACAAAGATGTACATACCTTATCCCATTTAATCAAATGGAATTTTTTTGTGTCCTCCAAACTGCCCCATAAGAAATCACGGAAGATCTTCTCTAGTCTATGCGCCACACCTGGGGCAAGGGGAATAATGAGAGAAAATATGTGGGTAGATTAGAAAGTGTGATCTTAATAAGGGTGACTCTGCCACCTTTGGACAAATAAAGACGCTTCCAACCCGCTAGTTTGCGCTCAGTTTTCTCGATAATCCCATCCCACATTGCCTTGGATTTGTGAGGGGCCTCCAGAGGGAGTCCAAGATACTTTGTGGGCAAGGATGACACCTTGCAGCCCAGTAGATCAGCCAATACGCTTAGGTTTTCAACCGCACCGACTTGTACAATTTTAGATTTTGCATGATTGACCTTGAGACCAGAGACGACTTCAAAATAGAGCAAGAGAGCTCTTAGGGAGCGAATCTGATTAGGATCTGGCTCACAAAAATCAACATGTCGTTGGCAAAGAGAAGATGAGAAATTGAGAGATTACCATGAGTGGAGCCACCAACTGAGAAGCCCGAGATGAAACCCCCCTCCACCATTCCATTCAACATTCTACTTAAGACATCCATTACTAAGATGAAGAGGAGAGGTGATAAAGGGTCCCCTTGCCTCAATCCCCGAGAACTATTAAAGAAGCCTTCAGGAGTGCCATTCACCAAAACAGAAAAACTGACTGTAGTGATACAATGCTTCATCCATTAGCACCATCTTTCCCCAAAGCTTTACCTGCCAAGTATGTACGCCCAGAAATCCCAATTTACATGATCAAAAGCTTTCTCCATATCCAAGTTGCATAAGATACCTAGGATGCCAGCTTTAATTCGACTTTCCAAACATTCGTTAGTAATGAGGACTGAGTCAAGCATTTACCTCCCTTTTACAAAGGTGTTTTGGGACTTTGATATGATCGTCCCCATCACTGCTCTCATCTGCTTGGCTAGCACTTTGGAGATGATTTTATAAACCCCACTCACAAGCTAATGGGGCGAAAATCTTGCACCTTTACCGACCTTGCCCTTTTTGGAATAAGGGCGATAAGAAAAGTATTGAGACTTCTCTCAAATTTCAAGAAGGAGTGAAATTCGAGAAATACCTTCATGATATCCTCCTTAACAATGTCCTAGCTAGCCTGAAAGAAAGCCATTGTGAAACCATCTGGGCCTGAGGCCTTGTCTTTATCCATCCCTTTTAGCACAAGAAACACCTCATCCTTTTCAAAAGGCCTTTCCAACCACACTGCACTTGATGAATCGATAGAATCAAGCCCATCTACCTTGGGCCGCCAGGGATGTTGCTCCTTGAGGAGTTGGTCATAGAAGTGGACTATGTGTTCCTTGATGGCTACCCTTTCTGATATGATCCTCCCTTCAGAATGTAGAACCTCAATGGTGTTGGTTCTTCTATGAGAGTTAGCAACACGATGGAAGAATTTAGTGCTCTTATACCCTTCCTTCTAGGGCTGAGCAAAAATCAGAAAATCCGACTCCGACTCCGGCTCCGCTCCGACTCCGACAAGTCGGAGTCGGAGTCGGAGGTTTTTTCCTCCTAGAAGTCGGAGTCGGAGTCGGAGTCGGATTTTCGGATGAACCGACTCCGGCTCCGCTCCGATCCGACTCCGACCCTCCGCCTCCGACTCCGACTCCGATTGTCCCTCCGACTCCGCCTCCGACTCCGCCTCCGATTTTATATATATTTTATAAGAAGATGTGTTTTTCTATATATTAATTATTTAAATTTTATACAACTATATCTTATATAGTTAATTAAACTCAATAATATTCTAGTTAAATAATATATTTATACTATAATATATGGACTAAATTGACTAATAATAGTTTAGTATATAACTAGATGTAAATATCATACTATTACAAATTTACAATATTACTAAATACTACCATGCAACACTAAATTACTAATGTATAAATATAATAGCATATAATACTAATGTATATATAATATATCATAAACACTAAGAATCTAAGATGCATAATAACATCGACATGTAATATTGTAATACTAATGTATAAACACTAATCTATAAATTTATAATAACATATAATATTAATGTATAATAACTAAAGTATTATTCATATAAATTACTAATAGTATTAATTACTATATATAAATTAGTAAACCACTTTAAGCCTATATATAAATTACTATATAAATCACTATAGTATTAATTACTAATATTATATTACAGTATTACTATATGATACTATTAACTATAGTGATATACTAGTATTAGATATTAGTGTACTAATACAATCAGTGATATAGTCAGTATAACATTTATACTAATACTATTATATAGTTATACTAAATTAAAATCACTATAGCAAACACTAATATATAATTATGCTAATCATCATAACTAATACTAATACTAATATAGACTATAGTTATAACTTATAGTATTATAACTATACTAAATTATTATAACTTATACTAATATAGTTATACTAAAATTTAAATCACTATAAGTAATACTAATATAGTTATATTACTATAGGGTACTATTAACTATAGCAATATACTAGTATTAGTATACTAATACTAATTACTATTAGTGATATAGTTAGTATAATATTAATACTAATACTATTATATAGTATTAATATCACTATTAGTATAATATATAGTATTAATAATAACTAATACTAATATAACTATTAGTATAACTAATATCACTACTAGTATAACTAATATTAATACTAATACTAATACTATTAGTGTCTTACTAATATTTATATATATTAATATATATATCAAGTATAAGAATTAAGAGGTTAGAGATTTAATCTATATACATATATATATAATATATCAAGTATATTAGTGTATTACTAAATTACTAATATTTCTTATACGGTACCTTTTTTTTAATATTCATATATAATAATATATATATCATATATTTTTTTATGAATCTTAATATATATATATAATAGATAAAATAGATTTTATACTACTAATATATATAATACGGCGCCGTTTAGATTTATACTTATACTTCCCCCCCTTTTCAATTTCATCTTCATGTGATTCGGTGAATTAGGGCTAAATAGGCATAGCTAATGCATTTCGGCTGAATCGCTGATGAGACTCTGTCCCTCTCTCGCGCAGCGCCGCAGCACAGTCCCGCAGCCCTCCCTTCCCTCTCGCGCAGCAGCAGCCCTCTCTTGTAGTCGTAGACTAACACAACTCTCTCACGCAGCACTCTCTCGCACCGGCACAGCAATCTCTCGAGTCTAGCCTTGCCGCACAGCCCTCTCGTGGAGCCCCTCCCTCGCGTAGGCGCAACCCAGAACCCTCTCGCGGAGCCCCTCCCTCACGCAGCCCTCTCGCGGAGCTCCTCCCTCGCGGTGGCGCAGCCCTCTTGCGGAGCCCCTCTCTTGCACAGCCCCCCTCTCGCTCAGCTCCTCTCGGCTCTCGGTAGATTGATCATTGATTTTTTCTATGTTTATTTTGATCATTGATTTTTTCTATGTTTATTTTGATCATTGATTTTTTCTATGTTTATTTCTAAATTTGGCATTATAGTTTAATTCATAACAAAATGATCTCCATAATTTTTGGCATTCATGCAAACACAACACTCATCAGTCATCAAGTTTGGGTTTATTTTGTTGATTGTTGATTGGGGAATCTGTTACCCAAAAGGGCCAAAAATATGTAATTTTTGATGTTGTTTTAGTGGTGCTTTCGTTTATATTGTTGAATGTTGGGTCTGATTTTTTTTTCTATTTTTCTGTTTAAGATGAGTATATATTTTCTCAAATATATTTATGTTTTAGTGATTGTAAAACATCCACTAGTTGAGTTAATGAGTTTGTATTATGCTTTTAAGGCTATGTTTGGCTGTTTTAGTGATTGTCTTAATCGTATGATTTTTTTTGTTTGTTGTGGTTTAGTTCTTAAATCATGAATATAGAAGGCACAAACACTCCTACATCCACAGCTGCATCTTCCCCTGGCATCCCAGAACAGTCTATTGATGCTCCATGTCCCATAGTTGAAGAGTCTAGCGGACCAATAGAATCTTCGGTAGGCACTCCTAGTGCCTTCTGTTCTAATCCTCGCCCTCCACTTGGTAGTAGAGTTCCTAAGAACAGGTCTTTGGTATGGGTCCACTTCACAAGAGTGCCCGATTGTGATCCCGAAGAGCCTATAGCTACTTGTAACCATTGTGGGAGGCAATGGAAATGCCATCCCAAACGGCAAGGCACTTCGGCCATGAAAACACACATCCAACTTTGCCCCAAAAACCGTAAGAGTAAGTTGGACAAGACTCAAACATTCTTGGTCCCAGAAGCAAGAATTGAAGGCCAAGGGGAGAAGAGCTTAGGAATGACCAAGTACAATGAGAAAAAAATCCGGGCAACTCTTGCTAGGATGGTGATAGTGGATGAGTTACCCTTTAGGGTTGTTGAGGGCCAAGGGTTTCGGGAATACACTAAATCCCTTGATCCTAGGTTTTCAATTCCTTCTCGATTTACCGTAATGCGTGATTGTATGAGGCTATTCTTGAAAGAGAAGGATAGCTTGAAGAAAATGTTTATGACCACCAAACAAAGAGTGTGCTTGACCACCGACACTTGGACTTCTATCCAAAATATTAATTACATGTGTGTGACCGCTCACTTTATTGATAGTGATTGGAACTTGCAGAAGCGAATCATTTCATTTGTTCGGATTAGCGACCACAAGGGGGCAACGATTGGGAGGGAGTTGGAGGAGTGTATGCTTGATTGGGGCATTGACAAAATCCTTACAATTACCGTGGACAATGCTACCTCTAACGACTCTGCTATTGATTGGTTGAGAACAAGGGAAATAGGAAGTGAGGATTGTGTTGCAGCTCACGAGTTTATTCACATGAGGTGTACAGCACACATCTTAAACCTTATTGTGAGTGAAGGTTTGAAAGATGTTGATGACTCGATCATAAGAGTAAGAAATTTGATTAAGTATGTGAAGTCTTCTCCCCAAAGACTTGTCACTTTCAAGTCTTGTGGTGATAGGTCAAAAGTGTCATGTTCTAGTTTCTTGTGTCTTGACGTGCCTACTAGATGGAACTTGACTTTTCTTATGTTGGACGTGGCTGAGAAGTATCAAAAAGCATTCCAACTTTTGCTTGATGAGGATCCTTACTCACGAGTTTATTTGTCTGAGGATGGGCATGGGAAAAAGGGTCTAGGAGCTCCTGGGGCTGATGATTGGGAGACCATAAGAAACTTTTCAAAGTTTCTTCATGTATTTTATAATGTCACCCTGCGTATTTCTGGTACACTATATGTCACATCAAATTTGTATGTCCAAGAGCTCATTAATATTCATAAAAACTTGAATACTTTTTGTAACAATAGTAATCGACGCTTGAGTTCAATGGCTTTGAGAATGAAGACAAAGTATAATAAATATTGGGGTGATCTAGAAAAAATAAATCGATTGTTGTTTGTTGCTGCCATTCTTGATCCACGGTACAAATTGGTTGCTCAAGCATATTGGTTCAACAAAACATTGGGCGATGAGAGGAGTGAGGAATTTGTTGGACTCCTCAAGAGGGATATGGAATATTTGTATGAACAATATGTAGGATTTTGTGGTGGTTGCGTAACTGGGTCTAAGTCAACTCGGAGTCGGAGTGGTGAGGCTAGTGCATCAATGGGGAGTAGTAGTAGTAGTGCCTGTAATGATGATGATCCCATGGACTTTTTGTTGGGATTCCATAAAGATCGAAAATCAGCATCCTTGATGGATTGTAAGTCTGAACTAGAGCGGTATTTGTTGGAGGATGTTGAGGTTCCTATGGGAAATTTTGAAATTTTGGTATGGTGGAAAGTCAACTCAAGCAAATATCCAGTTCTTGCTCTAATGGCAAGAGATATCTTGGCCATTCCGATCACCATCGTTGCATCTGAGTCGGCATTTAGCACAGGAGGCCGTGTCCTGGATCCATTTAGGAGTTCTTTGGCTCCTAGAACTGTCGAAGCTCTTGTGTTCACACAAAACTGGTTGAAGTCAACTCCTATATGCTTGAGTCAAAATTATACGGATGCCATTGATGATGTGGAGAGTTATAAGTTAGACTCAGGTAATGTATGTAGAGATTTTTTTAAGTTGTTATATATGTTGATTTTGCCATTTTCTGATACTAACCTCCTATACTTTAACATCTTAATGTAGAATTAATCACTGGTATGGCCAACTTACTTCGTGAAGATGATTGACAATTTGACATATTGAGCATTTGAGGTTTGAGTTACTATCCAAAATACTAAATGCTTCATGCTGAATTCTGTTTACTTTTCAAAGATAACTCTGCTATTTACTTCTACTTTGTTTATACCATAAGTTTATATTTATTTAAGTTTCCGAGACCTTAGTTCAAAAAAGCTAAATGGATCCATTCCTCCTAATAGGTTTTTTGAGAATATTACAACTATATAAGATTTTGCATCTTCCTAATAAGATGTAATATACATGTTTTTTATATTTGTTTAAATTTTTTTTTCATATGATATTAAAGTTGGGTTGTTTTCCTTACTAATATTCTTTTTTTTTTCCTTTTCAGGCACAACTTGAAAGTTGGAAGTTGGAACATATGGAAGTTTCTAACATTTAATATATTTTGGTTCATTTGTTGGGCATTTAGAATATTGTAATTTGGAAGTTTGTAATTTATTCTATTTTGGTGCATTTGAAAGTTTGTAATTAAATATTTAAATGTTCTTGGGAACATTTATTTTGGTTGGCTCTTAGAATATCTTGGATTTTTTTTATTGTTAGAATGATGTGGATATCAGGATATGGATGATATCATGATGGGAGTACATGTCAAAATAGAACTTTCTTTTTAATTTTTATGGATGATGGATGGTAGGTGTGATATGTGAATGTTTATTGTAGTGATTACTATTTAGTTGGATGTGGATATCAGGATATGGATGATGAGAGTATATGTAAAAATAGGATTTTTTTTTTTTTTTTTTACTTTTTGAATGCATGTTAGTATATTACTTATTTTATTTAGTTGTATTTTTTGTTATAATCAAAAGTTTAATTAGTTTAGATTGTAATGTTGAGAAAATTGAAATTTAAAAGTCCACAATTTTTTTTTAAAAGTAGGTCAAATATGAAGTTAAAAAAGATTAAAAAAAAAAATCAAAAAATCTGACTCCGCTCCGACAAGTCGGAGTCGGAGTCGGAGCAGATTTTGCACATCTCGGAGTCGGAGTCAGAGGTCGAATTCGACCTCCGACAAAGTCGGAGTCTGAGTCGGAGGTTGGGCCCTCCGACTCCGAAACAGGCGGTGCTCAGCCCTACTTCCTTCAATCAAAGAGCCCGAAATTTTTGTCTCCAAGATATCTCCTCCAAAAGCATGATTTTCTCCAGTTCAGCTACAACAATCAATTTCCTTTCCTTCTCATTGGCTGTGAGGGCCCTAGTCACCTCTTTTTCCTCGAATCGCTGCAGTTCTTGGAAGAATTATGCCTTTGGTCATTTAGATTCCTAAAGACTTCCAAGTTCCATGTCCTCATGTTATTTTTCAAGGCTTTAAGTTTTCCGGCTAAGACAAAATTGGGAGTGCCCGAGATCTAATAGGAGGACCACCATGATATGATTTTGCCCATGAACCCCTCCACTTTCAGCCACATATTCTCAAATTTGAAATATCTCTAAACTGATTTTTAAAGTATGCAAAATCTCTAAACCTAAAATTTTTGAAAACTCAACCAATAGTCTGTAGAATCTCAAACTCAACGAATAAAATGATATTTATTGTAAGTGAAATAACTAAAAAAAAAATTATTTTTAACAGCGAGGGTAGTACTATAAATTTCATTATAATTACAAATATTTTAGTTATTGTAAATGAATAAAAAGCTAAAACACTCCATTTTTTTTTTAACTACGCAGATAAATTTTCAATAAAATATATCAAAAAAAAGTAGTAGTCCATATTGGAGGATGACATGAGTCTGCCAATAGGGGAATGGTTCTCTTTCTCCATTCCGTTTCCCCTGAATCATTCCCCATCCAAATTGGTTCAAGGATTTTATGACCAATAATAACAACTTATTAGGCGGTTCACTCATCATCTACACACAACACAACACATTTGGTATGAGAAAAATAAAAATTTTAAAAATTATGTGTAGTGTGTGGTGTATGGATGATTAGTAGAATTTTTCATATCAAAATGATCATCTGCTTTGATTTTTTCTAATATTAAGTTTTAATTATTTAACTTTTAAAATTTTTCGATCTTTTAGTTTATATAATTTAATTAGTTTGTTTTTTTAACAAGACAAGATTTATGATTTATTATAGCTTTTAAGTTTTTTTTTTATTATTTTCATTTTCAAATGAATTTGATTATTTTAAATTTAGTTATTTTGTACACTTTATTTTATTTTATATTTAATTTTTTAAAACTCTAGGTTGATGCGATATGTTGACTATGATTTTCTAAAACTGTAGTGCAGGTGACACTCTGTTCGTGACTCGTCGTAACATGTTAAAAAATTGCCACTTTCTAAATTTCTGTTGATGTGAAAAAAAGGAATTTGGAGGCAGAGATCAATTTGTTTGATATATGGACGTTACCTCAAACATCTTTTCGAAACTTCTTCAACTGAGGACCAGTTTGGAGAAAGGTCAAACTTTGTTGAGGTCGTGTTTCACTGCCCGAGTAGTTTTGCAAAGCCGAAGCACCACGTCGCCTGTAATTAAGAAGAAATGGAGGCTCAGGTGACTTCCGGGGGTCACTCCGATGCCTAAGTCAGTGGGTAATTCTCTGGATAAAAGCACAGAAATGTAAGATGAGAGTTAGGATTATCAGATAGATCGAAAGTGAGTGAGTTCTGGCCCTGTAGAAGGGTCCTCCTTTATTTATACCTGATCCGGGTTCCACCGTTGAGGGAGATCGTGGTATGTCAGGCGTCAGACCTGCCACCACTCGTTCCCCTGTCACTCTAGTGTGTGTCAGTCCGCGGCCTAGCAGGAGATCGTGTTGGGTCAGCCGTGCTAGGTCTGTCCTGCCGCCACCTCCCTGCCATGCTAGCGCATCAGATCGTGGGCGAGGCATCCTTCGTACGTGGGACGTGTCGTTGCGTGCTGGATTTCCTGACACAGGTATTGATTGCAGCGTGCCTTGGGTCTGCAAGTCTGCGAGCGGGCATGTACCGCCTTCCTCACGCAATTCATCCTGCCCGGTGATAGGGTTTGGAAATCTGCCAAGCCTCGGGACGTCTTCTTTGACGCTCCTGAGCTTTGCGTCGGTACGCCATCCTAGGTTGGTTCGCACTCGTTACCCAATCCTCTCGCTCCTGGGTTGGATGTCTTCTTGCGAGTGTGAGGACTCGACTTGTATCGAGTCAAGGGACCTGTTTTCTTGCGAGTGTAAGGACTCGACTTTTATCGAGTCAAGGGATCCGACTTCTTGCGAGTGTTGGGACTCGACTTAGTTGGGGTAGGGGTTGGTTCCGAGTCCTGGGACTTGGAACGGACCCCACTGCGAGTCAAGAGACTTATCTTATTATGAGTGTCGGGACTCGACTTTTATTGAATTAAGGACCCGTCTTCTTGCGAGTGTAAGGACTCGACTTGTATCGAGTCAAGGGACCCATCTTCTTGAGAGTGTAAGGACTTGACTTTTATCGAGTCAAGGGACCCGGCTTCTTGCGAGTGTTGGAACTCGACTTAGTTGGGGTAGGGCTCGGTTCCAAGTCCCAAGACTTGAAACGGACCCTGTGGTGAGTCAAGGGCAGTGTTTTGGATTTCGTACCATACCAGCCGGTACGGCCGAAATTTTTCATACCATACTGGATGGTACAGCTGAAATTTTTCGTAGAAATTTTACCCATTTCGTACCGACCGTACTGGCCTCAATTTCGGCCTGTACCGGCCTATATTTCGGCCTGTGTTTTTTTTTTTTCATTTTTTCAAACTACAAGCTTATTTTTTAACCCCCAATTCAAACTAGACTATTTATAATTTATATATATGTATTTATATATAATTTATTTATATATAGACTATTATTTTAGAATATAATTTTTTTTATATATTTATATATATAATTTATTTATATATCGACTATCCCGAAACGCTATCCCGAAATGGTACCGGTATCAAAATATTTCGTTCCAGTGCCTTGACCAGTATGACGTCCGGTACGGTATTCAAAACATTGGTCAAGGGACCCGTCTTCTTGTAAGTGTTGGGACTCGACTTTTAACGAGTTAAGGGACCTGTCTTCTTGCGAGTGTGAGGACTTGACTTGTATCGAGTCAAGGGACCCGTCTTCTTGCGAGTGTAAGGACTCGACTTTTATCGAGTCAAGGAACCCGGCTTCTTGCGAGTGTTGGGACTCGACTTAGTTAGGGCAGGGGTCAGTTCCGAGTTTTGGGACTTGAAACGGACCCCGCAGCGAGTGAAGGGACCCGTCTTCTTGCGAGTGTAAGGACTCGACTTTTATCTAGTGAAAGTACATGGCTTCTTGCAAGTGTAGGGACTCGACTTTATTTTGTTTGTACAATAGGAGATCTGCAAAAGAAACATCCTGACCTTCTCATTCATTCATAATTGCTCATACATGTTGCTGCCTTACATGGAGCGTGGTAAGGTCCCTCCCATTCATTTCTATACATAGAACTTTTTCAAGTGTTCAGCATTCCAGGGATGAGGTAGTTCTCACCCTTGGCTGTCCTTGAGCCGGTAGGAGCCGGGTCTGTTGCTCGCGATGACCACGTAAGGCCCCGCCTATCGTGCCCCCAATTTTCCTTCTTTCGGTGTGGTTACTCCCGCTTTTCGTAACACCATGTCGCCTACCCTAAAGGACCGTGGCCTGACTCATTTGTTGAAATATTGCTCTGTCTTTCGCTTGTTACTCGTCGTTCAGATGGCTGCTTCCTTTCTTCTCTCCTCTAGGGCATCTAGGCTCTCAGCTAGCCTCTCGTTGTTCATGTCTGGGTCAAAGTGTTGGATATGGAATGTGGGCATTCCGACTTCCACAGGAATTACAGCTTCGCTCCCGTAAATGAGGGCAAAGGGCATTTCGCCGGTGGGGGTTCAGACGGTAGTTCAGTACGCCCAAAGCACGCTCGGGATCTCTTCAGCCCACGCTCCTTTGTGCGCCTCAATCCTTTTCTTGAGGGTTGAGAGGAAAGTCTTGTTGGTTGCCTCGGCCTGACCGTTGGCCTGGGGGTGGCCCGGCGAGGAATACTTTACCTTAATCCCGAGTTCTGTACACCATTCTCGGTAGTGTGCGCAATCGAACTGTTTCCTATTGTTCGAAACAAAGCTCTGTGGTATGCCAAATCGACAGACTACCAACTTCCACAAGAACTTGGTTATGGTCCGGGAGGTGATGCTTGCGAGTGCTTCCGCCTCGACCCATTTGGTGAAGTAGTCGATCGCGACTATGACAAACCTGCCCCCTCTCTTACTACCAGAAAATGGGCCAATCAGGTCAAGCCCCCATTGGGAGAAAGGCCACGGGGCCATAATTGAGGTCAGTTCCTCTGCCGGGCAGTGGGGGACATGCCAGTGTTCCTGACACTTTAGGCATTTTCTGGCAAATTCCTCTGCATCTATGAGGGTACGGGGCCAATAGTATCCAGTTCGGGTTACTCTCATAGCTAATGCCCTCCCCCCCCGAATGGTTTCCACAGATTCCCCTTGTGGATTTCGGCCAATACATATTGGGCTTCGTCTGGTGAGATGCATCTAAGGAGCAGCTCGGAGAAACCCCTTTTGTATAGCACCCCTTCAAGCAGCGTGAATCGGGCCACTCTGTTCTTGACCTTTCGCACTTCCTCTGGGTTGTTGGGTAGTTGCCCTTACTGCAGGAACCTTTAGATGTCCGTCGCCCATTCGGGGGTATTGGGGTTGTAACAGACACTTTCCCCCCGATGGATGGGGCTTCGACCGTCCTGGTCACGGTGTGTTTCGGAAGTTGAAGTTCCTCCTACCCTAATGCAATCCTTGTAAGACGGTTTGCCTTCTGATTTTACTGTTATTAATACCGTACCGTACCGGCCGGTACTGTCGGTATTTGCCGTACCGGCAGTACGGCCCAGTGCCAGTACAGGTACTATATATATTTTGTACTGGCCGTATCGGCCAATATTTCAGCCTGTACCGGCCTGTGTACTGGCCGATATTTCGGTCTTAATTTTTTTTTTCATTTTTTCACACTATAAGCTCATTTTTTGACCCCCAATTCAGACTAGACTTTATAATTTATATATATATATGTATTTATATATAATTTATTCATATATAGACTATTATTTTGAAATATAATTTATATACATATATTTATATATATAATTTATTCATATATCGACTATCCCGAAACGGTACACGAAACAGTACCGGTACCGAAATATTTTGTTCCTGTGCCTTGACCGGTACGGCATCCAGTACGGTATTCAAAACATTGTCTGATTCTCCTCCCTCGGAACTTACTGAAGGTTAAAGTAGCAAAATGATCCCGCTCGTTGCAGACCAACTGGAGGTATTTCTTCAATCTTTCCCCCTTCGTAGCAAACTGTTCTAGACCCTGGTTGACCACGACCTGGGAATCGGTTCTTACTTCTATCTCTTCTGCTCCAAGTAATCGCGCGATCATCATCCCTGTTAGGAGCGCCTCATATTCGGCCTCATTATTCGTCACTTTGAAAGCCAGCCTGATTGCGTTGCTGTGTTCCTCTCCTTGCTCGGTGACAATGTGCACCCCTGCTTCCCCGCCAGCCTAGCAGGACGAACCATCAATGTAGACCTACCAGGGTTTTCCTTGGGCTGCAACTGATACCTCTTCTAGTAAATTGGAGAACTCGGCGATGAAATCCTCCAACACTTGCCCTTTGATTATGGTTTTGGGCTGATACTCCATGTCGAACTTGTTGAGCTCAATTGCCCATTTGGCTTGTCGTCCTGAGGTGTCTGGTTTTTACAGTTCCTGCTTGAGGGGGTGGTCGGTAAGCACTATGATCGGGTGTGCTTGGAAGTATGGCCTT
Source organism: Juglans microcarpa x Juglans regia (assembly GCF_004785595.1). Classification (NCBI taxonomy): domain Eukaryota; kingdom Viridiplantae; phylum Streptophyta; class Magnoliopsida; order Fagales; family Juglandaceae; genus Juglans; species Juglans microcarpa x Juglans regia. The sequence goes on along the minus strand of NC_054598.1, from coordinate 9,315,643 downwards.
AGTCTTCGGGCTACAACAATGAGGGCGAACACCAGCATCTCCATTCGGGAGTACCTTGCTTCTACGCCCCTAAAGGCTCAGCTCATATAGTACATGGGACGCTATCCTTCTCCCGTTTCATGGATCAGTGCAGCCGATACAGCGTGTGGGGACACTGCCTGGTATGCAGTCAAGATCTCTCTTGGTCTTTTCTGGCTCAGCAGCGGGGGGTGATTGAGGTGCGACTTTAGATCGGTGAAGGCCTTCTCACATGCCTCATCCCAACTTTGTGCCTTTCTTAGGACTTTGAAGAAAGGTAGGCATCGGTCTGTGGATCAGGCGATGAACTGGTTTTGGGCTTCCACCCGCCTGGCTAATCTCTGGATCTCGTGGATATTACGCGAGGAAGGCATTGCCATCATTGCTTCTATCTTTTCGGGATTCACTTCGATCCCTCTCTCTGAGACCATGTATCTCAGAAATTTACCTGTCTCCACTCCAAACGCACACTTCAACGAGTTAAGCTTCATCCAGTACAGTCGAAAGACAGAGAACGCTTCTCGTAGGTCTACTAAATGCTTCTGGGTCTCCTTGCTTTTTCCAAACAGGTCGTCCACGTACACTTCCATGTTGCGGCTGATCTGCTGTTTGAACATTCGGTTGACTAACCGCTGGTAGGTGGCCCCCGTGTTTTTCAGTCTGAAGGGCATTGCTTTGTAGCAGTAGAGCCCTTGGTCAGTAATGAACGCTGTTTTTTCTTCGTCATCTGGATTCATCCTTATCTGGTTGTACCCGGAAGAAGCGTCCATAAAGCTGAGGAGGGGATGAGCCGCTATTGAATCCACTATCAGGTCGATGCGTGGTAGGGAAAAGCTATCTTTTGGGCAAGCCTTGTTCAGGTCGGTGAAGTCAGCACACATTCGCCACTTGTCGCTGAGCTTCTTCACCAAGACTACATTTGATAGCCATTCCGAGTACTGGACTTCTCGGATGAACCTCGCAACTAGGAGTCGATCTATTTCTTCGGCTATCGCCCCATACTTCTCAGCGCTGAAGCTACGTCGTTTCTGCTTGACTTTTCGTGTCGTCGGGTTGACACAGAGCTGATACTCAATAATAGAGTTTTCAATCCCGAGCATGTCTTCATGGCTCCAGGCGAATACGTCTCGATGTTTGATAAGGAGAGATATCAGCACTGCTCTCATATCTGGTCCCAGCCTAGTGCCGATCATCCTGGTTCCTATTGGTCTATTATCACGAGCTCCAGGGGTTCGTTGGGCGCAGCCTGCTGGAGGGCCTGTTCGTCATGGATTTCCCCATCCCACTCGGTCAAGACTAGAGGTGATTCGGGCCTGAGTTCTGGTACTTCAATGGCTGCCACGACCTTTGCCTCTTGCCTCATCTCCTTGTCATAGCATTCCCAAGCCAGGACCTGTTCGCACGAATTTCTCCAACTCCCGAGTCGGTGGGAAACTTTACCTTAAGATGAAAGGTAGACGTCTCTGCCTTCAAGTTGTTTAGGGTGGAGCGTCCCAGTATGGCACTGTATAAGGACGGGGCCTTGACAACCAAGAAATCAATCATAGTGGTTGCGGTTCTGGGCGCCCTTCCCATCAAGATTGAAAGAGTAATGACCCCAACTGGCTGAACGACGTCCCTCGTGAAGCCCTTGAGGGGCATTAGGGCCCGGCACAGCCGATCTTGGTTGATGTTCATTTTGACAAAAGCATCCCAAAATAGGATATCGGCCGAGCTGCCGTTGTCGATCAGAATCCTCCGGGTCCTGAAGTTTGCCACTTGCATCGTTACCACCAATGCATCATCGTATGGACTTTCTTCATCTCTTTCGTCAAAGGTTATCGCGATGCCTCCAGCACGTCGTTGCGGCCTGCTTATACCCCTTTCTGCACTGAAGACTTCTTTGTAACGTGCCTTCTCGGTGTGTGCCCTTCGGGCCGACGATGAGGCTCCACCTCCCGCATACCCTCCTGTGATTGTGCTGATTTCTCTGAGTGGCTCCACCTTCCGTCCCTTACCCCTTGCCTTCTTGGGACTTCTTCCCCCGGAAGTTTGGACGCCTATCTCCCGGCCGGGCCGGTCCGTTTCATTCCCTGACCGACGCGCCCGATTCTTCTATTATTCTTCTTTAATTTTCTTCAGGACGTAGCAGTCGCGCGTGCTATGTCGGTTATTCATGTGATACTCACAAAACAGGCAACTCTCTACCTCCCGGGGATGTTCTCTTTTGGGACCCATGTGATGGTCCCCTTCCACTGCCAAGTTGGTGTGGGCGCAGCTCGCTCCTTAGGTTCGAGTTGGTGCTTCTCTCTTTCTCTTCACATCCGACACTTGCCCCCTCTCTCCTCCACTGTTGTTGCGATTGGGACGTTGCCCTGACGCCTTTATGCCGGCCCGCTCCACCTCAGACCGTCGGGGGGCTGTTAGGGCCTCTAGGGTGTCTTCTGCATTAATGAACTCATCTGCCCGATCCATGAATCGCTCAGCGTGGTGGGGATCTTCCGTGCTATTTCGGACATGAACGGATTCAGCGGACAAATACCCCCCCAGGAGCGTTGCTAACGTGATCTTCTTATCTTGATTGTCTATCGTCATGCGTTCCTGATTGAACCGCAAGAGATACGACTTCAGATTTTTGCCGTCACGCTGCTTGACCGTTAAGAGGTAAGCCGAGGGGCGTCTCCTCTTACTGCTGGCCAGGAATTGCGTCATGAAGAGATGAGCGAGCTCCTCGAAACTTCCTATCGTTCCTGATGACAACGTCCCAAACCAGCTCTGGGCCGCTCCCATCAGAGTTAGCGGGAAAACCCGACAGGCGACCTCTCCCGAGAATCCATGTAAGGTCATGTGGGCCTTGAATGTTTCCAGGTGCTCCAACGGATCTTTGGACCAGTCGTACGCTTCCATCTGGGGGACTCTGAACTTGGGAGGAAAGGGCATGGCCAAGATTCCTTCACTGTATGGGAGGTCGGAGCTGACTAGCAGCTGGTCTATAATTGATAGGGTGTCTGTCTTCTTTTCCATTTCTGCACAATTGTCCCCTAGCTCTCGAATTTTGAGGTGCATTGCGCGCCTTTCTTCTTCTGCCGCAGTATCCGTCGAAGCCTTCTGTGAACCCTCCTGCTCATTGCCACTTGGCTCTACCCCTCCCGCCAACTCCTCGTTGGCTAACTTGGGGGCTGCGTTCTCCTGGCGAAGCGTCCCGCTTCCTCCGTCAGTTTTCTGATGGTTTCCTCCATGCTTGAGAGTCGTGCTTCTATCGTCTCTTCCTCGTGATCTTCCCTTCTCGTAGCCTGGGATCGCGTCGCTGCCGGCATGCGAAGTACACGCTTTTATGGAAAAATAAATCTCATAGACGACGCCATTGTTGAGATCGTGTTTCGCGGCCCGAGCAGTTCTGTAAAGCCCAAGCTCCACGTTGCCTGTAATTAAGAAGAAAGGGAGGCTCGAGTGACTTTCGGGGTCACTCTGATGCCTAAGTCAGTGAGTAATTCTCTGGATAAAAGCACATAAATGCAGGTTGAGAGTTAGGATTATCAGATAGATCGAAAGTGAGTGAGTTCGGGCCCTGTAGAAGGGCGCTTCCTTATTTATACCTGATCCGGGTTTCGCTGTTGAGGGAGATCGTGGGGTGTCAGGCGTCAGACCTGCCACCACTCCTTCCCCTGTCGCTCCAGTGTGTGTCAGTCCGCGGCCTAGCAGGAGATCGTGTTGTGTCAGCCGTGCTAGGTCTGTCCAGCTGCCACCTCCCTGCCATGCCAGCGCGTTAGATCGTGGGTGAGCCGTCCTTCGTACGTGGGACGTGCCATTACGCTACGGATTCTCTGACATAAGTATTGATTGTGGCGTGCCTTGGGTCTGCGAGTCTGAGAGCGGGCACGTGCTGCCGTCCGCACGCAATTGGGCATCCTGCCCGGTGATAGGGTTTGGCAATCTGCCGAGCCTCGGGACGTCTTCTTTGACGCTCATGAGCTTTGCGTCGGTACGCCATCCTGGGTTGGTTCGCGCTCGTTACCCGATCCTCTCGCCTCAGGTCTTCAACTTCCTCTCTTGGGTCCATAGTTTCGTAATTTGGCCTCCTTGGACTAGGGCCCTTTTGGGGTGGGCCGCGCGCTCGGTATTTGATTCTATGGCCTAGGATCTTTTGCTTCCTCCTTTTAACCCGGGCTCCATGGTTTGGCCTTCCTGGGTTTGGGCCCTTCCGGGATGGGCCTTTGCTCACAAACTCCATTTACGTACGTATACAATAATGAACAAAAGTTACAACAATATACACATACCAATATTCCCATGTGCGCGTGTGCACTATGCAAGTCCATATGTCCATATCGTCGTGTTCACACTGAAGAGTTTTACCCATTTCATCACATGGCTAAGCATAAGTTTGTATATGTATTGATCTTTCTAATTTATTCACATGGCAGAAACATGTATAAATGGAATCAGTTCAGTTCTAACAAAGAGTTCAATCAGGCATTTTTAAACTGTAGATAATGAAATATAAAATTATCCAAGTAATAGAGCTGACAAATGTGTTTTATAATCCTTACATTCCTGGGATCATATATAGTCTCTTCTGAACTTCTAAGCATAAATGTCTGTGAAGCATTTCAACATCTACAAAGAAATACAATGAACTGATAAAAAAAAAATATATATATATATATATATGGCTCTAAAATATATATCCTTAAGTCACACATTAGAAATCATATTCTTACGGCTCTCAAATGTATTATATCATGCCCCACACATTAGAAATCTTACTTAAATGAGTCCGAAATAACTTCATTTCTTATTCAATAAAAACTTTAATATACATATCAATTATTTTCTCCCTTTTCTCTCCCTCACCGATTAGCATCTCATGTTTTAAGTACAACAGATCAAAATTATAAGCACAATCCTACAAGTTCATTTTGATGTTTATTGTTTTCATTTACCACTCAGCATCTAGTTCCACAATCGCTAACGTTTTAATTTATTTCCCCAAAAGAAAAAAAAAAACTGCAAATCCAATAAAAAGAATCATACAAAAAATGCTCAAGCTAGCAGCAACATATTCACAAAACCATGGATTTGTTTAGCTTCATTTGAAATAAAGCTAAACAAAAATGCAACTCGGGAAGAAATGAGTCAATATAATAGCTGGAAAAGTCAAATTAACACCGTATAGCAATTTGATCTAACTGGGTGAAAGGAATGCACTTACTGTAGCAAGGTTACAAGACCACTTTCAAAACCCCTTTCAAGAATGCAACTTAGAGAAATGAGTCCATATAATAGCTGGAAAAGCCAAAATAAACACCGTTATAGCAATTTGATCTAACTGGGTGAAAGGAATGCACTTGCTGCAAGTTACAAGACCACTTTCAAAACTCCTTTCAAGAGAGCTATGCTGCAGCTCCATCAAACCTGCAAGTAAGTTAATTCAATCCTAGTGGGCTTGAGAGTTGTAGCTCATGCAGAGCATTTTTTTAAGGTAAAATAAGATTTTATTTGATCAAGTAAATAGGCCATTAGTATCAAGTAAGCTATGTCAAGGAATACAAAACAAATTAACTCAAGCTTGAATCTAATTTTGTTTGTAAAGTTCCTGATCTTACATATTGCAGAACTTGAACCAATCCCCAACACTGGCTCATTGAACAACTACACGAGGCATTGAGAAGAAATTTGAAGTTTTGAACAGCCACTAAACAGAAACTCTTGGTGATAAAAATATATATATATATATATATCACATCTTTATTACAAGTTTAGGGCATGTTTGAAGTCTCCAGTAAATTCGAGTTCTCTATTTTGTTTTTGATAGAACTTGGTATGTTTAGCATAGGCAATAGGTTCTTGTCATTTTATTCTTAACAAATGAGAATGCATCAAATATTCCGATTCGGCAAAGGAATGCTATGTTACTTTCGATGCATATAGCATTAACATGTAAATAGGAATTATATATCGAGTTCGATCAGGTATTAAACACTTCATATAATCAAATTCTCTTTAGCTCATCTGTAGATAATGGTGTCTGTGAATCCAACATCTATAAAGAAACACCATGCATACTGACAAGCACATTATTGATTCAACTTTCAATAGATTTTTGGATTGATTGGACTAGGCCAAACAAAAAAAGCTTAAAAATTCACAAAAACCTTATTCTTAGGGGTCCAACATAATATTCCACACACTAAAATTTAGTTGTCAGGTTTTGTCAAGATAATTTCTGATGTTACTAAAAACATGGTGCCAGATTCCAGCTTCATATAGCCAATCCAGATCCCAGCATGCACATGTTGGATCTCATGTACTACGGTTCCTAGTAAGTGCCAAATAAACAGGTTATACAGCAAAAAGATAACGGATTTTTGTTTTTTTTTTAATTTATTTTATATTTTTTTCTCTGTTTCTCTTCCTCACAGACAGCACCAAATGCTTAGCAGAAAATATCTAAACTATAAGCACAATCCCTAAATGTTCAATTCAATGTTTTATTTTCACTCTCATGCATCGTAGTCTCTCCAAATTGCTAAATGACTTGCATTTTATCTCGTTTTGATTGGTAAGTAAATGACTAACATTTATCTGACAGTCCATCAGATTTTAACAAGCTGTGTCACTTGAAAATACAGTGCCAAACCCTAGTATCTTATAGCCAATCCATTCCCAACATGCACCATGCTGGATCTCATGTATGGGAATTCCCACAACTGCCACATAACAATTTATGCGGCAAAAAGTTAACTAATGAAACAATTTTTTGGCGAAATTAAGCAAGACCGTTACAATAAACATATCGGACATTTAGAAGAACTGGTGCATTCATTCAAATATGTGATAAATGAAAATCAGTCTTTTTCACATAAAAATGAAAACAATGTGAAAGTGGTTTATTTCTTACCACACAACTTAATACATATATATTTTATTTTCTCTCTGTCTCTCATTCAGTGACTGCATCTCTCATGTTTTAAGCCCAATACCTAAATCTTCAGGTCAAGGTCATCTCAATATTTGAAAGGTGTATTCTTTTTTTTGTTTTTTATTTTTATTTTTTTTTGGGGGGCGCGCGGGGGGGGGGGGGGGGGGGGATAAAGAGATGAAAAGGTCATTTTAAGGCATAAAGTGCATATGTTAGATATTTTAAAGAATTGGAGAAATGTTTCTTTGAAAATCTTCATGAACCTGTTCCACCTATAGCTTAAGTAGTTTGAACAAAGATGCTTTAATTTGCTAAGAATTTGAAAGAACAACAAATATTAGTGCATCAATCAGGATTTGAGTATATGCTATAAAATTATAAAATTAAACAAACCTCTTCGAATTTTTTCTCTTTGATTTTCCTTTCAATTAAGGCAACCAAGCAAAGAAATACTTTGCTTTTCTTCAACGAAATTTTCTCGCCAGCCAAACACTATATTTGGGATTTTCCAGTCAATTAAAAAATGAGAAGATAGAGAAAGGAAGATAATTACACCTTTCCAGCCATGGGTTTGTGTTAGAATGCACAGCGGAAAAGTACCTCAAGCTCAACTTAAAGAATTGCTCCACAAGTTTTTCCAGATTGATAAACTTCAAGCGTTTTCCTTTAGTGGCGAAAGTGTACTACGTAGTATAGAACTAGAGTAACACTTAATCAATCCACAGCCTAAGTATTTTCCTTTAAGCCATGCATTACATGCGTTACAAGTAACGCATGGCTTAATACAAGCAGGAGGGGGTTAGCCCCACGTGGGCACCCCTCCATCTAATATCTCTCACTCGCACACAGTGGGCATGACCCTAGGTCAGCATCTCTCTAATGTTCTCAATTTTGTTCATACAAATAAATAGGTCGTGCGACCACCAAGCACATCTGTAGAAAGCAGGGAGTACATACACCAAATCTCTCCCAGAGAAGACCAGCATAGTAACATCCCTAACGTGTCTGGTCATGTCCTAGACTTATTTGATCGCATCAAGATCAAGCATTTTCGAACCCTCTTGAATTTAAAAAACTCAGAACAATGCTTGACTACCTCCAAATATTTCAATGTGTTCACAACCTTTAGCCGCTACCAAGATGTAGCGTCATTCGTATGACGTCAGCAAACACTATCGAAGATACGATATCGAATAGTCTTCCCTCTACACTCATATCACTCAAGTTTGGTCGAACTGCTTTCCCAACAATGTCTCTTTAGACCGTATCTATCATGGCCATAGACAACATGCCAAAGTAGCAAACATTACAACCTCCATCTCATGACATAGTCAAAAGTAAAGGACATTTTTTTTAAGAAATGAGACTCACACAGTGAGAAAGAGGGAAACATTTTACTCACTTACTCATATGGTCGTATAAGCACATATAGTATGAAACACATGCTACGGTGGATTTCTCTTTCTTAAAGAGCATATGTCTATATCAACACCGTACAGATCTTAGTCTAGCCGCTCCTTAAGCGTCCAACCCGAATTCCTCTATTTGCACGTCTCTAAGGCGTCAAAGAGGAACTCGCATCTGGCTTACTACAGGCTACATGGATGGTGGGGTAACTCATGCATAGTCCTATCAATGGACCTCATCTTAGCTCCCACTAAGGCAACATAATTTTGTGTCAACCTACTTATCCCTTTGGACAAGTACCTAGGGACACAATGTCTCATCTCTACTCGCTACTTAAGCGCTAGAGGCGATCGCTCGTGGCGATCGCTCGTGTGAGTGAGCCGATCCAAGCCTGTTGACATATCTTGTGTGTGTGTATTAAAAACAATACGATAAAGACAAAAACAGAATCATATTGTATTAATATCCCAAAGGAAATGTTACATCTTTATGTCATTTGAAACACAAATTACATTTATAGTCTACGCAGTCCTAGATTCCTAACATGAGCCTCGAAGACATCTCTTGCTATAGGCTTCGTTAAGGGATCAGCAACCATGCGACTCGAAGAAAGATGTTTCAGAACCACTTCCTTTTGCGCTATCATGTCTCTGATGTAGTGATATCTGATATCTATGTGTTTGGTTCTTCCATGATACTTTGAGTCCTTAGCATATGCGAGGGCTGCCATCCTATCGCAGAATATTGTCACTGGATCTGATGTATTCGTGCCAATGTCTAAATGCTTGAGGAACCTCCGTAACCAAACAGCTTCTTGAACTGCTGCAGAACATGCTATTTATTCTGCCTCCATGGTGGATAAAGCTATACAGGGTTGTTTCTTGCTGCTCCATATAATGGCACCTTGGTTGAGCAGAAAGACATACCCAGTGGTTGATTTGCGCTCATCTAGGTCCCTGCCCCAATCGGCATCACTGTAACCTTTTAGCAGCAAATCTGAACCCTGATAGCACAACACATAGTCCGCAGTTCCCTTGAGATATCGCATAATCCTTTTGACCGTTTTCCAGTGAGCTAGCCCGGGATTTGATTGGAATCTACTCACTAAGCCAACTGCATAGCATATGTCAGGCCGAGTACACATCATTGCGTATATCAGACTACCCACAGCATTAGCATAAGGGACACGGGCCATCTTTTCCTTTTCTTTTTGAGTCTTAGGACACATCACTTTAGACAAGTTCTCGCTTCTTGCAACAGGGGTGTCAATGGGTTTACATCCATTCATTAGGAAGCGCTCGAGGACTTTCTTTATGTAAGTCTGTTGAGACAAACACAAAAGTCTCTTTGAGCGATCTCTGTAGATCTTAACTCCTAGAATGTATTCTACCTCACCCATATCCTTCATCTCAAAATTGAAGGATAACCACTCTTTTGTGGCGACTATCAATCCTTTATTATTTCCAACTAGTAGTATGTCGTCAACATATAATGACAACATAATGAAACTCTTCTTAGACCTTTTGACATAAACACAATGATCCTCTGTGATCATCGTAAACCCATTCGAGTGAACGGCTCGATGGAATCTGAGGTACCATTGTCTAGATGATTGCTTTAGGCCATATATAGATCGTTTGAGCTTGCACACTTTGCGCTCTTGACCTTTGACCACAAAACCAGTTGGTTGATCCATATAGATCTCCTCATCTAGTTCTCCATTGAGAAATGCTGTCTTAACGTCCATCTGGTAGAGTTCCAAATCCATGTTAGCTACTATAGCTAGAATCAGGAGAATTGAGGCAAACCTCACCACTGGTGAAAAAGTCTCCTCATAGTCTATACCTTCCTGTTGGGTATATCCTTTCACCACTAAGCGAGCTTTGTACTTATCTATTGATCCATCCGACTTGCGTTTGACCTTAAGAACCCATTTGTTCCTAATAGTCTTATGTCCTATTGGTAGATCAACCAGATCCCAGACCTGGTTAGTCTTCATAGACTCAATCTCATCATTAAGAGCTTTCATCCACTCATCTTTTGTAGAAGATGAGAAAGCCTCATAAATTGTCCTAGGCTCGTCATCATCATGCGAAGCTACCATAAAAGCTTCCCCTTCAATCTCAAAACGACGACGGGGAATATTTTCGCGTGTGCTTCTACGCGGCTGAGGTTGTTGTGATTGATTGACAAGTGATGTGCTCCCACTCGGATTCAAATAATTTGTAGGAGCTTGAAGAATTTCTTCCTCATTCTCAACTAAATTCCTTGGAGCACTTTCCTCTTGTTCTACAATCTCATGAAGTTCTAAACTCCTATCAACCTCACCTCTACTTGGAAACTCATCTTCAATGAAATCCACATCTCGTGACTCAATCTCAGTCACACTTCCATCAGATTGTTCACCTATTAATACATACCCTTTAGAGTGTTCTGAGTACCTTATAAAGATACACTTCGTCCCTCTAGGGCTTAACTTCCTATACTTATTAGAAAGATTGTGAACAAAACCCGTTGAACCTCATAGCCGCAAGTTACTCAAATTGGGTTTCTCGCCTGTCCATAGTTCATATGGGGTGGAAGTTACTGATTTGGAGGGCACTCGGTTAAGAATATAGGCAGCAGTTAAAAGTGCATCCCCCCAAAAAGAAATTGGTAGGCTTGCTTGCGCCATCATTGACCTAACCATCTCAAGCAGTGTTCGATTTCTCCTTTCCGCCACGCCATTTTGCTTCGGCGTATTCGGCATCGTCAACTGTCTTTTGATTCCTTTTTCATCACAGAGCCTTTTAAATTGCTCAGAGAGATATTATCGTCCTCGGTCAGTTCTTAGAACTTTTAAACTCTTGTCTAACTGATTCTCAACCATTCTTAGATATCGCCTAAAGCATTCCAATGCTTCAGACTTATGGGAGATTAAGTAGACATGACCGTAACGTGAAAAATCATCTATAAATGTGATGAAGTAGACACCTCCGTGTCTTGCCCTCACACTCATTGGACCACAGATGTCTGAGTGGACTAATTGCAGTGGAAAAGATGCCCTTGTGGCTTTTCCAAACGGTTTTCTCTTAGCTTTTCCCATTAGATAATGTTCACATGTGGGCAAGATGACCTTAGCGAGATTGCCTATAAGGCCTTCTCTAGCTAACTTAGTCATTCTATCTTGCCCTATATGGCCAAGCCTAGCATGCCATTTATATGAATCCAAATTATCAGATGTAGAAAGAAAAGCAATTGACTCATTTATATTTGAATAATCTAAATTCAATATCATAAAACCGTCTTGTAGAAAAGCATTGCCATAAAACACATGGCCCAAATAAAAAGAAACATAATTGTTTTCAAATACAATACGAAAACCAAGTCTTAATAGAGTGACTACAGAAAGTAAGTTTCGTCGGATCTCGGGAGCGTATAGCACATTGTGAAGGAAAAGAGTGCGGCCACCCCGCAAGTCCAGCTTGTAGGTACCAAGTCCCAGTACCTCAAAGCTAGCTCCATTCCCCACCTTGATATCACGACTCCCAGCTGGAATCCGGCGATACTCAACAAATCCAACTCTATCTCGCGCTATGTGTTCGGTCGCTCCTGAATCAACAGTCCACACAGGATAGGAGTGAGCAACCATCACATGGCTAGTTACAAAAACAATGCGAGAAAAGTCAGAATGTACTTCTTCGGCTCAGTGCAGTCACGAACGAAGTGGCCATTCTTTCCACAGTTGAAGCACTCTAATTTCGACTTGTTCTTCCCACGTTTGCCCCTCTTGCTGCGCTGAGAAGTTCCTGACACCTTCTTAATTTGTCCAGCAGCTACTCCATTCTTAGACTTCTTGCGCTTAGGCCTTGATGCCTTACGCGAACCAGAATCAGCCACAGAGGTCGTGTGATTGGGCTTGGCAGCCTCTAGGCGCTCAGCCTCCAATTCCAAGTGACGGGAGACATCATCAAAGTCTTTGATATTCTCGTTATGCGTCAGGTTCTGGCTCATATTCTCCCAAGAATTCGGCAGTGATCTTATCACTGTCTGGACTTATTGTTCATCAGTCAGGTTGTTTCCTGCTGACTTAAGTTCGCGGATCATGGTTGACATAGCCCTAAGATGCTGCTTCATCGTGTGGTCAGAGCGCATCTTATAGGAGTCAAACCTCATGGTTAACCCACGCAACCTAGTGGCTGAAATTCCACCAAACTTCAACTTCAAAGCCTCCCACATGCTTTGGGCAGTGTCATAGATCTCAAACTCACATATTAGATCATTGTGCATGCTGCTTAACATTATTATGCGCGCGCACCGACTTTTCTTAGCTCATTGAGTATAGGCTAGTTGATCTATTTTGTGTTGTTCCGAGGTCCCTTCCCCGGGCTCAGTAAGGGAGTGAGATAAGGCCTCCAAGACCTCTTGCTCATCTAAAACATATTGGATCTTGCGATGCCAAATGTCGTAGTTCTCCCCATCCAATTTCTCCCCTTTGTTTAAATCGGCAACTATACTCTTGGATGCCATTTCACTACAATACGCAAAGAAGGGATATTACACACACACCTAAGAAATCTACCGCGTCTATCCAAGTTAGAAAAAAAATAATTTAGACATGTCGCAAGATCGAAAAATCGCTAGGCTTCAGAATCATCTCTTGCGCCACAATATCTAATTATTAAATTTCTAACCTAATTCCCGCGCAAATTCAAAAAAAAATATGGGAGAATTAATCATAAATCTCAACCACACTCCCACTATCTTAAGTAGTCATCTAGTCCTAGTCACATGTAAAGACATAACCTACTAAAATTGTAGTAACCTTTTGGGCCAGTCTACAAGGACAGCTACTCCAACCACAGTAACCTGTTGGGCCAGTCTACAAAGATGGTTCATATAAGACCATTACAGTCCATTTTTTCTTGTTCCATCAGTGCATTTACAGTTCTTACTGGGGTCACTATGGTCTTTTGGCTATACAGTGCATTTACAGTTCTTACTGGGGTCACTGCAATTTTTTTTCAGTCTATCATTTACACTGACAATTCTAACTAAGACTACTTAGTGGGAATTTTTTCTATTTTATCAATAAAGACTAATGTATAAACATTCAAGCCTAACATTCATAGATGATAATATAATTACATATCCACATGTTCAATTCACATATACATGTAATCACATTTAATATAACAAATTAAATAAAAGATCACATGTAATTTAAAATAATGGAAAAAAAAATAGCATGAATATAACTATATATTCACATGTGATCAAATTTAATCTAAAACATTAAAAAAAAAATCACATGTAATATAACAATATATCTTAGCATATATTAAGTCATGCAAATTTCATCCCCTCCTTTTATTTTCTGTTAAAAAAAATGGGTTTGATAAAGTTGGGCTGTAAAAAAAATTGCCCAGATTTTTTTATTATTATTATTAAACACTGAAGGGCCGAATGGCCCAAAATCAAATTGGGCCAAGCCCAGCCCGAGTCATCAAAAAAAAAATGTATGAGCTGGGCCTCACGGCCCAAGCCCATGGAAGTCAAATGACCTAATGGTCATCTTCTTCCTCCATCGGCTACTATTCACGTGAACAGTAGCCGCTCCACAGCAGCATGCCGCTGCACCTCCGTGGTGCGCGCAGCACCTCTTTGGTGCGCGCTGCACCTCGCTGGTGCGCGCAGCACCTCACTGGTGCGCGCTGCACCGCGGTGGTGCGCGCAGCACCTCGTGGTGCGCGCAGCACCTCGCTGGTGCGCGCAGCACCTCGCTGGTGCTCGTTGCACCGCGTTGGTGCTCGCAGCACCTCGCCGGTGCGCGCAGTACCACTGTGGTGCGAGCAGCGCCTTGCGGTGGTGCGCGCAACACCACTGCGTTGGTGCTCGCAGCACCACCTGGTGCGCAATTTAAAAAAAAAAAAAAAAAAAAAAGGATAAAAAAACACCATACAAATCTCAAGCATATGCGAGAAAATATTATAAACAGGAAGCAATTAAAAAAAATAGCTCTGATACCAATGTTAGAATGCACAGCGGAAAAGTACCTCAAGCTCAACTTAAAGAATTGCTCCACAAGTTTTTCCAGATTGATAAACTCCAAACGTTTTCCTTTAGTGGCGAAAGTGTACTACGTAGTATAGAACTAGAATAACACTTAATCAATCCACAACCTAAATATTTTTATCAAGAGAGAACAAAAAGAGAGAGAGTATTTTTCTATTTTTTAGATGATCCCAAAAACACAATTGGGAAGGACTATATATAGTCCTCCACTGTACGGCTGGCCTTCTTCAATTGTATCATGTAACGGCAGTAACGCATGGCTTTAAGCCATGTAAAGCCATGCGTTACAACTAACGCATGGCTTTTAAGCCATGCGTTACAAGCAGGAGGGGGTCAGCCCCACGTGGGCGCCCCTCCATCTAATAGTTTGATATTGAATTCGTCGGTTTCTGAAACCATAAAAAAACAATGAAAAAAAAGACAATCATAATAAAACCCCTGAATTACAGTTGATACTGATGATACCAAATTCATAAATAATCCATTAAATGAAAAAAGAAAGTACCTTGATCGAGAATGCCTTTGATCGCCATCTATGTATTTTAGTGACTGCTTTCCTCAAATTATTTTCAACTGGAAGGAACACACATAAAAGATAGTTACAATGTTTTTTTTTTTTTTTTTGGGTAAAAATATGCAAACCAAATATATTTAGAGAAACCAATGTAAATTATCGATAGAAATAAACCCGAAACCCATGCATGTCAAAACTAACAAACTGTAATGTGCCTTTGAGGACACAATCCTGTCTGGTTGGCTAAAGAGAGGGAACTTAAGTCTGATAAATTCGTTGAACAAAAGCAAGAAACTCAATTTGTTTTTAAGTAGGTAGAACCTCAAAATTTTGAGAGGATAATATCCTGCTGCATGGACCTAATTCATCCTCTGGATGAGCTCATTGATGTAATCTTCACGGTTTCCGGCATCACCTCCTTCAACACAGTGATTTCTCTTCTTCTTCAAACCACCCTGGGTTGCCATAAGAAATTGTTTGCCTCCTTGAAGTGGGGTCCAACCGTCATAATCTCATGGATAAGATCTTCCGTGCAAATGATTCCTTTCTTACCCAAAGCCTGTTCAACGATGGAATTATCAGTCAAAGCAATTCTCTGCTTGTTGAGTTTTCCATATCCCCTTTTGTAAACCAATTCTTTGACACTCTTCAAATTTGGATACCCGTAGGTCACATAAGGCTCAACTCTGTGCAGCATATTCATCGTTGCCTTATTTACTTTCAGAAAGACACCATTGAATATCCGTCTCGAATGCAGAAGCTGCAAAATCTTCCTGGTCTTTGGGTGCATCGCATTGATACCACGGATCCTGATAATGAACAAGAGCTTAGCTTGTGGGTCTACATAAAACCCTCCCTTAAGTTTTGCCTCACGCTTCAATCGAATAAGCTCTTTTTGCTGCTCATCATACTCCTTTGCATAGAGTTTAGCTCTGCAATAAATCAGCTTACGGCTTTCAACTCTTTTTTTCTTCGCAGCTTCGAGCTCCTGCTTCTTTGCCAGAGCCCATTCCTCATTCCTTTTCTGCTTCTCAATACCGACTCCGGAACTACCGGTCCTCCCTTGACTTCCTCTTCACCCATCTTTTTTTGGATCGCCGCTGCTTGAGGACTTTGGGAGTGCTGGTAGGTTTCGCCGCTCTGAGAACCCTCCCTTAAGTTTTCCCACAATGTTTAGATTATAGAAAACTAAAGAAAATGTCGGGAAATAATTGATTCAACCTTACGAAAGTTTTCCACTAAAGAGAGAAGGAAACGCCTATATCTATCTCAACTCAATTTTCTCTCGCTCGCTCGCTCAAATCTCGCCTCTGAATGGATATCTGTATATAAATTGATGGGAATTTTGTTTTTATACCGTTGAGGCAGCGAACAGTATTTAAATTCAAAGGGGATGGCATCCTTCAACGAGCAACGGCTCTTTTTTTTTTTTTTCGGTTCATTTAAAATTCAATTTGGATGATCCGAGACCCGAATCTCTCTTCTAATGGGTTTATTCAATTTGGATGATTAAGCTTCCATTTAAATTGAAAATTCATCTCAACTCATTCTATCTTATTATTATTACTTTTTCAAATTTTTATATAAAATATAATAAATAATTAAACTTTTTGGTAATTACCTCCCTTATTTGGTAATTTTGGTTCATGTTATTATTAGTGTCATTTCACTAAATTAATAAATATAAGTTTGACTTGTATTTTTATTTGTGATATATCAATTTGCAGAGCTTATGCATTACAAAGTACATCTCTGTCTATGGCATTGCTCTCTTTTTTATTTGAGTAATGGTAAATATAAATTTAGGATGTGTAATTCTCATATAATTATTTTAAAAAAATTGGAATCCATTTAAAAAAATGATTTTCTTAAATGAGTATTACTTTAAAAAAAAAAATGCCTAGAGATTTATTCATTTTATGTATGCACGTGTACATTGAATATTTTGTAACTCTTAGCATAGGTTACATATTTTCAAAAGACCATCTATGGAACATCCATTCTTGAACGTTTAGGGAGATCAACTCGAAGATGAGTACTTGAAGAACGAAGAACATGAAGTGGCATCTCCAAGCATTTCCTGGAACGAGACTGATTCTGAATTTTGTGATTCTTCTCTTTGCAGCTCGTTTGAAAAAAAAAAAAAAAAAAAAAGAAGGGGTTTTGCAACTTCTTTGAACACCCTCCCTTCAACCATACCTATTGGAGTTTAATATACAGTGCCTATAAAGAAAGAGAAATGCATGAACTCAATTGTACATTATTGTTGCAGTTCCTTAAGTTTTGTTTTCATTATTTTTTCATTGTAACTTTGAAACCATACTTCGTAGGGGTGTAAAAAAAAACTTGGAAACCGGTTGAACCGGACCGAACCAAACCTGATCCGATTTGTAAGCAGTCCAGTACGGTACAGGTTCTTAAAAATCGAAATTGGTTCTAACCTGGTGCGGTACTGACTTTATATTTTGAAAACCGGTTTAAACCGAACCTGACCGATATATATTTATAATTTTTTTATATTATCTATAATTTTTTGTATTATATTATAGATTATATGCTAAATTGCTTATTTAACATGAAATTATAATCCTATTATTCAAATCTATTATTCTTAAAACATAAAATTAATATAACATATCATATAACAAAAGATTAATCTTATAGTTTTTAATATAATATTTGATATAACATATAAATTTTAATCTTATAATATAAAATTAATATAACATAAAATTTTAATCTAATTTAAACATTAATATTAAATTATTAATATAAACTTACTTTTGATATATATAATGTATTTATACTAGGGGTGGGCAGCGGTTGCCCACCACCCGTTACACCTCCCTTTTCACCCTGCCCCCGTTTGGGTGGGGCAGGGGGATCCGCTCCTAATAGATGGGGGGCGGGGCCTCCCTCCCGTATGAAAGGGGCCTTGCGGAGGTAGGGGACGGAGGGGGGCTCCCGCATGTATAAGGCCAACCAACCCCCCCCCCCCCCCCAAAAAAAAACTCAGTTTCCCAAACTCTCTCGATCTCTCTCCTCCCAAACTCTTTCAATCTCTCTCATGCTGAACTCTCTTGATCTCGTTTTCCATGAAAGTAATAGACGCCGGCAGAGAGGACTCGATTGGGTTTGTTGTAACAGACGCCATCGAGAGGAATCAATTTCATTTGCCATGAAAGTAATAGACGTCGAGGTAGATGAACCTCTCTTGATATGAGTTTGTTCGTTGTTGTAAGAGACACCGAGATAGATAAATCTCTATTGATCTGAGTTTATAACTTGTTCCGGTGTTTGAGTTTGTTGTAATTGATTGGGAGAGTCGGGGAGGAGGGGGCGGGGGGCAGACGAATGGAGATCCACCCTCGTACCCCGTGCAAGGGGACAAGGAACCCCGCCCCCGCATGGACGAAGTCGGATTACGGGGAAAAAATCCACACTCACGCCCATGCGAGGGCAGATGGCGGGGAAGGCGTGGCACCGCCCCTTTAGGGGTGAGTAGCACCCTGAATTTATATTATAATATAAATAGATTAATAGTTTAGTATATATAAACATCATATTATTACTAACATAGGTAATTCATAAAACTAGAAAAACTAGACCAGACTGGATCGAAACTGAAAAAATTAAAAGTTTCGGTTTCAGTAGTGAATCGGTCTGGTATCTATTCTTAAATTTTCAAAATCGGTGTATATCGGTTCAGTTCTAAAAAATATATAAAATCAAACCGAAATAGACTAGTTACACCCCTATACCTTTGTGTTCTGCATTACCTGTAGCGGCGGGGGAGGGGGGGTTTAGCACTAAAACAACTTCAAGAGATAAACACAAAAGGCCCAGAAAATCCTATTTAAGATATCATCTTAAATAACACGTGTTCATATATATAAAAGGGATGAATTAAATCTGAAAACGAAAAAAGATGGGTCAAAGAAGAGCTTTTCTATCTTTATATAATAATAATAATAATATTTTTATCATTTTTGTGATGGAAATATACTAATTTAAATACCCTAAAACAGAAAATGATAGTAAAATCGAAGTGAAGATATGTGAATGCACTTGTCTTGTGATATATTCTATTCGATCCGTAACAAACGTATTATATATGTCAAATTATGCTAATTATCGGCTACTATAATCCAATAGGCTATCGCATATAATGAATATTAAATAGTGATGCATGATTTACTGGCTTTAGAGTTTGCATTTGTATTAAACGGTGCTATAAGTTTCGTGCAGTCTTTTTTTTTTTTTTTTTTTTTTTTAAAGTAAGACTCATTTAAGAAAATCATTTTTTTTAAATGGATTCCAATTTTTTTAAAATAATTATATGAGAATTACACATCCTAATTTTTTTTAAACGGTGCTGATGCATATGATTGATAGAATTTTTTTTTTCTTTTTCATTTTTTTAATATTTAAAAAAATACTAATGGTCAGATACCTCGGTACCCTAAGCATTTTTCACTGAACAATATTCATTTTGCATGACTTTTACATCAAACTTTTAGTGTGTTTACAAACAATAAATTGTCAAAGTCTTGCAGCTTGATTGACATAATTTACAGTCTTTAAAATAGAGGTCTAAAGTTTAAAACTCTCCTCCCCCAACTAAAAAAAAAAAAACAATAAATTAGATCTTTACATCACATTAGAAGAGAGATTCGGGTCTTGGATTATCCGAGTTGAATTTTAAATGAACCCAAAAAAAAAAACCCGTTGCTCGTTGAAGGATGCCATCCCCTTTGAATTTTAAAAAATAAATATGAAAAATACTGTCCGCTGCCACAACGGTAAAAAAACAAAAATCCCACCAATTTATTTACAGATAGCCATTTAGAGGAGAGAATAGAGCGAGCGAGCGAGAAAGAGAGAATTGAGAGAGATAGATATTGGAGTTTCCTTCTCTCTTTTCATCACTTAGTGGGAAACTTTCGTAAGGTCCCTGAATCAATTATTTCCCGACATTTTCTTTAGTTTTCTATAATCTAAATATTTTAACTATCTTTTATGTGTGTTCCTTCCAGGTTGAAAAGAATTTGAGGAAAGCAGTTACTAAAACACATAGATGGCGATCAAAGGCATTCGATCAAAGTACTTTCTATTTTTCATTTTATGGATTATTTATGAATTTGATATCATCAGTATCAACTATTATTCAGGGGTTTTGTTTTATTATGGTTGTTTTTTTTTTCTCATTGTTTTATTTGGTTTCAGAAACCGTGATGACGAATTCAATATCAAACCCATGGCTGGAAAGGTGTAATTATCTTCCTTTCTCTATCTCTCATTTTTTAATTGACTGGAAAATCCCAAATATTGTGTTTGGCTGCCGAGAAAATTTCGTTGAAGAAAAGCAAAGTTGTTCCTTGCTTGGTTGCCTTAATTGAAAGGAAAATCAAAGAAAGAAAATTTGAATAAGTTTGTTTAATTTTATAATTTTATAGCATATACTCAAATCCTGATTGCTGCACTAATCTAAATGTCCGATTTGTTTATTGCAACGGTCTTGCTTAGTTTCGTTGAAAAACTGTTTCATTATTGCAGTATAAATTGTTATGTGGCACTTGTGGGAACTCCAACATGTACCCACAGCATAAATTTTTATATGGTGCATGTTGGGACATGGATTGGCTATAAGATAGTGGGGTTTGGCACTGTATTTTCAAGTGACGCAACTTGATAAAATTTGGTGAGACTTGGTAGGATGAATGACAGTGAAAATAAAGCATTGAATTCAAAATTTAGGGATTGTGCTTATAGTTTAGATATTTACTGCTAAGCATTTGATGCTGTCTGTGAAGGAGAGAAACAGAGAAAAATAATAATAATAAATAATAATAAAGCACAAATCAGTTATCTTTTTGCCGTATAACCTGTTTATTTGGCACTTCTGGGAACCGTAGTACATGAGATCCAACATGTGCATGCTGGGATTTGGACTGGCTATATGAAGCTGGATTTTGGCACCATATTTTTAGTGGCATCAGGAATTATCTTGACAAAACCTGACAACTAACTTTTAGTGTGTGTGATATTATGTTGGACCCCTAAGAATAAGGTTTTTGTGAATTTTTAGGCTTTTCTTGTTTGGCCTAGTCCACTCGACCCAAAAATCTATTGAAAGTTGAATCAATAATTTGCTTGTCATGGGAATATGGACTTGCATAGTGCACATGGGAATATATGTATGTGTGTATTGTTGTAACTTGTTCATTACTCATGTATACGTACGTAAATGGAGTTTGACCTTTTTCCAACTGGTCCCAAGGTTGAAAAAGTTTCGAAAAGATGCTTGAGATAACGCCCATATATCAAACAAGGGTAGCTCTACCGTTAGTTATATTAGGATTTTTTTTTTTTAGATGTATTTTTTTAATACTTTTAAATATTTTTTAAAAAAATAAAAAAATAATACAATATTATTAAAAAATAATATCTTAATCATTAAGTAAAAAAAAAATTAAAAAATTCCAGCAGAGCCATCAGCGGGAAGAAATTTTTCCATCAAACAAATTGATCTCTCCCTCCAAATTCCTTTATTTCATCAATAGAAATTTAGAAGAAAAATGATTCGTACAAGCTTCAAATAGATAAGTTTCATTTAAGTCTTTGTAAAAAAATAGATTACATCTTAAAAAAGTGTAAAAAAAATATTTGTTATTAGTGGAATCTATGTTTTTATAAAAAACTTATATATAGCTTGTTTATTTGAGACTTGCATCTAGTAATTTTTTTTTTTACGAGTCACAAACAGACGTGTCACCTACACTACAGTTTTAGAAAGTCTAAAATCATAGTCAACATATCGCATCAACCTAGAATATTAAAAAATTAAATATAAAATAAAATAAAGTGAACAAAATAACTAAATTTAAAATAATCAAATTCAATAGAAAATGAAAATAGATAAAAAAAAAAAAACTTAAAAGCTATAATAAATCATAAATCGTAAATCTTGTCTTTTTAAAAAAACAAACTAATTAAATTATAAACTAAAAGATTGAAAAACTTTAAAAATTAAATAATTAAAACTTAATATTAGAAAAAATTAGAGCGGATGATCATTTTGATATGAAAAATTCTACTCATCATCTCCACACCACACACCATATATAATTTTTTATTTTTTTCCCTTACTAAATGTGTTGTGGGTAGATGATGAGTAGAAAAACTTAAATAGTTTAGGAAGAATAAAATTAATTCCGTATAAACACAACATTCGCAAACAAGACCATTTGTCGATATAAAACTCTAGTCCACTATTGAAAAAGTAATCGATATAAACCATGCGAAAGAATGTGGGAAATACTTCTAACTAGGTTAAACGCACCCTTACAAAAATCGAAGGAAGCTCCTCAAATAATTTTTTTTTACATACATACATACATACATATGCATGCAAGAGTGGTTGTGGGTTTAAAAAAGAGGAGATTGGAGGGATGGTAATGATATTGAAGGCCTAGTATTTTTTTCAAAATCGAGACAAATAGTCGAGACTTTTTAGTTTCTCAAATCTTCTTCATTTTGATTTTTTAGCCATCTCATACCTCATCCCTTGTGGACTCCTACTTCTCAATATATATCTTTTTTCATCACAATCAAATTATTTATCATAGTATTTTGATCTATTTCATTTGAAATTAATCATTGTAGTTAAAAAAATTGAGTATTTTTATCTTTTTGTTCGTTTTCCAATAACTAAAATATTTGTAACTTTAATGAAATTTATTACCATCCACACAGTTAAACTATAAAAAAATTTAGTTATTTCACTTATAATAGAATCACTTTTATATTTTATCTTTTCAAATCTTTGGAATTAATAGATACTATCTTATACTAATCATTTAATATTAATAGATGTTTTATCATTTTCAATATATTTGGGAATTTTTTTGCAGCAACCTTGTATGACAGAACAAAAGGTGGTATGTACTTGTTAAAGTATTTGTTTGGTTAATTATTGCACTATTCTGCATTGGAAGGTTAGTGATTTACTCTATTTTTTTATAAAAATAATTTGCATTACATATATTATGGTACTCTCATTTATTTTATTTTTGTAAGCTTGCTAACGTTTTTAGGGATTAATAAGAAGAAATTAACGTATAACAAAAGCATGATTGATTGCTACGGAAGGGAAATTTCACGCAAGGTCAATCATTTAATTTAAGATCTCTCTCTCTCTACTTGTTAAACTCTTTTGGTTATCGTATTCTAGGGTAAAATTATACACTGAAAAGCCATGGGGTAACTAAAGGTGTATACATGCATGCAAACTAACGTACATACGTACGTACATCCATCCATCCATCCATACATACATTCATACGTACGTACGTACGTACATACATACAGGAGTTGATTCTTAGAGATATATTACAATATTTAACCAAACAAGTACATACCCCCTTTGGTTGTCTTCCAAGAGTGATGCAAAAGAATGTCCTAATATCTTGAAAATGATAGCATCTATTAATATAAAATGTTCGGTATAAGAATCTATTAATTTCAAATATAGAAATAAAATAAATATAAAAGTGATTCTATTGTAAGTGAAATAACTAAAATATTTTATATTTTTAACAGCATCTATAGTACAATAAATTTGATTATAGTCACAAATATTTTAATCATTGTAAACGGATATAAAGAAAAAACACTCAATTTTTATGTTGATAAATTTTTTAATAAAACAGATCAAAAGACAATGATAAATAATTCAAATGGGATGAAAGACCATGAGAAGTAGTAGTCCACAAGGACGATGGCACGAGACGGCCAAAGAAACAAAATGAAGAATACTGAGAAACCAAAAAGTCTCGACTATTTGTGTCGAGTTTGAAAAAACACTTGGCCATCAGTATTATCACCATCACTCCAATCTCTCATCTTTTTCAAACCCACGACTCTGGAACGCATAAGTATGTATGTATGTATATATGTATGTATGAATGTATGTATGTATGTGTTTGTTAGTTGAATGCATGCATGTATATATGTATGTATGTTAGTTTGCATGCATGCATACATATATGTATATATGTATGTATGTATTTATGCATTGTATGTATGTATATATACGTATGAATAACGTATAAAAATCGAAAAAGTACCTCAAATCATCTTGCTTAATAAATATTGAAGCTTTTATCTATCTGTCAAAATTCGAGAAATGAACTTGTCAAATCGTGTGTTCAACCTTAATAATTTTTTCTTACTTACTTTCATCTCGACCTCACCCACATACACACCTTTAGTCATTCCACGACTTTTCTTCACTTCTAGTGCACAATTTTACCCTAAAATACGATAACCATGAGAGTTCAGGCAAATAGAGAAATAGAGAGCGAGAGATAGAGAGAGATCTTCAATTAAATTATTTACCTTGCGTTGAGCTTCTATTTTTGCAACAATCAATCATGCTTCTGCTGTACGTTAATTTTTTCTAATTCGTCCTTAAAATCATTAACAAATTTAAAAAATAATTAGATGAGAGTACCCTCCAATGAAGAATACAGGAGTTGATTCTTACAAATATATTACAATATTTAACCAAACAAGTACATACCCCATTTTATTCTATCTTCTAAAAGTGCTGCAAAAGAATTTCCTTAACATCTCGAAAATGATAGCATCTATTAATATAAAATGTTCGGTATAAGATAAGAATCTATTAATTTCAAATATAGAAATAGGATAAAATATAAAGCTGATTCTATTGTAAGTTAGATAACGACGTGGATAGTACAATAAATTTGATTATAGTCACAAATATTTTAATCATTATAAACAGATATAAAGACAAAAACACTCAATTTTTTATGCTGATAAAATTTTTAATAAAACAGATCAAAAGACAATGGTAAATAATTCAACTGGGATGAAAGAGATATACCTTGAGAAATAGTAGTCCTCACAAGGGATGATGGCACGGGACGGCCAAAGAACCAAAATGAAAAATACTGAGAAACCAAAAGGGATCGGCTATTTGCGTCGATTTTGAAAAAAACACTTGGCCATCAGTATCACCATCACTCAAATCTCTCATCTTTTTTAAATCCACGACTCTGGAACACGTATGTATGTATGTAATACGTATGTATGAATGTATGTATGTATGTGCATGTTAGTTTGCATGCATGCATGGTTGGATGGATGTATGTATGTATGTATGTATGTATGTATGTATGTATGTATGTATATATGTATGTATATATGTATGTATTTATGCATTGTATGTATGTATATACGTATGAATACCTTACAAAAATACGAAGAAGTACCTCAAATCATCTCGCTTAAGAAATATGAAGCTTTTACCTATCTATCAAAATTCGAGGAATGAACTTATCAAATTGTGTGTTCAACTTTTATAATTTTTTCTTACTTACTTTCATCTCGACCTCACCCACATACACACCTTTAGTCATTCCACGATTTTTTTTTTTTTTTTTTTTGCCTCTAATGCACAATTTTACCCTAGAATACGATAACCAAGTGAGTTCAGAAAGAGACAAATAGAGAACGAGAGACAGAGAGAGATCTTTAATTAAATTATTTACCTTGCGTGGAGCTTCCCTTCCGCAACAATCAATCACGCTTATGTTGTACGTTAATTTTTTCTAATTCATCCCTAAAATTGTTAGCAAGTTTAAAAAATAATTAGATGAGAGTACCCTCCAATAAAGAATACAAGAATTGATTATTTCTGATATATTACAATATATAACCAAACAAGTACATATCCCATTTTATTTTGTCTTCCAAGATTGCTGCAAAAGAATTTCCAAACTTCTTGAAAATGATAGCATCTATTAATATAAATGTTCAGTATAAAATAGTATATATTAATTTCAAATATAGAAATAAGATAAAATATAGAAGTAATTCTATTGTAAGTGAAATTATAGGAACATTGAAGCTTTTAGCTATTTGTCAAAATTAGAGGAATGAAGTTGTCAAATTGTGTATTTAACCTTTATAATTACTTCGTACTTACTTTTATCTCGATCTCACCCACATACACACCATTAGTCATTCCACGATTTTTCTTCGCCTCGAGTGCACAATTTTACCCTAGAATACGATAACCAATATTATGTATGTATGTATGTATGTAATGTATGAAGAAGTGATGAATGAGATTGGAAAAAGATTAGTTAACATATTATTTTCAAGGAGTGGAAAGGAATACTCAATGATAAAGAGATTTTGTTTTGTGGAATGGGAAGGTAATAAAAATTAATTGTTTGAGAGAAATGTAATGAGTAAGCATTCTCTTCCATATTTGTCCCTTAATAGGGGAATGGTTCTCTTTCTCCATTCCGTTTCCCCTGAATCATTCTCCATCCAAATTGGTTCAAGGATTTTATGACCAATAATAACAACTTATTAGGCCGTTCACTCATCATCTACACACAACACAACATATTTGGTATGAGAAAAATAAAAATTTAAAAAATTATGTGTGGTGTGTGGTGTATGGATGATTAGTAGAATTTTTCATATCAAAATGGTCATCCGCTTTGATTTTTTCTAATATTAAGTTTTAATTATTTAACTTTTAAAATTTTTCAATCTTTTAGTTTATATAATTTAATTAGTTTGTTTTTTTAACAAGACAGGATTTATGATTTATTATAGCTTTTAAGTTTTTTTTTTATTATTTTCAATTTCAAATGAATTTGATTATTTTAAATTTAGTTATTTTGTACACTTTATTTTATTTTATATTTAATTTTTTAAAACTCTAGGTTGATGCGATATGTTGACTATGATTTTCTAAAACTATAGTGCAGGTGACACTCTGTTTGTGACTCGTCGTAACATGTTAAAAAATTGCCACTTTCTAAATTTCTGTTGATGTGAAAAAAAGGAATTTGGAGGCAGAGATCAATTTGTCTGATATATGGACGTTACCTCAAACATCTTTTCGAAACTTCTTCAACCGAGGACCAGTTTGGAGAAAGGTCAAACTTTGTTGAGGTCGTGTTTCGCTGCCTGAGTAGTATTGCAAAGCCAAAGCTCCACGTCGCCTGTAATTAAGAAGAAATGGAGGCTCATGTGACTTCCAGGGTCACTCCGATGCCTAAGTCAGTGGGTAATTCTCTGAATGAAAGCACAGAAATGCAAGATGAGAGTTAGGATTATCAGATAGATCGAAAGTGAGTGAGTTCTAGCCCTGTAGAAGGGTCCTCCTTTATTTATACCTGATCCGGGTTCCGCCATTGAGGGAGATCGTGGTGTGTCAGGCGTCAGACCTGCCACCACTCGTTCCCCTGTCACTCTAGTGTGTGTCAATCCGCGGCCTAGCAGGAGATCGTGTTGTGTCAACCATGCTAGGTTTGTCCTGCAGCCACCTCCCTGCCATGCTAGCGCATCAGATCGTGGGTGAGGCATCCTTCGTACGTGGGACGTGCCATTGCGTGCCGGATTCCCTGACACAGGTATTGATTACGGCGTGCCTTGGGTCTGCAAGTCTGCGAGCGAGCATGTACTGTCGTCCGCACGCAATTCATCCTGCCCAGTGATAGGGTTTGGCAATCTGCCGAGCCCCGGGACGTCTTCTTTGACGCTCCTGAGCTTTGCGTTGGTACGCCATCCTAGGTTGGTTCGCGCTCGTTACCCGATCCTCTCGCTCCTGGGTTGGATGTCTTCTTGCGAGTGTAAGGACTCGACTTGTATCGAGTCAAGGGACCCGTCTTCTTGCGAGTGTAAGGACTCAACTTTTATCGAGTCAAGGGATCCGACTTCTTGCGAGTGTTGGGACTCGACTTAGTTAGGGCAAGGGTTGGTTCCGAGTCCTGGGACTCGGAACGGATCCCACAGCGAGTCAAGGGACTTATCTTCGTGCGAGTGTCGGGACTCGACTTTTATTGAATTAAGGGACCCGTCTTCTTTCGTGTGTAAGGACTCGACTTGCATCGAGTTAAGGGACCCGTCTTCTTGATAGTGTAAGGACTCGACTTTTATCGAGTCAACGGACCCGGCTTCTTGCGAGTGTTGGAACTCGACTTAGTTGGGGTAGGGCTCGGTTCCGAGTCCCAAGACTCGAAATGGACCCCGCGGCTAGTCAAGGGCAGTGTTTTGGATTTTGTACCATACCGGCCGGTATAGGTCAAAATTTTTAGTACCGGTCGTCCGGCCGGTACAGGTACTATACCCATTTCGTACCAGCCGTATTGGCCTTAATTTCGGCTTGTACCGACCAATATTTCGGCTTATAAAGGTCGATATTTCAGCCTGTGTTTTTTTTTCGTTTTTTCAAACTATAAGCTTATTTTTTAACCCCTAATTCAAATTAGACTATTTATAATTTATATATATATGTATTTATATATAATTTATTTATATATAGACTATTATTTTAGAATATAATTTTTATATATATTTTTATATATAATTTATTTATATATCGACTATCCCGAAATGCTATCTCGAAACGGTACCGGTACCGAAATATTTCGTTCCAGTGCCTTGACCAATATGGCGTCCGTACGGTATTCAAAACATTGGTCAAGGGACCCGTCTTCTTGCAAGTGTTGGGACTCGACTTTTAACAAGTTAAGGGACTCGTCTTCTTGCGAGTGTGAGGACTCGACTTGTATCGAGTCAAGCGACCCGTCTTCTTCCGAGTGTAAGGACTCAACTTTTATCGAGTCAAGGAACCCGGCTTCTTGCGAGTATTGGGACTCGACTTAGTTAGGGCAGGGGTCGGTTCCGAGTCTTGGGACTCGAAACGGACCCCGCAGCGAGTGAAGGGACTCGTCTTCTTGCGAGTGTAAGGACTCGACTTTTATCGAGTCAAAGTACCTGGCTTCTTGCGAGTGTAGGGACTCAACTTTATTTTGTTTGTATAATAGGAGATCTGCAAAAGAAACATCCCGACCTTCTCATTCATTCATAATTGCTCATACATGTTGCTGCCTTACATGTAGCGTGGTAAGGTCCCTCCCATTCATTTCTATACATAGAACTTTTTCAAGTGTTTAGCATTCCAGGGATGAGGTAGTTCTCACCCTTGGCTGTCCTTGAGGCGGTAGGAGCTGAGTCTGTTGCTTGCGGTGACCATGTAAGGCCCTGCCCATCGTGCCCCCAATTTTCCTTCTTTCGGGGCGGTCACTCCCGCTTTTCATAACACCATGTCGCCTACCCTAAAGGACCGTGGCCTGACTCGTTTGTTGAAATATTGCTCTGCCTTTCGCTTGTTACTCGTCGTTCAAATGGCTGCTTCCTTTCTTCTCTCTTCCAGGGCATCTAGGCTCTCAGCTAGCCTCTCGTTGTTCGTGTCTGGGTCAAAGTATTGGATATAGAATGTGAGCATTCCGACTTCCACAAGAATTACAGCTTCACTCCCGTAAGTGAGGGCAAAGGGCGTTTCGCAGGTGGGGGTTCAGACGGTAGTTCAGTACGCCCAAAGCATGCTCGGGATCTCTTTAGCCCACGCTCCTTTGTGCGCCTCAATCCTTTTCTTGAGGGTTGAGAGGAAAGTCTTATTGGTTGCCTCGGCCTGACCGTTGGCCTGGGGGTGGCCAAGCGAGGAATACTTTACCTTGATCCCGAGTTCTGTACACCATTCTCGGTAGTGTGCGCAATCGAACTGTTTCCTGTTGTCCGAAACAAAGCTCTGCGGTATGCCAAATCGACAGACTACCAACTTCCACAAGAACTTGGTTATGGTCCTGGAGGTGATGCTTGCGAGTGCTTCCGCCTCGACCCATTTGGTGAAGTAGTCGACCGCAACTATGACAAACCTGCCCCCTCTCTTACTACCAGAAAATGGGCCAATTAGGTCCAGCCCCCATTGGGAGAAAGGCCACGGGGCCATAATTGAGGTCAGTTCCTCTGCCGGGCAGTGGGGGACAGGCCAATGTTCCTGACACTTTAGGCATTTTCTGGCAAATTCCTCTGCATCTATGAGGGTACGGGGCCAATAATATCCAGTCCGGGTTACTCTCGCAGCTAATGCCCTCCCTCCCGAATGGCTTCCACAGATTCCCCTCATGGATTTCGGCCAATACATATTGGGCTTTGTCTGGTGAGATGTATCTAAGGAGCAGCTCAAAGAAACCCCTTTTGTATAGCACCCCTTCAAGCAGCGTGAATCGGGTCACCCTGTTCTTGACCTTTCGCACTTCCTCCGGGTTGTTGGGTAGTTGCCCTTCTTGCAGGAACCTTTGGATGTCCGTCGCCCATTCGAGGGGTGTTGGGGTTGTAATAGACACTTCCCCCCCGATGGATGGGGCTTCGACCATCCTGGTCACGGTGTGTTTCGGAAGTTAAAGTTCCTCCTACCCTGATGCAATTCTTGCAAGATGGTCTCCCTTCTGATACCACTGTTATTAATACCGTACCATACCGGCCGGTACTGCCGGTATTTGCCGTACCGCCCGCTGGGCCGGTACAGGTACTATATATATTTCTTACGGGCCCAAATACCGGTCGTATCGGCAAATATTTCGGCCTGTACTGGCCTGTGTACCAGCCTGTACTGGCCGATATTTCGGTCTTAATTTTTTTTTTTATTTTTTCACACTACAAGCTCATTTTTTGACCCCCAATTCAGACTAGACTATTTATAATTTATATATATATATATGTATTTATATATAATTTATTCATATATAGACTATTATTTTGAAATATAATTTATATACATATATTTATATATATAATTTATTCATATATCGACTATTCCGAAACGGTACACGAAACAGTATCAGTATCGAAATATTTCGTTCCAGTGCCTTGACCGGTACGGTATTCAAAACATTGTCTGATTCTCCTACCTCGGAACCTGCTGAAGGTTAAAGTAGCGAAAATGATCCCGCTCATTGCAGACCAACTGGAGGTATTTCTTCAATCTTTCCCCCTTTGTAGCAAACTGTTCTAGACCCTGGTTGACCATGACCTGGGAATCGGTTCTTACTTCTATCTCCTTTGCTCCAAGTAATCACGTGATCGTCATCCCTGTTAGGAGTGCCTCATATTTGGCCTCATTATTCGTCACTTTGAAAGCCAGCCTGATTGCGTAGCTGTGTTCCTCTCCTTACTTGGTGACAATGTGCACCCCTACTTCCCCGCCAGCCTGGCAAGATGAACCATCAATGTAGACCTGCCAGGGTTTTCCTTGGGGTGCAACTGATACCTCTTCTGGTAAATTGGAGAACTCGACGACGAAATCCTCCAACACTTGCCCTTTGATTGCGGTTATGGGCTAATACTCCATGTTGAAGTCGTCCAGCTCGATTGCCCATTTGGCTTGTCGTCCCGAGGTGTCTGGTTTTTGCAGTTCCTGCTTGAGGGGGAGGTCGGTAAGCACTCTGATCAGGTGTGCTTGGAAGTATGGCCTTAGTCTTCGGGCTACAACAATGAGGGCGAACACCAGCATCTTCGTTCGGGGGTACCTTGCTTCTACGCCCCTGAAGGCTCAGCTCATATAGTACATGGGACGCTGTCCTTCTCCCGTTTCATGGATCAGTGCAGCTGATACAGCGTGCGGGGACACTGCTTGGTATACAGTCAAGATCTCTCTTGGTCTCTTCTGGCTCAGCAGGGGGGGTGACTGAGGTACGACTTTAGATAGATGAAGGCCTTCTCACATGCCTCATCCCAACTTTGTGCCTTTCTTTTGAAGAAAGCTAGGCATCGGTCGGTGGATCAGGCGATAAACCGGTTTTGGGCTGCCACCCACCTGGCTAATCTCTGGACCTCATGGACATTACGCGGGGAAGGCATTGCCATCACTGCTTCTATCTTTTCGGGATTCACTTTGATCCCTGTCTCTGAGACCATGTATCTCAGAAATTTACCTGTCTCCACTCCAATCGCACATTTCAACGAGTTAAGCTTCATCCAGTACTGTCGAAAGACAGAGAACGCTTCTTGTAGGTCTGCTAAATGCTTATGGGTCTCCTTGCTTTTTCCAAACATGTCGTCCACGTACACTTCCATGTTGCGGCTAATCTGCTATTTGAACATTCGGCTGACTAACCGTTGGTAGGTGGCCCTCACGTTTTTCAGTCTGAAGGGCATTGCTTTGTAGCAGTAGAGCCCTCGGTTAGTAATGAACGCTATTTTTTTCTTCGTAGTCCGGATTCATCCTTATTTGATTGTACCCGGAGGGGATGAGCCGCTGTTGAATCCACTATTAGGTCGATGCGTGGTAGGGGAAAGCTATCTTTTGGGCAGGTCTTGTTCAAGTCGGTGAAGTCAGCACACATTCGCCACTTGCCGCTGAGCTTCTTCACCAAGACTACATTTGATAGCCATTCCGAGTACTGGACTTCTCGGATGAACCTCGCAGCTAGGATTCGATCTATTTTTTCGGCTATCGCCCCGTACTTCTCAGCGCTGAAGCTACATCGTTTCTGCTTGACTTTCCGCGTTGTCGGGTCGACACAGAGCCGATGCTCAATAATAGAGTTGTCAATCCCGAGCATATCTTCGTGGCTCCAGGCGAAGACGGCTCGATGTTTGATAAGGAGAGATATCAGCGCTGCTTTCATATCTGCCTAGTGCCGATCGTCCTGGTTCCTGTTGGTCTATTATCACAAGCTCCAGGGGTTCGTTGGGCGCAGCCTGCTGAAGGGCCTGTTCGTCATGAATTTCCCCATCCCACTCGGTCAAGACTGGAGGTGATCCGGGCTCGAGTGTTTCTTTTGGTACTTCAATGGCCGCCACGACCTTTGCCTCATGCCTCATCTCCTTGTCATAGCATTCCCGAGCTAGAACCTGTTCGTACGAATTTCTCTAACTCCCGAGTCGGTGGGAAACTTTACCTTAAGATGAAAGGTAGACGTCTCTGCCTTCAAGTTGTTTAGGGTGGGGTGTCCCAGTATGGCACTGTATAAGGACGGGGCCTTGACAACCAAGAAATCAATCATAGTGGTTGCGGTTCTGGGCGCCCTTCCCGCCAAGATTGAAAGAGTAATGAACCCAACTGGCTGACTGACGTCCCCCGTGAAGCCCTTGAGGGGCATTGGGGCCCAGCGCAGCCAATCCTGGTTGATGTTCATTTTGACAAAAGCATCCCAATATAGGATATCGGCCGAGCTGCCGTTGTCAATCAAAATCCTCAGGGTCCTGAAGTTTGCCACTTGCATCGTTACCACCAATGCATCATCGTATGGGTGGAGGATGCCTTCTTCATCTCTTTTGTCAAAGGTTATCATGGTGCCTCTAGCACGTCATTGCGGCCTGCTTATACCCCTTTCTGCACTAAAGACTTCTTTGTAACATGTCTTCTGGGTGTGTGACCTTCGGGCCAACGATGTGGCTCCACCTTCCGCATACCCTCCTGTGATTGTGCTGATTTCTCTAAGTGGCTCCACCTTCCGTCCCTTGCCCCTTGCCTTCTTGGGACTTCTTCCCACCGAAATTTTGGACGCCTATCTCCGGGCCGGTCCGTTTCATTCCCCAACCGACGCGCCCGATTCTTCTATTATTCTTCTTTAATTTTCTTCAGGACGTAGCAGTCGAGCGTCCTGTGTCGGTTATTCTTGTGATACTTACAAAACAGGCAACTCTCTACCTCCCTTGGATCTTCTCTTTTGGGACCCATGTGATGGTCCCCTTCCACTGCCAAATTGGCGTGGGCGCGGAACGTTCCTTAGGTTTGAGTTGGTGCTTCTCTCTTTCTCTTCACATCCGACGCTTGCCCCCTCTCTCCTCCATTGTTGTCGCGATTGGGACGTTGCCATGACGTCTTTATGCCGGCCCGCTCCACCTCAGACCGTCGGGGGCTGTTAAGGCCTCTAAAGTGTCTTCTGCATTAATGAACTCATCTGCCCGGTCCATGAATCTCTCAGCGTGGTGGGGGGTCTTCCGTGCTATTTCAGACATAAACGGATTCAGCGGACAGATACCCCCCCAGGAGCATTGCTAACGTGATCTTCTCATCTTGATTGTCCGTGGTCATGCATTCCCGATTGAACCGCGAGAGATACGACTTCAGATTTTTGCCGTCGCGCTGCTTGACCGTTAAGAGGTAAGCCGCGGGGCGTCTCCTCTTACGGCTGGCCAGGAATTGCATCATGAAGAGATGAGCGAGCTCCTCGAAACTTCCTATCGTTCCTGATGACAACGCCCTAAACCAGTTCTAGGCCGCTCCCTTCAGAGTTAGCGGGAAAACCCGACAGGCGACCTCTTCCGGGAATCCATGTAAGGTCATGTGGGCCTTGAATGTTTCCAGGTGCTCCAACAAATCTTTGGACCAGTCGTACGCTTCCATCTGGGGGGCTTTGAACATGGGAGGAAGGGGCATGGCCAAGATTCCTTCACTGTATGGGAGGTCAGAGCTGACTAGCACCTGGTCTATAATTGACAGGGTGTCTATCTTCTTTTCCATTTATGCACATTTGTCCCCCAGCTCTCGGATTTTGAGGTGCATTTCGCGCCTTTCTTCTTCTGCCGCAGTATCCGTCGAAGCCTTTTGTGAACCCTCCTGCTCGTTGCCACTTGGCTCTGCCCCTCCCGCCAACTCCTCGTTAGCTAACTTGAGGGCTGCATTCTCCTGGCGAAGCGTCCCCGCTTCCTCCGTCAGTTTTCTGATGGTTTCCTCCATGCTTGAGAGTCGTGCTTCCATCGTCTCTTCCTCGTGATCTTCCCTTCTCGTAGCCTGGGATCGCGTTGCTGCCGGCATGCGAAGTACACACGCTTTTATGGAAAAATAAATCTCATAGACGGCGCCACTGTTGAGGTCATGTTTTGCAGCCCGAGCAGTTCTGTAAAGCCCAAGCTCCACGTTGCCTGTAATTAAGAAGAAATGGAGGCTCAGGTGACTTTCGGGGTCACTCTGATGCCTAAGTCGGTGAGTAATTCTCTGGATGAAAGCACATAAATGCAGGTTGAGAGTTAGGATTATCATATAGATCGAAAGTGAGTGAGTTCGAGCCCTATAGAAGGGCCCTCCCTTATTTATACCTGATCCGGGTTTCGCCGTTGAGGGAGATCGTGGTGTGTCAGGCGTCAGACTTGCCACCACTGGTTCCACTGTCGCTCCAGTGTGTGTCAGTCCGCGGCCTAGCAGGAGATCATGCTGTGTCAGCTGTGCTAGGTCTGTCCTGCTGCCACCTTCCTGCCATGCCAGTGCGTTAGATCGTGGGTGAGCCATCCTTCGTACGTGGGACATGCCATTGCGCTCCGGATTTTCTGACATAGGTATTGATTGCGGCGTGCCTTGGGTCTGCAGGTCTGAGAGCATGCACGTGCTGCCGTCCTCACACAATTGGGCATCCTGCCCAGTGATAGGGTTTGGCAATCTGCCGAGCCTCGGGACGTCTTCTTTGATGCTCATGAGCTTTGCGTCGGTACGCCATCCTGGGTTGGTTTGCGCTCGTTACCCGATCCTCTTGCCTCAGGTCTTCAACTTCCTCTCTTGGGTCCATAGTGTCGTAATTGGCCTCCTTGGACTGGGGCCCTTCTGGGGTGGGCCGCGCGCTCGGTATTTGATTCTATGGCCTAGGATCTTTTGCTTCCTCCTTTTAACCCGGGCTCCATGGTTTGGCCTTCCTGGGTTTGGGCCCTTCCGGGATGGGCCTTTGCTCACAAACTCCATTTACGTACGTATACAATAATGAACAAAAGTTACAACAATATACACATACCAATATTCCCATGTGCGCGTGTGCACTATGCAAGTCCATATGTCCATATCGTCGTGTTCACACTGAAGAGTTTTACCCATTTCATCACATGGCTAAGCATAAGTTTGTATATGTATTGATCTTTCTAATTTATTCACATGGCAGAAACATGTATAAATGGAATCAGTTCAGTTCTAACAAAGAGTTCAATCAGGCATTTTTAAACTGTAGATAATGAAATATAAAATTATCCAAGTAATAGAGCTGACAAATGTGTTTTATAATCCTTACATTCCTGGGATCATATATAGTCTCTTCTGAACTTCTAAGCATAAATGTCTGTGAAGCATTTCAACATCTACAAAGAAATACAATGAACTGATAAAAAAAAAATATATATATATATATATATATGGCTCTAAAATATATATCCTTAAGTCACACATTAGAAATCATATTCTTACGGCTCTCAAATGTATTATATCATGCCCCACACATTAGAAATCTTACTTAAATGAGTCCGAAATAACTTCATTTCTTATTCAATAAAAACTTTAATATACATATCAATTATTTTCTCCCTTTTCTCTCCCTCACCGATTAGCATCTCATGTTTTAAGTACAACAGATCAAAATTATAAGCACAATCCTACAAGTTCATTTTGATGTTTATTGTTTTCATTTACCACTCAGCATCTAGTTCCACAATCGCTAACGTTTTAATTTATTTCCCCAAAAGAAAAAAAAAAAAAAACTGCAAATCCAATAAAAAGAATCATACAAAAAATGCTCAAGCTAGCAGCAAAGTATTCACAAAACCATGGATTTGTTTAGCTTCATTTGAAATAAAGCTAAACAAAAATGCAACTCGGGAAGAAATGAGTCAATATAATAGCTGGAAAAGTCAAATTAACACCGTATAGCAATTTGATCTAACTGGGTGAAAGGAATGCACTTACTGTAGCAAGGTTACAAGACCACTTTCAAAACCCCTTTCAAGAATGCAACTTAGAGAAATGAGTCCATATAATAGCTGGAAAAGCCAAAATAAACACCGTTATAGCAATTTGATCTAACTGGGTGAAAGGAATGCACTTGCTGCAAGTTACAAGACCACTTTCAAAACTCCTTTCAAGAGAGCTATGCTGCAGCTCCATCAAACCTGCAAGTAAGTTAATTCAATCCTAGTGGGCTTGAGAGTTGTAGCTCATGCAGAGCATTTTTTTAAGGTAAAATAAGATTTTATTTGATCAAGTAAATAGGCCATTAGTATCAAGTAAGCTATGTCAAGGAATACAAAACAAATTAACTCAAGCTTGAATCTAATTTTGTTTGTAAAGTTCCTGATCTTACATATTGCAGAACTTGAACCAATCCCCAACACTGGCTCATTGAACAACTACACGAGGCATTGAGAAGAAATTTGAAGTTTTGAACAGCCACTAAACAGAAACTCTTGGTGATAAAAATATATATATATATATATCACATCTTTATTACAAGTTTAGGGCATGTTTGAAGTCTCCAGTAAATTCGAGTTCTCTATTTTGTTTTTGATAGAACTTGGTATGTTTAGCATAGGCAATAGGTTCTTGTCATTTTATTCTTAACAAATGAGAATGCATCAAATATTCCGATTCGGCAAAGGAATGCTATGTTACTTTCGATGCATATAGCATTAACATGTAAATAGGAATTATATATCGAGTTCGATCAGGTATTAAACACTTCATATAATCAAATTCTCTTTAGCTCATCTGTAGATAATGGTGTCTGTGAATCCAACATCTATAAAGAAACACCATGCATACTGACAAGCACATTATTGATTCAACTTTCAATAGATTTTTGGATTGATTGGACTAGGCCAAACAAAAAAAGCTTAAAAATTCACAAAAACCTTATTCTTAGGGGTCCAACATAATATTCCACACACTAAAATTTAGTTCTCAGGTTTTGTCAAGATAATTTCTGATGTTACTAAAAACATGGTGCCAGATTCCAGCTTCATATAGCCAATCCAGATCCCAGCATGCACATGTTGGATCTCATGTACTACGGTTCCTAGTAAGTGCCAAATAAACAGGTTATACAGCAAAAAGATAACGGATTTTTGTTTTTTTTTTAATTTATTTTATATTTTTTTCTCTGTTTCTCTTCCTCACAGACAGCACCAAATGCTTAGCAGAAAATATCTAAACTATAAGCACAATCCCTAAATGTTCAATTCAATGTTTTATTTTCACTCTCATGCATCGTAGTCTCTCCAAATTGCTAAATGACTTGCATTTTATCTCGTTTTGATTGGTAAGTAAATGACTAACATTTATCTGACAGTCCATCAGATTTTAACAAGCTGTGTCACTTGAAAATACAGTGCCAAACCCTAGTATCTTATAGCCAATCCATTCCCAACATGCACCATGCTGGATCTCATGTATGGGAATTCCCACAACTGCCACATAACAATTTATGCGGCAAAAAGTTAACTAATGAAACAATTTTTTGGCGAAATTAAGCAAGACCGTTACAATAAACATATCGGACATTTAGAAGAACTGGTGCATTCATTCAAATATGTGATAAATGAAAATCAGTCTTTTTCACATAAAAATGAAAACAATGTGAAAGTGGTTTATTTCTTACCACACAACTTAATACATATATATTTTATTTTCTCTCTGTCTCTCATTCAGTGACTGCATCTCTCATGTTTTAAGCCCAATACCTAAATCTTCAGGTCAAGGTCATCTCAATATTTGAAAGGTGTATTCTTTTTTTTGTTTTTTATTTTTATTTTTTTTTGGTGGGCGCGCGGGGGGGGGGGGGGATAAAGAGATGAAAAGGTCATTTTAAGGCATAAAGTGCATATGTTAGATATTTTAAAGAATTGGAGAAATGTTTCTTTGAAAATCTTCATGAACCTGTTCCACCTATAGCTTAAGTAGTTTGAACAAAGATGCTTTAATTTGCTAAGAATTTGAAAGAACAACAAATATTAGTGCATCAATCAGGATTTGAGTATATGCTATAAAATTATAAAATTAAACAAACTTCTTCAAATTTTTTCTCTTTGATTTTCCTTTCAATTAAGGCAACCAAGCAAAGAAATACTTTGCTTTTCTTCAACGAAATTTTCTCGGCAGCCAAACACTATATTTGGGATTTTCCAGTCAATTAAAAAATGAGAAGATAGAGAAAGGAAGATAATTACACCTTTCCAGCCATGGGTTTGTGTTAGAATGCACAGCGGAAAAGTACCTCAAGCTCAACTTAAAGAATTGCTCCACAAGTTTTTCCAGATTGATAAACTCCAAGCGTTTTCCTTTAGTGGCGAAAGTGTACTACGTAGTATAAAACTAGAGTAACACTTAATGAATCCACAGCCTAAGTATTTTTATCAAGAGAGAACAAAAAGAGAGAGAGTATTTTTCTATTTTTTAGATGATCCCAAAAACACAATTGGGGAGGACTATATATAGTCCTCCTCTGTACGGCTGGCCTTTAAGCCATGCATTACATGCGTTACAAGTAACGCATGGCTTAATACAAGCAGGAGGGGGTTAGCCCCACGTGGGCACCCCTCCATCTAATATCTCCCACTCGCACACAGTGGGCATGACCCCAGGTCAGCATCTCTCTAATGTTCTCAATTTTGTTCATACAAATAAATAGGCCGTGCGACCACCAAGCACATTTGTAGAAAGCAGGGAGTACATACACCAAATCTCTCCCAGAGAAGACCAGCATAGTAACATCCCTAACGTGTCTGGTCATGTCCTAGACTTATTTGATCGCATCAAGATCAAGCATTTTCGAACCCTCTTGAATTTAAAAAACTCAGAACAATGCTTGACTACCTCCAAATATTTCAATGTGTTCACAACCTTTAGCCGCTACCAAGATGTAGCGTCATTCGTATGACGTCAGCAAACACTATCGAAGATACGATATCGAATAGTCTTCCCTCTACACTCATATCACTCAAGTTTGGTCGAACTGCTTTCCCAACAATGTCTCTTTAGACCGTATCTATCATGGCCATAGACAACATGCCAAAGTAGCAAACATTACAACCTCCATCTCATGACATAGTCAAAAGTAAAGGACATTTTTTTTAAGAAATGAGACTCACACAGTGAGAAAGAGGGAAACATTTTACTCACTTACTCATATGGTCGTATAAGCACATATAGTATGAAACACATGCTACGGTGGATTTCTCTTTCTTAAAGAGCATATGTCTATATCAACATCGTACAGATCTTAGTCTAGCCGCTCCTTAAGCGTCCAACCCGAATTCCTCTATTTGCACGTCTCCAAGGCGTCAAAGAGGAACTCGCATCTGGCTCACTACAGGCTACATGGACGGTGGGGTAACCCATGCATAGTCCTATCAATGGACCTCATCTTAGCTCCCACTAAGGCGACATAATTTTGTGTCAACCTACTTATCCCTTTGGACAAGTACCTAGGGACACAATGTCTCATCTCTACTCGCTACTTAAGCGCTAGAGGCGATCGCTCGTGTGAGTGAGCCGATCCAAGCCTGTTGACATATCTTGTGTGTGTGTATTAAAAACAATACGATAAAGACAAAAACGGAATCATATTGTATTAATATCCCAAAGGAAATGTTATATCTTTATGTCATTTGAAACACAAATTACATTTATAGTCTACGCAGTTCTAGATTCCTAACATGAGCCTCGAAGACATCTCTTGCTATAGGCTTCGTTAAGGGATCAGCAACCATGCGACTCGTAGAAAGATGTTTCAGAACCACTTCCTTTTGCGCTATCATGTCTCTGATGTAGTGATATCTAATATCTATGTGTTTGGTTCTTCCATGATACTTTGAGTCCTTAGCATATGCGAGGGCTGCCATCCTATCGCAGAATATTGTCACCGGATCTGATGTATTCGTGCCAATGTCTAAATGCTTGAGGAACCTCCGTAACCAAACAGCTTCTTGAAATGTTGCAGAACATGCTATGTATTCTGCCTCCATGGTGGATAAAGCTATACAGGGTTGTTTCTTGCTGCTCCATATAATGGCACCTTGGTTGAGCAGAAAGACATACCCAGTGGTTGATTTGCGCTCATCAAGGTCCCTGCCCCAATCGGCATCACTGTAACCTTTTAGCAGCAAATCTGAACCCTGATAGCACAACACATAGTCCGCAGTTCCCTTGAGATATCGCATAATCCGTTTGACCGCTTTCCAGTGAGCTAGCCCGGGATTTGATTGGAATCTACTCACTAAGCCAACTACATAGCATATGTCAGGCCGAGTACACATCATTGCGTACATCAGACTACCCACAGCATTAGCATAAGGGACACGGGCCATCTTTTCCTTTTCTTTTTGAGTCTTAGGACACATCACTTTAGACAAGTTCTCGCTTCTTGCAACAAGGGTGTCAATGGGTTTACATCCATTCATTAGGAAGCGCTTGAGGACTTTCTTTATGTAAGTCTGTTGAGACAAACACAAAAGTCTCTTTGAGCGATCTCTGTAGATCTTAACTCCTAGAATGTATTCTGCCTCACCCATATCCTTCATCTCAAAATTGAAGGATAACCACTCTTTTGTGGCGACTATCAACCCTTTATTATTTCCAACTAGTAGTATGTCGTCAACATATAATGACAACATAATGAAACTCTTCTTAGACCTTTTGACATAAACACAATGATCCTCTGTGATCATCGTAAACCCATTCGAGAGAACGGCTCGATGGAATCTGAGGTACCATTGTCTAGATGATTGCTTTAGGCCATATATAGATCGTTTGAGCTTGCACACTTTGCGCTCTTGACCTTTGACCACAAAACCAGTTGGTTGATCCATATAGATCTCCTCATCTAGTTCTCCATTGAGAAATGCTGTCTTAACGTCCATCTGGTAGAGTTCCAAATCCATGTTAGCTACTATAGCTAGAATCAGGCGAATTGAGGCAAACCTCACCACTGGTGAAAAAGTCTCCTCATAGTCTATACCTTCCTGTTGGGTATATCCTTTCACTACTAAGCGAGCTTTGTACTTATCTATTGATCCATCCGACTTACGTTTGACCTTAAGAACCCATTTGTTCCTAATAGTCTTGCGTCCTATTGGTAGATCAGCCAGATCCCAGACCTGGTTAGTCTTCATAGACTCAATCTCATCATTAAGAGCTTTCATCCACTCATCTTTTGTAGAAGATGAGAAAGCCTCATAAATTGTCCTAGGCTCGTCATCATCATGCGAAGCTACCATAAAAGCTTCCCATTCAATCTCAAAACGACGACGAGGAATATTTTCGCGTGTGCTTCTACGCGGCTGAGGTTGTTGTGATTGATTGACAAGTGATGTGCTCCCACTCGGATTCAAATAATTTGTAGGAGCTTGAAGAATTTCTTCCTCATTCTCAACTAAATTCCTTGGAGCACTTTCCTCTTGTTCTACAATCTCATGAAGTTCTAAACTCCTATCAATCTCACCTCTACTTGGAAACTCATCTTCAATGAAATCCACATCTCGTGACTCAATCTCAGTCACACTTCCATCAGATTGTTCACCTATTAATACATACCCTTTAGAGTGTTCTGAGTACCTTATAAAGATACACTTCTTCCCTCTAGGGCTTAACTTCCTATACTTATGAGAAAGATTGTGAACAAAACCCGTTGAACCTCATGGCCGCAAGTTACTCAAATTGGGTTTCTCGCCGGTCCATAGTTCATATGGGGTGGAAGTTACTGATTTGGAGGGCACTCGGTTAAGAATATAGGCAGCAGTCAAAAGTGCATCCCCCCAAAAAGAAATTGGTAGGCTTGCTTGCGCCATCATTGACCTAACCATCTCAAGCAGTGTTCGATTTCTCCTTTCCGCCACGCCATTTTGCTGCGGCGTATTCGGCATCGTCAACTGTCTTTTGATTCCTTTTTCATCACAGAGCCTTTTAAATTGCTCAGAGAGATATTCTCGTCCTCGGTCAGTTCTTAGAACTTTTAAACTCTTGTCTAACTGATTCTCAACCATTCTTAGATATCGCCTAAAGCATTCCAATGCTTCAGACTTATGGGAGATTAAGTAGACATGACCGTAACGTGAAAAATCATCTATAAATGTGATGAAGTAGACACCTCTGTGTCTTGCCCTCACACTCATTGGACCACAGATGTCTGAGTGGACTAATTGCAGTGGAAAAGATGCCCTTGTGGCTTTTCCAAACGGTTTTCTCTTAGCTTTTCCCAGTAGATAATGTTCACATGTGGGCAAGATGACCTTAGCGAGATTGCCTATAAGGCCTTCTCTAGCTAACCTAGTCATTCTATCTTGCCCTATATGGCCAAGCCTAGCATGCCATTTATATGAATCCAAATTATCAGATGTAGAAAGAAAAGCAATTGACTCATTTATATTTGAATAATCTAAATTCAATATCATAAAACCGTCTTGTAGAAAAGCATTGCCATAAAACACATGGCCCAAATAAAAAGAAACATAATTGTTTTCAAATACAATACGAAAACCAAGTCTTAATAGAGTGACTACAGAAAGTAAGTTTCGTCGGATCTCGGGAGCGTATAGCACATTGTGAAGGAAAAGAGTGCGGCCACCCCGCAAGTCCAGCTTGTAGGTACCAAGTCCCAGTACCTCAACGCTAGCTCCATTCCCCACCTTGATATCACGACTCCCAGCTGGAATCCGGCGATACTCAACAAATCCAACTCTATCTCGCGCTATGTGTTCGGTCGCTCCTGAATCAACAGTCCACACATGATAGGAGTGAGCAACCATCACATGGCTAGTTACAAAAACAATGTGAGAAAAGTCAGAGTGTACTTCTTCGGCTCAGTGCAGTCACGAACGAAGTGGCCATTCTTTCCACAGTTGAAGCACTCTAATTTCGACTTGTTCTTCCCGCGCTTGCCCCTCTTGCTGCGCTGAGAAGTTC
Source organism: Juglans microcarpa x Juglans regia (assembly GCF_004785595.1). Taxonomy (NCBI): domain Eukaryota; kingdom Viridiplantae; phylum Streptophyta; class Magnoliopsida; order Fagales; family Juglandaceae; genus Juglans; species Juglans microcarpa x Juglans regia. The sequence continues at coordinate 9,272,203 of NC_054598.1, read as the reverse complement.
CTGACACCTTCTTAATTTGTCCAGCAGCTACTCCATTCTTAGACTTCTTGCGCTTAGGCCTTGATGCCTTACGCGAACCAGAATCAGCCACAGAGGCCGTGTGATTGGGCTTGGCAGCCTCTAGGCGCTCAGCCTCCAATTCCAAGTGACGCGAGACATCATCAAAGTCTTTGATATTCTCGTTATGCGTCAGGTTCTGGCTCATATTCTCCCAAGAATTCGGCAGTGATCTTATCACTGTCTGGACTTATTGTTCATCAGTCAGGTTGTTTCCTACCGACTTAAGTTCGCGGATCATGGTTGACATAGCCCTAAGATGCTGCTTCATCGTGTGGTCAGAGCGCATCTTATAGGAGTCAAACCTCATGGTTAACCCACGCAACCTAGTGGCTGAAATTCCACCAAACTTCAACTTCAAAGCCTCCCACATGCTTTGGGCAGTGTCATAGATCTCAAACTCACATATTAGATCATTGTGCATGCTGCTTAACATTATTATGCACGCGCACCGACTTTTCTTAGCCCATTGAGTATAGGCTAGTTGATCTATTTTGTGTTGTTCCGAGGTCCCTTCCCCGGGCTCAGTAAGGGAGTGAGATAAGGCCTCCAAGACCTCTTGCTCATCTAAAACATATTGGATCTTGCGATGCCAAATGTCGTAGTTCTCTCCATCCAATTTCTCCCCTTTGTTTAAATCGGCAACTATACTCTTGGATGTCATTTCACTACAATACGCAAAGAAGGGATATTACACACACACCTAAGAAATCTGCCGCGTCTATCCAAGTTAGAAAAAAAATAATTTAGACATGTCGCAAGATCGAAAAATCGCTAGGCTTCAGAATCATCTCTTGCGCCACAATATCTAATTATTAAATTTCTAACCTAATTCCCGCGCAAATTCAAAAAAAAATATGGGAGAATTAATCATAAATCTCAACCACACTCCCACTATCTTAAGTAGTCATCTTGTCCTAGTCACATGTAAAGACATAACCTACTAAAATTGTAGTAACCTTTTGGGCCAGTCTACAAGGACAGCTACTCCAACCACAGTAACCTGTTGGGCCAGTCTACAAAGATGGTTCATATAAGACCATTACAGTCCATTTTTCTTGTTCCATCAGTGCATTTACAGTTCTTACTGGGGTCACTATGGTCTTTTGGCTATACAGTGCATTTACAGTTCTTACTGGGGTCACTGCAATTTTTTTTCAGTCTATCATTTACACTGACAATTCTAACTAAGACTACTTAGTGGGAATTTTTTCTATTTTATCAATAAAGACTAATGTATAAACATTCAAGCCTAACATTCATAGATGATAAAATAATTACATATGCACATGTTCAATTCACATATACATGTAATCACATTTAATATAACAAATTAAATAAAAGATCACATGTAAATTAAAATAATGGAAAAAAAAATAGCATGAATATAACTATATATTCACATGTGATCAAATTTAATCAAAAACATTAAAAAAAAAATCACATGTAATATAACAATATATCTTAGCATATATTAAGTCATGCAAATTTCATCCCCTCCTTTTATTTTCTGTTAAAAAAAATGGGTTTGATAAAGTTGGGCTGTAAAAAAAATTGCCCAGATTTTTTTATTATTATTATTAAACACTGAAGGGCCGAATGGCCCAAAATCAAATTGGGCCAAGCCCAGCCCGAGTCATAAAAAAAAAAAAAAACGTTTCCCATGGAAGTCAAATGACCTAATGGTCATCTTCTTCCTCCATCGGCTACTGTTCACGTGAATAGTAGCCGCTCCACAGCAGAACGCCGCTGCACCTCCGTGGTGCGCGCAGCACCTCGCTGGTGCGCGCTGCACCGCGGTGGTGCGCGCAGCACCTCGCTGGTGCTCGTTGCACCGCGTTGGTGCTCGCAGCACCTCGCTGGTGCGCGCAGTACCACTGTGGTGCGAGCAGCGCCTTGTGGTGGTGCGCGCAACACCACTGCATTGGTGCTCGCAGCACCACCTGGTGCGCAATTTAAAAAAAAAAAAAAAAAAAAAAAAAAAAAAAAAAAAAAAAAAGAGGATAAAAAAAACACCATACAAATCTCAAGCATATGCGAGAAAATATTATAAACTGGACGCAATTAAAAAAAATAGCTCTGATACCAATGTTAGAATGCACAGCGGAAAAGTACCTCAAGCTCAACTTAAAGAATTGCTCCACAAGTTTTTCCAGATTGATAAACTCCAAGCGTTTTCCTTTAGTGGCGAAAGTGTACTACGTAGTATAGAACTAGAATAACACTTAATCAATCCACAGCCTAAATATTTTTATCAAGAGAGAATAAAAAGAGAGAGAGTATTTTTCTATTTTTTAGATGATCCCAAAAACACAATTGGGAAGGACTATATATAGTCCTCCTCTGTACGGCTGGCCTTAAAGGCCAGCCTTCAATTGTATCATGTAACGGCAGTAACGCATGGCTTTAAGCCATGTAAAGCCATGCGTTACAACTAACGCATGGCTTAAAAGCCATGCGTTACAAGCAGGAGGGGGTCAACCCCATGTGGGCGCCCCTCCATCTAATAGTTTGATATTGAATTCGTCGGTTTCTGAAACCATAAAAAACAATGAAAAAAAAAGACAATCATAATAAAACCCCTGAATTACAGTTGATACTGATGATACCAAATTCATAAATAATCCATTAAATGAAAAAAGAAAGTACCTTGATCGAGAATGCCTTTGATCGCCATCTATGTATTTTAGTGACTGCTTTCCTCAAATTATTTTCAACTGGAAGGAACACACATAAAAGATAGTTACAATGTTTTTTTTTTTTTTTTTTTTTTGGGTAAAAATATGCAAACCAAATATATTTAGAGAAACCAATGTAAATTATCGATAGAAATAAACCCGAAACCCATGCATGTCAAAACTAACAAACTGTAATGTGCCTTTGAGGACACAATCCTGTCTGGTTGGCTAAAGAGAGGGAACTTAAGTCTGATAAATTCGTTGAACAAAAGCAAGAAACTCAATTTTTTTTTAAGTAGGTAGAACCTCAAAATTTTGAGAGGATAATATCCTGCTGCATGGACCTAATTCATCCTCTGGATGAGCGCATTGATGTAATCTTCACGGTTTCCGGCATCACCTCCTTCAACATAGTGATTTCTCTTCTTCTTGAAGTGGGGTCCAACCGTCATAATCTATGTATTTTAGTAATCAAGAAAGTACCTTGATCGAATGCCTTTGATCGCCATCTATGTATTTTAGTGACTGCTTTCCTCAAATTATTTTCAACCTGGAAGGAACACACATAAAAGATAGTTACAATGTTTTTTTTTTTTTTTTTTTTTTGGTAAAAATATGCAAACCAAATATATTTAGAGAAACCAATGTAAATTATCGATAGAAATAAACCCGAAACCCATGCATGTCAAAACTAACAAACTGTAATGTGCCTTTGAGGACACAATCCTGTCTGGTTGGCTAAAGAGAGGGAACTTAAGTCTGATAAATTCGTTGAACAAAAGCAAGAAACTCAATTTGTTTTTAAGTAGGTAGAACCTCAAAATTTTGAGAGGATAATATCCTGCTGCATGGACCTAATTCATCCTCTGGATGAGCTCATTGATGTAATCTTCACGGTTTCCGGCATCACCTCCTTCAACACAGTGATTTCTCTTCTTCTTCAAACCACCCTGGGGTGCCATAAGAAATTGTTTGCCTCCTTGAAGTGGGGTCCAACCGTCATAATCTCATGGATAAGATCTTCCGTGCAAATGATTCCTTTCTTACCCAAAGCCTGTTCAACGATGGAATTATCAGTCAAAGCAATTCTCTGCTTTTTGAGTTTTCCATATCCCCTTTTGTAAACCAATTCTTTGACACTCTTCAAATTTGGATACCCGTAGGTCACATAAGGCTCAACTCTGTGCAGCATATTCATCGTTGCCTTATTTACTTTCAGAAAGACACCATTGAATATCCGTCTCGAATGCAGAAGCTGCAAAATCTTCCTGGTCTTTGGGTGCATCGCATTGATACCACGGATCCTGATAATGAACAAGAGCTTAGCTTGTGGGTCTACATAAAACCCTCCCTTAAGTTTTGCCTCACGCTTCAATCGAATAAGCTCTTTTTGCTGCTCATCATACTCCTTTGCATAGAGTTTAGCTCTGCAATAAATCAGCTTACGGCTTTCAACTCTTTTTTTCTTCGCAGCTTCGAGCTCCTGCTTCTTTGCCAGAGCCCATTCCTCATTCCTTTTCTGCTTCTCAATACCGACTCCGGAACTACCGGTCCTCCCTTGACTTCCTCTTCACCCATCTTTTTTTGGATCGCCGCTGCTTGAGGACTTTGGGAGTGCTGGTAGGTTTCGCCGCTCTGAGAACCCTCCCTTAAGTTTTCCCACAATGTTTAGATTATAGAAAACTAAAGAAAATGTCGGGAAATAATTGATTCAACCTTACGAAAGTTTTCCACTAAAGAGAGAAGGAAACGCCTATATCTATCTCAACTCAATTTTCTCTCGCTCGCTCGCTCAAATCTCACCTCTGAATGGATATCTGTATATAAATTGATGGGAATTTTGTTTTTATACCGTTGAGGCAGCGAACAGTATTTAAATTCAAAGGGGATGGCATCCTTCAACGAGCAACGGCTCTTTTTTTTTTTTCGGTTCATTTAAAATTCAATTTGGATGATCCGAGACCCGAATCTCTCTTCTAATGGGTTTATTCAATTTGGATGATTAAGCTTCCATTTAGATTGAAAATTCATCTCAACTCATTCTATCTTATTATTATTACTTTTTCAAATTTTTATATAAAATATAATAAATAATTAAACTTTTTGGTAATTACCTCCCTTATTTGGTAATTTTGGTTCATGTTATTATTAGTGTCATTTCACTAAATTAATAAATATAAGTTTGACTTGTATTTTTATTTGTGATATATCAATTTGCAGAGCTTATGCATTACAAAGTACATCTCTGTCTATGGCATTGCTCTCTTTTTTATTTGAGTAATGGTAAATATAAATTTAGGATGTGTAATTCTCATATAATTATTTTAAAAAAATTGGAATCCATTTAAAAAAAATGATTTTCTTAAATGAGTCTTACTTTAAAAAAAAAATGCCTAGAGATTTATTCATTTTATGTATGCACGTGTACATTGAATATTTTGTAACTCTTAGCATAGGTTACATATTTTCAAAAGACCATCTATGGAACATCCATTCTTGAACGTTTAGGGAGATCAACTCGAAGATGAGTACTTGAAGAACGAAGAACATGAAGTGGCATCTCCAAGCATTTCCTGGAACGAGACTGATTCTGAATTTTGTGATTCTTCTCTTTGCAGCTCGTTTGAAAAAAAAAAAAAAAAAGAAGGGGTTTTGCAACTTCTTTGAACACCCTCCCTTCAACCATACCTATTGGAGTTTAATATACAGTGCCTATAAAGAAAGAGAAATGCATGAACTCAATTGTACATTATTGTTGCAGTTCCTTAAGTTTTGTTTTCATTATTTTTTCATTGTAACTTTGAAACCATACTTGGTAGGGGTGTAAAAAAAAACTTGGAAACCGGTTGAACCGGACCGAACCAAACCTGATCCGATTTATAAGCAGTCCAGTACGGTACAGGTTCTTAAAAATCGAAATTGGTTCTAACCTGGTGCGGTACTGACTTTATATTTTGAAAACCGGTTTAAACCGAACCTGACCGATATATATTTATAATTTTTTTATATTATCTATAATTTTTTGTATTATATTATATATTATATGCTAAATTGCTTATTTAACATGAAATTATAATCCTATTATTCAAATCTATTATTCTTAAAACATAAAATTAATATAACATATCATATAACAAAAGATTAATCTTATAGTTTTTAATATAATATTTGATATAACATATAAATTTTAATCTTATAATATAAAATTAATATAACATAAAATTTTAATCTAATTTAAACATTAATATTAAATTATTAATATAAACTTACTTTTGATATATATAATGTATTTATATTAGGGGTGGGCAGCGGTTGCCCACCACCCGTTACACCTCCCTTTTCACCTTGCCCCCGTTTGGGTGGGGCAGGGGGATCCGCTCCTAATAGATGGGGGGCGGGGCCCCCCTCCCGTATGAAAGGGGCCTTGCGGAGGTAGGGGACGGAGGGGGGCTCCCGCATGTATAAGGCCAACCAACCCCCCCCCCCCCAAAAACTCAGTTTCCCAAACTCTCTCGATCTCTCTCCTCCCAAACTCTTTCAATCTCTCTCATGCTGAACTTTCTTGATCTCGTTTTCCATGAAAGTAATAGACGCCGGCAGAGAGGACTCGATTGAGTTTGTTGTAACAGACGCCATCGAGAGGAATCAATTTCATTTGCCATGAAAGTAATAGACGTCGAGGTAGATGAACCTCTCTTGATATGAGTTTGTTCGTTGTTGTAAGAGACACTGAGATAGATAAATCTCTATTGATCTGAGTTTATAACTTGTTCCGGTGTTTGAGTTTGTTGTAATTGATTGGGAGAGTCGGGGAGGAGGGGGCGGGGGGCAGACGAATGGAGATCTACCCTCGTACCCCGTGCAAGGGGACAAGGTACCCCGCCCCCGCATGGACGAAGTCGGATTACGGGGAAAAAAATCCACACCCACGCCCATGCGAGGGCAGATGGCGGGGAAGGCGTGGCACCGCCCCTTTAGGGATGAGTAGCACCCTGAATTTATATTATAATATAAATAGATTAATAGTTTAGTATATATAAACATCATATTATTACTAACATAGGTAATTCATAAAACTAGAAAAACTAGACCAGACTGGATCGAAACTGAAAAAATTAAAAGTTTCGATTTCAGTAGTGAATCGGTCTGGTATCTATTCTTAAATTTTCAAAATCGGTGTATACCGGTTCAGTTCTAAAAAATGTATAAAATCAAACCGAAGTAGACTAGTTACACCCCTATACCTTTGTGTTCTGCATTACCTGTAGCGGCGGGGGAGGGGGGTTTAGCACTAAAACAACTTCAAGAGATAAACACAAAAGGCCCAGAAAATCCTATTTAAGATATCATCTTAAATAACACGTGTTCATATATATAATATATATAAAAGGGATGAATTAAATCTGAAAACGAAAAAAGATGGGTCAAAGAAGAGCTTTTCTATCTTTATATAATAATAATAATAATATTTTTATCATTTTTGTGATGGAAATATACTAATTTAAATACCCTAAAACAGAAAATGATAGTAAAATCGAAGTGAAGATATGTGAATGCACTTGTCTTGTGATATATTCTATTCGATACGTAACAAACGTATTATATATGTCAAATTATGCTAATTATCGGCTACTATAATCCAATAGGCTATCGCATATAATGAATATTAAATAGTGATGCATGATTTACTGGCTTTAGAGTTTGCATTTGTATTAAACGGTGCTATAAGTTCCGTGCAGTCTTTTTTTTTTTTTTTTTTTTAAAGTAAGACTCATTTAAGAAAATCATTTTTTTTAAATGGATTCCAATTTTTTTAAAATAATTATATGAGAAGTACACATCCTAATTTTTTTTAAACGGTGCTGATGCATATGATTGATAGAATTTTTTTTTTCTTTTTCATTTTTTTAATATTTAAAAAAATACTAATGGTCAGATACCTCGGTACCCTAAGCATTTTTCACTGAACAATATTCATTTTGCATGACTTTTACATCAAACTTTTAGTGTGTTTACAAACAATAAATTGTCAAAGTCTTGCAGCTTGATTGACATAATTTACAGTCTTTAAAATAGAGGTCTAAAGTTTAAAACTCTCCTCCCCCAACAAAAAAAAAAAAAAAACAATAAATTAGATCTTTACATCACAAACCATCTACATGGAATAATTTAATTTGTAACATTCAAATTTTAAAATTTATTTTTTAAATTAAATTATACTACGTAGATGATGTGTGGTGTAAAAGCTTTCAAATAGAATTATTCTTTTGAATATTCTCTATTGTTATTACATATTTGTTGGGAGAATTTAAATTTTCTTTCTAAAAATATAGTTTGAGATTTAAAATTTTAATGAGTAACGATATGTTCGAGTCTGAATTTAAGTCCCACATTGTAAATTTAAAATTTGCAATACAAATTCTCACATTAGGTATGTAATACCCACTAAAAAAAAACGTATGAAATACCCATTAGAAGAGAGATTCAGGTCTTGGATTATCCGAGTTGAATTTTAAATGAACCAAAAAAAAAAACCCGTTGCTCGTTGAAGGATGCCATCCCCTTTGAATTTTAAAAAATAAATATGAAAAATACTGTCCGCTGCCACAACGGTAAAAAAACAAAAATCCCACCAATTTATTTATAGATAGCCATTTAGAGGAGAGAATAGAGCGAGCGAGCGAGAAAGAGAGAATTGAGAGAGATAGATATTGGAGTTTCCTTCTCTCTTTTCATCACTTAGTGGGAAACTTTCGTAAGGTCCCTGAATCAATTATTTCCCGACATTTTCTTTAGTTTTCTATAATCTAAATATTTTAACTATCTTTTATGTGTGTTCCTTCCAGGTTGAAAAGAATTTGAGGAAAGCAGTTACTAAAACACATAGATGGTGATCAAAGGCATTCGATCAAAGTACTTTCTATTTTTCATTTTATGGATTATTTATGAATTTGATATCATCAGTATCAACTATTATTCAGGGGTTTTGTTTTATTATGGTTGTTTTTTTTTCTCATTGTTTTATTTGGTTTCAGAAACCGTGATGACGAATTCAATATCAAACCCATGGCTGGAAAGGTGTAATTATCTTCCTTTCTCTATCTCTCATTTTTTAATTGACTGGAAAATCCCAAATATAGTGTTTGGCTACCGAGAAAATTTCATTGAAGAAAAGCAAAGTTGTTCCTTGCTTGGTTGCCTTAATTGAAAGGAAAATCAAAGAGAGAAAATTTGAATAAGTTTGTTTAATTTTATAATTTTATAGCATATACTCAAATCCTGATTGCTGCACTAATCTAAATGTCCGATTTGTTTATTGCAACGGTCTTGCTTAGTTTCGTCAAAAAACTGTTTCATTATTGCAGCATAAATTGTTATGTGGCACTTGTGGGAACTCCAACATGTACCCACAGCATAAATTTTTATATGGTGCATGTTGGGACATGGATTGGCTATAAGATAGTGGGGTTTGGCACTGTATTTTCAAGTGACACAGCTTGATAAAATTTGGTGAGACTTGGTAGGATGAATGACAGTGAAAATAAAGCATTGAATTCAAAATTTAGGGATTGTGCTTATAGTTTAGATATTTACTGCTAAGCATTTGATGCTGTCTGTGAAGGAGAGAAACAGAGAAAAATAATAATAATAAATAATAAAAAAGCACAAATCAGTTATCTTTTTGCCGTATAACCTGTTTATTTGGCACTTCTGGGAACCGTAGTACATGAGATCCAACATGTGCATGCTGGGATTTGGACTGGCTATATGAAGCTGGATTTTGGCACCATATTTTTAGTGGCATCAGGAATTATCTTGACAAAACCTGACAACTAACTTTTAGTGTGTGGGATATTATGTTGGACCGCTAAGAATAAGGTTTTTGTGAATTTTTAGGCTTTTCTTGTTTGGCCTAGTCCACTCGACCCAAAAATCTATTGAAAGTTGAATCAATAATTTGCTTGTCAGTAGGCATGGTGTTTCTTTATAGATGCACCCTTATCTACAGATGAGCTAAAGAGAATTTGGTTAAGAAGGTTCGGAATAAAATGGAAAAAAGTAATAGTTTATATTTAATTATATGTGCATCTAAACTTTTAAGAATAATTCCTTTCACCTAGTTAGATCAAATTGCTATATGGTGTTTATTTTGGCTTTTCCAGCTATCATATTGACTCATTTCTTTCAGGTTGCATTCTTGAAAGGGGTTTTGAAAGTGGTCTTTTAACTTGCTGCAGTAGTGCATCCCTTTCACTCAGTTAGATCAAATTGCGATACGGTGTTTATTTTGCTTTTCCAGTTATTCTATTGACTCATTTCTTCCCAAGTTGCATTTTTGTTTAGCTTTATTTCAAATGAAGCTAAACAAATCCATGGTTTTGTGAGTAGTATGTTGCTGCTAGCTTGTATGATTCTTTTTATTGGATTTATAGTTTTTTTTTTTTTTTGGGAAATAAATTAAAATGTTAGCGATTCAGGAACTAGATTCTATGATGAGCAGTAAATGAAAACAATAAACATCAAAATGAACTTGTAGGATTGTGCTTATAATTTTGATCTTTTGTACTTAAAACATGAGATGCTTATCGGTGAGGGAGAGAAAAGGGAGAAAATAATTGATATGTATATTAAAGTTTTTATTGAATAAGAAATGAAGTTATTTCGGACTCATTTAAGTAAAATTTCTAATGTGTGGGGGATGATATAATACATTTTAGAGCCTTAAGAATATGATTTCTAATGTGTGACTTAAGGATATATATTTTAGAGCCATATATATATATATATATATATTTTAATTTTTTTTATCAGTTCATTGTATTTCTTTGTAGATGTTGAAATGCTTCACAGACGTTCTTATGCTTAGAAGTTCAGAAGAGACTATACATGATCCCAAAAGGTAAGGATTATAAAACACATTTGTCAGCTCTATTACTTGGATAAATTTATATTTCATTATCTACAGTTTAAAAGTGCATGATTGAACGCTTTGTTAGAACTGAACTGATTCCATTTATACATGTTTCTGCCATGTGAATAAATTAGAAAGATCAATACATATACAAACTTATGCTTAGCCATGCGATGAAATGGGTACAACTCTTAGTATGAACATGAGGATATGGACTTGCATAGTGCACATGGGAATATTGGTATGTGTGTATTGTTGTAACTTATGTTCATTACTCATGTATACGTACGTAAATGGAGTTTGACCTTTTTCCAACTGGTCCCAAGGTTGAAAAAGTTTCGAAAAGATGTTTGAGATAACGCCCATATATCAAACAAGGGTAGCTCTACCGTTAGTTATATTAGGATTTTTTTTTTACATGTATTTTTTTAATACTTTTAAATATTTTTTAAAAAAATAATACAATATTATTAAAAAATAATTTCTTAATCATTAAATAAATAAAAATTAAAAAATTCCAGCAGAGCCATCAGCGGGAAAAATTTTTCCATCAAACAAATTGATCTCTCCCTCCAAATTCCTTTATTTCATCAATAGAAATTTAGAAGAAAAATGATTTGTACAAGCTTCAAATCGATAAGTTTTATGTAAGTCTTTGTAAAAAAATAGATTACATCTTAAAAAAATGTAAAAAAAAATATTCGTTATTAGGGGAATCTATGTTTTTATAAAAGACTTATATATAGCTTGTTTATTTGAGACTTGAATCTAGTAATTTTTTTTTGCGAGTCACGGACAGAAGTGTCACCTGCACTACTGTTTTAGAAAGTCTAAAATCATAGTCAACATATCGCATCAACCTAGAATATTAAAAAATTAAATATAAAATAAAATAAAGTGAACAAAATAACTAAATTTAAAATAATCAAATTCAATAGAAAATGAAAATAGATAAAAAAAAAAAACTTAAAAGCTATAATAAATCATAAATCTTGTCTTTTTAAAAAAACAAACTAATTAAATTATAAACTGAAAGATTGAAAAACTTTAAAATTTAAATAATTAAAACTTAATATTAGAAAAAATTAGAGTGGATGATCATTTTGATATGAAAAATTCTACTCATCATCTCCACACCACACACCATACATAATTTTTTTATTTTTTTTCCTTACTAAATGTGTTGTGAGTAGATAATGAGTAGAAAAACTTAATTAGTTTAAGAGGAATAAAACTAATTCCGTATAAATACAACATTCGCAAACAAGACCATTTGTCGATATAAAACTCTAGTCCACTATTGAAAAAGTAATCGATATAAACCATGTGAAAGAATGTGGGAAATACTTCTAACTAGGTTAAACGCACCCTTACAAAAATCGAAGGAAGCTCCTCAAATAATTTTTTATTACATACATACATACATACATACATACATACATACATATGCGTGCAAGAGTGGCTGTGGGTTTAAAAAAAAAGGAGATTGGAGGGATGGTAATGATATTGAAGGCCTAGTATTTTTTTTAAAATCGAGACAAATAGTCGAGACTTTTTGGTTTCTCAAATCTTCTTCATTTTGATTCTTTAGCCATCTCATGCCTCATCCCTTGTGGACTCCTACTTCTCAATATATATCTTTCATCACAATCGAATTATTTATCATAGTATTTTGATCTATTTCATTTGAAATTAATCATTGTAGTTAAAAAAATTGAGTGTTTTTATCTTTTTGTTCGTTTTCCAATACCTAAAATATTTGTAACTTTAATGAAATTTATTACCATCCACACAGTTAAACTATAAAAAAATTTAGTTATTTCACTTATAATAGAATCACTTTTATATTTTATCTTTTCAAATCTTTGGAATTAATAGATACTATCTTATACTAAACATTTAATATTAATAGATGTTTTATCATTTTCAATATATTTGGGAATTTTTTTACAGCAACCTTGTATGGCAGAACAAAAGGTGGTATGTACTTGTTAAAGTATTTGTTTGGTTAATTATTGCACTATTCTGCATTGGAAGGTTAGTGATTTACTCTATTTTTTTATAAAAATAATTTGCATTACATATATTATGGTACTCTCATTTATTTCATTTTTGTAAGCTTGCTAACCTTTTTAGGGATGAATAAGAAGAAATTAACGTATAACAAAAGCATGATTGATTGCTACGGAAGGGAAATTTCACGCAAGGTCAATCATTTAATTGAAGATCTCTCTCTCTCTCTATTTGTTAAACTCTTTTGGTTATCGTATTCTAGGGTAAAATTGTGCACTGAAAAGCCGTGGGGTAACTAAAGGTGTATACATGCATGCAAACTAACGTACATACGTACATACATCCATCCATCCATATATACATACATTCATACATACGTACGTACGTACGTATATACATACATCCATGCATGCATGTATGCAAACTAACAACATACATACATCCATACATGCATGCAAACTAACGTACGTACATCCATCCATCCATACATACATACATACATACATACATACATACATACATACATACATACATACATACATACATACATACATATATACATACATACATACATACATACATACATACATATCCATGCATGCAAACTAACATACATGCATGCAAACTAACAGACACGTATCATACATACATACATCTAAACATACATACATAAATACATAAATTTATGCATGCATGCTAACATACATGCATACATACATAAATACATACATGGTCGAGGCTTTTTAGTTCCTTGATTTTCTTTATTTTTGTTCTTTGGCCATATCTCATGTAGGTGTGTAAGTTGGCCGGTTTGAACTGAAAAAACCAATCGGACTGACCGTTTCAGTCCAGACCGGACCTGATCGAATCTTGGACTGGTCGGTCTCGGTTCAAGTATTTCTCAACTTTCTGTCTTTGGTCCGATCTCGGGGTGGGGTTTCCTCGGATCAGACCAGACCGAACCGATCGAATTAGAAAAAAATATTTTTTTATTTTTAAATATATTTTTATATATTATTTTATATAATAATTGTATAATTAATTATATAATTTTCATCTAATTTAGTATCATTGAACATATAAAATATCTTTTTAATGAGTTAGTTATATAATCTACATTAATAATTCACTTAAATTTAATATAGGAATTTAAATAAATTTTTTTATTAATTTATTTGAAAAAAGAAAAGAAGAAAAAAAAATAAAAAATAATTAGGCCGGACCAATAACTACCAGTCTGGTCTGGTCTCTATGGATGTTCGGTCTGGTCCGGTCCAAGAAAAATGGACCGAAACCGACCGGACCGACCGTTTTACACCCCTACTCTCATGTCATCCTCCGTTATAGACTACTACTCTTTTAGGTATCTTTTTCATCCCAATTGAATTATTTACGATTTTCTTTTGATCTATTTTATTTAAAATTTATCAACGTAGTTAAAAAAATAGTGTTATATCAGTTTATTCATTTACAATAACTAAAATATTTGTAATTATAATAAAATTTATAGTACTACCCACGCTGTTAAAAATAAAAAAATATTTTAGTTATTTCACTTACAATATAAATCACTTTTATATTTTATCTTATTACAAATATTTGGAATTTATTGATACTATCTTATACCGAATATTTTATATTAATAGATGCTATCATTTTCAAGGTATTAGGAAATTCTTTTGCAATAATCTTGGATGGACAGAACAAAAGGGATTCACTTAAGAAATATTGAATCAACTCTCCTAGTATTCTTCATTGGAGGGTTAGTGATTTGCTATATTTTCTTTTTTTGCATCTCATATCTTGTGGTACACTCATTTAATTCTCTTTTTAAACTTGCTAATGATTTTAGGGATGAATTAGAAGAAGTTAACGTACAACAGAAGCATGATCGATTGTTGCGGAATGAAAGCTCCTCACAAGGTCAATAACTTAATTGAATATATATATATATATATATATATATATATATATATATATATCTCTATTTCTCTCTTTGCCTGAACTCTCTTGGTTATCGTATTCGAAGATAAAATTGTGCACTGGAGGTGAAGAAAAGTCCTGAAATGACTAAACGTGTGTATGTGAGTGAGGTCAAGATGAAAGTAAGTAAGAAATAATTATAAAGGTTAAAGACACAATTTGACAAATTCATTCATCTAATTTTGACAGATAGGTAAAAACTTTAATATTTCTTAAGCGAGATGATTTGAGGTGCTTCTTCAGATTTTTGTAAGGTATACATACGTATATACGTACATACAATGCATAATTACATACATACATAAACACATCCATGCATGCAAACATACAAACATACATGCATGCAAACTAACATACATACATCCATACATGCATGCATGCATGCAAACTAACAGACATACATACGTACATGCATACATACATAAATACATACATGGTTGAGGCAAAAGGTTGAGGCTTTTTGGTTCCTCAGTTTTCTTTATTTTGGTTCTTTTGGCTATCTCATGTCATCCTCTGTTATGGACTACTACTTCTGTAGGTATGTTTTTCATCCAAATCGAATTATTTACCATTTTCTTTTGATCTATTTTATTTAAAAGTTATCAGCATAGTTAAAAAAATGGAGTGTTTTATCTTTTTATTCGTTTACAATAACTAAAATATTTGTAACTATAATAAAATTTATAGTACTACCCTTGCTGTTAAAAATAAAAATATTTTAGTTATTTCACTTACAATAGAAATTATTTTTATATTTTATCTTATTACAAATATTTAGAATTTATTGATACTATCTTATACTGAACATTTTATATTAATAGATGCTATCAATTTCAAAGTGCTAGGAAATTCTTTTGCAGCAATCTTGGATGGACAAAAGTTAGAACAAAATGGGGTATGTATTTGTTTGGTTAAATATTGTAATATATATATATATATATATATATATCTATAAGAATCAACTCTCCTAGTCATATTCATTGTAGGGTTAGTGATTTGCTATATTTTCTTTTTTTCTTTTTTTGCATCTCATATCATGTGGTCTTCTCATTTAATTATTTTTTTAAACTTGTTAAAGATTTTAGGGATGAATTAGAAGAAATTAATGTACAACAGAAGCATGATTGATTGCTGCGGAATGGAAGCTCCACGCAAGGTCAATAATTTAATTGAATATCTCTCTCTCTCTCTCTCTCTCTCTCTCTCTCTCTCTCTCTCTATTTCTCTCTCTGTTTGAACTCTCTTGGTTGATAGTATTCTAGGGTAAAATTGTACACTAGAGGCGAATAAAAGTCATGAAATGACTAAAAGTATGTGTACGTGGATGAAGTTGAGATGAAAGTAAGTAAGAAATAATGATAAAGGTTAAACACACAATTTGACAAGTTCATTCCTCTAATTTTGACATATAGGTAAAAACTTCAATATTTCTTAAGCAAGATGATTTGAGGTGCTTGTTTGGATTTTTGTAAGGTACACATTTGTATATACGTACATACAATGGATAAATACATACATATATACATATACACATGCATGCTTGCAAACATACATACATACATCCATCTATCCATCTATGCATGCATGCAAACTAGCATACATACATCCATACATGCATGCACGCACGCATTCATACGTACATACGTACATTCATACATACATGCATGCAAACTACATACATTTGTAAATGCGTACATACATACATACATACATACATACATACATACGTGTATGTATGTATGTTGCATGCATGCTAACTAGCAGACACATACATAAATAAATACAAACATTTATGCATGCATGCTAACATACATGCATACAAACATAAATACAAACATGGTCGAGGCAAAAAGTCGAGGCTTTTTGGTTCTTTATTTTTGGTTATTTGGCCGTCTCATGTCATCATCTGCATTTACAATCTCCCCTATGGTGGATTGATGATAAAACTCTGTTTGATGAATGAAGTATGTACCTGAAACATAAACAACCAGTAGACCAAGATCTCGTGAAGCGTCATTAACTATTATTAAAAGTTCAGTTCAAAACATTCACTTGAAACCTTACATTGTTTGATTACAAGTTACTCCAAATATAAGAAAACATTGAAATTATACTTATCTTTGAATTAAACCAAATTTAACAAAATATGAAAATTAATCATTGGCCGCACAAAAAAAAAAAAAAAAAAAAAAATCAGCTGCAATACTTTACTGGTGATGCTCCCCTCTGTCTTCTACTATTGTTGTTGCTCTCCCCTTACTTCCTCCCCCTTTTTGTCAGCAATGTGTCAAAAAGCTGGTACTCAGCATCAGAATCCATAATGCACCCCATGACCTGCTACACATCTAGGGATAACTGCACTAATCTGTCACTAATCTGCATCCCATCCATGCGCAAAGCTATTATCTGCTGCTCCATCTTGGTCTGTCGGACTTTCCATTTCTCAGTAAACGAATCAATCTTTTGAGAGAGAAGATTGAGTTGTTCTAGCACACTAGAGAGAGGTATAATAGGCTCGGGTGGAAAAGAGGCTAACTTAGTATGTGGTCTTTTCTTATTCAGAATAGCTTCTGACTTGATCACAATGAGAGTTGAAATGGACTCATGCACTTTCATGGTGGGTTCATTTGGTCTCAATCGGACTTTGGCTATCATAGCCAGCTTGGTAATTAGACCACCAAAAGGGAGACTCAACTCTTTTTCCACATGTGAACGATGGATGATATCAATCACATGTTATGGGAAGTCCATGGATACACCCGTAGCCAAAGCAAACATAAATTGGGCCCTCTCTAAAGGAAGTTCAGTGTGACTGATTGGCCATAAGTTTGTCAGCACTATCTTGGCCAATACTCTATAGGGTGGGAGCATTACATGTAGGGGCAGCCTATGAACCCGAGGATTCCACTTTGGCCCTTGAGGCCCAGCAAATAGGTTACGCATGGCAACCTTTGTTGGGGCCCCCCTTG
Organism: Juglans microcarpa x Juglans regia; assembly: GCF_004785595.1. NCBI lineage: Eukaryota > Viridiplantae > Streptophyta > Magnoliopsida > Fagales > Juglandaceae > Juglans > Juglans microcarpa x Juglans regia. The sequence continues at coordinate 9,254,591 of NC_054598.1, read as the reverse complement.
TAGGGATATATGGGCTCCACTACTTCAGGCAGTTCATACAAGTCTCTTACTATGACAGGAGTGATATCAATACTAACTCTCCTCACAGTGGAGGAGATGCTATGATCATCAATGTTAAAGTGTGCAAGGTTGGAGTAAAACTCACGCACTACCTCAACCCACGGCATGGGTAAGGGAAGTGTGTGTTTTTCCCAATGTCACTCAATAAACACGCGAATGATGATATCAAAAGATGGATCAGGGAAGTCGTGGATGCGTACCTCTCTCTCACCTAACACAAGTCAGTGAGAAAATATGTTTCTATATGACGCTTCTGCTTCAGTTGAAGCAAAGCGCTCGAAAGCACCAGGTGTGGAGGGTTCTGTTTGGGGTTTAACTGGTTCTGTCGTGTGCCCCAGGGTTTCCTCAGTATGAGGGGTCTCTGGAGGAGATTCCCTCTCACTCGTTGCACTAGCAGGTGAGCTGGGCTTAACTATCTTCTTTCTTTTAGCTTTTACTTTGAACCTCATCTGAAACACACAAGCACACATAATACTTCAGTAGAATCATGCAAATACACCCGTAAAGAGTACAAGTTACTTACTGGGCTCTCATGGAAACCTGTGTACTTGATGAAGATTAAGCACGTAATATAAATAATAAAATGACGTGCTTGATATGTGTTCCATGGAACTGAGAGACCCACAATTCATGTTTGATGTATAGAGAATGCAAGGCAATGAACTTAACATGAACAAAGTAAGAGTGACCGAATGTGGAAATATTGATGAACACAAGGAAGTAAATGGTTGAGGTAAAAACGCAAACACTTGGTCGGCACTACTAAAACATAGAGATGAGTAATGGCGTAACCCACCCAACAACCATCATTGGTACACACAAATCAGAGTATAGTCACTACTAGAGCAAAAGTACACAACTCAACTACTATCAAAACCCAATCCAAAACCTCAACAACACCAATCCACAATCCAAATCCAAATCTCCCATTTTCATGTGCGCCGAACCCTAGGACTAAAAGAAATAGGTAAGAGGAGGGAGATGAAGGAGTTACTGTGATAGAGAAGTGTCAATTAGGATGAATTGAGCTTGGTTGTTATCATTAGAAAACCGATTGTGATATGAGTGAGGTGAGATGCGGCTAGGGCTCCAAGAAACAATGCCGTGAGTGAGTGGGTACTGGAAAGTATCGGGGAGGGACAGTGACTTAAGTCACCTAAGTGGCCAATGTGCTAAGCACAGGCCTCCCTTTTATTTATTTTTATTTCTTTTAAAAAAACACAAAAAAAAAACAAAAAAATTGAAACACTAAATACTGTATTTGTTCTTTTTTTAAAAATTATTATTAACTTTATTTTTATAGATTTTTTGTTTTTTGTTTTTTTGTTTCAAAACAAAGCTTAACACACAAAGCCAAGTTTAGGCCTCAAATGTATAGCACAAGACCAAGCATCATTCTACTCACGCTATCCACTCATACAGGAGATGCACTTCCTCAGTTGTAGCCATCACCATGGTGTCTTATACCTCATTAGTTGAACAGACAAAGGTCATGTGAGTGTGTGAGTGAGGTTTTTATTTCTTCTCCCCTATATGTTTATTATTATTTTTTTCTCTTGAGATACTCCTCGAGGATGATCTTTTTCCTTAAAAATCAAATTTTATGCTAGGGCCTAAATACTTGAAAAAGTATCTTCTCCAAGCATAAGGTGTTTTGGGCTCTCGTCATGTCCATGGTTGGATTGCTCATCTTTTTCCACAATGATTAGCGCAATGATTTTTTTCTATAAGAACTTCATAAATCAAATCCGTTTTTAGTGTTTGTCTTTTTTCGCAATGATGAAACACTTGACATTTTCTATATGGATCCACCTTTATGCTTGGCAAAAGAATGATCTTTTTCTTTTAGTACAAGGTTTAACTAGTATTAGTTAATTCAACTAGTATTGAGCATCATAAACAATTTGGAGGTAGGGTTAGGTTCCTCACAGTGCATAGTCAGGTGCCTTTGAATGCTCTACCATGAGATTAACACCCCCACGATGAGATGCTTAACAGAGAAAAAATGCTTCACTCCAAACAAAGCTGATTTGGTGAGGTTTAGAATACTCAACCACTTGGCATATACCTTAAGCTTACACCTTGCTCAATGTTGATTCCATTAAATCTGTTGAAACAAAAACATGCTAAAAGAAATTTACTAAAAAACAAAATGTAAAAAAATATATAGTAATGCAGAAATTTAAATGCAAGAAAGTGGTGAAACTTTTAATGCATATCACACACACCAATGGTTTTCCTTAAATAATCAAACCTTAACCCATCTAAGGGTTTTGTAAATAAATTAGTCAATTGATGTTCAGTAGCCACATGCTCCAAGGACACGATTTTTACCAAGTCTCAAATAAAATTATGTCTAATGTCTATATGTTTGGTTCTAGAGTGTTGAACAAGATTTTTTGAGATACTAATTGCACTAGAATGATCATAATAGATTCTCATAGTATCTTGAGAGAAACCATAGTCCTCAAGCATCTTTTTCATCCAAAGAAGTTGTATACAACTTCCTGCTGCAATGTACTCAGCTTCAGGAGTAAATAAGGAGATGAGATTTTGCTTTTTCCATGCAACTAGATTTCCACTTATATAAAAGCAACCTCCAGATGTGCTTTTTCTGTCATTTGCATTCCCAGCCCAATCAACATCCGAATATCCAACTAGAGTCAAGTTAGAATCTTTAGAATACCAAATCCCATAATCTACAGTAGCACTTAGATATTTAAGAATTCTTTTTACTGCAGTGAGATGTGATTCCTTATTATTAGCTTGAAATCTAGCACATACACCAACACTAAAAGCAATATCTGGTCTACTTGTGTTAATATGCAGTAAACTCCTTATCATATTTCTATAAAATGTAGGATCAATGTTCTTACCTGTGAGATTTGTGCTGATTTTTACTGAAATGCTCATAGGAGTACGAGCATGAGTCTTCCTTCCATTCCAAACTTCTTAACAAGATCTTTAGCATAGAGAAATGAAAATCCCCTTTCTTGTTTGTTTAACTTGAATGCCCAAGAAGAAATTCAGTTCACCAATCATACTCATTTCAAATTCAAATTTCACTTCATTAGCAAACTCATAAGAAAGTGAGTCAAGAGTTGCTCCAAACACAATGTCATCAACATAGATTTGAGCAATAAGAAGTTGGTTACCAGATTTTCTTAAGAAAAGAGTTCTATCAACTTGTTCTCTAGTGAAACCATGCTTAAGTAGATAAGTTGTCAACTATTCATACCAAGCTCGTGGTGCTTGCTTTAACCCATAGAATGCCTTCTTCAACCTGTACACATATTAGGATAAAGATGATTAATGAATCCTTTAGGTTGCTCAACATATACTTCTTCTTGTAATAGTTCACTTAAAAATGCACTTCTTAACATCCATTTGATATAATTTAAACTTTAAATGACAAGTTATAGCAAGCAATATGCGGACAGATTCCAAACGTGCAACGGGAGCAAAAGTTTCATCAAAATCAATCCCTGCTACTTGTGTGTATCCTTGTGCAACAAGTCTTGCTTTATTTCTGACTATGGTGCCATGGTCATCGAACTTGTTCTTGAAGATCCACTTGGTTCCAATGATATTGTAATTTTCAGGTCTAGGAACCAACTCTCATACTTCATTTCTTGTGAATTGATGAAGTTCTCCATGCATGGCATTCACCCAACTTTTATCACTTAAGGCTTCTTCAACTTTCTTGGGTTCTATCTGCAACAAATAACACAAAAGAAACTTAATTTAGAACTCTTTTTCTAAATCTCATTCCTTCATCTAGCTGACCAAGAATGTTTTCTTTTGGATGATTATGACTAATTCTTGATGATGACTCTTTGTCATGTGAATGAGGAGAATTTGGAGGAGTTTCCTCTACACGGCCTACATCACTTTGTTTTTAAGACTTTTCTTATGTGCCTTGAGTTGACTCACTCATGCTCTTAAGTTCTCTTATTGTGGTCTCGGTTGAGTCATCATCTATAACCACATTGGTTGATTCCATCACAGTTTTTGTACGAAAGTTATAGACTCTATATGCTTTGCTATTTGAACAATAGCCAAGAAATATCCCTTCATCACTCTTGCTGTCAAATTTATGTGAATTTTCTCGATCATGCAAGATGAAGCATCGACTCCCGTAGACTCTAAAATGCATGACAGTGGGCTTTTCCAATTACAGTTGTTAACCTCATCTCTTGTCCATGCATCAATAACAGTCTCGGGCTTAGTCCATCCTTGCTCTACTGCATGCCAAACCCATTCATCCACTGATTTGAGGAAAGCCCTCATCCGAACTTTCCAATATGCATAGTTTTTCCAATCAAAGTGTGGTGAAGCTAATAATGAAGACATGATCAACAGAAGAACAAATCATACTCAAATGAGTGAACCACACTCTGATGCGAAATTACCCAAGTACCCCCGTAGTTAGATCTCACGCTTCACCACACAATTAATCAAATTGATTAGTCACTTGTTATATGATAATCTGATAAATAATCAAATACTAAAAATAATAAAAGTGCTTAAGATCAATTTTGGTTACAAAATAATCTGCCTAGTATTTGATCTGTAGTAAGACTCTGCTGATGGACTGTGTTTGTTAAGAATATCAGGTGCACTAGAATTAATAGATACTATTTTATACCAAACATTTTATATAGATGCTTTCTTTTTCAAGTTGTTGGGTCATTCATTTGCAGCAACACTGGATGGCAAAACAAAAGGGAGTATGTATTTTGTTTCGTTAACTATTGCAAAGTATCTGTAAGAATCAACTGCTTGTATTCTACATTGGAAGGTTAGTGACTTGGTATTTTTTCTTTTTTTCTTTTTTTGCACCTCATATCTTGGTACCCACATCTAATTCTTCTTTTAAGCTTTATGCTAACGTACAACAAAATGAGGATTGTTGCGGAAAGGCACGCAAGATTAATCTTTAATTGAAGATTTCTATCTCTCTATGGAGGGGATATTTTGGTCCTCTTGCTATCAGGCCCATGACTGATAAGCAGGCCCAACTTGTTATTTTGACCTACAAGGCCTGTGTTCCAAAGGCCCACGAGCATGATATCAACAAGGGGGCAACATTATTCGCAAGGTGATAACGCCCCAAGATGAAGGCAGTTATCCTGAGATAGATAACCCCTATAAATCAAAGCAGTTATCCCCTCCTCCTTTGCTAAGAGATAATTAGAGATAAATGCAGGGAATGGATGATTATGACTCCCTGGATGCCCTTGCATCTCTATAAATGATACATGAAGGTAACAAATGTTTTCCTGAGTATTATTAAGATATTAGATCTTAAGACCACTTCTCGAACTTAGGCATCAAAGTTTATCCTTAGACAACCAGTGTCGTCGGGTTTTTTTTGCAGGTCGTTCGAGTGGTTGGTAGTGTGAAACACGTCCTTTACACTGTAACACTCCGTATTTTAGTGTATTTCTATTGAAAGATTATTTTTATTAATTCAAAAATAATTCTCTTGTTTTAAGATTGTTAGATTTTTTTTTTTAGTGGATTTAATTTTATGATTTTTAATTTGTGAAAAATTAATTTGTTATGTTTTCCTAATATTTATTATTATTATGCATTTAAATTGTTCTTTATTTTAAATTAATTGATGGCTGGATTTAATTATTGTATTTTCATTTTATCATTACGTTTAAATTATTTTAATTGACTTGTTGTTTTAAAATATTTTTCGTTGGATCATTTTTGTGACCCAAGATGTGAGGATTGGACCTCATTTCTTTCCCTCCATTTTTCTTTTTCCCTTTTTCTTTTCTTTTTCTTCTTTTTTTTTTCTTTTCTTTCTTCCCTCCATCTCTCCTCTTCCCCGCGCGCTCACCCCTCCCCTCCGCCCGTTTTCTTCTCTTCCCGAGCACACCGCCGCCGCGCCGCCGTGGCCGGCACCACCCTTCCCGTTCGCTTCCCCTCCCTCCGGCGACCACCTCCTTCCAGTTGCAGCCTCCCTCGCGCCGCCATTAGCCACCACGAGCTCCTCAAAGCCGCCACACTCTTTGAGTCCTAGAGCTGTCATCGCACGACCTCCGGCCACCACCTCTTCATCACTTCATCATCGACCTCCTAGCAACCCAATGCACCCATCCTTAGCTCCAATCCGCCACCGGTGAAGCACATCCAACTCCATTTCCGTTTTGGACATTTTTTGCCTAAAACCGCCTCCTACGCTGCCACCCACAGCAAACCACCACCACCACTAACTTCATCAACATCCCTAAGCTATACCTTATCAATTTCGGGTCTTGGTTTGTCTCCATTCAAAAGTGGGTTTTAGAGACCCACGGCCACAGTGTATTTTACACTATTACGTTGCTGTGCCGCCACTTCTGCAGCTCCGTGATCCTTCGGAAATTATTATATAGCATTGTAAGTATTTTTTCAAAGAACTATCGTGATTTAAATATATTTTTGCACTAACCCATATTGTTGTGATCTGATTGGTTATATGTCGGACTGAGTCCGAGGAGTACGGGGGTCGGATGGATTGTGGACGGAGTTGTTGTGTGTTTGGTTTGCATTGTGAGTTGTTGGTTGTTGGTTATGGCTTTGTTCATATACATGACATATTTACACGCATGATCATGTTTGTAAAGGAAACTGGATTTTCGTGTAAATGCATTCATGTTCATGTGTTGATTGAAAACAGAGTTTTCATGTGTTAAAAGATTTTTGGGTGTGTATGTATCACGACCCCAAGCCGAGATGGGGTAATATCTCAGTGGAGCTCCTCTGGTCATTTGGGAGTAGAATATACTGAGTGACATCCCCTGGGTTGTCGCCAGGCGACAATGGGATCGGACGAGATGGTCTCGTGCTGACTCTGTGGCCCTCTGCTGGGGGGGCTAAAAGATGCTTGGCCACGAACGCACTGGGCATCGCTCGTTGCGTAGTGGGTGCTTGGCCACGAACGCGCTGGACGCGGAACTGGGCATCGCTATGAAGCCAGGACGTGCGGATGGTCCCTAGGGGAGATCATGGTGCATATGGTTAATGGATTGATGGGCTATTTTTCAGAAAATAACATGTGTTGAATAAAAGGATTTTATGTGATTTTGGTCATTTTCTGGAAAAATGACAGATTATTATTTTTGGGTCAAAATGAGATTTTGGCGTGTGTTGGAAAATATCCATTTTCGAAAAAAATGATATTTTGGATTTGATGCATATTTCATCATATACATGCATGTTGGTTGCATTAATATGTTTTTATCTCGTAGCTATTTGGTTATAATTACATGCGGTATCATTCTATAGTAACGCAGATTTGATGCAGAGGAAGATGAGGGTGAGCCTGAGGATTCGGCTCCGCCCGATGAGTGATTGAGATCACTCGTATTTGGTTTGAGACTTATATATATTTTATTTTGGATGACTGTATAACTTTTTAAAAATGCTTTGTTTTGAATATTTGTATTTAAAATTCTGGTACTTAGTTGACTTATTTATATCTATCCGCTGCGTTGTTTATTGTACACTGTTGCATGTACACACACGCTTGGCACTTTCGTTGAGATGCATGACCATATTGTCATCATTCCGACGTCACGATTTCTGTATTTTTTTTGTACGTGAGAGTCGGGGCGTCACATACGCTCTCTATTTATCTGTCTTTGCCTAAACTTCTGGGATGGACATCATATCCCTGCCTAAGTAGTATACGTGGAAGAGTTGCGCATCTAACACGCAAGTCGAATTTGCATTCAGTGCATACAAACAAGGGAAGGCCACGGTCGGGATTATAACAAGCATTGCCTGTTCCGTGACTATTTAAAGCAAGGAAGAGGGAGTGTTCGTGACCGTTATTGGTAAGGATTTCCGAAAGTGAAGAACATAGAACTTTAACATTGTACTCACATGTATGTACCGCACTGTAGCAGAAGCCATGTTGGAGATGGTAACAAGCATTACATCAAAATAGGCCGGCCACTTGGGGAAGTGCCTGCGGGAGGAGGATGAGTGGGTCTTTGTGAAGAAGGTTATCGCTTCTTGAGGGTAGATTAGTGCAGGTACGGCGCAGAAAAGAGTTGCATGGCTCACAACTGTACAATGGAGGCAAGATTAATTGCATACATCCATCACAAAACTTATCATCCTCAAGCTCATCATCTTCATTGATGTTTTAGGAGGAGTGATTGCCGAAGATGTATTGGATTGAAGAATTTAATGTATTTGATCTCACACAAGCAATAGTTATATTCGCTTGCACTTGTTGTGGCATGCGAGGGGCACGTAGAGTGATAGTTATCCCCACTTATATAGACTTTGCACAAAAGGGAAAGGCCATCCCTTGTAGTCTGTAGGGTGGGGCCTGGGCGGCACAGGGGAGAGGGAGATTGCCCCTCTGCATGGCCCACCGTGAAAATATATCCTCTTCCCCTCTTTCGGCATGCATAGGTACCTCCTATGGGGGGTTTGGGATTTGGGGGGAGCCTTCTCCCGCCTGCAACGCATCGAATGATGGTGTTGCGATAACCCTTTTTTTTTTTTTTTTTTTTGTCTTTTTGGTTCTTTAATTATAGAATAGGTAAAGGATTGAAGTTAAAAGTTAGAAAACGCTCTTACATACTATTTTATATTGGGATCTTATTAAATCCCGAAACAGGCTAGCCGTTAGGAGTTCGGGACATTTTTTAATTTCCTTCCAAGTTTTTACGTTAGTTTTAGCAAAATATTTAAAACCAAAATCATTTGTGGACCGTGGTTATCCACGTAAGCCCATTCAAGGAGAGATTTTGTATTCATTGATTTGTTACGCGGAAAAAAAAAGGAGAGTTACAAAATAAAAAGGACAAGAATTAAAATTAAAAGTCAAGGGAAGAGCGAGGAGTAGTTCAGGTGGAGTAGGGTAGGAGAGAAGCTTGGCAAAGGTAAAAAATAAAAAGGAGAGTTAAAAAATAAAAAGGGTAAACTTACTTACAAGAAAGAAAGAGAGGGAAAAAAGAGAGAGAGAGGGGAGAGGGCAAAGTAGAGATTCATGCCTTGCTGACAAAAGTAATGGAGTGAGCACTTCCAACCTTGCCAAATGCTCCAAACATGGGCCTCATCATTACCTGAAAACGTTATTACAGTAAGAAAGGAGCTTGATGCCATTTATCTTGAATTCTCTGTACTAATCTCAGCAGAACCACTGAGATTATTGTCAGAATCTGACAAGATTTTTCTTCATACAATCTATAACTTTCTTTTGAGCCCCCCCCCCCCCCCCCCCCCCCACACACACATCGAATGCAATTTTTCTAACCATCCAAAAGTATTTGAGACCTTTTAATGGTTGGAAGTTCTCTAAGTAGGTTCACTTATGTCTTAAGTTTTTTTTTTTTTTTTTTTCATGTATAACTTGTGTTTAATTAGTTCATGCATCAAAGTTGGGCACAACCGGCACCTCCAAGTCAGATTTATTATCAAGTTGCAGGTCAATGTTCCAACCCAACAATGAGACGATTTCAAACTGTGGGATGTAATTTCCATTGATGTAGTCAACATTTTGTAATATCATAAATTCAAAACAATTGCTCGATGTGGATAAACCATGCTCATCAATCTGTCGTATAACATTCTCCAGTATAACATTCTCCAGAATATAGAAGTCAAAAGAAACTTCACCGGTTCAGGTGTGGGAATGCTTGCGTTTGGATCGCCCATATTAGCCCACGCAACTACACCACCTTTTACTATCATTTCTGGTTTTGCACTAAAGAAGGATGGCTTCCAAAGAACAAGATCGGCCAACTTTCCCATCTGGAGAAACAAATGTTACTAAGAAAAGGGGAAAAATTGATACACTTCATATTAATATAAGAACAATGTTAGAACTTTTGATAGATCATCCAGAACCCACTGGATCCCATCTTCAAGTCAACTGCAATGTCACGATTTGACAGAATTACTGACCGCAGTCAACTATATCCATATTTTGTGATTAGGGTATTGGTATCAACTTACTGTGAATGGATTGGCTTCCTATATTGGATACATTTAGTGGGGGACCAACCAACCACTGATGAACTAATCAAAAACCGAACGAGACTGAATCCAAGTGAATGAGTGAACAAGATAAATGTGATACATATACTTTTATTTGGCCCGCATTTTATTGAGCTCTTAGATGTTAGAACTAGCATACCTCAACTGAGCCAACATATTCAAAAAGCCCATTAGCTATGGCAGGATTTATTGTGTATTTAGCAATGTAACGCTTGATACGAAGATTGTCATTGTCTGGTCCACTAGGGTCAATCGACCCTCTTTGTAACTTCATCTTGTGGGCAGTTTGCCAAGTTCTGCTAATCACCTGGTAACAAAAGATTTTGCAAGACCTCTTCAGATACGAAGACTATTAATGTTGTCATATATAAACATCTGGATAAACAAGACAAATGACCCACAATAATTATGGGAAGATTGACAGGACAAACGTTATGCAGAATTCATATGTTGGCGTGCACTCAAGAGAATGCTAACATCTCATTGTTAAGTTAAAAATTTAATATAAGATCATAACTTGTCAACATTAGAGTTTGGCAACAAGCACTTCATTTTATCATTAGGTGACCCTGTCCTACATCCTCAGTAGGATTTGTGTTGTACGTTTGCCAGAATCATGTTGAGTGGCTGTATCAGCAACACCCAGAGCCTGTCTCCATACAATGGAAGATGATTTTTCTTAGTTACCTTTAAAAATAGTGAATGTATCTTATCAATCAGAATAACTTGAAATCCACAGTATCAACTAAGCTACCAGGTCTCACGATGTTCTAATGTTTGGTTGACTGTTTTATCAGACAAGTTCTGAACATCATTGCAAATACTAACAGAATTATTCCAATAAAAACCGTTGCGAGGGAATGAAAAGAGTAAAAAGATAAGGAATTATTAACCTCTCCAATGCGACCCATAGTTTGTGCATCGGAAGCAATGATGCTAATTGCCCCCATATCATGCAAAATATCCTCTGCATCAATTGTTTCGGCCCTTATCCTTGATTCAGCAAATGCAACGTCTTCTGGAATATCTTTATCGAGGTGATGGCAAACCATCTGTATGTATTCAAACCCAATTGATAACTGGACATTCAGGCTGCACATTGTATCAATATTTCCATTATTTTTGCATACCTGCATGTCAAGATGCTCATCTATAGTGTTGAAAGTAAAAGGTCGTGTGGGGTTCGTAGATGATGGCAGGATATGTTTTGCACCACATACTTTAATGATATCTGGAGCATGACCACCACCAGCACCTTCACTGTCCCAAAGAAGGAAAATGCTAGGTTCACAGACATTTTTTACCGAAAACCTCCACCAAATGACTTGGTTGCTGCCAAGTGGATTTAAAAAAAAAAGAAAAGAAAAGAAACTAACTCATCTCCAGACTCTTCCTCCGAGCCCCCATCTCCCCCATCCCCCTCATCCCCAGCTACGAGCCCTCATCTCTCTCTGTCTCCCTCATCTCTATGAGCCCTCATCTCTCTTGTCTCCCTCATCTCCACCTACAAAGCCTCTCTCCCTGAAAATCTCCCTGAACCACACATATCTCCCTGAACCACACAATCCCTCATCTCCTGGAACCACACGAACCCATCTCAGCCTGTGGCCTCCATCTCCCCAAGCCATCTCATCTCCCTCTCGGCATCCTTGACGTACAGATTACATAATATATAGTAAGAGATAAAATGACGAGGTCGTGGATTCAAGACTGCAAACTTTCAAATTGAACCTTTGATATTGATACATATATATATATATATGGGTAGAAACCTTCTACAATTTTTTATTTTTTGTTCTCTCTAGGACCTGGCTGGAGTTTAATGCAGCAAATAGCTAACTCTGTAGGATCTAGATTTATCGCGAATAGTCAGAGAGGACAAGCGCTGCTTTGCATTTAGAAAATGTTTGGTCCTCAAGTTTCTAGAGTTTGCTTTTTCTCTAAACTGAGAGGAAAAACTACCGCTCTAAAAAAGGGGAAAGCAAGGCTAGCGGAAGGTGGACTTGGACTGGAACCAGAGGTTGGTGCTGAAAATAAAGGAAAAAGCTGCGAGTCGCACCTGTAAGTTTTAGCAATGCAGTGAGAGTGAGAGGAGAGGGACGATGGCAGGTACGATTAATTGGGTCTATTTTATTTTTGCTTTTGTTTTTTTTTCTTTTTTTTTTAAAATCACGTTACATGCCAGTCAAGAGGACATGTCATTCGATAAAAAGTTTTTGTAGCCAGCTTTAGTGACTATAGCAGCTTCCCCCAAAGAATCAAGGAAGTAGGACAACCATCAAAAGCTGGAAAGGTTGAAAATAAGGCAAAAAGCAAAAAGTTGATGAACTTCTCGACCCCTATCAACAAGAGAAAGAATTAAAATCACCTAAAATGATGCATGGTTGTACGAATTTTACACTCAACATGTTCGGTAAAATGTGTAGGCGCATTTTTTGTTCGGGGAGGGCAACGTGGAAGGGACTTATAAAAATTGGGGTTTTGTTTACCTTAAGAAAATTCGTGAATGATGCTGGTGTAATCCTAACTGCAATTAATTATTCAACCATACCTATCGTGATGTTTGTTGTATTTTGTTTTGTTGGGATTTAGACTTTAATGTCATCCATTGTTCTAGTTAAAAATTCGAATTTGATTTATCAGGAGGCCGTAAATCCAACGGTGACTGAAAATAGTTATAGGCAATTGAAGGACAGTTCTGGTTCTTTTCCAGAGGATTCTACAAATGGAGATGGCAATACCATAAATAATTAACACATAGTTGAAATGGAGTCTGGGAATATTCCCAAGATTAATCAGCACAAAGTGGTTATAATAGAGAACTTTGACGGTGAGCAGACAGAGTCAGAGGAGGGACTGGATGAGAATGAATCAGATTGGGTTAAGGGTGACAAGAAGCCGAAGATAGTGGAGAGTCAGGATGGAATAAGATAAAGTACTTAGTGAGACTATCAGGGATATGATTGATAAAAATCATGATAAGCATTTGGAAAATAATGCTTTTGAGAATAATATTGAAATCAAGGAAAAAGATCGAGGTTCAGAGCTTCTGCATGCTGGTGCTCGGTCGGAACTTTTGAATGATACTACCCCTCAAAATGGGGCTTGGTCGACCCAAGCAATAGAGTCAGAGAATGAGAAGGAATCACAACAATCTTCAATAACTATGGACCTCAGCTGCTACAATTGGAAACTTTGTAATGCAACCACTGGGCCAGACTACATCCCTTGCCTTGACAATTGGCAAGTTATTAGAATACGTGTCTATAATTGATGTGGTGGCAAGCCCACAAGGGAGGATGTCAAAGATGCTTTATGTTGGACTTTCACAAATTTGAATAACAACATAGGCGGGAATGTGAGGAACCCATACCACAGAATTGCTTCAATATCATAACTTTGAGAACAAGGTTCTTTAAAGAGGAGAATTTGTTATGAATTCAACTAAGATTGGGTCGGACTTGATGGGCCTCAAACTTAGTTGTTTAGTGGCCTATGGGCTTAGTTCATCTTGGTTAGCATTGGCCCATGGCCTTAGTTGGCTATTGCCAAATGAGTTCATCATCTTCCAATATATGAAGAGGAAAAATGGTACTTATTTGGGCATCTGGAAAATTTTACAGAAACAATTTGTATTTTCTTTGTGAAAAATTGGATACCTCGACTACTCCAAGGCGTAGTTTTATCATCATCTTTTTTGTTCTTAATTCTTCTTTTATTGTCAATATTACTGTTCTTACCACTGACCGATGTCAAGCTCTTCGCTTATAAGCTGAATGACGATGCCCTGGCCAAATCCGTTGACAAAGAACTCCCACTGGTCCTCTATTTTCTCTGTGATCGTCTCCTTCATTTTCTTCCTCACAGTCACCATCGCCCTTACTTCGATCCCTCCTCCCGAAGTCAACAAAGACCCATTACTCTCTTTGCTTTCCAGGGTACTAGCAGCCTCCAAAGTCTTGTCGTCACTGCTGATCACTGCCCGGATTAGCCCGTTCCTATTGACCTGAGAATCGAATACCAATAACTGAGTCCTCCGAATAAGGATTATGCTGCTTTCACCGAAGAAAGCCAGAGATGTCCTGAGTACCCCGCCGGAGATGTCAGACTGGGGAGGACCGGCCGGGTTGAGCATAAACATTTTGGTCTATGTATACGAAAAAAAAAAAAGCTCCTTGGTTCACTGTTGCTTAGGTCCAATATGAAAGAGAGGACATTGATTGATATTGCAGAGGATGTAACAAACGGCGTCGTGCGATTCTGTGGCATCGCTTATTGTTTGCCGTGAGTCTTGAAGGAGGTGGGCGGTTGCCTGTTGATTGAGATTCCCCGAGAATGGAACGCAAAACGATGGACAGAGGACAAGCTAAGTGGTGGTTTGATTTTGATATATTTATATTTATATCTTATATGTAATAAGCGTCAATAAGCAGTTGTCGTCCATTATTTCTTTCGAATTTGCCCCTGCATTTCAGTTCATTTCGCCCCTACATCTCTGCTTTTCGTCTATTATTTTTTCCAATTTTGTCCCTGAATTTCAGTTCATTTCAGTGATGTCTGCCGTCCTATGTTAGTTTTGTTTCTTCCTTTTTTGTCCTTCGCTTTCTATCTATTTTCCACATCCGTCCTTGGATTCTGCAGTGATGTATTTTAATTTTTATCTTGCTTTGGCATTTGACTTCTTTGACTTTTATATTTTACAATTGGGCCCTTGAATTAGTGGAGCCTATTTGTCAATTTTGGTGCTGCTGTTCTTATTAAATTACTGTTTAGTTCGGCTCCCCTTTGACAACCGTCTGCACCAAATAGGCTTTTATGTAAAATCACCTTTTCTTTAAATAACCCTGTAAAGTGGTGTCGGTTTTACAATATATTTTAATCTTATTTTCTTTTTCACTTCTTACAGACTTCTCGTAAGTTTTACTATTTTTCTCTAATTAATTTTTTAATCTGTTTTCTTTATTTACTGGATATACTTTCTTTTAATTTTGGATATACTTTTTTCGCATCCCTGACAAAGCGGTGACCGCTTGGATCATTTGGCATTTGTTAATCTCGGATTTGTAGAAATTGGATAGTCCTTCACGTCCTCTCCACGTCTACCACCGCTTCGACCATTTGCAGTATGGTATTATCAAAATAGTAAAAATTGTATAATTTGTACTTTTGTTCTTATCCTTTTATTCTGCCGGTTTCACCCCTTCTCGATTCATATAAAAGCAAAACTCATTCTTACTTTCTACTCCATTTCCTCTTAAGTTCAGCACTTTTAAAATCAAAATCCTCTCACTCACATCGTACAAACTTTCAGTGGCTCAGTGTTGATAGATTAGTTTCTCGTTTGAAGTTTCAAAAATAACTAGGTATGTAATTCTTTTTCTTCTCCAGTTAATTTTCCCTCTATTTTTAAGTATAATTATATGGGTCTGTTTGTTTTTCTTTCAATTATGCCATATACCATATCTGCTCTTATGGCATGTTTATTGACGTAAATTAGAAAAAAAATTCCAGACTGTAGACCATTTATCACATAGTTGGTACACACAAGTTCACAAACTGAAGACTAAATTGAGAACAAAATTACCATCTGAACAGATATGATATATAGTTTTTACTTTCAAAAAATACTGTATGTAATTGTTTGGCTTTTCTTATCAGCTAAATAAAAGGTGCAAAATAAAATTTTGATATAAACAAATGTGCTAAAATGCAAACTACAAACTACATATCAAATGGTTGTTACATATGCAAGTTAAAAAATTAGAAACTATAAACTGAAAAATTAAAACTATATATGCACATCGTTAAAAGCTGTAAAATAAGATTCTGACTTACACAAATTACACAAATACGCTTGATATTTTACAACTCCACACTTTCAGGCTTAATAATCACATACAGAAAAAAAAATAAACAAAATCACAAACATGTCATCTGCAAACATTTCTTACCTCCTCTGGAAAAGACAAATTGGAGAAGGAGAACTGCTCCACCAATAAGGAAAAAAATCAAATAAGAAGATAGACAAACTAAAAAAAAAAAAGAACTGTGTTACCCAACAAATTTGCATTAGAAATCAGATTTAGAGTTACAAGTACAAATCTGTTGAGAATTATAAAGATAAAAAAAGAAAATTATTAGAGGGAATCTGAGTTTAGACTTCTCGGATCTGGATTTTAATGTCAACATAAGTCCAGATTCTAAAAATAAGAACAAGATTATAGATTCTAAAAAAATATATTTGAAAAAGATCAAAGTTTGTAGAATAATATATCTTGGTCAGAGTTTACGAGATGTACAACAAATGTCTACATTCGATGAGTTCAGGATATAAACAAAAGAGGCCATGTGAAAAATAAAAGCAAATATTTAGTGCAATAAAACTTAAAACTTTTAAAATAAAGTTCTCATCTAAACATGTGTTAAAATCCAAACCACAAACTTCTAAATTAAAAAGTTACAAGCTGCAAACTACATAAAATACAAACCGTAAAATAAGCTTATCATCTAAACATATATGCTAAAATACAAACCATGAAACGTTTATCAGACAGTTGCTATGCGTGCAAGTTAAAAAATTATAGCCTAGAAACTAGAAGAATAAAACTACATATGGTGATCCCTAAAGGTTGTACAAGGAACAAATCCAATAAAGAGTTTCAACTCGACAAATAAATAAAAAATCAAAAAAATCAAAAGATTTGTTATATGTGTATTTACAGATTTGTTAAACTCAGAATGAAACTCATAGTAACAAAAAAGAGGAACAATATAGATCGAAAAGAAATAAACTTTTCAAAACCTACAAATTATAAATGTGTTAAGATCACATCCAAACAAATGTTATCCATACCGACTAAGAAAAAGGGTAGAAGAAAAGACATTTCCAAACAAGAAAAAGAAAAAAATTATTGCACAAATAGCAAAACATTTCCTCAAGATCTGAGAAATAAACTTTCAGATTTTTTAGAAAAAAATGATAATAGTAAAAAAAAAAAAAAAAAAAAAGATAGAAAATGAAAAAAAAAAAAGGAAACAAAAATTCAGATCTGAGAAAAAATCTCAGATCTGTGTGAGTTCAGAATAGAAAATGCTAAGAAATAAAGAAACCGATATAAAAAAAATATATGGAAACAAAATAAGGAAATATTAACATTTCCAAAGCAGCAGAACAGATCTACAGATATGTAGGAATACGAAATAAAAAGTTCCTTCAACGAAACAAATCGCCACTGCAACCCAAAAAAAAAACAAAATTGCAAAAAAAAAATGAAATGAAATCAATAAATTCTTATATCTATTGAGAAGAGAAATACCTGCCAGGGAAAAAAACAATAGCAAGAGAAGATCTAAAGAAAAGATCTAGAGATCTATATGCATTTGAGGAGAAATAAACATGCAACCAAAATTAAAAACAAAAAAAAACAAAAAACAAAATTTGAGAAAAAAAAATCTCATATATGAGTTCACAAAAAATTATTTATGCGAAATAAACAAGTGAGCAGAGAAAAAAGTAAAACACAGATCAATAAGAACAAACCAACAGATATCAGCCGAAGGAACGAAAAAAATAAAAAAAAAAACTTAGATCTGAAACATGAAGCTTCAGATTCGTAACATTTGGAAAAAAAAAACTTGTAAAATATCGTAAAACACAAATAAAGATAGAGCTATTGTTTTTTATTTCTCTGTTGAGAGAAGAGGCAGTGAGCGGCAAGAACAAGAAAGGATTTGTAAGAGAAAGATGGGACGCAAATGGAAGAGACGAGGGAAGGAGAAGAAGAAAGCTCAGAAAAAGAAGGAAAAAGAGAGAGGGTAAGACGGGAAGCTCAATGTCGAGTAGACGAAATGGAGGCGCATGCGGATAATGATGTATTTATAGTAGTGGGTGTAAAATTAGGTTTCTCTCTTGATGGGAACGGCGCCGTTTCTCCATTGGGTGTAATAGTTTGCGTCTTTTATGATGGTCTGCAACGCTGGCGTTTTAAATGACTGTGGGTTTAACAATAATAGTTTTATTAATATAATTACAAACTTTCATAACGTAAAAATATATATTTTATTAATATAGATCTAATATTTTTTAATGTATTTTTTTTACAGGTTTGTTGCTTTGGTTCTTACTTTACTGTTCCTTGTTGCGGTTGTTGTCAATTTCTTCTATTTCCATTGTACTTTCTGGTATGTTCCCTTCTACATCATTTAATCAAATGTTATTCAAATTTTTTTTTAAAATTTATATAAATGTACCTTTAGTCAAAATAAACTGTTCACATTGTATTTTTGTTGTATGAATATTTGTTTTTGTGATCATATTAATATCTTCTAATATATTTGTTCTATTTTAAAATATACTATGTCATTTGATTCATTTAATATAATCTGTATAAAATTATTTGTATATAATTAAATTAGTTAACGGTAGCCAATGTGGATGATTATTTGTATAAAATTATTCGTACATAGAGAATATTACAAATAGGATTCAAGATAAAAAGTGGATGATTGTTTTGAGTGTATCTATGAATGAATTTGAAAAACTGCGCCAAAACAAACTTAACGTATTATCTATCAATGACATACCTAGGACAGCAGAATAGCCATTTCAAAAATTTTCTTCTAGACTTCCAGTTATTATAATGTATAGCTATAAGAAATTCATATGTAATTATGAGATAACTCTTGCTTTTTATTTGTAATTATGATGATAACGCATTTGTTTCAATAGTTACTTTTTTATCTACAATAGAACATTGTATAATTATAAATATGTTCGTGTAAATTCCTATGTTATAATCATAAATATTCTACAAATTATATATATGATTATTTTTATAATCAATGAGAATCTTAAAATATAAACAAAACTATTACATTTTATAATTATATATATTAACTTTTATTTTATTATTACATATTTTTAGATTTCATAAATATTATTTTTTTAAATATTTTTTATATTTTTACAATTGGGCACACGTGCAATGCATGTGTTTGCCCTTTACTAGTGTGTGTATATATATATATATATATATATATATATATATATATATATATATATTATGACTAATCCATTATCCGTGCCGTCTGGATATTCATTAACGAGACTCTCAAACATGAGCGCTTGAAAGCACGGTCCAATGGTTCGTTAGAAAGGGACTCAAAAGATGATCCGAGAAAGAAAAATCAAATTTATGACCGTTTTAAGAGTTGTTTATATATAAGACTCCCATCTCATTTTAATATTTTAAATTTTATATATAAAATATAATAAATAATTTAATTTTTAAAATTTTAAAATAAAAATAATATTTTATTTAACTTTAATTTAATTTTTAAAATTTTAAAATAAAAATAATATTTTATTTAACTTTCAATTTTTATCTCATTTTATCTCAACTCTCAATCCAAACCTTCTCTTAATTATTATTTTTTAATTAAATCTAACCACGTTGCTTTCATTTTATTTTGTAAAGTCCCTTTGTGAATCTAACATTTATTTATTTTGTTGTTTGAAGTAATAATAAGTGATGAACCATTGAACAAGAATCTTGCAGAACTTTCTTGTCATAACTTCATAATAATATATCGACCATATAATATTTAGTTATGCCCATTAATCCTATTCATATGAATCTTTCAAACAATACCATTATTAGCTAAAAATTATAATTTTCATTTGTTTTTGTATATATTGATCTCAATATTTTAATTTTAAATGTATTACTCCTCATACTTATGATTTTAATCATTTTGATTTTTTGTTGGTATTGAGTCAGAAACCCTTTTAACTTTGCTACTCATCATCCTTACATACTACACATCATATTTATTTTAATTTTTTTACTTTATTCTTCTTAAACTAATTGAATTATTCTACTCATCATACATACACCACATATTTAGTAAGAGAAAAAAATAAAAATAAAAAATTATGAGTAGTATGTGGTGTGAAGATGATGAGTATAATTTTTCTGGATTGTTTGGATTGAGAGAGACTCTCAACTCATCTCATATAATCATTACAACTTTTCTAAATTTTCACGCAAAATACAATAAATAATTCAAAATTTTAAAATCTAAAAAAAATATTCTAACAATATTTTATTCAACTTTCTTCTTATCTAATCTCAACTCACTATCCAAATCTCCCTACTCCACCTAGACTTGTGCCTAGGTGAGGAGTCGGTGTAACCGGTCCGATCCAATCCGATTTGGTTTTAGACAAAATTTAGGATTGAACCGGTATGTACCGGTTTTGCATTTTTCAAAATCGATTACGCACCGGTTATCCTCTTAAATCAGTATCTCCAGTTTTACCGGTTTCTAATCTGGTCTGGTCCGATCCGATTTTTTAAATGTAAGTTTGTCATTAAAAATCTATCTGTTAATTTTTAAAAAAAAAAATGATTCAAAAAATATGCTATGATTAATAAAAATAATGTCTACTGCACTACAATTACAGATTACAAATTACACAGATTACAATTACACAAACACAATCACAAAAATCCTAATAAAACAAATACCACCTAACACACCTCTGATCTATGTGATCATTAGTCAAGTTGGCCCAAATCAAACACACATCTAATCTATATGCCATAATTCATCAATCAGCTCACGTACATGTCTCCCAGATACTTTCACTAACAGTCTAACATTGCAATTTCAGGTAATTTCAGTCACAATCACAAAACCCTAATAACACAAACACAATCACAACCACAATCACAAAATCCTGATGATTCATATTAGGTTTCAAACACAATCACAAACACCATCTACCAGATTTCAAAGTAATTTCACAAACACAATTATAAAATCCTAATAACACAGACACAATCACAAAATCCTAATGATTCATATCAGGTTTCAAATTAATTTCAAATAACTTAAATAAGTGAAATGAAAAAAAAATGGAGAAACATTACTATGAGGAATCGAAGGCAAAGAGACGTGAGGGGAGGTTCGACGATGAGAGTGAGGTGAGGCCATAAGTCCGTGAGGGGAGGTTTGACAACGAGAGTGAAGTGAGGCTGAGGGTTTGTGCGTAGCAGGCTGCGGGCTGCTGCTAAGAGGCAAGGCAAAGAGATAGCGACGAGAGGCAGAGACGAGAGTGAGGTTCGACAAGAGTGAGGTCGACAATGAGAGTGAGGTCAACGACAAGTGAGATTCGACGACGAGAGTGAGGTTCAGAGAGGCAGAGAGGCGTAGACGAGAGTGAGGAAGAGAGCCTTTAGTGTTTATGAGTCATGATTTTATTCAAATTTCGTATGTGTAAAGTTATAAACTAGAGACTTGGAAAGGAAACAACGCCGTTTCCTATAAGTATTAGTAATGGTTTATTTCATTTTTTTTATATTTTTTCAAATGATCATTAAAAAAAAAAATTCTGATAGTTTGGAAAAATTTATATATATTTTTAATCCATTTAATACATAGTTATAGACTATAGTGATTTAGTTATAGTGATTATTAGACTATATAATAGTATTAATATTAAACTATTAATATTAGTTATAATGATTTAGTATAACTATATTAGTATAAGTATAATCATAGTCTATATTAGACTATTAGTATTAGTTAAGACTATATAATAATATTAACATTAGACCATTAGTATAGCTATATATTAGTATAGCTATATAATATAATTATAGTCTATATTAGACTATAAGTATAACTATAGCTATAGTGAGTTTGTTAATTGTTATATTAGTATTTGTCAATTGTTATAATGAGTTTAATTTATTATAACTATATTATTGATAGTATTACAGTGATAGTATTAGTATAGTAATTTATTTTAGTGATAATATTAATATAGTAATTTAGTAGTAGTAATTAGTAATACTATATCATTAATTTATATGTAATTATTTAGTATAGTGATTATTTAGCTATATATAATATATCAGTATTAGTTATATATTAGTATAGTTATAAATAAAATGTTATTAATAATTTAAATATATATTTTATGTTTAAAGCATATGATAAATTAAATTTTTATTTTATAAATTATAATAATATTATCTTATATATAATTATATTAATAACATATAATCAAACAAATTACAAATATTCATATTTAGATTAACATTTTGTGTCATAATTTATAAATTATAATATGAAATTATTTCATATATAATTATAAATCATATATAAAACTTATATATATAAAATTATATAATTATATAAATATATATTATATATAACACTTATATATATAAATTATATATAAAAAATATTTTGTATAAAACTTATATATATATATAAAATATTAATTTTTAAATTTTTTTTCTCAACCGGTCCAGTTCCGGTTCCTGAAACCTCGGAATCGGGACCGGACCGGGTCCAGCCGGTTTTACGGTTACAAGAACTGGTCCGGTCTGGTTTTCCGGTTCAAATTTACACCCCTAGGTGAGGTGATCTTACCTTGTTCTATTTGACAACAAAACCATTTTCAAGTATTTTTAGGTATTCTCATATATTTCATTCCTAAACATCACTCAAATACAATACATTTTTCAATTTTTAATTTTTAATTTTTTCATCTAATCATTACTTAATCAATATAATTTCTCAAACTCTAAAACAAAACATAAAAAACAATACTACTTTTTCAAGTTTTAAAACAAAAATTATATTAAAAAAATTATATTCACTTTATAATATTTTTTTTCTTACACTTCCTAAAACTTAATAAAATATCTTAACTTCAATAATTTCATTATTATTTACAGATATATTGAAATATTCTAAATATATAAATGGACCCTTAAGGCTTCTTTATCATTTTAATTTTTATTTATTGTTTGATTATTAGTTTCTAAAATGATGTTATTATTTTTTTCACACGTGTTATTTTATCAATGAAGCTACGTGATATATTTAATGGAAGTTTAACGGTATGATATAGTTTGATATAATATAATTTGTAAAATTTAAAATTTAGAATTTACTTTTTAAAATTAAATTATGTCACATAAATAAATAATATGTAGTATAAAAATTTTTAAATAAAATTATTATTGACCTTTCACATCACTGGAATGTTAGGAAGTGATTTATTTTTTTTACAAAAATCAACTTTTAATTTTTTTATAAATTAAAATCTTATATTCTAAATAAATAAATAAATAAATAAAGGCGTGTGAGATGTGAAAATAGTAATAGCTTTTGTTGCAAGTTGGAAGAAGGTGAAAGTCAACTACCATATATAAAAGAGAAAAAGAAATATATAACGAAGGACCCTCTACAGCCCTGCTCCCACTCCCGCTTCCCAGTCCCGTTTATGTAAAATTTTGTATTTTTGTATTTTATTTTTTTATATATGTATTTTTTTAATACTGTAAAATATTTTTTTAAAAAATAAAAAAATTATAATATTATTAAAAAACACTTACTTAATTACTAAATAAAAAGAAAAAAATTAAAAAAATATATAGAGGAACTGGGAGCGGAAAACTTTATCCTATAATGAAATGAAATGAAAACCAATTGGATGGCGAAACCTGTGCAAATGACAAAAATCCATCACGTGGGATATCTGACATCCACACATTATCCTATTCCTACCACCTACGACTCTGCTACTGATTTCTCTTGTCTGGCGAGAGCAGTGATTTCAGGCTTTGTTAAAGATTCATTATTTAACGAGAAAACATATTTATAATTTTATCTGAATTTAATTAAATTTCTCTGAATTTAGTTTAATTGCAATGTCCAAAAAATGGAATCAACATGGTTTATTTAATGTAAAAAATTAATCTTTCAATCCAAATGCAAATAGGCTGTACATTTTCTGAACTTAGAGATGTTTTACACTTTACAATTGGAATATAAAGTTTAAAATATCTATTAATTAATTAAAGGGTAACAAATTACAATTGTTTTTATTTGTATTTTGTCGTTTTCTCCCTGTTTTTGTTACCAAACTTCATCTTTTTCAAAAATTCTACTATTTCATTACCTCACAACTCAAATTCTATAAAAAAAAACACTTTATGACAAATTCTAGTATTCATTACCCAAATTAGAAAAGAAAAAAAGAAAATAATTATCAACCATCTTATATAATTAAATTTTGCTAGGTACAAGCGAGTTCATGCATCATATCGCGTATCGATAATTTTTTTAATTTAAAAAAAAATGAAAAAAAAAATTTTGAGAGAAAAAAAAAATCTCCTATATCATAAAAATTATTTTTATTTTTAATTCACATCATTTTATTAAATATATATATTATATATCAATATTAATATATAAATTAGTATACGAACTTATTTGCAATAAAATTTTTCCTATATAATTAGATGATGATGCAAGATGGTAAATCTAGCGGTACGTGCGCATGGGTACTATACGTAGTGGCAGATGGAATAATATGGCACTTTTCTTTGTAGTCAACGTTTATTTATTGCGTTCTTCCGGTGATGATCAGCTGATAAGCTAATTTTAGTATTTGCAATTATTATTGTAATTTTTTAATCTTATTCTTATCATTTTCACGTTGAAAAAAAACCTATCTTTCATTCTGGAAAATCCAAAATCCGAAAAAAATATGTCACTACGATCATCTCTTATCGATCCATGCATTCTCTCACTAGAGTAAAAAAGTACCTTATATACTGTAGGCGATTCATTCATCCACACAACACGTGTATATAAATATATAGCAAAACTCTATTCAAATATATAGGTTCAGAGCTTATAACTTATACTTTAAGTAAAAAGTATTAATATTAAAAATCTATTTACTTATTAGTAACCATGTCTTTCAAACACGATACATTTGTTTGTAAACAAATTAAAAAAAGTATCTTTTAATATTGAAAAGACAATTATTTAATTTTTTAAAGATTATGATCATATTGTTGAAAGTTTAAAAATTATAATTTCTTAAAATTATATGAGTATTTTTACAGCCTATTGACTGTCTTTTTAAAACTCCAATTACGTTCCGTATTATTCGGAAAAATACGTTAAAAAAAAATACAAAAATGATGTTTTTCTTCCAATGTATTTTTTAACTTATTTGAGATTAAAAAGCATTTTAATATATAAAATTCAAATAATCTAATTTCTCACTCTAAAGTTTTTAAGGTTATTTAAATATTTTTTAAACTCCTAACGCAATTCCAAACAGGCCTTAAGTATTTCACATCAACTAATAACTATTCTAAAAAATTATTGATATTTGGACTTTTTTTTTAAAACAACTGAGTCCCATAATAATAAGTAGCGTGTTAATATAAATAGGCCAAAACTCAAATATATATAAAATACAACTTATACAATGAAACTCTTCCAATTACAGATTGTCCCTACAAGTACAGCCACCTAGTGCAACCTCAATTTTCTGCCTCTCCTTGACCATTATATAATTTCCTTTTTTAGTTGGGTAGTGTTTCCAATCGCAGTTCTCATCAACTATATATTTATTTTCACGTTTAACTAAATGCTTCAATTCAAAGAGATATAAACAGCGATAAATGCTCATGTGCAGTCTACAATACATAAAAATACCGTCTATTTCTTTATAATGTTATAATCTTGCGGGGGGCACAAATACCCTCTGGGAGCCACCATTGGACAAATAAGTGGGAATTGAATTTGCATTGAGTACATGCTACAGCCAAGCCATGAAAAGTGGTGCCACAAGTATCACACGGAGCAGAGTACTCGTTCTTCTGGACAATAGTGACAGGATGTTCATGTTGACGACATGTGAAGGTTCTTCCAAACTTTATGCGCGAATACTTGCCAATAACACAATCGGGATGTGCAGCAAAGTCGCATTCCTTACAATAGTAGAACCACTTCCTTGAGTCTCTACTTTCCTCGCAAATAAAACAATAGTATTCTCCAGAATCGTCTTCAACACTATACGTGAGTGTCAAGTAATCATGTAAATCATATTCATACCTAACTCTATATGGAAGAGTTGCACATCTAAAACACAAGCCGAACGTCTCGCATTTTTTGCATACAAATAAGTGAGAAGGACGATACTCATCATAACAGCCATTGCATACTATTCGATCACGATTCAAACCTATGAAGAGGGAGTGTTGGTGACCTTCATGCTTTAGAGTTTCCGGAAGAGAAGCGCATTGAATATCGACTTTGTACTTGCATAAGTCACATTTATAACAGAAGCCATGTTGAAAACGGCTACAAGCAAAACATCTGAATATGCCACTTGGGGAAGGTGCCTGTGAGAGGAGGGTGAGTGGGTGTCCGTGAAAAAGGGACTGTTGCTTCTTGGGAAGAAGTTTGGTACAGCTACGGTGTAGAAAGAAGTTACATTGCTCACAGCTGTAAAACGGGGGGGAGATTGAAAGCATACATCCCTCGCAAATCTTATCATCCTCGAGCTCCTTTTTACTGATGATTAATTTGTGTTCATGACTAAAATGTTTGATCTCCGAGACCAAATCAGATTCGCAAGGTACCGACTCTGTGGTTGGGTCCATCCACTCACCTTCATACTTTTGTGCGCATTGCAAGTGGGCAGCATAACTGCAATCTTGACAGTAATAAACTCCGTACTTTGTTTTTACCTTTCTATGGCAAAGTTTACAGAATATGTCGTCCTTCTCCTCTACCATTTGATGAAGAGAACATGTGAGAGTGAGAGAGTGATTATGTACAGTTGTACTGATGGTGCGTGGATATCGAGTACATTTTCCGTGAACCAAGAATCGACAGAGGCTACAGAGGTAAGCAACGTCTTTGGTTTCCTCACCACACGCATCGCAAGTGAATTGGATCTGCTTCAAGATGGGGACGAAGTCATGTCGGTGACATTCATCGATGCTATTTCGCCAGCGGGAAACGCATCTAATGTCGATGTCAAATTTGCATTGCTTACAACTGTAAAATAAGCGTATGCTGCAATTCTCGTAGCAACCATCACAAGCAACATATGTTGATGGCGCACAGAGAATAAGGGTGTGGTTTTGGTGCAAAGGGTGGTGTATTTCGAGGGGCGGTTCATTGCATGATTTATGAAGTAGGAAGTTGCATTCGGAGAATTTGTAGCCGGAACCCAACACTGGTTCCTGGCACCTCGAGCAAACAGCTTCCTTGTTCCCATCATTTTCCAGATCTTCTTTGAAGACCAACGGATGCTCATGGATGAAATCAATATAATTTACTCTTGTCTCCTCCATCTCCTCTCTCTCTCACACGCACACATGCAAGAACATCTGCATTCGTGATGGTTGGACAAAGGCATAAAGCCACGGTCAAATCCAAGACATAGCCCCAGTGACAATAAGCAATTAAATTTAAAATTAGCAATTGATATAATCTTACATCGAAAGCTTTTTTGGAGTAAGAGCCTGACCTGGAGGAATTGCGGATGTTTAGGACGCTGATTGCCGATGACGTTAAGGATTGGAGTCCAAATGGGGCAAATGAAGATCGATCTCAAGGTGTAGGCTAGAGAAGAAGAGTTCAATACACGTCTGACCAAAAAATCAGAGTTTAACGTTGAGAAAAATATACTGTTCACACCAAGCTTCTTCTGGTGTCGTCAGTATATCAAACCATCACAAAACAGGTCTATCCTCGATTTTACTGTCACTATGTATATAGAGTAACCCGCTTTAGCCTTTTGATGATGAAAAGTTTGAAAAAAGCAATAGACATCAGATCTAAGATCGGGAAGTTACAATAGATGGGGAAAAACTGGCAAAGAGATAACAGGTCTAAGGAAAGAGAAAATACAACTATTGTAGATGGATTGCAACAAAACTACTTAGAACTAGAACTGCAAGCAAGTTATGTGAACTGAAGCTGGGAAAATACTTGATAAAAAAAGTACCTGCTCGTTGTGCTTTGAGAGAGATACTAAAGGTAGTGAAAATATTACTTCATCCTTGTCATCGTGTTTAAATGGATCACAGATCCAGTATCTTGCTGAAAAAAAAAAACAAAAAAGGTCAGTACTTTAGTGCTTTTCCTTTTTTGGTTTTTTTGCATGATTCATTGACTTCAACTCATCCTTTTGTCGTTTCATCCTCAAAAGATAAGCACCGGTTTAATATATAAAATTATTTTATTTCATTTCAATTTATTATTATAATTTTTTTAAATTTTTATATAAAATATAATAAATTTTTTAATTTTTTAATTTTTTAAATTTTAAAATAAAAATTATATTTTAATAATAAAATATTTCATCTCATTTTATCTCATTTTAAAATATTAAAAATTATATTTTAATAATAAAATATTTCAAGATCACTATTGAAATTACCTGTACAGCCTCTAATTACAGAAATAGTAATGGTTGGAAAAATAATCAGGTACCTAGATTATTAAATTGGGATGTTAAATCTTTGAACTGTCAAACTAAACGGAGTACTTGATTACATATTCTTCCTATGCAAGTTTTTACACAAGCTTAAGGACGTCTGTCATGTCTCTTAAGTTGATGGCAATCCATTCCTCCCAATTTTTGAGTGATGAAAAATATAGATTCCGAGGGTAATGGAGGGATAGAGAGTTTACTTTCTTCCGTTTCACATTTCACACCAATATTGTCCGTAAGATTTATTTTGCACAATTCACACCAATAATCTGTTTGGTCACCGAGAAACTGCAGGAAAAGAAGTTTTCCTCTTCTACTTGCTCATGTATATTTCTTCAGTTTTGAAGAACTTTAATCCTCTACTTTTTATGCATATTTTTTGGGTTTAGAGCAGCGTAACGCTCTAACTTTTTCAGTACCCGAGAGAAAGAGAGGTGTTGCCATAGGTTACCTCCTATGGGTGGGTTTGGGATTTGGGGGAGCCTTCTCCCGCCTGCAACGCATCGAATAATGGTTGTTTCGATAACTTTTTCTTTGTCTTTTTGATTTTTTAATTATAGAATAGGTAAAGATTGAAGTTAAAAGTTAGAAAACGATGTTCTTACATACTATTTTATATTGGGATCTTATTAAATCCCGAAGCAGTCTAGCCATAAGAAGTTCATGACATTTTTTAACTTGGCAAAACTTTTAAACCCAAAATCATTTGTATCCACGTAAGTCCATTCAAGGAGAGATTTTGTGTTAATTGATTTGTTACGAGGAAAAAAAAAAAAAAACAAAGAGTTACAAAATAAAAAGGGTAAGAATTAAAATTAAAGGTCAAGGGAAGAGCGAGGAGTAGTTCAGGTGGAGTAGACATCCAGTCAAAGAGTCCATTAGGAAAGTGCTATTTCGGTTCATTTTGGCAGCATCGTCATTTATTTCAGTTTGGAAAGTCTACTTCAAAACATGAACTGGTAGAGGCTCTGACATATTACCAATATGCCTAAAAGAGGAAGTAATTCCGAGAAAGAGGAACGGTGGTGGCTGCAGCACAGGTAAGAACCTCACCATCGGCTGTGACCGTGTATGTCTCTGGGTCCACCGTGATGTTTGGAAGAGCATTGTTGAGTTTCATGTCAGCTTTGGTTAGCTGCCTAACCTTGCTCACAGCTTCTACTCTCTTGTTGAGTCCGTATGCGGCTTTAACTCCAATATTCAAAGCTGCCTGTTTGTAGGGGAGATAAAAGAAAGGAAAACAAACACAAACTTAATTACAAGAAAGAAAGCGAGGGAAAAAAAAAGAGAGAGGGAGGGGAGAGGGCAAAGTAGAGATTCATGCCTTGCTGACAAAAGCAATGGAGTGAGCACTTCCAGCCTTCCCAAATGCTCCAAACATGGGCCTCATCATTACCTGAAAACGTTATCGCAGTAAGAAATGAGCTTGATGCCATTTATCCTGAATTCTCTGTTCTAATCTCAGCAGAACCACTGAGATTACTGTCAGAATCTGAACAAGATTTTTCTTCATTCATGCAATCTATAACTTTCTTTTGAGTCACCGCCCCCCCCCCCCCCCCCCCCCCCCCCCCCCCCCCCCAAAAAAAAATCGAATGCAATTTTTCTAACCATCCAAAAGTATGTGAGACCTTTTAATGGTTGGAAGTTCTCTAAGTAGGTTCACTTATGTCTTTAAGTTTTAATTAGTTCATGCATCAAAGTTGGGCACAACCGGCACCTCTGAGTCAGATTTATTATCAAGTTGCAGGTCAATGTTCCAACCCAACAATGAGACGATTTCAAACTGTGGGATGTAATTTCCATTGATGTAGTCAACATTTTATAATATCATAAATTCAAAACAATTGCTCGATGTGGATAAACCATGCTCATCAATCTGTCGTATAACATGCTCCAGAATATAGAAGTCAAAGGAAACTTTACCGGTTCAGGTGTGGGAATGCTTGCGTTTGGATCGCCCATATTAGCCCACGCAACTGCACCACCTTTTACTATCATTTCTGGTTTTGCACCAAAGAAGGATGGCTTCCACAGAACAAGATCGGCCAACTTTCCCACCTGGAGAAACAAATGTTACTAGGAAAAGGGGAAAAATTGATACACTTCATATTAATATAAGAACAATGTTAGAACTTTTGATAGATCATCCAGAACCCACTGGATCCCATCTTCAAGTCAACTGCAATGTCACGATTTGACAGAATTACTGACTGCAGTCAACTATATCCAGATTTTGTGATTAGGGTATTGGTATCAACTTACTGCGAATGGGTTGGCTTCCTATATTGGATACGTTTAGGGGGGGAACCAACCAACCACTGATGAATTAATCAAAAACCGAACGAGACTGAATCCAAGTGTATGAGTGAACAAGATAAATGTGATACATATACTTTTATTTGGCCCACATTGTATTGAGCTCTTAGATACTAGAACTAGCATACCTCAACTGAGCCAACATATTCAGAAAGCCCATTAGCTATGGCAGGATTTATTGTGTATTTAGCAATGTAACGCTTGATACGAAGATTGTCATTGTCTGGTCCACTAGGGTCAATCGACCCTCTTTGTAACTTCATCTTGTGGGCAGTTTGCCAAGTTCTGCTTATCACCTGGTAACAAAAGATTTTGCAAGACCTCTTCAGATACGAAGACTATTAATGCTGTCATATATAAACATCTGGATAAAAAAGACAATATGAGCCACAATAATTAAGGGAAGATTGATAGGACAAACGTTAAGCAGAATTCATCTGTTGGAGTGCACTCAAGAGAATGCTAACATCCCATTGTTAAGTTGCAAACTTAATATAAGATCATAACTTGTCAACACTAGAGCTTAGCAACAAGCACTTCATTTTATCATGAGGTAACCCTGTCCTACATCCTCAGTAGGATTTGTGTTGTACGTTTGCCAGTCATGTTGAGTGGCTGTATCAGCACCCAGAGCCTGTCTCCATACATTGGAAGATGATTTTTCTTAGTTACCTTTAAAAACAGTGAATGTATCTTATCAATCAGAATAACTTGAAATCCACAGTATCAACTAAGCTACCAGGTCTCACGATGTTCTAATGTTTGGTTGACTGTTTTATCAGACAAGTTCAGACCATCATTGCAAATACTAACAGAATTATTCCAACAAAAACCTCTGCGAGGGAACGAAAAGAGTAAAAAGAAAAGGAATTATTAACCTCTCCAATGCGACCCATAGCTTGTGCATCGGAAGCAATGATGCTAATTGCCCCCATATCATGCAAAATATCCTCTGCAGCAATTGTTTCAGCCCTTATCCTTGATTCAGCAAAAGCCACGTCTTCTGGAATATCTTTATCGAGGTGATGGCAGACCATCTGTATGTATTAAAACCCAATTGATAACTGGAGATTCAGGTTGCACACTGTATCATTATTTCCATTATTTTTGCATACCAGCATGTCAAGATGCTCATCTATAGTGTTGAAAGTAAAAGGCCGTGTGGGGTTCGTAGATGATGGCAGGACATGTTTTACACCACATACTTTAATGATATCTGGAGCATGACCACCACCAGCACCTTCACTGTCCCAAAGAATCAAGGAAGTAGGACAACCATCAAAAGCTGGAAAGGTTGAAAATAAGGCAAAAAGTAAAAAGTAGATGAACTTCTTGACTCCTATCAACAAGAGAAAGAATTAAAATCACCTAAAATGCTGCAATCAGTCATAGTTATCAGTCATGACAACCTGAAGCTTAGGAAGGATAGGCAGCAATATGTGAAAATCTGAACTATGGAAAGGGTGAGAAAGTACTCCCCGTATGACCAAAAATGGCAAGACGTCAAAGCCACTTTTAAGTAAAATTCCCATCAAGGGGTATCACGGAACATAATTCCTCAATAAACAAATACAAAACATTGATGGCTTTGATATCACTGTGTTATGCAAAAGTAACATTTTAGTTGGCTAACAATAAAGAAGAGGGAGGACGAAAAAAGTCAATAACATATAAGGACATAGAGTAAGTCCACATTGAAGACAGTCAGGAAACCATTTTTCTTACAAAGACAGAGTATAAAAGGCAGTGGCAAACACCAAATCCAAGACCCAATACACAACAACTCAGTCACTCATAAAGAGAGCTATCTGTTAACACTAATTAACTTAGTCCAGCTATTTTCTTCTCTCTATGTTTAGAAAGTGCCGACACGTATATATAGACCAGGCGAAACTTTACCCATGGTGTGAAGAAAAGGAGCCTCAGTCATGTTGCTCCTGTAGAACTAAATTACTGTATGCAACAGCCAAAAAAAAAGACGAGATTGACCGAAAAATGCATTTAATGCCTTGCATAAAGAGCTATAATGCTATAACACCGTGGTGGTAAACTAGCCCACTAATGTCAAGAAACCAACAATGTCTTCTAAGGCAAAAGATTGTCATGAGGCAAAAAGGTGGCAAAGAAAATTCCACAAATCCAGCTAGCTTGAACTCCAAGAACGACTTGGAGAGGCTGCAGAACCATCTGAGTAGCGGCTTCTTAGCCCAAATAAATGGTCGGCTATGTTGCTGTGGCTTTCGGGCATAATAATTTTATAAACCTATTCTTATTCTTATTTATCATCATTTTTTACACGAAATCTAACTTAGAAGACTGAAAACAAATGCCACAAGTATGCACATGCAGTTTTTTTTTTTTTTTCTGGTTGATATTGCAAGCAGCATGCAAATTGTACCTGTGATAGGTATGAATAGTTCTTCCTTTAAATGCAGCAATAGAATGTTCAACAAATCCCGATTCATTCAAGGTGTCCGTGTGGATATTAACCTGTCCAAAAAACAGATGAAAAAAATTTGGGGAGTGATGTTGAAACTCAAAATGGTTTACATAAATGCAAAAGAAATATTCAAAACATAAAAAGTGCCTGGATGTCATAATGTTCTGCAACATTCAAAGCATTGTCTATTGCGGCAGGAGTAGTTCCCCAGTCCTCATGCAGCTTCAGTCCCATTGCCCCGGCTCTAATTATTTCATGCAGTTCATCAGGTTTTGCACTGTTCCCCTGAAAAACAAAGATAATAACAGAAGAAAAGTAGAAGAAATCGATAGGGATAGAAGAAAAAAGAAGAAACCCCGGGGGAAGCACTAAGCAGGAAAAGATTTTAGAATTCAATGTTTGCGCTGCCCATTCATATACATAATGACTAGTAAAAGGTCTTCCTTAAATGTGTAAAGGGGGAAAAAGCAGAGACAAATTTATGAAACCTATAACAAATTGAGCATACTTTTCCCGTAAAACCAAAATTTAGAGGCATCTCGTCAGTTGATTGCAGCATTAACTTCATTTGTGATATTGCTGGAGTACAAGTTGTCGCACGCGTTCCATCAGCAGGTCCCGTTCCTCCTCCAACTAATGTTGTGGTTCCTACATATAATTATGTTTCAGAAAAATGAAGTAAAAATTACGGAGAGATGATTGTTTCAGTAATTTTCGTTTACATCCAGAGGTTACTCAGATTGCTAAGGGACAGACACCTGAACTCTAGGCACCAAAAAAAATGTACTTCATACAAGCATGTCAAGCAGTAATGAATGATAACGTGCAACCGGCCCAAAAATATTTGAGTCTGATTCGCTTCAAGTTATTAATTAAGTTTGATACTATGGAATCGAAAAAGCATCTATGCTGTCCAGATATAACATAAGCATAACAAGATGATTGAGCTTCAATACTTTTGTCATCTATATTTAACATGCCACCAATTTTATGAAAGTACAGACACATACCAGTAGTTAAATATTGATGTTTGCAAGTTTCCAGTATAGACACATATCATCTATATTTAACATGCCACCAATTTTATGAAAGTATAGACACATATCAGTAGTTAAATATTGATGTTTCACAAAAAAGTATTTCCAGTTGGGTAGCTCACCACTTGATATAGCTTCATATGCCAATTGAGGGCATATGAAGTGGACATGACAGTCTATGGCTCCCGCAGTTACAATCATTCCTTCTCCCGCAATAACCTCAGTGTTAACCTTATTATTGAAAAGGGATGAGTATGTGCAATTAAAATGGTGGGTAATTGAACCATCAATACTATCTGCACTGTGAGTATGGCATTTACCCCTATAATATTTGAAAATACACCATCCATGATGTCTGGATTGCCTGCTTTCCCAAGGGAAACAATAAGACCATCCTTGATCCCAATATCGGCCTTAAAAATTCCACTATAATCAATTATCACAGCATTTGTAATAACTGTATCCAAAGAAACAGCAGGTGGATGCCCACATGACTGGCCCATTCCATCTCTTATAACCTTCCCACCTCCAAAGACACATTCATCACCATAAATGGCAACATCTCTTTCAATTTCAGCATACAGGTTTGTATCACCAAGCTTAATTTTGTCACCAGTGGTAGGGCCATACTTGTTGACATATTCCTCATGAGAGATTATTTTGCTGAAAGCGGAATGTTCTCCAGTAAAGCCTTCACTGCAAATTCAGTTTGAGGTAAGGCTTTTGCATTTATCCTTATCATTAAATGGAACAATTTACTTATTCAACCAATCCAATTGATATCACAAAATAAAGTGAAACAAGCAGGCACACAATTGGCCAACAGAACGCCTAACCTAGCATTATTTTCTTCCAGATTCCCAAAGTCTCTCAAGTTTACAGCTCCCATGACTTCTCTAAATTTAGCATGATCAACTGGACCATCAGCAATGCCATGTCCCCCTCTGATCACTTTCTTACCTCCAATGCTTACAAGTATGACACTTTTAGTTTCCCCAGGCTGGCCAAACAAAACATTTGTAGTACTAAGAATGCATAGAGTCAAATAGTCAAATAGCAGAACATGTCTGAACACGTTGATGTAATAAGGGAAAAATAAAACAGTATTCAATTACAATATGATTTAAAAAAACAAGAAATATTTTGCTAGGGAAAAAATTTATTACATATGAAAGTCATAAAAAGCCAAAAATATAGGCAGAATATTAATGTACAGAAGATAAACCACCCCAGAAGTTTTTGCTGTATTTTCTTGGATAATAGCAAATACTTAAAAAACAAAAATATCAATGAAGGCTGCAAGTTCAACCTCGAATCGTGTAGCTGTCCCTGCTGGTATGTTTAGGCGCATGCCATATGCTTTCTGTCGATCAAAAATCAAGTAGGGATTCACCTCAATAAAGTGATAGTGGCTGCCAACCTGAAACATCGTGGATTCGGTTTTCCATATATTTACTCAGATAAAGAAAATATATATGAGATGTTTACATGCTCAACCTGTCATATAAATTGGATGATTCAATATTTTGACACAAATCACTATGCAAAACAAAGTATGTCCATACAACAAGAATCTTAAATTTTTCATTCCTGACTGATGCTGTGTGAAATCACCACTTGTCTCAAAAACTTAAACTGATGGAAAGAGGTAGATTTTATTATTTTATATCTTAGCACTCCCCCTCACTTGTGAGCCAGACTTTCCCTCAATGAGTAGGCCCAACAAGTGGAATATTTAATTAAATAGGGTAAAGTGTAGGGTCAAGGTTCGAACTCAGACCTCTGCTCTAATACCATGTAAAATCATCACTTGTCACAAAAACTTAAGCTGATGGGAAGAGGTAGATTTTATTATTTTATATCTTAACATGCTGCAAGTAAGAACTACCCAAGAAAAACAATTATGTATGGTATTTGGCGTCTAATTGGTGAGAGGTCTTTGCTATGGTGTGTACCCAATCTCATTGACACCCGCTGTATGCCAGCAACGCCCTATCCTAGACCCATGTTTGATGTGAGGATCTCCAAAACTGTCTACGCCCCAACATAAAATAGACTCGCAACTGACTGTCAACCACGTAAGCTATACAAACCAATTCAGACTACAGAAAGGGTTTCAACTCTCCAAATAACATAGAAAGCTGAAAAAGTAGCAGCCTGCCAGTCAAAATATCTTCGAATGATTTTTTGCTTCAAATAAATATCACAATGCAGTATTATAACTCAGAAAACATTCCGAGTTCCATCACCAAATTCTGAAGCTGCAACGGAATATAATAGGAAGATGATTGCAGTTAAGTAGATAATTTCCAACTAAATAACCATGGATAAATGCAAATGAGGGAAAAAGGAAAAGACGAGGATCCCGCAAATATAAGGATTAATAGGTTAAATGAAACACCTGAACTGGCCTGTCTCCAGTGTTGACAACTCTGAGGATTACTGCTTTTTTTCCATGATTAAGTGTAATATTTCCACCTCCAAAGATAATCTCACCAGGAATTTTATTATCTTCTACCCAAGGAAACTTTTCTAGAGAAGGAACTGCAGAAACAAAATGCTATTTCAGCCATGCAGATTCAACTCTAAACGTGGTGCATACTCTAAAAAGTTTCTCACAATTAATTGAAAAATGAGAACACGACGAATTTTATTTTATACATGCACGTAAAGGAAGGGAACAACACCTAGAAAGTGTTTATCAATCACCACAAAAAGCTCATGGATTACTAGAAAATTTAACTTCCCAATTGAGGATCTTCATGTATGGAAAATATTGGTTTAATTCTGATTATGTCCTCAAGCTTTTTTTAAGTTAAATCCCAAGGATGCAAAGTGCCACATCCAGAGACAACAGATGGAGAGTAAGATTTAAATTCTCCATAGGATGCTTCTGCTGACAATAACCTTTTTCCTTCCAAAAACCATATTATTACTAGGCATGATGCTGATGCTGTATTATAGTACTATTACCGCTACACAATCAAGGATAAATTGCTTGTGAAAGAAAGTAGTTCCAAACTTTAAAATACAGGGCATGCCCTTACCTGGAAGAAAAGAACCATGTAGAGCTAGCTCCAGATTTCCATGTTCACTAGCAATTGCATCATGAACGGTGATTAACTTAGTGCCATCAGGAAAGGTCCCTTCAACCTACAATTAAATTAACTTGATAATGCAGTTCAAAGCAAGTTTCTTCCTTTTTTTCTCTTTTGATGTTCTCTCTTTTTTGCAGGGGAAGAGGAGGGCAGAGTTTCAGGGTATAACAAGGTGGAAGTTTGATACATGTTTATCATCACGTAATATGTTTTAAGCTTTTCAAGCCTCAAATCAACAAGTAAACAGAACAAAATCCAATCAACTTTCATACCCTAAAGGAAAATGTACCAGTAAATATTAACTTTCTCAGGTAAATCGCTAGCTCGAATTATTGAAAAAATAAAAAGGAAACTAAAAACTCAGCATCCCTAATTGATGAGTTCACAGGAAGGTTCAATAGTAATTTGGAACATAATCACTTTATACCTGTACAGAATCCAAAAGATATGGTACAGCAGGAAGAACTTGTCTCCTGTTAACACACAAGGCAACATTTAGTTTCTATACGTCGGAACCTCTGATGATTCACAATGGAATCAATACTTAAAACAAGCTACTATGAACCAACTCTGTGCCTTGTACAACCAACATTAGAGAAAACCAAATTATACATACAATTGACAATACTACCTGGAAAATTATTCGTATATATGTATGTATGGATTTGTTTGTGTATCTAAGTCTGTACCAAAGCTGTGTACAAACAAGTGAACAACGTCATAACAAACATGTAACATACAGAATTCACAATAATACCTTCCTAAAAGTTGTTTCCCAACGTCCATCAACTCCGCCACCGATTTATCACCATCGCGTACGAACTCCAGAATCTTCAAAAATAAAAATAAATAAAAGAAATGAAATTAGTGGTAAATCACCAAATTCTTATTCTCCATGTTCCAAAATACACAGCAAAGATGCAGCTCACTCAGTATCTACACAAGGTTTATACAGCGCATATATTTATTTCTACTTCACGTTTGGTACAGTGCCTCAGAATTATACAGCACCTGCGTAGCAATGAGAGCCACAGCTTCAGTGTAATTGAGTCTTAGACCACGAGCGAGACGCTTCTGTGCTAGGTACCCGGCATTGTGAAGACACAGTTTCTCCACCTCTCTCGGTGTGAGTTTCATATTCCAGCACTCACTCTCGAGTCAATGCCTTCACTATCGCGTTTCTTCCTACGGGAAGCAAAGAATTCCTGATCGACCAAGCAACTAAATCAGCAATTTATCTCATCTTAATCGAAAATCTAAAAGAAGACGTAATCGTACGAGGAAATCGAAGATATAGATATAAGTCCAGGTAAATGACAGGAGAATTTGGACCAAGATTCCTGTGGGAAAATTGGGGAAGATATGGGAGTGTACAGTTGAACTTTGAAGTTTGAAATAGTGCGGTCCGATGTTGCACATGGAGAGAGAAGAAACGTGAGTGCTTCGAACTTGTACGGTCCGACGTTGGCCTGACAGGAGAAAAAAACAGAAAAACTTTACTGCAAGCAACTTGTATCAATATCGATATATAATATATACGTTTAATAAAATGATGTGAATTAAAGATAAAAATAATTTTTATAATATAAAAGATTTTTTTCTTCTTTTAATTTTTTTTTATTTTTTTTAAATTAAAAAAATTATCGGTGTGATATGATATACGAACTAGCTTGTATCTAACAAAATTCGAAGAAAAAAAGCAGGATGCTTTCTACCGATGTCAATGGTTATGAGGTAATTTTGCAGTTACATTATTTTATTAATGGAAAATGTTAATTATATTTTAAAAAATTCTTATAAAAAAATTTACTTCACGCTAATAATTATGAAATTTAAATTTTAAATTAAAAAAAAAAATGATAAAATAAATCTATTTTATACATAAATTATAAGTACACTTAGCATTATTTTTATTTAATTCTCTTGAACTTAAGATTATCAAAATTTAAAATTTGAGTTAAAAATGTGATGTAATATTCTTCAAAAATGGTAAACAAAGTGAAGTTTTCGAGTCTTGAATGATTATCTTTTTCGTTTTTGAATTTTAGACATTACCTTTTTTCTTTTTAATGTTTACAATCTTTCAAAATATGTCATTTAGTTAAAATAAGATAAAAATAAAAGAATTCTTATAAAAACCTCAGAAGTTCGTTCAAAATTTTGCAAAATCTGTTGGTCACTCAGCAAAAATAAGAGTCAAATTTATTTCTTATAAGTAACTTATATTTTCTAGACAAGTAATAATTTAAAATATATCAAGATTTTGAAAAAAGTGATAATGTAATGAGTCGTGCTACACAGAAATTCTACATTTTGTATATTATTTAAAAATATGTAATTTTATTTTTTTATCTTCATATTTCATATTTTTATAAAAATAAAATTATAAACTTTTAAGTGGTATACATGTAAAACTTATGTTCAAAATTTTTCTAATTTAATATTTCTATACGAAAATGAAATGAAATAATCAGTAGATATGTTTGTAAAGAGTCACGCTGTTCAAGGTACCGACCCATTAAAGAAATAGAAAGTCTATTTTATCTTTTCAAGTTGACATTTCTATTTAATCGTTAGTCAAAATTTTTTTTATTTAATGATTAAAGAAATAATTTTAAATATATTAATATATTTTTTTATTTTTTAAATATATTTAAATATATTAAAAAAATATGAAAAAAAAAAATTTACACTAGACATACCATCCAACAGTTAAAATAGAGCAGCATAGTAGCCGCACTAAATGCCAGTTTTACTTTAAAGAAAGCAAAACGACAAGGAGAATCTAATCAAATCTACATTGTATATATAGGATCTATATTGCATATCTTGATTCAAGACATCGTGCTGTCGTCTAACTCGTATATTTTTACAAATGAGATAAAATTAAAATTAAAAATTAAATAAAATATTATTAAAATATATTATTTTAATATTATTTTATTTTAAAATTTAAAATAATTAATAATTATATGAGATAAAATAAAATAAATTAAAATGAATTGTTAAAACCAACGAGGGCAGACGGGCACGCGCATGCTCTGCCCTCAACTGCCGTTTCCAAGAGTCTTTATTATTAATTTTTTAAGGGTCATGATCTGAGATCTCTTCTTTTTTTAATAATTTTTTTGTTTCATTGGTTTTAATTTTGTAATATTTTTTGACGAATATTTCTTCAGATATTCATCAAATGATTTAAGGAAAATTTCAACTTGTTAAAAACTAATCTCAAAAGCT
The DNA here is from genome assembly GCF_004785595.1 of Juglans microcarpa x Juglans regia. Classification (NCBI taxonomy): domain Eukaryota; kingdom Viridiplantae; phylum Streptophyta; class Magnoliopsida; order Fagales; family Juglandaceae; genus Juglans; species Juglans microcarpa x Juglans regia. The sequence continues at coordinate 9,214,055 of NC_054598.1, read as the reverse complement.
AAGAAATTCATTTAAAAAAAAAAAAGTAAACAGAAACCAAGACCTAAAGAATGAAAAATTTAAAAACTATGAAAATATATTTAAAAAGGAAAAATCAGAGAAAACAAACAATTACAAAATCCTTAAACGAGATTTGTAGCGATCGAGAATGGTTGTGCTATCATCTGACCGAACCCAAAATTACTTAGGAAAAAATCTATTTATTATCTATTTTTTTATCATTCTCTCGTCATCTTATAATGTAGTATTAGATGATAAGTTCACAAGTAAAATATGATAAATAATTTTTAATTATTTAATAATACGTTATGGAATGATGAAAATTTAAATGATGAGTAACATTATTCAATTACTTAGATAACCAAGACAGTGTTTGAATTATGTGCAGTCTAGTAGTAATTAATTATTAGATGATTTCAAAATACAGACCTGTTATATTATAAACTTATCATAAAATGTCGTGTTAAATAAATAAATATTTATATAAATAATTGTTAACATCATAATATGTTGTAATAGTTGAGAGTACCACGTCATCTATACTCTAAACACATCTTAAACATCTACCAACAATATAATTATAATAGAGAAAATATATTTGTAATCGTGAATTGTGCAACCACCACGTAATCGTTTTGAAAAAAGTGAATAAAATATGAGATCTATATAGGAAAAAATTAATTTTTTAATAGTAAACTTCATTTTTTTTTAAATTAATTACGCGATATTTACATACTTCACGGTTATATATAGAATTACTTATTACAATATAATTACAATCCAAATAATATGTTTGGGATATAGGCAAGGGTAAGATAAGATTTGAATAGTTAGATGAGATAAGATGATTTTAGATAAAAATTAAAAATTAAATAAAATACTGTTAGAATATTATTTTTTTAATATTATTATTGTTTTGAAATTAAAAAAAATTGAATTGTTTATTATATTTAAAATAAAAATTTAAAAAAATTATAATAATGAGATAAATTAAAATAAATTTGAGTGATTCTTGAATCCAATCCCCGCGGATGATGCTTGAGTTGCGCCATGCATCAAGATTAGTACAATTTTATAATTATTTCGCATTTATTCTCCACCCAATTTTATGAATATCCCAAGAATCGATTTCACTTTTTTCTTTTAATTCTTATGAGAAATATTTCCGCTATTTTTCGATGAATAAATCTTTACAACTTTTTTATACTCTATATTTCATATTTTTTTAATTTTTTTTCTTTTATCAAATATTTATTATATGAATAATGAGTAGAAAATTTGAAATAATTTTAAAAAAATAAACTCAAAAAAAATTTAAAAAAATATTAAAAATTTAAAAAATTTAAAAAAATATGAAGTATGAAATATGGTGGAGATTGTGTAGTAAAATTTTTTCTCAATTGGATAATAATACCTTGAAAAGCGTGACACATTAAAATACTATTGATTATTTTATAAAATACTAGTTATGCTTTGAACTCTCTTGTTGTGAGTGACCCATAAATTTTGGTGTATCTACCATTCAATAGTATGTGACAGTGGACAATACCAAACACTTCCCGTTTATATTCTTAGGTCGTACGATGTGCTCCTATACATCGTGATCAGTGACGATTGTTAATCTCAAATCAATAAAAATATAATAATGATATTATGTGGTCTCATTTTATTTATATATTTTGATCATTTATGTATTAAATTTGTTAAAAATTTTTTTATTTATTGATTAAAGAAGTGACTATTAAGATATTGATGTGTTTTTTTTTAAATATTTAAATATGTTAAAAAAATGTAAAAAAATAAAAAGTAAAATTTGTATTAGTAAACACGGCCAGCAGTCAAAGTGGGCACTACCCATAAAAATATGTTACCTTCTCTTATATTTACATGAGAAAAGTGTTGCGTTCATAAAAATAATTATACAATTTTTTTTTTACAAATTGCGTATAAATTATATTTACTTTTGTTGTAAAATATCATATTAAAATACATCATTTTCTAAAATAGTCTTTTTTATAATTCATTTTATTTATGATTAAAGGACTTTCCTTTGCACCAAATTGTAAGCCAATAATTAAGAATGAACTTGATTGTGCATGATCAATATCGGTCATGCTTGATTTTGTTTTTGTTTTTGAAAATTTTAAATGATCTTTTTTTTTTTTCTTTTTGCTTTTTCATGCTTAATTATTGGCTTACAGGTGACCTATCAATGACACGACAAAATTCTAATAGATAGAACAATTTGATATTAAAAAATTTCTGTATTGTCACTTTTGTATACTTTTTGTACAATCTTGTAATTGGCTGTGTCATTTTTTTTTAATATAAAATAATTATTTTGATCAATCATATCAATAGAGTGTACAAAGAATACGTAAAAATAACTTGATTTAATATTTCGTTAAACCACTTGTAATTTGAGTTCAAGGCAAACCACAACCACCATTTTGTGTTTAAACTTTAAAACATTAAAACCCTTTTAAAAGAGACAGAATGTTGTCCATCTTTGCAGTATATGAAAATGTAATAACAAATAGCCTGAAACATTGGACTCTGTTTCTTTAGCGGTCTTATCGGATCAGACAAATAACATGGGCTTACCTTTCAAAAAAAATAATTAAAACATGGGCTTAGGTCTAATTTATTGGAAACAGTGCCACTTTACTTGTTTTGTATTGTTGCTCAGCACCTTTTATAATTGTGATTTTTATTGGGTCCCTCCCTCTGAATCTGTCTTTAATTTAATGAAATTTTGCTTTAAAAAAAATAAAATAAAAAAGGCAACCTCAGTCTAATTTTCTATGCTTCTGCAAACACCAATTTTCAAAGGACTCTACTACATGACTAGCTGGGTCTGCTATGTGAAGAGTGCACTAAATTTTTTTGATGGGTATATCAAGAGTGCACTAAATAAACAGGATAACAATCTCTGTTATAGAGTATATAGAAAACAACATGGTAAAGGAGGAAAGATGGTGTCCAGATTACCAAATGTTGTGCATGAACAATAATAAATATCATCCAGACTACTCGCAGTTTTAGCATCATTTTTCCCTTCTGGGCGGGCATGCAACTGAATATGAAAGCTGCAAAGCATTTTGCCCAGTGATAAACTACCTGGAAATGTGAGTTGGACGGCGTGTTGCCCTGCTATAGCCATTGCCTTGATGGACGGTTTTTGAAGAGTTCTCATTTCCAAATAGTGTCACAAATTTCAGAAATTTCACTGTCAACTTTTTTTATTATGCAGCCAAGTCAAATGCATCTATGAAAACTCTTAAAAACAACTGCAACTGCCTCGAAGTCAAGGCACATAAAACTTGAAAGAAAGGGGAAAATCAGCCGATCTGAGAATGTCTCAGGTTACAATAGAGTAGATGACAAAAAAAGTTTACTGCGAGAGAACCTTCTGAACCTCAGTAGTGACCACATTTGGGGGTTTCTCCGCATGCAGCTGTGCAAGAACACCCTTCTTGCCATAATAATCGATAACCTGCAGATTAAACATATTTAACTTGTTCAGAATGTAGACAAGTACAAGAAAAAAAAAAAAAAAAAACAATACACATAATAAATCAAGAGCAAAGAGTAAACAGGTGGACTTTCAAGGATATGAGAATTTTGGTCATGAACTGCTCTAGTTTAAAAGATTGGCAGCCTCTTGAATTAAGATACCTGAGGTACTGGATTTTAAAATCACCATGGAATCCTAAGTGTAGCAAGAGCCATAAAAAATACAAATGTGGTTTATGCCTAAAAAAGAGGACACCTCTTTGTGAAAGACAGCCCCTATTCGTCTATTGTGGTGTAATTAGAGGGAAAGGAGTAATAAAATTTTTAAGGACGATGGGAGAGTTTAAAACCACCTTCTGCAATACTCTGTTCCTTCAGGCAGCTGTTATAAATTTTAGTATCTGAGTTTTCATGACTTCCTTGTATCTATTTCTACTCTTAATTAGATGTTTCTCTTGTATGCCTTCTATGTACATGGGCTATGCTTTTTGTGCTATTCAATAAAGTTTTCGGTTACTTAATAAAAAATACAAATGTCTAACAATATAGACAGAAGATCATGTTATGAGAGGCATGTTGACACAACATAAATTAGGTAAGAAAAGACCACAACTGACTCTCCTAAATGAATGATGTGATACATAAAATTCAAATGGACATCCCTTGAGAATTCCGACAAACAAGGGCAAGAATTTCTTCATGGTGCTCACAAAGTAATCCAATATTGTGTCATTGCCTCGTTGCATGTCTCAGAATTGTTCTTGGCCCCTATGCATTATAATGGGAACCAAAATTACTGAAATAGATGAACAGTTGCACATACTTTCATGCCAAATTCTGACACACCATAGTCTCTACTCGCTACACCCCCTTGCTTCCACTTGGGAGAAAGGCGGATTCATCAATCCAAAAAACCACCATTGAGTAATGTTTGATACAGGTTTAAGGCGTGCAAGTCTTTTGAAACAAAATTATGACTCACCATAAAAGTGGGTTTTTTTCAGGTGGGTCCCATCTTTTTTCCAGACTTTGCACAGAACTTGCACATCCTAGGCTTGCACAAATCATTTTCCAAAAGGTAAATTTATCCTTTCGGAGTTGGGCCAAAATGTGCTTTCATTTCCATATCTATGGCAAAATAAAATGTCTCCCCCTTCCAAATACAACGAGTTCCTTCAAACTACATTACTAGAATAGCTGCAAATAAGAGTAGTATTTCTCAACATTGACTCTGCAATATACATGCAAAGAAAATTGCAATGCTGTATTTTGATGTCAATTGCATAAACTTAAAAAATAACTCCACAATTCAGCAGATTCAAGTACACAAAAATAACTGAATGCAAACTATTTGATCTTAAAGAGATGCAACATATAAATAAGAAGAAAAGAGTTCAGACTTCACCAGGGCAACAATATCAATACATCATTCATATCAACCAACAAGACACTTTTAAAGAAATTTTCATTATAGATTGTAAAAGTGTACCGGTTTGGTTTGTGTATGGAAGGCTGCTAGCCTTGACTTGAGAACTTCCGGATTATCATCTTTCCGTTGCATCAAAGGTTCTCCTGTGACCTTCAGTGAGAAAAGTAGAAGATCAAAACTTATCATTCAGAGAAGTAAGAAACACCCCAAATTCAGAAGGTTGGCTGCACCTCATAAAAATTTGGAAAATGAAATTGTTAAGCTGATCGATCCATTCAAATTCCAACCTCAACACAATATGAAAATGCATTTAAATATGCATACAAAACTCAGAACATGAAGTCCAGATTTCTTTATCGTGTATATACAAAGTATTGCTTGGGTTATCAAGCATCTGTTTAGACTATCATGACAGGATGTACCAAACACAGAAAAACAAAAAACAAAACAATAACCCAAATCATAGCATCTCAAATTAATGTAGCAAGTTGACACTGGCAAATATGTCAATTGTCATCAATACAGAAGTTGTCAGAAAACAAATGGCATCAACTTACATCATCAACACCAGGAACCTTGGGAGGTGCAAATTTTGTGTGGTAGGTTCGACCACTCGAAGGGTGTATCCAACGACCAGTGATCCTCTCCTCCAATATGGAATCATCAATTGCAAAGTCGAGAACCTTGTCAATTTTAACCCCCTGCTTCTGAAGCATCTCATCAAGCTGCATTAATTAATGAGATCAATATATCAGAAATCTACAACAAGAAGAACATTAGATAAAAATAAATAAAAAGGAAATCTGAACGCAACCTTTTGTGCTTGAACCACGGTCCTCGGAAAACCATCCAGGATGAAACCTTTTTGACATGACGGCTTCTTCATAGCTTCGTCAATGATCCCAACCACCAAATCATCAGATACAAGTTCTCCCTATGAAACAAAACCAGATTCAACGACTGAACCAATCACAAACAAGAATGCCCACAAAAAATCAAAAGGCATATTATATTACCTTTTCCATGGCTTCTTTAGCCTTGATTCCAAGAGGAGTTTTAGCAGACACTGCAGCTCTCAGCATATCACCGGTTGCCAAATGACACAAGCAGTACTCATCCTTGATAATTGGCGACTGTGTGCCTTTTCCACATCCCGGTGGTCCTGCCATGTTCATACAAATTAACCGAGATGATTATTCACAATCACACATCAGCCACATACCGAAAAATTATCATGCACAATGCTATAGATAAGCCTCCAACTTACATCAATCTCGAATAACAAGGCTAAGTGCAATACAAGAAAACTTTCCCATTCAAAATCGCACGTGAATAAAAAGGTCTGCCATGTGTGCGACAATTAAAGTCAAACGCATCAAGCACTTCAAACGAAAGTCTAAATAACTAGGCAATTTGAACAGATCCAGACCAACCGAACAAATTGTTATGTCATCGAAGCAAAATCCCTAGGGAAAAAAAAGGTCTCCGTTTAACAAATATGAGAATTGATGATAAAAACAACCGTTCAGAAAAATAAAAAACTAAAAAGACAACAAACTACATGTGTGAAAAGATGTGTGTGTGTGTGTATTACCGACGAGAATTAGACGCTTGTCAGGCTTGGAGGAGCACTTGAAGCGGCGGAGGAGTTCGGTCATGATATCAACAGAAGGTATGTCGTCCAATGCTACTCCAGAACTCGCCATTCTTGGTCTCGCTCTGTGTCTGTGCGGCTCTTTCACGGTCCAAACTGGTTGGTTGGTTGGTTGGATATATGAGTACTTGTGTTTGTGTTGGTGTCGTTATTGCTGTTGCAAATATTACAAAAGGAAGTCTTTAAAAGGAAGAGGGCGTATCGTGACGGAGTTTTCAGAGCTTTTCAAATATGGTGGGAGGTAGGTGTTCTCATCTTTGTCATTTGGGTAAAAGTGGTGGTTGCATGTCGTACCTTTTGTGGTTGGTGATCCTTTTTTTCTTAATCTTTTTTTTTTTCCTGGCTCGTGGGTTGGTGATTTGCTTCTTGACTATGTTACTTCTGGATACTGAGCTTTGAATCTTCCCTACTTTTTTTTTGAAATTTTGAATCTTCCCTACTAGATTAGTATATAAAGGCTGTGCTCTTCATACTTCTAGTTCAAAGCTGCGACTTCAAGCCAGCCTACACTCTCCTTTTTATTTTAAATAACACTGGCACAAAAGAATGTGGTTGGTGATTTTCTCTTCATTTTTTTAATTTTTATCTTATGTATAAATGCATGTAAAGTTTTTAATCATGTTAGAAATGATATTTACAGTTACAGAATGTACAAGTATCATGTATCTTTTTTGAAAAATATATATATATATTAGACTTACATAAAAAAATTAATTTTTTAAGAGTGAACTCCACTCTTTTTCAAAAGAAGTGTGCATCACTTACACAACTCATGAATCTATAATTGTATCCAACATTACCATGACTTTCTCATCCTCACCACTTTCATTAAAAAAGTAGAACATAAGAAAAGAAAAAAATTGTGAAAAGCCACTAGATATATAAATTTTTTGTGAATACATAACATTTTCTTTAAATTTTTGGTGGAACAACCTAAAACTCTAACCATACTGTGGTAATATTGAGAGAACTAAGTGGCATTGTCCTTTTGTATAATCCATTCGTGGCTAAAGTTGTTTAATTCTTTAATAATCTTTTTGTATAATTCATTTGTGAGAAAAAAAATTGTGATAAGCCTATGAATATATATATTGTTTACAATTATGCTATATTTAGTCATTTTTGTGTATTTATTACGCACTCTACCAATATGATTGGTCAAAGTAATTATTTTATATTAAAAAAAGTGATGCAATCAATCACATTAGTAGAGTACACAAAGAGTACACAAAACTGACTGCACATAAAATTTTTGCTAAAATAAATTCATTTAATTTTCACATAACACTAACACAAGATAAGAGTGAATTGATGTGACTTTAGAACACTACTTACCGATGGGCATACTGCTGGCACAAATTTATTTATTTATTTTATCATTTTATTTTAAATATTTTTTTAACATTTTTAATTATTAAGAAAAAAAGTATATACAACTCCACTAATAGTCATTTTCTTAACCATCAAGTACAAAGAAAATTAAAAAAAATAAAATACTCAAACAATAACTTTGAGTAGTAACATTGAAAGGATAAGTAACATTTTTCTTTAATAATAATATAGTAAATGTATCGATAGATAAGGTTTTTTTTAAGCAGTGGTTCAGTATCATTTAATAATTATATACTAATTACAATCTTGCTGCTTTTATTTTTTTGGCCATCCATTTTTCCATTCCAGACTCCACTTTCTTTACATATATTCACGCACACGCATATTGGTCGGTAGGCCATAATATTCGTTGCTACTAATACGAAAGATGATTTCATCACCAATTCAAATACTCTTCGCCGTGCGCTTCCCAAGTAAACGATCTCATTAGTGATGAAATCATTTCATGCCCATTAGAGCATAGAAATCCGAGATGCCCAAGAAAATTTAAAAATAGATTTGAAATTCGAGAGGATTGAGAAAACTTCAATCCTGATTCCTCTATATCCAATCTTTAGGGTGTGTTTGGATGTTGAAGTGAGTTAAGTTGAATTGAGTTGTGATGATAAAATATTGTTAGAATATTATTTTTTAATATTATTATTATTTTAAAATTTAAAAAAGTTGAATTGTTTATTATATTTTGTATTGAGATTTGAAAAAATTATAATAATAAATTAAGATGAGTTGAGATGAATTTGATAACCAAACGCACCCTTAATCAAGGCTCTTACGGCTCCTTTGGTAGGTGGGATATAAATTTGAGAGTAATGACAAACAAAATGAAATAAAAGTAATATTTTTTTCTAGGGAATAATACATTTTTGTGCCATCCAGCTACCCTTATTTTACACTTTCCCTTCATCAACTACAAATTCTTGCTACACCTTTAGAATATTAATAGTGGACTCAACAAAATTTAGCCAAAATTTAACTAGAAAATTTATTTTTATAAATTTAAATAGTCACTTTTCAACAATATCAAATAACAAACTCTCCAAATCTATCAATACTCTATTAAAATATTGATTTTGACATTTTTATTTAACAAGATTTTTATGCCCTTGTGCGGGACGAAAAGCAAGCAGGAGAGTAATTTTTATGCTCAAAATAATATTTGACTAGCAACTTGGGCTGACCAAATTTGGCCAATGAAGAAATCTTTGGCTAAAAGTACTGTAGTTACATGTAGTCACTTTTTATGCAATCTAACTAAAAATATCGTTTGTAGAAAAATTGGAAAGGAACGAAAATAACCATTATTTTTCTGTTTGGTAGTTTTTTTTTTTTTTTTAAATAATAATAAATTTGGCGATTTCAATTATTTTTCCATACAAAATAATATACCCATACGAACATGACTTCATCTTTTATCTATTTTATATGAAAACTGAAAATTTAAATAACGAGGTTTGGCTGAAATTAATTTATGTTTTTTTAAAAAAATACTAATCCCACTTTCATTCTCCTCTCAATTCTACCAGAGGAAAACATCAACCGACTCCCTCTTTTCTATTCTTCCTAATTTCCCTCCTACCATATGAATTGTAGGGATTAGTCAAAAATTTGTTTTGTACCAATAAAAAATAAATATGCATTGCCACAGCGATGTACAGATCATGGACAAACTTTTTTCTTCCGGGGTGAAATCTAAGAATGGTTCGGAAATAATTTTATGTTTAATACTCCGATTCAAGTCATCTATGGCAAGAGATTTTTCTTCTCACCAGAGAACTGGATCTTGTATTTTCCAATGAGCATCACAACTTTGGTACCGCAAATTCAGGTTGTTGGAGTGCGTACCTGTATCTCTGCTTCTCATCGTCGATATCTGAAACTGCTTTAACGCACCCTATCGGCCTATCCACGTCTGCAAACCAGAGACGTAGTGTGACACTTCTTCCACATCCTCTTGTAAACAGATCAGGCAACTCTACCAAAGGGCAAGAAACCCCTCATCTTGTAGTATCTCCTTTTAGTTCCAGACCAGTTTTTGTAATAATATCACTGAGGCACAGCCACGTCATTCAAATTATTTTGCTTTATTTCTCTTCCGTATGAAGGATAACATTCTCAATATGTGATTTTTGTAATAATGTACCGCAGGTACATTCCTCACGAAGTGTGGTTTTCACGGTTTATACATGCTTTAAACATGTTTTAAACAAACATCTACCAAACCAACAGTAGTTCAATTTTTGGAAAAATCTCGTCTTGTTTCCGAATTCCAAAAACGACAAATGGATGTAGTTGAAAAACGAAGTGTGGTTTTCAACAACAAAAAGGGATCTTACTTCTTACTTGCTAAAAAAAAAAAACATACCTTTCTGAAGAGAGTTACATTTAAAGAACGGGTGGTTGCCAAATGGATGTAATTTAATGTGCTTTTCAACAACCGAAAAGACATACACCTTACCAGGAAAAGAAAACGCCAAGTTTAAAGGACAGGTGGTTCACACGGAACAATGTAGTTCACACGGACAGATTTTTAATCTCACCGGAGTGGGAGGTGCACTATCCGGAGGTGTCCCAAAAACGACTGCCACGTCTTTGCTCGGATCATTTTCCTATCTTGTTGGATTGTGATGGCATTCGATGTGGCCGCCGTTATTTCAAGTTTGAAAACATGTGGCTGAAAAGTGAAGGTTTTGTGGATAAGGTTAGGCAATGGTGGTCTTCTTACCAGTTTTTCGGCAACCCCTCATACATCCTAGCCTGTAAGTTAAAAGCTTTGAAAAATGACCTTAAGCTTTAGAATTCACAATCCTTTGGAGATATAGGGGAGAGAAAGAAGCTTATGGTGGAGGAGTTGCATCAGTTTGAGCGGATTCTTGAGGCTAGATCCCTGTTACCAGAAGAATTATTACACAAGATAGAGTTGGTTACAGAACTAGAAAAAATACTATCCTTAGAGGAGATTTCTTAGAGCCAAAAGTCGAGAGCATTGTGGCTAAAAGAAGGCGATCGGAGCACAAAGTTCTTTGACAGAATTGCTAACTCTCATAAAAGAACTAATACTATTGAAATGTTGAATATTAATGGTATAGAGTGCACGGAGGCCCTTGTCATTAGTGATCATGTGGTGGATTTCTATGAAAAATTGCTTACAGAATATGAGGAATGGAGACCAAAGTTGGATGGTCTCGTCTTTGACACTATTAAGCCTCAAGAAGCCTCTTGGTTGGAAAGGCCTTTTGAAGACGAGGAAGTGTATGAGGTAGTGAGACGTATGGATAATGATAAAGCCCCAGGTCCAAATGGTTTCTCGATGGGCTTCTTCCAAGCTTGTTGGGAGATGGTGAAAGTGGACATAATGAATGTGTTTAGGGAAGTATCCTCAATTGGAAAGTTTGAGAAATGCTTAAATGCTACTTTTATTGCGTTGATCCCGAAGAAGATTGGAGCGTTGGAGGTTAAGGATTTTCGATCCATTAGCCTTGTGAATGGGGTGTATAAAATTATTTCAAAGGTTCTTGCTAACAGATTGGGGGTGGTTTTGGGCAAGATCATCACGAAGCCACAAAATGCATTTGTTAAGGGGCGACAAATTTTGGACTCAGTCCTCATAGCGAACGAGGGTTTGGATAGCAGATTAAAGGTTGGCTCCACAAGGATTATTTGCAAACTAGATATGGAGAAGGCATATGATCATGTAAATTGGAATTTCCTCTTGTACTTGTTGGGGAGGTGCGGTTTTGCTAGGTGGCGCTCCTGGATGAGTTGGTGCATTTACTACAGCTAGATTTTCAATATTGATAAATGGCTATCCTACAGGTTTTTTCAGTAGCTCTTGCGGCTTAAGGCAAGGAGATCCTTTGTCCCCACTTCTCTTTGTTATCATTATGGAGGCCTTGAGTAGGATGATATCGGCGGCTGTTACGCATGGGCTTATGGCTGGATTTCCGATTGGTGATCCCAACAGGGGCATTATTACTTTATCTCATTTACTTTTTGCAGATGATACGCTCCTATTCTGTGAGGCAGATCGTGACCAGTTGAGGGCATTGAAGGCTTTGTTATTATGTTTTGAACCAGCATCCGACCTTAAAGTTAACTTTGACAAGTCAAAGTTAGTGCCAATGGAGAATGTGAGCAATACAAGGCAGCTAGCTAGTATTCTTCAGTGCAAGGTAGCTTCTCTTCCCAAGACCTACTTAGGATTGCTGTTGGGGGCTGCTGCAAGGGTCTCATCCATATGGAATTCAGTCATAGAGAAGATAGAACGGAAACTGGCAGGATAGAAAATATTGTACTTGTCAAAAGGTGGCCGGTTGACTCTCATCAAGAGTACCCTTTCTAACTTATCTACATACTTCTTATCTTTGTTTCAATTGCCAGCAAGGGTAGCTGCTCGGATTGATAAACTGTATCGTGATTTCTAATTCATTTGGCTAGTTGGGATAAGGTGTGTAGACCAATCTCATTAGGTGGTTTGGGTATAAAAAATCTAAGAAAATTCAATCGGACCCTACTTGGGAAGTGGCTATAGAGGTATAATACGGAGATAGAAACCTTATGAAAACTTGTAATTGATTGTAAATATGTAAGCTTATGGGGGGCTAGTGCACTGAAGAGGTAAATGGGGCCAGCAGTGTTGGAGTTTGGAAACACATTAGGCGTGGGTGGGGGGATTTCAGTAGATATGCTAAATTGGTGTTGAGAAAGGGTTCTCGTATTAAGTTTTGGAGGGATATATGGTGTGGGGATGAGGCTCTAAAGGATGCATTTCCAGCAGTTTTCAAAGTGGCATGCAACCGGGAAGCCTCAATAGAGGATCTTATGCTTCTATTAGGGGACCAAGTGTAGTGGAACGTCAATTTAGTAGAGCGGCACAAGACTGGGAAGTGGACATCTTTGAGGCTTTTTTCAATCTGGTTTATTCTGTGAAGACAGATAGACAACAAGCTGATAAGATGTGGTGAACTCCTGCGGGTAAGGGCATTTTCTCAGTTCAATCATACTATAAGTCCCTTTCCCAAGCTGTTAATATTTCGTTCCCATGAAGGAGACTTTGGCGAAATAAGGCACCCCCGAAAGCAATTTTCTTTAATGGACAGCAGCGTTGGGGAAGATTCTGACTACCGACAATTTGAGGAAGCGCCAGATAGTTATAGTAGACTGGTGTTGCATGTGCAAAAAATCTGGCGAGTCAATGGAACACCTCTTGCTACATTGCAAGACAGATAGAGCCTTGTGGATGGAAGTCTTTAGCCAAATAGAGTTATCTTTTGTTATGCCTGCAACTGTGGTAGATCTACTGGCCAGCTGGACACTTCCAAGAGGAGTTCAACAAATCAAGATGGTGTGGAAAATGATCCCGATCTGTATTATGTGGTGTATATGGCAAGAGCACAATGATCGGACTTTTGAAACAAGGAGCGGTCTTTAGAGGAACTTAGAACCCTATTTTTCTGTACTTTATGCTTATGAGCCATTGCTCTAGATTTTAATGACCTGAATTTTCATGACTTTCTAGTTTCTCTTACTTCGACCTAGATGGGTCTTTTCTCTTGTATATCATCTTGTGTACTTGGGTTTTGCCTATCTCCATTATAATATCGATTACTTATAAAAAAAAGAATATGCAGTTAAAACCCAAAAATTGGCATGAAGAACAAGAGAATGCTAGAGCATCTTGTTTGTCCGAGAGGTATGCAGTTAAAAAAATGTCAAAGCAGTTTGATAAATGTCGTGCAATTTTATAATCAACGTGAGAATTGTTTGTAGTTCAAGTTAGATTAAAAAATATGTAGCATCAAATGGTACAGAAATATAGCATGACATTTGATTCAATTGATACATAGCTAAACATCATTTTTTGGAGAGAGATTTCATTCGAATGGAATTCGTTAAATGTGAAGTGTGCAAGTCAGGAACCTGCCCTTCCAGCCAAATAGGGGAAAGAAAACGGGGAACTGCTAGCATACCTTAACAGTTGTACAGAATAGGCCAAGCCTGCAAGGACACCAAAGTAAATATGCTCCTTGGAGTAAAAGACAACTTTATTTCAGCACAAAACTAGTGAAAACTGTAGCTGTGCTGGATCACACCCTTCAAGGCATACACGTCACAAATGCATATCCTGGGTAAGATTAAAACAATATTGACTTGAATAAAAAGGTATCAACAGGGTTAACAATCATAGTTTGCACTTTGCAGGACTTCTGTTAGTATCAAAGTCGGCAGTACTTACCAGGATATCCCTCCTTTTTAGAAGTCTTTACCGCCAAACTTGTCCCCTATAAAGGAATCCTTAATTCAGAAGCCATGGCCCCTGATCCCATCGTTCTATCATCATACCAACTACTAACTAGGCTCACTTACTTTCAGATCATCAAGAGCAAAAATGAAGCTCATTTATTTGCCTTACGAGAAAGAAAACGTTCTCTAGCTGCCTGAATTCTATTTTCATGGTCACCAGGGACCCCATCAATGTTAATCTCTTTCTTCGGCAAGTCTGAGAGTTTTTCGTCAGTTTCTTCTCTAATAGGACCAGTCCCGCCACTGTTCCACAAGCAAAAAGCCTCAAGGTCAACAATGTTCATGTGCGGCCTTAAATTAGATACAAAACCAGTTTTCACCTGTAATATGCTTTAGGACAAAACTGACTTACCTCAGTTTGTTTATATTTATTTTCTTAACCTTGTTTAGAATGGGCATGACCCAATTCATCTCTACAGCACATACATTGCGTAAGTATGGGCGTGAGGTTGCAATGAGTTCATGGTACACAACATACTCTGGGAACTTTCCCTCTGCATCTGGTTTCAGCACTGAAGACGGATGCACCTAAAATGAAACACATTTTACCGTCAGGTTTCTTGAATCCATGGGTAACGAAGACCACAAAAATGAGCCACTGGTTCTAGACTTCAATAATCTCATTGCTAACTGCTTTCATTAACTTAAACAAACTAGACCTCACCACAATCTCTTTCCTAGTTAAATCAAGCTTTTCAAATATGAAACTGAAGTAAAGTTCAACAATCCAAAAGTTGAGTAAAATCAACAAATTTGTAGATCGTTTCTTTGTAACTATGTTTGAAGAAGATAAAGGGGATGCTTGGGGAATGAGATAAGATGAGAATTGTGAATTGTAGTAAGATGGTTTGTGAATAGTAGTGAGATAGTTTGAGTTAAGTATTTATTGGGTTTTGGAAAATGAGAGAGAAAAGGTTGAATAAAAAATATTATAAAGTTAAAATATTGTTAGAATATAATTTTTTAATATAATTTTTGTTTTGGGATTTGAAAAAAGTTGAATTGTTTTTTGTTTAGAAGTTTGGGAAAGTTGTAATAATTAGTTTCAAAAAATTGTAATGATTAGTTTGAAAGTGTTTGTGTTTTAATAATGTTTGAAAATGAAATAAGATGGGATAAGATGAAAATTGTTTCCAAACATCCCCTTAGTATAAGCAACATGGAGTAGATTCCAAACTAATTACCTGAACTACTTGGGGCTTAAAACCTAGAGTTCGATAGCCATTGTGATGAATCATTCTCTCAGCCAGCTGATTTGCAAAACCTATGCACAAAGCTTTCCTCAAATTCCGGTAATCAAGCTCACTCTCTTTCCACCTTCCATTTCCCTGTACATCTAGGGATCCTGTTTTCCAGATACCAAATACCACATAAACCATAAAGAGAGTGAAGAAGAATAACATCCATAAAAGGTACTAAGTGGAAAGAAAACCAGAACCAGATCAATCACAGAATACTGCAATAAGTAAACTGAAAAACACCAAATAATGGGAAATTTGTTACATCTTCCTCTTCCATACTGGCAGTTTCATCTTTAGTCCAATTCCCATAACAAATGCAACCATGTTTATCCTGCTAATGTTAAAACAGGGTGATCCCAAAGGTTCTCTGAATGGAGTGAGGGGTAACCCTAAATATTATTTCTAAACCATATAACTGGCTCTCATTGCATTCTAATTGCTCAAACTCTTCTTAACCCGCTGAAACAAGAGCTTTGCTTCCAAGCATTACACGCTCATACTAATGGTGACTTCTTTTTTTTTTTTTTTTTTTTTGTCTTTGAATGTGAAGGGTTTCTGTTATAGATCATCAAAATTGTAGTTTACCAGTTCATTAACTGCTGGTGTTTCATGTTCTACATAATTAGCATCTTTATATGTACAATCTCTAGATCCTAACAAGGTGTTCTCTTGTATACATCATGTGTACTTGGGATACTCCTATTTCTAGTATTATAAAAAATCTGTTTTATGTATCATATTAAAAAGCATCCTTATATGTACTGCTCCCTTGCCCTTTTTTCAAATTAACGACCTTTAGCCTTTCAAGAATTATTTTTCATTACCATTTCTAAGTTTCATAAGAGATGGTAAAATCAGAGCTCCTTCACAAGAAACAACTATCAGTTTGTACAGAGAGACAAAGAACACCATGAGCTCGATGGGGGAGCCTAGAAGCCAGCCAGCAAATTCAGGATCCCAATCTCATCGACCCAATCTTGCATTCGAGAGAAGCAAGAAGAAGAAACACAAAGACAGATTTCAAACCAAACTAATATTTGTTTCTTCCGTACAACTGAAAGTTGCCAATGACACTTTCACCCAAAATAAGTATGCACTGGTGTAGGTCTGAAGGGCCCTGCCTTGGAGAGGTTCCCCAACATAAAAAAAATAAATAAATAAAGTATGCGCTGGTGGATGGGTCTCAGGTTCAAATCCTATGGAATGCGCAATTTAATTAACAATAAGTGTCCAACTACAAATAGATCTTCACACTTTGACGAGCGATAGAATATGGATAGGAAAGTGTCAAAGTCCATAGATTTTGACCAGCAGGAAAAGATTGTTTAAATGATCTTTTTACCAAATCAACGGATTTGTAACATCAACAGTGTTCATCTCAGTGAATCAATAATCATATAAATCATAGCTTATAGTCATTATAATATTGGAATCTATTATGAGAGCTTCACATATTGTACACACAGAATAAGTCATTGTTCTGTTAAAGAATATGGTTTTACCATGTTAACAAAAAGTAAGCTCAAAATTGAGCATGCCAATGATCTTTGGACCAAATGTATCAACTAATAAAAGCTTATATTGAAACGTAATGTACGTTTAAACCATCTCGTTAGATAAAGACCATGGATGGGCAAATGACAGAGCAAAAGAAAGATCAACAAATTTATGCCTCAAAGAGATTAATAATTTCACACTTGTCAGCACTCTGCAGGTGACCAGAACATGAGATTCCAATATGTGGAGTAACACCAAGTGGAAAATCTCAAGATGACCTTCTCTTTTTTGTAAGTAAAATCTTAATACTACAACGATAATATATGATCAATCTGCTTCAAATATATTCTCTTCAATAATGTAGAATACTAACCCTTTGTTATTTTCTGCATTATCTGAGATAATTGTTTCCGAACATCTTTGACAAACAACATCCCCCGCACCTACAATCAGAAAGTTTGAAAAGCATCATATATCGGGCCAATTGCAGATACCCTATGGCCCCGTTTGGATACTCATCTCATCACTATAACTTTTCCAAATTCTCACACAAAATATAATAAACAATTCAACTTTTTCAAATCCCAAAACAATAATAATTAAAAAAAATAATATTCTAACAATATTTTATTCAACTTTCAACTTTTATCTATAATCATCTCATCGCATCTCACTATCCGGGCCTAAGTCTAATTCAGCTATACAATTTGGTGGCACTCCCTTCTCACAACAAAAGGCCCAAATGCATGCTGGAAAAAGAATGACAAACTAGTGTACTCATCAAGTACCCATAGCAGACTTCTTTGCCCCATGGCTCAAGAAAAGTAACAATCTGAGCAATGCATGTCATACTGGGCCCTACTTCATAGATTTGCAGTATTGTTACTTGCATGACTTTATCCAAAGACCTTGGCATTAAATAATTGACATGGAAATGTCTTACAGCAGGTTTGTAAATACAGCATGCCTTCTGAACAGAATAATATATTACCTGCAAGTCATTGTCTTTACACCAACCAATATTATAATTAGTTCTATCCCAATGCTCATAGATCTGAAGCAGTTGGATGTGATCACCCCAGCCAGACCCATCAGGAAGGTTCGAGGAAGTGTGTTTCCTCTTTTTTTCAGTATTCTTGCTGCAAATGGAGCCATGGAGGTAAAGCTATTATCAAACAGAGCTTTACCGGACCACCTAAAAATTAGCAGAGAAATGAAAACTTGTTTACACAGTCACTGTGATGCACTCATAAAACTGCTTCTTAATCCATGACGACTAAGGGCTGTTTGGTGGGGCTTTTTGTAGCTTTACAACTTCTCCATGGATGATTTAACTTTTAAAAGCAAATTCAGCATGCAGCCTATTTTGATAAGGGGCATTTGGTCGTTTCTAGATGGCTTTTGCAAAGCAGTCCAAGGGTTGTTTCTCAAAACCTACAGCAGCTTTTTATCTATAACATATAAAATTTCTTTTTTTTTTATCTACAACATATACAATTTCTAAAGTAAGAGCTCTGCTTTTATTTTTCCATGTCATCTGATTTATCCAATAAATTTTGATATTAAGATTTTTTAAAAGAAGAATTTGAAGATAAAAGGTTTCATACCATTTATGATTACTTATTCGATAGAGACGAAAAAAAAAGATTTTTCATCTTATTGTAGTTATTGATTTCCCATTACTTGCCACTTTGCCTTCCCCACCACTTACTCTTCTACCAAATTATTATTACTTCTCAAATAAAGAAAAAAAGACTTCCTATTGCAGTGATTGAGTCTTCGTTAATTACCCATTTGGTTTCCTCACCTCCTAACTAATCTATTTTGAACTCTTTGAATTCTCACTGGTTAATTTTAATGTTTATTGATATCTAAAAATTGCCCTCCCTCAAGATTATAGTAATGTTCCCGAATTTTAAAATCTTTGAAAAAGATTTCAAAGATTTTAGACAATTAATGCATAACAGTCATGTAATTATTCACATATAACGAAGCGATCAGTTTTCTGAAAAGCCGCACCTCAACCAAACTAGCCCCAAGTATCCTTTTTTTTTTGGGGGGGGGGGGGGGGGGGGGGGGGGGGGGGGGGGGGGGGGGGGGGGGGGGGGCAACACAGTATTGACCAACCACAGTAAAATCTTGAATATAGCAAAACAAAACTTTTATTGCATCCACAAGAAGAAGACCTATAATAATTCCATAAGTTCACCTTCGACCGGGAAGCAATGAGGTTTCCGCTGATAACATGGCAGCAACACTCAAAGCCTGGAATAAGCAACCACACTTATTTGCCTCCATTAAGGTTCTGGAGAGTGAAGGTTCTAGTGGGAGCTCTGGATAAAATCAGATGAAAATACTAAGTGAACACAAAGTTCTAATCCGCAAATAGAAATAAAGGAAACATACACTATCCACCCAAATTACCAAAACTAGCATATTACACACTTTTTTTGATAAGTAGCAAATTACATACAAACTTCCAAAAGCTGACAAATAGCTCCCTTGTCTAATTTCCACAAGTAAAATAGATGAAAAATAGGGAATGTGTCATGCTGTCAAATCTTAATAGATGATTCACATTGCAGCTTTTTAGTAGTCTGAGGATACAATGTATAGTGTTGGCAGTTTGAGTGCTAAGTGTAAAATGCCTGGTAGTGCAAAGTGTATTTTTCCATAGAAATAATGTCCAATATAGAGAATTATCAAATAAAAAAGATTGCTTATGAAACAATGCTAAGCAAAGAAGTCACAATCATATGATACTAGTAAGGGCATAAGTGATACATAAAAGATAATGTATTGAAGCAAAATAAAAATTATGATGTTCAAATGTAAGTGCGTAAAAGAAATATAAATAAGACTTGGTTTCGTCATCTATCAACCATTTGTAACCTATTCATCAATAAGAAACTCAGCTAAAGTACTATTAACAAATCCCAAACAACCACATTAGGACTTTACGAAAATGATGTTGAAAATTCCAAGTTACTAGAAAACACGCATGGCACAAGATGATGGCTACACATTAGTATTATTCACCATCATCAAAACACTTCATACTTAGGATGAGAATCTTGTACCAGCCATTGTTCGTCCAACACTTGTGATAGAGCCATTTTCATCAATAGCATCAATGAGATATAACTGCTTCAAAGCATCTTCTAAAGACTCAACTGCAGCAAAGCCAACAAGATCTAAAGAGTAAAATCATAATTTTATGCATGAACAGTGAAGAAAACAAAGAAACTATGCCTTCTTACATGAAGGCGGATCAAGAAAATCAAAGTTGAGAATATCCATATCAGAGAGGTCCAGTGATTTCAAATAGAGAACACTCCCAGTGAGGGAAGATCGCTGTATTTCAGGAACTGTTACATCCAGAAATTCATCATGATAAACTGTGGAAGGGTATAACCGATAGCACTTCCCAGGGCGAGTTCTTCCCGCTCGGCCTGCCCGTTGATTAGCTTGCACTCTGCAAAATGCAATAAATGCAACTGGATTGCTCATCAGCCAGCACAGAAAATCATTCAGGCTACCAAAATCATTTACATATGCTGCAAGCGACATTAAAACATGATATCATCAGCTGCATACTTGCTAATTTGAACAACATCGAGGGAATACATGCCAGTTGATGGGTTGTACTGCCGTTGCTTGACATAACCAGAGTCAATAACATACCTATCATTATATTATTCAAAATATAAGTGAACTGTTTAACATGAACCTACTATAACAATATCAATGTTCAAGATCACAATAAGTAACCCCTAATTATAAGAAGGAAAAAATCAATTCAATTACACAAAAAATAAAAAATAGATGGGAAACATAAAGAGCAGTGTATCTAGCCGCAGCAGCCTGCACAGGGGGAGGGTTACACAAGAGAGGGTTTGGGTGTCTTCCAACTGTTTTTTTTTTTATAGGTAATCAAGAATTTTTATTCATAAGAAGAGAAGGCATAACCCAAGTATACAAGAAGTATACATGAGAAGTACCTAACTCGGGTTTACAGCCGAAAGTAGAAAATCATGGACATTAAGTCCATTAAAATCAAGAGTTTCCAACTCTTAAACAGATGGAATGCACATTAAATAAATATAGACTAAAATACAACAGATGAACATAAGGCAATTGATAAATTCGACACCAAGTATCAAGTCTCTTACACAACACCATCGACCGTCAACGAAGTTTCAGCAATATTTGTGGCAACTATAAATCGTCGGCAATTCGGAGGTGGAGGGCTAAATACACGCACCTGCAGGATCATAGAAAATCCAATAACTTTATCATTTTATATAATTTTACTGAATCAGCTCAAGGCAGTTAACAATTTTATTTGAAATAGGATGCAATGAAGTAAAAGATTACAAGCTATATTTCCAATCAAACCCAAAGACAGCTCATTTAAAAATAAAAAATCAACCAGACTCGTGTGCTTTATGAAGTTGTGGCACCAAATATGTTAGATCAGGATTTCAATTAGTCAAGGCAAAAAGTGATTTGTTACAAACAAAAAACCAAAAACTCTTTTGACTGCTCATACAAAATACTTTAGCCATATCTGATGACCTAACTAAATGGTTTGCTCAATACACAATTACCACATTATTTATTTATTTATTTATTTATTTATTTGATAAGTAAGAAGTTTTATTAATCCACGTAAAAAGGCAATGCCCAAGTACACAGGAAGTATACAAGAAAAAGCCTAGTTACGAACTACACGCTACGGAAAGTAGCATAAAAGTAATTAAAACTCACTCCATTCAATACAATAGAAGAAGCCCAAAGCAACAAAGTGTGATAGAAAAAGGCCCTAAAACTATCCGGAGAGTGTTCCCTATTTTCAAAACATCAACCATTTCATTCAATCCATGTGCACCACATTAAGCATAGAGGCACCATCTTCCAAACAGCTGCAATGTGACGGTTGCCCTTAGTCTCTCTCCAGCACGACAATAAATCCAATACCCTCCTGGGCATAACCCATGCAATACCAAGCCAAGTGAAGATGTTGTCCCATAAAGCCTTGACTACTTCGCAGTGGAGAAGTAGATGGTTTGCTAATTCGCTGCTGTGTTTACACATGAAGCACTAATCGGTTAAGTAGAGGCCTCGCTTTTTCAGCTTATCAATAGTCAATATCTTCACATGGGATGCCAACCAGCCAAAAAAGGCAACTTTGAGGGGAGCATTGCTCCTCCAAATGCTCTTCCAAGGAAGGGCATTGGAGGGATGAACCATTAAAAACTTGTAATAAGAGTGGACTGAAAAATTTCTTGTTTACCGGTGTGTGTCCATAGTAATCTGTCTTCCCTATCTGCTTACACTTTCAGTGAGTATAAAACATTGTAGAAATCAACAATGTCGTTCACCTCCCAATCCTGTACAGCTCTAGAAAAACTCAAGGACCAATGAAGAGAATTAGTGGAAATGCTCATATTATCAGCCACAGAAGCATCCTTGTCTGACGCAATCCTATAAAGAGAGGGGAAAGCATTTTTCAAGGTCACATCGCCACACCAAATATCATGCCAAAACCTGATTCGCATGCCCCTTCCCACCTCAAGTCTGAAATTACCGAGTATATGTCTTCCCATCCATTCCGAATGAATTTCCAAAGACCCACCCCGATATACCAATAACTAAGATAAACCATTGCACATAAAGAAAAAAGGTTCTTATACACATGATTTTGTAGGAATAAAATGGGACCAAATGTTCTTTTGGAAGAACTAGAGTGTTTAGTATCATGCTACAGACTCTAAAACCTAACAGGTAGCCAGTAGGAATAACATTAAAGAATCGAACACCTTAAGAGAAAGAAATATTTAAATCTTCTTCAAGTTCCATCCAGAAATTCATTTCAATAATATTATCTCTTACTTATCAAAAAAAAGTTCCATCCAGAAATTCAAAATATATAAGATGAAAAAACCAACCTGCATTTCAGGTGGCAAAGAACCATGAAGGGGAAGGATGATGGCATCCATACAGGAACCCTCATCTAGACTTTGAACTCGATCCTCCAACTTTGATACCAACTTCTCTATGTCATCCTACATAAGATGTAACTTCTTCAATCAATAGAACCATTGCACAAGAAGCATTAAAAAAATAATTATACTTCAGAAGCATAAATCACACGTATAACATGCACCCCCAGAAAATAAAATATACAAATAAAAGCCCACCTGTCCAGTCATGAATATTAGGACGTCACCCTCTGGTTGCCGAACGTGTATGTCTACAAGAAAAAATTGGTCAGCAAGACTCATACACGAGTGAAAACTTCAGTCCATAGCATACAGGAATAAGAACCTAGAGAACAAACATAAAACTTCAAACATGAAATGCAGTGGACCATGTTCTAAGAGTAGAACATAATCAAGCTAACCAATATCTGATTAACATGGCTACTACTAGGGAAGGGTGTGCTGCCCGATTGTGAATGGAGGCCTGGGGATGCAAAACTTGAGTAATTTTAATAAGGCATGTTAGGGAAGTGGCTATGGAGGTATCAAATGGAAGGGGACTCATTGTGGAGAGAGGTTATTGATCGAAAGTACGAAAGTGATTGGGGGAGATAGTGCTCTAAGGAGGGTAAGGGATCTTATGGTGTGTGTTTATGGAAATTTATTCGAACGGGGTGGGACAATTTCGTAAAACATACTAAATTTGAGGTTGGAGAGGGTGCAGGAATTCATTTTTGGTTCGATGAATGGTGTGGCGAGAGAGCCCTTCATTCTATTTCCCGGTTGTTTTCAGCTTGGCTAGAAATCAGCAGGCTGCTGTTTCAGAGATGTTGAGTCGTGCTAATGGGACTATGCATTGGAATGTTACTTTCATCAGAAATGTACAGGATTGGGAACTTAATGAGATTGCAATATTTTCAATTTCTTGTATTCTTTGAATATAGGAGGAAATGAGAGGGATCGAATGTTGTGGAAACACATGGGGAGTAAAAAAATTTCTGTTAGATCTTATTCCAAAGCTGTTGTCTGGTCAGCAGCAATTCTCTTTTCCATGGAAGAGTATTCGGAGGGCGTTTGTGCTGTCTAAAGTTGCTTTTTTCACTTGGACAGCTAAGAAGATTTTGAAGAATGACAATTTGAGGAAACGTGGCATGGTTATTATTAGGGGTGAAAACTGACCCATTCGGCGCGGTTTTTGGGCAAAACCGAAGCCGACCGATGCTTAATTTTTGGGTGAGAAAACTAGCCGAAACCGGTCAATAGGGAGGAGAAACACCAGCCAAAACCGATGCGTCATTTCTCTGGCAGTTCACAGTCGGTTCTCAGACCGAGCTTTGTCTAAGAGAGTAGAGAGAGAGTGTGTTGCAGAAGAGGGAGAGAGAGAGAGAGAGAGGATGAGAACTGAGAATCTAAGATCGGGGAAGAAGACGCGAGGAAGAAGACAACTTTATTTCGAAACCAAACGTCATCGTTCTACTTCAATTTTTTTTAATACGTTATGAATTAAATGACACCACCAAACGACATCGTTTCAGTTGTGTTTAAAACACAACTACATACTTAAAACAATGTCGTTCCACTTAAACTTAAGTAGAACGGCATCGTTTTGAGTATAGAATATATAAAAAATAATAATTTCTTTAGTCGGCCAGTTCAACAGTTTGAACTAGGTTTGAACCAACGCCGAACTGGCCGATATTGGTTTATGGAATGGTGTTTCGTGTGTAAGAACAATGGTAAATCGATTGATCATTTACTCTTACATTGTGAGGTGGCTAGGGAGTTATGGGTTGCAGTTCTTAGTAGAGCTGGGTTAAGTTGGGTTATGCCAATGAGAGTGGTGGATCTACAAGCATGTTGGAATAGGCAGCACAGAAGCTCTCAGTTGACAGCGGAGTGGAGAATGATTCATTCGTGTATTATGTGGTGTTTGTAGATAGAAATGAATGAGTGGTGCTTCAACAACAAGGAGCGAACTGTTGAGGATATCTGGAAATTGTTTGTCTTCTTTGTTGCAGTGGTTCTCGGCTATTGTCCTTAAGGGAGGAAATGCTCGTGAGTTTTTGTTTTCTTTTCAAGTTTCTAGAATGTAATTAGGTGCTTCTTTTGTATACTTCCTGTGTACATGGGGTTTTGCCTAGTTTCATTAAATAAAGTTTTTCTTACTTATAAAAAAAAAAAACGTGGCTACTGCTACCTATATATCCTAAAAACTAGGGATCTTGGTCACCCTATAAAAAGCATATATACCCTCTACATTACCATTGCATAAATATTCCATAAGTGCATGACAACAAAACAAAAAAATCTACAAAACAACAAAAACAAGCTATGGTATAGAATCTATTATCGTGGCATTAGGAATAGACTAATAGCTTAATCATACCAAGAGCTGTTTTTAAAGACGACTCAAGATAGCTTTTAGGGCGCTCGTTGCTGTACAATATCTCAACAGGGTATAACTTCCCTGGGACAGTTAGTATGGGGCAATTTGAAAAGAATTTTGATACTTTTTCACCATCAAGAGTTGCTGAAGTGATAAGAACCTTTAAATTGGAGGCACGCACTCCAACCAAGCGTTTCATTAGTCCCAGCAATATATCCCTGACAAAATAATGTGTCCATAGTTAAAGTGCATACTCAAAATGCACATAGAGTTGCAAGAATAGAAAATCTACATCTTTAAAAAAACAGGGAACAACACATGATGTAGACTAATAACCTCAATCCAAACCGAAACTGACATAGAATAGGCACACAGAGTAAATCTTACGTGTTCAGACTCCTCTCATGAGCTTCATCCAATATGATTACCGAATACTGATTAAGCTCAGGGTTAGATAGGCTCTCGCGAAGTAGGACTCCATCAGTAAGATATCTGAGCAGTTCACCGGATCAAAATTAATGACATTGGCTCAACAAAACTCAAGTGACAATTATGAATCTATGATTGAAGTCTCAGTTAACATATGGTAAATCTTTTACTTGATCCGAGTCCTCTCTGAGGTTCTATCTTCAAATCGGATAGCATATCCCACTTCATCCCCAAGCGGAACACCAAGCTCCTGGGCAACCCGCCTGTGAACATTAAATCATCAAATGAGAAACCAGCAGAAAATTCTGGTCAAAGATATTAGCAATTGAATTTTCTCTTATGAACTGTTTTTCACTTGCCAAAAACAATACACATTTTGATGTCACTTAAAAAACTAAAACAGAAAAAATACATTATTATGAGTGAATCAGCCGCACAAATACTTCCAGAAAAGAGAATTTGCACAACAAGCTAGCGCAACAGCCAACTGACAATTCAAGATCGCATGTCCCTCTTTAGCAACATAACCGATATCCACTGTTTAGTTGCCAGTGAATTGAAGCAAATATTAAAAGGGGCACCATTTTCAATAAAGTTTTCCATAATCTTTTATTAGAATAATCTTAAACTTGAGTTAACGAGGCCAAATAACGGTATGAGGATGAATTCAGTGGAATTTGATTCTTTCAACGGTTTCCTAAATTGGAAAAAGTAACATTCCTCTCCTCAATTTTCTCAGGAACAATAAAAGCATACATGATTTTTCGTAGGAACCTTTAACAAACAACACTATCATAAACAAATTCGTTCTTGCTTTCAAATCACACCGTCGTCCCACAAACCCAAGTCTATCGTCGAAACATTGGAACTCTACCTAGCCACGGAGACTGCGGCAACTCGGCGAGGCTGAGTGACGCCGACGATTCCAGACTTGGTGTAGCCTCTCCGGTGTAGCATCTGAGAGAGCTGGGTGCTCTTTCCCGAGCCAGTCTCTCCGATTATCACCACCACTGGGTTCCGCTCCACCGTCTCTATGATTTGATCTTCGAACTGAATGATCGGAAGGTTCGCCATGGATGATCCAAACAAATCTCCAAGTAGCAGAGTTCAAATACTAAAACGGGTTTTTAGAGATTCTGTTGGAATAAAAAGGAGAATTAGGGTTTTAGAACCCAATTTTTGGCTGCCCGCGCTTTAGAACGACCGTTTGATTCTCCCTTTTTTTTTTTTCTATTTAAATGGTACACTCGCCTAATTCTAACGGCTAAAATTTATAGAAAATATATATATATTTTTTTTTTTTAAAAATACATGTCATAATATTGATATTTTTTTGGACAAAAATTGTTATGTAAAGTCATTTTTGTATATTTTTTATCCATTCAATTAATGTATTTGACTGTATTATTTTTTTAATATAAAATAATTGAAATTAATTAATCATATTAATGAAGTACACAAAACCGATTATATACAGTAGAACTTTTTTTTAAAAGTAAGTATATTTAGTATAATATTAATATTTTTTTCTAAAAGAAAGTACTAATATTATTAAAAGGGATATCTTGAACAATTGTTGCAAAAAGTTTCAAAAATAAAATTATGAAAACAAGCCAGTAGAGTTCAATCCATTGATCTATTGCCCAAAACTCAACAAAGGGACTGTCGTCGTGACTCGTGGGTGGTTGCATGAAACTCACACACGTATCCGTTTTCAACATCGTTCATCATAATTTGAAGATCAAAAGCTTTTGGTTCCACCAGCAACATGCAGGCCAAAGGTGTTCTAGGCACATTAGATCAAGCTTCAATCATCAGTGTACTACAAAAACAAGGAAAAAAATTAAGAAGTTTTGAGAATTTTAAAAATTTCATGTCTACCTCTGCATTCAATTATCCTCTAGATATAAGAATTGTTTCATCTCATCTCATTATTACAATTTTTTCAAATTTTGACACAAAATATAATAAATAATTCAATTTTTTTAAATTCTAAAACAATAATAATATTAAAAAATAATATTTTAACAATATTTTATTCAACTTTCATATCAATTCATCTCACTCGTCTCAACTCACTATCCAAACTGTACCTTAGGTCTCGTTTGTTTTCGCAGATAAGATGAGATAAATTGATATTAAAGTTAAAAGTTAAAAAAAATATTATTAAAAAATAAATTTTTAATATTATTTTTATTTTGATATTTGAAAAAGTTGAATTTTTTATTTTATTTTGTGTAAAAATTTGAAAAAATTATAATGATTAGATGATATGAGATGAGTTAAGAAGAGTTGTGAAAACAAACTAGACGCACCTTAGTCTCTTTGAGGTGATGCCATTAATCTTAAAACTTTTGTTTTGTAGGTATTAATGAACTACGTTATTGAATCGTAATTTAAAAGTATAATGATTTATACAAGTAGAATTTACTACAAAACAGTAAAGAAAAACATTTTATTTTATAATGTGACCTAATTTTTTTATGAGTAATTCTATATACAACCGTGAAGTACGAAAATGTCACGTAATCGCTTTGAAAAAAAGCGGGGTGCGTTAATAAAAAATTAATTTTTTTCATGTAAATTTAATATTTTATTCACTTTTTTCAAAGTGATTACGTAGAAATTATACAATTCACAGTTGCAAATATATATATATTTATATATATATAAAAGATCCTTGCGTACGTCGTGCTTATCGTTACTCTATTTCGCATAAAAAACTTCCATTTACGTGCTACTCTCTTCCCTTTCAAAAATAGCTACTCGTGTCACAAGTTTGATTCCCCTCACCCAAAACTCAGCCATTTCAACCCCACCATCACATACAAAATGCACCACCTTATTGTCTGTAGTCACCACGTGGAACATTTCGGGTTCATCGGCATCAAATTTCCTCTTCCTCCGATTCCATCGGAATGCATCACTTGGTCCAACCTCAGCACCCTTACAAATCACATTTCTCTTGTTTGATTTTATTAAAGCAGCATGTTCATCACAGCTCCTCTACTGTAATTCATCAAGATAATCAAGATCAAGTTGATAGTACTACTATAAAGACATCTAACCTGCAGCCTCATGCACTCGCAGTTTATGATAACGCTCCCTTCAAACTACCAGAAAAAGTCCTCTTGTAATTAAGTCTTTGTGTCCTTTTATGTAATTGTACAGTTTGTTACGTAGTTGTAGCACTCAGATGAATATTCTTTTTTATCTCTGACTTGTCAGAGTTTGTTATTCTTTGATGTACATAAACCAGCACCTATTTCCTCTTGTGAGCAATCGATATAGTGAATGAATTGAATTCAGAAAAGTTCTCTCTCTTTCTTTCCTTTTCCAGTTAGTTGTTCTGCAATTTAGTTTTATCTACTATTCTTACATGGTATCAAGAGACAGGTTTTTCTGAGAATTTTCAATGGAAACACCTATTTCAACAGATACATCCATTTCAAAAGATGCACCCAAACCCAACACATCCATTTTTCTTAATTTCACTAACATTATCAATCCTTATAGACTTGACCATGGAGATAACCCCTCCCTTCCTTTGGTTCCAGATCTTCTTACTACATAAAACTATACTATTTGGTCTAGAGCCATGTGCAGGGCTCTGTGTGCCAAGAATAAACTTGGGTTTATAAATGGCACTTTGTCCAAACAAATAGACCCAAAAGACCCTTTACATGAAGCCTGGGAAAGATGTAATGACCTCATTGTGTCTTGGCTTCACAACTCTATCAACCCAGCCCTCAAATCTAGCATCATCTTGGTGGATGATGCTCAGCAAATCTAGACTGAACTCAGAGATAGATTCACTCAACAAAATGGCCATCGCATCTTCCAGCTGAAGAAATCCTTGACAAGTTTGCAACAAGACAGTGACTATGTCATTGTCTACTTTGGTAAGCTTAAAACCTTATGGGATGAACTTATCATATATGAACCCATGCCTAATTGTACCTGTGGTAAGCTTGCTGTCTTATATGATAGATATAAGAGAGATTGTGTTATACAATTTTTCATGGGTTTTACTGATACTTATAATGTGACCCGAGATCAAATCATGCTCATGGACCCATTACCTCCCATCAATAAGATCTTTTCCATGATTCAACAGCAAGAAATGCAACATTTGATTCTCTCTGGAATACCATCCCCTGAATCCATGGCTCTTACTGTCAAACAACCTCAATTCTCCTACAAACCTTTTTTCCAAATCATCTCAACCACCAAAGAGTGAGAAACCTTATTGTACCTATTGCAAAATTTCTGGCCACTTGCTTGAAAATTGTTTTAAGGCTGGAAATGCTCAGCCACCAACCTGCACACACTGTCATATGACAGGACATATAGCAGATAAATGCTATAAACTACATGGCTATCCCCCTGGCCATAAGTTACATGAAAAATGTAAGCAACCTGACCTTCCCTATGCCAACATGACATCCCTTGAGCCAGAATCACCATCAGATACTCAGCCTACTTTTACCAAGGATCAGTACCAACAGATTTTGTCTCTATTGCAGTCAAGAGAAGCTTCCATTGCCACTCATTCAGTCAACACTTCCATGAATGGTACTTCCCTTTCCTTCACTTCCTTCACTCACACACACCAATCAACAACCCATTTACCATGGATCATAGACACAGGTGCTACAGATCACATGATCTGTAGCATCTCCCTCTTTTCCTCCATTTCCTCTTGTGTCTCTTTTGTTGTTAAATTACCAGATGGAACCACAGCACCTGTCACACATATTGGCACTGTGCACATCACTAATACATTAACTCTTCACAATGTATTATATGTTCCATCTTTTCATTTCAATTTAATCTCAGCAACCAAACTGACTACCTCTATTTCTTGCTGTTTTGTTTTTCTTTCACAATCATGTTTTATTCAGGACCTTTTGTCATGAACCACGATTGCATGAGTGAGATGAAGGATGGACTCTACAATTTGCTTACTGCTTCAGTGTCTCCTACTGCCCTCATTGATTATTTCTCTACTTTTCTACACAAACATATTTCTGTTTCTGCTATTTCCAAAAGTGTAGATTATATTTCAGATATTTGGCATTGTAGATTGGGTCATACACCCATTTCCAAGCTAAATGTAATTCAAGATACTTCAATTCAGAATCACACCTTTACTATTTCTCATAATAATCCTTATCATGTGTGCCTCATTGCTAAACATCATAAGCTTCCTTTTCCAATAAGCAATCATCAAAGTAAAACCATGTTTGAACTCATACATTGTCACATATGGGGTCCCAATTCCCTTGAATCATATGATGGTCACAGATTCTTTTTAACTATAGTAGATGACTTCTCTCGGACCACTTGGATTTATCTGCTCAAGGCTAAATTAGACACTAGACAATGCATCAAGTCCTTTTGCAATCTAGTTAATACACAGTTTCACACAAAGGTTCAAATACTCGGAAGTGACAATGGCCTTGAATTTCAAATGAAAGAATTTTTCCATAAAAGGGGAATCATCCATCATAGAACTTGTGTAGAAACACTCCAACAAAATGGGGTTGTTGAAAGAAAACACTAACATCTTTTAAATATAGCTCGAGCTCTGAAAATACAATACAATCTTCCCAATAAATACTAGATTGATTTTGTTCTCATTGCAGCATATATTATTAATCGAGTTCCAAGTTCAATTCTGTCCAATAAGACCCCCTTTGAAATTCTTTTCAACATTCCCCCCACATATTCTCATATGAAAGTGTTAAGGTGTCTTTGTTTTGCTTCCACCCTTTCACAAAATAGGAAGAAATTAGACCTTCGAGGCAGGATATGTGTTTTTCTTGGTTATCCTTTTGGGGTAAAAGGATACAAGTTACTTGACCTTAACACTCAAGCAGTTTTTCTCTCTCGAGATGTCACATTCTATGAGCATATATTCCCCTTTCATCATTCCCTTCCACCTCTACATACCACCATTCCATTACCAAATAATTTCTTACCCAGCCCAACTTCCAAACCCACTTCCTCTTCACCCCCATCATTTTCTTCTTCTGCTCCTTTACCTATCCCATCCCTTTCCCCACCCTTACAGACTCCTAATCCTACAACCTCTCCCTTTTTGCCTCTTGAACCTCCACACTCCTGTCTTTCTCCTAATCCTAATTCTAGTTTTGCTTCTCCATCACCACTCAGAAGGTCAACCAAAACAAGGACAACTCCTCAATACCTTCAAGATTTTCATTGCAAGCAAGCATCCTTCATTTCACCTTCACCATCCAAAGCCATGACATCAGGTACCTTTTTCCCTCTATCTCATTTTATTTCTTATGATCGTTTGTCACCAAAGTTTTCCTTATTTTCCAATTCCATTTCATCTACTCAAGACCCACAAACCTATAGACAAGCTGTCAAAGACCCTGATTGGTGTAAGGCAATGAAAGCAGAAATTGATGCACTAGAATTCAATAAGACCTGGGTTCTCACTGACCTGCCTCATGGTAAAATCCCAATTAACTGCAAATATGTATTCAAAACAGAGTACAATTCCAATGGTACTATTGAAAGAAAGAAGGCAAGACTAGTTGCCAACAGATTCACTCAACAAGAAGGAGTGGATTACCATGAAACATTTTCTCTAGTGGTTAAAATTGTCACAGTCAGAACTATTCTTACTTTGGCTGCCATTAATGGATGGCATCTTCATCAATTTGATGTCAACAATGCATTCCTCAATGGAGAACTTTAAAAGGAAATTTATATGAAAAGACCTCCTGGCTATCAAAAGGGCAACCCAGGACAAGTTTGCAAGCTGCTTCGAAGTCTCTATGGACTTAAGCAAGCTTCAAGACAATGGTATAACAAATTCTCTACATCCATCATTTAGTTTGGTTTTAAACAGTCAAATGCTGATTATAGTCTTTTCACTTGCATCAATGGTGCTACTTTCACAGCTTTGCTTGTTTATGCAGACGACATAGTGGTTGCAAGCAACTCACTTGAATCTATTTCCACCTTAAAATCCTTCTTGAATCACCATTTCAAAATAAAAGACCTTGGCCATTTAAGGTACTTTTTAGGCATAGAAGTTGCTAGGTCCCCTCTTGGCGTTCATCTCTGCCAAAAAAAGTATACCCTTAATATACTTGCTAATTCAGGACAATTAGCATCCAAGCCACTTAAAATTCCCATGGACCAAACCACAGATTAAGCAAAACCACTGGCTCTCCATTATCTGACCCAACTCCATACAGACAACTTATTGGCAGGCTCCTCTATCTTACCATAACTAGACCAAACATCAATTATCCCACTCAAATTCTCAGCCAGTTCATGGAAAAACCCACTAATGTTCACCTTGTTACAGCTCATAAAGTTTTAAGGTACCTCAAAAATGCCCCTAGCCAAGGTATCTTGCTATCCTCCCATTCCTCCATTCACTTAAGAGGATACTGTGACTCAGATTGGGCATCATGCCCTGACACCCGCAAGTTTGTTACTGGTTATTGTGTTTTCATGGGTAATTCCCTCATCTCATGGCGCTCAAAGAAACAAACCGTGGTCTCCAAATCCTCTGCTAAAGCAGAGTATCGTGCAATGGCTTCCCTCTCCATTGAGATCACCTGGCTGAGGCATCTCCTATCTGACCTTGCCATTTCTCATCCTCAACCTGCTGACATGTACTGTGATAATCAGGCTGCTCTTCACATAGCAGTTAATCCCGTCTTGCATGAGAGGACAAAACACATAGAGGTGGATTGCCATCTCATTCGAGATCAAATTCTTGCAAAACAAATCAGAACAACACATGTCTCTACAAATTCATAGCTAGCTGATATTTTTACTAAATCTCTTCCTTCATACATTCTTTGCGCTCACTTATCCAAGATGGGAATAGCTAATATCTATTCTCTATCTTGTGGGGGGATATTAGAGCATCATGTTCATCACAGCTCCTCTACTGTAATTCATCAAGATGATCAAGATCAAGTTGATAGTACTACCATGAAGACATTTGACCTACAGCCTCATGCACTCGCAGCTTATGATAACGCTCCTCTCAAACTACCAGAAAATGGTCCTCTTGTAATTAAGTCTTTGTGTCCTTTTATGTAATTGTACAGTTTGTTACGTAGCTGTAGCACTCAGATGAATATTCTTTTTTACCTCTGACTTGTCAGAATTTGTTTTTCTTTGTTGTATATAAACCAGCACCTATTTCCTCTTGTGAGCAATCGATATAGTAAATGAATTAAATTCATAAAAGTTCTCTCTCTTTCTTTCCTTTTCCAGTTAGTTGTTATGCAATTTAGATTTATCTGCTATTCTTACAGATTTCCCCCACCTTAAAATCCCAACATTCCCTACCATACTCAGTTTTTTTTACCATGAGGAGCTCCTTTACCACACTTCATGTGCTTCATTACATGAGTCCCGCCCAGCACTAACGTCCGCACAAGCTCATCCATTATCACACGCTCTACTGCTGTGTCTTTTCCTGATCCATTTTTCCTTGCCAACGACAGCGCAGTCTCATGTCTCTCGTTCTCAACGTCGCATCTTGCTCCACAAGAGATCAAGAGCTCGCACACCTTGCCATGGCCTCCCATGGCTGCCAACATCAGTAGGGTATATCCATCGTCGTTTAACTCATTAAGATCGTAGCCCCTAGTCGTTAGTTTCTCAGCAGAATTTATGTCTCCGTGGTGAGCCGCATGATGTAGAGCATAAAATCCAGAAGAACTATTGCAGACTTTTTCTAGTTCATTTTCATTCTTATTAAGCTTTCGAAAGATTCCGCTATTTTGGTTTACTTCAAATTGGCTGGCTGCCATCTCGTCTTGTTTACCATGTAGCTTTTCATCGGCCTCTGTATAAACACGTAACTGGAAAGCCTCCACATGATTCCTTACTGCAACCACTATGTTAGCTTAGAGTCCATTTGCATCATTTTCATCTAAATTAATATATTTACCCTTGATGATTTTCTTCAGAGCTTCCATATCGTTAGCTTGAATATAAACAACGGTGGAGAAAATATTGATGTGTTGCTTGATTGAACAACCTTTCCTGCTCGAATTACTTTTGCAACTCCTTGCTAGAAGCCAAGGGTCCATCCAGTTGAGTTTGCAATTGAGCTTGCACACTGACCAGATGCATTGACCAAACCAAAATCAGCACCTGTTGAGGCCAGAATCTTAAGGCACTCTGCGTTCTTATGTCTTGCACATATCATTAATGTAGTGTCTTGGAATTCGGTTCGAGAGTTAATATCACAGCCAGAACTTACCAAGCATTCAAGAACTTCTGAACGTCCAAGTAGCGTAGCCAAATGAATGGGGCGCAACTCGGATTCTGAAGTTGTTTTCACCAAAAATTCTACATCTGCCCCACAGTGTAACAGAATATTTACTGCTCTTGCATTGTTACATAGGATGGCATGGTGGATGAGAGTCCTCCCACATTGAAGTGTGTTTGGGGAGAGATGTTGGAGAAGCGTACGCAAGATTGCACCACTCGCTTCAAAATACTCCACAGCACACTAGGTTACTGGGTAAGGCTTAGCTAGCCCTGCACTCACCCGGAATTCTTCTCCTATATCCATGTCCCAGGACTAGGCACCTACTTGCACCTTGATATCTGTCCTGACGCCCATCTGTTTGCCAGTAGAAAACCATAATAGACTGGTCATACACAATCTTGATACAATTAAGTTGCTTGTGTAAATAAAATTATCCAAAAACTAAGAGTAGTGGTAAGCTAAATAACAATTTCTTTTCCTTTTTGTTTTTGGCAAGCTATCAAAATAAACATCGTGCACTAGTAATTTCAAACATATACATACTTTAGAGGGAGATTGAGCTATTGTGTGAAGAGCTTACCTGCAGCAGCAATCCTACAACAGAAACTTGCCTGCTAGCAATGGCAGCAACAAGTGCATTGCAGTCAAAATTAGTGTGCAGGAAAGGCTTCGAAGATTGAAGCAGCAGCCTGTCGGATGTATTGGCATCCAGCCCACACTGCCAATAGCAAAAAACAAATTTACTGAGCAATTTCAACTTCTCAAACATCAAGATGGACCACCATCCTCGACTCATGGAATTTCAACGTGACCCTATCTAGCTCAAGAGATGCCTTATACCGCCACAAAATCAGGATATTTTTGTTTGAATGATAGGTTGCACGAGAATTTAATATATTTGTTATCAAATCTCTCAGAAAAACAAGTGTGAATCTAATATCTGTCTTCATAAATGAAAAAGAAAAAAAGACGTTTTATTTGCAAAATTAAGTGTTCTACATGCCAACATGATAAATTTACCTTAATGAGTGCATCAATAACATTAACAAACCCTCTGCAGCACGCAGAGACAAGCTCATGCAAAGCAACTTGTGGGCGGACCATGTCAGACCGCATAAGCAGCTCTACTGTGCTGGCTACCCCTAGGTAGCTTGCCTCCAACAAAGACTTCTCGCATGCCTGCTGAGATGCCCTTACATTTATCAGCACTTCCAGAATTTCCGTATGACCCTCCCTCACTGCGACTGTGGTCGCATAGCCCCGGAACACTTTTTGGTTTACGTAAGCTCCAGTACTCTGTCAAAGCACATAAAAAATAAGCCTTTTTTAGTTCTTAATAATTGGTTTAAAGCACTGGAGCAGATCATATCGTTTACTATTTTCATTTAAAAATATCAAATTCATACGTCTAAATAACAAATACATAGAAAATTCATACATTACCAGTAGCATCCTGACAAGTTTCAAATTTTCGGAATGAGCAGTGAGGAACAGCGCGGTGACCTCAGTCTTGAACTCCTCGTACTCGACGCGAACCCCGTGAGCCGACTCATCGTGCAACACAATCTCTGCCTTCCTCGTCTTCAAGCTCACTGTTCCCATGAAGTTCACGTCCACGAGAGGATTGATGATACATTCACATGCCAGCTTTAAATCGTTGTTGCACGAAGCATCCACTAGGCGTTGCGAAACCTGATCTGCATCATAGTCAGGGGGTAAAACATGATTTTCGGCAATAAATCCGGTGCCTGAGCTAATGAACACCGTCATAGCCGGCTGACAGAGCTTTCTCCACGTAACGTATGTACGTGCATTGTTAGTCTCTGCCTCAGTGAATGGCTTCAAGACTTTTGGCTTGTAAAAGAAGCTATGACGTTGAAAAGCTATCTATCGAGGAGAGGGGGAAAGCGAAAGTGGGTGCAGCTAACCTCTCCAGCCTCTTCTCATGTATCCTACTTGTTTCTTCAGCTCGTCTTGCGGAAAAGAATCGCATCAGTTTGATACGATGTTGAATCACTTGTCCCATGCATGGATTTCTGGTTAGGTATTGCCGTATTTGGCCTGAATTTTACGCTCGGATTTATAGAACTATACATAAGTGATTTGCGTTAAGAATGATGATATTGTTCCTAAATGAGTACCAATTAGAAAGCTAGAAAAAGACATAACAAAAGCTATATATATGTGAATTGTGTAAGGTGGCTTCTGACTCGTTATTTTTCTCGGGGATCTCGCCATTCTACAAAGCCAGTTATAAAAAAGTGATTTTGCAGCCTCCACTTTATACGTTCATGAGTGGGGCTACTCTGCCACCCCACTCTTACCGTTGGGCTTACCGCCCAGCGTTAATTTTTTTTTCCTTTTTTTTTTTCACATTTTTTTAATACATTTAAATATTTTTAAAAAATAAAAAAAAATATACCAATACACTTAAAAACACTTCCTTAATCACTAAGTAAAAAATAAAAAAAAAATTTTGCCAAGCGGTCAAGTTGGGGCGGCAGACTAGTGTTTTCCATACGTTCATTGGAAGAGTAATGCACTCGTGTATTATATAAGTGTCGTGCAGTTATTTTAAAAAAAGATTAAATTTATTATTAAAAAATTAATTTTTTCATGTAAATCCTATATTTATCAAATTGATTGTACGGCAGTTATACACTCACGACTGTAACTATCATTTCTTTAATTAAAATGGGAAATGATATTGATAGAAAAATAGCTAGTAAATATTAAAAAAATATTAATTTTTTAATAATAAATTTTACTTTTTTTTAAAATAATTATGCAACACTTAAACACTCTACGATTATATATAACATTATTTATTAAAAATTTGCGCTTAAGATATGTAGGGGTCAAAACAAGACCTAGAAGTTAGTCTCGAAATAAAATCGAAAGTCAAGCTAAGAAATAAAGTTAAAAAGAGATAAGGAAAGACACTCATGCTCCTAAAATGAAATAGATTTAGACTTCTAAAAAGAAAAGGCTTCACAAGGCAAGTTTGACTTAATCATTCCAATGAAATATACCTCTATATAAGGTGGAGATCCCACAAATCCGACAATCTCTCCATAGGCTCTCCAAAGAAGCTTCATACGCCTAAACTCCACCACACACATCGACTCCAAAGGATATTCCATAAATTCTTTTATTGTATTGTGAGATATGTAAGACTATAAGAGATTGTAAAATTGAATAAATTCACGGGACAATGTGAGATTATTCCTTAACACTAGTTTATGAGATGAGTGAGATTATGCTCATGTTTATAAAGAATGAGCAATCATCTCTTGTTGAACCGGTTTTGTGGGATGAATTAAATCCATAAATTTTTTCATGGTATCGGAGCTTACCACAGAACGAATGGGACCCACTCTACATGCCCCATGACAATGATCAGAAAAAATACTAGTTTGCACGTGAGATAGAGTGTTGAGGAATAATTACGCATTGCCTGTAGATAAGGTCTTAGACATATTTATAAGAAATGAACAATCATCACTTGTAGAATCGGTTTCATGAGATGAGTTAAGCCCATTAATTTATTCATGGAATTAGAATCTGCCACAGAATGAATGAGGACCTACACTACTTACCCCATGACAAGGACCAGGACAAATACTAGCATGCACATGAGAAAGGGTATTGATGAATAATCTCACATTGTCTGTAGACAATGTCTTGGGTATGTTTATAAAGAATGAATAATCTTCTTTTGTTGAACATGTTTTATGAGATGAGTTAGGCATATGAATTTCTTAAAAAATCACCTATCATAATAAATTTCGTCTCTAAATAACTATTTGATGTAGGCATTATACCGAATCATATAAATTTCAGTGTCTCTTTTTTATTTTTTTTTATTCACTTATTTATTATTTATTTTATAAATAAACACGAAGATTACCGTATAAACGCCCGAATCATCATCACGAGCAAGAAATGATTATTTTCTCCCTTCGATTTGTTGTATCAACAAGATATTTCTCCAAAGTTGATCTAACAAATTAAAGAACTCTTGATCATGCTGTCTTGTTTGATGTCTCCACTTCATTGCAATCCTTCCTCATGTCAAGCTGAACACGTTGGTTTTATTTTAAAAAAAAAATATGAATATATTGGTTTTATTTTAAAAGAACTATATTCGCAAGTCTGTTCATTCACATAACCATATAGTAGTGGTATATATACTTATAGAGTAATTTGAATTTTTTAAATTGAGAAGTGCTATAATTATAATTTTTTTTATAAAAATAAATTAATAAATTAGTGTGATTTCATGTGGTAGGTAATATTTATTTTATAATAAAAATAATTTTATAATCTAACGAAATACATGATGTTGTATTAATTTGTAAATTTATTTTTATGAAATCTCTTAATAGTCAAAGTATTTATTTTTTAAATTATAGTCTGATAACTTGTAAGTGGTGAGACTATTATTTAAAGAAAAATATTTTAACTACAACGAGATCTTATAAAAATAAATCTGTAAACTGACGTGATTTGATTTGCATATTAAATTATAAAATTATTTTTACTGTAAAATCTATTTAATATATCATTTAAAACTATATCAATTTATGAATTTATTAAATCTCTCTCGACCTATAACACTTATATTATTCAATAGACATGCAAAAAGGGAGTTTTATTCAAACCAAACACCAAGCAACACCACTTCACCGCCACATACCACGTCATCGGAGTCTCCAAAATCTACAAGCATCCTAGTTCAAAAAGAAATAAAAATCTCCTACATCGATCAATGCAATGCAACAACTTGGAATCAATATGATTCCAAAGAGTAATGCATCTAGTTTGTTTTTACGTTAAAATTAAAATTAAAAATTAAATAAAATATTATTAAAATATATATTTTTAATATTATTTTTATTTAAAAATTTTAAAAAATAAAATTATTTACTTTATTTTATTTAAAAATTTTAAAAAATTATAATAATAAGATAAAATAAATTAAAATTGTGAAAATAACGAAACTCATAGGCTAACAGCAGAGACTGCGCATGAATAGGTTGGGTTCGGACTCTTCAGAGAGTGTCAGAAAGCCCAACTCAAAAGCTTGCTACGTGTGATCTATTGTCAAGAATCTCAACCATTAGATCTACTAGTGTCCGCGAGTGTAGGGAATCATTTCCCACCTCCAAATCTTCTTCTTTCCGTTTAGTCCCTCTTCCAGAAGTCCTTCTTGTCAATCACCTGAGAACCGCCTACGAATTAGAGCTCATCGGCAACTTCTCTCCATATGGTACCCATTTTTCTTCTCTCGGCTCTCCATTTCTCATCCTTATTTTAATTTTATGCCCCTTTTTACCTTTACTTTGAGGTTCTCTCTCTTGCCGTAGGGTTTTACTTAGTTAACTCATTTTCGTGTTTTAATCAATCTGAGTGTTTTCGCGGCCTATGAATTTTTATTTTATCCCGAATTGATCTAGTAGATCCGATTTATTGCTCTATCAATTTGAGAAAATTTTCTCAAGGTTAGGAATCTCTGAGTCAGGTTCGATTGAACTTCCCCAACGATTGAAAATTTGCGAGCTGAGCTAAGATTTTCTATTTATTTTCCTTCCCCTACAATGGTTCAGCTGGTAAGTGCAGAGTATTAGGGGGTTCTAAGAGGAAATAACATTTGCTTGCTTAATTAATTAAGTTTTGTTGCGACTTCTAGACGCACTTAGCAAGTTCTCTCTCAAAGTTTTCGTTGCGTGAGATTGTAGACAGATGTTTACTCGGCCTTCTGAAATCCATCTTCAGTTTGTATAGAAATTTGTATTTTGATAGAAATATGTGCTGCTCTTGGGAAGCTAAGTTTGATCGAGATTTCATTGGTTATTATTTTATTGTTATTTCAATGCACCCATTGGGGAGGCCATAAAGATCGGGTATAGTAATCCTGCCAACTCATATGAGTTTTGGGCATCATCACCTTGCAGTCTGCACCTGCTATTGGAGATCATAGAATCAGATTCTGCTGATGTTGTCCACCTTAGTAAGGAAGGCGCATGTTATCTGACCAAATATATTTCTCCAAGAGTTTTTTAAGAAAAAATTTACCTATGGAAATATTTTCCATGCGACTAACATCAGTCTAAACAAATGGAGCCTAGAGCTAATGCTCAGATCAGATGACACCCACCCCCAAAAGGGAAAAAGAAGAAACAAAAAGGAATTGTTCACAATACAGATACATACACACACACACACACACACACACACACACACACACACACACACACACATATATATATATATATTTTATAGGTAAAAAGAGTTTTATTGATCCACATAAATAGGCAAAGTCCGAGTACACAGGAAGTATACAAGAAAGAGCCTAATTACAAGCTACGTGCTACTAATAGTAGCGTACAAAACATTAAGACTCGCTCCATCCCATACAATAGAAGAGGCCCATAACAACAAAGTATGAAAGAAGAAGTCCCTACACACACACGCACGCACACACACACACACATATTTCTGAGACCAGTTTCCATTGTTGATGTTTTTCACCCCTTGGGTATTCGTTTTCCAGTTATACTTGTATGTGTGGATCAGGTCATGTAGGTATATCGAAGGTAGGTAGTATTGGTTTTTTATTCTTGAAATGGGCTTAAATTATACACAGAAGAATTAATTCAAATGAGGTAACTTCTGAATTTATTTTGACTGCAATATTCACATGTAATATTTGACAGGCACCCATCAAGGGTATTCCTTATTTGCGAAGGACAGCTTTGGCTTGGCACCACAGTGATGTGAGGGCCTTGGCTTTAGAACATTCAGCACTCAGGGTGCCACAACCGCTAATACTCCACAGCCTCCACCACCTCCCCCACCGCCAGAGAAAACCCATTTTGGTGGTTTGAAAGATGAAGATCGAATTTTTACCAACTTATATGGATTGCATGACCCTTTTCTCAAAGGTGCCATGAAACGAGGCGACTGGTACAGAACCAAAGACTTAGTACTCAAGGGTGCTGATTGGATTGTCAATGAAATGAAGAAGTCCGGCCTCCGTGGACGTGGTGGCGCTGGTTTTCCATCCGGCCTAAAGTGGTCTTTCATGCCAAAAGTATCTGATGGTCGTCCTTCATATCTTGTTGTCAACGCTGATGAAAGTGAACCTGGGACCTGTAAGGACAGGGAAATTATGCGGCACGATCCACACAAACTATTGGAGGGTTGTCTAATTGCTGGGGTAGGGATGAGGGCTAGTGCAGCGTATATCTACATAAGAGGTGAGTATGTGAATGAACGAATAAACCTTGAAAGGGCCAGAAAGGAAGCCTATGAATCTGGATTATTGGGCAAGAATGCATGTGGATCCGGTTATGATTTTGATGTTCATATCCATTATGGAGCTGGGGCTTATATTTGTGGTGAAGAAACGGCACTTTTGGAGAGTCTTGAAGGGAAACAAGGGAAACCAAGACTGAAGCCTCCTTTCCCTGCTAATGCAGGGTTATACGGCTGCCCCACCACTGTGACAAATGTGGAAACAGTGGCTGTTTCTCCAACCATTTTAAGGCGTGGACCTGAGTGGTTTGCCAGCTTTGGTAGGAAGAATAATTCGGGGACAAAATTGTATTGCGTATCTGGACACGTGAACAAGCCTTGCACCGTTGAAGAGGAGATGAGTATACCATTGAAAGAATTGATAGAAAGGCACTGTGGAGGTGTTAGAGGTGGATGGGACAATTTACTTGCTATAATTCCAGGTGGTTCATCTGTGCCACTTCTTCCCAAGCACATATGTGACGATGTGCTGATGGATTATGATGCACTCAAGGCTGTCCAGTCTGGATTGGGGACTGCAGCTGTGATTGTGATGGATAAATCGACAGATGTTGTAGATGCAATTGCAAGGCTCTCTTACTTCTACAAGCATGAGAGCTGTGGGCAATGCACACCTTGTCGGGAGGGAACAGGATGGCTTTGGATGATTATGGAAAGATTGAAAGTTGGGAATGCAAAGCTGGAAGAAATTGACATGCTTCAGGAGGTAACCAAACAGATTGAAGGGCACACAATCTGTGCATTGGGGGATGCAGCTGCTTGGCCTGTGCAGGGTCTTATTAGGCACTTTAGGCCAGAGCTTGAGAGAAGGATCAAGGAGCGTGCCGAGAAGGAGTTACTGGAGGCTGCTGCTTAAGCTTTCTGCTCAGGTTATTATTCTTTCATTTTGTATTTATTAAATGATGAGAAAGAAAGAATATAGCTGCTTAACTTGGGGGATTTGGTCGGTAATGTTACTAGATAGAAGACAGTTTGTGTTTCCTTTGTTTAGTGTCATGTAGAGAGGACTGTAGTGGCTGAATGGCCTTGGCTACTACTTCTCACTTACTGGAGGGCATGTAGTTTTAGTAATGTTGCTGCTTTCATCATGGAATCCGACTAAATTTTTCTGCTTCTTGGAGGAATATAAATGGTTACAGAACATTACTTGTCCAGTTGGGCTATGCATTCTTTCATGTCGTCATGGTTCTTTACTCTCTGGGGAATCATGCGAAAACACATAAGAAAACATTTTGATGATTGCTCACGGCCACTTAGGCATAAAAAAGAGGCTACTTCACCTCATTGCATGACCCCACATCATGTTTTGAGTCATTTGACTGAGGAAAAATCAACTGTATTGGTATGTAAGACATGCTGGACGAGCAACTCTATTAACAAAGTTCAGTTAATGATATGAGACCTTAATATATATATATATATATATATGAAAGTAATTCTTATGCATGCTTTTTCTCAGAATACCGAAAAAAGAGAAAGAAATAGACTCCAAAATAGGCTCGCCATTGCTGTGCTAGTTCAACAGGAAAAAATGTTTAACATTAGTCCAAGTAGATTTAGAAATCACCTTGAGATCTTCCACCGTATGGAGGGTAGGATATGTTTGTTCGTTGCTGGTTGCACTATTGGTAATAAATGTCTTGACAAATCTTTGCTGTGGGCTAAGGATGAATTTGTTTCTGTTTTGTAGGCTAAATGCTTTACTAGTGAATATCATTGAATAAAATGAAGACAGTGTCCCCAGATTTTGGGAAGATGGGTTACTCAGGCTTCTGGTGGTCCATTTGATATTCTGTTTGTTGCTAAGCTTGATCAAATCTGACTTCATTCACTGCCCCAGAGAAACCATGATTCGTTCTGGATATGCTGGGAAGGGATTAATTCATGTTTAAACGTTTCATTAAAACATCTTTTATGTCACATCACATGTTGAGGAATTTTGTCAATAATATCTGCAATTTTTCTGTTGTGTGACATAGAATGATCATATTCAACGGCTTATCAGCAAAAAACGAATGGTACTGCGTGCTATAATTCTCATCGATTCAGGCCTGAAATACAAACAACTGCAAAAAACACAAGGGTG
The DNA here is from genome assembly GCF_004785595.1 of Juglans microcarpa x Juglans regia. Taxonomy (NCBI): domain Eukaryota; kingdom Viridiplantae; phylum Streptophyta; class Magnoliopsida; order Fagales; family Juglandaceae; genus Juglans; species Juglans microcarpa x Juglans regia. The sequence goes on along the minus strand of NC_054598.1, from coordinate 9,169,538 downwards.
TCTCTGGAAATCATATGTTACGATTCCACATCGACTAAGTATGAGATTGGTTGATGGTTTATAAGCCCTTAGGCACCCTTTCCTTGTAAGTTAGTTAACAAGAGAGTTCTATTTAGTGGGTTTATAACAAATGGTATTAGAGTCACTCCACATGTAAGGCCATGTTGCGATGGTTGCAATTGTGCGACACGGGAGGTGATGTCGGCATGATAGTATTCGCCCGGAGCTAGGAAAAAGATCTAGTACATAGCCAACTTGTGTGAGCACCAGGACCGCCGTGGACGTCGGTTGCGGAGCGTGGTGGTTGTTATGATTCCACATCGATTAAGTATGAAATTAGTTGATGGTTTATAAATCCTTAGACACCCTTTTCTTATAAATTAGTTTTCAATAATGAGTTTTACTTAACGGGTTCATAAACATCGTATGAATTGGGCAGTGTGATCTCGAGCTACTTAGATAGTTGGAACTTGCATAGACGATTGAGCCGATCGAGGTCAACGCAAGCTCAACGTGCACCCGTGAAGCGTGTGGTTCGTGTTTACGAGATTGGAAACTTAAGCCATTAGAAATTAGAATGGGACTTCCGTCTTTGTTGCGAAACACCCTTGCTTCTTAGTAGGCACATCTATTTTTCAGTTATCAGCAGGTGCCGTCTTCGGAGGGACACATGCAACTCCAACTTTTCGTTGCTGTCCAAAGGATATAGAACTTGAATACCATGGAAGTCCACTGATATTTCCCATACATTATATTTGTCAAAGGCAAGCACCTTCATTGCGAACTTTTCATAAAAATCTACCATTTTCATCAGCAAAAGGCTCCAGCATCGTCAAAATAGCAATGCGACATACAGTCATGAAGGGTACAAATATCGTATAATCATTTTAAAAAAGAGTGAAATTTATTATTAAAAAATTAAATTTTTTTCATAAAAATTTAATATTTATTTATTTTTTTAAAAATAATTACAAGACACTTACGTATTTTATGACTGTAAATCTAATTTTTTATTGTAAAAAATTAGAAATGAATAGAATTATGGATCTATTTTGACTTTCGATAAATGGGTTGAAAAAGTCAATCTGGTTTTGCTACTTATTATTCTCACACACCATACATTATACAGTTTATACTTATTTTTATTTTTTAAAATTTTTCTTTTAATTTTATTATTTTTAAATTTATTAAATTTATTATTTATTATTTATATACTACATATTTGATAAGAATAAAAAAATATATATATATTGTACGGTTTGTGAAGATGATAATAGAATTTTTCAGGCCGAAAACCCAACCCAATAACGTCTTTGCCTCGGCCTCTCTCCTCCAGGCCAATGCTTTCGTCTCTCTTTATCATTCCTTTCCTCCCCACCTTTTTCTAGGCCTTTCAGTTTACCTGAATATTATATTCATTAAAGTACGCTTTTCACACTCGACCTCGAAAGAAAATGAGAGCTCAACTCTGACAAGCACTGCACCAACAGAGAATCCCAACGTCTCTGCGTTCTCTTCTGCATTCATCAGTCTGAATTCGCGGCCAATTCTCTCTGTCGCTCTCTCTTGCTCCCCCTCCGGGGACTTAATTTTACCGCACGTGCGTTCTCTCTCAGAGCTGTGTCCTCAACCTTCCATTTTCGTAGTTATTGCCTTTTCCCTTATAACACCCGCTTCGACAATCTTACTACTCGTGTTTGATTCTTTTATCTAGATCTGCTGCTTTTTTTCAGCCTTACTATGCATTACTGTTTCCGTCTTTTTCCTCTTTCGTCCTTGATTCATTGCTCTGAATGTCATGCTGATCTTCTGTTTTTCTCTTCTTTTTCAAGTAATTGTATTGACTGCGACTGGAACTTTTTAAATAGAATTTTTCATCTTCATTTTCATTTTCTTCTCTTCCCAACTGTTACAATTTTCATATATATATATATATAACTGCTTCTACAGGAGTTGGGATTGTTTTTGCTATTTTGCTCTATCCCAGAGACTATGAAGCGTATGCATTTAGAAATGATTGTTTACTCTGCTATTATTTTGTTTTGGTTCGGTATACTCTAATATTATTTTCTTCATTGACTAATCATTTGTGAGACTCTTCTCATATAAAATAATGTTTACTGTAGTTGAATGAGTGGAGTGGGTTATATGTACGCAAGCAAGACTGTTAGAAAATTTTAGATTTGTTTCGTTCTCTTTCTTATTCTCAGAATCGAGGATCCTTTTTTTTTTTTTTTTTTTTTTTTTTTTTATATAGGCACCTTAATCCTTATATTAGAAATCGGTGGACTTCTCCGCTAGTTTTATGGTTCTTGTAGAGTTCGCGATTCTGATTTTGTTTAATTGTGTTATGGTTTCATATACGTAGATGCATTGTGACTGATCGTACCCGCTAAGGGCCCACCGGCAATATTCAATCACAATGGTGCTTGGGCTGAGATCAAAGAGTCGGAAAAGTGTTTCAGTTCAGGTTGATTACTTTATCCTTGTACAGGAGGTGAAGCCATGGCCACCATCAGAATCTTTGAAATCTTCTCGGTCACTGTTGATTCAGTGGGAAAATGGTGATCAGAACTCTGGGTCCTTTACTTGTGGTGTTGGGGATGGAAAAATTGGAATCGGCGAGTCTTTCAGGCTTCCGGTTACTTTATGTAGGGAAGTATCCAGAAAAGGCACAACCCGTGAAAGTTTTTTGAAGAACAACTTAGAGTTTTACGTGTATGATGCTCGAAAGGAGAAGGCTGTCAAAGGTCAACTCTTGGCGACGGCTACGATAAACCTTGCAGATTATGGAGTTATCAAAGAAACCATAACCATAAGTGCTCTGGTGAACTGCAAGCGGAGCTTCAAACACTCGACGCTACCAGTTCTTTACGTGACCATTCAACCTCTTGATAGAGATAGCTCTAGCCCGTCACCAATGGGCAGCTTGTCGAAGGAAGTGTCGCTGGACAAAAGCGAATCGTATTCGGAACTTACTAATGAAGGGAATGCTGAGGAAACTGAGATTGCTTCATTTACTGACGATGATAATGATGATCGTTCACCTCATTTATCACAAACCATCACCTCTTTTGCTTCCGAGGCTAGAGGATGGTCACCGCCTAAAAGAAATCAGGTGCACAATATCATTGCTTTCTTATGCGTTCTCAATGAGTGCATTAAAACAAGAGTAATGCCCTAAAGTGAGCGAGCGTCGTGCAGTTACTTTAAAAAAGAATGAGGTCTACTATTAAAAAATTAATTTTTTTTCCTGTTAGTCCCATATTTATTTAATTTTTTTAAAGAAATTGCGCGGTAGTTACGGACTCCACGATTGCAAATATCATTTCTGTAAAAACCATATCCCCTTTTTGTTTGGATTGATTTGTTTCCGTTCCTTTCATTCGGAATACATATTAGCTTTGCTTCGTTGCTTGAAGTTGAATTGGAAATAGGAATTTCATTTCTATGTGATTCGAGATTCCGGATGTTGTATAATTCTTGGATCTAATATTTGTGTCATCTAATATAATTACCTGGGTTTAGTGTGGGAGGGTAGTGAATGAGTCTCACATTGTTTAGAAAGAAGAAGTTATGATGAGTCAAATTGGCTCCAATTGTAACATTGAAGAGTATATGCCAAGATGTGGCTTCGGGGTTGTTGAAATCAATTCCAAACTAGGCCTTGTTTGGATAATGAAAGTGTCTAGTCTCATCTCATAATTACAACTTTTTCAAATTTCCACACAAAATATAATAAACAATTCAATTTTTTCAAATTTCAAAACAATAATAATATTAAAAAATAATATTCTAACAATATTTTATTCAACTTTAAACTTTCATCTCATCTCAACTTAACTTATTATCCAAACGGCACCTAAGTGAATTGTCAAACTGGAATTGGGCTAGTAATCAAAACCAATGTCTGGAGTCCAGTTCCATGCAATAGAACATTGAAATCAAACTTTCATATGCCTGCATGTAATTATGGTCTTATTGGGTGAAGATGCTTGAGGCTGTCGAAAGATGCTCGAGGATTCAGTATAGCAACATGGGATGGCTAGTTGGATGCATAAGTCGATACGGAATTGTATATATCTGTTCCAACTTGATGAATTTATTCAAGTTGTACTCTATTGAAGTTCTTTATAAGATGATAAAAAAAATAATGTATGTTTTGCTAGCTTATGGTATATTTATTCTTAAGCCACACTAACCACCTATCTGGAAATTATTTATTGATTTTGTCCACCTAGTTGATAACTCCAACCAATGTATCTATTCTTATTTTGAATGAATAATGGATATATTTGCAAAAGGCTCATAGTGAAGTGTGTAGACATTATGGTCCTGAACCTTGCAAATGGGGGAGTTAAATGAACTGTAGCTGTGACCTGCCTGTCTACTATGCTCATATTGGAAGAGGGACGATCTGATTCGTTGCCTTTATATTTTCCTAGCAGATTTCTTTGTGCAGTTTTGGGTTCATTAACAGTCACTTGTCTTTAAATTGCAGATCAAATCAGAATCAGCTAAGGATAGCACAGAAAGGGTTAATATTGGAATTTTGGAAGATGAAGAGAAAAAGGAGCTGCAGGAAAATGGACAGGGAGAATATGGCTTACAAGTGGAGCCATACAATCTAGAAGAAAAACTAGTTGGTAAATTATCAGAACATTCTGCCCTAAATCAAGTCAAATTCAGGAATGATACTCTTTCATTCAGGAGGAATTCACTTGGATTTGCGGAAAGTGTTCATAGAATTAATGAGCTAAAACAAATGAAGTCTGCCAAGAGCAGTGTCATGATCAGCACTAGTCAGCTCAGGGAACAGGGTGACAACATTATTGCTCCTGAAGCTGCTTGTACCACAAGTTTTTCAACTAATGAAAATGAAGCTACATTGAGTAGCTTGTCTGATGGAAAAGTCAAGTTAGAATCTAAAATTGAAATGATTGAGGAAGAGTTCCCTTTCAACTCTGCCAATAGCAATGGGATGTTCAGCACCAGTCAGCTCAGGGAACAGGGAGTAAACATTAATGTTCCAGAAGCTGCTAGTGCCACGAGCTATTCACCTAATGAAAGTGAAGCAACAGTACGTGGCTTCTCTGACGGAAAAGCCGAATTAGAATCTAAAATTGAAATGCTTGAGGAAGAGTTGCAGGAAGCTGCTGCTGTTGAGGTTGCCCTTTATTCAGTGGTTGCTGAGCATGGGAGTTCTGCAACCAAGGTCCATGCTCCAGCTCGGCGCCTTTCTAGGTTCTATCTCCATGCTTGTAAAGCAAGGTCCCCAGCTAACAGGGCAAGTGCAGCTAGAACTGCTGTTTCGGGATTAGTTCCGGTTGCTAAAGCATGTGGAAATGATGTTCCGAGGTATGTACAAAACGCCCTTCGTAGAATGTTTAAAGCATGCGCAAATGATGTTGCATATAAAAATTTGGCTGTGTATCATAGACAAAGTTAATCTTGTTTTGCAAATTGTCAAAACCTGAAGCCCCACTAAGCTGAAGCTAAGATGCTTGACTGTTATTTTAGTGATACATATTACTCATGCTGGGTTCCTAATTCAACTCGGAAACCTTCAGGAGAAATCATCATCTTCCAGGCTTCCAAGATTCTATGTTTGTTTTTAAGTTAATTTTTTAATTTTTGCCTTCTTTAAACAGGTTGACTTTCTGGTTGTCAAATTCAATTTTGTTGAGAGCCATTGTCAGCCAGGCAGTTGATAAATTACAACTTTGCGCTGGACCAAACACCAGCCGTAGTGGTGATGGAAATGGGTTGGGTGAGAAGTCCTCCCCGAACTGCCAAGAGTCATCTCTTCACCTGGAACAGAAAAATAATACGGCGGAATATTTTGATGACTGGGAGGACCCACAAACATTTATAGTTGCATTGGAAAACGTTGAAGCGTGGATCTTCAGCCGAATCATTGAGTCTGTGTGGTGGCAGGTCAAATTCTCTCTCTTTTTCTGCTGCTCTAAGTTCTCTCACAAAGAAGATTCTGACTTACATTTGATGACTAATTTATTTTGTTATTTGACTGTGTTCAGACTCTGACTCCACATATGCAACCTTCTGCTGCTAAGGGCTCAGGCTTAAGGAAATCCCATGGAAGGAAATATGGTTTAGGTGATCAGGAGCAGGTGAACTTCTCAATAGATCTTTGGAAGAAAGCTTTCAAGGATGCTTGTGAAAGACTTTGTCCTCTTCGAGCTGGAGGGCATCAGTGTGGCTGCTTGCCTGTGCTGGCTAGATTGGTACATTAACACATTCAAAATTCCTACCTCAAATATGTGCCATAAGTATGAGATTTCTGGTTTGTAAATCGGAATGACAACTTCAAGTTGTGTTTTGTCCAATCGTGTCACGGTTGAAAATCAAATATGAGGAGATAAATTTCCTAGCAAGCCACTTATAAAAAAAATATATTCATATAAAAAATTTGATGAATTCATTATGGTCAATGATGTATGCTTGACCTCATACATTAACGATAATAGCAACCTATTGGAGAGTATGTTGATGGCAATCTCTGTAGTTGTGTCTTTTGCTGTGTGAGCATTGTGGTATCTATATCGTTTGTGCTCTATTGTACTGTGGTGCAAATGCAATGTGTGGCCTGTTACCAGCACTCTAGTTTGGTGGAATAGTTGTTGTTTCCAAGCTCTCATCAATGGAATTCTTTTTGTACTTATGACCATCCAAATTAAGAATCTTAGCCATAGTTCGCTTGATCGAGTTGTATTTGAGACGGGGATGTTTTCTAATGAATGTAAGTAATAAAAGAACCTAATCTTACATGTATTTTTAGGGTTTTTGGAATGGCTACCTGCTCTAAATCACCTCAGCAGCCCATATTTTTTTTTCTTGTAACTTACACCTACGGATGTGTAGTGCTTTACTTATATAACTACAAGGTCATGTCCCATATTATAAATAGCTGGCTAGATCAAGTGCCTCAAAAGGAGGCAAATCCTGTACTTCATGTTTTCTGAAATTTGTTAGCATGTTTTTGTGTTTGAGATTTGTATAATTATTACCATTCTGGAATGCAGTCGGATAGAAAACTTGTGCTTTTGTGTTGTATTTGTAGGTAATGGAGCAGTTGGTGGGTAGATTAGACGTGGCAATGTTCAATGCTATTCTTCGCGAATCAGCTGAAGAGATTCCAACAGATCCTGTTTCTGATCCCATTAGTGATTCAAAAGTTCTGCCTGTTCCTGCTGGAAAATCAAGCTTTGGGTCTGGTGCCCAGCTAAAAAATGCTGTGAGTTCTCCCTTTCTTATCAGTAGGCCAATTTTATATCATTATCAATCAACCATTTTCATTATTTACTCACCTTCTCATTTCATCTCCCAGGAGTTACTGTTCTAATCCTCTTTAGTGACATTCTTGAATATTTTGTTTACTACTTTTGTCTCCATATCACAAAATTTACACCCTTTTGATCAGTCGGCAGTATATTATTCAAAATCAACTACACTGGGGGGTGTTTGCATTTCTCTCGATTTTTTGTGGGCCCTGAGAAATACAATGCTTAACGACATTATATCTCGCACACTAACTTGTCAGAATATGGTGGCAAAGAATCGACTAAGTTCATTGGCCAAAGAAATAAAAATAAGTAGCTTAATTAATTGATAGACGTGACTTGATGATTACATCTTTTGGATGCTTTATACCATCTTTGTGAAGTTGTGTTCATGTTACTTCTGTAGATGAATGTTAGGTATCAGAAATGAATAGTCATCGCATAACATCACCAGAGAGAACCCTTTAAGTTGTAAATTACAAAATTGATTAATTTGCTGGTCCTTGCTTCTCGAGAGTATGCAAGATGAGTCCAGTTTGATAACACTGTTTGGAGCCTTAGTTTGAGGACAAGTCTGATTATCTTAACAGCGGTCTTCTGTCAAATTCTTACAAGCAAAAAATTTCTTCTTTAAAGTTTGCTCCTTTTCAGCGTCAGTTGGGAGTTAGTTTGATCTGCATTCTGTTGAGTTATAACAACCCATCTGGATTCGTTTGAAGTTTCTTGTTCTGTCTTTGGACTTCTCTGAAAGTATGAAAGCAAATGATAGTCTCAAGTCCCATCATTGTGAAGGAATTCTTGATTAAAGTTCTTTGCTCTTCTTTCTTTGTGCTTGCAGATAGGAAACTGGTCAAGATGGCTCACAGATCTATTTGGAATTGATGATGACAATGCCTCTGAAGATGGGGTTGAACTTGATGATGACAAGAAACTGGAATGTGAGACACCCTTCACGCCTTTCCATCTCCTTCATGCATTGAGTGATCTCATGATGCTTCCTTTTGAAATTCTTGCTGATAGGTCCACAAGAAAAGAGGTAAAATCCTGTAACTTCAATGCTTTCGGTTGATTTTCCCTCTTCCTGTTCTTTTGCTTTGCATCACTGTTTGAAAGTTAATGTTTGTAGGTCTGCCCCAAATTTGGCGGGTCATTAATCAAGAGGGTACTTATTAATTTTGTCCCCGATGAATTTTGCCCAGACCCAATTCCAGAGGCTGTTCTTAAGGCCTTGGATTCTGAGGTTAGTCCATACCTAGCAGTGACTTGTATTCTCTGCAAAATTTTGCTTCCCACATGCTTGTTAAGATTTCAAAGGTTTCATTTGCTTCCCCTCATGGTTTTTATACGATTTGTTGATTTGCAATGATTCCTTTACTGGTAAATAAAAGAAGAGAATAATAATTTTCATCTGATGTAACCGATCAAAAAATAAATAATTTTCATCTGATGTAGAATCTAACTAACAACATCATTTTCCATAGAACTCACTGAATTAGCCTTGATATTCCTTTTCTGTTCGGCTTTATCTTGATTTAGGACCACCTTGAGGCCGATGAATTTTCCATTACAAGCTTTCCATGCACTGCTGCTCCTACAGTCTATCAACCACCTCCAGCAGCTTCACTAATAAGCATCATAGGAGAAATTGGAAATCAATCTATGACAAGTGGCTCATCAGTGCTTCGAAAATCATATACTAGTGATGATGAACTTGATGAGTTGGATTCACCCATGACTTCAATTGTCATAGACAACTTCCGGGTTTCTCCTACTTCGGAAAAACCCAACCTGATGCCAAAGAGAGGCGGAGGTCGAAAGGTTGTCAGATACAAACTTCTGCGGGAGGTATGGAGATCAGATGGCAAATAGTAATGTTTCATTTATTTCTCTCACGGATGTATGTATGTATGCATATAGAGATAGAGTGCTTTGGCTAAATAGTGAGTCTGGGACATAAAATTTGTACTAAAATTGAAGAGAAGGTGAGGTAACGTTAGGAGATATAGCTGGCTTATCCTCGAAATCTTAATTTGATCGTTGCCAGAATCATGTTGCATATTAGTTGATTATTGGCACTTAACAGAGATGTTTTGATCAGCTACAGGCTGCAACACAATAACTAAAGGTGAACTTTCATGATAATTTTCTGTTCAAGTTCATTTCAACTATAGTTACATTTGTTCAACTTCTCATTTTTATTAATCACCCCCTCTCCATCCTGTATCTTCGGAATTTGGCTATCAAGACGACTCGAGAGCTTGTTATGGCTTTACCAGCAACCCGAGTAAAATCGCACTCGCAACGTTCAATGCATGCAATTCCTTGCGATAACGACTTATTAAGGCGGAGTATGGTTAAGGAGGCGGCCAAACTGATGGCATCGACAAGCCTTCGAATGATATCCAATTTCGAGCCAGATTTCCGTGCATCGCCAACAAGTGCTATAGCAGCTCAGGTAGCTAGGAGTCAAATATTTGGGGAGCAAATCATGATCGGGGACGATTCCATTAAAAAATAATTCATCTTTTTAATTTCTCTTAAAATATTATATTATTCAACTGTTTAATTATTAATTCCTCAATAAAATTCTATATTATATCTGATTTTTTCAATATTCTTATTACGAAGAATTCATCACAGTTCTTGATAACAGTTCTAATTAATGAGGTAAAAACTTAAAAGGCAATTAAATCAAAGAATAATCAATAGTCATTCTATTCATAAGTTGGTGTAAGAATACACTATATATATCATTGACGTGTCACGATTTGATTGGCAAGACTTGAATTTTTTATTTTTTTTTACAAATCAAATCTTGCTAGCTAGCTACCTCAGTGATATGAAATGTGTATCCAACACTCTAGCTTATAAATAGAATGAGTCTTATCCAAGAACTCATAAATTAATTGGGTTCAATGACATGATTATATGATATATATATATATATATATATAGAGAGAGAGAGAGAGAGAGAGAGAGGGGGGGGGGGGGATCAGATGGTGCCTGAAAAGTCAAGTTTGGTTCATATACTTGTATCCACGTCTCTCTACATGATCTGCATGCTTGTCTGTACGCTAAATATAATGTACGCATGCTATAATAAATTTTACGCAATCTTCTCTTCTTCATCATGTGCTATATATACATACGTTGTTGATGGATCCTGATTCCGTAAGAGCACAGAGTACGTACTAAAAACATAAACAAAACGTGAACGGCATGATTGCCAGCTCTCGATCGATTTCTCTTCTACGATGCATGCATATATGGTATCTACAAACACATGACTCATTAACACGAGTGATTGATAATATATTGCGTTCAATTAAATTACCTCAAGAGCTAGCTTTAAGCCAATTTTAGAGTGAAATTTATATTATATAACCTGCGATCTCGTAATTATGATGATCATGAGTATTAGCCATTATTCGACTAAAGAGACAAATTTCATGTACTTGTGACACCTCTCCTCGTTTTTCCATTTAGTTGTCTATTTTCTTCGTGGATTAGGTTCAGTTTCGTTGCCATGCTGCGTGGTGACGAGACACTTGACCTATTTTTTTTCCATAAATACTTATCTGTACTCCTCTTCATGGATTTGGTTCAATTTCGTTAGGAGCTGACGTGGTGAAATATATCTATAATATAATATTAGTTGCAAATGATCCGCAGTCCGCACGATCATGTCTGGCCTCGATCTCTGTTTCTATGTCATGAGTGATGAAAAGCCTTACATATTTTAACTGAGCTAATCTTTTCAATCATATGATGTGAGACAAGATTTCCCTTTGTAATTTTGTCAAAGGAAAAGGACAAAACCGTGTTAGCGGTTACAAATCGATCACCTGCATGTGTAGACGTTAAATTGAGTTTGAGTTAAATTAAAATAAAAATTAAATATTAAATAAAATATTATTTTTTAATATTATTATTATTTTTAAATTTAAAAAAATTAAATTATTTATTATATTTTGTGTTAAAATTTAAGAAAGTTGTAATGATGAGTTGAGATTAGTTGAGATGGGTTTGGAATCCAAATATACATATCTAGCAACGTGTTAGAGCTGACTCATTTGTTTTAGTAATTAATAAAATCTGGAAGAAGTTACGCTCGACAACTCAAGTGAGGTTTGTACAGTGATAAAATGAGATGGGATCAGAATTTAAATTTAAATAAAATATTACTATAATATTATTTTTGTTTTAGAATTTAGACAAAGTTAAATTGTTTATTATATTTTATATGAAAATTTGAAAAAATTGTAACGATTAGATGAGATAAGATGAAATAAATTGAGATGGTTTCAAGACTATCCTTAGATTTGTTAATATTTTTACTCTATATACTATTGCATGTTCTAAAGTTAGTCTTTAGGTTTATATTTTGGTGTATATGTACATGCAAATGTGCGCATGTTTATGAGAACTACTTAGCCTACTCATAATTCTTACGAAAGTAAACTTATAAATATATATGACTTGATGTGATATATCAGATTATAAAATTGATTTTTTTAAAATAATTTAAACTTATCATATTGAGTAGTCAATTTATAAATTTGTGTAGGTCTAATAATTTTCTACGTCTATAGAGTCGGGATGCCTTGAATATGGCACCCACGGCACTGGGCATCAAAGCTCGGAATGGGGATAACTTAGTCAAAGATTATGTGGTTGAGATTCATCATGAACGGTCAAATTAAATAAGTGTTACAAATGAGTAATCAATACTCATGAGCCTTAACTTACTCTCATTAACTGCTTTTCAGGCAATCAAAAGCTATCCAATAATCATTAACTGCCATTAAATTTCTTAACGGTAATAAACTGTCTAACCTTGCTCATTTTGAGTGCAAACATACCTAATTTGCCTTTGCTATAAAGTCTATACACACTATCCGAATTTCATTTTATTTCAGAACTTTGTATTAATTCTATAAAAATAGTGGTAATTAAGAACAATCAAGCTAGTTAATCATTTGTTAGAACTGTCATTCTTTAGGTTATTTTATTTTATTTTATTAGATATATTTTTTAGACTGCATTACATCCTCAAAACTTATTTGCATCAAGAAAATAGTTTATGCGGTTCTGTAATGTGTAAGTTAAGTGCATCTTTTTAAAAAATGTAGATAAATCTAGGAATCATATGAAAAAATTAATTTTTTAATGATAAACGATGTTTTTTTAAAAAGGGAATGTGTCACATGCATACTCTAAACTGTATCTAATATTACTCTTTGAAATAATCGATCAAGAAGATATATACCAGTTGATGAGAATTGGTCGGGGCGTAAATATTATCTATAAAAAAAAGTTGTTTAGTTACGCAACTTGAAGCAATTCTCGTGACACAACTTAAGTTTATATAATATTTCAAAAAAAAAAGAGAGAAAGAGAGAGAAACATAAGTCTATATAAAGACAAGAGAGAAGTTAGACGTAATATCATGAGTTTTGACCTACAATATATTATTGCAGTATGCGCTCCTATCCTTGATCACATACGTACGGCTTAATTTAATAATGCAGGCTGCCAAAATCTGGAGTTGCATGATCAGTCGTTGATAATTTGCACTTACAGCAAGGGAGATTCTTTCAGCTAGCTGCTGCATGCACAATTGATGATCGAGGTTGCTAGGCTCTTTATAACATCTTACTCAAATTTTATTTTTATCTAATATCTATATATTCTTTATTTTCTCGTTTTAAGCAACCAAAGTCATCTTTTCCTGAAACCTTCAATGGCAGCACCTCATGTATTTAATCTGTTAGAAATTATTTCTTTCTTCCACTCAGTGCCCATCTTTTCTTTCAATTATTTCTTAGCTTTGCTCTGGTTGGAATGAAATGGTGATATGCAATTTCCTTTTTTCTTTGATAAATGAACTTCACCTGATCTCCTTTTCTCCTCACTCTTCTCTTTGAGGAGGCAAGTTTGTGATGCAATCACTGGGTGGCAAGCTTTTGCCAGATTCTGTCAGTGATTTCTTGAGGGCTGGTATAGCCAAAGAGATTACACAAAAATAATCTCACAAACTGACATGGTTTCATGTGATCCTTTTGAATTAAATATTGTGGTTTTCTGCTAGCATATAACTGGACAAGATTATTGATTTTTATTTGTAATTTGCTTTCTTGCTCTCCTGATAGCTTTTGGTGGGCTTGGAAAGTTGTTTGAGAGAATATGATGGGAGAGACAGATAGAACTGCGCAGGTTTCAATTGAAATGTCTGACTTGAATAGAATGTTAGCCTCATCCATCAGTGAAAAGCTGCGAGATAACTCACCTACCTTGCTAGTGAGCAGCATTTTCAGAGTCCCTCAGAAACTTCGTCGGCGTAATGAGAATGTTTATGATCCTAACATAGTCTCAATCGGTCCCTATCACCGTGGCACTAAAAGACTAGGTCCCATGGAGAAAATAAAAATGTGGTATCTGGGTTCCCTCCTCAAAAGGTTTCCACTGCCTCCAGATGAAGCTTTGGAGCACATTGTTGAGAGCATCAGAGAGTTGCAGAGGCGTGCACGTGATTGTTATGCAAATCCATTCAAGCTCAACGAAGAAAAGTTCATTGGGATTTTAGTTGTTGATGGCTGCTTTCTCCTTGAGCTCTTTCGGAAAGATGCATACATAGCCCCAAGACACAGAGATGATCCTATATTTAACACGTCCTGGATGTTTGAAAACCTTTATCATGACTTGATTTTGATGGAGAACCAAATTCCCTGGTTTGTTCTCCATCGTTTATCTGAGCTAACAGCATCTACCAGCGAACAGGAACCCGATTTTCTAGTCAAACTTGTTCTCAAGTTCTTCGAGATGATGATGCTGATGACAGTGCCAGCCGAATACAGATTAAATGGCCGCGAAGTCAAGCATATTCTTGACTTGCTGCACAGTTGCTTGCTTTCCTCATCCGGGGGTAGAATTCCTCAAAACACAAACTTGGAGCTGTTTCCTCCAGTGATGGATCTCTTGCAGGCTGGAGTCAAATTCAAGAAGGGAACTCCTGATGACATCTTGAACATCAAGTTCAGTAGGGGATCATTTGAAATCCCTCCCATTAAAATCCGGGGAATTCGGAATCTTTGTTCAGAAATCTTATAGCATATGAGCAGTGTGACCGCCATTGCATGGATCAATTCACGTCTTATGCAGTATTCTTGGACTGCCTCATCAACACCAGCAAGGATGCGGACTTGCTCTGTGATGAAGATATTGTTGTGCATGCCTTGAGCACAGAAGACATTTCCCTTCTCTTCAACAGGCTGTACAATGACACACTCATCTCCGAATTCTATTATGGTGGGATAGCTCGTAATATTAACGAGTATTATAGATCTCAATGGCCTAGATGGAGAGCAACCTTGATGCGTGATTATTTCAGGAATCCATGGTCGATTTCTTCATTCATAGCTGCAATTTTCATACTTATTTTCACCTTTACACAGACTTTGTTTACCATTCTCTCTTATTAATCTGGCCCTTATCCTAGTAATTATTTTTCTGTACAAAGTACAACATTCCAAAGTGATTGAATTTTGTATTGCTTTTTCTCCTAGTTGGTGCGATGATGTTCCATTTGTTAAATGATTTATGCTTTATCCAGTGAATTATTAAGACTTTGAAGGATCATATCTTGAAAACCATCCTAATTAGGTCATTGTTACTGTGATCATATATAATAGACCGTCCTCCAATTCAACAGAATTTCATGTTCCCTACCAAATTGAACAAAAAAAAAAAAATAGAATGCACTGGTGGCCTTGACCAATTCGTTATCCACACCTGGAAATGGCATGTTTGCAATTTAATTTGCAGAACAAAGTTCAGAGTTTTATTGGAGATGATTTTAAATCCATTAAGAATGACACTGTTTCCAACATCAAATAGAGAACCGTTCTCTTTTAGCATTTTGCAGGCACCACAGGGTACAACACTTCAAGATTCCTAAGATGATCCCATATTCTACTTCCATATCACTTTATTTTTTCTTGTACCTGCCAATACCCCACAAGAAAACTCATGAGATTCATCACTACTATTTAATCAATATGCTCTATCTGTACTTGTAATAAAGTGTTGCGTAAATTAAATCATAAACACCCCTGTAAAAGACCCTATATATGAGACATGTATACATTAATCAACCTGGTGAAATGGAGTAGAGATGAACGACAGATACAAGACAATCTATGAGCATAAAAAACAATATAATATCCATGTTATTGAGGCAACTTTAACAGTGATCTCAAACTAGCTTTAAAAATAATTCATATCTGCAGGCTAGAAAGAAACCACAAAACTGGAATCATGTAAATATTTCCAATGCATGCAGTTAAGCTGTGAAAAATAATTAACATGAAGGCAAGAGATCTCACCACTTGGATTCTGCGCCACCAATCGGGTGCGCAATGCATCATAGTGTCCATATCCATGATAAAGAACACGGATAGGGTTATCCTTGCCATACTCCTGACCATACTCAGCTATGATTTTGAGGATACCAGATTTCTTGTCCTTCATGTAAACAGTGATTGGCATCCTACAAATGTAAAATTTTATAAGATAATGCAATGCCAAAAACCCATAAACACTGGGCAATCTGGTACAGATCATTTTCTACCGGCCTCTATGAGAACACCCCTGGCCACACTCTAGTTATTGGAATTTTAGTAAGTAGCAAGCAAGCATGAGCGAACTATATAATTGAGGAAGAGTTTTAGAGATAAGAAAAAAGGACTTACTGTAGGACATGGGAGGCCATCAGCAACTCAGGCTCTCCTCCCCAAATGTGAGGCTGTCGCATCTCTCCAACATAGTTGTCAAAATCACCTTCAAGAAACCTGCCAGTGAATTGAAGACTTGAAAACTTGCATGAGGGTTGAAGTTTATTTCAATTGCTACAACAGGAAGTAAATCATCAGGTTTGGTGGATTCCATGATGTAAAAGTCTCCAATTATAATAGTATGGTATAAACATGGGAGTCCTCTTCTTAAAACAAAAGGGCTGTCCACTTAAACCGCCTCCAACAGTCAAATCTCCCTACTGTATTTTGGGGCCAATTGAAAATGAAGCAACAGTGTAATCCCACCAGGCACCAAGTGTTCTCAAGAAAACTTACCATTCGGTTTCTGCTCTCCTCTTAACGAACTCATCTGCAACCTGTCCAAACCATTTAATGTTATGAGTCACATAAAAATTTGATTTGGGGGCATGAGCACCGAAGAAAGTGATTAGGCAGGAAACACAGAAAGGTACTAAAAGCAGAGAAAAAAAAAAAAGGAATCTAATTTTAGCTTCTGCTCTCTTCAAAACTGGGCGTGCCGGTTTGCAAGCAGTCTCTGTCCAAAAGATATGCTTGGTAATCGGAACAATTCAACCAAGTTTACAGTAGTTTTTATGTGAAATAGATGTTGCTCAGACACCATATTAAACAGTTCAACAATGAAGCAAAAGCAGTAAAAGTCGAAACATGAATATAAAGCATCAGTCTCCTTGTAAAATTAAGAAAAACTTGAGTTTATTTTGTACTTTAGCTCTGAGCTCATCTGCAAGTTCTTTCTGACGGCTATCATTTGAAGTTGGCTTCCCTGATCTCAGGCAAGCACCATGAACTACAGACCGGAACAAACATCTTCCATCTCCAGGTATGCCTTGACCAATCAAACACATAACATGTTAATATATTCTTTAAATCAAGCAATAAATTTCACAGCTAGCTAACATTGATTCAACGTTCGCAGTGCAAACAAATTGATTTCATTCCATTGATAAGTTTAGCAAATGAACAAAAGGGAGGATTCTTATTGAGATGCCACCTTTCAAATCCTACGCTAACAACGCATGTCTTCTTATTTTGAGTTGGCAATTGCATACCCAATCTATGCAATTGCATTCATTTTCCATGATTTACACTTTCACCATGTTCTTAGCACCTCAATGAAGATTACAATTAATTTTTTTTTTATAAGTTACAATTAATTAATGCTCACTTGTTTCAATATAAAATGAAATAAGAAAAATTAGTATGGCAAATGGGTGAGGCAGCTCATAAAAAAAAGAGTACGTAGTATGACTACCGAGTTATAGGCATCATATCCAAGTACCAATAATATGAATCTCCAAAAGTACATAACAAAAGGAAATAATAAAAAAATTTATTTCCTATAATTCTAAAGAACTGCAGAATTGTTGCAAAAAGATAATTCTATTCGGAACTAAAAGGAGAATCATTAATTACGAACACATTTGCTGAGAGTCTTGAAATTAAGAAAGGAAAATTTTGAAAACACGGAGAGAGAGAGAGAGAGAGAGACAAACCTAGGCCATAATCCATGGTAATGATCACAACAACTTCTCAAACGTCAAAAAAAGAAATCACACTCCCTAACCAGAAAACAAAGATCATTAACTAAATAACAAAACTTGAACTTGCACGGAAAGCATCAAAACAAAGCCAACCGTAAGAAGAAAAGCACAGAAACTACTTGTCCACCAAGTAGTTTAAACTCCTTTTGTTTCTTTTTCGTTCTTACCTAAGCGAAGGGTTTTAACATAAGATCACGAACACGAAACAGGAACAGACAACACACACAAATCATTAGAAATACAGGCGGGTCGTTACCGAGAGAAGTTTCTGGTTTCGGCTTCTTTCGGGCATATGATAAGGAGAAAACCATGCCCAATCAGAAGAATAAGCACGAGCCCTTGTAAAATGATGTGAAGCTGCAAAGTTAGCTGTGAGCGAGACTGATGGGTCATTCTAGGGGTGATAGGAGTGCCACCCGTCCATAGCTTTCTGGGTTGTGGTCCTAAAGCTACCATCGAAGAATCGAATTCCATTCTTTTGACAGAGAAGCTTGGGTTGGACATTTTGGGTGGAATAATTATTTTCAAATGCATCGAAAAAATATTATTTATATATTGGATTTTGCACGACGATTCATGTATCTTTGTATATGTTCGTAAATGCTTTTTCTTTTTTTTTTACTTTTTAGAGCATCTTTGTTGACTTGATCAAATTCATTTTTAAAATTTAGTAAATATCATATTTTTTTATATTTATCTATTTCATTTAAATTTAATCCCACATTGAATTATCTATTCACTTTCTATATAATAATAAAATATTATTAATTTAATTATTTTTTTATTTAATTTATTTTTATCACATTTTGTATATCTACCAATTAAATGTTAATAATAATTATATTTTAATTAAATTAATATTAAAAAAATTATATTTTCAAAAGTCATTTAATGCTAATAACAAAAAATATTTAATTAAACTTATTTAAAATTCTATCTAAATTTCTTAATTACAAACCAAATAGTATTTTTGCTTAGAATGAGAAATTAATATTTTAATATTTGTTTGGAGTGAGAAATTAATATTTTAATATTTGGTGAATTAATTGTGATTCTCTATATTTGGCCAACTAGTGTAGCAAAAAGTCTAAATTATTTTAAATTTATCCAATTCAATGTGCCCAATAAAAGTTATATAACTGATCATTTAGTGTTCGAATAATATAGTTCATTAAATTCACGAATTCTTATCAATTGCACTTTTCCAGTTTCCTTGCTAATAGAAAGAAAAGCATGCACTATGATCATTTACGTTTTATGCGATTATTTGAAAAGCGTCTTTTGACGCAGAAGCTTGCAGTTCGAATCTTCCTTAATCCTTTCCCTTCTCTTTTTTGGGACCAACTTTCTCATCGGAAAAGGGAAAAAAATAATCGGTATCAACTCGTGTTATAATAGTAGATAAACCTCATTCAATTAAACACACAGACGGCATGGCATTTTATCAAGCACCTCACTTGCGAAGGAAAGAGAGACCCACAAGAAAAATTTGCGAATGGAATTTGGAACGGGGGCCGCGCGAACGCAGGCCCCCACTACCACAAATTATGACGTAGGCTCTGCCACTTTGGGCAGACCTTAGGGCAGCACCCTCCGAGAGTGCAATGGAGGTCACTGACCTAGGCCATGGGCCTTCTTGATCACCCATTGACCCCGTCCAGGTAAGTATGTTCTATAGGACCCGTGCTTTCCCTTATATATGAGTGCCTTGGCGTGCTCCTTCTTGCTCCTTTTTAATGTGGGATAATTATATCGGCAGTGCTACTCCCACCGGGAGGAGCCATCCAACGTCCAAAAAACTTTTTTTTTTGTTTTTTTTTTTTAAATATTTTTTTAAACTCCTTAACATTTGCCAGAAAAAAATAAATTACAAACTCAATAAAAAATATTTCCTTAATTATTAAATAAAAAATAAAATTAAAACGATGAGTTTTATAGGCGAGAGTAGTTTTTATTAAAAAATTCTACTCATCATCTCAATACCACACACCATATATGATTTTTTTTATTTTTTATTTTTTTTTATTTTTGTTAGCATGAATAGAAGAACTTAGTTAGTTTAGCAAGAATAAAATCAAAATAAAATAAAATAAAATAAAAATAAATATAATATATGGTGCGTGAGACGATAGTAGCAAAGCTATTACTTATTATATAAATGACTTCTTTGGCTAAGCTTTTTTTTTTTCATTGCCTTTTCAGAGAGGAGGAAAGTAAAGTACCCAGGTCTCAAAGTCAAAGGTCAATTAGCTTGTTGTCTACGAGAATTGCTAAGGAAGTTTTTCTCTCTCTCTCTTTTTTTTTTTTTTTTTGAGTAAAGATATTCATATAATATATTTTATAATATATGTTGTAAAATAAGAGTATTTTTATAAAATGATATTAATTTTATAAGGTAGTTTGCAAAAATACTCCTCCTTTTAAAATGTTATTATATAAAGTGTTGTGAAAAATGATACATATTCATTTTTTTTCAATTGTAACTAGCCTCTGATGCTACTGTTAGTTATGTTAGTTACACGTTATTTTATGTTAATATGAATTCGTCCTACATCAATTAAGGGATTATGAAATGATAATTGCTGTTTTATTTATGAAAAAATGACAATCAACATTCTATTGTGAAATTAAATAATTAGTAAATAAAAAAAATATGACAAATAGTTTTTAAATTATTTAAGGTCACATCCAAAGATAAAAAGAAGACGATAGAATAGAAGGATTATGATCAGTTTCAATATAGAAACAATTTCATTTCATCTCATCTCATCATTACAATTTTTTTAAATTTTTATACAAAATATAATAAACAATTCAACTTTTTTAAATCTTAAATCAATAATAATATAAAAAAATAATATTTTATTTAACTTTCAATTTTCAACTAAATTCATTATCTCACTGTCCAAAACGGGGCCTATCTCAGCTCACGTGTATTTGACTTGGCTTGAAAATTTTGGTGTAAGCTTTCTAAATGCTAACATTTGAAGCTTCAAATGGAAGGCTCATCCCCTTGTTTTCTTTCTATAAAGCCCTCTACCCAGAATTGTTAACTCACCAAGCAAGTGAGGAAGTCCACAAGCAAAAAAAAAAGCATTCCCTGATTCAAACAGTTTCCCAACATATCTTTACATCACCATGTCGTTTCTAACAAGCATGCCTTCAACAACATCTATTCTATCAACATATGCCTCCTTCTCTGCATTCGCAATGCTGGTCCGGAGTATGATCGGCGAGGTCAAGACCATGAGCAGCCAACTCATACCCCAACAACTCCAAGAGAAACTCTACTCCAGGCTTGGACGCCTTTTCGGTACTCTCTCTCCTCAAATGATTCTCATCATCGATGAATATAATGGGCTTTCCGTAAATGAAGTATACCAGAATTCTGAAGTCTATTTAAGCACAAGAATCACCCCCACGATCGAAAAGCTGAAAGTTTCTAAGGCCCCGCGTGAGAAGTGCCTCTCCATCACCCTCAACAGAGGAGAGCAGATTCAAGACATATTCGAGGGAATCCATTTCACATGGGAATTCGTTTGTACTGAATCCCAGAAATCTTATTATGATTGTGAAAGCTATACCGAATCAACAGAAAAGTCTGAACGCAGGTCACTTCATCTCAGTTTCCCCAAGAAATACAAGGAGAAGGCACTCAGCACTTACCTGCCATATGTAGTGGACAGAGCAAAAGATATAAAGGAAGAAAACAAGGTGGTGAAACTCTATTCACTGGGAAGCTTCAATGGAGAATATGATGGGGGCCCATGGGGATCAGTCAATCTTGACCACCCATCCACTTTTGACACACTGGCTATGGATCCAAAGCTGAAGAAGGAGCTAATGGATGACTTGGACAGGTTTGTGAAGAGGAAGGAATTCTACAGGAGAGTGGGAAAGGCATGGAAACGTGGGTATCTGCTATATGGCCCTCCTGGTACAGGCAAGTCAAGCTTGATAGCTGCCATGGCTAATTACCTGAAATTTGACATCTATGATTTGGAGCTTACAAATCTAGGTAGCAATTCAGAGCTCAGGAGACTTTTAGTCTCTACTGCAAATCGATCTATTCTTGTCATTGAGGATATTGACTGTAGCATTGAGTTACAGGACCGACAGTATGGAGAATTCAATCAAACCGACAGCAAGGTGAGTTTATATATTTGTAACTCCTCTTTCATCACTTCAAAATACCCAGCAAAACATCTAGGATCAACCATGGTAGTAATTTATTGAACTATTCACTCTAATTGACAGCTAACACTATCCGGGCTGCTAAATTTTATTGATGGACTGTGGTCAAGCTGTGGAGATGAGAGAATAATAGTGTTCACAACCAACCACAAAGACAGACTAGACCCTGCATTGTTGAGACCAGGCCGCATGGACATGCACATCCACATGTCCTATTGCACTCCATGCGGGTTCGAGATCCTTGCTTCCAACTACCTCAGGATCCAAAGTCACTGCCTTTTCAATGAAATTCAAGGGCTAATAGAGGAGGTGGAGGTCACCCCAGCAGAGGTTGCAGAAGAGCTGATGAAGAATGAAGACCCTGATCTTTCCCTTGCAGGACTGGTTGCATCCCTCCATCAGAAGCAGCAGATGAAATGTGTTGAAGAATCCAAATTCGAAGGAGGAGGAGCAGTAAATGAAGAAGACAAACGAAGCCCGAAAATGGAGGAAGCAGGTAAGAAGAAGTCGAGGAAAGCGAGGAGAGGTAAAGGCAAGCGATGAAAGGCATATTATATAAATATATATATACATACGGAAAACTGTTCGTACGATTTGAGCTGTCTCTCACTCGTCTTTGTTACAGATTGCCTTATGATGAGTGATATACTATGCTTTTTATAAAATAAATCCGTCTTTGCATATGGAACATGTCTCTCATACTGATCCACATAGCAAGCACTCCATAATTCTTGAAATTTTCGTTAGTAGCCCATGAACATCAGTCTCAGAGACTGATATTCTAGACGTGACCGAACCCAGCAATCAACAATGTGTCCCAAGACATTTTATCAAACAGAATACCTGCAAATTTAAAAAAGGCTACATCTGACACTCCGTAATGGCTAAGCGTCCACTAGCAAGAGATAAGTTTTGAACTAGAAATGCAACAGGGGCCGCGCGAACGCAGGCCCCCGCTATCACAAATTATGACGTAGGCTCTGCCACTTTGGGCAGACCTTAGGGCAGCACCCCTCCGACAGTGCAATGGAGGTCACTGACCTAGGCCATGGGCCTTCTTGATCACCCATCGACCCCGTCCAGGTAAGTATGTTGCAATGTGCGCCGTGTTGTTCTATAAATATAGCGTCTCGGCATATTCCTTCTTGCTCCATTTCGATGTGGGACTAAGTCGGCAATTTATGCATATAACCAGTTGTCGAAGGACATGATAATACGTGTCTTATATTCTACGTAAGGCTTCGTTTGAAAGTTAAACTCATCTCAATTTATCATTATAATTTTTTAAAATTTTAACACAAAATATAATAAACAATTTAACTTTTTCAAATTCTAAAATAATAATAATATTAAAAAATAATATTCTAACAATATTTTATCATCTCAACTCAACTCAGTTCAACATCCAAACGCAAATGTACGCCGTTATACAAATGGTGGTCGGTTGAATCTTTGAACAACCAGCGAAGAAAAAAAAACAATAATATCGACCCACCAAAAACTCATGGACACGAGGGTTCTAAGATTATGAAATTAATAAAATGTCTTCATTATAATGGAACATCTTACTGCAAAAGTATTTTTTGGACCTATATTCTAAGCATGACGAAAAGAACTTGAAGCCCTCTTACGGTGATGGAAAAGGATCTGAACCGGAACATGGAGATCAACCTGTGATGAGCTTTATGATGGTAAGCTTGACAAGAGAGTTTATTTATTGGAATTTGTGATTGATTTGGAATGGTTATTGCCAAGTATTAAGAGCGGTATCCCGGCCCTCTCGTAGTGGTAGGGAGCAAAGCGTTGGGACGGACACTTGAGGACCCAAAAATCAAAATACAATAAGAACAATTTATCAATTCAAAGGTGGTTGAATTTATCACTGAACAGTTGAGGTAATTGGGAGATTTTAGTTCAAAGAAATATATCACTTCAACTTTGAAAGGAAAAAACATATTACTTATTCCATTTTGAAATAATGGGTCCTTTTATTGTTTTCTCTTAGTTTACTTATGAAAAAAAAAAATCTACTCATTCTTCCTACACTATACACTACATGATTTTTTTATTTTTTATTTTTTTTTCTTTCCAAATGTGTGGTGTATAGATTATGAGCAGAAGAATTCTTTTAGTTTAAAAAAAAGTGTTGTGTGTGGTAATGGTATAGGGATGATGAATAAAATGGCTCAAAGATAAAAGGTGACTCTCAAACCGCATCCATCCCAACCAAGAGATTGTGAACACAATGAACCTCAATGTAGAAAAGGGGTCTGTGTGATGTTCGGTTTAACACCCCCTCCCCACAATGTTCCTACGTTTGGTAATGACAGTCCTACATTCGAGACTTTCACATCCAGACACTCTAGATTCTTTTCAACCAACCCATAATCATTTCCCAAAAGTGGCAAGAGAGAGGACCAAAATTAAAAGAGGCAAAAATTCCATAAATTACAGGGGCCTGTACATCTCTTCTCTATGAAAACAAAAGGTGATGCCCATGGGAACAGGACAGAAGAAATGAAAAGAAATTTACAACAGATACAGCCTAACATTGATAAACTGAATAGCTCTTGCTTTTCCGGAAGAAGCTAAATGCTTTACCCATCCTTCTTCTTGAGATTGATTTACAGAGTGGATTTGATTCCAGGGCAGGCATGGGCTTTTCACTATTTTCAGCCAGCTGATGCATCTCAGTTGTTGGCTGGTCTCGTTGTCGCTGCTCCCTAAACACCATCAAAAGTTTCTGAGCCTTCTCTCTCCCCCTCGAGGTTCCATTCACTGAGATTGACACCAGTGCAGGTATTACCCCTTCTTGTAAAACCATTTGACTGCATTTCTCATTTCCTTTGCACAAAATAAAGAGACATGAGGTTGCTTGCTCCTGTTCGATAGGTTCACCAATGTCCAGCATTGCTGCTAGTCCACTAATAAGGCCAGGTGCGGATACAATTTCATTCTTTCCCGACTGACATGAAGCCAGGTTTATAAGGACAGCAATGACTTTTTCCGCCCACGTGTGATCACGAGAGGCTGCAAGAAGGGATTGGAGACCACTGACGATGCCAGCTGAAAGGAGATTCGGAATATTGGAGGGAAGAGTTGAGAGATTATAGAGGGCATAGAGGGCATCAAGCTTGCACTGGGATTCAGGATTTGTTAGAAGGATCTGGGTTAAGAAAGGGACAGCCCGACTTGAACCAATGACAGGCTTTGCTCCTTCAAGGAAGGACAGATTCAGGTACAGTGCTGTGGCAGATTCATGGGAATTGGGGTTGGAGATCATCCCCTCCAACAATGAAATTACTCCTGCCGCAAACATCATTTCCTTATTTCTGAAAAAGAAAAATTCAAAAATAGCAATTACATCAAAATTTTTAAAAGATCTTAATAGTTTAATTTGTAAACGAATGAAAATGTATCCTAAACTACCAAATCTTGGCAATGTACACCCTCACTTAAGATCTGACTGTTTAGTTGTGCAAAATGTAGCTCCCAAAAAAAAAAAAAAACACACACACACAGAGGCAAGAAGTTTAATATGCCAAACAAGTTAACAGACCAAACCCATACAAGGGTTTCAAATTATTATAAATAAAACACTAGCTTCTAACAATTGATTTTTTATAATTAATCAGAGAATTTTATTTTAAGAGGCATAGCCCAAGTACATAGGAAGTATACAAGAGAGTACGCCTAAACTTAGAGCAAAACACGACAAAAACCAAACATGAAATTGATAAAAATAATGATATAGCAAATGTAATGTAATTAGCCTCGTTTAGATTCAAAAACCATCTCAACTCATCTCATCTAATCTAATCATTACAACTTTCCCAAGCTTTCAAACAAAATATAATAACCAATTCAACTTTTTCAAATCTCAAAATAAAAATAATATTAAAAAAATATATTCTAACAATATTTTATTCAACTTTAAACTCTCATCTCAACTCAACTCAACTCACTATCCAAACCTAAGTCCTTCTAAGGATGCATGAAGATTATAACGAATGCTTTGACATACAAAGCCACCTGCACCCATGGTGTTTTCTTATTTTCAAAATAAAAAAAGGGCGAGACATTCTTTTGAAAGAAATTGAAAAGAACAAAATCGAGAAACTTATGATTCATAGCTCATACGGTCAAAATTCTGAAAACGTAGTACGTCAGCACAAGTGAAAATTCAAACTAATGCCAGCTTTTAAAAATTACAATCTCCATGTCTTTCCTGGTAAGAATTGACATTAAACCAAAAAGGAAAATAAAACTTAGCCTTGACAGCCAAACTGCCATTAAGGAGCACAAGAAGACAATTGAGGGGAAATTACATCCACATAACACACTAGTTTATATACGCCAGATCACCCAAAAGCATTAGCAAGTTGACTCTTTTGCAGTTCACACAATAAACAGGAAGAAAATTATATGATGATAAATAGTATTTGCCATAGTAATAAAGAAGGTAAGGAAAGTTCAAGTACAAGATTTCATTATAACCAGATCATCGTAATTTTGATCAATTTATGACACTGATTTTTTTTTAGGTGATCAGTTTATGACACTGATAATAGAATAAAGAAAAATTCTATGCATCAGCCACTATTCACTACCCCACACCCTATGAAAAACACCTCCACACCCATTGAAAAAAAAAAAAAAAAGAAGGGGCTATAGGTGTGGTGTGTGAAAGTGAATAGTGACTAATACATAGAACTCCTCTAGAATAAATATATGAATCAAGGGAAACAAAGATGAAGATGAGATCATGTCTATAATTTTTTGATCGGTAAATTAATTCAATTAAAGTAACTTTTTTTTTTTTTTTGATAAGTAATCGATAATTAAAGTAACTATTGGGAGATTCGAACAGATCATGTCTATAATTATGGTTTAATTCTTTGCAGGAGTATCTTAGGACTCGTTTGTTTTCGCAGATGAGATGAGATGAGATGAGTTGAGACAAAGTTGAAAGTTGAATAAAATATTATTAGAATATTTTTTTAATATTTTTTTTTGTTTTTAGATTTGAAAAAGTTGAATTGTTTATTTTATTTTGTGTGGGAATTTGCGAAAGTTGTAATGATTAGATGAGATGAAAAATTTTGTGAAAGTGAATGAGGCCTTAATGTTTTAGTACTGTCATAACTCCCATAAATTCTGCCATGCTTCCATAAAATATATGGCCAATGGTCATGCTTGATATTGTAAAACTCCAGAAACATTGAACAAGAATACATACCTGCTATTGTTGACAGATAGGTTGAAAAGAGCCATGGCTCCACTTTCCTGAGCCATTGCATTCCCTTCATGCACAGCCGACCCTAGAAATCGCAAAAGAGATTCCACAAACCCATTGGCTCCCATAAAAATCCTAGCCTCCTCATCATCCTTCAGCAACAACCTTATTTGCTCCACCACCACACATTTTTCCCTCAGGTCTTCCCCCTCATCCAAGATAGACAGAAAATTCTGGTAACTTTCCAACACACCAAGCTCACACCCTTCCAGCTTAGGAGACAAACTATCTGTTTCATTTCCTTCAGCCTCCTCTATGACACCACTCTCCTCTAAAGGAACAACCTTAACCCCCTTCGACTTGCAAGACCCAACACTGTCCATAGCTCTTGAATTTGTAGATTCTGACTCGGACAACACCAGCCTCCAATAGTTGAGGTCAAGAGACTCGGGGGGACCATCAGGAATAGAAACTCCATTCTGTTCACACCAACTAGCAATGAGACCTTTAACACAGTAATTAGGGGTCAATGAGAGATGTGAGAGGTTCTGTTGAGTCTTTGGGCAGGTGTTATGCCCATCACCAAACCATTTCTCAATGCAGATCCTTTCATATGTTTGCCCAGAAGCAATGATCACTGGATCATGCATAAGCTGTAACGATATTGGACACCTCAATTCTTCAGGCGGCATCTGCCCTGATCTCCTGTTGTTTGGCTTGAAATTAAAAGAACCAACTTTTGACAGGTGTCGTTCAAAGGCATGACCATTGCCACCAGGTCCACCATCATCAAGAGAGCCCTGAATAGTGGGAGAACAAGGTGTAGAACCTTGTGAATCATTATCATCAAAGATCTCACTTCTAAATAATTTGGAGTACTTTCTCATTAGATGTAAAAGATAAGCCACAATTGATTCCTTCCTCTTGTCTTCCTCCGCACGAGCTCTTTCTACGAGTTTCTTGAGAGCTCTTCTCTCTGAAAGAGCTGCTCTAGAAGAAGTTATTCCAAGCCTAGTAGCAGCCTGGTGAAAGCATTCTAGCTCATTACTGTCATTACTGTTGTTGAATTTTTTCCCCTGTTGGAGCAGTGCAATAATCTCATCACCAACTTGCTTCTCTAATGGATCGAGCGAGAACACAGTACCCTCAAGTTCACTCACAATCTCCTGAATCTAAATGGAAATTCAATTACAAAAGGTGTCAAAATACCACAAAATACCACAATATCATCAAAAGCATAATTTATAGTTATTTATATAAATTTAATCAAAATCGAATAGCTCTACTGGAAATATGACCCCTAAAGAAAAGAGTAGTCTTATTAGTATGAAGCCAAAACCCATTAACTACAAATATGCACCAGAATCATTTAGAGGAGCATAAAGCATGTGAGCAACGTCTGAAGTATTTGAAAAAAGAAGCTTAAATCCAGAACATGAGAACTTGAATTATAATTACCTGGGATCCAATTGATTGCGGGACAATATCGTCAACGCGCCTGAGGCTATCTTCAAGTGCACATCTTGCCCTCTCAAACTTTAAAAGAACAGAATCCCCAGTTATAGCCTGCATGATAAGAAAGATTATATCACTAAAAGATCCCCAGCAAAAAAATAAATTTACGGAAATAAGAACAAAGAAATAATGCATAGTTATTCCTCTACCTGATATAATAGATTGAATATAAAAAGAAAATTAGCTCACTGTATTATAGTTGAACACATTCCCACTATAAAAAATGTTAATCCAATAAATAATCATACCAGATATAGTTTACTGCATTCTGAGCAGTGTTGAAGAACATTCCTCGCCTTCTCAAGTGCTACATGCAATGCACACAATGCCTGAATGCCAGATTTGCTCCTTGGGCGTGCTGCTTCCAAAGAAGGGAAAATTGATATTACTCTGTAATATATCGCAGAGAGTGTCTTGCACATTTCTCCATGTAACTGCATAAGAAAAATAATGTGAGCTAATTACCCAGTGTTATGGAACTGTATTCAAAGTATGAACTTCAAAAAGTTAATAGCAAATCCAACAATTCTATACGACTGCAGTCCAAAATACGGAAACCCTTGTAGGAGAAAAACCAACTTATAGTACAAACTAGATGACCAAATTCTCACCAAACTCATAGATCCAGTATAACGTCTACTTGTTAGTCATTTTTTTCTAGAAAGTAGAATTAATTATCTATGAAGGAAACCAAGTACAAAATTGTAGATACAATTTTCACCAGCTAAATAAAAGTAATTCTGAAAATGCCTTCTACATGACTTCATCTAGAATCCCACTCCAGATGCCAATCACCATGACAAAGGAAAAACTGAAGCGCCAAAGTATCAACTATATAGTTTCCTTAAACAACCATAATAGGGCATGCACACACATATATCCGCAAAAAGGGGGCATACACACATAGGCACAACAGATATATTTAGAATTATACAAATACATTAACCAGCCCCACGTATATAGGATCGTGTCTCCACTGACTAAAAACATAAAAGAGAATAAATAAAGAATTGCTCAGATAACATTTTTCACAGTAAAAGCTACCGGTAATTTGAATTCAATCCAAACATTGCACCAATACCTTGGCATCAGTAGCTGCAAACAAATTTTCTTCTATCTCTGTAACGTCCATTATTGAAGATCACCGTGGAAAATTATAGAAAACCTTAGTTCATCTGCGTTAGAAAAAGAACAAAATAAATTAACAATTGCATAGGACTCAATTAGCTCAATGAGAAAAGCAGTGACCAGGCCAAACAGCTACAGCTAAAGACCCTTCGTTGCATCAGCTACTTTACGTGCTAACGAATCCACATGCAAATTATTTTGATAGAATACACTGGAATCAACAATATACATGCAAAACCAACAAAAGCACGATCACACCGTTTGGTACCTTGAAAAACTGTTGAAAAGGAAATAAAAACGAAGTTTAACATTACGATTCCGTCATTTGAGATTAAGAAAAACGATTAATTGAGGTGAATTTGGTGAAGAGCGCACCCCAACTACGCCAATCATTGTGTTGGGCTATGTTGGTGAAAAAGGAAAAAAAATCGTCCTACATTCTTTCAGTAACCAAACAAGGCTCTAAAAGAAAAACAGGGTCTTCAGCACGGAGTACTACTTCGTTTTTTCTATCAAACGCAATGGATCCAGACATGACAGTACGAAAGGAATGAAGAGAAAATTAATTAAATAACGATCTGAATCTGACATTTCATCAAACACGTAAAATTTAAAATTTGAAAGAGAAAAAAATCACAAACAAAGAGAACAAATGAAGCAGGAATGATGGTAGGGAAAAAAAAAACACAAATTGATTTGAACATTTACTCAAATACCGATGATTCAAGATTCCAAAAAAGCGGAATTCGAAATGACTTCCTAGATAAAGCTTTTTAGCTGGGACGAGACGAAGAAATCACCCAGAGATAATGAAATTCCAAATACAGCGAAAAAAGCAGTGCATCCACATTTATAGGAATTGGTTAGACAAATAAAGCAACTCCTAACCATAATACGCGAATTAGCTACGGAATGTGATTTACACCCAAGCAGGGAAAAAAAGACGCGGAAAGAAGATCACAAAAAACAACAGAAAAAAATTGAACACTTCCGTAAACCAAACCACAGCTCAAGCGAAAAAAAAGAAATCCAGAAGTGAACTATTGGGCTTGAGGGAAGCTAGGGTTTGGAGCCCAAAACGTACCAGAAAAAATACGGAATCAAGCCAAGGAGGCTTCATACAATAGCATGTAAAATGAATCCCAGAAACCAAACAGGAAATTAGGGTTGCAGTGATCTGCTAACTTCCATCTCATTGCAGTTTGTTAGGTATTGGAGGGTTCGAACCAGGGAGAGAGATGGACCGAGGGAGATTAGAGGCTTTCGATTGTTGAGAGAAGTTGTAGGTGGTGAAGGATATTGGGAATCGGAAATAGATTTTTCAAAGATTCGAAGGTGTTATTTAAGGGAAAATAAAATAACTGTGAAAAATAAAATGATTGTTTATTCGCAAGTCTTTTTTTTTTTCCGGAAAAATAATATAATAACAATAATAAGAGGGGATTGGGAATTATTTCGCCGCTATTGTCTCCCCGGTACACCGGCCGACAGTTGCCGACCTCGTCCTTTGTCGGTTAGTAGATCTGTCATAAATGTACCCAATTGACTAAATTATCCTCCTCATTGGTTATTTCTGTTTTTTTCTTTTTTTCTTTTTTTCTTTTAAGCAAGTTGATGGGAGAAGATTGTAAATTTTAGGGCAGGAGCCCTCCACTTGATTTCAATTTCCATCCCTTATAATCCTGAGAATTTGGGATGCTCTTATTTCACTTTTATCGTATTATATAAAATGTAATATTTGGAGGCTTAGTTTGGATAGAAAGATATTTTCATCTTATATCATCACATATTGTCTCATTTTATTATATTTCATTTTAATATCTAAATATTACAAATACAAACATAAACACTTTTCAATTTTAAATTTTTAAATTTTTCATCTAATCATTACCGAATTATTATAATTTTTTCAAACTTTAAAATAAAATATAAAAAATAATTCAACTTTTTTAAATCTAAAAACAAAATTATATTAAAAGATTATATTCTAACGATATTTAAATTTATAATATTTTCATTCTCCTTTTTCAAAACTCTATAAAACATTTTAACTTAAATCATTTTTAACTCATCTCATCATAATTTAAATATCTCACTAATATTCACAAATCATGTTAATTCATCTCATCTCATTTCAACTTACTATCCAAATCAAGCCTTATGACTATTAGATTATCCTTTTATTACAAAAAACCAAAGGTTGATGGGCAGTATCACCTAATTATAATGAGATAAAAGTAGAATAAGAGTGTGGCATGTAAAATTCTAATTTTTTTTTATAAGCACGTATTTAATTAATTGTTTACAACCGAAGACATTGTATCAAAATAAATAGGATAATATAGCATTTTTGTAAAATATAATCATTCTCTAAGACTCAATTGAGTAGGGTTAGATTCCATTTCACTGAAAAGACAAACAATTTAATTGGGTTTTTAAGTTTATTTTATGAAAATTCTTCTCATTAGTTACTATTCACGACCCTACACCCCACAACTTATAAAAAACATATCCATATTTTATGAAAAAAAAAATTGTAGGTATGAGATGTGAAAGTGAATAGTAACTGATGTATAACATTTCTCTTATGTTATAAGCCTTTTGAATTGTAACATGGTTAATAAATAAGATACTTCTTCCTCATTTTACTTCTCAATTTATATATTAAATCCTAGCTCTTTTTTCCAATTTAAAACAATCTTTTTTTAATCATAGTACCATCCATTGTACTTGATGTATAAAGATCTACATTAATAAAGGATATTTTTCTTGGTATAAAATAAATTTATATGGAGTATATTCCATTGTACTTGATCTACAAATATCTACATTAACAAGCATGTTTAAGTTACATCATCATGCACTTATTGTATGTAAGCATTATGAAGAAATTACCTTTAGCTTCTAACGCTAGTATCAAATGCCACTTTTAGAAAATTAATGATTATTCATATCAACTCATCATTTCCCATATCCTACATGGTGTGTGTATATATGTATCTACAATATTTAAATATTTTTTTGTTATTTAAAGAGCAAATTTATTAAATTACTCAAAGCCTTTCGAAATGAAGAACTTGAAAATATAGCAATCAATCAATGAATTATTAAAGCATTGTAAAACATTGCAAGCCGATTATTAGAGGGAGTAATGTGGCCAAAAGCTCTATAAACTTGCATACTTTTCTATATTCATTAATCATGCTACTAAACAATAAAACATGATGAGTTGTAAGTGGGAATGGCCACACGTGATACGACTCGTGAACCTAACACAAACATGATATGAAAATAATAGATTTGAATTCGAAGTTAACGGGTTGAGGTTAAAATGGGTTAACCCGTTAATACACAATTTATAAAATGGGTCAACCAGCTTAACCCAAAATCAACCCATTTTGACCCATTTTTATTTTATTACAAAATTACAACTTTATTATTGTTAAGTTGTAATATTGATATTGCACAATATACTTATATTTTTATTGTTGTCATTGTAATTTTGGACTTATGCTCATATTTGTTATTGTAAAATCTGTAATGTTGGTTTTACTGCATGTTAAAATTTGAAAAATGTTGACATTTTTTGTTAGTCGGTAGTCTTATTTATTTAAAATATATTGTGACTATTAATAAATATAAATTTTAACTTTTATGTAAAATTATATTAATCAATTCAATATGGTTCATGTGTGTTAATTCAATTCATTTATATGAAACAAATTCAAATTAGTTGTGTTGTGTTAACTTATTTATAAAGAATTATTAAACAAGTCGAAACGGGTGACACGACACAATTCATTATCTAAATGGATTGGGTTAGATTTTAGAAGTTTGACACATTTAGTTTAACGGATTAAATTTTAATTGACACATATAGTAGAATATTCATAATTTGACATGACACAAATACAATCACAGGAATTGTTATCCTAATGGGAGGTCTATCATCCTTAACCATCGTGTAGGTTTGGAGAGAGATGATAATTTTTTGTTTTAGATAAAAATTTAAAATATTATTATTATTTTGAGATTTAAAAAAGTTTGAATTGAGATTTGAAAAAATTGAGTTGAGATTTGAAAAAGTTGAATTGTTTATTATATTTTATACAAAAATTTGAAAAAATTATAATGATGAGATAAGATGAGATAAAATTTAATCTCATATTATTTTTACCTCCAAACTTGTACATGATTTGATATGAAAGTTGAAAATTAAATAAAATATTATTAAAATATTATTTTTAAATATTATAATTATTTTTAAATTTTTAAAAAATTAAATTATTTATTATATTTTATATAAATTTAAAAAAATTATAACAATTAAATAAGATAATAATTATTTTACAAAAGTCTCGCGAGGGTACACTCGTCAACCTGAATAAAAATGATTTCAATGGCAGCGGATGTCTCCACGCAGGAGTACGGGAAAAGGAATCCCCAACTCTGTCTGATTATAAAAATGCGGGTCCGGTTCGAGTCCACGTGTTGTGTTTTTAACCACAAATTTTAACAGACCTCTTTTAACGGACAGAATAGTAAAATCACCACCTAGATCCGAAACTCACGGAGTTAGCTTCTGTAGCTTTCCCTCCAATCAGGGGTGAAAAAAAGGGTGTCTTATCTCGTTAACAGGTTGCAAATCTCACACGCGCTTTCACCACGCGAGACCAAACTCAAATAGCTTTTTTTTGTTTTTAATAAATTTATTTGCAATTTTTCTTATTATTTGGTGCGGAGCAGTTAGATTTGCAAGTTTTAAATTTTAAATTTTGCTTTTAAATCAAACTATGTCATATTACCAGTATTGTAAATATGGAAGACTTAAATCTCTACACCGATTTATAAATATAATTTTTTTACGAACATATTGTGTCTTATAATAAATAATAAGTTATACATCACGAAGTAAATAGTTAGCATAACTCATTTTCTTTAAAATTTTGTTAAGGTTATCTTAATCCTACTCAGTACATCCGTACAATTCGAACTATATACGTAAATCTTAATTGATAAACTTTTTCAAAACTCTTAATTCTACATAAATCTTACATAAAATTAATGAAACAGGCTAAAGTATTACCAATTTTAATTATATATTCATGACTCATGAATATATAATTAAAACTGGTAATTAGGGGTGCAAATCGGTCGGTCCAGTCCGGTTCGATTTCGCGGTGGACTGAACATTTTCAATCCATCATTTTTCTCAATCAGACTGGACCGAACACTCATAGGGAAGTTATCGGTCCGATCCAGTCCGGTGGGTCTGGCCTATTTTTTTTTTTAAATCAATTAATAAAAAAAATTATTTAAAATATTAAATTAAACTAAGTGACTTATTAATATGAATTATATAACAAAATCAATAAAAAAATATTTTATATGGTTAATGATAATAAATTAGATGAAAATTATATTATTAATTACTATATAATTAACTAATTGATATTATATATTAGTTAATTCATAGAATATTAATAAGTGTTACTAACATATTTGAAATTTTATATTGTTAATAGTGATAGGTTATATGAAGATATATATATATATATAATATTGTTAATTTATAGAATATTAACAAGTATTTATAACATTTTTAAAATTTTATATTGCTAATTGTACAATTATTATATAAATAATATATATAAAGTATTTTTTTATTTTTATTTCTCATTTGGTCCGGTCTGGTTCGAAACGGTCGGTCTGTTTGGTCCAACCAGACCGTTTATCACCCCTATTCATGACTTTCAGCTTAAAAAAGTTCTTAAATATTTATTTATTTATTTATTTGCATATTTTAATTGTGTATTAAAGGTATCAACAGTGCAAAAGTAATATTAAAAATCTATTTCTAATATTATGTAAAATTACTACTTATTTTAAAATTTTAAATTAATAAAAAGAAATAAATTTAAATATTTGTATCATATTCTTCAAATAACTTATGTTGCTATTAGAATGTCTAAAAACAACCGACCGTCGGTTCTCCAAATATTTGTAGATCTGAGTGGATCAATTACTTTTTAAAAAAAAAAAAAACTTTATTCCAATATAATAGATAACAGCCAACAGGTAGATGGCCAACTGTTTATACGCGTTGGGTGCGCGTGTGTAATCAATGGGAAGTCCAAACGGTGCTTACAGTTACAGGTACATGTGGACGTCTTCTGAAACGAAACACGTGGACTTTGTTTGTTAAGACATTCCAATTGTTTACTTTAAGAGTGATTGTAGGAAAAGGCGGGATTTTTATTTTTCTAGTTTAGTTGCATCCCTACATTTGGCACGTTACCGGCAGCTACATATGATTTTGTTCCAAATAATTCCGATTTTCTATATATGTGGTCGGTTAATTGACCCGACCCCTCTCGATGAAGCCACTATTATATTTCAAAGTCCCATGAATTAATTATTATTATTATTATTATTATTATTATTGTTATTATTGTGATTGTGTATATATATACTAAGAACATAAAAATGTCGGCGACAAGGCAGGTCTGATCCTGTTAACCAATTCCAAACCCTTTACATGATTTCCAATATTAAACATTGTTATTGTCTTCATGGTATGCTATATAAGTTGTTATAAGTTAATTATTATTGTACGTGACGGATTTAAATAATACCATTAAATATCTTATATTAAAGAATTGGAGATATATATTTATATTAACGGACACAATTTCAATAGACATGATTGGGATGGGAAAATGTAGAGAAGATTACTGTTATTTTAAAATTTCAATAGTAAAATTTGACTTCTAAAATTTAAATTTTATTTTTTAAATAAAATTATTCCGCGTAAGTAATATTAAATATTTTTTTTTTGTCTTTTGATCAAAAGTACCCCAAGTTCAAAAATTCAGACGGATCGGATTTTAACTATAGTAAGAATTAAGAGCATTAACTGCACAGAGCTAAGAAACGAGGATTTTTAATTTATTTTCCCAAGCGTAATGATGTGGGCCAAGATTAGTCCAAGACTACACCTGGTCCTATATGCCAGAAAGCTGAAACCGTGGCATCGGTTCCAGCAAGCACAAAAGTTTGTTTATTTTTATAGATGAAGTGAGTTGAAATTAAAGTTAAAAAATTGAATAAAATATTTTTAGAATATATTTTTTAATATTATTTTTATTTTGAAATTTAAAAAAATTAAATTTTTTATTTTATTTTATATAAAAATTTAAAAAAATTATAATAATAAAATAAAATAAGATGCGTCTTAAAAATAACTAGGCCTAAGAAACAAGAGGTGTCACGTCCCCGAGTCAGAGTCAAAATTTGGGATTATGCACCTAACAACATGCGGATCCATTCTCAAAGCTTCACTTTTTTTTTTAGAACACAGCTTTCATCGACCCTTGACCGGAGACTCACGTAACTTTCAGTATTAATATTTTGTATAAGAATAATGCTAGAGGTACCGTTGGGAGTTATTGTTGGTTTTAATATGTGTTTTTTTAATTTTTTTTATATAAATTTTTTTAATAATTTTAAATATTTAAAAAAATAAAAAAATTTACAATATCATTAAAAAATATCTTTTTGAACATGAAGTAAAATTAAAAACACATAAAAATAATTTTTTATTTTACTTCCTAGCAGCACTCTTTTGTACAAACGACGAGTGCTGATCATCTCTCTCTATAACTCAGCGTCGTTTTCTCTCTTAATGATATAGGTACCCACAGTGCTGTCAATTTGGCAGCTCATTTTATCTGAAAAAAGGCTGTAACTGTGTCGTCTGCGGCGAAGAACGTGTCGAGTCTTTGACATTAACATAGATCAAGATTTGGATAATTATATCATTTGTATGATGGGTTACTTTCAAGATTGTGCTGTATTTGTGGAGCCTTATTTATTATTGCGGCACTCTGATTTGATGATCTAATCTGACAATAATTCATTATAGTTTTTGAATGAATTTTTAATAAAGCATGTGCCATGGAACATGGGCTCGGATTGAAAGTGGGCTTGAGTGAAATCCGGACATAGAGTTCACTCGATAATCGTTTGACTTGGTGCTTGAGCGAAAATCAAACAAAGAGTTCGCTTGATGCGTGCTCGATATTATGCTCGAACGATTGTTGCAAAAAAAGTAAAAATTAAGGTTTACGCTATGTAACCCTATAATATATTTATTTTATATAATACAGTAAAAAATTGTCCCAAAATATTGTGATTCTTCAACATAAAATTATCTGCAGTTTTGTGGACGTGAGCCCGTTGCCAAACTACATAAATCCATGTATTAATTGTTTGATTTTATATTATTTACTTTCACATTATTTGTTTGGCTTGTTTTGATAATTATGTTTAAAATAAAAGAAATTGAAGAGAACTATACATCGGAGATGGAAGCTCCTTGTTGCTATTTAACTACCACTCGGATCTTTGCCAGGTGGTTTTTTCTTTTTCTTTTGGGCTGCTCGGAATTTCACCATGATCATCACTTCTGGTTACTTGGTAAAAAAAAAAAAAGCAATGTGTCGGTGAATGTTTTTGAAACGCACGCAGCCCAAGGCCGAAATTTGCCACATTGGTCTACTTTTGAGCTTCAATTTCTGTTTGTCATCATTAGTGTTGATGCCTAATCCAACTTCTCGTGGTTCAGACCCAGAAATTAAAAAGGAAATAGTCACATATATACACCTTAAGCTTATTATTTCCATGATTATTGGACATTTTTATTTGAAGAATTATGAGTAATTGGTACTTATATTTGAATAACTATCCGTTTGATCTTGCTTAAAGTTCTTTGATCAGGACCTCGGCAAGATATCCCATTATCATTTGAATTTACAGCTTTTACCACTTAGTGTTGATCTTATGATTGATTTTACAAGCTTTAAGAGAGTAATCATGAAGGCATGTAAATCATCACAAACACCTTCCATCACAGCCACCAATACAATATTTTGGGTACATCATCATTTGGGTGGTGGTGGGGGGTCCAACCTAAATCGGACGTCCTGAGTTGACCATGTTCACTTTATTTTTGAAACAAGTGGCCGTCGTTTGGTCTTACTTGAATGTTCATGTCGGGTGCATTATTATATTTTTACAGTGCAAAAAGAAAGGGACTCGTGGATTGATTGTTGTTAGTTAATTAATTTTCATGCAAAATGTGATTAAAAAAAAAAAGGGACTGTAATGGCGGCGATTTACCAGTGAATTATAATTTAATCTTTTAATGCCGCTGACTTTTGCATAATTATATCCTACCACGTTTGTGAATGAAAGACTGTTATAATAAAGAGTAAATATAGATAGAAGTTACTGTTAAGAATAATTATTTTGCACACATGATGTGGTATCATCTAAACTATAAATCTCTCAAGTCTAAAATAAAAAAGGAGAGAACTAAAAGCAGTCATGTAGTGAGTATAAAGTATGCACTGTTACAGTGACTTCTCTCTAACATTACTCTATAATAAATATCTCACCTTAATTTCTTCGTCTCCAGATTTTAGTTGGCACCAAATTAAAGAATAATGATATATATAATTTTAAGACTTGTAAGTTTTGTATATACATATTTTTTAAATGAATAAATTTGAGATTTATATGAAAAAATTATTTTTTTTATGATAGATTTTTTTTTATAGGTTGCACTCTTCTTTTAAAAAAATAATAAATCTGAGACTCAAATAAATAAAATTAATTTTTTTAATAATATTTTTTTATTTTTTATTTACAACAAAGATGCAAAACTTACCAATCATAAGACTACATGTATAATTTCTTGAGTACGTAGAATCTGGGTTGGGAACCCGAACTTGATGATTAGGTTGTGGCATCAATACTAGGATAGGAGGCCTGTAGGCAGCAGGACCAACTGGCAACTGGGGTGTGATATGTATGGTTGGAGTGTTAGGGGGGGCTCATGGATTGCATGTGATAATCAAAGTTGGTGGTAGTAAAGTCCACGTTCTTTGCATGAATCTTTTTATATATTATTAAGGAGTGATTTAGATTTAGAGATGGGTTGAAATAGGTTGAGATGACTTGTAAATAGTAAAATAAAAGTTGAATTATTTATTATATTTTGCGTGGAGATTTAGAAAAACTGTTTTGAGATTTGAAAAAATTAAATTGTTTATTACATTTCGTGTAAAAATTTTAAAAAATTATAATAATAAGATGAGATGAATTAAAATGAATTATGAATACAAACGAGCCAATGCATGCTAATGATTTGACACAAAAAGAAAAAAAAGAAAAAAAGAAAAAAAGTCCCATGGGCTGTATCCTCTGTCATGGGCAAACGTTTATTGAGGGACCCCGTACACATCATTAATTTTCAAACCCACCTCTTTTCTTTTACTAATTGGGGGGTAAAAGTAGATACTGCATTTCAGAATATGCCCATGTGCGTGCTGGTTTGCCCGAGAGGTTAAGGGGGAAGACTTAAGATCTTCTGCACATAAGTGCGCATGGGTTCGAACCCCATAGCCAGCACTCTCTAATCCCTTATTTTTGGAAGTTGCGGACTCTAATAAAAGGTTCTATCTAATATATGAAAAGGATCCAATTTTAAAGGATAATAATCAATCCAGTGAATCCACCATATTTTAATTTTGAAGTAAATCGGGTAGAGTCATCACCCTGCCTTGTAATTTGAACCATTTTGTGTGCTAAAAGCATAAGCCTTCCCTTTGAACAATCTCATTCATGGTGTACATAGGATTTAAACCAAATCATTTTCTAGTTTCTTATCCTAAACTCGGGTTGAGAAATTGAATCGTCGTCATTATTTTTTTTTTTCTAAATAAACAAATATATCATTCAGATAAGGAGAACGAGATACATGAGAAGGGGGTGAGGTTCTCCAACAAACACCCCATTATAACAACCATAACGTAGAAGTAAAAAGAAATAATAATAAAATAACGTTTTGAGACCAAATACTTGGTCCCCACCCATACCCTACAAATATGGTGCCGTCTCAAATGATGGTTTTTTTGCAGTTCGCATAATTGTGCGAACTATGAAGCCATCGTTGGAGGCTGTGAAAATTGAAGGTGCATTGCTGTTTATTATCTTGAGATGTTTCCTAAAGAGACATGTATTCCCTCCCTCAAGATCATTGGTTAGGGAAAGTGAAAACACAGTAGGAAAATCGGCATCAGATGAATTGGACTGCGACGGGCCAAGTTTCCTCACGTGCACCTGCAGTGGCGCGTGGAGACCACATGCACGGTGATTGTATGGGGTGAGGCAGATTTGGAAGATCTTTGAGGTGGATAATCTATTAGTACAGTGCATGTAGTTGACAGACGCATTATGGCGCGGCGATGCGTGACGGCCATGCACAAAACAAGTCACACGTGAGCTTCATGCGCTGCGGTTCCACTTCGTCCAGATAGATTGGCGACTAGAGAGTTACATGGTACGGCGAGCGTCAAAATTGATTGTAGGAATGCGATTGATTTAACCAAAATCAAACCGATTGAAAGGAAATATAAAAAGCACTAGCAAGAAAATATATACACATATCGGTATTGAAAAAGAAACAGAGAGGAGGATGAGAGCCAAGGTCCGCCCTTCTCTCCTGCAGAAATACTCGCAAAAGATAAAATAATTTCTTTTAGAGAAAATGAGTAGCTTCCCTTTTTAGAAATGAAAACGCGGACAAATTAAAACCCTTAAATAATTCCAAAGTAATAACCCAAAAGAGTCATCGACTGATGTTGACTGCCTATGAATCTATATCGGTTCATTTAATAAGCTTTTCGATAGGTTACGTCGATTGCTACCTATATATTTGAATCATTTGTGAACTAAGTTTATGGTTGTTTTTTTAATAAGCTTTTTCTTTTTTAATTATAGGTCCAATAAAAAGGCCAATTCTAATATGATTATACTTCTAAAAATCATATAGCAACACGGACTACGGAGACGATCAAGGCAATATAGGGTATTGTGACAACCGAGACGACCACAAAGAGAAGAAGACAACAATAAGGAGGGAGAATAAAGCAACGACAAAACAAAATTAACGAGAAAATCGCAAGAGATTGCTCGGTTTGGTCTCAATCAATCCGTCTCATTTTATTTTATCACATTATTATAATTTTTATAAATTTTTACACAAAATATAATAAACAATTAAATTCTTTTAAATTTCAAAACAATCAAAATATTAAAAAATAATATTATAACAATATTTTATTCAATTTTTAATTTTTATTCTAACTTATCTCATCTCAACTCATTATTCAAATCTAAGAGACGAGTGATATTAAGGTTTTTAACAGCAAAATGATGTCGTTTGAACCATATTAAGTTAAACATCATGTTTCATGTAAAGATTTTTTCCGAAGAAAAACAATAAAATATTAAAAATTATATATGATATATATTTGGTCAGTTGAATTCAACATATTTTTTCAATGTGAGCTATTCGCCTCATATTAAATGAATTATAGTAATGCTATCTATTATATTTTCATTTTACTTTTACTTTTATCTCGTTATATAAAATGTGACATTTTTATTATTTTTAATTTATTCCTTAATTTTATATAATGAGACGGGAGTGTAACGTGTAAAATATGTTTTAACGAAAAAACACAACTAACTCAGAAAATTCAGAGCACAGCCAAGTTTCAGACAAAAATATCGGACATCCAAACAGATTGGGCTGCTTGATGCCCAGAACCCATTAAAATATAAGTTTTGCTATGTACAAGTAAGTTTGCGTATCAATCTGCGTATTAATATTGTTATCTTCATATTCTAAATTTAAATTAGCACTGTTTTTAAAAAAATTTACTTTCTGACCAATCATATTGAATGGGTGCACGTATTAGTGCACAGAATTACTTACAATTAAATTTTTCTTTAAAATATTTTTGAGTCATGCTACGGCCACCAAAAAGTGACCCGAATAACTTTATCGAATAGTATTTTTTTAATCATCATAAACATTTAAAAAAAAAAATAAAAAATTTATAGTATTATTAAAAAATATTTTCTTAATTACTAAATAAAAAAAAAACAAAATAAAACTCATTCCGGACATTTTGGGTGTGTGTGGATGTTGAAGTGAGTTGAGTTGAGTTGAGTTGTGATGATAAAATATTGTTAGAATATTATTTTTTAATATTATTATTATTTTGAAATTTGAAAAAGTTGAATTGTTTATTATATTTTGTATTGGAATTTGAAAAAGTTGTAATGATGAGTTGAGATGAGTTGAGGTGAGTTTGATAACCAAACACACCCTAAGTCTCAGATTCGAAACTCAAAGCATTTCTGAATAGTTTTTGCATGAACGTGTACTTGTTAAAAAAAAAGACGATGAGCCCAATTTTGAACCCATTTCTCAGTGCAATATATTCCTGGCCTGGAAAAATACTTTACAGACAAAACCAAGTCCGGCCCAGTCATCACACTTAACCTGAAGAGCAAGAAACCCACGTCATCTTCTGCAGTCTTGCATTCGATCTCCCAGCCTGTTATTCGTCTTCGTTTCCGTTTTTTCGTTGCCTGTCTATCACAAAGGTAATTTGAAAATTATCTTACATCCCAATGAATTTCGGTTTCTCAGTTACTTTGTAAATATAGAGGCGATTTGGATCGGGTTTACTTCCAGGGCTTACGAATTGCCCCTCCCTCTTCCTTTTCTTTAGTCTTACGATTGTGTAATTAGGTTTTCTGTCCAGAAAATGTAAGAAAGAAATCAGGCATTGAACATTAGTTTTTTTTCTGGGTCTGCGAAAATTAAAATAGTTATTCGACTGAGTCTATTATGTCCTTAAAGGTGTACCTAATCTGATATTTTACACTATATTCTGGTAAAGAAAAAACACAACAAGCAATTGCTTTTTTCTAATTTGGGGCGACTTTTTTCTTTTGATAATTGAATTAGGTCGAAATTTGATCGGATATCTTGCTAGAAAGTTATGCTTTAGGGTTTTTCTCCCAACGCTATGGAACTAGCTCAAGTTCTGAGTTTATGCATAGTGTCTTGCCCTTATGTGTTGATAGTCCAAACGGATCCAGAATGCGGTGGAACTAGCTCAGGCTCTGATTCTACGCGCATTGTGATTTTTCTTTATGTATTTATATTTCAAATGGATCCAGAATGCTGTGGAACGAGCTCAAGCTATGATTTTATGTGCATTGTGATTTATTTATATACCGTTCAATTCTGTTCAAATGGATCCAGAATGCTGTGGAACGAGCTCAAGCTCTGAATTTATGTGCATTATGATTTATTTCTTTATTTATGTACTGTTCAATGGATCCAGCGATGATATATTTATTTTGGTCGCC
The DNA here is from genome assembly GCF_004785595.1 of Juglans microcarpa x Juglans regia. Classification (NCBI taxonomy): domain Eukaryota; kingdom Viridiplantae; phylum Streptophyta; class Magnoliopsida; order Fagales; family Juglandaceae; genus Juglans; species Juglans microcarpa x Juglans regia. The sequence continues at coordinate 9,125,494 of NC_054598.1, read as the reverse complement.
ATTGTTAGTTGTGCAATTCAAATTTCATATTAGTTTTGCAAGGACTCATTGTTCAGGTCAAACTCAATTCCTTGTCACAGTTTATAGAAAAGAATGAAGCTCGATACTAGTGGTCTTGAACCAACTGCACCATTCTTTGGGTCGAGCAATGAACTTAATGATGGGTTTTCAGCTGCCCCATCCTTCGAGATTCCTGATACAATTGACGTGAGTTCTAATCGGTGCTTCTTATATTATATCATTTCCAAATCATATTAGAGACATCAGGAGTTGTATCTGCTTATTTGAAGCGTTTTTCTTTCTGCTTCTGTTTCAGTTTGATGGCTTTCAGAAAGAGGCTGTACAGATGGTGAAGCCAGCAAAGGGAACCACCACGCTTGCTTTCATATTCAAGGAGGGTGTTATGGTTGCTGCTGATTCTCGAGCTAGCATGGGAGGCTATATCTGTATGTTGACTCTGTTCCTTTTTTATACTTTGCCGGTAATTTTAGGTTTTTGGATACTGATTTTCCAGTTTTGCTTGATAAAATGGCCTTGTTGATGAAATGCTCATGTATTCACGGTCACATGCACAAACATGCTCACCCTTGTCCCGGCCTTAAACATTCTCTTTTGTTAGTTTATGTGGCAGAGCTTATAATTGTTTCTTCCACGAATAGTTGACCATTTTCATGTTGGAAGTAACATTAGTGATGGTATTTGTTTGTGTTGCCTTTGGAATGAAAAAGATTTTGTATTTATTCTCTCTGGCTTCATCTTATCAGCATCTCAGTCTGTGAAGAAAATTATTGAAATTAATCCTTACATGCTTGGCACTATGGCTGGAGGAGCTGCTGACTGTCAATTTTGGCACAGAAATCTTGGCATTAAGGTAATGTATTTATGTTACTTTTCTCATGTTTTTAATACCGTTTTCAGGAATGTTAGATGCAATTAATCTTGAGTGGATGGTTTTATAGCTGGTATGATAGGTTAGTGCTGTTTGCTCTGTACTGTGAAGTTTGTGCTGCAGATGTTGTCATTAATCTTCAATGTCTTAAACTAAGGGCTTGTTTGTTTTTAGAGATGAGATGAGATGAGATGAGATGAGTTGAGATTAAAGTTAAAAAGTTGAATAAAATATTGTTAGAATATATTTTTTAATATTATTTTTGTTTTGGGATTTGAAAAAGTTGAATTGTTTATTTTATTTTGTGTGGGGATTTGAGAAAGTTGTAATGATGAGGTGAGATGAGATAAGATGAGATGAGATGTTTCCTGAAAACAAACGAGGCCTAAAGCTTTCGTAAGTGAGATTTTAATGCGAGGCATTATAACATAATGCATGTGAGTATTCGTTTTCTGGATGAGATTATGGTGGGTAATTCAACTAGAATGCGGTCTAGTGGTGGTGCTTTTTATATACTGGGTTACCTTCTTACATCATTTGATGGATAGTTTTGTCTTATTTAGTGCCGACTGCATGAATTAGCAAACAAGCGCAGAATTTCAGTTACAGGGGCATCAAAGTTGCTGGCAAACATTCTCTTCTCTTACCGTGGAATGGGTTTGTCTGTTGGGACGATGATTGCTGGATGGGATGAAACGGTATCAACTTATGAATGTCACACATCATTTATTTACATTTTCTTTTAATGAGACTTTTTTAACGTATTTTTTTCATGGGCTGTAGGGTCCCGGGCTATATTATGTGGACAGTGAAGGAGGAAGGCTCAAGGGAACAAGATTTTCAGTTGGATCTGGTTCACCCTATGCTTATGGTGTGCTGGATAATGGGTGGGTGACCTTTCAATAATTTTTACATTTTCTTGTGTCCTATTGATGACTGAGCCCTTGTTTATCGAAAATGAATGTCCAAGTATCCACTTGAATTTGTTGAAGGAAACACTATGTGGCATTACTGTGAAAATGATAATAAGTAGGTAGTTTTATTTTTTGAAACGCGAGAACAATAAGCTAAAATATATAAGAAAAGAGAATGAACAAAAAAAAGAAAAAAAAAAGAAAAGATCAAGCAGGTGGATAGTGTTAAAGAACCGGATGCATGAAAAAGCTGTGTGCAGTATGGGAGACTTGATTGTGGGCCTTTTTTATTGAAGGGTTGCAATTGCAGCAGATAGATGATGGAACTTTGTTTTTAATAACTCCACAGTTGATCAATTTTAAACGGACTTCATGGGACTTCATGGGAATGCGCAGGATTCCTGAGAATGTTGTGGTATATAGGGGATGCAACTGTAGAGGAACTTGGCTGAACATGGCAGCCTTATCCATATTTTTTGTTCAAAATTTCAATGATTTCTGCTACATACAATCATTTTTGTGTACGTTTTGCGCACTCCACTAATGTGATTGGCCAAAAAAGTTATTTTATATTAAAAAAAATGACGCAGCCAATCATATTAATGGAGTGCGCAACAATGACTGTACATAGACTTTTTGTTTTTCAATATGTAAAACTTGTATGACTTCCATTGGAGGATGCTGCCTTGCACTTCTTTTCTGATTCCATGGCCCCTTGAGTTGAAGGGAGCCCTGCTTTTCTTTTCTTTCATATTTTCTTTGGCAATATGATTGATCCTTTTTCTTTTTTTGTTTGATCATCTTTTCTTTTGTGCCTGATTTTTCCTGGAGTTAAAATGTATTCTTATATGTAAAATTTCCACTGTTTATGTGGTACGTGCACCAGTTACCGGTATGATATGTCAATTGAAGAAGCTGCAGAGTTGGCTAGAAGGGCTATTTATCATGCAACATTCCGTGATGCAGCCAGCGGTGGAGTTGCTAGCGGTACTCTCTCTCTCTCTCTCTCTCTCCCTCCCCGGCAATGTTAATGATTTAAATATAATTTGACCTTCTGCTTTTTATCAGTTTATTATGTGGGACCCAATGGTTGGAAGAAGCTATCAGGTGATGATGTTGGGGAACTACATTACGAATACTATCCAGTTTTGCCGAGTACAGTGGAACAGGAAATGGTTGAAGTAGCTGCGGCATAAGGTTCATACTGCACTTAGACCATGCTCGAGATGTTCTCCCCTTGAGAGATGAATTCCAACATGCTTAAAGGCAGAAAATCATTCAAGTGCACCTGTATTTGCGTTTGATCTTTGAAACACTTCATAAGTTCATAGACAGACTAATCTTCAAGCCAATGTCACGAGAACCCAAGCATTCATGGCCGTTTATTGTTATCTAGCAGTTTGTTGTTGCTGATGTTTTTAAGTGTTAACCAAACCCTATTTTGGGTATGGTAGATTTTCCTCTCTCTGAACGATCATACTTGATTTAAATTAAACCTAGGCTTTAGGATTTATGTTTGCAATGGTGGGATTGACTTACTGCTTCGGTGATGCGAGACAGTTTCCGGGAAGATCCAAATGAGAGAGGTAACTAAAAACTAAAGACAAGAGTCGGATGACGAAATTGGTTGAAAGTGATGCCCAAGCAAGTGCAAGCGTCAGGATTTCTAAGGTTGGTTGGTTTTAATTTTTTTCATAAGCAATTTTTTTCATAAGCTCGATAGATCTGAAAAAAACGCCCGAGTAAGGGCATCAAGATGTGAACATCCCAAAAAAGAATGCCCTAACATTTATATGATGAGTCGCTCCACTTGACCGATAGTGCATTTTACAAGTTTTTTTTTTTTTTTTTTTCATTTTTCTATTCACATTTTTTTAATATATTTAAAAAATAAAAAAAAAATATGTAAATACACTTAAAATTATTTTCTTAATCATTAAATAAAAATAAATAATTTTTTTTTTTTCCTCGAGCAGTCAAGTTGAACTGTCGCATTTAGTGGGTAAAGTGAGGAACTCAGATATCATGATGAACTCTGCTGCGCAGGCACATTGGACATATCTACAGCTCTATTAAAAGACAAAGACCAGACCAAGGGGCCGCTGAAATTAGACACAGACTCACCGAGGGATAGATATATATATATATAGAAGGAAAAGTGGCAGAGAGAAGGTTTCCGACTCTGGGAGGTGTTTTAAGAGTGTAGATAGTCAGCTAATTAGTGAGAGCGAGAGCAACCAATCATACGGCTGGCTTAGTAGTGTGAGATCAGTGAGAACCTATTTGAGCTGCAAGGGACCCACGGACGGGTTCATGATTAAACTGAACCACCAGAGGCTGATTTTGCGTTAGAATTCAAACCATGTACACCGTTTAGATCCCTTAAATAGAAAGCAAAGGGTTCTTTTCTCCTCCCTACTCTTTTTCAATCCTTTTGTCCGTGAATACTCTGCTTCTGCTTCCGCCAAAGGAATATATATTTTCATGGCTTGTTAGGAAACTTAAAGTGATCATTTTGTTTTGGTACTTGCAACTTAAAAATTGGAGAACTAGTCGGGGGCATGGTTTTGATATTACCATAATTTAAAAATCATACGAAGTTTGAACTGTTTTTTTTTTTTTTAAGAAAAAGAGTTGTCAGAGTAGCCGTTCAACTTTATCGCCTTTACTTTTTGGGTTTTTATTTTTTTATTTTTTTTCATTTTTCTAATGTATTTAAATGCTTTAAAAAATTAAAAAAAATTTTAATACACTTAAAATCACTTCCTTAATCACTAAATAAATAAAAAAAAATTTTGTCAAGCAGTCAAATGGAGCGGTACAAATGGGAAGATAAAGTAATGTTTTTTTTAAGAAAAATTCTTCTCATCAGTCACTATTTACTATTTCACACTCCATACTCTATGAAAAAATTCCTACATCCTATGAAAAATACTATCATATCTTATGAAAAAAAATTATAGACGTGAGATGTGAAAGTAAATAATGACTGATGTATAAAATTTTTCTTTTTGTAAATACGTACTGGATCACCCTACTCTTTCCCATCTAATAGGAAACATCAAAACAAAAGTAAGGATTAATGGATTCCAAAACATACTCACTGCTTAGAAACAAGACATAAAAGGATAACCAAATTGATTTAAAAAAAAAAAAAAAAAGAATAACCAAACGCTAGTACAAGGTGGAAAATCTGAAAGGACAAGCTTTACGTCATTCTCTCTCTACGTGCTTGTGTTAGCTTCTAAGTATGTTTTCATGATTAAGAATAAGATATAATCATCAACCAGAGTTCCACTCAACAATTAAATATTTATTACTTTAGTTTACATCAGTTGTACGTAGTAAAACAAAAATAATTGATAACGAAAAAGAACTCGAACCTTGAATTGAAAAATATGAATGAGACACCAAAGGAATCCATTCAAAACTAATACTAGTGCCCAAAAAAAAATTGGTCCTCATTCGGACGCAGAAGGTGGTGTTGGTTGCGTGAAAGGGATGGGATGGATGGCTCTTACAGGCAATTTCAAGCCCGTGTTAACATAACGAAACTTTCTTTTGGGGGGTTGTTTCCTCCTCATTATGAAGATGTATTTAGTGTACTTTCCATTCAAGATACAATAATGTTGTTTCCATTTTATTAGTGGTCCTAAAGAACAAAAAAAGACTGTTAGGTACTGGTCATTAGCACAAAAAGGGCAAAAAAAAAAAAAAAAAAAAAAGCAGCCTTGAAGCATTTCCTAGAATCCCAATAACAACATAGCAAAAAGTTGATGATGTCTCAAGTTCAGCCTCCACTTTGCAACACATTTTCACTTACGCCCAGTTTAAATTGTGAATTGATCTCAACTCATCTTATTATTATAATTTTATTAAATTTCTACACAAAATATAATAAACAATTTAACTTCTTCAAATTCTAAAATAATAATAATATTAAAAAATTATATTATAATAATATTTTATTCAACTTATTTAAAACTATTTCATCTTATCTCATCTCTCAATCTAAACGAGAGAATAAAAAATCTTCTCAACATTACATTTTACAATATTTATATTCATTTTATATTATCTAAAATGGTTACATTGAGAATAAAAATTACTGTAAAATCTACTTCGTATGTCATTCACTTTGAGACTCTAAAATTTCGACAATAACTCGTGCATGATCGATTAACATCGCCATCATAAGTTAATAAGACAATAACACGGCCAAACGCACGTACACGCGAGACACTGTGCAATTGCTTTTCTTCTACTTCCCCTCTTCCCGTTTCCGTTAGCTGGTCATCTTCTCTCTTTCCTTTTGGCGGGAGGTGGCCCCTCATGCCAATCTCTTTCTCATAAATACTACACCTACCATACCCAAGACACCATCCCATCCTCCTTCAACCTCCACGCCTTAACCCTCAGTACTGTACTAATTTCTTGCTCGCTCCTTTTCTCCCCGCAATAGCCTTACCGTACCAAAACCAGTCAACCCAATCGTCCAATCACGTCGATCGGAATGAAAGACAATAAGAGTGTGCCGTTCTCTGTCGTAATCTCCTTCTACTTCTTCGTCCTTCATTTTGGAATCTTGGTAAAACTCGCTCTCTCTCTATCCCCAGACGGCCTGTCGTTGCTGTCTCTTAAATCTGCCGTGGATCAACCACCGGATGGTTTGACTTTCTCCGACTGGAACGAGAATGACACTACGCCTTGCCGTTGGAGTGGCATTTCCTGCATGAACATCACGGGGTTCCCCGACCCCCGTGTCGTCGGGATCGCCCTTGCCGGGAGGAATCTTCGGGGTTATATTCCTTCCGAGCTAGGGACCCTGGTTTTTCTCCGGCGACTCAACATACACAGCAACAACTTCTACGGTTCATTACCTTCCCAGCTCTTCAACGCTACCTCGCTGCACAGCCTCTTCCTCTACGGTAATAATCTCTCCGGTTCTCTTCCTCCTTCGATTTGCAACCTCCCAAGGCTCCAAAACCTCGATCTCTCAAACAATTCTCTCTCCGGACCAATTCCGAAAGCCCTAAAGAATTGCAAGCAGTTGCAGCGGCTGATTCTCGCGAGAAACCAGTTCTCCGGCAGTATTCCGACGGGATTTTGGCCGGACATGGAGAACCTGGTCCAACTCGATCTCTCGGCGAATAACCTCAACGGATCGATTCCGGAAGATATTGGCGAGCTCAGCTCTCTCTCTGGCACTCTGAATCTCTCGTTCAATCATTTATCAGGTAAACTCCCGAAATCGCTGGGGAATTTACAGGTGACAGTGAGCTTCGATCTCCGAAACAATAATCTGAGCGGCGAAATACCTCAAACGGGGTCGTTTGCGAACCAGGGACCCACCGCGTTCCTCAACAATCCTATGCTTTGTGGTTTTCCTCTGCAAAAAACGTGCCGCAATTCCGACCAAGCATCGGCGTATAGTCCAAATTCGGCTCCAAACATTGAGAATGGTACAAGAAAAGGTCTAAGCCCCGGTTTGATCATACTGATCTCAGTAGCTGACGCAGCTGGAGTTGCATTCATTGGCCTCGTAATAGTTTACGTATACTGGAAAAAGAAAGACAATTCAAATGGCTGTAGCTGCACTGGGAAAAGCAAATTCGGAGGAAACCACAAAATGCAGCTCTGTGCTTGTTGCATGTGCGCCAATGGCTTCAAAAACGAGGACTCTGAATTGGAGGACCGTGAGAAGTCAGAGGCAGTGAAAGGAGGGGAAGGAGGAGAGCTAGTGGCTATTGATAAAGGGTTTACGTTCGAGCTGGACGAGCTGCTGAGGGCATCGGCGTACGTGCTGGGGAAGAGTGGGTTTGGGATAGTGTACAAGGTGGTCCTGGGGAACGGGATTCCGGTGGCGGTGCGGAGATTGGGAGAGGGAGGCGATCAGCAGAGGTACAAGGAATTCGTTGCGGAGGTGCAGGCCATTGGGAGGGTCAAGCACCCCAATGTCGTGAGGCTGAGAGCTTACTATTGGGCTCCCGATGAGAAGCTTCTGATCAGCGATTTCATCTCCAATGGCAACCTGGCTTCCGCTCTCCGAGGTGAGTGTACTTTTGAAATCTTTAATCCTACGCCTTTTTGGACCTGTGTTTGTTTGTCTGTTGGTTTGCTTGTGGTTGCCTGTAGTTTCTGGATTTGGGATGCGGTCAAAAGTTGCTTCGGTGCCTTGGACTGGGTTGTGGTTACCATGTTAGGATTCGTGGATTAGAGTATCCTACGATAATTTAATTATGTTCCGAATTTACTAGTGAGAATTGGATCTTACCTAATTATCCATGCCACCATTAAGTCCACGTGGTTTTGTTTAACGTTGATGGTCTGACACGCGTCGTGAGCTGGCCGACCATTCATCATATTGGACACCAAATGATGAGTAGTTCACCCTTTGCACATGGTGCATGCGTTATCGTGAATTCGGTGGTATTGAAGCAGAATTAATGTTAGAATTGAGGCCTGCAATTATATGCAAATATAGCCCATTATTAGTAGTACTTGGTACTTGGTACTTGGTTGGCTGCTGAGCACGATTTGTTGCCGTATGTGAGATGCAACTTATGTTTATGTTTGGTCCCGCATCGCACGCTGTGGACCATGTTGATGAAGTGCTCGTAAAGGTAATGAAGTGGCTGTGACGTAGGTTTTCAGAAATTTACGGGCTCTTGTAAAGCATTGTTTGGCTGATCAGAATAATATAAAAACCAACGAGTTTTTACCACGCTCGATTCCGGGAAAAGAAAAAAGGCAGGCGGCTTTTCCATAATCCGACATTTCCTGATCTTGAACCGTGATGGAAACTTGGACTCTGATCAACAATGTCTGTCGATGATCGTGTTCTATTATGGTACAGTTGATGATTAAAGTGGCCCTTTTCTGCAGGTTCAGAAAGAAAGAGAGGCACTTTTGTAGCGGAAAAACATGGCTTTGTTTGTTTAGTTAAAATTAAAATAGTGCGTCTTTCTTTATTCAAAGCTCAGTCATTCCTTTCACTACGTGGGTCCCCACATACAGTGTCCTCTTCTTGTTACTTCTCTATTCTTTGCCCAAGCGTGACGGACCTACACCTCAACAGCTCAACTAACTTTCTGGAGAAAAAAAAAAAAATAGATTAGAATTTTTTTTTCACCTGGAATTGCATTTTGCACTTTGAAACTTACCGATTGGTTGATGATACGTCGGTCTATAAAGTATTAAGAGATTTATATGTCATATTTGTCGTTGATATTTTTCACACGTGATCTGACGATCGATTGTACTATTGAAATTTATGATGTTACTTAAATATTTCAACCGCAATGTTCTACATTTAATGCTATAATTGGTTCTATTGTTATAGGGAGAAGTGGTCAGCCGTCCACGAGTCTCTCATGGTCAACCAGGCTGAAAATTGCAAAGGGAGCAGCAAGGGGCTTGGCCTACCTCCACGAATGCAGTCCAAGAAAGTTTGTGCACGGTGACATCAAACCATCTAACATCCTCATTGACAATGAATTCCAATCGTACATCTCTGATTTTGGCCTCCACCGATTGATTAGCATCACTGGGAACAACCCCTCCTCCTCTGGCGGCTTCATGGGCGGAGCTCTCCCTTACCTGAAGTCAGTCCAAACCGAGCGAACCAACAACTACAAGGCCCCTGAGGCTCGTGCACCGGTTAGTAGACCCGCCCAAAAATGGGATGTCTATTCGTTTGGAGTTGTGCTACTTGAAATGCTTACCGGGAAGTCCCCGGAGCTTTCTCCGACCACTTCTACATCGGTGGAAGTCCCAGACCTAGTAAGGTGGGTGAGAAAGGGATTTGAGGAAGAAAAGCCCCTCTCGGAGATGGTCGATCCAATGTTGCTACAAGAGGTGCATGCCAAGAAAGAGGTGCTGGCAGTGTTCCATGTAGCCCTTGCGTGCACTGAGGCAGACCCCGAGATTCGGCCTCGGATGAAAAATGTTTCCGAGAATCTTGAAAGGATTGGAACGTAGAGAAAGTGGTGGCCTACCCTTATGCATGGTGTTGGTGCTGAGATTTTGCTCATGTGCACAAGGCACTTCATTGTCCCCACGGTGTTTTTGGCTGAAAGGTTGTGGTAGGATTCAGAATTTTGCTTCGGGCCGCCAGATAATATTGAAAAGGCTAACGTTTTGCGGACAAGTGGAACAACAGTTCTGGAGATGATCTGGTTATACATTTGCTTTCCCTTTTCTTTTCTTTTATTGTGACAATTGTAAGGAAGTAGCTATATTTTGTAATTCGAAATTTTACCCTTGTCTCTTTAGCAAGTGATTGTAACAATAATGTTTTTCATGTCCTTTATATTTAAGTATTTTTCCCCCACAGAGCAAATACATCTTGTAAAAATTATGTGTTTGCAGACTCGTTTGCATTCAATTGATATCCAAATTGTCAATCACCGAAATAGTTTAAATTTTTCATTTTTCATTTCTTTTTTTCATGTATTTTTTAATCATTATAAACATTTAAAAAAATTAAAAAATTCACAACATCATTAAAAAATATTTATTTAATCATTAAGTAAAAAAAAAAAAAAAAATCATTTCAGGAGAAATGTTCGGGATCCATTTTCGAGATCCGCATTTCTCATTTAAATATATAAGTATCAAGAAGACATTCTTGTAAAAAAGTGTACACCTTTTCATGGAAGAGTTATCTTCTTACAATGAGAGGCTTCCGCAAGACTTACATGGAACGTTATTCTAATTTCGAATATTTAGAGAAATTTTCTTCCCATAGATGAAGGAAAAATCACATTTTACGACTAAAAAACTAGATTATATCTCCTACCCACAATTTTAGATTCACTGATGCTTGATGAACAAGACAAGAGAATGATAACCAAATTTCCAAGAAGCTATGCGGTTCATCCATCCGAGCTAGGTTTGGATGAAAAAAATAATTTAATTCATCTCATCATTAAAACTTTTTCAAATTTTTTTTTTAAATTTTCATACAAAATATAATAAATAATTTAACTTTTTCAAAAACTAAAATAATAATAATATTAAAAAATAATATTTTAACAATATTTTATTCAATTTTCAATTTTTATCTAAAACTATTTCATCACATCTCCTGATCCAAATCCCACCTAAAGATGGAGGGAATGCTTGATAGTTTTTTTTTTACAATTCTTCTAGGTACAACTGTCGGTGCGGAATCGGCGCGGAACCGGCTGACACTGCCACTCAGCTGATATTTTATTTTAAAAAAAAATCGTATGAAAGAAATGAAAAACTCTATACGCAACCGGCTTGGGAAACCGCGGGGAAACCGCATCCCACGTGGCAAAATACTGAACGACGCCGTTTGTTCTTTTTTCCTTCATCTTCCTTTTTTCCTCCAATTTCCTTCGTCTTCCACCTTCCCACTCAAATCCCCTCTTTTCCCATTTTCGGAGCTCTCTTCCATCTTTCCTTTTCCCTTCCATCTTTCACCTTCATCTGTCTGAGAACATTCTTCTATTTCACTGCTTTTATTTTGTGCCAAACCGCAGCCATTTTTTTTTCCAATCACATGCACACGGAGACACCCACACGAAGCCAACGAACAGATGCATTTACGAGATTTACCAGTTGTTGTCTCGAATCTCATATTTGTAGGATATTTGATTGTGATTTTCCTCTATTTTCTCGGCAACCAAACAGACTGTTACGGAGTATTTTTTTTATTTTCCTGATTTTCCTTTGTTTTCTCGGCAACCAAACAAATTGTTATGGACTATTGCATATTTTTTTTTCTGTTTTCTCGGCAACCAAACAGACTGTTACGTGATTTTCCTATGTTTTCTTGGCAACCAAACAGGTTGTTACGGACTATTGTAGACTATTGCGTTCCTCTGTTTTCTCAGCGACAAGCTTGAAAGTTTGATCGGTGAATGGGAGCTTGTTCTTGTCCAGATGGAGGAGCAGCGCGAGAAGGACATCCACCACGGCCAAGATCTGATCGAACCCATCAAGAAGGGGCTCCATCTCCTGAGCCAAGATGGCGAAGTCTCTGGAAGGATATGTTTTTTTTTTTTTTTTTTTTTAATGTATCAATGATGTGGCATTATTTTATTTAAATATATGGCCGATTCCGCCAACGGTTTCACCGCTCGGTTGCATGTAGCAAAGTTGGAAAGAAATATGCAGAAGGGAGGGAAACTGAAACTCATCCTTTCTTTTCCTCTTTTCCCATCATCCTCAGTTCCCCACCCAGGCGCCTTCGTCTTCAAACCCCACCTCAGGCTCTTAGTCCTCATCCTTCTTCGAGAGCCTCCTCCGATTTTTCGCCCGAACCTCCTCTGCCCGCATTCGCTCCTCCCTCTGTCTCGCCACCCTTTGCTCAGCTTCGTAGGTAACTCTACTGTCATTTTTCTTTCTCCCACTAGAAAATGCTCTCTCTCTCTCTCTATCTCTCTCCTTTTCACTCTTCAAAGTTCAAACAACTCGCTCGCAAAATTTCACTCTCTAACAGGTTTAACTTGTTTGATTCACTCCTTAAATTTATATATTCTATTATCTGTTTGATTCTCCAAAACCCTAAGAAAATATGGATTCCTTCCATAATATAACATTGAGTTGACCCCGTGTTTTCTCCAGCAATCAAAACGGAGTGTAAGGTATCCATCTCTTCTTGGATGTAGAGATTTATGTTTTCAATATTTTCAACGTTGTGTTTGATGCTTTAATATGTTGTTGATCTGTGGCTGCACGGATTTTTTTCTGTTCTTTTTAATTGATAGGTTACTGGGTTTTAGCCTGTGAATTTGGCCTTTGTTGGATTTCGAAGTTCAATTAATTGTGTTTGAGTTTTGTAAAATTCATACTTAGGTTTCATCGGCTCGCTGCTGTTTTCATAGAAGGATTTTTTTTCAATTTTTTACAATCTTAGATGTGCTTGTGCTTGTACCTGCTTATTTTTTTCTTAGAATTCTCTTTGCCTTTGAATGTTGACCGAGTACTTTAAGGAAATGGTGTGTTGGATTCAGATACAATAACAAGATTTATGATAAGAATAATTTTTCGTAAGATAGATTTAAATGAGAATATTCATTTTTGCTTCTATGTGATCCTATTCCTTGCTTGAAGATTTATGTTGATGGGCTATTTGGAAGGTGAATATCATGAGATTTCTTATATACATTGCTTCTTCCAGCGGTTTTGCTTGTGATTTCCCCTTTTTGTAAATGATTTGATAATCTCTTTCGTGTGTCACTTCTGCTCATTAATACTTAAAATTTTATTTCTCCTTTCTTATACTTCTGTAGATACCCTGTTATAATCAATACCATTGGTGTTTAGTGTTAAGAATTTCACTAGAGATTTTGAACTTTTTTTTTAGGGAAATTAGGTGGTTGTGCTGCTGTTTGCCATTTGAGGACACAACAAAATGAAGTAATTTACACATTCTCTTTAGATTTTATCAAAAGTTGTTAATGATTTTTTTTTTCTTAAAACATGGTAAGAAAGGATTTTGTGTCACCTTTAGATATAGAATTTCGGAGATAATAATCAATCAATAAGTTGATTATCATCATATCTTCAAAAGTGAGGGTGTTCAGTGATTAGGATTAGTTTAGATGATGATAGGGATGAAGTGGATGTTACAATATGAATTCTATAGATGCTACAGATACTCGTTATTTTAGAGGAAAAATCTTTAAAAAAACTAAATTTATGAAAATTTCAGAAAATCATTAAAAAAAATTCATGAAAAGAGATAGATAAATTATAACTTGTTAGGATGCGGCCAAAAGGCAGGCTTGGTATGAGCTGTAGACTCAGACATCCAGGCTTCAATTCTGCACAAGAGTTTTCTTGGATTACCCGATACATGGTTTTGGTGGGTGAGATTGTGTATTTGGGTTTGTCTTAAAATTAAATAGATCAAAGTGGAAGAGTTATTTCCTTACAACCATAGACTGTGTCTGGAAGTTGTAGAAGCAAAGCATGAACAAGTGTTATTGCAATTATGTTTAATTTATTAAAGAAAATTTTGCATTTTTTATTTCAAAAATCAGCTTAACATCCCAAAGTGCACTACCATAGTTATCTGGATTCAGCAGCCATAGCCTATGGCCCATAGGACTAATTGGTATTGTGGGTGCAAGATCTTTTTTGGGGTTTGTACTTTCTAGTTTTACTTTCCACGTTTTTCAGTAGGATATTCGGTTCATGCCTTCTATTTCTGTATAGTATTATGAATTCTTTGTTATTGAGTTTTAACTGTTCTATATGATGAATTTTAATTTTAATATATACTAATATCTTAGCATTTATTCCCATTTGGATAACAGGGGCCGTGTGAGATGGGATGCGGCTAATTTGGAGGATATTGAAACAAATAAGTCTGTGAGATAGAAAATCACTGAACCCAAGACATCATATCACCCCATGATTGATGATGATGGTGCACAGTTTTTTTATGAGCACCTTTGAATGAGATTCCTTGTGTAGATTCATAGGGGACTAGAGAATTTTTACTGATGTAAGGATAGATGAATTACTACACCACGGACTAGTAGTGTTTGTCCACTGTGTTGGTGATACAATTTGTTATGGAGATTCTCTTCTATTTGTTTGTATTTGCAAGTAGAAGAGCCCTATTGTTTTGATGCACACCTTTAGAAATTCTTGTTGGATATAAAGTTGTAAAATCTGAGGGCATGGTAGATTGCAAGATGGGATTGGGGGTCCAACATGATCAAAATGAGGCTAAGCGACCCTAACAAAATCAATTCTTTTCATCTTACAAATATTACAGCAAATGAAACATAAAGTAAACAAATATTACAGGTCTCATTTTTCCATTTTATTTCCCTCTTACAATCACTTGCAAGAAAAGAAAAAGTAAATTATATGGAATTCAAATTCATTGAAATGCCTGCGTGGTTTCCTTACTTTTCAACACACTTGGATCCTTTTGCAATCCTTATGCCAGTATACATGCTCATGAATTAAACACACTTGGATCCTTTTGCAATCTTGCCAAATTCCCTCATCATTTTTGCATGAATAAACTTACAGTATTATTACATAAATGAAAATCGTGGTCTTGTTTCTCTCAATATATACAGAGATCAATGTATGCTTAGTAACCACATACCAAATTAAAGTTATACAATAACTAAATAAATAGCAAATGAAAATCTTGATCTTGTCTTCGCTTCCAATATTGTCAAAATCTTCATCTGAAAGAAGTGTCACAAATTCATTCAAAATACTACCATGGAATATCTACCAAGTGTTCAAACCCAAATCTGAAAAATGGTAGAAATATACATATCAGATGAAAGAATTGATAATGAGGAAAATGTGTCTAAATGATAACCCATAACTTCTAAGGTCAACAGTCTGCAAATTAATGAGTTTGCTCCAATAAAAAAAAAACAGAAATAATGCAAATTCTGCATTGAATTTCCACAACAGGCATGTAAACCAGCTAGCTATACAAGAGAAGCTACAATCTATCCATGGTTCCAAACTAATACCTATACTCGATTTAGAGAATGTTTGAAAATGGAATTTAAGAAGAAATTTTTTTAATATGTTTAGAGAGGAAAAAGGTGGCCACCAGTAGTTGAACTATAATGAATCATACACAAAACAAATCAAAACAATAAGTAGTAGTGCAGCTCTGTGCTGAAGATGACCATCTGCAAATGTAAGGTCTTCTGCATAATGTTAGAAAAATGTCTCTAAATGATAAACCAAAAAAAAGAGCTTGGACTAACAAGAACACCATTGTGTACTGTCCCTAAACACAACAACACACTATTGCTGCCTCCACCCTATTCACAATAATTGTATAGCAAAAATACACTCCCCTTCCTTTTTTCTTCAAAAATAAATCACCCAAACCTAAGAGCAAAGAGTTATTAGTATTATTCTAGATATCCACATAAGAAAAATTGATCCAAGTAATGTACGTAAAATAACAGTAACCATAATCTTCTATCATGCATTTAAGCAATTGAGGCTTTCCTTCATCATCATTAGCAAGAAGAAGATGCCGACCTGCTCTCCTAAATATCAAATAAATAACAGAACTTGCAACTCTCTCAAAATGTGGTACACCAAAAACAAATAGTACCTGTAAAAAGTTTTTAAAGAATAATAAATCAATCAACTTAATGTTATAGACTAAACAATGGCAAAAAGGACTATAAACACAGCTGTAAATACACCTACAATCTACGAGCAACCCACCACCCACAATCTACAAGCAATGCATATAAGAAATCTCATGATATCCACCTTCCAAGTAGCTCATCAACATAAAATATTCCAATAAGGAATATGATCGCGTAGAAGCAAAAATGAATATTCTCACTTAAATCTATCTTACGAAAAATGATTCTTATCATAAATTTTGTTATTGTATCTGAATCCAACACACCATTTCCTTAAAGTACTTGGTCAACATTCAAAGGCAAAAATGATTCTTTTTTTTTTTTGATAAGTAATAAAAATTTTATTCATACGAATGGAATAGGCATAGCTTGTGTACATAGGGAGTATACAAGAGAAATCACCTAATTACATTCTAGCTAAGGAAAGAAAGTCATGGACATTGTTTCCATCAAATACAATGGCTGAAAACCATAACATTAAAGTGCGCATAAAAAAATTCTGAAACTCATCCATTGTACGTTCCATATCCTCAAAACATCTCTCATTCCTTTCGGACCATGTGCACCACATGATACACAACGAGATCATCTTCCACACTGCCGCCACTTGAGGACAGCCTTGAAGCTCCCTCCAACATGCCAATAAATCCACCACCCGCAGAGGCATTACCCAAGCAATATCCATTATTCAAAAGATCTCATTCCATAACCCCATCGTGACCTCACAATGCAAAAGTAAGTGATCTACAGATTCTCTCTTTTTTTGCACAAATAGCACCAATCCATCACTATGATTCCCTTCTTCCTCAGATTGTCCGTAGTCAAGATCTTCCCAAGGGCTGCAGTCCAAACGAAGAAAGCTACCTTAGTAGGCACCCGTGATCTCCAAATCCTCTTCCATGGAAATGAAACATGGCCTTGGGTTGACAAAATCTTGTAGTAGGTCCTGATTGTACATTTTTTACTACCATTATCCCTCCATTGCAATCTATCCTCTTGAGCTGTAATATTTCCCATAGAATAGAGCAACCTGAGGAAATCAGATACAGCCTGCAGTTCCCAATCATGAATATTTCTATTAAAAAGGATATTTCACTGATAAGATCCATGGGAAAATACCCTCATATCTGCAACAGAGGCCTCTCTGTTAGCTGCAATACTATAGAGTGCTGGAAATGCCCTGTATAAAGCACACTCTCCCCACTAAACATCATGCCAAAACCTGATTCTGGAACCATCTCCCACCACAAATCGTATATGACTTTCAAAACCTTGCCAACCCTTCTTAATATATTTCCATAAGCCCACACCATGCCTCCCTCTTACTTCCTTAGAGCAAGCAAATCTAAGAAAGGTTCCAGGATTCTAAAAAAAAAAGAAGCAGATACAAACACGAGCACATCTAAGATTGCAAAAAATTGAAAAAATCCTTATACAAAAACAGCAATGAGTTGACGAAACCTAAGTATGAATTTTACAAAACTCATACACAATTAATTGAATTGCGAAATCCAACAAAGGCCAAATTCATAGGCTAAAACCCAGTAACCTATCAATTAAAAAGAACAGAAAAAATTCGTGGAGCACATATCAACAACTTATTAAAGCATCAAACACGAGCACATCTAAGATTGTAAAAAATTGAAAAAATTATTCCACCAAAACAGCAGCAAGTCGACGAAACCTAGGGTTTCGGGTTAGGGTTAAGGTTTCGATGTTCTGCGGGCTTCACATTTCAGCTCTGGTGTTTGAAGATGATAGGGCTTCGTGGGTTCAAATCGGGTTTGTGGTTTGGTGATGTGGTAAGAGCTTGAGAAAGCAGGGTTTGTGGGTCTTGGGTTTGAGGAGAAGAAGAGTAGAAGTGCCTACCTGCTCTGTAGGCTTCGGATTTCCGATATGGTGGAGAAGACGAACCGGCTTTGTGGCTCTAGTGGAGAAGACGAAGTGGTTTTTGTGGTTCGGTGACGACGACAGGACTTCGTGGGGGAAGACAATGGGAATCAATGAGAAGATACTAGATCGAGCTAGAGAAATTTCATTTTTGTTGTGAAAATGAAATATGAGGGAAACAAGAGAGAGTTTCATTGCTTGATTTCAAAACGGACACGACATCGTTTTCTAACGTGCCACGTAGGACACGGTTCCGCGCTAGTTCCCCAAATCGGTTGTAAGTAGGAATTTTTTTTTTGTTGGAAACAGACTTCATTTCATTTAATGAATTGAAATTACAGTTATGCTTATCAATACATAAAAAACCCAAACTACAAACCAAACTACGCATTTGCTCTGAGACACCCTGCACACAAATTCTTTTTGTGACGGAAACTGTTTTAATTTCTATAAAACTTTCTCCTAACAGAAAAAACATTATGTAAAAACAGAACTAAACGATCAATCTTTTAAAAAAGAGAAACACTAATCTTCTCCGTTGTCTAGATAATGAGCACGAGATTATGCTGTTATGGATCCTCAATCCAATAAACTATTACTTTTTTATTAATAACTAAAAATAAATCTGCCAAAAGATACATATTAAAAAACATAACCACATTAAAAAACTACAAGTGGGCTTAGGTTTCATCAATTCCTTAACCCGCCGCACCCCCCTCCTCTCACTTTCTTTTATTTTTATTTTTATTTTTCTTTCTTTCTTCTTCTCCTTCCTACGATTTTTGCATTGCCGCCGCGCCCCCTCTCTCCCTAACCCGTCATCTTCGCTGCAACCTCTGCCCAACACAAGCATCAGCGTGAGCCCAGGCGGCACACCCCACCGTAAGCAGCAGCTTCACGAGCCCAGGCGGCACGAGCACCCAGCTCTCGCACGGACAGCGGCCTCCACTACACAGGCGGCTCTTACGCACGAGCACCAACCGCGCAACCACTAGCCGTAGTTTCGCCCTCCCCTCACGACCAACTCCTGCCCCAGATAGTGACCGATCCTGGTGGCTCAGCACCTCACTCGAGGCAAAGGGAAAAAATGGAAAAAGAAAAAAGGATTTCCGGAAATGAAGAAGAGGAATCCTTGGTAGTTGGTAGCAGTGTTTTAAATTTCGTACCGTACCGGCCGGTACGGTCGAAATTTTTCGTTTCGGCCGTCCGGCCGATACAGGTACTATATCTGTTCCGTACCGGCCAAAATACCGGCCATACCGGCCGGTACCGGTCGTACCGGCCTGAATTTCGGCCTGTACCGGCCTATATTTCGGCCGGTACCGGCCGATATTTCGGCCTGTGTTTTTTTTTTTTTTCGTTTTTTCAAACTACAAGCTTATTTTTTAACCCTCAATTCAGATTAGACTATTTATAATTTATATATATATGTATTTATATATAATTTATTTATATATAGACTATTATTTTAGAATATAATTTTTATATATATTTATATATATAATTTATTCATATATCGACTATTCCGAAACGTTATCCCGAAACGCTATCCCGAAACGGTACCGGTACCGAAATATTTCATTCCAGTGCCTTGACCGGTACGGCGTCCGGTACGGTATTCAAAACATTGGTTGGTAGCGCTATCAAATCTCCAAACTAGTATGACGTGGGTTTCTTGCCCTTCAGGCTTTTTGTGTGAAGACTGGGCCGGACTTGGTATGGATGTCAAATAGTTTTGTCGACTTGGCTGTGCTCCGAGTTAATTGTGTTTTTTCGTAGAAAAAATTTCTCGTCCCATTGACATAACCCAGATTTTTCCCAAGCCCATCTTGAGGAGCCCAGGCTCTATCCCCTCAAAAGAAAAACCCAACCCAGCCTTTTATTTAAAAAAAAAAAAAAAGTTCTAGACGCACCGTTTTGTCAAAGGGAATTTCCTTTTCCCTTCTGTTTCTTCCCCCGACGGTTCGCTCCTCTACAGTTTCTTCTCCCTGTTCTCTCTTCCCGTTTTACCCACTCACCCACGTCCCACGCCACTTCGGATTTCATTCTCTCTCTCTCTCTGTCTGTCTGTCTGTCTCTGTGAATCTTGCCCCAAGCTCCACCTCAGCCTATCCATCGATCGGCAGTAACCCCGGTCACAAGGGATCATTGAACTCCACCCTTTCACGCCAATACCAGACCACCGCGAGCCACCGTCGTCCATCCCACCGAGCATCTCGGTCTGTTTTTTTTTTTTCCCTCCCGATCTGTCCTTTTCCTCTTTCCCGTGAATTTCTCCGCCTTCAGCCACTAAGCGCCGTCACAATCTCTCTTTCTCTTCGATTCTCTCTCTCGGTTTCTCACCCTCCCCTTTCTCCGTCACTCTCCCGCATCTGTGTTTTCTCTCAACCGCGCCACGCTCACCCCCGCCATACGCACACAACGGGCTGTTGTAGGCCGCTGCAGCGCACAGCCCTGTCCAAAGTTGCCGCCAACAAAGTTCATGTAGCACATCGCATCGTTGCCGCGAACAACCGCCGTGCTGGTAAGCTTACTCTTGCTCTGTCTCAATCTCTGCCTCTCTTTATTTCTCCCTGTCTAACGGGTTTTACTTCGATTTCGCCATCCACAGTTTTTGTCTAACACCGTTACTCCGTTTAGTGTGAAGCAGCCATCATCGGACAGTAGGTAATTTCAAAACTCTATGATGGACATAATTGATGATTGTTTTGAATAATTGTTGGGAAATTAAAATGGTTGGATCGGGATTACCTGGAAGTTTAGGTGTGGTGGTTATATTTTGGTTCCGATCGAATCCGTGGGGTGTTAGAATGGTGTGAGTATGTGAATGGTAAGGGGTCTATGATTGGTGATTGTGGAGTTTATCTAAACCGGATTTTGTTGGGCTTTGGGTGGTTGTGATGTTTCAATGAGGTTGAATGGATTTTTGATGTTTGAATGTATCAGGTTAGTGCTTAATTAGAAGTTGGGGATGTTGATATTGATTGGGTCGAGGGATTTTATGGCAAAGTTGGTTTGTACGAGAACTAGTGTCACCTTTGGGGTTAAGTGAAGTTACTGGAACGGTATTGAAGTGGAACCACGGGGCTATTTTTTTTAGTCGTTTAGTATGTTTCAGCTTATTTTAGAGGCTCTAGTTTAATTCTATTAATTCGTAGGTTTGTATTAATTATGTTAGGGCTGTTTGGTTTTCGCTTGGCACTGCTGTGAGGAAATTCAGAGATGTTAAACCGCTCCTATGCTAAACTTTGCATCAAAAGAATGGACTGAGGTTGATTTTATGAAAACATGCATTTTTTTGTTATGAAAAACTTGAAAACAACCTCAGTCATTTTATCTGCATTACTCATGATATCCGTATACGAAGAGAATGATATCTTTTGTCATGACTGGTGTGGATATGAGCAATTTTTGGCATTATGTTCTCAGTTGTGTAAAAAGAGTGATTATGAAAAAATGAAATTTGTGCATGATTAGATGAAGATTATTTGTTTCTGTTTAGCACTTTGTTTTTATATGAAATGTTGCATCTTAAAACCTATGGCACGGCTCTCTGTTTCTTCTTCCATCTCGACTTTACCACGGGCGTAAAACTGTGGCCTCTATTATGATGTTGGTACCAACATTTCTATTTCTGGTGCACCCACTTTGGAAATAAAGTGGTTTCTGCGTGGTCTTTCTTGTGTGCATACTCAGAGCTTTGAGAATAATAAGGGGAATATTCACATTCTGTTTTTGTTCAGTTGGCTGTTGGGGTTTAACCCTACTACGGGGGTTAAACATGGAATACATTTTGTTATGATGCTGTTCAGTTTTGTTTATGCCAAAGGATTTTATAAGTTCTAGTGCTGTAAATAAGTTTTTTTGAAGTTCGCTCTGAGAATTTGACAATCTATTTTGTTTTGCATTCTATACTGGCTCATGTTTACATACTAGTATATGTTCAATGCTTACTGAGTTTTTGATAACTTATCCAATTATATTAAATATTTTAGATATTTTGATGGTTCAGCTAGAGATCAAGAATAGGAAGCGTGGTGAGATTTGTTGAGCTTAGTGGGATAAGTTTTTTTTTTTTTTTTTTTTTAATCGGTAAACAAATTTTTATTGATCAAAAGAGAGACAGAGAATGCCCAAGTATACGGAACGTATACATGAGCAAGTTTAACCAAGTATACGGGACGTATACATGAGCAAGTTTAAGTCTAGCTTAGTGGGATAAGTACCGTAGGAGTATTGGAGAGTTGTACTCGGAAACGTATGTCATTATCTTAGTTGGTATTTTGGGACCTTGCTGATTTTATTAGACCTTGTGGAGTTCTTTATTATTATTTTTATTATATATATATATATATATATATTGGAGGATTACAGTGATATTTGTAGAAGAATTTATAATTTGATTAAGAGAGTTTTATGAGTTAGAGTTGTATTTAGAGTTATTGGAGTCTATAAATATATTGTTGGGATGTGTAGCTATAAAAAAAAAAAAATATACTGATGGGGATGTGATTTTAAGGTAACAGGAACTAACTCCCTGGACCTCTAGGTATGGGGCGTTACAGTTGGTATCAACACTGGGTTTGAGATTTTGCAGATTTTAAAAATGATTTTTGAGATCTAAGGCTTTAGAATTCTACGGACTCAAGTGATGATTTTGATGAGATTTAAGGTTTCAGATCCTGCAGACTTTATGGAACGAGTTTTTGGAAATTTGAGGTTTTTTCCCTGGGCATTACAATGGCATTTGTGTTGTGGTTATGCGCCCATCAGTTGATTTTGTCGCCTTTACACTATTTGGAGTTTTGTTCCATTAGGGTGTACAGCCGCATCATGCAAGTTGCTTGTACACGTGATTTCAGATAGAATTGTAGGAGTGAAAAATCTCAAGGAAATTTTAGGTGAACGAACTCATATTGGTACATTTCATAGACGTTAGAAATTTTGTTTGCAATCTAATTTCAGCTTCTAGATGAACATATTTCTTGATTTTATGTATTTAGCTCGTTACTGTTGGTTTGCTTGATTTCATTATTGCAATATGTGCAGGTGCAACTATTGTGGGGCTTAATATATAATTTTAGCTATTAAACATGGAGGTTAGTATCAGATCACTGAGCTTGAAACGCTATGCTCTATATTTTCCATTTATAGCCGTGTCAGTGTGTCCTATTTTAAATCCTACAAATAGTAGGTTGCACTTCTGTGATACTAGAATTGTATTGTCGATACATATATTTCAATTTTTTGATGTTCTTGCTTGTTAGACATGTGGAGGTGATGCTGGAATTATAGATGTGGACAAGACCACAGAGACATTGGAACCTGAGAAGATGAGCAGTGGAGGATTGTGTCTTCCTGGGAAGGATAGAGTGGAATTTAGACCTCCCGAGAGGAAATCTCTTTTAGGTGTGCTTAATTTGCAAATATATGATAATGTACAATGCAATCATGCTGATTTTTTTTTTTTTTTTACATGTTTCCTATCAGTCTGGAGTCAGAGAATCCTAGTGCTTTTCTTCCAAAGATATTAATTGGAACTATACTTGCACGATCAATAGGCAAAAGTTGCTGTTTGTTACACTAACTGTAATTTACTACATAACAGGGTTAGATGTTCTTGCTATTGCAAAACGAGCAGAGTCTGTCGCTGATGGTGGATTCAAGGCCCCAAGAGAAAGAGTTGCTTCTGTTTTGGCATCTTTAGAGGAAGAGGAGAATTTTGAATCCTCTGGATTAGATGAAGTTGGAACTAATGGAAACAATGGTAGATCCAATCATGCTAGTAGGAAATATCGTGAATCAAATGCAAGCAAAACGGGTAAAACATTGTTTTTATATTGTCTCTTTTTTCTTTACTACTCATATCAATCAGGCATTTTACCCTTGTAAAGTTACGTGGACATGATTAGCTTGCACTAAGTTATTATATGCTGTAGTGTCTTCTTTCTGTGTGGTTATAGAGATGATCAAGTAAAATTTTCCTGAAATTGCAGTCTTGAAATTTTCATTCTTTATCCAACAATAATTATTAGTAATTTGTTTCTTTGTGTTGCCATTTAGGCAAAAGGCATCGCCTCTTATGCTTCAGGAAGGTGTTTTGGTAGTATGTGTTATGATAATATTTTAGGGGTTGGCTCAAGCAAAGTCTTGGTCTTAGTGGTATGCTTCTTCCAGGTCTAAAGTTCAAATCCTCTTGGGTGCAAATAGTATCTAGGAGCCATTAGACTAGGGGAACTTCCCCTTGAATTATCCAAGGTGCATTTGCGGAAAACTCCTTACCGAGGGCTTGTGCACCCCCGGGATTAGTTGGTGCCAATTAAAAAAATGTGTTATGATAATGTTTTAGAGAACACGGTAATGCATGCACTTGCCATCATCACTTACCACTTCCAGATTTAAGGTGAATTTTACTTGAGGAGAGAAACAATAGTTGTTTACTGTTGTATATTGTCTTCAGAAGAGATATCAAGGGGATTGCATCAAATCCTTCATTTAAAAGTGTATTCCTGCAACTCTCTGTTACCCAAACTTCTTCTTTGTAGAATGATAGTGACCCATGTAAAGGTTTACTTGTGCCATAAGTATGAAAATTGTTGAAGGTATATGTTTTATCACTTTCTAGCTCCTAATTTGTTACTAGGTGCTCTCTGTTGTATACATCCTATATACTTGGGCTATGCCTATTTACTTGTTTCAATAAGATTTTATTTTACTTATTAAGAAAAGTATGAAAAGTGCATCTCTTGTATAAACATGAAGTTGATGTGCTTTCGATTCATCAATTGCATACATCATGTATGGGAGCGGTTATATTCCTTTTTGTTTTCCTTTTCTATTTTTATTGAGCCAAAAATATGTATTCTTTGTATTGCAGGAAGTATAGTGACTCAAGAAGAACAAGTTAATGATACACCTCAGTCTCATCACTTGAGTGAATCTATGTCTTCAGATGTAAGTCAATATTATATCGTGTTATCCCATTTGTATTGAAATGACTGGCTTGTCTAAAAGTTGAAAAGAAGCGATACTAAGTGATATGAGGCAAACTTCCATGCATATTATTCCTCACTAGAATACCAGTTACTCTCGAATCTTTGGATGCTAAGAACAACCATAAATTAGCCATAGCTCTACATGCACCCGACCTCTCACGATGGAACTGAGTAACATCAAAGCCTCCGCTGTTGCACTAACCAGCTTATTAATTCAGCCAACTCCATCCCATGGAAATCGTGGCCTTAATTAGGTTCGTAGACTCCTGTTAAGGCCCACACAGTTTGATATTATTACTTATATAAAAAAGACCTTTTGGAGCACAAGTTAGCCAATATAAAAGCCTTTTATGTCTCAAGTTCTATCCTTGGAGCCATTGAAACATCTAACTACAAGAATGTGAGTATGACAGCGATATCAGCAATATCAATGCACTGCATATAGGATTCAAGTTAACACATCTTACTTGCCTCTTGTTCTTGAAAGCTTTTGTGTATTTGTGGTAGCCTTTGTAATTCTATGTTCTTGTTCCTGAGTTTTTCGTCAAAATTATTTAATTGAATCATTGGTGGTAGGGACATTTGAAGGTTTGTAAGCATCTTCAAAAATATGAACTGCTGTAATTGGTGGTGGTGTAGATAAAGTCACGACACTTTGAGTTGAAAACGGATTTGTTCATGCTTTTATTAATCTGATTGTATCTTGATGCTTAAACTGTTGAGTTGCTTCACCTTGGTTTTAGAATATGTGCTCCTTGTAATTAATGCTACAATATATTACTGCATTTGTTGTTGACAAATATTATTGATCTGCTGCTTGTTTCTCCATTTCAAGGCTTCGAATACACCCATTAGAAGTCACCAGAATTTTCAGTCTAGGAGTCCCATGTATGACAGAGATAACCGAGATATTGAAAGAAAAGATTACGGGGATAACAGTAGAAGTGGAAGAAGAAGAGTGAGTCATAGACACAGTGTTGATAGAGAGAATTATCATAGAAGGGAAGCACGCAGTCGGCATGATCAAGACTATGATGGAGAATATGGAAGAAAACGAAGCAGATATGAAGGTTCAAGGAGGACACCAGGTATGTAATACTTATCTTTGGTTTTGCTTAATGTTTTTTCATTCTTCCAAATATAGAAAAATGGAAGAGGACAAGGTATGGATGAATATTATGTTTGAAATTGAAAATCCTCACCAATTCCAGAAACTGGCCTTTGGAAAGGTGACCTATAAGGTGTTGAATATACGCATAGTTCATTGAAAAGGGACTTGTAAAAAGGAAAATGAAGTAAAGAACATATGCGTACTGTCTATTCAATTTGTTAGCATTATTAGTTCATCGAGGGGATACTTCCATATATCTTAAAGAAGTACAATATTGCTCAATCTAATTCAAATCTTGAAGGTAGATCTGACTGGGATGATGGAAGATGGGAATGGGAAGATACACCACGCCGGGATAGTCACTCTCATACCAGTAGGCGCCATCAACCTTCACCATCCCCAATGCTAGTTGGGGCATCACCAGATGCACGACTAGTTTCCCCTTGGTTGGGTGGCCAGACACCTCTTTCTGCTGGTATGTTCTCTAGATGTGAATGATTCTCCGTATTTTCAATGGAACTGGGTCTTTATGACCGTTTCTGTTGATTTTGGGCCTGTGACTTTGGCTCAATAATTGTTAAGCGCAGGTTCTGCCAATTCTCCCTGGGACCATGTCTCTCCCTCTCCAGTTCCAATACGTGCTTCTGGATCCTCCATGAGATCCTCAAATTCTAGACATGGTGGAAGGTCCCATCAACTTAATTTTTCTATGGAAAACTCAGAAACATTTGAGGTATTATGCTTGTGGTCAGGGAAGTTTTCTCCTCCTTTTCCTTTCATTTATTCTGGGGAATAAGAGTCATGCATGTTAAACTCTGTTTCAAGAAAGTATGTTTTATCTTCTTCACCTTGAATAATGGTGATAGTTGTGGATTTCCTTGCCTCATTAATTCACATGCTTTCAATCTACTGGATTTTTCATTATTAACGTATGTGCAGGATGGAGGTGCAGATAAGTCTGATGCGTCTGAAGAAAACAAGTATGAGATTACTGAAAGTATGCGTCTGCAGATGGAATACAATTCAGACCGTGCATGGTAATTAGTTAGTGAATAAGTCTTTCTTAGTTGATAAGATTTGACTTTTTGGTATTTACTGCATGACCACATCTAGACGCCAATTTCTGTGAAAGGATACAGGCATGATAACATGAAACTGTGGACATCATTTTGCTGCCTTGAATTTTCCCGATTTGCAATTCATGCTCACGATATTTTGGAATCTTTTACATAAAAAAATTATAAAAAAAATGCTAGTCACTGACATTTGGGTCCCATTATATATATATATATATATTTTACTTAGTGATTAATGAAGTGTTTTTTAGTGATGTTGTGATTTTTTTTTAAAAAAAATATTTAAGAATATAAAAAAATTTAATGAAAAAAAATAACAAAAAATAAATTTTTTTTTTTTTTTGTTTTTCTTGGGACCGGTCTCGTGCTACATCCTCGGTGGATGTAACACTGCTCAGATTATAAAGTTTGGAATCTTTGACCAAGCAGTAGATTTAATTGGCTTTTTGTTTTCTCTTGTATACTTCCTGTGTATTAGGATTACACCTTTTTATAGACTCCTTAAGAGCCATATCTCCAACCCAAGTGTCATGCCAAGAACTGATTCTATGGCCATCCCCCATACACAGCCTAGTGTTGCAAGAGAGAGACTACCAACCTTTTTGAATATGCTTCCATAACCCCACCCCATACGGCCCCTAACTTCCTTAGAGCACCATCCCCCCCTTACACTCCCATACTTACTATCAATCACCTTCTTCCATAAGGCTTCCCTCTCATAATTATATCTCCATAGCCACTTTCCAAGAAGAGCTTTTTTGAAGGCTCTCACATTACGAACCCCCAATCCACCACCCCTCAAGGGAGAGCACACCTTGTCCCACCCAACTAAATGGAACTTAAACTCATCTCCAAGTCTACCCCACAAAAGTCACGTTGAAGCTTCTCAATCCGCAAGGCAACACTAGCGGGAAGAGGAAATAATGACAAGAAATAGGTGGGAAGGTTGGAAAGGGTACTCTTTATCAATGTAATCCGACCCCCTTTAGACAAATACACCCGTTTCCACCTAGCCAACCAACACTCTATTTTCTCTAACACCCCATCCCAAATAGTCTGCTCCCAATGGTAGGCCAAGGTACTTCATAGGCAATGAGAGACCGCACATCCCAATATATTAGCCGGCCCCCTGACATTACGCACATTACCCACAACAACCATCTCTGTTTTCGAGAGATTTATTTTTAATCTAGATACCACTTCAAAACACATAAGAATAGCCTTTAAAGATTGTGAGTTTGTTAGGGCCATATGAATTATTTTTTCAGCAAAGTGAGATAGGCATGGGTTATGTCGGGAATGGTGGTTGAACTACTAGCCAGCTGGAGAGGGATCATGGGGACAACATAGGGTGCAGCTGTGCGGAGGATGACTCCCATTTGTATTTTTTGGTGTATTTGGAGAGAAAGAAATGATAGAAATTTTGAGGATCGTGAGCACTAATTGGAAGAGTATAAGGCCCTGTTTGGATAGTGAGATGAGATGAGATGAGATGGTTTTAGATGAAAGTTGAATAAAATATTGTTAAAATATTATTTTTTAATATTATTATTGTTTTGGGATTTGAAAAAGTTGAATTGTTTATTATATTTTGTGTGAGAATTTGAGAAAGTTGTAATGATGAGATGAGATGAGATGAGATGAAACCGTTTCTGTATCCAAATAGGGCCTAAGAGTTTCTTTTGGAAGACTTTATTTATGTGGGCCATCACTTTAGATTTAAATGGTCTCAGTTTCCATGACTTCCTTGTGACCATTTCTTAGTTTCTAAATAGGTGTAATCACAGGTATACCGCCTATGTACTTGGGCTATGTCTATCTTTATATCAATGAAATATCTTCTTACTTATAAAAAGAAAAATTAATTGTCTTCTTCGATCTAGAACTAAATCGTCCAGGACTTTTTCTAGCCAAAAAAGAGGCCTCTTTTAGAGATTTAGCTTTATTTGTAAATATTCCGTCTTTGATTTCATATTATAACATTTTTTTTTATATAAGTAACTTTTATAACATGTATTAGGGCTACTTAGTTGTCAACTTATTATTTTGATAAGCAGTTGTCAACTTCTTTTGACTAGTACGCACTTTATTTCATAGGTATGACAGAGAAGAAGGTAATACAATGTTTGATGCAGATACCTCATCATTTTTTCTGGGAGATGAGGCTTCTTTCCAGAAGAAAGAAGCAGAGCTGGCCAAAAAACTGGTATTTTAAAATGAATTGTTAGTTTCTGGAAATATGCTCGAACCATTTCATTGGTAATAAATATTGTACACCACAGTTACATTAATTCGTGCATGCATGTGTCTACCTGTTATCGTTCTCAAATATAAATGCAAAAGTATAAACTGTTTAAGATAGTAGTGCAGTTGGTGATTACGTCGGAAATCGACATTCTTGTCATTCCCATAAGGAGTTGTGATCTCCAATACAGGTTCGCAGAGATGGTACCAAGATGACACTTGCTCAGAGCAAAAGGATGTCTCAGCTCACTGCTGATAATGCTCAGTGGGAGGACCGGCAACTATTGAGATCTGGAGCTGTTAGAGGGACAGAGGTGCAGACGGAATTTGATGATGAGGAGGAGCGCAAAGTTATTCTTCTTGTACATGGTAAGAAAACTTGCAATATGCCTTCTCAATGGTTGATGGATTGAATGTCAATTTGCTGTTTAGAGAATCAGTGTCATCAAGTGCCGCAGGGATAATTGTGAAAAGATATATCTACCTCCTCTAGCTAAAATATCTCCCATCTTTTCTTGTAACAGATACTAAACCTCCTTTCCTAGATGGGAGAGTTGTTTATACTAAACAAGCAGAGCCAATCATGCCACTAAAAGACCCAACATCAGATATGGCTATAATTTCACGCAAAGGATCTGGTTTGGTTAGAGAGATTCATGAGAAGCAGAGTTCGAACAAGTCACGCCAACGTTTCTGGGAGCTTGCAGGCTCAAAACTTGGTGATATTCTTGGTGTTGAAAAAACAGCAGAACAGGTAATGGTGCTTTTGCTTGAATATATGACTTTGACCCTTTTATAGGTTTTAAGGTCTCTTCATTCTCTGTTTTTTTCCTTTTGTTTTTTTGAGCAGGCACAAGTTTAAGACTCATCTTTTTATCTTAATGCTAGATTGATGCTGACACTGCTGTAGTGGGCGAAGAAGGTGAAATTGATTTTAAAGAAGACGCGAAGTTTGCCCAGCATTTAAAGAAGGGGGAAGCAGTGAGTGAGTTTGCAAAGTCAAAAACACTAGCGCAGCAACGACAGTATCTGCCAATATATTCTGTGCGAGATGAGTTATTGCAGGTTTGCCATTACTCCCTTGGCACATGTATGTTTGCTCCTAATGATTGATCACTGCTTGCAGTCGTGTGATTGAGGCATAAAGGAATATCTATTTTTGAAATTGATGAATGTGCTTTGGGTTCTTAAATCTAGGTTTTGGGATCAATTAATCTAATCTTATTCTTTGAATGATAAGAAATTGTTATTTTTTCAAGAATATTAATTACATGGTTTTGACCACCCAATTCTTTTTTTCTTTGGAAGGTAGGGAGGGGGGGAGGTAACATAAGAATTTACATTTGGCATCAAGTAATCTTGCGCCCCCACACCCCCCCCCCCCCCCCCCCCCCCCCGGGGGGGTGGTGCTGGAGTATGCCATAAACAAACTACTTTAGATCGTCACGCTTTATATCAAGTCTCAACTAATTTTACAACCAACCAGTGGCAGTGCCACATCATAAAAAATACTAATTTTTTTTTTATTTGAAATTCAAATTTTACAAACTGCCCTTCATTTAGAATGGAGTTGCAAAGAGTTGTAAAAAAATGTAGCATGTGTATCATCTGATGATTGGTTGAAAAAGGCCTGTCAAATAATACTTTGGTACTTAGGGTTGTGCCCCTTTGTGCTCTTAATAAGATTGAATTACTTGTAAAAAAATAGTTCTTTGTTTTTTTCCTTAATTAATTTTGATACATTGATTGGAATTCATTTTACAAGTGTATTTCAGAGTCCTGTATATTTTTCTCGTTTAGCAGTATCCTTCAAACAATTTATATTACTCTTTGATGTGTCCTAGTTCTGTTTGAATGTATATTGGATAGGTAATTCATGAAAATCAGGTGGTGGTGGTGGTCGGAGAAACTGGTTCAGGAAAGACAACCCAACTAACACAGGTTCCTTGAAGCTTTATTAGTCGAACTACTATTATTGTGATCATTATTTCTGTTGCCATTAATGGTTGAGGCATTTGGCCTCCCAAACTGAAATCTGATATATGGATTTTGTTGACAGTATCTGCATGAAGATGGCTACACTACAAATGGTATAGTTGGTTGCACCCAACCAAGACGAGTTGCAGCTATGAGTGTTGCAAAAAGAGTCAGTGAAGAGATGGAGACCGAGCTGGGTGAAAAAGTTGGTTATGCTATTCGTTTTGAGGATGTGACTGGGCCTAACACCACCATTAAGGTCATTTTTTGGGCATTCAAAAGCACAGTTGTTGAAATTCCTAGCACTTTTAATTGTGGCTTTTTCTAATGGATTTCATTTTGTAACCTCTTATTATTCTTGATGGTTGTTGAAATAACTCATGCTTTTTTAAGGCAGTGAATTTTGTGAGTAGAGAGATTGCCTTTATATGATTATATGCTAAATCTTTGCTAGTTCAATATTACAGTACATGACGGATGGAGTACTCTTGCGTGAAACACTCAAAGATTCTGATCTAGAAAAGTATCGGTATGGGAAGTTGGAAATTTTGTCTATCTTTACATGTAGCTGTTCAATTACCATCAGAACACAATTATTTACTGTCAAGGTCATTACTGTTGCAGTGTCATCGTGATGGATGAAGCCCATGAGAGGTCACTAAGCACAGATGTGCTGTTTGGGATATTGAAGAAAGTGGTTGCTCAACGTCGTGATTTCAAGCTCATAGTAACATCTGCAACTCTGAATGCACAAAAATTTTCAAATTTCTTTGGAAGGTAACCTTGTCATTTGACCACAACTCTATTATGTCATCGTATCCCCGTCACTTGCGTCAAATTACTAATTTCTGAATTTGTTGCAGTGTACCGATTTTCCACATTCCCGGCAGGACATTTCCTGTTAATATCCTTTACAGTAAAACTCCTTGTGAAGATTATGTTGAAGCTGCAGTGAAGCAGGCCATGACCATCCACATCACCAGCCCTCCAGGTGACATCCTCATCTTTATGACTGGCCAAGATGAGATTGAGGCAGCCTGTTATGCCCTTGCGGAGCGTGTGGAACAGCTCATGTCATCCACAAAGAAAGCAGTTCCAAAACTCTTGATACTCCCTATATATTCACAGCTGCCTGCTGACTTGCAAGCAAAGATTTTCCAGAATGCTGAAGATGGGGCCCGGAAATGCATTGTGGCAACCAACATTGCCGAGACATCTTTAACTGTAGACGGAATTTTTTATGTCATTGACACGGGCTATGGTAAGATGAAAGTATACAACCCTAGGATGGGTATGGATGCTCTCCAAGTATTTCCTGTCAGCCGTGCTG
Organism: Juglans microcarpa x Juglans regia; assembly: GCF_004785595.1. Taxonomy (NCBI): domain Eukaryota; kingdom Viridiplantae; phylum Streptophyta; class Magnoliopsida; order Fagales; family Juglandaceae; genus Juglans; species Juglans microcarpa x Juglans regia. The sequence continues at coordinate 9,092,939 of NC_054598.1, read as the reverse complement.
CTGCTGACCAACGTGCTGGACGTGCTGGTAGAACCGGGCCTGGGACATGTTATCGGCTGTATACAGAGAGTGCATACCTAAATGAAATGCTGCCTAGTCCTGTGCCTGAGATCCAAAGGACGAACCTTGGGAATGTAGTTTTGTTGCTAAAATCTCTCAAAGTTGAGAACTTGCTGGATTTTGATTTCATGGACCCACCTCCTCAGGATAATATTCTTAATTCTATGTACCAGTTGTGGGTCTTAGGTGCTCTTAACAATGTGGGGGGCTTGACTGATCTTGGCTGGAAAATGGTGGAGTTTCCATTGGACCCCCCACTTGCCAAGATGCTGTTGATGGGGGAACAGCTAGGATGCTTAGACGAGGTATTGACAATTGTTTCAATGCTTTCAGTGCCATCAGTATTCTTCCGTCCTAAGGACAGGGCAGAGGAAAGTGATGCTGCACGTGAAAGATTCTTCGTGCCAGAATCTGACCATTTAACGCTATACAATGTTTACAATCAATGGAAACAACATCAGTATCGGGGAGACTGGTGTAATGACAACTATTTACATGTTAAGGGATTACGAAAGGCCAGAGAAGTGAGATCCCAGCTGCTGGATATTCTTAAGACTCTAAAAATCCCTTTGACATCTTGTTGGCCGGATTCAGACATCGTGAGAAAAGCCATCTGTTCTGCATACTTCCATAATTCAGCAAGATTGAAGGGTGTGGGGGAGTATGTAAATTGCAGGAATGGGATGCCTTGCCATTTACATCCGAGCAGTGCTCTGTATGGTATGGGTTGCAATCCAGAGTATGTGGTTTATCACGAGTTGATTTTGACAACGAAGGAGTATATGCAATGTGCTACGGCAGTGGAACCTCAGTGGCTAGCTGAGCTGGGACCGATGTTTTTTCTGTTAAGGAGTCGGATACGTCATTGTTGGAGCACAAAAAGAGACAGAAGGAAGAGAAAACAGCCATGGAGGAGGAAATGGAGAATTTGAGAAAGGTGCAAGCAGAATCTGAGAGACGAAACAAGGATAAGGAGAAGGAAAGGAGGGCAAAGCAGCAGCAACAAGTCTCCATGCCAGGTCTGCGGCAAGGTTCTACCTATTTAAGACCGAAGAAGTTTGGTTTGTAAGTAGAAATTGTACTGTATGAAATAGTTAATTGTGTTTCGTGGAGGAGAATAGAGCTGCTGTCAACACGGGAAAGAAAATTGTTGTACTTGATTGTGCAAGAGACATTGGGTAAAAATATAAACAGAATTTGTTGAAAAATTTAGGCATTGGTATGCCTCTTGTTTCTTACCATCCTATTGGCAGCTAGGCTCCGCTTGATAAGATGATCTCGGCAGTGAGAGACCAAATGCTGTATTGACATATATATGCCTTTTCACTTTTGGACTTTTGGGGGATTCAAGCCTTCGAGAATAAAACTTGAAGTTCTGTTTAATAGGTGCCAAAGTAGCCTTCTGCTTCAGATATGGCATAAAAAGCAATGTGCATGCAAGTTGCAACACTTTTCACATTCAAAAACATAAAAACAAAAATATAGTTGTTGTATTTTGAGGAATTCACTCGGGCATTTTTGTTAAAGACAGCAGCCCATCTATATGGTACCTAGTGTTTATATATTAATTTATGTATAAGGCCTGATTTGAATAGTAAAATTATCTCAACTCATTTCATTTTATCTAATTATTATTTTTTTTCAAATTTTTGATAAAAAGATAATTCAATTTTTTCAAATTTCAAAATAACAATAATATTATAACAATATTTTATTCAATTTTTTTTTTAATTTTTTTATTATAAGAGTAAATTTATTGATATGAATAAAATAGAAATAACTCGTGTACACAGGAAGTATACAAAAGAACACCTAAATATATTCTAAGATTAAGAGATTAAAGGTAAGAAATCATGCACATTATTTACATTAAGTACAATGGCTGAAAATCAAAACATTAAAGTGTTAAATGTGTACGAAAAAATTCTGCAACTCCGCTCCCTATCTTCAAAACACTAATCGAATATTTTATTAAACTTTTAATTTTCATTTTATCGCAAATCACCATCCAAATCAGGCCAGAGTTAATTGTAACACGTAGACCAGTTAGTAGCTAGCTCTTACCACCGATTTCTTTATTGAATTAGTATTCTTAAAAAAATGTTAGATATAAAAATACTTAAGCGTGATATATAAATTTATTTTATTTGAAAATGACTTTACAATTTGACCTATGGTCTACCCGATCCAGCCAGTTTTTGCTTTTGCTTTTGCGTTTATTTTAAGATCCGTTCGTTGATCAAACATTTGTACAAAGCTGAAAGCCCGAGACGCATTCCCGATTCCGAAACGAACCTCGTCATTTTTCATCGCACCGCCAATCTCTTCATCGTAGACGTCAATAACCTAAGGTGAGCTCCTCTCCGTCTCAATCTCTCTCCCTCTCTATGTATTTTGGTACTTTTATCCGTCTCAGCTTGTGTTTGAAGATAGTCTATTGCATTGGTAGATTTTCTTCTTCTTTTTTTTTTTTTTTCGTTTTACCGTTTTGGCTTTGAGGAATTGTGGGTGGTTTCATGATTCAAGCTTTGGCGTGATGGGGATTTTCTCTAATTTCGTCGATTGGGTTAGTTTGATGGGTCTGTTTGATTTTCATTTCTCCCCTAATTTATCTATCTTGCCGTGAAGTTTTCACCGGGGAAAAAATTTTCCGACTCTGTATATGATTGAAGTGCCAATATTTTTTTTAAAAAAAAGGAAAAAATTAAGCGCCCCGAATCAAACTCTTAAGGAATCGGTTTGAAGAAATTGCCAGTCGGCTTCAGGGCACAGTATTTGTGGACCTGTTAGGTCCTAAAACTAGGGCAAACCCTGACCGATACAAAATTATGGATCACTTGCACCCCTGTTGTTGTGTAGTTCTTTTATTTCTTTGACGGCATCCACAATGTTCTTGAGGCTGCTCAGTGTTACTTTATATGATTCAACTTTACTGGCCATGAATGACCTTGAGCCTCAATTACTGAACACTATATCAAGGATGATATCAATGATTTAACGTTTTTGGGGCAGGACATTAATTATCATGGTTGTTTATTGATAAAATGGTAATGTATTCACGCTTAAACTACTCATAATTATCAGGAGAAATATAAGACGAGACAAAATAGTCTCCACAAAACAGAAGTTGAGTACCCCTTTTTGAGTGGATTTGGACTTTCCTAATCATACTTCATATTCTTAGTAACTTCTGTCACTGTCTTTTCAACGTTCAGGCCTATGGCGGCACCCTCTTTTGTGTTTTAATATCATGCCTGTGAAACCAAACTTATTTTGAGTTTTGGCACTGCTCAAGACTGCTTCATAGGATGGCACACCCAACCAATTTGTTGAAACTAAAACTCTCGACTGTATGATACCATCTCAATGCTTCCTTGCTCTGGGGTTTTGCGAGCGCTAAGGCTGCAAAAAATAATTTCAGTACCTATTTGTATTCAATCATATTGGATAAAATGTAGTACGAGGCAATTACATTTATTGACAGTTTTCAGTTTTGACTGTCCATTTGGTTTTTGAGAAAATTGGAGTCTAATAGTGATTAATAAAACCTTTTGGTAAAAGAAAATATATATATATTTTTTATTTTAACAAAAAGGGAAAGTCAATTGAAGCTTAAGAGTGAAAAGCATACCACTATTCTTTTTTTGATAAGTAAAAAAAAGCATACCACTATTCATTTGAGTTAAACTCCACTTTCTCTGTTTCCAAACTGAAAAATAAAAAGGGTAGTGTTATGTGTAATCTGGTTAAATTCAATTCATATATGATAGCATTAACAAATAATGAATTTGAATATTGCCGTGGGCATTAGATTTCTTTAGTACAAAGGTTCCTTAGGCATCACTTCTGCTTGCCTGGTATTCATGTGTTTGATCATGTGTATCAGATTTTGTGAACCATAATATTGCTCATGAAAAATGGTTTGCTCAGTATATTTTATTTTTCATTTTTTGTAGTGTGGAGGAAGGAAATAAGTTATCAAGTTTGAGGACAACTTGACATGGTGAAGCCATTTTTCACGTTTGAATTTCAAATTGTTTACGATGATTTAATTTTGAATCAGTACAGTTTTGACATGGTTTTTGTGGGATCCAGTCAGCACTCTTCAACTTCCATTCGTTTTTAACGGTAGTGCTGTTGGGGATCTGCGCCTGCACTTATTTGAAGATGCATTTTCCTGCTATCTTTGAACAGAGAACTGGGTATGCTATCTCTGTTGTTCTTACTGAGATTACTTATATAGGTTTTTTGCATGATTGATAGATAGTTCTCATTTTTTATTTGTTATGATTTTCTTCTCTAATATGATTCATAAAGTTGCAGCAATTAATGGGAGAGTGATTTAATTTTATCTTTGAGCGATATGCAGTAAACTTGCTTGCTATTCTAGCAGTTAGCCTGTTAGTTATAATTAATGGGTTAACTAGCCAATCAACTCAGCAAACAAAGCGTGCATGCTTCAAATAGCAAAATGGGTGTACCTCATTCACACTGAAGAATGAGGGATGTTATGTGTCGTTTAACACAGTCCCAGGACCCTACACTGGAAATTAAATACATATACCCACTGCTTTGAAGATTTCCTTAGAGCTTGGATACTGAGTGAATTCTTTTATTGCCACACATTGTACTGTGCTGGCTGATCTCCTTTCGCTCTTCTGGAGAACATTTGAGTCTCTGGCTGTAGATAATACAACAATGTCAATCTGTACCCTCTTCTATCAAGTTCAAACAATTCTCTAATATGCTTTTAAATAGTTTTCAGTAGATGACAGAATGATTTCTTATGTAGAGAGTTTTATTGCAGGTTGTCTATTGTGATAGTCACTAGACAACCTGCAGAGATATTTTATTCAGGTTTATCTTTCCCCCTCCCTCCCTTTGTCCCTCCCTTGTACACACATTACACGTTGTCTCCCTCCTTCCTTACTTGTAGCTCTGAATTTGGCGGATTACTGAAATTTGTCTAAGCTCAGTTAATGTCAATTTTTGTTGTGTTTTTTTTTTTCCTTTCTAAATGTATGTGTTGAGTCCATTATTACTTTGATTTACCCTTGTTAAGCACAGTTCAATGGTGTTGCAAGATTGATTGCAACAGTAACCTGTGTTTTCTGGTGCTGACAGTTGATTTTTTTAACAGTGGGTCCTAATGAATGTGTATGCATATCCAACAGGTTTCGCGGTTTCTTTTGGAAGGCAGCCAGAATAGGTGCGCCTTCTATTATTATGTTTTACTATCATCTGTCCACAGAACTCCATGTTTTCTTGTTTCACTTCATTTTTCTTTGACTTCTCTTGGGGAGTTCTTACCTTCCCTTTCCTTATTTTCTTCTTTGGAGTGGTGGGGGTGATAATTTGTGAAGTATGACACTTTGACATTGGGGACGCAGGAAACCTTCCTTGGGTTGGCATGGAGGTGAATGTAAATCGAAAAATAGAAAAGGAAACTGTTTCTTGAATTGATGCTCTCAGTTGTCAAAAAAAAGGGCGCCCTTAAAGTCCTGGATATGACGACATCTCTTGCCCTTATACCTATTTATTTTGGATTACACTATGAATTCTTAAGCACAGAAGTAAAGAGAGATGCTAATTTGGGTTATTGATCCAAAAAATTATCATTTATTTACAAAGGGAAGGGATTGATTTAGGAGTTTGCAATACAGCTGGTAGCATCATTACCAAAGGGTCTGCAGAATTGCAGATTGCCCATTGATTGATGTTCAGCCTGTCTGTTGAAAACTGGGGACGAGAAAATGAAGTAGCACCTATATTTTAAACACTCTGAACTTCTATTTTCATAGTCTATCTTGATCTGCAATCTGAAAGGCTGACCATTCCTTGTTTGGTTTTTGAAATAGGTGAGCGCTTGAGTCCATGGGTGGCTGTTGGATGCTTTACCATGGGTGTGTCAATTATCTTCTTCTAAGCCACGTATTGTTATATTCAGATGTAAGCTTCGGCCTCTGGTTTTTTCTTTCTTCATATGGCAAAACTCTCACTCCTTGAAATTTGATAACAAAATTCTTGTATGTTGAGAACCTTTAACCTCTGTTTCATGACCTAGTTGACATACTCATTAAAGGCAGGCCCTTCTCTGGAACTCTGTTGTATCATAATTCAACTATTCAATGGAAACTATTGATCATTTTTGTAGACATTTCTGTCATGGTAATGGTTATGATAGTACAGGCATCAAGTGCCAAAGCAGAGCCTTCTGATGTGTGTTATCATAGATTTCTTAAACAGGCCCGTTAAGTTGGAAATCTGAAGTGAACACTGCATGAAATACTAATTGTTGCTGTTTGGTATGGTCACAACCTATATATGTTGCCAGATTTTAGATTCTGAGACTGGAAGCTACTTAACAGCAAAAAATATAAAATTTTGTAATCGAAGCATGCTATGAGTGGCATGTTATTCTATATTATATGTGCATGTAAGAGTAGAATGAAGGAAAAGTCCTGTGTTTATAGGTGAGGTTAGACTCACCATAATATGTAAATTCATTGATTGTTCATGAAACAGTGAGATTTGGAAGAAGATAGGAAGACAGAGCGGGAGATTAGGCTGAAATTAGGGCAGTAGGGATCTTAATGCGAGCAGGGAAACATGCAATGACATACATTACGAGCTTACATTTGAATCTCCTAAAGAACAAAACTCTGTCTCCACCCCAGTGAAACACAGATAGGATAATCTTCTTCATGGATCTCTTTTGATTACTCCCATCGGCGACCCTCCCCACATCTTCTTCGTTGTATTCATCATCTCCTCCCCATTGAAGAGGATAACTTCTCAAGAACACCCTTCTAGTATTGTAGTTCTCCTCACGAAAGCTTCTTGTTCTCATCCCATCTCCCTGCTTGCCTTTCCTATCCATACTGGAAAGATACACTACTGAATGGTGAACAAAGTTGACTTTTATACAAGGAGAGAGACTGAGAGGGTGAGAGGCTTGGAAGCTTGATGCAGACAGGATAATCCTAGGAGAAAGGGAATAAGAATTATTAATGCTGTAATTGATATGCTAGTGAGACTCTTGTATTTGGATTTCATAACTCCAAATGGATATACTTTATCCAATCATAAACTAATATGGCTATTATTTTATATGATTGCTAGGTGGACTGAGCATGGTTTCTGTGTTCTAACGGATCTGATAACTACATGATTGGTAGACCTTCGATACTTGAGTTGTTGTGCAATCATCAGGCCTTAAAGAGTGCTATTGCTTCCATCTTTGCCAGTGTATAACACTAAACCATAGGAATAGGTGTGTGTGTGTGTGATTTCTTTTATTAAATCCTCTGTCTGCATGTGTATGATTTTATCTTTGCTAAAGATGCTCCTCGTATTCTCCACCTAATTGCCAAGAGGGATCAATTGTCCTTTTAAAATAAAGGATAACTTTGGTTACTTTGCGAGTTGAAGGTTGCTATGTTTTAAGTCTTGTCTTCAATCAAATGGGCGTACTTGTAGCCGCCCAACCTCACCGCTGCCACGGGTACCAGTTGCCTTGGCAGCAACACATGGGACCTTATCTGTTATCACTTCTATAAACAGACAAAGTAGATAGTTTGCTGTTGACACGGCAGTCAATGGCAAACTTTAAATTTTCATAGCTTCTCCTTTAATGCAGCAGTCAAAAATAATTTTTCAGTAGCATCAGTGGTACGATGGAACCATGATGGGGATATTCTGGAAATCAGAACAAAAAAAATTCAAACTTCAAACCCACTGCTAGCTGAAGTTTTAGCGGCTTTGCTAGCTTCCAAAATGGCCATTCCTCATAATCTAGCAATTATTGAAGGTAATGTCCAAAATGTCATCACAGCTATAGAAAGTCCTGACTCCTCACTGTTCTGGCAAGTCTCTCCCATTATTGTAGACATTTAACATATCCTCTGTCATCATCAAGGATAGAAACTAGCCAAAACTCATCGATCTCAAAATCGATGTACGGATTATGTGGCGTAATGAGCAGTAACCAATCTTGCTTTTGGATGCCTACCTTTAGATAAATTCTCTAGATGTTTTCTGTATATTGACAGTGGAAAAGATCCACCTTAAACTTTTATAATTTGGTTTTAATCTATAATACGCTTGATTAGAGGAAGAAGAAGAAAAAAAAAGAAAAAAAAAAGAAGAAAGATAGTTTTGCCGTTGAAGAACGATATATCTGAAACTTTAACTTAAATCTCTACATTAATGCCCAGGGAATTCTTCATACTGGTAAGGTATGTTGAAATCAATGGCAAACGCTACGAATACCACGTTGTTTGAACTACAATTAATCAATGCAATAAATTAAGTAAATGCATATAGTTGTGTCATCCAATGTACCCTTATCTTCTAATATAAGTATCGTAGCTAATTGGCCTTGGTTAGGAATCAGGATTCCCATTCCAGTGTGAACACAAAGTCAACAGGTCCCCTACTACGCCTCTCTCCACCCAAAAAAATATAAACAAAACATACACGCGCACAAAAAAGCTATATTAAGATTTTAATCATTGTTTAAAGTTGCAGTCGGGTAAGATATTGTTAAAAATCCAACCATTGATCTAAAAGTTTTAGAACTGTTGGATAGTAATTTAGTTAAATTTTTAACCTTAAGGATCATACCATTTCACCACGCTTCCGAATTCGATGTTCACGACGGACCATTCTATCGACACTGAGCCGGTGGTAGCTCTTTCTCTTTTGGTGGCTTTACTCATCTATTAGCATTCAATGACTTAACACCATGCTCATATATAGTACCAAGATATTTTAATCCAGCCTATAAGTCGCCCCTTCCGTGACTTGAAGATCGTGACGCAGTCTCTGGCTCTGATACCAATTATTAAAGATCCAACCATTGATCTAAAAGTCTTAAAACTGTTGGATGCTAATTTTGATTAAACCTTTAACCTCGATAACATTATATACTTACTGCAGTTTGCGACTGGATTAATTTAGAAATAGCAACCAATAGGACACTAAAAATAGAAATAAAAAAATAAATATCCACGTTTGGCTAATTTGCTCTGCTTGTGAAGACTGGTTATTTGAATTCAGAACCAGGGGAAATTTAAAGTCTAATAGGGGGGAAAAAAGGGATTCGATCATTGGGTTTGGAATACTCTATCATTTCAACATATGCGGTTCAATCAATCCTTGGTCTAATGATTATGTCTAAATAGTTGAATATTAATAAGTTGTTAATGTTTAAACACATTCTGGATGCCATGATACTCGTTTGGTTTAACTTTTTGGTCTCTGATGCACCTAATATTCAAATCCCATAACTACCGGATAAGAGAACATATAGTTGGAGTTATTTTTACGCATTTGCCTATTGAATACGCAAGAGAAACGATGGTCCACCATGGGAATTGATAACAAAAAAAAAATATATATTATGATATGTCAATTTTACTGATATGATACGTCAATTTTAATTTGTAAATTTTACTTTCATTATTTTGTTTAGAGGAATATTTTAGTAATAAAGAGATTTTATAAAAATAAAATTATAGATTGTAAAATTACTTTTATTATAAAATAAATATAACATATTATATGAAAATATGCCAACTTGTGAATTTATTTTATAAAATTTCTTTGTAACTGTAGAACTTCGAAATATTTCTCTAATACTTATTTATGAGAATTGCGAGATAAGTTTAAAATGTTGTCACACAAAGTTTTTTAGGAATCATTGCTACGATATATTGGAGTTATTGGGTTGTTGGTTGTTATGAAGATGTGTTTAAATATCAATGAAAACTCAGTTCCAATCCAACGTAGCGTCAACCCAACTTCAAAGCTAGCTTTCTCCTTCCTTGTCTTGCAGACTCTAAAATAGTCAGAAAACTAAAAGAAGAAAAAGAAAAAAAAAAAAAAAACTTGAGGAAATTTGAAGGGACCCATGTCTGCAAGCTCCATTACTTCGCTTTCAAGACCGATCAACTCCCACCCTAGAATTTAATTTTCTTTCTTAAAGCATAAAGCCAACAAACTTCCTTGTTCTCTTTAGCTCTCTCATTCTGTCTTCAATTTTTCAGAAAGCAAAATCTGAATTCCTGTAATGGATAAATGTAGCAATCATTTGGACGTGGGGAACTCTGTTCCTGTTTCTACAACCTCGGACTCGTCCCTGAAACTTCAATATTGGTCCAGTGCTGGTTCTAAGCCGGAGATCAGCATCTTAACTGAATCTCTGTTCAAGAAAGACATAGTCAAAGGCCAAAACTCAGTTGCTGAACATGCTTTGATGCCTTTAGCCAGTTCTGGTAGATCAAGTATGTTTCTAAACCTTGACAATTCTGTTGAACACAATGGATCGGAATAGGTCTGGTTGGCATCCTTATTTACGTTAACATTGTCAATGTGTTTGTGTCCTTTTCGTTATATTATATTGTTGGAATTGATCTGAATAGTTGTTCTTTGTTTCTTACTATTTTTTGCCCAATATTCTGCATAATTGTCACGTTTCAGCGACACTATCCTTGGCTTGTTTGAGATGTATCCCATATGACTTGAAATTTTTAGATTCTTACTTTTTCAAATTGATCAAGAGACTGCATTCTAAATATGGGTAGGTTTTGACTTTGAGGGCTACAAGAAAATGGGATCGGGAAATTTTAAAAACTTGTCGGTAATATGGCAACCGCCAACGAAGAAGATGACGAGCAGTTGTTTGGTAGTTAGTGTTGTTGATTCTGGGTCCCTGGTGTCTTTCAAACATGAAGTAGATCATGGCGGGGGTTGGGAGACTGTGAAGTCCTACAATCATATTTGGAGAGTTTTAAGCTTGTCTATGTGAAGACGTGCGGATATATTTGGATGAGATTTTTCTTAGAAAAAATCTATTTATCATCTATTTTCTCATCATCCTCATCGAATATGTGATTAGATGATAGGTTTATAAATAAAATATAATAAATAGTCTTCAATCATCTAATGTCACATCGTGAAATAATAAAATAATGATAAGAATTGGGGGGATGAGTATTCTTATTCATTGTTATTTGAGTCAGGCTACTTTGCCGCCCAGAGTAGCCCGCTTCACTTGATCGATAGTGCATTTTACAATTTTTTTTTTCATTTTTCTATTCATATTTTTTTAATATATTTAAATATTTGTAAAAAATAAAAAAGTACAGCAATACACTTAAAATCACTTCCTTAATCATTAAGTAAAAAAAAAAAAATTCCCAGAGCGGTCAACTTGAGTGGTCACATTTGATGGGCAAACTAGCTTTTTCCTTGTTATTTTTGCCGTTCTTAGTCACATTTGGTGATGCGACAAATTTCAAGTGGTTGTCATTTAAGTAGTTGATAGAAGAAGTTACTTGAAATGTGATATATTATAATACTATGTGTGATTGGAGATGACAAGATTTAAAATGAAGAGTAGCATTGACGCTATTTGAATACACATGCGTTTTGAAACCGCTTTCTAATTTTACACCACGCAAATAGAGTGTGCTCATTTTCCTGATCTTGGCTCAACTTGTTCGTGAACCCATGCATATAGCCTCTTTAGCTGAATTGCGTTGTCTCATTCCATGCAGGTGATGAGGAGGAAATATATTTTGATCCATGGCTCTGGTTAGAATCTGACTGTGAAGATTTCTTCAGTGTCAGTGGGGGTAAGAATCGATATTTTTCAATTTGTTGGAGACTTTTTTTTTTTTTTTAAATCGTTTTTTCTTTGTTTGTTACTGAAGAATCTTTTACTTGTTTTTATGCCAGATACTACCCCATCTTGCGGCAACACTCCTATCCACCAAAGCTGCTGCTTGCAAGAAACTCCTCATGTAGATAAACCTCTGCCAATTTACATGGACAGTCCACCCACTTCCATTTTTGAACCCTCCTCCCCAACAGTCATGAAGAAACAACTGATTGAGCTTTTTCAAGAGAGTTTCAGGAGCGATGCTGTTGATCATGTCACTCAAAATTTGCAAGCAAGGTCAAAGGCCAATCGTTCCATTCTTCACATTCCTCCAAATTCTTCAAATAAAAGCCTTTATGATCGTGTAGTAAACACTGCACGCAGTAGCGAGACAAGCCCTGACGTCACAAGTTACAGCCCCAGCAGGAAGGGGAGATTCGCAAAGTCCGTGCGGTGCTGCCTCCCAAATTTCGTGCCCAACCTCAGCTCTGGCGGCGGGAGGAAGAGGCTGAGCGTTTCCCGTAGTTGTAAACGCTAAAAGACTAGCCTCTAAAAGAATCTGCTACTCGTAAGATGCATATAAAAGGACATAAATTGGAATCTGGGAAGTGGGAACCCTTTTTCATATTACTTGTCTTAAGGTCGGCTAGGCAGTGCTAAAGTGAATTGCTAGTACTTATTGCAGCATTTGTAAAGAAAAATGATTTAGAGAAATTTTATTTGCAGTCTTGAGTGAGAGACTGCGTGTGCAATCCCATTGATGAATAAGGTAAAAGGTAAAAAATCATTTTAAAAAGGATATTATTATAATTTTAAATTTTTTTTAAATATAATTGTATAGACTTACATGAGCAGTCCTCATTTGGAGACTGTATGTAAACTATACATAACATTTTCTACAACACATTTTACAACAATATTTAATTGATGGATAATTTTGTAAAATACTTTATAAAAATAACATTACTTTACAAAAATACTATTACTTTATAATATTATTGTGAAATGTATTGTAAAAATGTGTTGTGTGTGTATTGAACATAAAGTTTTTGCATGCTCAATTATGTTGAGAATATAGTTTTTTTTTTCCTTTCTAAATCTGTTGAAATCCCTACGATTTTATAAGATGGTATGTCACAAAAATTTAAATTGTAATATATAAGTGGTAATGACACTCTTACACATTCTTACCACTATTTTGACATTTTTCTTATGTGAGAGATAATTTTGTAAGATTTAAAAATTTAATTTATAAAATATTATTATTTTTTACGAGATGGTACTATCGCATTAGTTAATTATAAAATACACTATAAAATTATTATAATACCATAATTCCTTAATTAAATAATTATTATTAAAAAATGGACGGATAAGAAAGATACATTGCGGCCGGCCCAATCTAGGCTTCGAAGAAAGGCCCTCACGTGACCGATACCGGATTTCAGCTCAGTAATGGAAAAGACCGTTGGCAGTTGGCTGTGGCTTCTGCCTTGGGAGCCCAGATCCTACTGTTCAAGGACTCGACTCGACTCGACTCCTGCCCGGCTCACTTATTACACTTTTCCACTAGAACTGGTCGAAGAAACGGTCTTGAGTTTCTTTGGCGTCAAAGTGAGTTTCATCTTTTGATTCGCTTATCATCGCTACCTTCAAACTACGTAAATCGGCGTTTGCATCTATGGATTTGATTTCGGAGTGAACCCATATAATTTGGAAATGGCTGGAGGTGGCCGAACAAGTGCTAGAAGTAGAATCAAACCCGCTGCGGATGCCAACGACATAGACGATTCTCCCCGCAACGCAAAACGTAACCTCAAAGCACGTAAAGATAGAAGTAGAGATCACAACTACATTAGGATCTTCGATGTTAATCTGAAAGTCATGCTAGGGATGAGCGCTTTCGCGTTTCTAGTGATCCTCTTCCTGATTCGTCATCTCGTAAATCCTGCTGAAGAAGCTCGGAGACCTAGGGTTGTTACGCCGTTTCCGGCGCCAAAAGTCATGGACCTTCCTCAGGTAAGACGTAGTCTCTCTCTCTCTCTGTCTCTCCCTCCCTCCCTCCCTCTCTCTCTCTCTCTCTCTCTCTCCCTCTCTCTCTCTCGTATCACTGGTTATCAAGTATGGATAATTTGGCAATGGCAGTTTCAAGGCGAGCACCGAGAGAGCTTGTATTGGGGAACATATCGCCCTCATGTTTATCTTGGAATTCGTGCCAGGTATTTCATTGCCATCGCGAAAATTATACTCGTCTACTAATTCTTGTTAGCTTTATATATTTTTGGTTATTGGAACGGTGGTCTATACTTTGAATTGTAGCATTACAACATACTCTTGTGAAGTGGACTGTGCGTAGGCAATAGGCATGAAAGGAAAAGTGGTCATAATCCAGGTCATGGTGGTTATCCAGAATCTTCGAGGGAAAGAACGTACCAATTATTTCTAATATTGATTTATGTGCTTTTGGAGCGGACGTTATTAATGTATAGCTGCATAATAATTCTAGTCGTGAATATTAAGTGTAAGAAAGCAAGTAGTTGATAATGGGTGTTCATATTGTCCATTGAAGTATGCATAAATCTGGTTTAAAGATAAAATGTGAAACAATTGTAGCCTTTTAAGCATGCTTAGATAAATAGACTGAGTTTGAGCATCAAATTTAGTGATGTTACGCCTACAAGCATGATTGTTGTGTACTTGGAGTTCATGTTTGAAAATGATTAAAGCCACTCTAATTACTAAAACAATGCACTTGGTCATGCTACAAGAAGTAATCGAGTTCCCTCAAAAATTAATATTGTTAGACACGTCATTTGGCCATTATTTAGAAAAAGAAGAGGAAAGGATGAGATTTTTTTTTTCACGTGTTATGGCTTTTATATTTTTATTATTCTCCACTTTCACCCAACTTTATGCATTAAGATGTGGTGGTAATAAGCTGCTGTAACTGGCAGGACTCCACAATCTCTGATCGCCGGTTTGATGTGGATTGCTGTGAAGGATGGAAGATATTTAATGAGACATATCTGTCAAGATTCTGATGAGCTAAGCACATATGGTTGGACACATCATAATGGACGTGATTTTGGACACCAAGTTCTGGTTGACCAGGACTTAATGTTGACCACAAGTTTCTTGAAATCGAAGGTTGATGGCTGTGGCTATGGAGGAGACTGGGCTGTTCGGATAGATGTTCAAAGCAAACAGTAAATGACCTGACCTGTTTACTATGACATCTGCTTTATGAAATGCATATGCCATGTTAAGCCTGGTATTTTAGTAATATAGCCTTCAAATTGGTGAGAGGGCAGTTGCAAGAAAGTAAAAGTAGCATCTGAAACTGACTTGAAAAATGACGAGTCTCTTAGAACTGCATCAAGTAATCTCTCAGTCGTTCTGTCTGACTCTTATTCATGAACACTACACTACAGCATTTTGAGCTGTGTAAAGAGATTTATATAGTTTCTCTCTCCAAAGAAGTTGCTTATGCTTTTTATTTCTAGCACATAGCTCCTGATTATCTTGTCATGCATGTGTTTTGTTTCTTAATATCCTAGAGAAAAGTGACTGGGCTTTGCCTATTTATTCCATTTCTAGATCCTATCTTGTAACTAGGTGTTCTCCATGTATACTTCATGTATACTCAGGCTATGCATATTTACTTGATCAAATAAAATCTTATTTTACATATAAAAAAACCCTCTTTTTTTTTTCCTTTTCTTATTTTTTTCTGGTTTTTTTTGGTTTGGAAAATCTCACTTATAAACAAAGAGCCATTTTTTAGAGACACATGCTCTAGCAAACCAAACTAAAAAAGCTAGATCTAGTGTTTAAACAACTAAAATGCATCAAATTAAATGAAGATGCTTTAAGATGAGCAAAAAAACTCTAGTGCTTTGAAGATCTAATTTTGCAATATGAATTCTGTACTTCTGGTCTATACATGAGGTGCATAATTAGGTGGAAGACAAGCCTTGTTCCAAATAGTTGTGTATCTCATTCATTCTTCATGTTATGAAGCATGGAACTCTGATTGCTGCTTGAGCCATCTTGGGTACAGTGACCCTGAAGCAATGAATGTTATGTTATTGACATAATGGCTGCAGCTACCATGTTGTTTCTTTTTTCTTTTAGGGATGGAGAGTTTGTACCACCATGACAACTTTGGTAATAACCCCTACATACTTTTTACAATTCCAATGCATATGGATTTTGGCTGAATAAGGGTGTGCCAATTAGCCAGTCAGTTAAACTTCATAACATTTGTTGCGATTTTTGTTTTTTATCCCCAGATCTAAGTGGAATGAGGACACTACGCATCTATTTTTCTATATGGCTGATGAAGATGGCAATGCTCTAAGTTTGAGTAGAGACTTTGACATTCATGAGGATTCTATCCTTGTGTCAGGTTCACGAATGGATATTGGAGGTTGGCAGCTTCATTTAAAATCAATGGTATGTTGGTAAAGGAGTGTACCTGTGAAGTGAAATATTTCTCCCTTTTTGGATGATAGAAGTGCTGCCTTTGATTAATCTTGTACCTGAGCCACCAAGCTTTTTGGATGTACTTTCTGCCAATACTATCTAAGGAACTGTGCCATGGAGCAGCATGGTCCTTGACATTTTCCAATTAGCAATAAAAAAAATATTATTGGAGGATCTTTTGCCTTCTTAGATTGGATTCTGACCCGTGGTCCACTTCTTTGTGTTTTCTCTTTTGCAGAATAATTTGGAAGTCCATTACGCTGGTTTTAAGACAAACCACATTCACAATTTATCTGATCTAGTTCAGCAAAACCTTGGGTCACAAGTATGTCAGATTTTCATGTACATTGCAATTTCTCGTTCCATATTTGTGTTAGTCTGTAGAACAACGGTGCAGCTTCAAATTGCTAACCTGATTATTGATGTCTTTCCCTCTGTGTGCATGTCATCAGGCAAGAAAGTTTGGTCGACTGCAGCTATCTGACACTTCAGATGATTCTCCAAATATTCTAGTTTTTCAGGTATGTGGTATAGATTTAATGAGTTCTACTTAGTTTTGAAAATATTTAAGGATGTTAAAGCTACAGGTTATCTGCCTTTAAAATATTTAACTACATAAATATTTAAAGATGTTAAAGCTATGGATTATCTGTCAGCTGCTCAAGATTTTTCTTATGTTTTCTTTTCCTAGTCCATTGGAGGCCACTTGAACTTATGTACTACTTAACAAAATGTAGCAGCTCCCATCTCCCCCTCCTGTTAAAAGGATATCCCTAGTGAAAGTGGGTTTCAATCCGTGGTATCAGATATGCAACCAATTGTTAATAACCAAGCTAACTGACTACTTTCATCCTCGGATGCTAAATTCTCACAACATTCTCCTGAGGCTTTCTGTTTCTATGCAGATTTCTGCTCAGATACCTTTCAAAATAGATATTGCGTTTGTCTCCGGAAATGTTTCCCAAAGCTCAAGAGTTGAAGAACGTGTCAGAAGTCTCACTGGTGCCCTCCGCATCCATTAAATATGATAATATAACTATCATATGCATTTTTAAATGTTGTGTTTATCTCAAATTTGAGTCTTGGCATGTCTGCTGCGCATCATTAAAGCATAAAGGATGTGTCTAGGAGAAACCCCAGAAAATGTACAAGGTTAAAAGTGGGTAAGCATAGAATAATGAAGCTCTTGAGCTGCATATAATTACAGCTCTTGCTGGGGATGTGTGGATTTTATCTTTCAACCATCATTGTAGCTTACAGATATGACTAAAATGCTGGACCTCTTTGCACCGTTTGTTGAATCTGACTGCTAATTTGCTTTCTATCACGGTTTCTGTACATTCCGTAAATTATAGTCCTCTTAATTTTTATAGGATTCATTACTACAAATTTATTTAGGATATGTTACTCTATATTTAGATCTGTAGGCCTTTTCTTTTTATATTCTTGGCTTGATAAGTTTGAAGCTAGGGCCTCATCCCCCAATTCCCACCCCTCCCATTCCATCTTTAGCAAGGCTCGGGCCGGACTTTCCTAAATTTCAGGAAAGTTTTCGACTCTTAGCTTCCAAATGAAAAGTTGTTAGTTGTCATTTCTAGCTCTCTTTGAACTTCACTGTCAAATTTTAGGTACCTTACTGACTGGTCAGTTGAGAGAGAAGCAAAGAGAATTTGACGCTAAATACGAGAAGAGCTTCAACCTGGCTGACATGGTATCGAACTGTTGATCTTTGGAACTATTTCTGTTTACTTCATTATCTTTGTGGTTTGATACTGCACGTAACACACTGTTGCATCATACCTGGTTGTTGAATGTCTTGAAGTCAGTGACATTTCCCCATTATGATAGTGCATTAGTTCTGAATGATATGGTGGAATGGGGAATGTACTGGACTAGCTTATTATCTTGGTAATTGAATTACTTACAAAAAAAAAATCTCTTGGTAATTGAATTAGTTTGTCCACCATCTTGAGTACTTTGATGTCATTATTTGATGTCATATCGGAAATTCTAAATTCTGAAACAATTACTTAACTGAAACAACTATAGGGGCTGGTTAAATACGTTCATGAAAAACAGTGTGAATCAATCTTTGAGTGCACATTTTCCATGACTTGACACTTTGTACGTGTGATTTAATTCAAGAAAATGGGAAATACTCATGCAAATTAATGGAAGGCAGAAAAGTCTTCACTCATTCCTAGTCTTTTTTCCTTATTTTCCTTTTGTGCAAATAAATATTATTGTGCTTCAACTTGAATTAAAAATATGGTTTTGTATTTTCAGATCGATTCTGAATCTCTGAATGTCGGTAAGGCTGCTCTTGGAAACTTGTTGGGTGGCATAGGATATTTCTATGGCCAGTCAACAATTTCACTTCCACGAGACCCCAATGTAAGTAATGTGAATTTGTTGAAGTTTTATATGTTGTTTGATGTAAGATCACTTTTGGTACCATCTTAAGCATTTAAGTGATCAGCATTGATAATCCCAAAGATAAATGATGAATCTGTCATATGACTTAGTCTACAAATAACTTAATTTTTGTGTTGCTGCATGTACTGAGTCGTACCATTCAGCATTCTCAAGCTTGATTTCTAGATTTTTGTGTTACTGCATGTACTGAGTCGTACCATTCGGTATTCTCAAGCTTGATTTCTAGTTAACTTGGTCATAGTGATTAAAATGGAGTTTGAGATCTTGAGAAGTATTTTAGTTGGGTATCTACAGAATAATCAATAGATAAGAAGCAAATGAAGCTATCAGGGGTTTCCTGTCTTTCTTGAGGCTTGCCAATAACAACTAGGTAGGGACTTGCTGAATAATGATCTATAACTTGATTCACTTCACATATGGAACCAATGATGTTCAAAGTAGAATCATATATCAGAAATTAAAAAAAAAAAAAAAAAACAAGTATTAGGTGTTAGGCCTTTTTCATTTCCTTCCATTGTTTGTGATTTTTCATATCTTCTGACAAGCTTGAAGATAGCCAGTTTCATTCTTTATTTATTTTGCATTGTTCTTTTCCTTCCTTTACAACTTGTGAAACTGCTATTATTAGTACTTAGCATCAGCTGTTTTGGACATCTGACAAAGTCATGCTGTGGGCCATTTTCTCTTACAGCCTGGGGATCATGATAATCTTATTTCATATTGGCCAGCTGAGCTTTACACGGCTGTTCCAAGTCGACCCTTCTTCCCGAGGGATTTTTATGGGATGAAGGTTTTCATCAGCTGCTGATCTGGTTAGTGGTCTCTTTTATAGTTCAATTCAAAATTCTATTGTTCCATTTTTCACAAGTGAAGGCTTCCTGGTTCCTGCATGTTTTACGAAATATGCGATCTCTTCGAATTTGATGCTTTAACTGTTGGTAATTCGCATATACACCATATAGAAGTCTTTAGTGATAGATCGGTATGATATGTGCAAGAAGAGCAGGGACACAACAGATCATCTCTTCTTACATTGTGAAGTGGCTAGAACAATATGGGTTTTGGCCTCTGTTTTGCGCTTTTTCTGTTAATATTTTCTTTAGTCATCAAAGAAAATTCTGATCAGGTGTTACTGATAAAAATAAATCTGACCAGGCGTTGGGATGTTCACATTTGCTTGGATATCATTGGGCATTGGTTAGATCTAATGAATGTTGATGGATGGATTCCACGTGAGCAAATTTTGGGTGCTGAAGCTCTAAGGTGATATAAAATATCTTTATTTGACTATTTTATTTTTTTAAAATGTCACTTAAAAAACGGTTACATAGGGTACCTTTTTCAAATACGTGGCATAAATTTAGTGTTTAGATTTCTCCAGTGAAGTGATGCAAAGTCTTTGCTGGTGTACTTCAGTAAGGTCCCAGATGAATTCGTTCCCCAGCATCCCACTAATGGAAATCCTCCAACTCTGTTTTTAGCATTACGTGGTAAGGTTCTCTCAATGAACCTTTTGTAAAATTTTGCTGCAAAGCCTGCTCCCCATTATTATATTATGTTGAAATTTTCAATCATTTGTAAATTAAGATAATGCCATTGAGTTGTTGGTGATGCTTCTGTCGATGCTATTGTGTTGATGCTTCTGAGCTGTGAAGGGTAGTTTGGTAATTTAGGATTATTTATTGATACTCATTGCTTCCCAAAGGATCTGTCTTTTCTGTCTTAATTATTTGACAATCTGTCTTTTTCTGTGCTTCCAAAAGTGATTATTAGCACAAAACTTACAAGCGAAGGGAAGGACAATCGATAATTAAGGAAAGAACATTTGATAATGAGGGAATGGATCCCTTCAAAACACATTTGCACATGATGCATCAGTTCATCACTTACCACTTCCTAGGTGTGGATAATCAGAATTGACTGTTTATATCGAATGAATATGGAGTCAGTTAATGCGGAAGGAACATTTGAACTCTAAAACTGATCGCAGGCTTTGCTGCTCTTTCATACCACATTGCTAGATGCAGGTATGGATGTAAAACATTAATGAGATAAGAATTGTGTGAACTTTTTGGGAAGCAGATCTTAATGATGAATACTACGAGAGGTAGATTCCCTTTTTATATATAACTGGTGCTTCAATGCTTGAGAATTTTCTGGAGCTTCTAGCCTATGTTTCTCAATAGAAAGCAGAATGGTATTTAAAGATTTATGTGCGACTCAGTTTTTCAAAATGGACTAATGCTAAATATCTCCTCAATTCAGGTTGAGATTATTAAAATAAAATTTTGATCAAATGAATGAAAAGTTATCTTGATGTGAAAATCTACAACAATAGCTCATATTTTTTTCATTGGGTAGCAGACTCATGATTCATTTAGCTGTATTGACTACAAGTGCAAGGTTTTGCTGTTGGTTAAAAAATAAAATTGGACTATACTGAATTGAGAGCTGTGAATGGGATTGAAAATTGGACTACAACTCATGTTAACTTATTTTGTCAGGCTTGGTAACATGTATATGACAATTAGGCTTCAGAGCTGGAATACAGTCATTTGGACTTAGTTTTGATTTTGATCACTTCCCGATTTGTAAATTGAATGATTTTATCAACCTTCAGATCTTAGTGAAAAAATAAATAAAATTCACTGTAAGACTTTTCAGTCCTAATCCTGATTAGTAAATGAGGAATCGAGGATGCCCCTTCAGGCCTGGTTTTGATTTTAATCACTTCATGATTCTTAAATTGAATGATATTATCAACCTTCAGATCTTAGTTAAAAGAATACAAAATTCACCATAAAATTTGTCTGCCCTAATCCTGATTGGGTAAATGAGGATGGCCCTTCAAACAAGGTGAACACTAACCTTTGTGGTTATACAGAAGGTGAACATCCTGTACCTGTACCCAAAAAAAAAAAAAAAAAAAAAAAAAAAAAAAAAAACAGAAGGTGAACATCCTGTGCCTTTATGTGCTGAAGAATTGAAGTCAAGCACATGTCATTTATGTGTATCCATGATGAATTGTCTAAAACAAGATTTTCTTTTAGAATGTGCGTATTTCATGTTTATTTTTCAGTTATGCTTGACAACAGGAGATTTTATATCACTTGCCACTCTTTCTTTTCATATTAAAAATATATATTATCTAAGTAAAAATATACTTCTGTGAAGCTAATTCTAAATATGCTGTGAAACTTTCCTTCTTCTAGAAATCATCCATAGCTTAAAGGAAAAAAGGTTCGCTGCCATTGAAAGTGAAGAGATCTCTTCATTTCTAGAACGGGCTTTTGTTCGCCTGGAAGCATGGTTCCAATGGTTCAATACTACCCAGTTAGGTATGTAACATTATCTTTATTTTCTTCTTTATCTTTTTCTTTGTTTGGGGTTGGGCAGGGATGTGTATGTTTATAGGTTTTATATTTTAGGTTGCGTTTAGATGTTGAAGTGAGTTGAGTTGAGTTGAGTTGAGAAGATAAAATATTGTTAGAGTATTATTTTTTAATATTATTATTATTTTGGGATTTGAAAAAGTTGAATTGTTTATTATATTTTGTGTTGGAATTTGAAAAAGTTGTAATGATGAGTTGAGATGAGTTGAGAGGAGTTAGGATCCAAACGTAAAGTTTTCTAACAACACGAACCTACTTTCTCTGACCCTGATGCCGTCTGGAATCATATGATACGTATAACGATTGTCTATATTTTTATTCAAGGATATAGATTGTGTAGAGTACTTGTGGGCATGATATTTATGTGCATGCTAGTAATCAAATACCTATAAAAGATATGTAATTTTTTTTACTTTGGTCATCTACCTAATGCAAATCTCCCTAGTTGGAGCTTGACAATATCCATGATAATAGATTTTCTAAACAACTGGAATCACATGATGACATATGCATGCTTGTGCATGTGATTGATTTGTCTCTCTTGTATTCCCCGTGTACTTGGATTGTGCCTTTAGCGCTTTAATGAAATTTGTATTACTTATAAAAGAATTATATTTGTTAACCCAGGGAAGGATAGGAGTAGCTATTATTGGCATGGGAGAGACAGTATGACAACTCGTGAACTAAATCCGAAGGTTCTATTCCATATCATTTCATAAGTCTTGAAGATACAGATTCTTTTTCCCATCTCTTTCTTTTCTAATTTTTAATTTAGGTAGAAAACTTTGTGTTTCTTTAAACAAGCTAGGTTTTTTTCACTTCTCCCTTTTTTTTTTATCATTTAGACCTTTTTTTCTATCTTTATTATATATGGCTTGGTGACAGAACAGCATGATTTGGTGACAGAACTGCATTTCTGATGCTAGGAATTAGAGAGACCCAGTAAAACCACTGTGCTTTATCCATAATTCTTACTCGTTTTGCCCCTTAAATAAAATTTATTTGGTGGCCAAAACTCATGTGGGTGTAGTGCAATGTGCTACTTTGCCAAACGTCATTACCACTCATCGTCTGAACATAATTTAGTTCTGGCAAACTTGACGCAATTGATTTTTTGGTGGTCTTTAGTACTAATACAATTTCATACATAAATTCCAAAAATTGGATATTATTTTTGGTGTCTTACTCTAATTTATACCATTACCATGTAATGTTGGATTACTGAGAAAAGTTTTACCAATTGAAGTATTGCCGTCTGAAGATAAGTGGTAAATTGGCATTGTTTCTGACATCTCCAGACACTGTCATCTGGGCTGGATGATTATCCACGAGCTTCACACCCAAGTGAAGATGAACGTCACTTGGATCTCAGGTGCTGGATGTATCTTGCAGCAGATTGCATGCACTCCATCGCTGAGCTTTTTGATAAGGATAATAAACCCAGAAAGGTATAATAATTAGAAAAGATATCCAGAAATCTATGAGTACTCATATATCAATAATTGATATTTGAAATGAAATGAAGCAGGATTATGGTACAACAGCTAAGCAGCTCTCAGATTTTGAAATTCTGAATCAGGTTTGTTTTATTATCATGCTGTCTGAAAGTGTTTCTCATTTTTCTGCTTCTTGATGTTGCTCAATTGGTAATTTGTGAAATGCTTAGGGTACAAAATAAACCCAAACATAATAAAAAAAAAAATTCTGCTTTTTGATGCTGCTTGATTGGTAATCCGTGAAATGTTTGGGTTTA
Organism: Juglans microcarpa x Juglans regia; assembly: GCF_004785595.1. Lineage (NCBI taxonomy): Eukaryota > Viridiplantae > Streptophyta > Magnoliopsida > Fagales > Juglandaceae > Juglans > Juglans microcarpa x Juglans regia. Next base: position 9,069,148 of record NC_054598.1, on the reverse strand, counting down.
TTTTGTACCCTAAGCATGTAGTATTTCTGGAATCTTTATCGCAAGTAATTCTTCCCTTGCTGTTTTCGGGAATAAAGAAATGAGGGTGGTTGGGGAAGTTATATTGGTGTTTATTTATTTATGCGGGACTGATGTTTCAACACTCTACTAAATCGCAAAAAGAGGGGCTGTACCCAGCAGAACATGGTGTCTACAAAGGGTTACCCCTGAAAAGAGAAAGATTAGGCCCACTGAAATGCAAGTCAAATTCAAAGCTCAATATATAAATTCTAGGCAATGACTGAAAGGTGTAAGGATGTAGTTGATTATTAACTAGACTAGATGTTTAGCTGAGTACATTTAAGTATATACCTCATACATGCTTGATGTTTGAACAGATGCACTTTGATTATGCATACGGAGCTTATTTTGATTTTGGAAATCATACTGAAAAGGTATGCTGTGCGTGCGTCTTTTTCACTCTCAAAATGTGATATTCTTCCTTTGATTGCATTTTCATAATAATAACTGCACTTGGTATATGGGTTCTCCACGATTCTATGATTGTGTCAATGATGCAAGGATTCCACAAGATTCTATCTTCCCAACGGTTGTTGATTATATATTGAAATGTTTTCGCCTATGATGTCCATGTTTTATTCTTGTGGTGAACAAGTGCTCGGGAGATGACCTTTTTCTTTACTTTTATTTTATTACAAGTAAACATAAATTTTATACAGGAACTCACTTAACAAACAAAGGGGAAAAGAGCTATAAAATCCTGAAAATTAGAAATAGAAAAAGGAGCACAATAATGGGCTTTTTCCACTGGTAAAAGGTGTTTAAAACAAAGGACTTCAACTCCAACACTGATCGTTCGCAGTCCTCAAAGCCATGCCGGTATCTTTCCCTCCATATGCCACATGGGATGCACAAGGGGACCATCTTGCACAATGAAACATGCCAATGGTGGCTTAGTAGTCCATTGCAACATGTTAATAGCTCCACCACACATTAAAGCATCATCCACTTGATCCCGAAGAGATTGAAGAACATGCTCCATGAAATGCTAGCAACCTCAAAATGTAAAAGTAGGCGATCCCCATCTCCTCATTTTTCTACACATGCTGCACCAGTTGGCAATTATCATTCCTTGTCCAAGGTAAGGATTTTCTCCTCAGTGCCGCTGTCCAAGTGAAGAAAGCCACACTTGGAGGAACCCTATTTCTCCAAATAAGCTTCCACAGGATTGACCTTTATTCTGAAACCATGAATGTTTATTTATCTTATCATTTGTTGAATTGAAGTTCATTAGTAACCCTTCAATTTTATATTGCCTGTGGCTAAGTAAATAATATTTGTTGGTTCAGGGAATGTAAATTTCTGGGCTTCTGTATATAGAAGGTTCATAGGTACCATCATCATTGAAACAATAGGCGTATAAGGATTCTGTAGTCGAATAGGCTCTTGCGCTGCTGAATTGGACATCCAGTTGGTGAACTGCCATAACCTTTTTGCTTACAAAATTTACTTGCTTGTTTTGGATTTTTCTTTTACCATACTAGGTTCGTTTAAGTTGGAAAGAAAAGAAGGTTGGACACAATTATGCAACTAGAGAGCTTGTGCGTGCAGTGTTAGAAAGGCCTGAGTTGAGATTGGTTCCTCATGTTGGTTATGTTAGTCTTTTCCCATTCATGGGGAAGCTCATTCCACCTGTAAGTTACCAAGACAATCTAATCTTGATGAGAATGTTTGAGCACTAATTTGGTGTTTGTCTTGGAATAGTTGTGTCCACTTGGTATCATATAGACATCTCACATGTATTGGTCAACACAGGGATCATGGATTCTGGAAAAACAGCTTGACCTAATCTCCAACCAGAGCATCCTATGGACCGACTATGGACTCCGTTCTCTTGCCAAAACAAGGCGTGTCATCTACTCTTGTAAATCAATATCATTTATGCATGCATTTATTTTATGATGACTTACTTGGGACTATGTTGATTCTAGAATTTATCTTACTAAAGCGATAAATTTTTTGTCTACTGCAGCTCATTATACATGAAACGCAACACAGAGCATGATCCACCTTATTGGAGAGGTCCAATTTGGATGAACTTTAATTACCTAATTATTTCAGCACTCCACCATTACTCTAAAGGTATGCCTACTCGGTTCATAAAAGAGCTAAAAAGAACCAAAAGGAACACAAGAAGAAATTCTTTAACAAAAAATTCTGTTTTGCTGATTGCCACAGAGGATGGACCATATAGGGACAGAGCTAGAGCCATCTATAATGACTTGAGGGGAAATTTGATTAGGTACCGTTCATATATGTTGTCTGCATAATGCCTGAATACGACTTAATCTCACCTGAACTCGCCAATTAAATTTGAATTGCATTAATCCCTTGCTGCAGAAATGTGGTTCTCAATTATCACCAGACAGGGTTTCTATGGGAACAGTATGATCAGAAGAAAGGCAAGGGCAAAGGTACACGGCCTTTTACCGGTTGGACATCACTCGTGGTATTAATCATGGCGGAAGCTTATGGTGAAAGGTAAAACACATTATTATAGATTATTTAGGACACTTGGAATTATTTGTCTCGTTCCCATCCCAGAAAGGATAGTTAGATGTTTAATCGTTCCGATCATGATGCATGCAATAGCAGTAACCTCTGATGGGAATCATCATGCAAGCATTAGCGTAATGCTTTGCACGAGCCTAAATTGCAGGAGCTTGTGATTTAAAGCATTTTGACATTTTTGTAAGATGTAAACTGAGGATGTGGTACGACTCGGGGTGCCTTCTGAAATCTCCTTTTGCAAATTATTTAGCTCATTCAGTTGAAAAGGCTAGGAAGATGGTCATTGATGAGTATGGGAAGTGGTATTCAGTCAAATGAGCAAAAGATCAGCCACCAAATGAGGATGCCATTGCGAACAGATCAACCGTCCTAGTATCCATAATTGTGGATACCGTTACCTCTGGAAGCCAAATGGAATCGTTTAACTCCTTGTTTTGCTCGTAATCCCATTAATGTAAAACAAACAGCTAACGGAACCAAAAGGATCATATCTTACCGTCAGCCATTAGCATAACCTGTATGCAACGCCCCACCTTCAGGGAGAAAAATTTCCTCAAAATTTTGTTCAAACTTGATCTGAAGTTAAAAATAATTACATGAAATAAGCTTTATAATATTTATTACTATCCATAGAAATATTTCGGATAGTATTAAATGAGCAATGAAGCCTTATATAATAAGGCTCGAAAAATTAGAATCAAGTGAGGACCGGTTCAATAAATCAGGTGATTCATTACAATTTTTTAGGTGATTCATGACAATTTTGAGTCAGTTATTTCAATGTTGATAAAAAATATTAAAAATTATATACAATGCAATTAAAGCTTTTAATATCATGTATAAAAAAGTATAAAATATAAATTATGGACTAGCTTTAATAAAAATATAATATGAATCTAAATAATTTTAATAAACATGTAATTTATGTATTTAACTTCAATTATCCACATTTTTTCACTAATACAAAAAAGATAATGATCAGGAAGTTATAAGCACATGACAAATATAGTATTTTATACACGACCACAAATTTAATAAACACTCATTCATCTCTTAATTATTTTGCTCAAATAAAGAAAATAAAGTATATGTTTTTGCAATTCTTATTGAGTGCAGTGATGAAAAAGTTAATATATATTTAATTTTATCATATTTTTGTACAAGAATTTTTTTTTTTAAAAAAAGTCCATTGTTAAAGAATTTATAAATAAATACAATTTTGAATCAATTGTAATCAATAATCAGTCGATTGAAGCAGTTCAGAACGATTTAAAATGTCCATTAAAATCAATTCGATTTCTAACCAATTCAATTTAAATCAGCTAAATCGACTTTAACCAAACCGATTTTTCGAGCCTTGAATTATAAAATTTATTTTATATATCTATCTCCTATTTAAAGCTTTTAAGCTGGAGAAAAAACTTTAAAAGGGTCCTTGATCCCAACCATCAGGTATCTGCTCACGAAATTCCGTATCAATCTCTATAAAAAATGTGCTTCAAAACTTCTTCGGATGTGATCCATTAAAAATTCTCTTTCAGATCTTGGTGCTCAGATTTTAGATAAATTCCCTCTATTCACGTTAAACTCTCTCTGGATCGAGAGTTATATCAGCCACCGCTGCCTTTTTGCTAACCTCAGATGCAAAAACTTGGTAACAGAAGGTAAGCATCACTTTAAACAAATTCGGGAGTGCCTACGACTTCTTTATACTATTAGCTTAGATCTTCTGTCGGTTCCCTGTCCGCGGCCGTTATGATCTTCATGTCCCTGACATCTCGCTTCAAAATATTGCCAAGACCAGCAATGGCTTCCGTTTGCTGTTGTAAGACCTGACCAACAAAAACAAGAATAAAGACATGAACCTTACGCACCATAAGTTGTCATAAATGACATCATAAATTTTCAAAGTAAAGATACGGAACTTAACCCAAAAAAGGGTTATTGAAAATAATTCAACAGTGGAAAGAAAAAAAATTGACAGCTTTCAAGCTTCTTCTAGTCTCACCTCCTGCATATCAGCAAAACTTTGTTCATCGATTTTGGATGATCGTTAAAGATAAACAGTACCGCCAGCACCAATGCCATTTACTTGAACAAAAGACAAAAGACAGCAGGTTTTGTACCCTCCTAGAAAGTTCTGCTCCAGATCTTTTCATCTGAAAATGTGTCTACTTGTAATCACCTGATTACAGCATAAGAGTAGGAAGCATCAAAATGAAAAGTCTACCTGTCTAGTTATTGCAGCTAACTTCTCAGCCAATTCAGCTTCCCCTTTAATTAAGGGTAATCGGAAACCCTTACTCTCCAATGCCTCCACTATTCTCATTACCTTCAGGCATAGCAAACGAAAAGACAGTGGTCATGAGTAGATTAGCAATAAACAGAAGATTAGAACAAAACAGTGACCATCATGTCCAGTCAGCAATGGCTATCCCAGCTTGGGCCATTCATCAATAACATCTCCCTCTCAACTATGCATCACCGTGATGAAAATAAACAAAGCCATGCTGTACTAATTGGAAGTTCTGGTGCAATTAAATCATATTACACAGTTACCCCAGTTTATTATACACAGAGCAGAAATTGTCCCCACCCTTAAAAGACGCCTTTGAAGACCTTGTTCCTTTGTCTCATTCTTTCAACCCGTGGAAGAGTGTCAGCTTGAAAATGTCTTTGAGGCTGCAGATGTTGTTCAATATGTAAATTTCCAATATACGTAGAGTACCATCTTCACATTACTTTGGGTATTCGCAATCTCTCAGCATCTGAAACAAGGACTTCATCTTGGAGCTGCATTAAGCCAGAATTATAAAATGTTATACTGGCCAGTCACGCCCTAACACAAAAACTATTTGCAGGACACTGGATTTGTACCTTTTTTTTTTCGGATTTTTACAAATTCCTTTTTTTCTGGATTTGAAAAAATCTACGCATCATTTTTCTTATATCCAAGTCCTCATTGAATTATCACACTATTTTTTATTCAGACTTCTAAAAGGATGACTCATAATAGAGTGGTTTTATTCTTCAAATTAACAGATATTACCTTAAGTCGTTGTGAAAGATCCTTAAACCCCCGAACTAGCTGGGGCCACAGGCGGTCCCTGTCAGCTCTGTCCAAACCCTCCAGCTTCCCCATAGCCTCTGTCCACATAATCTGGCAATGCACACTTAGCCGAAACATACATATAGAAGAAACATTTGAAGTTCACAGCACACATACCAAATAAAAGGAATTAAAAGAATAGTGAAAGAAAAAGACTCACATCTGATACACCAGCAGGCTTCACCCTGTGGATCCGTTACGCTGAACAACAAATGCTGCAAAACTAATACCATCATCAACACATAGCATAAACTCCGATATCCTATTTCTCTATTCCTTTGCTCAGAAATGGCATGGGAATTAACTGAAATCAACATATTTCACTCGACAAGTATAACCAAAAAACGATCACGAACAAGTTTTCCAAAATCATACTTCTCTTTAAGATTTTCCTTATTTTCTCAGGAAACAAGCAGACCTTTTCCGTCACGAGCGGGAACTAATGCATTTGAAAATCTAAACAGAGAAAACTCAAAAGATGAACAGACCTTAAAAGCATATTTGGGGTTTCCGGGCTCGTCCTTGTAGGCATCAACAATTGCCTAAAAATACGGGGGGAAAAGTCAACAACTGTAAATTAAGAGAAAGAAAAATAGGTCCAGGGTTAGGGTTTTCCAAAAGAAAATAAGAAGTCCTACTTGAACATCACGATCGGAGAGAGAACGGGGAAGGGGGGCCACGGGAGCCATCAGAGTAGTCAATTGCGCATTGGGGAAAGTAGAGGGCTGCGGCTTAGCGAATGGTGTCGTTTGGAAGCCGAAACCCGCAGAAGCTGGCTTCTGAAACGACGGAGTCTGTAGCTGCTGTTGCTGTTGCTGTTGAGGCTGAGAAGAGAATGGTGTGGCGAAGAGAGAGGAGCCGAGTCCGGTGGCAAAAGACGGCGTCGTTGGTGTCCCGAACGCCGGGGCCTAAGTCGGAGTAGCAAACGCTGGGGTCGAAGACGGAGTGCCGAAAGCGGAGGAGGAAGCTTGAGCACTGAACATTGCTGTTGTTGTTTGGGTAGTGGAAAGATGGGAGGGAAATTGGAAAATTATGGAATCTCCTTGAGCAGAGGGCGCCATGGAAAGGTCATTCAAATAAACCGGATTATATATATTAAGAATTTTTAACCCTTTTTTTTTTAATTTCTAATTGGATACCTCCATTCATAGTATATAATCGGGATTATTTAGTCACTAAATAAATCGTCTAAGTCCTGTAGTCTGGTTGATATAATTTCAGTTCGAAACCTATAATCCAAATAAAAATAATTAATTAATTAATTAACGGTAATCTTGACACAACCTTTGAAGTCACGGGACATTGAATAAAAGCATGAGAAGACAACTAGCTCTAGACATTTTGTTCACGAAAACTTTGCAAAATAATAAAAATACTATTCACTATCACTTTAATTATTATAATTTTAATCATACCTTAACGTGACAATATATGATTAACAAATCGATGAAAAATAACAAATAAATTTCTAATATTTTACGACGCATTAAGAAATGAAAAACGCCCCTCAAAGTCCAAAGAATAGTCCGACCAGACAACAAATGCATTAAAACAGAGACAAAGAAATGTTCTAAAAAATAAAAATTAGCACCCACAACCCGACAATAATACATGACAATATTAAACGGAAACCCAATGAGTGCAATCGGTAATATAACACCTAACTGACAACTCGAGAAAAGAAACGGGCACTCGTTCATTAGTCAACGCAGAAAGACCCAGCAAAATATTCAGACACATTCAAGAGTCGAGACTATTTGAGAAGATGATCCTCAGCTTTCAAGGACATCGTTTACGCCTTGATCGTCACACAGCACAAGCATAAACCAGACGGCTTTATATCAGAAGTTTGCCACTCACAGCCAGGGGCTTCATTTGGGTCGTACAACAGAGTACGGTATCCAGGTTCGTCATGGACAGAGAATAGCAACAATTTGCCACCCAGTATTCCAAAACGAAAGCCAATACATGAGCTCCCTGTCAATGGAACTGGTACCATCTTCCATGAATTGTCCTCTGGAGTGAATATTGCTAGCTTGCGCTGGTTCTTCCACTCCATACAAAAGAGATTCTTTCCCAACACGGCATGAGCCGTGACCATGACACAACCGTTCTTCATTTCACACCAGGTGTGCCTCTCAGTGTTGTATACATCAACAAACTTCGAATTCCCAATTGTGAAGTTTGATCTCCCACCCATGACATACAGCTTTCCCTCAAACCCGTAGGCAAAGCAACCCCACCTTGGGCGGCGAAGACTTTCCATTAGGGTCCATCTGTTAGTATCAGGGTTGTACATCTCTGCACTAGATAGACTGTCTCCATCGATCCCATATCCTCCAACTGCATAAACCATACCATTAACCTCTGCACAAGCAAAGTCATACCGAGCCACATTCATCTTTGCTAATTTACTCCAACTGCCATTACAAAAATAAATATGTCAAGAAGGTAGCAAAAGAGACGGTAAAAAAAAAGAAGAAAAAAAAAAAAAAAAGGGAAAGAAAGAAAGAAAGAAAGAAGAAGTAAAGAAAAGAGTGGGACTCTTATAAAAAGCTCAGCCTTTTGGATTCCCTCGCTAAAAACCAAAGATCATTTATGGCAGTTGAAATTATGGTTCAGATGTTAAAAACCCAATTGAAGACCTAAAACAAAATGGAAAAACCCCAACAATCTTTTTTTTTTAGAAGTAGAAAAACTTTTAAAAAAAAAACCCCAACAATCAGCATAAATAAGATGCAACTTGGTACACAGCATCAAAAAACCCAACTACATCACCTCAATTGACATCTTATGGATGGAAACCAAATCAACTGAAAGTGTTTTGTTTGCTTCTGCAACACTCAGTATGGGCATACAAGATGGAGCCAACAGGGATAAGTCCCATTCTATACTGGAACTGAGGAAAATTGACCTGAACCAAGTTGAAATACGCCCAGATAATTCATCTGAAACATCAACTCAGAGCAGGATATTGCAACTGGGGTGTCTATGACATCTATACTACTTACTGCTACAGTGAAAGGAAGGTTATAATAAAAAACAGTCATTTGTGGGCAGGAACAATATGGCATATTCCAGAGAGCAATGTTAACCCGTTAAATGATATTGTGGATAGAGCACGGACCTCTGCAGCGAATCTGCTTTCACAGAACACTGAGGTGATGTAATCCTACTTGTAATTTCAAGTGAACTTCTTCATGTTGACGGGCAGCAATGTTATTAAATAGGGTAAATTATGAAGCAATAATAATAATCCCTCAAACTGCCACCCTATTCTCAGACACCTACGATTATGACACGTGAAAATTTAACCTCCAAAACCTTTTGTTATGAGACGCCTATGAGTCAAATTGAGGTGTTGAATTGGATGGTAAAATGATGATACCATCCTCATATATAATACAAACAACATAATTTTCTTTCATTTAAATTAAAGTTCAAAAGAAAAAAGAAACAAAATTAACTCTTTTAGTGGGCCACCAGCATCACCAAGTTTAGGATGCTTTAATTAAAAGTTCGTTGTGTATAATAATTAAAAAAATGTGCTAAAAAACCTCCACAGTAGAGATTAGATTTCCTAACCAGCATAAATCACAAGAGACTTTTAGTTAAGTTTGGAAACTGGTCTGAATCTATAGCCTAACTAGTTTAGATATCCGGAAAAGCAAGAGAGTTCCAGACTTCAAAAAATGCAACAAAAAACAAACCTGTTGAGACAGGAATCATATTGGTAGACATCTGCAGAGGCAGAACCAGTCCCATCAATCACAGAAAAGCCAGCCATGACAAGAAGCTTGCCATTAAGAACCACCAGCCCAAACCCAGATTTCATGGGACCAGGCATAGGTGGAAGAAGCCGGTGTTTCTGGCCCATACAATCCAGAACCTCCCAGTGGCTTTCCTTACCTCCAGAATCCATAATTAAGACATAGAGCCATTCCTCAAGCATCCCAGCTAATTTCCGCTCGGTAATGAATTCTTTACTTTGAATAAATGACCTCCACCTTTTGGAGACACCACCCATAGCTGGGAAGTTGGAACGAGGAACAAGAGCAAGGCAAGACTTTGCCACATCATCAGGCAACCCAGGTAGAATGGCGCTGTCTAGATCATCGACAGCCTGAGCAGATAACTGTGAATTGCATTTCGAACAAGTGGGAATATTTTGCTTGACAGAATTGGAAAGACACATATTCACTTTTGTTCTCTTCTTTCCACTCAAGAACCCCGGCATGGTCTGAATTGAACAGCTATGTGAATCTTGAAAGATATAGATGGTTCTTGTTATTGATCAACTATATCACCCGAAGAACGTCTCAATAGATTTGAACGGCAAGTGTTAACTAAATAAATTCGTGATATCCTTCACCTATAGGGATTCTGCAAGACCAAGGCATAAAAGATGTTGCTGACCGAATCACCTGAGCTGCAAATGCCGAGGATTTTCTGTGTTTCGTCCAGTCTGATTCAAATTCCATGCCAGAAGTTTTGTTCTTACTGTGGTTTGGTCCAGTTCTTCTACGCAGAATACTTCCTAAACAAACGCTGTCTCTTTCTCCACACATTGCCCAAATATCTACATTTTAAAGAATAAAGTTAATGCAACCTGGTCTTTAGAATGAAATATAAAAATTAAAAACAACAGCAAACCCAATAATAATGAAACAAATGTTAAATCTCAAAATCAGAATTAAAGAAGATGGAAAGCTCATACCAGTCAAGGCCATAAAAACCAGAGTCTTAACCCCCTGTAACTTCCATTTGATTCAAGTGCAGGGCAACCTAAGCATATGAAAGGAATTCGATTCAAACATCACTAAATACTTAAGTTTAAGAGCATAAACAAAGCAATGAAACAGCTACAACTGATATTCTCCAAAGCATCATAAATACAAAACTAAACAACCATCCTTTTCAAATCACGGGGCCTGCAAGGCTCGATAAGTTGCTGGAGAACACCATAATTGCAAACAAACAAAAAAAGTAAAATCCAGCTTCATGCGTTAGATTTTAAACGCCACGTACCAATGCCCAAAAAAAAAATGTATTAATTTATTTAAATTGGTAGACAAAAGAAATGGAAATAAATAAACAATCCAGACTTATTCTTTTAAGAGAATTCTGCACGCTTAAACCCAAAGACCAGCCAGCCTCCCACCAAGATATTGACCGAGAAAAGGAGTGTGAAATTACAAAGACGAAAGATCTACACGACTGTAGCGCTGAGCAGGCTTCATTGAATTGATGAATTTTTGTTTTTCAGTTTAAAAGAGCACAACCCAGATCAGATCTAATACAACTACCCAGAAATTAAAAAAAAAAAAAAAAAAGATTAATATAACCAGATCAGAAGCCAATCAATTGACTATCCTATGACAAAGTGAAGCAAAAGATAAGTTCGAGGAATTAAAGCTTGTACAACAACATAAGTGCATGCAAGTGATTGCTAAGATGGAAAGTTATGATAAATCACGTGAAAGATAGACCTCAAAAATTGAAATCCATCCTGGGAGAGCGCAGGGAAAGATCCTTCGTGTATGTTTTTGCACATGCGTGCAACTCTTAGCTCATTAACAGCAAATGAGAGAGCAATTAAACATGTTTGGCATTGAAAAAACATCTTTCAATTACTTACAAAAAAAACAAACAAACAAAAGATTGAAGCTTGGTGATAAATCTTGGTCAGGACAACTGGTATTAGCGACAACAAGCAAACAAGTACATTATTTGAAATATAAATAAATAAATAAATAAATATATATATATATATATATTGCAATGAAGAGTAAATCAATCCGATCCGTTAGAAAATATTAAGAAAAAAAGTAAAAGAATCAGGCAAACAAATGTCGATGGATCTGAAATCAAAATCTAGAGAGAGAATGAGCATTACCTGAAAGAAAGAAGAGAAAGTTATCCAAAGAGATAGTTGGAATGGGGAGGATATATAGGAAGGCGGGGGGCGAGGTGGTCGCGAGCGCAATATGAGAACTTGAAGGGACCCAGAATAGCAGGGAGGATAAACTTGACAGGGAGCGACCACGTCATAGAAAAATGAGATAATCCCCCAAACCGGTTGGGAAAGAAAGAAACCGGCACTCTTGTGAAACAAACGTCTCTGAACAATTCCTGTGAAATTTCTGTCTAATTTAGACACGAAGGGTGGGTGAGGTTAGGTTTGGGTATGTTTACTCGGACAGACTGGTCTTTGTATGCACGTTCCAAACCGCTCCATTAAAAAATATATATTATTATTTTATTACTATTAGAATATAAATAACCTATAAATTTAAATTATTTGTATTTCTGTAAACGATTTGTTTTTTACTCGAAATTTTCCTTTTTTGAGATTCTGAAATAAAAATCGAGATAAGGAATAGGGTACCCTCGTTATTAAATAGTAGCTATGGACGACATGAACGGGTGAAGAATCAGAAAGAACCGCTTTCCACGTATGGAGTATTCGCTAAGGTAACGCTATGATGAGGGCAACCTAATTTTAAATATATAATCTGTTATTTTTATCATTTTATTTAATATTTAAATATATGTGTTGAAATAAAATGATAAAAAATTTCTTTTACAATATTTCTTTCTGATATTTCTTTGATAACACATTTACAATATTTCTTCTTACCAGAGAAAATATTTATTTCTTTGATATATTTTCTCTTATTTAAAATATACCGAAATCGTAAGGAAGCACGAGATTCCAACTTTGAATTATAAAATTTAATCTCAAGAGTTATTTTGTTTGCCTATCAACACATTTTTATTTTCTTTTAAATTATTACCACGAACATGTTTTTCCTCGAAAAATAAAAAAGGTCATAATCGCATTAGATTTAATAATTTAATTTATATAAGAACAAAATTTATATGCATAATACATGTACTTTAGAACTTATTGGTCCAAAAATTATGGAGGAGGGTTACACACGTGTCAAGATATAGCTTGGCTAAAAGATACACTACTAGAAAAAATCTACTTATCATTTCTTACACTATATATCAATATATAATTTATTATTTTTATTCTTTTATTTAAAGACGCATATTGATATATAAATATATATATTTAAATAAAATAATAAAATAATAAATCACATATTAATATTTGACATGAAATGATAAATAGCAATACTCGATCCCACGTAATGTACATTCAATTAAATTCGCACAACAACTGCTACAAGTCGTATCCAAATTTACCAATACAGTGGAGTTACAAAAACGGCCAACATACCCAACTACCGAGACAGATTTATGCCGACATGTTTGATTTTTATCAAAATAATAGTGATAAAAACATCCGATTTAGTAACGTTACATCTTCGGATTCCCTAAGATCACTCTTTAGAGATACACCGTGATGAGAATCTCATCCAAAATCCCAAATTCCAATAGTAGATGTCAATTATAGTTGATCCCAACATCAGAGGTTGATTTGGACACGTGATAACTTTGCACTTTATCAATCATCATTATACGCCACTAACATTCATGTTGCCTGATGAATTAAACCACTGAAATTCGACGTTATTCGGAGAAAGCTGTCACCGGTGGAAGTCACACTCTCACTTATCATACACGTGTCCAGATTGGGAATCGCGGTTATTTTGTCGAGAGGGGATAAGATTTTTTCTTCAAGACTTCGACGCTGGATTGTTGTTGACGGGTGGAGTGATGGAGTTGTTGGATGGCTTGGGTCAAGCGTGGACTTGGACTCTGGAATCGGGTCGAAGTTGACGGCGCATGGAGTTAGTGGTAGTGTGGGGAACCACGTAGATGCCAAATAGGAAGGTGAATGGCGGTCGGATAGCTCAGGCTGCCCGTTAGGGGTTGGGCAGCTTCAGCTTTTTAAATGGTGTTCATTTTGAGAAAAGAGACGTGTGCTTTTGTCATCGTGACGCTGCTTGCGCTCAATTCTATATAAAAATGAATCACAGAAGAGAGATGCTGGAACCCGGACAGAGTGTCTCAATTGTTTTTTTAATATATTTCTATCTCATTTTATTATTAAAATTTATTAAAATTTTTATACAAAATAAAATAAATAATTCAATTTTTTAAAATTTTAAAATAATAATATTAAAATAATAATATTTTAATAACATTTTATTTAATTTTTAACTTTTATTTTAACTAATTTTATATCATTTCAACTAAAAAAAACAAAACATAAAACTACTTTTTACACCGTCCAATACAAAACTGTCACGTCATATGTTTGTGAAAAAAATTTACATGCCTGCCTCACACAATCTTACCTCCCCTTCTCCCAACCTCGCGTCTCTCTCTCCAAAGTTGATGTCAACGGGGATAATTTTTTGAAAAATAATTTACCTACGACACGTTATACAACATATTATATAATAATATATTAAATTATATAATAATATATTAAATAAAAAGTATTTTTATAAAATTATGTTTTTTTTATAAATTATTTTATAAAAATACTCCTTATTTAATATATTATTATATAAAATATTATAGATATATCATTACTCTACTTTTTTATCTCTTCAGGCTCGTTCCCATTTGTCTTTGCGGCTGAAAAAGGTGTTTGATCCATTAGAGGAAGGGTTGGATCCTCCCATTTGTGCTTACAAAGCAAGTACGCGCGCCCGCGGGAGGGGGAAGCTTGTGTGACGCAAGCATGTAAAATTTTTTTCGTGAACCTATGACGTGGCAATTTTGAATTGGATGGAGTTTTACACTCTACCCTATTTGAAGTAGTCTCATCAATTAATCGTAAAAGAAATGCGACCCAAAAATAAAATAAAAATGACGAAATATCTATATGGTAAGATCTTATTTCACGTGTTTTTTTTTTTCTCTTAAAAAATAACTGTATTATTTACCAACGTTTAAATACACTTACAATTACAAATACTTGTCGTAAAAATCCATTTACAGTACTCACGTTTTTAACTAATTCGGGTTAGAAGAGCCAGGGTAGCTAGCTCAATTTCTCTTTTATACAGAATATGTTAGGCCTCACTTAAAAGCAATGAACCAAATTGAAGAACGCGGATCGTATTTTTATAAAGAAAAAGCTTAATTCGATGGCGTTACCATTTGTCTTTGGATCAAACGCCACCATATATATATATATTTGTATAAAAAGACGAGAAAAATATAGAATCAAAAGTCTAATATCTGAATCCACCTCCATTGGACTTGATCTTAGCCAAAATGCCGATACACGCATCCTTGAGATTGCCAACTATGTTAGAATATATAGTCGTATACTGTGGATCATATAATACAGAGTAATGATATCCACACAATATATTTCACAATATATATTTTAAAATGAAAATATTTTTATAAAGTGATGTTATTTTTATAAAATGCTTTACTAAACTACTCTTCATTTTAAAACATAATTGTGTGATATGTTGTGAAAAATGATTTGTGTTTATCATTTTTTTTATAATATAATGACAGAGTCATGCCATTAGCTACCGGTTCTACCATCCATGTCATGCTATCACAAATGTAAACAGCTCGTGATCATCAATGTTGGTTTGAATTTAAAGATGAGATAAGACGATTTTAGATGACAGATAAAAATTAAAAATTGAAAAAAAATATTGTTAGAATATTATTTTTTAATATTATTATTGTTTTGAAATTTGAAAAAATTGAATTGAAATTTGAAAATGTTGAATTATTTATTATATTTTATGTGAGAATTCAAAAAAATTATAATAATAAGATAAATGAGATAAAATGAAATACTTTCCAAATTTAAACAACCTAAATATGCATGGGAAGCTACAAAGTCTAATTGAGAGTCATGTCAGTCATACATACATACATACATATATATATATATATATATATATATATTATATGGGTGGCTCTACGGCCACAGGGAGCTGGGAGATACTGTTAGTTATAGGATTATATAGCTACATGCAACCGGCGTGTGCAACCACAGTGTAACTGGTTGATGTCATCTGATAGAAAATTAAAAATAAAAAAATAAAAAGAGAAGCCATTGATTGAAATTCAGAGTTTGATATTTTGCATTTCACATTTGAAAAGCTCGAAAGAAAATCGAGAAGTAGAAGAAAGCTGAAGGAACCTTTCACATTTAAGAAGCCATAACATTTCGCATTTTGCACTAAAAGGAAGAAGCAGAAGAAACATAACATTAGCAGAAAGGAAGAAGAAACATTTTTTGTTGGGCATTTCAAGAAGAAACTTTGCAACCTAGTTCCGTGAGGGCTTTTCGACAAAAAGGGAGAAACCATTTGAGAAGAAAAACACCCAAACCCATTTCGACGGAAAGGAAGAAGATAAACCTGCTCGCGCTTTGCTTTCTTCTCTATACTTCTTGTAGCCAAGAGCACAACAACTAGCTTGGCTTCTGCATAATCTGTGATCTAGAACATATGTGCAATTACCTATTTTTTAGTTGCAAAAACCCGAGGGCCAAGGATGTGAAAAATAATGCTTTTTTTAATGTCTAAATGAAGCGACCAAATGTTTGTTAAAGAGAGATGATTGCACTATGGTCAGAGCTGGAATTCCAACAAATCAGGAATTCCAACAAGCTCGATACACCACTTTGACGAATTCTTTTGCAATAGCTTCAGTGGAACCAGCTCTAAATCTATGAATTTTAGAGGCAATTACATCAATGGGGATTGAGTAAACGAAATGAGGACTTAGGGTTAAGGAGAAGGGATGAACGGAAGGAAGAAGAAAGCTTACAAAAGGAAAAAAAAAAAAAAAAAAACTTAGAATTTGATTACGGAAAGCTTACGGAAAGGAAGTTAAGGAAAAAACTAAGAAAAAAGCTTACGGAATGAAGAAACTTAGAATTTGCTTACGAGAAGGAAACTTAAGGAAAAAATTTAGAAAAAATTTGGAAGCAGGCTTACGGAAGGAAGAACAAAGCAAATTTGCTTTCATCTCCCCCACTGTGCAGAAAATTGAGAACGAAACACACCGTTTTATTTATCTGATGTGGCAATTACATACCGGTTGTACTAGTCGGTTGCATTCAACATTTTTGTTCTACGAAAGGTTTATAAAGTTTGAATAGTGAGTTTAGATGAGATGAGTTGAAATAAAAGTTAAAAGTTAAATAAATTATTGTAATAATATTATTTTTTAATATTATTATTATTTTAAAATTTAAAAAAATTGAATTATTTATTTTATTTTGTCTGAAGATTTAAAAAAATTGTAATGATTAGATGAAATGAATTGAAATTCAGAGGCAATGTAATTTAATATTGTGGAATTTATTATAAATAATAACAAGATATAAATATAAATACTTCATACATTATTTGATTGGAAATAATTTCTAATGTGTTGGATTTATGAATAAGTAACCTCCAAAAAAAATTATTTTATAATTCTCAAACTTTAAGTGGCTGATATTAAATAAATTTCTATTTATTATCAATTTTACTATCACTTCTCAACCTCTTATAGCGTGACATCAAATAATTCATTCACTAATAGAATATAACAAAGTCTTTAGTTATTTAATATCACATAATAAAATAGTAAAAATATGATTATAAAATTAATATAAGATTGCATCAATAGATCACCTAAACTGAGTTTTATATAAGATTGTCAATTTTTTAAGTTACGTATAGATATTGAAATGAGTTAAGTTGAGTTGTGAATAGTAATATTTTGTAAGTTCTATTGAGATAGATTTAACTCTTTTAGATTGAGACGTGTTTAATTTTTTA
Organism: Juglans microcarpa x Juglans regia; assembly: GCF_004785595.1. Lineage (NCBI taxonomy): Eukaryota > Viridiplantae > Streptophyta > Magnoliopsida > Fagales > Juglandaceae > Juglans > Juglans microcarpa x Juglans regia. The sequence continues at coordinate 9,051,733 of NC_054598.1, read as the reverse complement.
GGTTAAAATATATAAAATAAGTTGAGATGAATTAAAATTTTTTATAAAAATTAAAAAAATAATAAATTCTATCAATAATTTATTTAAAATAAGTTAAAATGAGTTCTAAAGCTCTGAAATAGTGGACATGGGCATGATTTGTTTGTTTACACGACAGACCTTGTAGCCTTGTAGGGTCGGACATTGGAACTCAGGCCCAACATTTATACATTAACTAAAAAACTTGCCTTAAATGGGTTTTGCCACCTCACATAGGCTTCACGCCTAATTATACAGCTTCTACACTTGGGCTGAAAGTTATACAATCACTAATATTTTGGCCAACTCTTGAGTGTTGGTAATAGACTAGTCAAATATCAATGTAAATCTAAACTTTAGTTAGATATGAGAAAAAGTTTCTATATTAGACTAATCAATGGTCCAAAACTTAAGACTTGATAAATAGTAAATCTTAAGTCTTCTTCAAACATGGCTAGTTACTATTCACAATAGAAAGTAATATTTAATTATTTCATCACTTCCCTCTCTATTTGAATGGTAAAACATGCATGATATGCACATTATTTCTACTGATTGATAGAGTAGACATATTATTTCTACAAAGCATAAAGATTTAAGAAATATATAAATTGTATTTGCCAAAAAAAATATATATATAATATTATATTATTATTTTAACTTTATAATGGCTAGTCTAATGTGGACTCACCTAGTCAAAAATTGATATTATAGCCAAAAGTTAAGATTCTAGCCCAACTTTAGACTTGGCAATGGCTAGACTATTGCCAATGCTCTCATCCTGGGTGAAACAAAGTCCAAGCAGATTAAGGTTGCGTTTGGTTTTTAAATTTAGTTGAATTTAGTCTAATTTTAAATTGAGTCTAACATCTAATTAGTCAACTCTCAAATTATTAAACTCATCCCAACTCAAAGATTTATTACACGTGTGACTCACAACATTTTTCAACTTAAAATATATTTATACGTGAAATCTACAACCTTTTTCAATTTCTCATAAAAAGTATAAAACTCATCTTAACATTTAAACACACTTTAAATTCAGTTTAGTTGAGCCTCACATAACTCCATTTACTACTCAACTCATTACTATTCATAAATAATTCAATTCAACTCAACTCAACATCTAAACGCAGCCTAAATTTTTGGGTCTTCTATGTTGTACTGGCTGCGCTAGAATGTTGAAATGATCTCATATGATTTGAATTAATATATAAATAATAATATTTTATAAATTTTATTGAGATGTATTTAAATGTAAGTAGGTTGATATACGTACTTAAATGAATGAAATAGATTGAGATGAGTTTAATTATTTTATGAAAATTTAAAAAATAATAGATCCTATCAATAATTTATTTGAGATAGGTTGACGTGAGTCTGAGTTCCAAATGGTCTCTATTTGCCCAATATAGGCTCCCTCTTACAGTTTGGGATTGTTTAGGCTGATCTCAAGACCCTAATGCACTATCTGTACAAAAGTTTTGTTATTTATAAATCTAATGTACCAAGACACAAATTTAGAATAGAATATATACCAATTTTGTTGAAATGATGTGAATGATATATATTCTATACACCAATTTTAGAATAGAATAACTCATTATATATATATATAGATATATATAATTTTTCTCTATACCGCACTCCACTAGTGGGTTATAGATTTTCTCTAAATTCTTTCGGAGGAGAATTTTAGCCCACTTGAGGGTCCCTTAAAACGGTACAACCCCGATCCATATAAATACACAACGAATACTGAAATTAATATTCGCGTGGAAGCCTAATTCATCATCTTCCGCAAAGTGACTTGCAGCAAATGAGAGCAACTACTACCTTTCTCCTATTTATGATATATATCTATCTATCTCCTTTAACTTAAAAATGGTTATAACGTGAACAGTAATAAATAGTGATTACTATTTACATTAAAATGTAATGAACAATAATTACTGTTCATGATAAAAGCAACAGTATTAAACAGTAATTACTGTTCAAAAATCACTGTTCACGTTAAAAGTCCACAGTGATAAATAGTGATTAAAAAAATTAAGATTTGAAACTTTAAATTTCAACCCTTCATCTAGAATCTCCAGAATTGATCCAACAGTAGAGATTAAAACATTAAAAATAAACAAACTTAAAATAGATAATTCAAATTTAAATTCAAATTTAATTTATAAAATACTAATATTTTATCATTAAATAAAAAATAGAGTTTTGTTAAATATTTTTAAGAGAATAAAATCATATAAATAATTAGAATTTTTAATATAATTTAAATCTCATAATATTCTTAATCAACTAATTATTTAGATAAAATAATTTTTTTAGTACACCCTGAGTTATTGAGTAATGTGATTAAAAAAAAAAAAAACTACTTACAACCGATATGGGAACCGGTGCGAAACCGTGTCTATGTGGCAACATTACAAAACGTCGTCATCTGTCCGTTTTGAAATCAAACCCAAATCTCGAATGCAATTCCCTCATTTTTCATTTCATTTTCACAATTAAAATTTCTCTCGCTTGATCTAGTATCTTCTCCCCATTGATTCCCATCGTCTTCCCCCACGAAGCCCTATCGTCTTCACCCAACCACGAACCCTCGAACCCACGAAACCACATCACGGAATCACTTGGTCTTCTGCACCGAACCACGAAACCCTGTTGTCTTCACCGAACCACAAACCATGGAGCCCTGTCGGCTTCACCAAACCACGAACCACGAAGGTCTTTTGCACCGAACCACGAACCCACGAAGCCTCATCATCGAATCACGAACCACGGAGCCCTGTTGTCTTCACCGAACCACGAAGCCCTGTCCTCTTCAAACACCAGATCTGAAATGTGAAGCCATAATCCTAACCCTAACCCTAACCCTATCCCAAAACCCGAAACCCGAAACCCTAACCCTAACCTCAAAAAATTTGGCATAATCATCAATCGGGCCGAGTTTCAAAATCAGGTTAGTTCTCTGATTATTATATTTTTGAGCTCCGATTAAGAACTTCACTTTGAATCCCTGTGACGACTCAGAGAAGAATCGAAAATGTTAGTGGACTGAATTTCTATTTGATGAGCAATGGATTTTGAGGGATGTGTATTGGAATTGTAGAGTTCACCGATAAAAGAAAAATCATTTTCTATTGTCAAACTTTGTATTTGTCCCTTAGATGGAATAATTTGAAAAATCATTGATTTGTCCCCTGAGTTCAGATTAATGATATTTACAAAGTGTTGCGATTATGCTATTGTCAAACTTAGAGCATGAGATTCCTATATATGTAGCATCTAATTTAGTTTACAATACAGGCATACACAGTTGAGCTAGAAGCAGAATTGAACAAGTTAAGAGAAGAGAACGCCCACCTTAAAGAGGCTTTGGTAATAACAAGTGGAATGTTTGATCTTTTAATTAAGATGGCTTTGGTAATAACACGTGGAATGTTTGATCTTTTAATTAAGATGGCTCTGGTAATAACACGTGGAATGTTTGATCTTTTAATTAAGATATTCTCATTCACAAGGAAATTGCTGATATAATTAAAAATCTTGTTTTTATTTCTCTTCCCCAAACAGGCAGATATTGACCGGAAAAGAAAGCAACAGGTAACTATAATACAATTTCTTTTAGTACCATTAGTGCGTATGTGTGTATGTAAATGATCTTATGCTTTTAGAGTAACCCATCCCATATTCTGCATTTTGTGCTGAACCCAGCCCACCTGTTTTGCTTAGTCCTGTCTAGTTTATTTTCAAAAGAATTGTGTTTGGGTCACTTTATAAACTAATGGCCATGCGCTTGAAGTATGCAATATTTTGCAGATGTAGGGCCATTCAATGTGGATTTGTTCTCTACTAGGTAGCTAACATGCCATCTAATTCAATGTGCATCAACTACTTAAATGAACAATTGTAAAATATACTGTACTAACGTGTATAATCGAAAATAATAAATAATAATTAAAAATAATGATTATAAACTTCATAATTTTATACATTAGAGTATCTTATTAATTGTAGAGAACCTTTATTCAACTTAAGGATGGCATGTCTCAGTTTTTCTCCTCTATTCATTATCTTTTTATTATTTGGAATTCGTTAAAAAGAGAAATGTTGTTTTTTGTCCTACATTTATCATCTCTAGTAACACCTATGTCATATCAACTAATATAATTAGAATGATAAAATCTAAGATGGAAAACATTACTCACAAATATAAAGTTATGGGAAAGAAAGAATGAGTTTAATATAAAAGAATATCAAGATTTATAATTTATTTGTGAAAATCTCTAGCAACCATTGTAAATTATGTAAGCAAAAGTTCTCAATTAAACTTTGTAAACGTGGGATTGTTGTGAGATAAGTGTGCATATTTCTTTACATGCATTACCTTTAGGGCTCAACACATAGAAATAAATGGATAAATCAAATACAACATTCAACATTTGTGACATTTGTTATTGTTTATCCTTTTTTTTTTTTTTTTTTTTTTATAAAATTGGATTTAGATAATCTATTTTTCTAGTTTGTATCTCTCACACATTCAAAAGGTACATGAATTTCTGTAAAATGAAAAAAAAGAAAAAAGAAGAAAGAAAAATACACTAATTTATTATTATTATTATTTCTAAGCATCACTTTTAATGTCAGAATTTCTTTAGCCCACCTGTTTAGATTTCAAATCTGCTTTGCCCAGTTGAGTCTTGGAGCAAATACAATTTTTTTTTTTTAATATCTGATTTTTTTTTGGTTGCTTTTTCTTTTCAATTAGACTTGCTTAATTGTTAGTCACCGAGTGCTTATCAAAACAGATCATCTGTATTCATCAAAGGATAGCACCTGCCTCTTTCTCTTCTTTTTCCTTGACGTAGCTTACCAATTTTAAATGCGCATGGTTTCACTAATACAAGGGATCCATGGCTTGGTTTTTCAGAATCACGCATGACATCATCCCAATCATCGAATGTAGTTAATGATGATGTCATAGAATCACCAACTTGTTAGTGTGTTTTGAAAACACTACTAAAGACGTCCTACACTAAAAAAAATCCTGAAAGGAGATTCTTTGCTGCCCAAAATCTAATACGGTAAATAAACTTTATATTTGTCAGATTTGCATATCGATTTGTTGGTTGTGGGGTGTACAGGGGTCCATGTTAATTGGAAGTTTGTACTGTGTGCAGGGAGATGCGATGTGTGAATTCTTTGTATGAGCGGATATATTTCAGTTGATAAAGGAGAACATTTTATCAAGAGAGAATAAGGCTCGGAAGATGTTGGATGATGTATTAAAGCGCAAGTATGCCGTTCGCAAAGGGAAATATAAAGTGAGAGAGATGGCTAAGAATCTAAAAAAGGAAAAGCGAAAGTTATTGTGTTTGTATTGGGTTGTCACCTTTGTAATAATGTTTGCTTGGTTCGGATAATTTTCATGTAAAAAGTCCTTTTGTTGGATATATTTTTTTTTTTTTCTGTTTTGCTATTGTGAAAAAAACAGACTTTGCTTTGAAACTTGTTTTGTAAATCATTTGTGAAACTTGTAAAAAATTGGGACGTTGCTTATATGCTTTGTAATTTGTGCTGTACTGCTTTTATGAACTGGGAATTTTGGTGGAAACCTTATTATACTACACATATTGCTTTTATGAATTGAATGCATGAGCTTGTCCCTACTCTTTTATATAACGACAAGTTTCTGAGAATATCTATTAGGTTCAGACAACCAACATGTTAAGGAGGACCAAAGTCATCTAGAGAAAATCAAAGGATATCCACAATGAAATGTGAAAAAAAAAAAAAAAAAACTATCTTCCAGTTCCAAGCATATTTAAATCAACAAACTTAGCTGAAACGTTGGATGATGTTAATAGTTATTATGGAGGATGTACCAGCTGTAGTCCAGTCTATTGTATTTGTGGATTACATTCCATAATTTCAAATGAAATGTTATCTTTTGTCAAAAAGGGAAAAAATAAAAAGCACGGAAAATGGGAGTTAACTAAGGTCTGCATTTCAACAACTTTTAAGGCATTAGAACAAGTGGAACAACCTTAGACCACTTGTTAGAACCAAATTCAAGAGACCCGAAATAGCCTCCTGTAGACCACGTACAGCAAATCAAACACAAATGACTAACTGCAAGGAAACCATTGGTTTAACAAGGCATCATTTGTGTCCCACCCATCTCACACCATGTCAATCCAATTCTTCAATTATACCCAGTGGGATTCCATCAAGAGAATGGATATTTTACTAATAGTGAGAAAAATTTTAACTTGTATTCAAACTCGTGTCCTGAACTTTCTGGAAATAAAATAAAAAAACATATAAGAATGATATCAATATTTAAACCACAAGGTGCATGTCCTGGAGTAATTTACCATGTAAAGTCCCACGTAAAATCAAACACAAAAGTAACAATGCACAAGTTATATACATAGCCATATTTCTTGAAAGTGCTCAAAACAGCTTTGATATAGCAGAATACAAGTTATACACATAGCCATGACTCCCAATCTTCTTGCTACTTTTGCTCATCAAGTACTCAAAACTACTTCCATTCTGCAGGCCTACAATTCTGTCAATACAATCAATAAAATCTCTGGGATGTTCACAAAAGGCTCCTGGATGCATACAATTTGGACATAACGTTGTTATATTCAATATCATTTCAAATATTAGGTTTTGCAGTACACAAAAAGGGGCAACTCATAGTTTTAGCTAGAGTACTATTCTACTCAAAAGGCTCAAAAAAGATATCGCTCTTAATAACAAAGAATTTAACAACTCAGGCTACAAGTATATTATTCAATTTGAAAACAAACATGGAATTTTTAGCTTCCCAAGGTTTCATTTGTCGGCATTGATTAATACACAATTTTCACAGCTATAGAATCGCCAGCTATCACCATTCATCATACCAGCAAATGCTTATTGGTACTAAAAGAGTGTGTTCACCATTATAATTCCCATATCACGGGTATGGTGCTCAGTGATTGTTGCTATCACAAATCTCCACGGTATCTAACTAAGTACAGACAATTAGATTTACATATGAAAACCATCCTCATAGGTATGATCCTTGGTAATTGTTTCCATGCGATATCTCTCCATCAGAAAAAGCAACTTCTTAGGAAAGCAAAAGAGGAAACCATACACGTACATAGAGATAAAACTGGTGAAAACGTACTGACAGAACATCCATACAATGGAAAACATGGCCCGGTGTAAGTTCCCATCCCCTCTCACAATCAAAAATAGAAGATGGACAATGGTGGCAGCAGAAATCATATTACTCAGATCAGCCAAAACAATCTAGAAGGCATGTCAATAATGTAAATAAAAGATTCAGGGCAAAGGTTATTCTTATCTTTTAAGAATACACCTAGGCATAATCAGTGTACCATCAATACCCAAAAGTACACAAACACTATTTCTAAATTTAAAACAAAAAAGAACCATCAATTAAAAAAGAAAACGAAAAAATGAAAGAAAGAATCCATCAATGGTCCAAAGTACTCATTTCCATGCAACCTTTCATATTCGAACAAACTAAAATGCGCCCAAACCGACATAGATTGACATAAAGGAAAAAGAAGAATAAGAATAATATTATCTGATACATACCCACGATAATCATATCATTGTCATGGTTGTGATCTATCAAACCTAAATTGCATCTATAAAAAATATTAATTTGATTTAATGTGTTGTCGACTAATATCATTAAAATATCGTTATAGTTTGGATCCACTTACGTTTTCTTAACTTTGAAGTACTATTTCTCGAGGTTGGGTTTCACTAAACTCAACAACCGGTATGCTTTCTGGAATAGCCTGATGATATAAAAAATACAGCAATAAGTCATAACTCAAATATAAATATATACTTATTATATTACCTGCAGGTGTCTAACATTGGAGACGTCCAAATCGGAAGGGTCAAATAGCCTCCTGCAAATGTCCGCGACTGGTGTATCTTCCCCATCTCGCTAATAAAATAGTAATGTATTTGTCAGATAACATTTATATGAAAATTTAAATAAACAAGGTTATTTTACAAATCTGAACCTGTTTGCATCTTCCCTTTCCCTGCGATTTTTTCGTCTTCTCCTTAACTTTTCGCAGGTCTCTCTCCATCCTGGATGCTCTCTTTAGAGATGGGGGTCTGCCTTTTCTTCGCACTACACATGGACTAAGTACTTTTGTTGAACTACCAATTGTAGTTGTGTCATTTGTCGTGGCATCAACATTTAAACACTTTTCAGTCATCGATGGAGGTTTTTAGTTCGCTTCATATAACTCAATCATTGCATTTAACTTAGTCGTTGCATCCTTAGTATGCTTTTTCGAACTCGCCGCACAAGTTATCATCTTATAACGGATATTCAACAGACTTGAATATTTATTAGCATCTTCCCGTTGATCCCCTGCGTCAAAGCTGCTGTGGATTAATGTATATCTTCTTTTGATATCCTTCCTCCATCGATTCAAAATGTACCTATCTAGTATTGTCTTAATCCCGTTACATTTGAAGACGGCGAAGATGTGCCGGCACACTATCCCCCTCATTTCAAATAAACCACAAGAACACTTGGCTACTGCATCGTCCTCATTAAAATCCACTGAATGTGTAACCAACTTAGTGAAATCTTCGACACGAACTTCATCCTCTACCAGATAGATCTTGACTGTAGCATCCGCCTTAAGTAAAACTGGGTCCAAGTCGATAATGCTAGTAAGTTGGTGTTGAACTTCCCTGAATTTAGCATTTGTGTACAAATCTTGATATCTCTTTTTAATTGGAGATCTAGAGATGCAAGGAATTGTGACGTTAAATGATTGGAAGTCCATGCAATTTTCATTCTCAATCTTCTTTTTTAAGGCATTATCATATTGATCGACAAAATCTTTCAAATTTGTCTTAGCATGAACATAGCCATCAAAGAAGGCATTTATGCTTTCACTTCGCTACGTTGTACTCATTCCAGCCCAAAAAATATTTTTCAAGAAGGCCGGTACCCAATGCTCACGCTCAGTGTATAAACTTTGCAACCAGACATTCTCATGTAAGTTGTACGTGCTAATCACCTCATCCCAACATTTTTCAAACTCTTCCGACGTTTGTGTGTCATACACACATTTTATCAGTGCAGTTTTCATTCCAGTTTTGTAAGAACCATAACAACCAAGCTTTTCAGGGACTTTCTTAAGGATATGCCACAAGCAAAATTTATGTCGGCTTTCAGGGAAAACAATTGCAATTGCATTTTTCATGGCTCTGTCTTGGTCAGTGATAATAGCCTTCGGTGCTATACCATCCATACACTGCAACCAAGTTTGGAATAACCACACGAAGGTTTCAGTATCCTCAGAGGAAATCAAGCCAGCTCCCAACAAAATTGACTGCCCATGGTGGTTTACACCAACAAATGGCGCAAAGGGCATCCCATATCAGTTCGTCAAGTATGTGGTGTCAAAGGTTACGACATCCCTGAAATATTGGTGGGCTGCTCTACTACGGGGGTCCGCCCAAAAAATATTTTTTAACCTCCCGTCATCATTCAATTCCATTAGTGCAAAGAACCCCAGATTTTTGTACTGCATCCGTAAAAAGTAGTCTCGAAACGTTCCAGCATCACTTGCGCCCAATCGTAGATGTCGTGCCTTGTCGATGTAGTTACGACAATCATTTTTCAAAAACGGAAGGTTCTCAAAACCTCCCACGCCAACAACAAGAGACCCAAAACTCTTATTCATTCGGATGCCGGCCAAATCATTCGTATCTAGAACCCTTTTAACAGATTCACTCATTTCTTTATTACATCGAAAGAAGCGAGATTTCTTTGGACTGAGCCCGTGGTTGTGGATATTGTGAACTGTAGTCAGCCAAAACTTTCCATCAACAACTTTTAAGGCATTAATTTTTGCAACATTTATAGTCCTATTCTGGGCCTTCCCTCCACGGGCACAGGTAAGGGTAACATATCTAACAGTTTGATCCTCTCCCCTCTCACTCCTTTTTGTCATCACCCCAAACCCGCGTTTCTTACCATATTCCTTATAATAACTCATTAAATCTTCTAAGGAATTAAATTCCATCCCCGAAACTGGCTTATCATCACCATCCATTTGCACTTTCTTAGATGTTTCGGCACTACCACACTCAATTTCTTGTACATCTGGTCTATCAGGATGAATTTCTTCAACTCTAGAAGATGTAGCTGCCGATTCAGTTTCCCCAACTGAGGGTCTATTATCCTTCGTACCCAGAAATCTGCTTGTAACGGAGGTATTGCTGAGAGATAACTGGCCTTCCATGCCATGTTGAAATGGGTAAATAGCATTCTGGCAAAAAGAAAAAAAAAAAAGAAGAAGCAATTAAACTCTTCAAAATAACCAACTGCAATTAAACTCTTCAAAAAAACCAACTTATTAAAATTAAACGGAAAACATGACATCACCACCTGTACATTACTTGGATATTGGTTGACAGCGGGAAATGGGAGAAAACCTGGTGACCACGCAGGCACTAGTCTATAGTAACCGTGCATTGGGATATTTGGAGAAGTTGATGGTATTAACTGAAATGTTATTGGATAAATTATTGATGTGTTTAGAAAATAAAATTCAACAAATCTCGAATATAATGTTATTGATATATTGCAAATAAAATAACATACAGTGGATGAGGGATTGAGCTACATGGTCTTAGGGTAGATGGATGTTCTTTTCCTTTTTCCATGTTGAGAGGGAGACAAATGCATCTTGTCAATAACAATATTGTATAACTCAAACCACATTAAAATCTATGAACTAGTGCAATGGATCTCATTTCAAATAAATGTTTAATATTTATTTCATTCATGAGCATGTGGCGATGCAAATATGGTTGTTGAAAAGCCTTGTTAATTTCACATAAAAGTTAAGCCTCATCTCAAGATACTTCATACATTAAAATATATATCTCAATCTATTTATATTCAAACACATCTAAATAAGAACTATAAATATTTCTATTAACCTCCATTAACCTCCCAGCTCAGCCGTAATTTAATTACTCATCAGAGTCTACTACTTTTAAGTTTGCTATTTTTTATTGCTTGGGAATGATTGGTCAATCGAATCTGCGTAGGTAAATAAAATATAATAATAACAAAGGAAATATGGGTCTCAAAAGGAACCCCCCACAAACGGCGCAGTGATGATACCACTACACTCAGAAAATGCACAAGAAGATGACAAAGGAGCTGATAAAATGATTTTGCTGCAGCGATGAATTCAACCCACCAAGATTCTCAGTTGCTTATTCTATTTTCTAGAGGTTTTGCTTGCTTAAACTCCACTTGCATTCAAATGATTAATTAATGAAACAAAATTCTTAGTGTTACTAAATGACATATATACAAATATCTAGATCTCTTATATTTGGAAGACTAGGATCATGTGTCAAAGGTAATTGACTTGTCTTTTTCTCACCAGTAATACCGCTAGCTCCTTGTGAAAATAAATGATGTATAAGCCAATGGAAATTGAATAATTCTCTTGTTTCTCTTGAAAAGAAATACAAGTTTCTCAATAGTATTGCAGATATATTGCATGCTACATTTCTTTTCTGACATCGCTACATAAGATGCAGATCAAGCTGAATTGATTTCTGAAACATGGTGCGTGCAGTATGTAACTATATATGATCACGTTAGCATTGCGTCTATGTTTAGATGTTACTAACTGACATATATACAAATATCTAGATCTCTTATATTTAGATATTTGTATATATGTCATTTCTTTTCTGACATAAAAGTTATATCTCATTTCAAATAAATGTTTAATATTTATTTCGTTCATGAGCATTTGGCGATGCAAATATGGTTGCTGAAAAGCCTTGTTAATTTCACATAAAAGTTAACAATGCTAACGTGATCGTATATAGTTACATACTGCACGCACCATGTTTTTGCTACAGCCATGAATTCAACCCACCAAGATTCTCAGTTGCTTGTTCTATTTTCTAGAGGTTTTGCTTGCTTAAACTCCCCTTGCATTCAAATCATTAATTTATGAAATAGAGAAGACTGCTTTGAAAAGCAATATCCGAAACTCCAACAGAAAGCATAAGGCTTGTTTAAAGTAAAAAACAAGTTAATGATAAATTAGAAAGCAGACTTGTTTACTAGATAATATATAATAAATTAGAAGTAAATTACAAGTTAATGCATGGAGAAATACCATAGCAACGGAAGATCATGATAATATTACTGTAATCATGATGAGGTATAGCTAGCTGGTCCTAATGGCCGACTGATACCATGATAAAGATATAAAAACAAAGTTGCACTACACCTATTTGATAAAACACCATAGAGAAGAATTTCGACCGAGTAGAATTCATTTCATACATTGTATTTCCTTGATACAATATGACCAACACAGTGCAGTAAAATGTTCTCCTTCATTTAGTCTATATTCCAATGGACACAATAGATTTCATACCTTCTATTTCCTTGATACGATATGACTGTCAAAGTGAAGAACTATTGAAGTCCAAGCATCTTGTCAAAAAGTGGCGTTCTAAATGGCCATTTTAACAGCAGCCAAAACCAATGTTGTAGCCGTCTGTTAGATTCAATGTTTGCCACTATCAACTACGAATTGCCAAAGAAGAGAATGTGTCAAAGAACAACTAAAAATCAAGTCCAAAAGAAGTTCAAGAAATACTAGAAGAATCGTGGCTGGAAGAACCTGTTTGCGACTACTCAGATCTGGAAAGGCCAACCCATGTTGACGGCGGCTCAGATCTGGAATGTGTGACAAATGGCGACGACAACAACCGGTTTGGTCCACGACGGCGACCACATACGTTTCTTGGTGGTTCAGAGAAGATTGGAAGTTTAGGGCCGAGTGAGAGTGTTTTCTTCTTTTTCCTTTTTTGCTTTTGCTTTCCCGCCATTTCTTCTACTGCATATTTCACTCGCTCGTCCTTTTAAAAAAAAAAATTAAATTAGCTGCTGACGTGGCACTGCCACGTCAGCCGGTTGCACGTCGGCTGATGTGGCAGTGCCACGTCATTAAATCTTCTAAGGAATTAAACTTCATCCCCGAAACTGGCTCATCATCACCATCCATTTGCACTTTCTATGATGTTCCAGCACTACCACACTCGATTTCTTCTGCATCTGGTCTATCAGGATGAATTTCTTCAACTATGGAAAATGTAGCTGGCGATTCAGTTTCCCTAATTGAGGGTGTATTATCCTCCGTATCCAGAAATCTGCTTGTAACGGAGGTATTGCTGAGAGACAACTGGCCTTCCATGCCATGTTGAAATGTGTAACTAGCATTCTGGCAAAAAGGAAAAAAAAATGCAATTCAACTCTTCAAAAAAACCAACTTATTAAAATTAAACGGAAAACATGACATCACCACCTGTACATTGCTTGGATATTGGTTGACAGCGGGAAATGGGAGAAAACCCGGTGACCACGCAGGCACTGGTCCATAGTAACCGTGCATTGGGATGTTTGGAGAAGTTGATAGTATGTCCTGAAATGTTATTGGATAAATTATTGATGTGTTGAGAAAATAAATATCAACTTATCTCCAATCTAATGTTATTGATATATTAAATAAAATAACATACTGCGGATGGGGGTCCATAATAACCGTGCATTGGGATGTTTGGAGAAGTTGATGGTATATCCTGAAATGTGTTTGGATAAATTATTTATGTGTTAAGAAAATAAATATCAACTAATCTCGAATATAATTTTATTGATATATTGCAAATAAAATAACATATCGCGGACAGAGGGTTTGAGCTAGATGGTCTTAACGTAGATGGATGTTCTTTTCCTTTTTCCATGCTGTGAGGGAGACAAATGCATCTTGTCAATAGCAATATTGTATAACTCCAACCACACTAAAATCTATGAACTGGTACAATAGATCTCATTTCAAATAAAATGTTTTATATTTATTTCATTCATGAGCATGTGGCGATGCAAAGTTTAATATCTATATACTTCATATGATGATTCTAGATTGAAAATGTTGACGTTTTTATGCTCTTTTCAAGTTCTTTTTAGTTTGGGTTTTTATTTTCCTTTTCCTTCTTTTATTTCCTTTTTGAAAATTGCTTATTATAAAATTATCATATTTACTCTCCTATTCTTTGAAAATGAAAATAATTTTATCAAATTGGTGTAGTTAAGTATTTTTCCTACCAAGACATACCCACGGTCAAATCTTAATGTGACCTGTATTTTCAAGTTAGTGAAATGTGACATAAGCTATAAAATGCACAAAAATAAGGAAATCTTGCTATCTACACTATAAAGTTTTTCATGCTCTATACATTTACATGCCAATTGTTTGCTAAGAATCTGTTAAAAAGAAAAGAACACAAACTGTAAAGATTGTATTTATTATCCTCTCCTATACCTGTTATCTTAATAACCGAAATACCTTTTCTGGGAAATAAAACACTTTTCTGCTGTTGCATGTAGTGATTATAGGAGTTTATTGCTGATTAAAATTTTGCACCAGCCCAATTTGTAGGATATCTATGCTGATGGCAGATATAAGAAGCATAACTAGTACAATCGTATCATGATGATCCGTAATCATTTGAAATTAGACCTCACAATTCAATCACCCAAGATAAACCAGAGAATCACCATTCAACAGATTGAGAAATGGTATTTCTCAAGTGAATATGCACATTATTGACTTTTAGAGAAAGGGCATCCACATAACCATGAGTTATAATTATAAGGTTCAATAAGAAATATGATGTTATTTAATCACAAGGAAAGAACTTCAACCCAGTAGAACAATGTCTCTGCCCATAAATGAAAAGATAACAATGCCATGACATGGTAGAATGAGTTGCATTGTTAACTTTGAGGTAGTAAGTATGGTTGTTGAAAAGACCAGAATAATGGAGGACTCCAGGAAACTTAAGAAGGAGTATTAAATGGAATGAAAATATAGAGAGATTCTCAGTATCTTGCTGGATTTCTCTTGTTTCTCATTATTTTCTGAAAAATCCTACATTTACAGATAAAGAACAAAACAAGAGAAATAACAGAAAATCAAATCTAAAACAAGAGAAACAAATAGCAAAACAAGAGAAACAACAGAAAATCAAATCTAAAACAAGAGAAAATCAAATCTAAAACAAGAGAAAATCAAATCTAAAGCAAGAGAAACAAATATTTTGTCGTTATGCAGTGGAAGAAGCAGACGGCGAAATCAAGAGCAGGCCCACGTCGACGCCGGCTTAGATTCGGAATATTTGACGGATGGCGACCGTAACAACCGGTTCTTCAGTCCACGGCAGCGACGACGACAGATGGAATCCTTTCGAGGGTCTCTGGGGGTTCAGCTCGAGCAAGGAGCTTCAGGCTTCTTTTGTTTCATTTTCCTCCCTTTCTGCCATTTCATTCGTTTTCCTCCCTCCCCCAGCCCACTTTTTTTTTTTAATTAAATAAATATCAGCTGAGCTGACATGCCACATCAGCCGGTTCCGCGCCAGTTTTGCCGGGGGTTGTATATAGTAGTATTGAAAGAAAAATGATTAAATTTGACGAATCCAATATAATTTAAATAATTATATTTTTGATTTTAGAAAATTAGAAGGCTGAACGCCTGATAACACGAGGAAACTGCTGGACACTCCAATTCAGCCTCCACCGGTGGTACCACCGCACCAGCCAGCAGCAATGGATAAAATGCCCAACTCTTGACTCTTCACCGGCTCTCTCATTCCCCCTCTCTCTGAACGAATTCAATCCAAAATCTGCAACCAAACAATTTAAAAACTCATGCCGATCGCCTCCGTTTCAATCATCCGCCACCGAGCCATGGCCTCCCTCCCGACCTTCAACAACCTCCTCATCCGGCGCTTCTCATCAGTCCGATGCCTCTCGGTCTCCGCCAAACAACAAAACCCTAGCAATGTCTCCAAGAGACCCCAGCCGGACAAGAACCTCCTCAGAGCCAAGCAGAACTTCAGAGACTACTCCTCCTCTCTGGCCCCAGTCCTCTCCCCCCGAGACCCGCCTCCTCTCTCTGAATCCCAAGCCATCGGCACCGTCGCCGCCGCCCAGGCCAACTTCATGCGCGTAATCGTCCAATCGCTCCCATCCTCCGAGCCCTCTAGAAACGTTATCGAGGGCTCGGAATCTTCTGGAATCGGAGTTGAGCTGCTGTGTGTGGTGAAGGCAGTGTTGAAGAAGATAAAAAGGAGGGTTTTGGTTGGAGATAAGGTGTTGGTGGGGTCCATCGATTGGGTGGACCGGCGGGGTATGATCGAGAACGTCTTCCAGCGGAGTTCGGAGATTCTGGACCCCCCTGTGGCGAACGTGGACCATTTGCTGGTGCTCTTCTCGTTGGAGCAGCCGAGGCCCGAGGCTTTCACGCTCACGAGGTTCCTGGTGGAGGCCGAGTCGACCGGGATTCCGCTCACTCTTGCACTGAATAAGTCCGAGCTTGTGGATGAAGAGGTTTGAGTTCTTTTAAATGTGTTTGTTTGGATGTGAAATGTTGTTATTCGAAGCATATTTTAGATGCTGAAGCTTCCTTTGATTCTTTTAGTCAATTAAAATGACAGTTGCATTTTGCTCTTTTCTATTGGTTATGAATGAAACTGAGGCATTAGATACTTGCTCATGGGAAATATGCATCACTGGAACTAGATTGTCATTGACACAAACTAGGGTATATTAACATCGAACATCGAATCTCAAACTCAGACGAAGAATTACTCTACATAATGCGATCGATGATTCGCTGTGGCTTATGCTATTAGTCTGTACTGCATGACAATAGTTTTGCTAGCCTTAGTCTTGTGCAAAGTGACAAATTTAGTGCTGCCATTGACAGTCAGTATAAACTTCGGTTGCTAGGGTGATGAAATTTCCAACATATAGATCTCTAAAAGATTGAAAAAAAACCATTATATTGCGGATCAAAGTCAACTGATATATATCCAAACAACTGTTAGCTTTTCTTTCCCAGCTATTCACTCTGAAGTTTGTTAGCTTTTGATGGCATATGCAGACACTGGTTGGATGGAGGAACAGGCTACGGAGTTGGGGCTATGAACCAGTATTTTGCAGTGTTGAGTCGACATGTGGATTAGATACTCTTGCATCTTTTATGCAAGATCAAACAACTGTAATTGTGGGTCCAAGTGGAGTTGGGAAGTCTAGCCTGATTAATGCCCTGAGAAGCAACCATCATGCTTCTGATGCAGCAGAAGAGGATAATTGGTTTGATCCTGTGAGTTTGATGTCTCTCTACTTCACGTCTTGATTTTCTAAACATCTTTTGCCTATGCTTGCTCATAAGATGGTACATGTTCCCCCATAAGTTCACGCACTTCTTTCAGATTCTCGGCAGCAAATGGTTTGAGGAACAGCGTGTTGGGGAAGTTTCAACAAGAAGCGGTAGAGGGAAGCATACCACTCGCCATGTTTCTCTGCTTCCATTATCAGGAGGGGGTTATCTTGCTGATACTCCTGGGTTTAACCAGCCTAGTTTGATGAAAGTAACAAAACAATCTCTTGCACAAGCGTTCCCTGAGGTTTGTGCTGTTTGCTAGACACTATGGCCTTCGTTTGATTTATTGACACAGGATCCTTCAAATCTTCTTAATCAAATGCCGAACCTCATCTGAAATTTGTCTGTTTCAAACAATGGCTTCTCTTTAACTTCCGTCTTCAGATCCGGAAAATGCTTAGTGATAATGAGCCTGTGAAATGTTCATTCAATGATTGCTTGCATCTCGGGGAACCAGGGTGCGTTGTGAAAGGGGATTGGGAAAGATACTCGTACTATTTTCAACTTCTTGATGAAATCAGAATCAGGGAGGAGTTTCAGCTCAGGACGTTTGGAACCAAAAGAGAAGGTGATGTGAGGTATGTTAAAGTTATGTATGGAATGTGTTTAGTCAAGCATTTATCATATCATAGTGCCTGTTTAACTATTTGTGGTGCACAAATCACTTCCGGAGCATTTTTTAGTGGTCATTGTGACAGAAATAAGTTTTCATCGTGATTATTGGCATTTTATTTGACCATAAAATTTTTATAATTTTCTGTTTTTTTTTTTTTTTTTTTTGTACTCAAGTAGTTAAATTAGAATATCTATCTATATGGTATGAACTATAAAGTCTTAACCCTGGGTTCTGGGTCATGTAACTTATATGCGTTCTCTCATGTAACTTCCTCTATACTTGTATAGAACGCTTGGACTCTTATTTTCATCTTGTTAGCATGCTTTCCATATTTCCCATCAAGATTTTAGAGTCTCATTAGCGATTCCAAATGAGTCAATTCTTTGCAGGTACAAGGTGGGATATATGGGTGTTCAGCAAGCAGAACCGCGGTTGGAGCCTAAGAAGCATAGGAGAAAATCTCGTAAGAGCATCAACCAATCAATACTAGATGAGTTGGATGAGCTGGACGACGACGACGGCTTAGAAGTAGAAAATGATCCTATCTTAAGGGCAATGAGAAATGAAAACCAGTAGAAAGTTGTGTACCTCCTACCATGAAATGTAAATATCAAGTTTCCTAACCCTCCTTGTTTGAGAGGTTAAACTCCAGTCACCAGTACAGATTACAGTGAGGCTAATTAGATTTCTCTTTCTGTTTTGCTGGAGTCAAAATGCTCATTTGATGGCTGATAATCAGATCTGACTAGAGAACTAATCCGCTAATTACTTGTCAAAAAAAAAAAAAAAAACTAATCAGCTAATGCCAATGTTCACTTTTTGCATGCTTAGGCTCCAATTCAGAGGTCGTATCCGTATTGCTGCATTGTATATGCTAGGGCTATGCAGATGACCCATAAAACAGGATGACACCCGCTTAATGTGACCCGACCCGAACCGACATATACCGGGTTGTTATGTGATCGAGTTGGAGACCTGACTATCAATGGGTTTTTTATATTGCTCTCAACCTGCCCGAATATAAATATCAACTTATCTTCAGGCTTCAATTTTCAATTTCTCAGACTCAAGCTCTAGTTGCCACTGCTTCTTTCTCAGCCTCTTAAGTTGTGGGTTGTGTCTTTCGGACAAGCACTGGCCGAGATCTAAGATGGAGTGTGATCAGAGAGATGGGGTCGCGGTGGACTTTTCTCCTTGCAGCAACAAAGCGCTGAAATGGGTTCTCGTATTTTTCCTTTCTCTCTCTCTCTCTCCCCCAAAAAATTTCTTTTCATTTTCTCTTTTATTTTTCTCTTGTCGGTAAAGTAAGAAGAAGACGCTCAATGTTTGAGTTGCTTGTGCTTACACCCCCATGTCCAATTGGAAAGACTTTCGCTACTTTCTTAGACTTAGATTTACAAGGTATCAATTTCATGTGATTTTCATATTAAACATACAAAGATTGGAATGAAATGTAAACCATAAAGGACCATCATTCGAAAAAATTTCAAGGAAACTCTGGGATGGATTCCACTTTCATCAGGTGAGAGGGTTTATTAATTTTAGCTATTTGAACTAAAATATTTCATTCCAAATACCTTTTATTGACCTTTTACCCTTATTTTTTTCTTTCTTTAGTGAAGCCATCGCTGCTTGCATCGTGTTCATAAAGAAGATTGCCGACGAGGAGAACTGCAACTCTTCTACAAAGCTGAACTTCGCATTTTTTGTTTTTTGGAATATTTTCTTGCGATTGAGGTTCTGAGCTTGATAATTTGGTATTATGATTAGATCTGAGATATAGATGATAGAAATATTTTGTAAATCAATGTGGATGTACAGAATGTATATATATATATATATATATATTTTTTTTTTTGCCCGCTTTGGTGAAGGTCGGGTTGCACGGGCTCGACCCAATTTTGGTTTGTTTGGGTCAGTTCGGTTTGGGTTGGCGCCTTGGATGGTCCCGTTCGGGTCAGATTAGGTGCAAACCCGGTTGTCTGAGGTTGGGTTGCAGGCCTAGTATATGCAACCTTCAAAGCCGTTTATGATTTGGCTGGACCATTCTTAAACCTGCCAGCAATGGACAAGCTTTTTTCTTTGTTCGCAAAAGTTCCGGAGACTTAATCCAAGAAAGGGTGTTGATGCTAGAGAAGATATCTTTGGTGCTTATAGAATTTTAATCTGTACGTGTTTATTTGGGGTATATAGAATGAAGAATTGCTATAGCAGTTGGACTTAGGCAAGGGCAAATTACACTTACCGATAAGTGAATGTTGCTGTCTGACTGAGGTACTGTGAAGGGAGTACGTTGTCCCCATGGTGCCGTGTGTAAGTTATAACCGTGTGAGGTTGTCTCTCTAGTTAAGGCTTGTGCAAGTCTGATGTATCCTATTTCGATAGGATTGTCTGGTTCACTACATTGTAAACTACTCTGATTTTTTATTGATATCTGCATCTTAACCCCACCAACCCCCCCCCCCCCCCCCCCCAAAAAAAAAAAAACAAAAAAAAGGCTCTAATGCATTAGCGCACCATAGGTCCATAGAGCGCGCGCGCGCATATTTTACTAATTTATGGCACTTCCTCAACCCTCACCTAGTCACTTTATAAGGTTCTGTTGTGCTCTGTGGACTTACCCTGTACACATTTTTTATTTTTCAGTGAGCATCATAGTCATGCATTACGTTAGGCAAAATCCATGAAGCAGAAATAAACCAACAAGATCGAATGTAGACAACATTACCAATTTTACTTCAGAAAATTTATTAGATGTGAATATGTTTTGTAATTCACCTGAACACGTTAGGAACCAAATGCAACTGTTTCCCCAGATGAAATAGAAAAAAGAAAACGTTTTGCAATCTTAATCGACCACATGAAAAAACACATCCATTGCTTGCGAAGTCGCGAGTACGAGAAAAAATGAGTCTCTTGAGGAGTAAATGGTAACCCCACCAGCGAGAGCCACAAAGGGGCCAGAGTCTCAAAAGCTAGGTGTTCACACGCCTATCACCAGTGTCATGCTTCTAAAGCACATGGTCAATCCTAGGGCCAAGAACTTGCCATATGGCATCCGAACGCAATGGCCCATCCCATGCTTTCGACATATAAACTTACGACACACATTAAACATCTGTAACTAACGGGCAGAAAACAAAAATCCAGCTGCAAGAAAAGAGATCAAAGCAAAGCTATCTAACTCAATTGTCAACAAAATTGCTAGAAGAGCACCTAAAACTGATGGCTACATTTCAGTCCCGGGGCATAATATCTCTAAAACATTGGACATGTGACACAAGTAGTTTTGGGACAAAAACTTGGAACATATCTCATGATGGAATCCAGGAAGCCATTATTTACCACCATAATTGTCAATTTCATAAATCTACACGTACCAATTTTTTCCCGACTTGTAAGCATACGTATTGTTTGGACAAGAACTGTCGGCTACTTGGACGGAGACCTTATCTGAAATTTATCTAGCCTCTATATCAACTGCAACCTCAATCACATCCAAACTGAAAATTGGTAGATTAACATAAAACTTATGAACATAAATAAAACCAACAGAATCCCATTCAATACCCTCAACCCCTAATCATATTCAACCACCATGGCGCAATCATAGCTTGACTATTTGCCGAAATATATTGCATTAAGCAAATTAAAAAAATCTCTCTATGTGCTAAGAGTAAGGCAAAGCCACATATACAGTCTCTTTCACACAGAAAATTAAGAAAGATTTTTTTTTTCTAACCATAGTCTAGAGGTTCAGATTTTAGGGCAATCAAGTGCACTGAATTGTCTATTTCGGAAAAGATTTTTTTATTTTTTTTTTCAGAAGGCATTGTTTCAATCCAAAGAAATGCCTATACTGAGATCAACATAAATAACCTACCATTTGGCGGGTTTCTTCTTGGAACTAATTGCCTGCTGCGGCTTCGGATGCTTCTCGGACTCGCTTGATTCCAACCTTGAGCGGGTGGCGATTGAAGAGGGGCCAATTGGGGGCCGTCAACAATGTGGTCAGAACCACACCACCAGCATATATTAGAACCATCATCTGAAACGATCCATATATATAGCCCGTAGAGAACGATATCACAGCGAATGCCAACAGAATTGTCTGCATCAGCTTCTCCGCCAATTTCTGTCCTTGCCAATCCATCTAAAAATCATATAGAGGGGGGGGATCACTTGTTATAAGTATGAACCCTAGAATCTGATAAACCTAATTGATAAAAAGAAAGAAAATTTAAGGACAGAGAGGGTTACGAAGTATAAGTAAACCCTAGGTAATATCCATTACAATTTAGAACCTCAGATCACTCCAATATAAGATGAGAATCGGGCGAGTATGGAATTCGCGACCCTGGAATTAAGAACAAGAACCAAAGTTTACACCGGGAGGAGACAGTAGCTTAGCGGAAAATGCGATGAGTATAATTGTCAATCCGAAAACATGAAATAACAAAATATGCTAAGTGTTGTCAAAGCTGGACAACCAATCGATCGAGCAACAAACAAATAAAGTTTTGAATATAGAATTGTAGGGTTTTACCCCGAAGGGAACCCTTCCAGAAATTCTCGTCGGCCTGGGCTTAACCCAGGCCGAAGAGGGGGTTTGGAAATAGTTTTCAACCAGCAATAGACGCGCCTCGGTTAGAACCTCACTAGCTGCGTCATTGCCCCAAGCGCAAAGATAAAGAAGAAATGACCCTGCTTCCCCTTCTTATTTGGAAGTAGCACTCCCCACTTCTCCTCTGCACCCAATGTGGGACTAACCAGGAAGTCGTCCGACCACAACATATTTGTAATTATGTTTATTCAAACACAGATTTTCTCAGCCTATGCACCTTGATAATTATTATCTTTGAAAATCAAAATCCCATCTTATTTTTCGCTCTCGTGTTCATCGAAATTATCGGTAAATTGTTACGTCCAAATGATGAAATGATTATAATTAAAAAAAATGATAAAAATCATTTCTCCTTCGACAATAACATATATAGATCATTTTTTTTTTTACAAAAAATAAAGAGATCAGAACAATATTTTTTTTTTTGGCTTTTTTCAAACAATTTTTTAAACCTCATAAACGTTTTAAAAAATAAAAATCACGTATTCATTAAAAAAATAATTTTTTAATCATTGAATAAAAAAAAGCACAACCATCGGTAGGAAGTTCGGTGGGAATATCATTTCCCCCATTTTCTAAACTTTGTTTTTATAATGCTCGTAATATACCCAATATTAGTACATTTTTCAAGATGGGATTATGGAGCTAAAACTAGAGCTTTATTATTGTAGTTACTAGAGCTTTCTTTTATTTTGGGTTTGTTCCTTTCTTCTTTTCTTTTTTTCTTTCATATATATATATATATATATATTATAAAATATCTTTCCCCTATCTTCCATGGTAAATGTGTTTTCTTTCCGTATTTTTTTCCCGTTTGTCCGGGAATTTTGTTCTAAAATGTGACCTGCACTCGTCTCTTTCACTGAAAATTTTTTCTCAACGTCCGTAGTTGAAAACCGGCATGCAATTTTGTTCCACAGATAACGGGATTTCGATTGAAAAAGTTTGCAATGTGTATCGTGTTTTGATGGAAAAAAGCGAACTTGAGCAAGAGGGTGTTATTTACCAAATTTGTTGCAAAACTGCAGAAGGCTAATCAGGTACAAAGGGATTCAAAGTCCAAACACAATAACCCATAAGAGAGAGAAATTATTCTCGTAATCTCTATATCACACATTACACATGATTTTTTATCTTTTTTATTTTTTAACAAATATTAGTATAATGATTATGAATAGAAGAAATCAATTAATTTAACATGAATAAAATCAAAAAATAAAAATAAAATAAAAACAAATGAAATATGTGGATGATGAGTAATAAAACTCACAAAGAAAATCTTATACGGTGGTTTTCCTACCTTTACACCTACCAGTGCAATAACGACATGTTAGCAACTTTAACTTTTCAAAAAGTGATGCTATCACGTTGGCATTTGGTACCGAGTTTCTTCTTCCATTTTTAGTAACAAAATGAACTCTCATTTCTTCTGCTCGTCTCCTAGCCATCATTCTTGAGCTATTCTTCTCTGTGGCATTTTCTAAGGTCTCTCCTAATGGGCTTGTCGCCTGTCGGTGTGCCTATACCATACACGCACAAGGGGTTGGTGGTGCACCAACTCTCTTTCAACACGTTGTTGCCCGCTGTTGGCGACAGAAGGCGCCGACGACAGTCTCTAGTGACTCCCACTACAACCTTGCCATCTCCTACTTCCTTCAAAGAATCTGACCGCATTGCGTTACGCCTCCTAGTCATCCTTCTTGAGCTATTCTTCTCTGCGACATTTTTTGAGGTCTCTCCCAATGGACTTGTCGCTTGTCAATGCGCCTATGATGCTACCATACATGCACAGAGGTTGGTGATGCACCAGCTCTCTTTCAGCACGTTGTTGCCTGCCGTTGGCGACAGAAGGCATCGACCACAATCTCTAGTGACTCCCACTACAACCTTGCCATCTCCTCTTTACTTTCTTCAAAAAATCTGACCACATTGCGTTACGCCTCCTAGCCATCCTTCTTAAACTATTCTTCTTTGCGGCATTTTTTGAGGTCTCTCCCAATGAACTTGTCGCTTGTCAGTGCGCCTATGATGCTACCATACATGCACAGGGGTTGGTGGTGCACCAACTCTCTTTCAACACGTTGTTGCCTGCCGTTGGCGACAGAAGGCACCGACGACAATCTCTAGTGACTCCCACTATAACCACGCAGCTGCTGGTGTCTCCACTGCTGTTGCTAGTTCATGGTGAGTAGGCAGGACGCTAGTGGGGTGTTCTCGCCATGGGTAGAGGCAAGGGAAGACGGGAGATGCCCCACCTTCTTAGCCTGGTTGTCCAGCATGGCGGCCAGAATTGGCCAGCGTCATGCAAGGGAGGTGGCGGGCTATAGACAGGCTTCAGGTCAAAGGAATGTAAAAATAGACTTTTATTGCTTTTAAAAATGTTCTACGGTAATAACAATGGAAAGATTTTTTTTTTTTTTGATCGGTAATAACAATGGAAATATGACGTACCTACCTCCTACTTGTGGGTGTAAAACTCACATTCACACCGCATCCAAAGGGTCTCTTTAACCTAAACTCTAAATAGACAAACTTCGTATAGACCTTTTGTAAAAATATAGATCCCACTGAAAAAAGCCCTATAAAACCATTGCATTCATAGGCTTTCCAACCACAAATCTCCGAAAAAAATCCCACTTTCAATGAAGTTTGAACTAGAAATAATTTGAAGACGAAGTTCATCGAAATCACCAATTCATTCTGTATGGAAAAAAAAAGTAGTAAAACGAAAAGCAATTCTCATCAAAAGGCAAAAGTGCAGCAGCATGAAATTTGAGGCACTCATTCAATTGTTAGTGCCATAACTGCCATTCAAGAAGAAGCACCACTACGCAGAGCTTGACTTTTCTTTGATTTGCTAGTTGCTAACTGTGTCTCTGGCTGCAAAATCAACAATGGTAAATAAGAAACAAACCATAACCAAAAAACAATACACAATTTCCCTTCACCAGCACTTTCCTCCTTTTTCAACAATTTACTCGATGCAATAACAATTTACCTCTTTCTTCACAGGTTCCTCCTTCTCAGACAAAATCAACTCAATATGGCAGGGGGATGACATATAGGCTGCCCAAGACATAATGGAAGATAAAATCAATAGTCATAACAAATCTAGAAAAACCAAATATAGCATTACAAGTCCTCAGAACATACGATTAATTCTTCCATGAGCACGGTAGGTACGCCGCCTTTGCTTTTGTGCTTGGTTCACCTGGACGTGAGATACGAATAGAGAATCGACGTCCAAACCCTTAACCTGGAAGATTTTAAGCAACAGTTATTAGTTAAAAATTAAGGATGAAATCGAGAATGAATATGGTACAGGCAGAAGTCACATACTTCAGCATTACTCTCAGCATTCTTGAGCAAATCTAGGATGAACTTGGCAGACTTCACAGGCCAGCGCCCTTGTCCATTTGAATGCCTGTTCTTTGCCTGAGCAGTCCTTCCAACACCGCGACAGAAACGTCGGAAGGGGATTGCCTGTTTGTGGACCAGAACGTCCTCTAAATATCTCTTTGCCTTTCCCAATGGCAACTTTCTGATGGCATGGGCTGTCTCCCGAGTGTTCTAAAAAAAAAAAAATGCAAAATTCAGTTTAACACCATAATACAGAGCAAATACATTATAAATATTAAAAATACAATTAACCAGTACATTACTTTGAAACATAAATTTCATTGAAGCTCAACATCAGTCAGGCCTCAATTGCAAAAGATGTATAATTACAAGCACCAGCTAACAGAGAAATTCGGAACAAAAAGAGCTGCAAAAATTGAGCAAAATGGCATAATGAAAAATGGATGTGGCATCATTTACTGAACCTTCAGTCACTAACAACTACATAGGTTCACCCAATAACAATGCAAATACTTTCCCTGAAATTTACGAGAGCCCTCTTCACAAAAGGCAAAAGGGCACTGCTTTTTAATCAGGTCCCAGCAAATGAAGTGGAGAAAATTTGGACCAATAACTGCGAAAGCTCAACAACTTTACATCTTTCGCAAAGAAAGTGTGCCAAACAGAATGCTCAAGTTCAAACTGAAAACGCTGTATTATCTTACTAGTTAACCGGATTTTCTTTCTGATGAATAGTTCACTAACTCCAATTTCAAATTTAAAAAGGGCAACAACTCTTTAAGATTTTTCCTCAAAACTATTTTCTGAATTGCTGAACCTGTCTCAAAATCAGAGACTAGTCTGGCAATATCCAAGCCGTATTGATATGGGATACAATTCAAACATTGATAAGCAGTTCCGGAGTATCGGTGCTTCCTAGAATCCAGCTGACTTGGTGTCTAATGGAGAGCCATCCTAAAGGCAACGTTTCGCTCGTCCCATCATGTCTTACAATTCAATCTTTACGAAAAAAAAGAGGCTTACTCATATTCAAGTTTTAAAAAAAGAGTACAAAGCTTCTACGATCGAATAGTGAATATCCCATCATTTACTGAACCTTCAGTGACGAACAACAGAGGTTCACCCAATAATAACGGGCCCCTGACTTTTTTTGATCGGTTATTACAACCAAAGAAACTGCAAACAAAGAAAGGAAAAAGAACAATATCTCACACGAAAATTGCAATTCCAACATTTAAAAATAACACAACAGAACTACAGACTTGAACTTACAAATATATATATATATATATATATATATATATAGATACACCCTGTTTATATAATGACAAGACAGCGACGGATCTTAGTACGTACCTTAAAATGAACCCGAAGGTCAGAGCCCCTGGCCTTGCAGGCTGGAGAAAATCCAAACAAAAATGGAAGTATCAGAAGGGAAATGATAAACATTGAGAGGAAATAAAAAAAAAAAAATACGAACGTAAAGATGAAAATGGTACTTACACTTGGTGGGATTGTCGGGCTCTCTAGAGTACTTTACCTGAGAAACCAAATAGAATCAGATTTTTTAGATTATCAGGGGAAGAACATTGCTTCTTTGAATTTGAGAAAGATAGAATATGTTGGGTACCATTGCGGCTGGCTGAGGACGAGGACAACGAGCACTGCAGCAGAGAGGCTAAGAAATGATTAGCAAATGGAGTGGGTGAAGACATATGAAACCCTAATCGTCGTTGAACTTGGTTTGGGCTGGGCTTTAAACTGAGGCCCATATAATAAGTGGCCTTATATTGTTGTGTAGTTAATTTTATGAAAATATTTAAGTCATAAAAATATTATACAAAACTAAATCACAAACTGATGTTTTGGATCGAGTCTTATTTCACATCACAATTATTTCTGTTTTATTTATAATTAGAGAATTACTTTGTCAATACAGTACTTTTACATAAATTATTTTACACATTAATACGTAATTCATTTTTCTATTGAATTTTATTATTTAGTTAACTTTTTGTTGAGCCAAGACTGACATTGTCATTGCCAAATCAATGTGGGTCGCGACTTAAATTTTATAAAAATTTGTGTAGAAGTAGTAATTCTCTTTTAATTATCTCTATTTAAATAATATCAATTATTATTTTTAAATTATGACAGTAAATACACAATTATCTTTGATCACATCCCCTTTTTTTTGTTCTTTTTCACTCTTTGATGGAGTCTTTTAGAGCTTTTTCTCAAGGAAAAAAAAAATTACAAGTCATAGGTTAAACTTTTCCAATAGTCTAAAAGCTCTAAAGCAAATTTATGTTACCTTCGGAATATGCTTTGTCAATTATTTGAGTAATACTATATATAGTCGTGAAATGCGTAAATACTATACAATCATTTTGAAAAAAAGTAAAATCTACTGCTAAAAAATTAATTAATTTTTTTATGTGAGTCGCATTTATTCACTTTTTTCAAAAAAGTTATGCAACACTTGCACACTCTACAACTGCAAATATCATTTTTCATTATTTATTACCATTTCTTGAAGATACAGCCGTGTAGAGCAAAATGGGAGACGATTGTAAAGAAGATGGAGAAGAATGAAGCACTGGATGTTTTCAAGACTGAGATTAACTTTATTAATCTATCTCATGCGAGATTTAAATTTCCCAACTAATATGGGGCAAAGCCCATTTCTTGGTATTTTGGAAAAAATAAAAACAAAAACTGTCAGTGTGGGATTAAAAAACATAACTGGACATAAAGCTAGAATAAGCAGTAACATCCACCCAGTCCGGAAAAAGGCTTTTCAACTTCTTTGCCCCACCAACTAATTTCTGGTCTAATACAGCAACTTCCACTCTCAAATCTTCAGAACTGCTAGCCTGCCAAAATCACGAAGTTGTGCATGATTTGGTAACGGCTGCAAGAAAGATAGGGGCAAAAACATAAACTACTACTAATAGTGACCAGGCTTTACCTCTAACCAGAAGGTCCAATTCTCATGGCTGGCTCCGCTAAGTCTGCATATATATGAAGGTGGACCACCGTCTAATGTTTCAGGAGCTGTACCAATTTCACAATGTTAAAATCCATACAACAAAGGGTAATACCATAGGCCAAAATCAAATTGGAATTGGAAAGAATTTTCATACCTGGAAGAACATTATCTGCAAATGACCAACTGGATAAGGGACCGGTAATGTTTAGGACTGTAACCCAAACCTCCTCTAAGGAACTGCCATGAACATAACACTTAAAGATGTTCAAACTTGTAGCCAGATAAAATGGTTCATAACATGTGATGAAAATTTAAGTTTTCAACTAGCTCTAAACATATGAATGGACCGTTTCCATCCGTGTAAAACAAGTTACTGTGTTAAAACAAGTTACTATGTAATGATAATCATGTAAAAGAATTGCTTTCACTCTATTGCAATGAGCATCCCTATGTCAAATATGTGATTGTTATGGATTTCACACTACAGCAACAAGAATCCCACGGTGAAAACAAAGTTATACTGAACATTTTTTTTTTGGCCTGAAGCAAATTCATAGTCGGCACCTCCTTGTATCGTGCTTTGATTCTTCCCTTGTTTTTGGGTGCATTCAAGCATGCACCAATTGTGTATTACAATAAAGGTTTCTAGATAATGAGAGCACATCATGAATTCTGAACTACAGAAGACACAAATGCAGTGTGGATAAGCATCTGTGCATAGAAGCATAAAGTTACACCTTAACGAGACATAATTACAGGGAGACAAATGGGCACAAGTCATTCAAAACAAATAACAGGAAATCTTCCAGAAAACAAGTCCAACATATTGGAAATAAGTAATTTGAGTAAAGGAAAATCTACATTGATAATAAAAATATAAAAAGTACGAATATTTATCACTTTCAATATTAAACTATGCCTATGTCGGCCACTAAAGGTGTTCACAACTTTGAAATTGTAAATGCACATGAAAATGTTTGTCATATGCAGAACAATGTAACTTCATGGATAACTCGTGCATTTCAAACCACTCACCCTAAGGAAAATTCCAAGTGAACTCTTCGAGATCCTTTGCTAGAAATTGTATGTTGCTTATAAACAGACAAATGGGGGAAGTATTTATACTGCTTCAGAATGCCATCACTTTGTGTAGGGAACTTCAAGCTTCTTGAGAACAAAAAAGAAACTGGAAATAGTGCCTGCGGAAAGAAAGAGAGAGAGGTCCTCAGATGTTGCATCACTTTGCTTCACAAATTTAATGGGGGATGACAAAGCTCCATATTTGTGTCCAGTGTTTTTCTTTTATAGTTGTGGCCATCATTTGTTGCAACAAAACAATTGGTTCACATATCTGTGATGCGTGTGCGTGTGTGTGTGTGTGTGTGTGAGAGAGAGAGAGAGAGAGAGAGAGAGAGTTTTGCTGAAAACCGGCATGTTAATATGGCTCGGATCTTGAAGAAACAAAAGAATATGGATTTTCATGCAGGGATGAGGGGACTACCATTTGACAAGGACATCATGAGTTTGAAATGGAAAAGTCCAATATCCATACCTTAAGAAGGCATATAAAACCATCAAATTCATGTATTTAACATAACAATGGCTTGAAACTTCATTGTCACATACCATCCAAGTCTCCCGGCGAGACAATGTAGCAGCTTCGAAAGAAAACTCCGAACTAACGTGTAATTCATTTGCCACTTCAGGTGCATATTTGAAAACAAAAGCTAAAGAATTGGAATCCACTACAGAAAAGTCATAAGAAGAGTCCACAACCTGATTTCCATCTGTGAATTCCAGAAGTAAACACATATTTTTTTTGGATTAGCAACCAACAGAGGAGGTTCTTTTGAGGGGTTTGGGGTAGCTGAGACCACTACTAGAAACAGCATGCTAATACTCAAAAATCATAAACTGTAAGTGTAATACTGGTCAAAATATAATAGTATTTAACTTGTTAGATATTGAAAAGTTATGAAATAATGTTTTGTAGTGTTTTCTAAATATATATATATATATGTTTTTTTAACGTTTGTAAGTGTTTCTGAAGATAGTTTGTAAAACATTTCTGAGACCAAAAAGAAGACTTCCAAAATATGTGTTCTCTGGTTCATTTAACATATAATACTGGCAACTTCAGTACCTGCAGTAAGGAATGTATGCTGGAAGACAACCCTCTTAGGTGCATCTGTGCTGTATGGAAAGAATTGTGATGACAGAGCCAAAGCAAGCACGGTAAGATGCAGCAAAAGTTGAAAAATTGATGACCTCGCCAACCAATGACCACATATAGGTATTAGGGGCCCACACACCAACCCATTGCAACTCCAATTATTGCTGCCACTATTATGTCTGGAAGGAAATATCCTGAAAGCAAAGACCTGATAATCATTACTAACACTAATTTCATAAGACTCGGTTGATTAAATATTGCAGATTGTTGACTTTGAACTGCCTTGTAGAAGACAACTTAAAGTTATCAAAAAAAGTTCAAGAATTCAGACTTCCATAAGGCAAAAATGAATACAAATCAACCTAGCAGAAGTTGTGAATAAGATACATGACTCGCCAGTTTATAAAGTTTCTCCCAATAAAAAAATTTTAGTTGTAAGGTATAATTCATTGATTAAAAAAGTGGAAACATCTATTTGATTAACTTTAACTGCCAAATCTCTGATCTATCCAAGTGCCCACTGAGTAGTGCAGCCATAAATAAGTTCCACAACTAATAATATACAGGGAGAAGGATTTCCAGGGATGCAGGCTTCACTATATCAAAACAATGAAGGCAGTACTGATTTAAGTAAAACATTCTTGCTACAGCTCACGCATCAAGACTCTAGGCTTCACAGTAGCCACCCTGTATAGAGTGAAAAATGAGTCCGCTCCCCACCCACGCCCTCCACTATAAGAAATCTAAAAACAATTTTGTGCTAGTCTTGATGTAAATGAAGGTTAATAAATAATTAGCAGTGCAAAAAGAAAGATAGAAGCTCAGAAAAACTAACCATACGGGGGTGGAATAGCACCCATCATACCCATCTTCTCGATCAAAAATTGAGCAAGAAACCCCCCAAAGTAAACACAGTACGTAAGGCATGGAATCAGGGGTATTATGTAAAATACTGTTGACCTGACAAAACCAAAATCAATCAGATTGCAATTTTCAATATGAGACATCCGATGAAATGACTGCAATCTCTGTGCTGAAACAAGAGAAAAGGCATGGTGCGACAGAGAATCTGAAACAAGAGACAAGGAGTGTGTTGTCCCAACATCCAGATGAGAACGAAGAAAGTCCACTGAAACATCTCAACCATTTCAATGATTTTGGCAAATCCTGTATTTAGGTATTGTAGCAATAGAGAATCTGGAAAGTGCCACCATTCCCACTTAGATACTTTTACCTCTCTCAAGAGATCAATTACCTTAATACAAGGTCCCCAGACAAGCCCAACACACTCCTTTTTTCCTTCTTTGGCTGGGCTGAAGCCTAACACACTCCTTTGCACGTGTAGGAGTTTCACTACCCATAAACACTTGGAAACCAGACATGACATAATTTATTAATTTACTTTCAAATGAACTTCTTGTAAAATTTATATAAGACTCACAGAAGAAAGAAATCAAACCGATCACCATTGAAAAGAGTACCTGAGTGAATGGCATCCGAAATATTTGACTGAGAAGCAAAAGAAAGGCCATGCAGCAAGCATAGAGGCAGACACAAAAAAAGTCAAGAAGCCTCCACTCAGACCAGCTACAAGATAAGCCTGTTTTTATAAAGGTTCTTTAGACATTTTGAATTCTTTTGTGTTGCAATATAACTACATTTGACTAATAAAACTAATTACAGTGGCCAACACGTACCAAAGTGAGTATGGCATAAAACCCAAAAGCTCCCCAAAATCTTGCTTCGTTAGATAGTGCCTACAAGATTTATCTTTCAGATCAGTGCTAAAACAACTGCATTAAGCATCTGCTGTGGTTCTAGAAACTTGAAGTAGAAAATGATCCCAACAAATAGATTTAAGTAAATTTCGAAATACAGGTGCAGCAAGTTGTGCCCAACACTTTGGGATTCCATGCCATGGGCATCAGGAGGAAAAAACTAAATAGATAAATTTTAGCAAGATCCACTAAATCAAAGTGTGCTGAAACTTGAACAGATGAGAGAGAGAGAGAGAGAGAGAGAGAGGCCTATCCATCCACTTTGCCAGGAAAAAAATCTATGAAAGATAGTATGATAATCTTGGCCTTGATCAAGGAAATATAAAAATTTCCAAAAGAAATGTACCTCTCTTGAAGTCTTCAGGTCTGAAACATCTTGAGACAGGGGAAAACAACTCCAAACAATTCTTGGAGTTAACAGACCAACAAGTGAACAGGGGACAAACATCATAAAAGCCAAGTATGGATGAGCAAACCTGCATAACGGCTCAGCATGTTTAGAAGAACCTTGCAATGCAGTGATACTAAAGTGCAAAAACTCAATCCTGAAATGGAACTAGAGCTACTCTAAAGAGTAGGGAATTTGTGTCTTCTAGAAGTTCAACACCATAAAATTGGATGGGAATTAAAAAGTAACCATATTATTTCAATATATCATCTGAAATCTTGCAAATACTTTATCACTTTGTCTTGGTCGAATCCTTTTGGATCTCTCTCTGAGGCATGGTCAAGCCTAGAATAAACATGTTCATATCATGGTCACTTAGGGTCCGTTTGGCAACACAATTGTTCCAAAGTATTATTAGATATTTCCTTCCCAAACAAACACAAAACACTTTCAATTTCAAATCTTCAACTTTTTCATCTAATCATAATCTAATCATTATAACTTTTCCAAACTTCCAAACAAAACACAAAAAACAATGCTACTTTTTCAATTTTCAAAATAAAAATTATATTCAAACAATTTTTAGCTTTATAATATTTTTATTCAACTTTTTCTATTTTCTTCTCAAAACCCAATAAAACATCCTAACTCAAGCAATTTCATTACTATTCACAGATGTACTGAGATATTCTAAGCATCCAAAAGGGCCCTTAATTTAGCCATGACTTGCCCAATAGTTGTAATATGCCACAGGGTCAACCAGAGAAATCGAGAAAGTATTGTCAAGCATAAGGAAGAGCTTCCTTGATGGTAACAAGTTTTATCGGCTGAAATGAATTGCCTTGAAATAAAATATTATAACATAAAACTAGAAACTATTTTATCAATTATTATATGGAATCCCAAACTCTTATAACCTACTCGATTTCATGGACAATCAACACGCCAGTCATTCAACACCAATACAAATAACAATATTAGCAAGATTATTTTACAGGAACGGTAATTAAAAAATATATATCCACCCACCAGCTCATTGCATGACCAGAGAACAGCAACCTTAGAATGGAAAATAAAATTGGGAAAATAATTGCAAGTATAATCCCAGCAAAATGGAACAGCATTCCTGTTAAATCAACAATTTTGACAGCGGCGTCAATGCAAATAATAATGATGATGATGATGATTAGAGAACTAAAATTCTTAACTGGAATATATTATGAAAACTGAACATTGAAAGACAGCTTCAGGAATTATTTACAAATAAAAATCAACACTGACCATTTACCTCTTGTAAAATCACAGAAGATTGCAAACCAAGAACGCAATCCAGAATACAGTAAACACAAAATGAAGGGAACACTAAGGAAGATGGCAACAGGAATACTGTGAAGTACCACAGCAACTCTTCTTGAATAGAATATCTGAAAGATTTATATTAAAAAAAAAAAAGGAAGAGATAGAAAGAAACAATATTAGTCATCAAGTGCGATCGTACTTGTAGACAACTCATGTATCATAATCAGATCATTAATTATTTCTTTGATAAATAAATCATTAATTATAAATGAAACCATACCATGAACCATGTTAAGTAATCAAAGAAAATAGCCCGTTCGTCTGTATATTCATTGGAAGTAGTGGCAAAAGATTCTCTATCATGGGTATTCTGTAGCTTAGAAGAATTGGTGAAGGCCTTAATTAGGCTGAACAAATTTTCTCCACGTGCCTGGATGCTTCCGGGTCTGGAGACATTAAAAATGAATAAGAGAAGTTTTTGAGAACAAAATAGCATAAAGATCTCAATTAACTAAATATGTACCAAAATAGCAGATGTAATGCATACAATAGTCTCTCCATTGTATCATAGGAGGTATGATAAAAATAACCATCAAGGAGAAAGATGATATCCAGCCCAGGAATGTTGCCATAATCTTGGGAAAATATTCGGTAATCTGTGTCTCCAGGAATAACAGGAAAAACATCCTGCACATAAAAAATAGAATCTTAGCAATTAAATCAGTTCTGCTGAAACTGGTGAAAACTGCAGCCAAAGCACATTAAAATGTCGAGGGGATAAAAACACGTGCACACATCCACATGAACAATGCTACACAACCTCCCCAACCTCCACACACCACATTTTTTTAAATTTTTTAATTTTTCTTTTTAGTTTATTCTTTTTAAACTAATTCAATTGTTCTATTCATTATTCATATATTAAATATTTGATAAAAGAAAAAAATAATAAAAATTAAAAAAAGTGTGGTGTGTGGAAGTTGTGTGAATAGTAGGAGGTTGTGTAGATTTTTTCTTGTAGATATAATGCATTGCCCTAACCTCACTTTGAAATTGTAAATATGGCCAACATGATTTTTGAAACATTAAACAAAATCATGTAAACAAAGGTTCAAGAGGAAATGAGAAAGAACTGTGCTGTTTTTACATCATAATGAAAGTCAATATTCGGTACACATGAATCATAAAGAAATGAAATGGTCAACACCTAGATTTGAATTTAAGACTATAAGAAAGTTGTTAAAAAAATAAATAAAAGACCAATAAAAACCTGGGCTGCACTATGTGCCATTGGGTATACTGCAGATTGGGCATAGACGTGAGAAGGCCAAGAACCAGGTCCGGACTGGCAAACTAAATCTGTTAAATTGGAGAGCAGAAACAAATCAGTGTTATGGCACCACAACAATATATATGGAATGGGAAGAAATAACGAAATTAGAGTCCTTATCCTCTATCAACAAAGAAGACGATTCTCAATATATCAATTGTTCCTATCGTATTTTTTAACTGTAAAAGAGATTTTATTAATACTGAGATAGGCATAGCCCAAGTAAACAGGAAATTGTTGCTCCTGTTTTAGTAAACATATCATCAGGAATGGAAAGCAAGCACAAGTTAGTATTTATTGGATATACATTTCATCTCTCTTGAAGTTGTTTGTCAAACATTTCATAACACGACAATGTCCCCCATTATTTTTATAAAGCAAGCACCAATTAGTATTTATCGCATATACATTTCATCTCTGTTGAAGTCGTTTGTCAAACATTTCATTACACAACAATGTCCCCATTATTTTTTGAGTTAGTCTATATTACAGTTGGATTATCCTAGGAAGTTGGTTTGCATGTTTTCTCGGTGATTGGTTGCCGTCTAAGTTACCCCCTAAAAGAATAAAAAGTGCAGACCAGTTAGTTGCAGAATTGTACTCCTGCATACAGCCATAATAAGCATGCGATCTAAAATTTTTCAAAAAATAATACAGGCATTGGATCATATCCTACCAAGACCTCCAGTACCAGATGCCTCAACATTTATAAAAGCTCCAACTGTGTCATGCCATTTATTTGTCTTCATGAAACCATGTGAACCCTGAAACAGCAGATGCAAATAAACATCTCATAAGCTTACCCGTACTAGGAGAGCATATGACAGGAAGAAAGAAAAAGTAAAATGAAATTTCAGAAATATTAACTACATAATTTTTGGCTAGCATAAATTGTGATGGCTGCTTTTTTGTTGTTCACTTTCGTTTTACTTTTTGTGTCGCACTCTGGCTTGCCTTATTTTCTTGTAACAACCCAAGGAAAGCTCAAGGTATAAGGTTACAATTGGAGCCCTTTGGAATCATTATAAAGGGCATGAGCTTCTCCCTCCCAAACAATGTGGAATTCCATTTACCACCTCCAATATAGAATCCGGGGTATTGCAACCTCACCCACTTAAATTCACGACGTCCTCGTCAAGCCATTCCATTAGCTTTGAACCATTTATAACGATTCAAGGAAGGCTTAAGTCAAATCCGGGCCTATACTCTAAAAGGACTAGATATTGTTACAATTGAAGCCCCTTGAAATCGTTATAAAGAGCTTGAACTTCTCCCTCCCAAACAATGTGAGATTCCGCCGCATTCCTATACATAATCCGGAGTATTACATTGCCATATGTGTTTAGGAGGGTGCCGTGCCACATATTTCTATTTACTCCGTTTAATTAATTAGTTTGTAAGAGATAGCTTTAGAAAATTTTTGCCTCTGTCAATTTGTGATAAATTGTAACATATGTCCTACTTTATAGAAAAAGAAATGAATAAGTGTTCTAAGGGGTGGATGATATTAAAGCCAAACAAATTGAACTTGTACTGTTGTACATCTGAAAAATTAAGTACTCGCATCGACTTAGTCATAATCTTTTTTCAACCATGCGGTTGATTTGAAGAGGCAAAAGCCTAAATAAAACAACAGGACACCAGGTAAAGCACATACTTGAGAGAGTTTTAGAGGGAGGAAACAAAAAAGTCGGTAAAAATGATTCCAAAGTAAAAATATCGTTGCTTCCAGACAAAGCAATACCATTATGTCTTAATTCTTACCAACATAAATAGCTCTTCTGCACCATTAAAAAGAAAAACAATAGGCCGAGGAGGGACCCAACCAGAGTCTACAGTGAGTCTTGCTACTTCCAGCATTGATGCTAAAACAAAACAAAAAGGACAGAAGTAAACATGAGAATATAAACCGATCAAGCAAGAATGACCAAGATAATATCTCTAACAGTTGTGGAATTTCATTGTACCCACCAACACAGGAACCACAGTCACCAGCACCTGGGGAACCAAGGGGCTATCAAAATGGCCATTCAGTAAAAGTGACGGGTCAGTGTCTAGTGAATCTGCCGATGACATCCTGTCATTTGGTGCAGGTTAATCCATACTGGCATGCATAAAATAATAAAAATATAATGCTTTATTTATTCATATAAAATACACAGATTAACAAGTTTCCTCTTACAATCCTGTGCATTTTACAAGTTTCCAACTTAACGAATGTTATATTCCTGGAGTCTTTGTCCAGATGCTTCCTCATTCTCTCCTAGTAAAGCACATTTACAAGTTATTCCCTACCTCTCTTCTTTTTGTCCCTTTACAGATTTACAGGTGCGGAATAGCATCAAATAATGAAGCTTCGCATGCTTGTCTTGATAGTTAAATGGTAATCCGCAATACGACTACCTCACATGTAACACTGGACGTGCGTGGGACCCAGTAGTAAAAACGCAAATAACCTCAGCACAAATTCAATCAGAATAATGTGAAGTACCTCGTAACAATGTTTGTGTGATTTCTATACGCCAAAGTTATGCTGTAGCCTAAGAACATCATGTTGAAGGAGCCATTAACAATGGTCTCCTCGACATCTACTCTGCAAATTAACAATCGGGGCACAACTGCAAACTATCAAAACGCAAATAAACAACCAATTCCTCCAGCTTAACTGCAATAATACCAGACAAAATCGAGCTACAACTTCGACGTTGGACATAAAAATGAAATAAACAAACAACCATAAAACTGAAGGACAAAACTTCATAACAACATGGAAATGAATAGACCAA